>NC_140592.1:39458301-40818301 GCF_964204655.1 Triturus cristatus | reverse complement strand
GTCCACCCATAAATCAAGAAATAACACGGCATCTAGGCCATGCTTATGATACATAAAGTATCCTGGAGTGTCCCTAGGTGGGATGGGAACAGCTTCTTCGAGTACCCCTTTTCTGGTTTTGATCTGTCTTAATTTTGAAAAGAGCGGCATTTTTAGACCTTATTACTTGAACACACTTAATACAATAAACACAATAATGAACAATCATTCACACCACAATATGTAGAACGTATTAAAACATTTAACATTTAACAGTTTAACGAACGATAATAATTAATAGGAAACTAGTTACCGACATAATACTAACACTAGATAATACTTAATTATATGCAAGACATACTAGATATACTGCTAAACAGTACAGATACACTGCTGAAACAGTGCAGACCGGATTTGTGTACCCAAACCCGTCTTGACCGGCACATCCTATGTGCACGTTTAAATGCCTCCCCGGCAATGGTACTCACCGGGTAGCGCGGAACGGAAGGCCTCGGAACTGAACTGAACTGGACCGGACTGGACTCGACTGGACTCGGAACTTTGGAACCTGGTGGGCCTCTGTATACCTCGGATCTTGCTCTCTCAGCTAGGCTCTGGTCGGGATACTTCGCACTTCTCACCGCCTCGTCTGGGTGTTGATCGCAGCCTCAGTCACCCCCGCTCGGCCGGAGGGAGATACAGGAAATCCTGCAGGTACGCGTTTTTGTCCGTTCAGCTGTGGCAGGAGACCGGGCCTGCAACGCACCTCCGGCGCGTGAGATGAGAAAGTGTCCCTATTCGGGCGCCAATTTATGTGGTAAATATTTCATTACCGGTACTATTTTTTATGCGGTAAAGTCTAGTAAGAATAACTCAGTAAATATAAGAGGCAGAATCCGTGGTATTAGAGGTTCTAAAAGGCTTTATTCCTCTACAAAGGAATTACAGTTCGAACTATAGGCTTCAAATTCCATCACCACGAAGGTTCAGGAAGGGAAGGCAATACATTATTGACAAGTAATGGTATTTATATGGAAAGCATTACATTAAGACAGATGCAAGAGGCGTAACAGCTGATAATACAGATATGATACACATACGTAATGAAAAAAGGCGTAAACATAGGCGTAACTAAATACGTCATTAAACATGATGTCACAAGTGGGTGGATCCATAAGAGAATCCTGCAATGTCAGCAGAAAATATTTGGCAGAGATGCGCGCGCAGCCGCATGACGTGTGATTGACGTGCAACTAGAGGGTGAAGGGGACTTGACATTTAGCTCTACATGTGGAGACAGAAGTCTGAGGGGTCATGTCAACCTAATCCCAAATCATATCTAATATCTTATGTTTAAAGAACTGTATTATCCAAAAGGAAAGGTCTCTATGATGGAATCTATTCTATTCTGACTGTTAGTGCGTGTACAAGCGTCTAAGTGTCTACATGAGATGCGAGGGGGCAGAAATCTTCCATGGTAACAGGGGCTATGAATTACTTGCATGAGGACAGTGAGGCCTGGCCCTTTGCACGGTAGCTGGAAGAATGTTTACCTAAACTACTAGACAGGAATGCATCGGATGAGGAGCGGAGCAGATAATCTTGAAGGTGAAATACAGTTTTTGGCAGGCAACAGGCTGGATCAGGCACCGTTAGCCGCGCAGGGAGTAGGACAAAGTTCATGGATACAGATGCGGGCTCGGACTGGAGCTTTCAGAGGCAGAAGGCAGGAAAAGGCTTGATGGCAGAATTCAGGACCTACTCGCCTGAATCTGTAAAATGTGGAAAGTGAACCACATAAAGTCGGTGGCCTTTCATACTTAGGAATGGAATATCTGACCCATTCATGGCGAATCTGAAAGAGGACATGTTGACGGTGGACGCACATGTATTTGCGTCTTCATAACTGGAACTGGAGGGAACATACATGTACTTATAGCATGCACATGGAGCCGTTGGGGTCTACGATAGGGGACATAACTGATCACAAAATTCATATTTCCTCAGTAGAACGGATACCCGATATGAATATTCTACCTATTATAGATACCATCAATTCTACCTTACGCAGGTTAGATAAGTTACATTTCTCTTTATTTGGTAGAAGGAATGTCCTAAAGATGCTGATCTTGCCGAAATTTCTGTACATTTTTAGGACAATTCCTCTGGAATTTTCACAGGCTAGCCTTAGTAGTGCAGAAAGATGCTGCAATAGATTTATGTGGAGCTATCGTATGCCTCGTAGAGCAGCTAAATGGATGGTTCTTACATTGGATAGAGGAGGGTGGTCAGTTCCTAGTCTTTTCTTATATAACTGGGCTGCTTTACTTCAGCATTTGGCTCCCCCACTTTTCGGCCTGCGTGGTGCACTTCCTATATCCTGTAGTCCCTCTATTTTTTAGATTAGTTTAGGACAAGAGGCTAAGGGGTTGCTCCTTCTTGAGCCGAGTTATTATAAGAAAACTAAATTTAAGGTCATCGCAGCTATGTACTCTGTTTGGAGGAAGGTTTGTCAGAAATGGTCGATACCAAAACTACATTTTTACACTTCCTTGGTAGCGGTTAGGCTTTTACCTCCAATTTTTCAAGACTCAGTTACAATCAGGTGGGGATCTTACGGCATCCTTACGTTGGGGGATTTGCTTTATGAGGGTAAGATGGCCTCTTTTGCATCTCTAAAAGATAAATATGCTTTGGCTTCATGCGATTTTTTTTTATTTTTTTTTTTATAAAAACCTTTATTTCTTCAAGAATCTGGACACAGCTATTCAGCCGACAACCCGGAGGTTCGGCAGCTTCATTAGGAGAGTATAGAGAATCGTCCACAGTACATTGAAGGAGCAGTGAGAAGGTTCCATTTTTAATAATTACAAACACACAACAAACCCCAGCAAGGCAACAACACTGAATGCCCACGGTGGTAGCCCCCCAGGGGGAGCCGGACCCCAATCATCTAACGGTCACAGTACTATGATAAGAGGAAAAAGGGGGAAAAGCAGAGGCCCAAGAGGTCAATTAACCATCACATCTACATACGGAGCTGGAAAGAAGGTCAAGAAGAAAGCTGTTCCTCGGGGGATCCAGATCAGGGGCAAGACATATTCCCCCCCTGTATTGGTTCCACCGCCCCCAGATGGCATGCCACCTCCGAGGGCGGCCTCTGGCGCAATATACTGTCTTCTCCCTGAGCATACTCCAGTCCATATTTTCTTTCCACGCAGTTAACGTGGGGGGCCCCCCGGAACCCCACAAGCGCGCGATGTCCCTCTTAGCAACCATGTTACCCAGGGTCACCCACTGGGTCTGTGCCTCATCATGGTCAGTGGGCCCCCAGACATTCAGGAGACAACACCGCGCCTCCGGCTGCTTGGCAATGCCCGTCACCTCCCCCATCACCGCATGAACTCGCCTCCAAAATTCCGTGATGACACCACATTCCCAGATGATATGTAGGAAAGTACCCACCATACCGCATCCCCTCCTACATAGGCCTTCCTCAGAGAATCCCATATGAACCAGTCGCGGCCCCGTCACATACACTCGATGCAGGATCTTAAGCTGCACCAGCCTCAGACGCGACGGGATCGCAACCTCCTTAGGAGAGGAAACAGCAGACTGCCAGTCCTCATCGTCCAACTCGAGTCCGTCCCTAGTCCACTGGTCCCGAAGCCCCAGTAGCACATCAGCCCGAACATTTATCAGTTTCTTGTAGATGAGCGAGATCGTGCTCTCCGGCATATGGCCATCAAGGATCCGGTCCTCCAAAGGAGAGGACTCAGGCACCTTCTCACCCTCCACAAGGACTGACCGCAGGGCATGACGCACCTGAACATATCGGAAAAACTCAGACGCCCCCAACTCATACTCCTTCTGCAACTCTTCAAAGGACTTCACCCTACCCTTAATCAGCATATCTCCAACCCTGGAAATGCCGATCAAATCCCATTTATCAAACCCTTTCGTATGCCAAAGCCTACCCAACCTTTCAGATTCAAACAACGGGGCAGCTAAGGTGAGCCTATCCTTCCAGCCCAGAGAGTCAGTCGCCATCTTCCATACACGCACCGCCACCCCAGTGGGCCCCGTGAGGGATGAGTCGAGGGACCGCGAGTACAACGCCCTAAGATAGTTCCCACCGCGCAACAACCATCTGTCCATGGTATAACCAGGGCTGAGGGCCGGGCCATAGAAACCGTGGTTAATCGCGGACAACTGGGTGGCCCAGTAATAGCGTCGGATGTCTGGAAGCGCGATACCCCCGTCATACCATGGAAGCGTCAATTTAGCAATCGCTATCCGTGGCCTCCCATCCCACAACAGCGTCCGTTGGAGGCTTTCGACCTCCCGGAAGTACTTGGCCGGCACCCAATCTAGAGTGTTTTGCAATGCGTAGAGGAACCGAGGAAGGGACATTATTTTGAACAAGGCAGCGCGCCCGACGAGGGAGAGCGGCAGCCTCCGCCAGCCCTCAACATCCCGCCGCAGGCGCGCCAGGGGGGGAGCAGGTTTCTCTCATACCGCAAAGCGGGGTCCATGGAGATAAAGATCCCCAGATACACGAAGCCCTGCTGAGCAATCTGGATCGAGCAAGTTCGCGGGACCGGCGGAACCTCACCACTCAGGACGTATAAATACGATTTACTCCAGTTGATGACGAGACCCGAATTCCTACTGAAGGATGTAAGAACGTCACAGACCACTATGAGTGAGTTCTTGGGCGAGGCAAGATACAACAAGATGTCATCAGCGTATAGCGAAATGCGGTCCTCGTGGTCGGGCGACCACCGAAGGCCACGTATATCCGGGTGCCAGCGTATCCACGTCGCCAGAGGTTCAAGAGCAAGGGCGAACAACAGAGGCGACAGGGGGCAGCCCTGCCGAGTCCCCCTCCCAAGCCGGAACGGAGTCGATACCCGGCCATTTACCACCACGCTCGCAAGGGGTCCCTCGTACAGCAACCTCACCCAGCTCACAAAACCAGGGCCAAAGCCGAACTTGGCTAGCACAGCCCACAAATACTCCCATTCCACCGTATCGAAGGCCATCGTGGCATCAAGAGACGCCACAATAGCCGGTTCTCGCAGCGTGCCAGCCCTGGCGATCACCCCATGAAGGCGCCGAAGGTTCAACGCGGTGTTGCAATGCGGAATAAAACCGGATTGATCCGGGTGAATCAAGTCTCCAAGTACCCTGACCAATCTGCCCGCCAGGATTTTAGCCAGGATCTTCGGCTCGGCGTTGAGGAGTGATATGGGCCTATATGAGGCACACTTATCTCGGGGTTTACCATCTTTATGTATCACAACAATTGCCGCCAGCCTCTGGTCCAACGGGAGGGTCCCACTCCCCCGCGCCTCCACAAACATGGCGCGCAGGTGAGGGGCTACCCTATCCGGGAACAATTTATACAGGTCAATCGGCAAGCCATTCGGGCCCGAGGCCTTGCCCGAGTTCAGCGCGCGAATAGCTCCCGCCACCTCATCGACCGTTAAGTCTCCATCAAGATCATCTCTATCTACATCAGAAAGACAGGGCAGAGCGATATCCCGCAAGAGGTCACGCGAGTCCCCGGGCGGCCTATCCGACACTGAGGCATAAACCTTACGGAAATAGTCCGAGAAACACTGGACAATCCCCTCAGGTTCCACAATCACCTCTCCCCCCTCACCCGTCAGCTCCGGCACTACTCTATTAACCCGTTCTTTTTTATCCAGCCAAGCTAGGAGCTTCCCGGCCTTGTCACCAACATCATACAGGCGGCCCTGCTGCTCCCTACTGAGGGTCTTAGCGGCATTTGTCACAAGGTCCTTATACTCGGCTTGCTTCAAGCTCAGCTCATGCAGTGAGGCCGCTGTTACCTCCTCCTCTAGCGCTCCTTCCAAAGCCATGATCTCCTCCTCCACCTGAATAACCTCGCCATCTCTCCGCCGCTTGGCCGCCACTACAAGTGAGAGGGCCTCCCCTCGCAGAACGGTCTTAAATGCTTCCCAGAGCGACACTGCCGAGTCCACGGACCCCTGATTATCCTTGAAAAAATTATCAACTGTCTTCACCAGTGCGCTGCGCATCTTGGAATCTCGAAAGTACCAGGGGTTAATAGGAGCCACCCTTCCCCCTCCCTCTCGGCCGACATCCAACCTGACCCACACTGGCGAATGGTCCGATATGCCACGCGCCATGTGCCTGGCCTCAGAAACCAAAGGGGCGTGCACAGCCAAAGTGAGCAGATAGTCAATCCTAGAAAGGCTACCATGCGCCCCGGAGTGGAAGGTGTATTGACGCTGTGTGGGGTGTCAGAGCCTCCAGCAGTCTATCAGGCCGAGTGTGTCTAGGAAGTCTGGAAGCCACTTCTGAGCCCCATGCGATTTTTTTAAGTACCTGCAGCTTCGTAGTTATATAGATCGTCTTGCCATTAATTCCCCTAATGCATTAATTAAGAATACTCTTATGGAGTTAATTTTGAGGAAGGCCCGTTTGAGTGCCCTTTATCAAACCCTATTAAAAGGACTTCCTGATTATCTTACTGCTCAGAAGGCAAAATTAGAAGGTAAATTTGGTAAGGCAGATATAGATATTATCTATGCACTGGATCTGTCTAATTCTGTATTGATCTCTGGGAGCTTACGTTCGCAAAGCTATATGGCTATGTTTGACTTATATTTCACCCCAGCCAAAATCTCAAAATGGGGAGGGAGTGGTGTTCAGGGGTGTCCTAGATGCGGGCTGGCGGCAGCCAATGATGTGCATATGTTTTTTTCATGTGTTAAGTTGCATACATTTCTTTATGATATTCAATTGTTTATTAATAATTCACTTAACATTCTGACAGAACTCTCTTCCGAATTAGTAATTATGGGGTGTTTGACGGATCCATGCCTGGATAGACCATTCTTTGAATCACGTTTTCTTTGTATTATAATGTCTTTAATTCGATTATGTATAACCTCCGAATGGATTAACCCCTCACCTCCGACTTTATGAATTGGAGGGTAAGAATTCTCGCCCTTTATAATTTGGAATCAGCTGTGTTCTTAAAAAGCGGGAAAAGGAGGCGGGAGAAGGGTTTAAGGATCTGGGCGCCCTTTTCGGCTTGGTATAATAAGTAATATCTTTTGGGCTTTGTGTTACTGTTGTTGAGACTATTTGTGTTTTTGTTTGCAAATCTATACTTTGTCCTGACTGCCATGATTGTCGATGTTATGTGTTTTTTTGGTTTTCCCTATGTCAAGCGGAAATAAAAAAAAAAGGAATAGGTGAAGATTTAGTGTACTGGGTGGAAAGATATGCAGTATGTATGTGAGAAGAGGTTGAAGATGGGAAGTCATATGGACTTTGGCAACTTTTGTGATCTTGGCCAAGTGTGGCACAAAATGTGTGTGGAGACTTGATAGGTCTCATTGATGGTGTTAGACATAATAAGAATTTTGCGTATGTGTTGCTTGACGTACATACGAGGTGGTTAGTTGTGAAGTTTATGTCAGAAATGACAGCATCCACCATAGGTGTGTTATCAGAAATCTTTAAAGATGAAGGTTTTCCAGAATATCTCCTAACTGACAACGGGACACAGCTGACTTCTCATGAGATGAGAGGGTTTTTGGTAGCGTGTGGGGTGAAACTGTCATTCAGTGACTTGTCTAAACCTCAGGCAAATGGAATTGTGGGAAGGGCCCATAGAATGATCAAAGGTGCCATTCAGCTGGCGTTGGTCAACAAGATAACATAACGTGTATTTGTAAAGCGCACGTTCACCGAGGGGGATCTTAGCGCTAAATAACAGATGTTTATTGTTTCCCAACTCAATGGTACTCATATTATCAACCTCAGAAGGATGAAAGGCTGAGTGTACTCGCTGTGATTTGAACACAATGAGATCAGTGTAGAGAGAACGGTTGCTGATCTGGTGTAGGCGTATCACACAATGGAGAATACCAAGGTAAAAACTTCACCGTTTTTGTTGATGCAAGGTAGTAAGCCTAATACCAAGTTGACACAGTCCTGGGTAAAAAGAACTAATGAAGGGTGATAAGGAAGTCTCTGTGGACTGTGGCAAGAATAATGGGACTGATGTAAGGGTGAATGGGACTGATGTAACAGTGAATAGGAGCAGTGGTGTGGCAAAAGTTGAGGGGGCCCCCTGCAAAGTACATGAAGGGGCCCCCCTTCAGAGTCAGTCCAGAGCGCTCAGGCCAGGGTATTGTGCTGAGAGGGTCCCCTGGAGCCTGGGGTCCCCCGCACCGCGGGAGCTGCGGGGGCATATGTTACACCAATGAATACGAGCAAGATTGTACCTGGTGATTGGGTGAAGATTAAGTCTGGACGTACGGTCAGAAACCTATATAAGTTTCGAGGACCGTTTCAAGTTAAAGAAGTCCATAGGTGGCCTGTAGTGTTAAACAATGGAGAAAGATGGTATTGCAGGAGAGTGGTGATGTTTGGGTCAAGGGAGAGTTTGCACGGGTACAATGAGAAAGAGGATGGATGCAGTGGGTTCTTGCTGTTGGATGAGAACAATCTAACCACTTCTGCTCCTTTGTCTGTTCCTTCTCCACAATCAGTTGATGTATCTTCTCCTTCTGATGAGATTGTAGGTGGGAGGGAAAATATCTGGAAGCGAATAACTTGATTTCTGGAACCAAAGGAGCTTAAAGACAAAAAAGAGTTCCTACGTATTTGCAGGATTATTTAACATAAGATATGTTTGAAATTTTGTTTTATGTGAGACGTTTACTTGATTGGCGGGTGGAAAAGGCTGATAACTGGGTTATTTAAGTGGTTACATATTTGACTTGTTATTGGTTTAGGTTACTTTGTCATGTGAAGGGAGGAGATGTTGTAATGTACTTGTACACTTTTGTTTTTTGCTTGTTAAATTGTTTGATGTGCCTCACCAAGGGAGGCTTAGAACATTCTTAGGTTCTATGGGTTGTCTAGAGATGTCCGCAATCAATTTGCCCCAATACACGCAGCACAGGCTGCACCAACAAGAGTGAAATATTAAAGACTACTACTGAAGTAAGTGTTATCATGCACTGCATATACCATGATGCATTGGGGCAAATTGAGTGCTGGGATATGAGGCAGTGCGCTCCCACCCTCCTTCTGTTCGAAAAGGCTCCATTGCACCACTGAGCTGACAAGCTTGTGTTGATGCACCTGCACCCCGTAAGCGGTACAGAGACCTGAGAAGACTTTGGGCAGCATTTCCAGACCTCCAAATAAACTTGTTGCCCTTTTCAGAAACACGTGTCTCAAGTTAGACAGCACAGCCTGCACCAACAAGGGTGAACAATTGCAAAAATGACCTTGATGCATTGGGGCAAATTAAGTTTTGGCATGTGAGGCAGTGTGCTCCAAACATTCTTCCATGTGTTTGTAAATTATCTGATATCATATCTATAACTGAGGGATTATGTTCTCTAAAATAATTCCAACCTATCCTTTTGTCAGGTGGTTCATGAGATTCACACTCCGGGGTGATGTCTTCTCTCAAATGGGTTTTAATGTAGATTATGTCACATTTTTGTTATCTCTTGGCTGTATTCTGATTAAGACATCGCAGTCCCAGGCAAGTGTATGAACACACTATTGTTAAAAAATTGGCTTAGGTATGGGCATACCTTTTCAAAATAGTAGTGCAACTAAGTAGAATTGTGAATGTTGGGCATGTCCTACGAGTATACACCATGGACAGAATAGTTCAGTCCACAATATTACAAACAAAACACATTCAATATGTGCCTGAGCTTCATTTCACCAGACAGGATAGTCTTTTACAAGATGTTAAAACACACAAACATCATTTTTCAAGAGTAAAAAAGTATTTGTAAATTGCAATGTGTTGGGCAAAAAGTATGCCATATATGTGACTTTGGCCCTGGCTGAGAGTTTGACAGAAGGGCTACTCTGTCACAACTGTTCTAGATTATGACATTATTGCTTCTATATGAATCTGCTCTTTTATCCTTTGTAAAGCGCTCTGATACCCACGAGGGACATGTTTGCTCTATCTAACACCTTTCAAATAAAATAAAAATGAAATGCAAGGAATATTCCATGGCTCTATTAAAGAGCATTATGTTCTATGGCACTTGTGATAAGGTGGACAGGATACCTGTAACATTTGTGATGGAGGAATCTGTATGTCAAAATCAGGCCCTTAGTTTAATGTACCTTGAAAGTAGATAAATAGCAGATATAGTGCATTCTCTAGAGTTTTTAGATGGGTAGTTTGTCACAAAAGCTGATAGTTATCCCATCCACATTATTACAAGTGCTACACCATATAATGTACTTGTAATACGGCAAACAGAATCTCCCTGAAAATTGTGATAGAGAAACTTCAGGCCCTTTACGATGTCCCATTGTGTGCCTTATTATGGTAAAATGTTTTATGTTTCTGCTCTCTTTGATTTGTGTACCTTTTGATATTGACCTCTGTGGTACATAACTGGTGTGTGCATATGTGTGCTTTCAGATTCTTCTGGTACAAGCAAGGGAGATGCTGGCCAGACTTCAAGGGACACTCTGGAGAGCCTCTGGAAGTTGGTAGGTGGAGCCATCTAAATCTGATCCTTCGACTCAGGCTAGCCCCTGCGGTGGTGGACAAACCAACACAGGATGTTCCATCTGTTCCTGTGTCTGCCACCCATACTACAAACATCCGCACACTCACTTCTGCCCCCCAGGTAACAAGCCAACACCCAGTCCATAAGCGGGTGAGGGTCTCCTTTGCCCCACACCTCTCCCCCTGTCCCCATTCCGCCAGTACTGATGTCAGAGGAAGCACTGGTAGTTCTCAAGAACCCCAATGTGGGGCAGACAACATTGGGGCATATTCTCAAGAACGTGTGATAACCATCGCAAAAGTTACTTAATGCAACTCTCTACTTCACAGTGTATCGTGGGAAAATTACACCGTGTTAACCAAGTATTCACAACACGGCGATACCATGCAATAGTCTCCAGATAACGCGTCAACTGACCGCATTAAAATCAACGCCACGCTGCAAGAATGCAAAACACGAACGCAAAAAAAGCTGCGATGAGGCCAATCGCGATACAAAAATCAACGAAACCCAGCTACAGGCCTGCAATTCACATTCGTCAAGGGGGAACAATCACCATAAAAGTAGAAAAAAAACAGACAAACAAATGCCAGACAACAGCGAAGCACAATGGATGTTGTCGGAGCAAGTACGGAGGAGAACCAGAACCCCACAAGCCCCGCGGAGGACCAGCCTGGGACCTCGGTGTCAGGAAAGGCCAAGGAGAAGAAGAGTAGGAAGAAAAGGAAAACAGGATCCTGATAACGGAGGTGGTAGAAGTCCATCAACAACTGTTCATCACCTCCACTGTGTCATTGGAAACAAAAAATGGACTATGGCAGACCATCGTGGACAAGGTGAATGCAGTCGGAGTGCTGAAGAGGGAGGACAATGGACGAGGTCAAGAGGCGCTGGAATGATGTAAAGCGAAAAACCAAGTTGAAACTCGCCAACAACCAGAAGGCAGCAATGCAGACTGGAGGTGGCAGTACAGCGCCACAGGAGGAGCTGGACGAGATGGAGGAAATGGTGTCCACAGTCATCAGCGGAGAGACTGTGGCAGGAGTTGGGGGCCCGGACACTGCTCAACATGACCGGACACAACAGCAACAGGGTGGGTAACAACCAGGGCCTGGGGGGACGTGGGAGATGGGCACAATGGCACACATGCACAATTAAGCAGAGCACAGCTGCGGACAAACCATGCCCCAGACCAACTCCCACCAAAAGACCAATGTACCCAAGTATGCAACATGTCAGCACTGTACAAGCACAGAAGTCAAAGGCACACCGCATGAAAGGGATAAGGGGCAGCAAAATCTGAGCTGTAGGGGCGACTACCCCAAAATGCAGCACACACACATAACATCCAGAGCACACCAACACTGACAATAATGTTGTACAAACAGCAAAACACCTACAACAGAACACAGGACACAACTGGTGCCGCTTGGGTGCAGACAATAGCCAATCAAATTTGGCATTGCAGGGAAATGTGAGCTGATAATGCAAAAGTACAAACACACACACGTCTGTTGTCGAAATATCCACTGTCCCCCATTAAATAGGCAGCTCCTCCCAAACAGCCACAATGTACCAGCCATGCAGTCTGTATGAAAAGATGTACAATGCGACAACATACATGTGGACACATTGTTAAACTGCATCTCCCCTTCACATTGCAGAGGAAGAATCAACACCTCCTGCAGAGCAGCCCGACCCTCTCTTCTCTGATGACGAAGAGGACAACCACAGCTTCGACTCCGACACCCTCCAACTGCTCGTGGAGAGCCTCCACAGCACACTTCCAGGAGCTGGGCAGCCCAGCTGCTACGAGGAGAACCCACCCCCTGCACAGAACACACAGCAGGCAGCACCCCCCACCACGGCTGCCTTCCAATGCCGTGTGTTGGGTGCCAGGAGAATCTGGCTGGACAAACTAGATGCCATACGTAGGTGTCTAGGTCCCATCAGGGACCACTCACAGTCCCTAACGGACACCCACAGTCCGCTCCATGCTCTCCAACAGACCATGGCTGACATCGCTGGAGTCCTGACTCAGAGATTCCTTTGGTTTTGCTTCAGAGATTAGAACAACTGTCCTGTCAGAGTGGCTCTAGTGATGTCACACGGGAGTTGGGAAACATGCGGAGGTTAATGGAGACTATGGAGCGGGCGAATGCGGAACGAGCGGATGCCAAGACTGTACACCAGCGAGAGGTAGCTGGGTTCCACAATGACCTCAGGAACATCCTCATAGCATAGCTACCACAAGGCCTGGCGCTGATGCATGCTGCTGCTACCACTCCATCCACATCGCCGGCCCCTGAAGTGTCAGTGCCACACAGTGCTGGAGACAGAACACCACCACCCACACGTGAGGCACATGAAACAGCAGAGGACAAAGATGCAGATGATTCTGCCCTCGTAGTAAGAAGGACGCAGTAGCATGCATCTCCGCCATAAGGCCGGCTTCAGCTTGGTTCTGCCCTCTGCATCATCACCTTCCACTGTCCCCCGATGCACTCTGCGACACTCACCTTGGAACTCGACATGGACCGCCATATGCTGTTTGATCACCAATGACACAGCAATCAGGCTGTGGACTGAACTCTTCCTCTCCCTTTGGACTTGTCATTCCCTGAAGGACTCTGGCTGGCCCTCCACGGGCCAACATCGTCATGTGGGGTTTGCATGGCCCTGTACTGTTCCAGATGCAACACTCCACTGAATGTGCATTAAACATTCATATTCACACAGATGTGTCAAGTCTATGGTCTTTCAAGTTTGCAAGTATGAATGAATGTAGGCTCACTGGGCTCCTCTTACATCCATATGGCTCATGTCGTAGAACAGGGTTCACAGGGTGACACACTGCCGAATGCGGTCCAGGTGGCGCTGGCACAACAACAGGGACACACACATGCATTACTTCCTTGTCCAGCCCAGTACGGAACCACGCCCAGGGCCCCGGGGTCATTTACAAACCCTTATGCTGGACTGGCATAAGCCAGGCCAGCCCACTCCACTTACACTCACAGGGGGGGACGGCAACGCTACATGTCCCAGGTCTACCCTGTAGTGATCTGCTGCTCACAGGTCTAGTTGTCAGCATGTCACAGCCACTCCCTCACGGCTGGTTTACACCCACACCACACCCATCCAGCACACATGTCACAGGACATGTGACCCTACCAATGAAAAGGCCCGGGCGCACGTGCTTGACGCCATTTCCACTCTCTATCTGGGTGCATCCGTGTGGTGTTAATGTAGGCATGAGGGCCTCGGGCCCTGCAACATCACATTCCTCAGGACCGGAGGAGACATGATGGCGTCCGCAACACGATGTCCAATCATACAGGGTCCATGACTTTGGGGCACAGACTTGGTGGCACTGGATACATTGCGGCCGGCACAGGCACACCACCATGGGACGCTGACTTTGGGTGCACTGAGGTAGGGGCACCTTAAGTGCTGAGCGGGTGTGCAGCCTGCAATGATGCCCAGTCCCGGTGGTCGGGACTGCTCAGGATTTGTGTGCCCTGCTGGACTGCAGTGTAGTCGATGTGGCATGTCTTTGCACCAGGTCAGAGCAGGGATTAATTTCCTGCAGCTAGCACGCCTAATCGTGTGTTTTGTGATCTTATCGCCGATCTGGCTGGTCGTTGAGAATGTTGCGGAGTGGTGTTGTTGCGGCTTTTTGCACGGGAATGCCTACTCTTCATCTCATTAGCGATAGTTGCAGGGGTCGTCTGTGGCGATGTTTTTTGCGGCTGCTATCACGGGTAAACTGGTGTTATGGGCTGTTAGCACCAGCTTGTGAATGGGACGATAAATTTATCGCAACTTTGGCTGCGATGAAGTGCCGATAACTCGGCAATAGCTCCTTGAGAAAATGCCCCATTGTTTTATGCTGTCTCGTGTGTTAGTCAGAGCCTGTCACAAGTAATTGCCAACTTGGATTGCGTGTGTTCTGCCCTGTCTGCCTTACTGAGAGGTGCTCTCTCTCCTAGTGCCTCAGCTGACACCAGGGCTTACTCTGGCCCTATTCCTCCTTCTGCCTCATCCCTCCAACATGGTTCAACCCCCTGCCCCATCCAAAGCTCTGACACCATTCCGCTACCTGCCCCCAGTCAAAGACCACAGGCCACCCCAATTCTTCCTTTGGACCCAATCCCTCCCCATCCCTCCACCATTGCACCTGGCCTGACAACACTCAAAACCCCCACAATTCCCATACCGCAAAACACTCCCACACGCCCAAATCTCACCATTCCTGACACCATTCATTCCCAGAACCCTTCCGGAGCTGCTCTATGTAAACAACCCCATAAACCCCCATCCAATCCCAAAATGTATGGCCCAGTATACCATCTCCTCTAGGAGGACAAGGAACCCTCAGAGGAGGAGATTGTTGCAGGTGTTGGGACAGAAGACTAATGCATGGGGGCAACTATAAATAGACTTTAATAGAACGCTAGGTTTTCTACCTCATTCCTGGACTTTTATTTTTATTCATTTTGATTTAAAAACATTTCTGGCCCCATTGGAAAAAGATATTTGTTGTCCCTTTTTCTTTCTTTGATATAGCAAATTAGGAAATGTCATATGTGGTTGTGTATTGCAATATGTTGCATAGGTTAACCATTAACTTCCATTTGCAGGTCTTGAAAGATTTCCTATGTGTTGCATTGTGGGAGATGTAGTTTATTCTCTTTCCCGTGTGTAAAAGGAAGTGGTAGTGTCGTTGTGAGGGCCTAGTGTGAGTGGCATTCAGAGTGTTAGTCTGTGGGACTAAATTAAAGTCCAATATTTTTGTGGTTAAATGTAGGAATAGCATGAGATGTGTGATTTACATATAGTCCATACCGGACATTATGTATGAAAACACCTAGGTTATATATTTGAGTGCAATGTCTGGCATGTGAGTGTGTGTCCTGCCCTTGATATTATAAGCCACTTTTAAAGAGATCAACTAGAAAGGGTTAGGCCCTTAATCAGTAAGGCTGGGCCTGTTTAATGGACTACTGACCCCAAGTAGCCATAACAAAGCAAGCACATATATACAACATTTAACAATCGCACAACTTCATACGTGCCAGTAAGTGATCAGTGGGATCATGATGTGAGATGGCAAATTGGCATCAGTACTGGCACGTATGAAGTTGTGGGAGATTATAAAGAGGTAACATCAGCGACTGTGTGGGGGAAATATATACTTGGAGCACATGGTTGTATCATATGATCGCGGAGCGTGTAGTAAGTGGGTAAAGTGGGGTAAAGGTTCGAATCTGAATACTCATGTGATTTATGTTAAACACTCCATATGTGGAATAGTATTAGTGTATGTTTATTGTTTCAAAGATTTAAAACAGGTTACTTATTGGGTGTTAACTTCATATGTTTGAGTGACTTTGTAGGTGTATTAAAAATGTGCATTAAGTGACTTTAGGTGGGCGGTGTAGTAAAATTGTATTAGGTGAGTATTTAACATGGGTGTGTGGTGTGAGGCATGTGGCCAGACAGGGTAAATGACAGTTAAATATGGTTTGGTGTTGAATAGCTGCAATTACATCTGACCTATAACCTATTGCATTTGGACATTTGGAGCCCACTCCGGCGGGTACCTGTTACTCCAGTATCATGACTCTGTGAATACGGCCACTACTGCAGTCTGAGAGAATGAGGGGGAAGGCTGTCCTGGATTCCCCAACGAAATGCCTCTGTCGATTGTGACTCTCTTCCTACCCATGTCACAAGGGAAGGTAGGAAAAGACTGGTACGTCATTCGCTGACCAGGCTCTCTCATCATGGCAATGTCCCATCACACAGTTATGCCCTGAAGTAATTTGTATAATTGGAATACGTTACAAGGTTGATGACACCCATTGTCAATTCAATTCAATATGTCTTTATTTCGATTGAAAATCATGAAAGACGTTTACATTTAAAACATAATAACCAATTTCATTTGCATGGGTTTTGACAAGTTTGTGCATTTAAAGGTAATAATAAAAGGGAAGGGAATAGATCCACAATGAAAAAATGCCTTAATACATAATAAATATTTAAAACTAATAAAACTTCTGACAGTGGTGCCACAAAAATCAGTACCTGTAACCTCATCTTATGTATAAAAATAACCAGGTGCGTGCACTGAATTTTAATACAACTCATTACTATTTGTACTTCTCCCTCATTATAAAATCAAAAAAACTGAGTATCATAGCTTCATCCTCTTTGCATGTGTGACCTACATCCAACTTAAAAATTTGGCAACAGCAATCACTATAGGTTCATTGGTAGCTGTTTTTAAGATCCTGAATGCTTCATTGCCAGAACTAGTGCCCAAGTTTAGGCAAATTGGTATGAGCCATGTGTGCCTAGGAATTTTATAAACAGGGCATACAAATAAAATATGAGCTAAGGATTCGTTCTGTGTTGGACAGAAGGGGCATTTACTATGGTTCAGGGCGTGCCATTTACTAACAAACTAATTGATTGGGAGTGAGCCCACTCTAAATTGATGGTAGAGTTTCCTATCAAAGAAACCGAAGACCTCTGAGGCGGAAGCCGGAGGTGGTGTGACTCGTGTTTTTGAATTGTTTATTTTGTGCTTACCTCATATTTTAAAACTTTGTGTCCTATACAGAGATCCTCTCTGTATTTTAAATTCCCGCAAGCATTTGACATACAGCGGATTTAGCGCTGTCCCTTGCATTGATTCACGGCCGCCATCGCTAGCGCGAGGCCACGCCCACCCGCTAGGCCACGCCCACCTCCCCAGCCTATGAATAGCGCAGATTGCTAGCGCGCCCATAGAAACCGAAGACCTCTGAGGCGGAAGCCGGAGGTGGTGTGACTCGTGTTTTTGAATTGTTTATTTTGTGCCTACCTCATATTTTAAAACTTTGTGTCCTATACAGAGATCCTCTCTGTATTTTAAATTCCCGCAAGCATTTGACATACAGCGGATTTAGCGCTGTCCCGTGCATTGATTCACGGCCGCCATCGCTAGCGCGAGGCCACGCCCACCCGCTAGGCCACGCCCACCTCCCCTCTCCCTAAATGTGCTACCCACGCAAGCGCAGCGGACGAGCGCAGCGGAAGCGCCGTTTGCGCGCCGAAGGCGCGCCTAAGGCAAGCCCGTCTGCGCCCGTCCGCGCCGGGACCGGGCCCAGGGCCACAACCCCTGCCCGACCGACGCCAGATACCGACAGGACGTACACAAGCCATGACTTATTGGCACTTCAGCCAGCGCCCAACACTCGCTGTACAAAAATAGAACCTTCAGGATTACATAGCCAGTCTGCTACCTACTGCCCCCATTGTAACCACACAATACCTTTACGATTACCTGTCGTAAATACGGTACCTACAAGGAAAGGAAAAACAGTTGTCAGAACAATTGCCCTTATCAATGCGCGCTCACTCGTTAAGCATAGGCAAGAGATCTCAGACCTCATTACTGACTTTAAATTGGATGTTCTGTTTGTCACTGAGACATGGACCGATGAATCTTCAGAGCCAGACTTAGCCATAGCAGTACCGGATGGTTACAAAGCATACCGCCAGGACAGATTTAGACAAAGAGGGGGTGGGCTAGCTATAATAGCCAGAGACTCATATCCTGTCAGAACGATTCCTATCCCATCCATATCCTGTGAAGCCATGCAGTTTGCCATCAAGTTATCACCTTCGTTTAATTTCAAAGGAATATTGATATATCGTCCCCCTGGAACAAAAACAGCCTTTCTCAACAGCATCAACACAATCATGCAATCAATTGCCACTGAAAGTGCATTTAAGGTCCTAGGTGACCTGAATTTTCACTTGGACCAATTCCATCTAACTGACACGGTCACCCTAACTTCCGATCTGGAAATACTAGGGTTAAAACAACGGGTCACTTCCCCCACTCACCTAGCCGGCCACATCTTGGATCCCATATTTTCCAATTTAGAAGGCCTACAAATAACCAATATATTACCGCTGCCATGGACTGACCATCATGCTATTTTTGCTATTATCACCATTAAAACTCCTTGCGATAACAAACCCACTCCCATCCCTCAAAAGCCTTTTAAAGATTGGAAAAACATCAATCTGGACGATCTAAGGTCAAAACTGGATCATACTTGCCCAGTACTATCTGCTGACCCCAATTCAGCACTATTTCAATTCCACTCCTGGCTGGGTTTGGCCACGAACCAATCAGCCCCGACTAAAGAATTATCTAAAAATAGATCTAAACCCACTGCCCCTTGGTATAACGAAGAACTAAGGGCACAAAAGCAAATCAACCGGAATAAGGAGAGACAATGGAGGAAAACCTACGATATAGTAAGCAAAGCAACCTATAAGGAATCTCTGGCACTCTACAAAGCCATGATTACAAAGGCAAAAAAAGACTACTACACTGATCAAATCCAAAAATCCAAAAATTCCAGTAGACGATTGTACCAAATCACAAAATCACTGTCAGGCAATTCCCCGGATCTCACTCCCCCCCCGTCACAATCTTCATGTGACTCTTTAGCCTCTTTTTTCTTTACCAAAGTTGACGATATCTATCAGGCATTCTCGGCAAACTCACTCCCCAGGACAGTCAATTCCCTCATTTTACCTCCAGCCAACACGTTCCCCAGTTTTCAACCAGTTACAATGGACCAAATCAAAATCATAGTGTCCACCATTAAATCAGGATCGGCCCTGGACCCTTGTCCACTCTCAGTGCTTCTGCCGGTAATGGACTTCATCATTCCACTACTCACCCAAGTATGTAATTCAACTCTACTTGCAGGCACTTATCCAGACCCCTTAAAAAACACCCTACTAAAACCCTTGTTAAAAAAACCTTCCCTGGATAAAAATGAGCTAAAAAACTACAGGCCCATTGCGAGTCTCCCGTTTGTGGCTAAGGTGATTGAAAAAGCCATGAACATTCAGATCTCTGAATTTATTGAGAAACACCATCTCCTGGATGACACGCAATTTGGATTCCGGAAATACCATGGGACAGAGACAGCCTTGATTAAGGCTGCCGATGATATCAGGGTAATCCGGGATCAGGGGGGAACAGCCATCCTGGGAATGTTGGATTTATCAGCGGCCTTCGACACGGTCGACCACACAATTTTGGTTGATCGTGTCGAGGGATTTGGAATCTGCCACTCCGCTAAAAATCTAATTGCCTCCTTCCTAGCCAAAAGAACGCAGGCTGTCATCTTAGGCCTATTTCAATCGGCACAACTTTCATCTCCCTGCGGAGTTTAATATTTATGTGTCGGACCTTGCTAAAACCATCAAAGCACACGGGATGAGCCTAACCTCCTATGCCGATGATACCCAGTTGGTACTGGCAATCAAAGGTGACGGAGATCAAGTGGCTGAAAAATTTAAGAAGGGACTTATCGACATAGGAGAATGGATGGCCACTAATTGCCTCAAATTAAACTCAGATAAAACTGAGGTGGTCATATTTGGACCTCTTCTCCCAGCCTGGCCATCAAGTTGGTGGCCAGTTGCCTTCGGTACCCCTCCCACTCCAACCGCCAAAGTTAGGAACCTCGGTATCGTTTTCGATGAAGGTTTACACTTCATGGATCACACCAATAAAACAGTTTCCACAGCACATCTAAAACTAAAGATGATCAGAAAAATTCGACCTTTTCTCCCGGAGTCTGCCATCAAAACTCTGGTCACCTCCCTAGTATTCTCCGCTCTGGATGACTGCAATGGCCTCTTTCTTAACGCTCAATCCAGAGTAATAACCAAACTACAAACCATCCAGAACGCAGCAGCATGCCTGCTTTCAGGAAAAACAAAATATGAATCAATATCAAGAAGCATAAAGGATTACCACTGGCTCACCGTTCGAAACAGAATCCATTTCAAGTCCCTTTGTATCGTGTTCAAAGCGCTCAATAATCAAGGACCTTACTTTTTGAAAGAGCAGCTGCAACTGTACAAACCTAGCAGAACGTTACGTTCAGCCACCCTCGGCCAACTGGTCATTCCTCGTACAAAGACGGTATCCTGGGGTGATCGACGCTTCCTGGTGGCAGCCCCAAAGCTCTGGAACACTCTACCCCTAAACATCAGGCAGAGCCCCTCCCTCCTTCACTTCCGTAAGCTCCTACAAACTTGGCTGTTCGATCAATGATTCCTCCATCCCCACGTTTCTCACCACAAGTAACTGGTTTCTTAGCGCCAAGACGCCCTAGGGTATATGCTGCGCTTTATAAATATTAAAAATAAATAAATAAAAATATCATTATAGGTAGTAATAAAATCCCAATAGCCTTCATACTCCAAATCGTGCTTATGCTCTAAGAATTCCCTTGTTAGTGATGGACTTGTTAAAGTGGAAAAGCGCTTCGTTTTGACCATATTCCAGTATATCGCCTTAAATTCCTTCTTCGGAGGAAAGGGGTTATCAGCAGGGTTTTCCCACAATCTACTCATCCCCATCTCGCTCAAGGTAGCTTTTACCCGTCTCAACCAGGGGATTTTACGCATACGGTCTGCCTCCCTAACTTCAAGAAGAGCCTCGGCATACCGGGACAATTCTGGTGTAACCCAGAGCCTTCTCCAATATGCACTGGTCTAAAGCGCGCCGTGTCCTCAATAGAACAGCAACCCAAATCTAAAAAGAGGGGCAATAATGACGTTGATTGGGGAAGACCAGTTATGGCCCTCAAGAACTTATTTTGGGCTGTAGCCAGGGGAACTAAGTTGTCAAATCCCCATAATTCAGCCCCATATAAAACCGAGGTGCTAATTTTAGAATTATATATTTTTAGGACCGGTGCAACAGGTTTAGTATAGGAGAGGCGCTGCTCCTTCAACAGGGCACCAGACAATTGAGCGTGTTTAAGGGCCAGAAGATCGATCTGCGGCTTCCAATTAAGTTTACTACCTAAGGTAATCCCCAAATATGTAAATACCTGAGTCTGCTCCAAGATAACTTCATTCATTGCAACTCTACCTTTTATTACCTTATGTTTATGTAGAACCATGAATTTGGTTTTCTTCACATTAACTATCAGGTCATGATCCCGACAAAACTCCTCAAATCTAACAATGGCCGACTGGAGTCCTTTTTCTGTTTTGGAAAATTATCAGGGTATCATCTGCAAACATGAGCAGGGGAATCTTCATGCCTGCTAGGGTAGGAGCATCGGTAGGGTGGTTCTGAAAATACTGCACTGCCCTATTGATGAACAAAGAAAAGAGGGTTGGTGCTAAAACGCACCCCTGCCGAACCCCCTTTGCAATGGGAAACCTATTGGTGACTCGCCCCTACGGGTCCCAACGTACCTGTGCATAATTGGAGTCATGTAGCGTAACTAAAAATGCCAAAAGTTCAAATAGCATTCCCTGTTCCACAAATGCTCTCCACATTTTGGTACGTGGGACAAGATCGAAAACCGAATTAAGGTCAATTAAGGCTGCATAAATGGTACCCCCTCCTATCATTACCACTCGCCAGTAAATAAAGATAAACCTAAAACCTGGTCAATAGTGCTGGTGTGTGATCGGAACCCCGCCTGTAGTGGAGACAAGATGTCAAATTTGTCTATCCAGGCCTGGATTCGACTTAATACCAGCCTAGTTGTGACTTTTTGTATACAGTCAACTAGGCTTATAGGCCTATAGTTGCCTGGGTTGGAGCGGTCACCTTTCTTAAAAATTGGGAGGATTTCTGCTCCTGACCATGTTTCGGGCATGGGGGCCCCACTGGCAATCGCATTCACAAGGAGCACCCGTTGTCACTTAGGGCCTTATTACGAGCTTGGCAGTGTGGCAGCCGGCCATCATGCCAATGCCCCGTTCCCACACCGCCAAACTCGACCGCCCGCTAGATTAGGAGTTTTTTCTTGTTCTGGCAGGCGGTGCTTAGGTGGTCCCAGGTGGTGAGCCTTAGAAAGGCACCGTAATGGGAACGCCAAGGCCCGTTCCTGCATGGCATGGACTGGTGCAGTCCATGCTGAGCAGGAACTGGGGTGCATGTGCCCCCCTGCATGCATCCCATGGCCCTGAGGCAACAGGGGGCTCTGTAGGGCCCCATTAGTTTTCTCACCACCACAGTTTTCATGGCGAGCTCACCGCCATGAAAACTGTAGCGGTGAAGAAACTCGTAATATGCTTGGCCGTGCCGTAGGGGCACCGCCAGCATATTGCAGGTCTCAGACCGCTGCAAGACCGCCAGGGATCGCAGACCCCTGGCAGTAGCAGCAGGAGACATAGTCTAGCAGGATGGGGCAAGGCTGAGACGTTCTTGAGTGTGACCCAAAAATCTTGGCCACCTCCAATAGAACTAATATCATAAAAGGGGTCTAGACAGGAATTCTGTGAAGTCTTTTTAGGTCTCGGCTAGCGAAGGCTGCGCTTGCGCAGTCTCGCTCGCGAGATTTAACGTTTTCAGAAGAGGGGCTTGAACCCGCCCCTCTTCTCCCCTCTTCTCCATTGGCTGGCCTCTTAAATGCTGGTCAGCCATTGGAGAAGAGCGTTGTCTCTCCAAACAAGCCCCGTCTTTTTCGGATTCGGGGCGTGTTTTTTACTTTCTTTCTCTCCTCTGGAATGTAAACATTCCAGCCAATGGCAAGAGGAGAGAAAGAAAAACACGCCCCTGAATCTGAAAATGCCGCTGTGTTTCTCCGAGGCATTTCTGCTTGACCTCGGAGAAAGGCGGTGGTGTTCAGGGCGATTCCCTCAATGACTGGCAGCTGGGTTCGCTCGCCGCAGCAGCACGTAAGACTTGTTTAACATTACAATGTCGCCGTAGGACAGTGTTAGTTTCAGAAAGCAGTTACATTAACAATAGAAATGTCTGACATCGAGAGTTAGTTTTGCGGTATTATGCCGATTGTTGTGCACATGTTGAAAATATATAACGTTGGTTTTCGAGTGCTGTAAGTGGCCGACCTCGATACATTTTGTGCGCATCTTACCCGAGTCGTTAGCGGCTGTTTTTAAGCTACCGAGACTAAAGATGCCTAGAAACGCAGTCACTCAACAATATGCATCGCAACGTTGCATGGCTTTGAAATCCGCACAATGACTACGGTTCAATTGTGAAGCATTATAAAATTGCGTATTACAGTAGTGTCAAGTCTTGAGACCGGCGTGCCTACGCCATACCACAGCGATTTTCAGTCAAGCAGGTGGGACAGCCGAGCAGGTGAGCGCAAAGATGGTATAGACTCGTGTTATCTCTCTCAAACGGGCGGCACGAGTCGCCATTAAGAGACTTTCTGCCATTTCAGTCTCCCTCTTAGTCTCGTCTCGGCCTAATGGCGGCTCCGTGCTGTTCGTGTAATGGCGGCAGGCGGGCGCGGTCGCTGTAATGGCGGATTAAGCAAGTCGTGTAATGGCGGCGTATGTTACTTCGAACCTCTCGATGGCTTCCCAAGGACTCTTATAGAGCAAATGTGCCATAATTTGATGCCCCGATTTCGAACAGGTGCTATCAACTTGCTTTGAAGGCAGTATCTATTTCCTTATGGTAGAAATAAGTGAACCACCTACAAAGGGTGACCCGACCCCGGTGCAATAGGAGCGTTGCGCGAAGCAACTTACTATTGACGATGGACCCCCCACCCCCATTAAGATTTAAGTACATTAGTTTAATCTTAAATATCCGAATGCGCGCCGTAAAACCATAGTGCTGTTCTACTTGTATTTATTGCTCGTGTGTGTTCTTACCGAAAATCAACTTCAAGGAGTATTCGTTTAAAACGACACTGTTGGCCAGTAAAAGCCCGCCCAGACTAAAACTGTTTCCTGGTCGCGTTTTCCAACTACCTCCTTATCCTCCAGATTGGGTGTCGGTGATTCTCGGTAGCCAGGCGTAGCCTTGTCAATGAAATATCGTTGTGGCGTGGAACCTGTCCAGCATTATACTATTCCAGTATCTTTAGGTGCATTGGTAGGGCCGAGATCAATTTCTCGCCTCCTAGTATTTATTTTCCACACACGAGAAGGGGGGGGTGGAGTTTAACACCCAGAGACAGCAGTAAGCTGCTGGAAAAAAGCTCCACCTTTGAGAATGGCCTTAGGCTGCCCAAGTACGTTTACGTGTTTTAGACACTTGATCCATTTCGGTTAGTATTTTGTTGTGAATACGCATGTTATGCCGCACATGGGTTGTGTGGTAATTCCACCACAGCGGTAAACGGAGTGGCAACAGAATAGCATTATTCCAGCGGTCCTACCTTTCACCCTTGCACTGCTGTTTAGTACGACAACGGCCTAGGTCATTGTCTGCATTAAGTGGGACAGTAACTGACTTGGTCAGGCACAGCGTGGTTCTCCGAACAGGGACATGCTGCTGCCATAACGCAGCCCGCTTACTAGCTAGCGGTGAGAGCAACAGAGTATTGAGGTGCGCGCATCAGCAGCCGACAAGAAGATAAATTGTTTCACTTTCACATGCTCCGCAGTTGCGGTCTTTGATGCGTTAAGCAAACGTCAGCTTCGTTCAGGTTTTGTTTTCCTCCCAATAAGCTCATTAGTGGTAACCTGAGCTTTTCTTTGTTACGGGCTAATAAATTGAGTACTATCGTTAAGTGACTTGCTGCACATAAATGCTTGTAACTTTGTATTCTTGGCTCTGTGTGTGTGTGGGAGGCTCTGTGTGTGTGTGTGTGTGTGGGAGGCTCTGTGTGTGTGTGTGTGTGTGGGAGGCTCTGTGTGTGTGTGTGTGTGGGAGGCTCTGTGTGTGTGTGTGTGGGAGGCTCAGTGTGTGTGTGTGGGAGGCTCTGTGTGTGTGTGTGTGTGTGTGTGTGTGTGTGTGTGTGTGTGTGTGTGTGTGTGTGTGGCTCTGTGTGTGTGGGTGGCTCTGTGTGGGGTTACTCTGTGTGTAGGTTGCTCTATGTGAGTGGTGGGGGTAACTCTGTGTGTAGGTTGCTCTATGTGAGTGGCTCTGTATGTGTAGGTGGCTCTGTGTGTGTGGCTCTGTATGTGTGGGTGGCTCTGTGTGTGTGGCTCTGTGTGTGGGTGCAAATGCAATAGGTCTCGCATTGGAGAGTGATTAAGCTATTGACATTGTAAATAACAATGCCGTTTATTTAAATGTTTTAAAAACAAAAACATACAAGAATGTCATGAGCAATGCCAACAGCTCTAACTTTAACAATGCCGAGACCATTGCATTGTAAATGCTTGTTTAATAGTTGAACCCTAAAATGCATAAAAAAGGCATGAGGTGGGTGTGTATGGGCTATACATTCTGCAAAGTCTTCTTCCATGAATAGGTGTGGTGCACCTCTGGATTTTGAGAACTAAGAGTAAGTCCCACCTGCTGCCAGAAACATTCACACAGCTTTTTGTATAATCTGATCAAACTGAGATTGAAAAAAGTGAATGTTGAGCATGATTGCATGATTGCCTTCATAACACATAAATGTGTCGCTGACGCTTAGACTCAATTTTTCACATGCAAACAGGGTGGTGACGAAATAATCTTGGGGTGGTCTGGGTTGGGGTTAGTGCAGAACTGGAAAGTGTGACTAACCACGACTAGCAAGAGTCCCTGCCTCACACCTTGGCGCACCTGGGTGGATGCACAACCCACGGTATACTAATAGCCCTGGCAGTAACACCAGTGTCTGAAATGTATAGGTCCAGTGAATGAACCTGCTCTTTGTTTAAATCATTTCAGACTCAATATATGGGGGTCTTCATTAGTTATACATAGATTTTTAAGGCGATCAGCCGCCAGCAGAATTGTGGTCATCTATTGTGGTCCTCAGTCTAGATTCTAACTGGATGTGAGCAGGAGAACTGTGTAATGACTCAAGCAAGTAGGTAACCATGGTGGTGATATGAACTCCCTGAAGATGGGCAATGGATGTTGGTTTTTATGATATATGGGCGCACTTAACCACTGCCCTGCATCGGAGGAGGGAATAGTAATCCCTAAATATAGATTAGGATGAGATACTTTCCCATTTATTGTTGATTTTAATGGAAATCCACAGAATTTAATAATGGTTTGGAAGAGAAAGGTTGGGACTGAGCATGTCTGAGATATGTGAGAATGTGGCAATTAGAGGAATTCTAAGAACACTGTGAACACAAAAGGACAGAATTGGATTCAAATAATTTTCTGTGTTAATGTGATTTATTTATATAGGATTTAGAGCTGGATTGTATATGAATAATGTGCATGGTAGTGATCTTGTTTTTTTTTGTAAATTCTGCCTTTAATATACAAATACAATATCGAACATATTTTTATTTGGGAAGAATATCAATATAAAATGTCCTGAAGAAGGTGGTTTTACACCTTAATCCACTGAAACGAGTTGATGAATAAGCCTTTACATAATCCAATAGCAATGACTAAACGTACATGAAAATCTATTCATATTTGTCCAGTGACATGAAATATTGGATATGTATTTCTGATAGCTAATGTTATAGCTTGATTTATATATCTCTTCCTATTACTATATACAGAATGATTTTTATGGGATTTTAAATGTATTTTAGATTTGATTATTCTGTAAAAATTGATGAATTGATATATAATTGTAATAAATATATTTTCTGCCAGACTCCAGTTACTTGAGGGATTGGCTTCACAGTGTTTAAAGAATATATTATGCATGGAATTATGTATGATTGTTTGACTGTTTAACAAATGAGTACGACAACCTAGGTGAAATAGTTTCTTCTGATCAATATCTCTCGGTCCTAGAACAATAAAATGAAATTTATAAAGTGCAGAGCTGCCAAATTAGGTGTCTCAGCACTGGACGTGGACGTGTTCTGCTGGGCCCAGAAATAGCAAGATATTCCAGGGCAGATTTTTAATTATTTCACACAGAGCAGCAAGCCACCTTGCTGTGTGAAAGGTAAAGGGAAGAATGCACCGTATTTAACATGATACGGCGCTTTCCTGTCTTTTCCTTGGGCTGGCGCGCAATGTGCTGCCTGGCGCCAACGCAGGCACCCTTGCACCTTGGTGCAATGTTGCCGGCATTGCAGACAATATTGTTTTTGAGTAGGAAGGGATACCTGCACAAAAACAATCCTCTGAGGCATTTCCCTATTCTATGTGTGTGGCAGAAAAAACGAGAAGACATTAAGATATATCCCCTTCGTTATGCCTCACTTGGGGGAGACGTAGCATTTTGACACATTCCCAGGTCTACCACTAATGGGAAATCTGTGAACCCGTCCAAATCCATGGGTGGATGGGTGGGAACACCCACGCTCCACTCCTGGAAAGCCTTCCTAGGGCAGAGTCGCTGCGTTGCTCTACATTTATTAAGGCAAGGTGGCCTTGTGTGGCTTGCTTCATCTGACGTAGCAGTTGCGTCACCCATGATTGGCAAAATGGCAACGTAACTCAATGATAAATTTGTCTTTCAATGTTGAAGATCCATGTTTTAGTTAATGCTTGGACTGGCTTTCCCTTATGAGTTGACGTAAAGTGAGTGGAAGGTTGTTCGAGGCCTCGCAGGTCCAGGTAGATAAAAGAGCTGTCCTCTCAGCTTGCAAGCCTGGACCAGGGAGTCTTCAATAGCACAGCATCCCAGGATCTTAGAGCTCTGACTGGCTGATAGGGGCAAGCCCTGTGACGGATTTTGGAGAAGTTTTGCAAAATCCCATGATGGACCAGAGCCAGAGTTTTGAAGAGGATACATTTCTTTACTGGCAGCCACTGTAACTCTTTAAGGCATGGCCTGTCAACAGTCGACAGGGGACCTGTAGAATCAGGCTTGCTGCGCTGTTTTTACGGTCTGTTGGTGATCTAACAGGCAGTTAGGCAATCCTAAATATTACATTCGCATAATCAATTCTCACAGTAATTATTTATGTACAATGTTTTTTTCTGGTTTCAATCCAAATATAGTCCAAGGTTTTCTTCAAGGCCCGGATCTGTGAAAAACTGGTTCCTGCTGTTGATCGTAAGTGGGGGGAAAGAAAGTTTGCTATCAAATTTGACCCCTAAGTTTTTGACTACTGTTGTAGGCTTGAAGGGCGGGGCCAAAAGTCTCCTCTGATATCTAGCTAAACAGTAGTACCTCTGTTTTGCCAAAGTTACATTTGTTACAGTACCCCTGGCACTGCACCTTTCTTGTATGCATAAACTGGTATGTGAAAAGTAGAGGTGCAGGCCAGGGTCAACGATTTCCCCTAACTGCATTGTACACCCCTAAACACAAATGCTTATGCAGGCCATTAGTACTGGTGGACATCATCACCCTCATACTTCAATTTCAGGGTTAGAAAGTAAATGCTTCACCTCTCTCTAGATGGACCCCTTATGGCCTGTCACTGAACATGCCCTCTCTGGGCCCGCAGGCGGAGGGCCGGGTGCCTGTTGGGGAGAGCATGCCCATATCCTTCACCCCATTTGGAGCCAAAGAATACTTGAGCAGCTGGCCCTTGTCTGCTTTTTTTGGTATGCAAGGTGGGTGGGGCTTCAACAATATATAAGTTTGTCTGGAAATCAGGGTGTAGGAGTAGGTAAAATGCACGCAAACATTTGCAAATGACATTTCGCAGGTGGCAGTCTTTGGGCATCTACCCAATGGAGTCCGCAATGAGGAGGCCCATCTAATACAAAGACCTTTAATACAGTTTGGACAAAATATCGAGTTTTAAACATTGTGAAACAGAAATATCGGGAAAAAATTGTGATACAAAAATTTTGTGATGCAGAAATATCATTGTCAAAAATAATTTTTTTTAAATAAGTAATATCATTATTAAGAATATCGTTGTTGCTAATATAGATTTTAATAATATCGTTGTAAAGAATATCGTTTTTTTATTATTTGAATGTGTTTTAGTTCATACGTTAATTTGATGTGTTATTATTGTTTGTATGATTGTTATAAAAAAAATAATATCATTTGTATTTATAAGTGACTTAGAATTTTTTATATAATTGTTAATAGTAATTTATAGTGTTGCAGCATGTTGTTGAGTTTGTAGGGGGATAGGGTGGGAAGTTAATTAAGTAATAATTAATTAATAACTTTAAGTATGAAATTGATATCAATTATGTATAATATGTAATACTCATGTAATTAATTATATTTTAGGTGCAGTTTGCTATATTTGTAGGTGTATAGGCTGTGAAGTTAATTAGGTAATAATTAACTACCAATTAATTTTTTATGTATTATTAATTATTTAATTGATTATTAAGCATGTAAATTGTGTAATAACCATATATTTTAATATATACATTTAAGGTGCAGGCTGCTGTGTTTGTAGGGGTATAGGGTGGGAAGTTAAGTAATAATTAATTAATGATTTATTATGAAACATAGAGTGAATATTGATTATGTATATTATGTTATAATGAGTTATTTTAGTTATAGGTTTGTAGGGGTGTAGGGTGGGAAGTTAATTAAGTAGCATTTAAAAAAACTATTAATGTATAATGAACTATTTAATGGATTAATAATTATGTAAATTGTGTAATAAATATATATATTCGTTGTTTTTTAGGTGTGGGCTACTGGGTTTGTAGGATTGTTGGGTGGGAAGTTAATTAAGTAACTATTAATTAACAATTAATAAATAATTGTTCATTAGTTATTTAATTGATTATCAATTATGTAAACTGTGTTGTACTTATTTATTTTAGTTATATTTTAGGTGTAGGTTGCTAAGCTTGTAGGGGTATAGGGTGGCACATTTATTAAGAATTAATTAAATGACTATTGCTTATAAATAGAAAACTAATTATTTATAAATATAATGTGCTTTTTATAGTAGTACATTCAAACAGTTAAACAAAAAAATTATATAATATAAAATATATATTTTAATAATTGTGTTATATTACATATATATGAATATGTATATATATAAACATATATAAACGTCAGAATTCCAAATAGGTAATATCACAGCCAGTCTGAACAGAATGCAGCAAATACGTGTTTCGTCTCGTGGATAATTTCCACCAACTTCATCAGGGCTAATAAGTCATAATCAAGTTCAGTCCTCAGTAGTAAAAGATAGATTTTCGCAAGCACCTATATCTCAGTGCTTCATCCCTTAATTCCTCATTATCTTGCAAACCAACAGTCGGCAATTCATGTATCTGTAAACAATGGGGAGCCCATTGTTTGCAGATACATGAATTGCCGACTGTTGGATTGCAAGATAATGAGGAATTAAGGGATGAAGTATTACCTATTTGGAATTCTGATGTTTGGAATAAAACAAAGCAATTACCTTAACTACGGACTGCTGGATTTACTTTGGAATGGACATTTGCTCAGGATAAGATTATGTTTGTATTGTTATTTGGGGATTCCATCTCAAACTTTGGAACGTTGGGTGGCTTCTCCACTTATCCTTGGATCAAACTTTGGAATTTTGATTGTACTACATTGACTCAGCGCAGAGTTGGCCCTGACACTTTTGGACTGTTGTATTATATATATTAAGAAGCTATATTTTTGTATGCTTTTAATGATATTAGTGTGAAACTATATATTTTTTCAATATTTTTGTACTTACTATTATAAGGCTAGGGAAACAATATTTTTCTATACAATATTTTTGACAAATTTTTTTTGTAACATGATATTGTTGGTTTCGATATTAAGTCAGTAATCCACTGAAAAGCTTGTCCTTCATCTCAGAGGAGGGTGATGTCTGTGAGTGTGCATGTCGGAATAAATGGTAGGATGAGCACCAATTCGAGTCAATCATTTCAGGCAGCTCCTGTATGACCATCACCAGAGCCTGGGCGAAACCAGTCCTTGATTGCTTGTGTTCTGGTTCAGGGAGGACCTGGCCAGGCGGTTTGGGCTGGACTGTTCCCACAAGGAACACTGTCAAGACTGATTTGCATATAGCTGGGTCCAAATTGAAGTGGCATGGTGAGCACAAGAACGATGGGTTGGGATGTTACCCCGAGCGATTGCCATTGGTTAGACAAACTGCAAGCATTCCTCCCATCACCTTTTGTCTGTTTCATCACCAGAACGTGGCAACCTAATTCTTGCCACTCATTCTGTAGTATCCCAGGCCCTCTTGCCACCTCAACCACACCCTTACTACAACATGCAATCAATCAATCAATCAGAGATCCATAGGGGGTCCCCTCTAAGCCATCGCAGCTTCTGTCCCTCCCACCACACACCAGGTTCCTCTACCGTCATTCACAGTAGCGGCAGCCAGCGTGAAATGAACCAACTGTCTTTCAATATCATACACTGTGTACCTATCAATATAGTTAATGGTGAAATGATGTGTGATGTCACCACTAATGTGATATATAATGTCATTTGCTGCCTGTGACATTGTGTGAGAAAACCTAGAGAATTTCAGTTGTCCTTCGATGATAATGCAGATTTTCTTAGCTAGAATAGTGAAGCAAAGACATCATTTTACTAAAGACACAGAGGGGAATATTATGATTTCTTAACCTGCTATTTTCATCTTAGAAGCATCGAAACACAGAAATCTACGTTTCCCAGAAAACCGTGGATCGCGGCAAGTGAAGCCACCAATCCGTCATGAACATGATTGACAGCCTTTTTTCTAGGTGTGATGAAAGGGCCCTTAGACTTCATGAACGAAACAGGAAACATAACATCAGATGAAGGAAATGCAATAAAAATAGGAAATTTGGGGGATTTCCCAGGTGACTATTCTGAAAGATCCTGGTGTCTGGACCCTTGATATTCATGTATGGCCTCTTGAGATTAAACTTTAGGAAGGAACATGAGCTGTAGCGATAGCAAACTCTAAAAAAAGAATCAAGAACCTCTGTAGGACTTCAATGGTCCTGAGGATGCCAAAGGGGCTAGTAGATGTAGAACTGCATTGAAATTTGCTAAAGTTGGTTTGAGATTCCTGTCCATGCGCCAACCAACACAAGCTCACTGAGCTGATTCATAAGCCTTGAGAGTACCCGGGGCCCAGAAGGATTAATTCAGGCAAGCAGCTAAAGACGAAAGGTCTGGGAGAGAACACTAAAAAAACAGCGCTCTGTGCAGTGTGTTGGTCTGCACCTGGACGTCTGCAGCGGCCCTATGATGAAGCACACATAGTGGGTGAGGGCAAAATTGATAATCTATTGATTTTCCTCTTGTCTTGTCTTCCCTCTGTTTACTATTACGTCTACACAGCTGATAGGACAGGGACGCGAATCTATACCTCTACTTAGGATAGTGTCCTCGGTTTTTTTATCAGTCCTTCTCTTTTTTGTGAATCTAGAGAACATGATGACCCGAAAATGTCCAAGCCAGCAGCTGTAGATTGCCAGTCAAGTTCAGATCACGACTTATGCTGAATATCGGAGGAGGTGAGGGTTACATTGAAGTAATACAGGATGGACATTTCAAAGAGAGATGGGCTCAAGTCCTGAGCCCGCCACATTGGGCAAATGAGGACCACCAAGACCTTCTGCCTGCAAATCTGCAGCAGGTATCTGAAGAACGTGGCAAAAGGAGGAAAACCCTGAAGCTGAGCAGTTGACCAACCCTTCTGTGGTGAGAGCACGAGGGTCTGGAATCCGGCTGTAAAAGTATCGCGACTGTGAGTTCACCTGTGAGGCATATACATCTATAGGTACTGGATGACGTCCTCAAATACTGTCGTCTCGTAAGTGTTTTAAGTGCCAATCTCCCACCATGTTGTGAAAGCCAGAAACCGAAACGGTGATGGAGTCTGAACTTTAAAATGCATTTGCCAACTCTAGCAGAGCTTGGAAAGGAGTAAGAAATAAGGCCTGCCTGGCAGGGGAATATCTTGATTCAATTCATGGTTACATATGACAGGAGCCTAGTAATAATGTACAGCTCTTCCATCAACCGTATTTATATTATATAGGCATGTTTATAATTAAAATAGGATGAATAGGAAAATTGGTCATTTACTAATATGAATACAAATGTGTATGAAAAAACGAATATGCAAAAACCTAAGGAGGTAATATCTCCTTTGTCTGATTGGTACTTCAACCAATAAATCTGAACGATGGGTTTAAATGCTACCCCAAAAGATTGCTAATGGTTTGACTTATTGCAAGCATTCCTCCCATCACCTTTTGTGTGTTTCACATAATACCCTAAGTGGCCATGGGTATGTCCAGACGTGGGTCTGTGCTCACTGTGATACTGGAACCAAAGTACACCGACTGAAAACCCCTAATCAGGGTGAAGCCAGTCCTGGCTTGCTTGTGCTCTGGTTCAGGGAGGGCCTGGCCTGGCCGTTCGGGCTGGACTGTTCTTATTGGAGCAGGACCAAGGCTGATTTGCACATGACTGGGTTTAAACTGAGGAGGCATGGTGGGCGAAAGTGCTAAGCAATTACCAACGGTTAGACTTATTGCAAGCAGCCTCCCATCACCTTTTGTGTGTGTGGTGAGCTCAGAATAGGCACCTGCTGGCGCTTATAGACATGTGACCAAACTTCAGACTGGAACTGTTTACATCCTAGAGCATATATTTACACCTTGCCTTCTGTTTACAGGCTTGCTCCAATAACTGATGCTGAGGGAAATTCTGGCCGGTTGAATCTGTGACTCAGACATTATGATTTTTTCTTTATGTCAATAAGCTCTTTTAGACTGCTCTGGGCCTGTTTGCAGATTTCTTTGGCACTTCTTTTTGTGCATATCACGCTCCACAAAGATCAAAGTAAGACTAAGGCCCAGGTTTTAAAAACAGTCACGGAACGCAGGGCAGCAGCCAAACATGAGGTGCTGCATTGTGTGGCAAGGAGGGACCAGGAGAGCACCAGATATGGCTTCCTCCTCCCTCTCCCTAGTGCCGGCACAGATTTTAGCTCGTGCGCTCCAGGCACACACCTTAGCATCATAGTGCAAGGATGTGTGCTTGAATCTACCATAGGTTTTGTACTGGAAGAACAGCCTTCCAGTACACAATAGTATGCCTAGACACACTTTAAACTGTTCCTACCTTGCATGTGTGCTGCACAGTGCAGCATGCATGCAAAGTCAGAAATGGAATGAGAAATAAAAACATTTCCTTTCAAATGGTGTTAACTTTTGGCGCTAAACCCTGTTTACTATTGTTTGTAGCTAGGGTTTTGAGTTAAAAGGCACGAGTGGGTGCTTGTGAACGCCAAGGCAACACCTATGTACCATCCATGTAAAGCCTCCTTGGCGTTAAGCAACGCAAAGCAGTGCTGCGCTCTGCCTTGCGTCACTTTCAGGGCACTTTCCAGCACAAAACAAGTTTTGCATTGGATAGTAAATTAGGAAAAAATTATTCTGTTGGTTATCGTCACTTTTGTGACACTAACCCAGAGCGAAATGTTTGTAAATCACCCCCAAGAGTCGCATAATAATTAGTGATGGGTGGCCATTTTCATGCAAATAGTATAGAGAATGAGTCTGCTGTGGGGTGCAGTCTGTGTTCTGGCACATTATATCAAACATCATTTGCATCTTACATCAAGCAGTAGAAGAAATGTTTAAAATCTCTAATGGGATTCAATGTTGAATATGCAAAAATGTGGTGGGCTTTATGCAATGTTTAATAATAGCTACAAACAAACTAACATTTCTATAAGGTTCAAACAGAAAAAAAGTTTTATAGGCAAATGTGCCTAAGTGGTAAACTCTTAATCTGGCAAACAGCAGAAAAAGTCGATGGGATCTGTGTCAATGTGATCAGGTGTAAAGGTCAAATATTCCATAGGGCGGCAGCAATTCAAAACGTGTTTGTAAACTTATATGACAATCTATAGGGCTCAACTGGGTTAAACACATATTTTGAACATCAATTAGTTAAAGATTTTAAGGCGCCCCTAACTCTGTCATCTCTACCAATCTCCACACAATGCGAGCTATCTGCCCCAGTGTCCCTGGCCTAAAGTGCTGGAAGGTAGCTGACCCAGAGAGCCCACCCAGAGCGCCCACCACCAGAATTTTGGAAATGTTTATCGGCTATTATTACCCTACCATTTCAAAAACTATGCAAGGAAATTTTGAATACAAATGTTTTCACATTTCCTCGAAATAAACTTCCATTACAATATTTTCCAAATGTACCTAATTCTATGTCTTGTTCTTCAGTGACCTTTCCTCCTCCATATAGACCACCCCTCCTTGATGCTGATATTAACATTTATGCATAAATACTAAATTACAAATATGCATTCTGATCAGAGAGCTTTTAGGAAGAGATACAACATTGGCAAAAATATAGCACAACTCTTGGCCTGTGCAGATTGCACAAACATCACAACAACGCCGTTGCTGGCTTTATTGCTGGATGCAGAAAAGTCTTTTGACTATTAATGAATGTATTCTTACAGTCAATAAATAGGTTTATTAAGAAAGATGGTACAGTTTATACACATAACAACTATGAGCACTAAATGGATTGATTTCTATTGGGAAGGACCTTGTGACGTAGAAGTCTGATGTCACGCGCAAATTCAGGTGCATCACGAGATACTTAACTATCCCATGAATGCGTAAGTAGCATCCACAGGAGACTTTCACTAACATCCAAGGGCTGGAGATGACGAATAGGTGACAAGAGGACATGGACATTTGAAGACGAAAGTTCAGGGGCTGGAAGATTTGATATAACAGACAGCTCGCCGCCTTCCTCGAGACAAATGGATCCCTCGACCCCTCGCAGTCTGGCTTCCGAGCCAACCAGAGCACCGAGACCGCCCTGATCGCAGCCACCGATGACATCAGATCCCTGCTCGACAACGGGGAAACAGCAGCCCTCATCCTCCAGGACCTCTCCGCAGCGTTCAACACTGTCTGCCACCGCACCCTAGTACAGCGCCTCAGCAACATCGGAATCCAAGGGAAAGCACTAGAGAGGATCATCTCGTTCCTCGTCGGAAGAACCCAGAGAGTCCGCCTCCCCCCATTCAGATCCGAGGCCACCGAAGTCATTTGCGGCGTACCACAAGGATCATCACTCTTCAACGTCTACATGAGCCCCCTCGCAGCCATCGCACGCCAACACAACCTCAACATCATCTCCTACGCCGACGATACCCAGCTAATCCTCTCCCTCACCAACGACCCCGCCACCGCCAGAACCAGCCTACACGAAGGGATGAAAGACGTCGCAGAGTGGATGAAGAACAGCCGCCTGAAACTGAACTCAGACAAAACGGAAGTCCTCATCCTGGGATCATCACCCTCCGCCTGGGACGACTCTTGGTGGCCCCCCGCCCTGGGCACCACTCCCAAGCCAACGGACCACGCATGCAACCTGGGCTTCATCCTAGACTCCTCCCTCTCGATGACCAGACAAGTCGACGCTGTCTTCTCATCGTGCTTCAACACCCTGCGTATGCTCCGTAAGATCTTCCGTTGGATCCCCACCGAGACCAGGAAGACTGTCACCCAGGCACTCGTCACCAGCCGACTGGACTACGGGAACACCCTCTATGCCGGAACCACAGCCAAACTGCAGAAAAGACTCCAACGCATCCAGAACGCCTCCGCACGACTCGTCCTGGACATCCCCCGACACAGCCACATCTCCGGCCACCTGAGAGACCTGCACTGGCTCCCCGTCAGCAAGAGGATCACGTTCAGGCTCCTCACCCACGCACACAAGGTTTTACACGACCTGGGCCCCAAGTACCTTAACGACCGCCTGACCTTCTACGCGCCCACCCGCCAGCTACGATCGACCAGCCTCGCCCTCGCCACCGTACCACGCATCCGCAGAGCCACCGCCGGAGGAAGATCCTTCTCCTACCTGGCAGCCAAGAGTTGGAACTCCCTCCCCATCCATCTTCGGTTGACCCAGGACCATCTTTCCATCAGGAAGCAACTCAAGACCTGGCTGTTCGTGCAGTAACTTACCCCCCTCCCCCAGCGCCTTGAGACCCTTCCGGGTGAGTAGCGCGCTATACAAATGCTTGATTGATTGATTGATTGATATATAAAAAGGGCAGGATGTCTAATGTGTGCAACCTTTCACTTTCGATTTTCTAGTCTTTTAATGTAAGGTCCGCCCGACTCTCACACCCTATAGGGTGTTAAATGTACACCAACAAAGTATGTCTGGCAAAACAACAAAAAGTCCTACATCATGCAGAAGTTGACAACGAAGGGCCCCATTAGGAGTCTGGTGGTGTGGGAGCGGGCTGCCACACCACTGCCCCGCTCCCACACTGCCAAACAGGACCGCCACCCACTCGCCAGATTACAAGTATTATTGTGGTCTGGCAGCGTGGCAGTCCGGGGTCAGTGCAATATAAAGGCTCATATGTGAACCTTAAACTGCACCACCAGGGGACCGCCAGTGCACCTTCCAGCACGACATAGACTGTGCCGCCCATGCCATTCAGGAATGGGGTGCATGCACACAAGGGGGCACATTATGTGCCCCTGCATGCACCCCCGTGCATAGGGCCAAGAGGTAGCCGTGGAGGGCTCTTTTCTTTGCTCACTGCCCACAGTTTCATGGAGTAAGAACCTCTATGAGACACTGGTGCAGAAGAAAATCATAATATGCTTGGCAGTGCCACAGGGCACCACCAAGCATATTACGGCCCTCAGACTGCAGCGCCACCGCCAGGGATCTCTGATCCCTGAGCTGTTTCAGCGGTGCCATGGCGGTCTGACTGCCCAAGTTCTAATCTGGCGGTCGGACTGCCGGTGCAAAGGTGGCCGGACTGCCACTGCTGATCAACCGTGAGTTTGGCTGTCCTTGGACCGCCAAACTCATAATTAGGCCCTTAGTGTCTTGGAGCATAACAGTAGTGCTATAAGGGTATGGGGTCTTGTGTGTGGCACAGCCGTTTGTTTACCCACACTACAAAATAGATGAGTGCAGTATCCGCAGTATGATTCACTGCAAACAGTGATGTTTCTATGAATGGTATTAGTGCTCTCCCTTCTCTACCCAAAGAACAAAAGCTGAGAAAAATTCAGGCTGGTTTGTATGACATGGAATGTCTGAGTGACTGAAATTCAGTTTTAATTTTCTACACAAATGGTGTAATGAAATAATCAAAAACGCACCAACACAGGAATTAAATGGGTTCTAAGGTCGGTCCTGAAGAAAGCCAAATGAACCATAGGGCAGACCATGTGGCTGAAACATGTTGACCTTCAGATGCTGGAGTAAGTAATTCCCACCAAGAGCATTGTATCTGGTTTTTAATCTTGCCAGGGGACCCTGGAATATATTAGCTGGTAGCTAATAGGGTTTTATTCTTAGATCCCCTATCCCTATAGTAAGTCCTCCTTAGATGCTCATGGTAGAGTCTGCCCACATACAGACATTATCTGGGCAAGGACTCGATGGCAAAGCATGCCACTAGGAGTCCTATTGTGTGAGAGTCCTTTTTAACAACAAGGAAGGGCTCCTCGGACCAGGTATGGAGACTCATATGAGTGAGTATCCTCTCCTCATCAATAATTATGTTGTAATATTGGAAATGGAGTAAACCCACCCAAAAACGTCTATGCCACTCACCCTTTTGGTAAACCAAGTATAGCTCTGAATATGATTCTCATGTTATTACCCAATTCTACAACAAAACAAATTGAGGTTAGACAGCGGTGCTTGGCCACAAAAGTCAACTAAAGTTGGAGTTCGGAGATCATATATTCTCACTAGTAACTGACACGTCCATACCAAATCCAAAACAGAATTTGATCCCTGGCACACTTTAACATATTTTTTTTTAATATGTTTATTGAATTTTATCCATACAGACATAAAACAATACATTGATCTTGTTTTGAAAAAGAAAACCACTATCGGTTGCAAACATGCAGAGGTACTTGTACGACTCCTTAGGAGACAGTGTAGCAAAAGCAATTACACCATATGCATTTTTTAGTGAAGTGAAAGTCAGCGTCATGCGCCTACATTTGCTTCTTGTTGCCCCTAGTCACTAACATTGTTTTCACGTATTATTCATGCGATCGACAGCTGCGATACTGCTTATCTCTTATATTTAACTGGGGGATAATGCGACTCTTCAGGTGCTATAAAGCGATCCTGTAGGAATATTTATGTGACAATATACTAAGGGCAATTCTCAAACCAACAGAGATATTTCTTTATAAAAATCATGCTGGCACACTTTAACATGTTAACGAAGAACTTGGACTTATCCATTCTCTGCTCTATCGACTCTCTAAGTCTTTTTTAGCTTTCCAATCATGTTCCGGGGAATCGAAATATTGATGTCTCATGATTAGCTGAAGACCCACCAGGGATTGAGATCCATAGATGCTAATCAGGATCGTGCATGCCCTATCACAGGTTTTATTATGGGTGTATGAAGACCTTTTTATTTTAAATAATACATTGAAAATTCTTAAGCACACTACGCATGCATACATTTGCGTGTTCTGCCTTATGACCGCAAACCACATTGACTTACTGGCCTTGACAGGTGGGTTCAGGAGAAAAGACTTCCTTCATACGTACATTTGCACTATAATAATATGTTTTAACATATTTTTTTAGAAAAAAACATCAATATACCTATTCTACTTGTGGGAATATATGTCTAAATGAACTGCTATTGTTTTCATGTGCTGGTTTCAAACACATCAAAAGTTGTTACTGGTTTAGGCATGGCAGGCATGTGTTGTTTTACACATTTTTATAAACTGAATACATCTTTGTTGACTGTTTTTATTTTTGTTTTGTAGATCATGATTTCATGTAATGGAGTGTGTGAGTTTCAGATTCCACTGACAAGTAGAGGGAGTTGCTTACACACCATTGAGGTGGTGCAGGAGATGCCAGTGGAGTCCGAGGAAGGTGGGACTGGCACCATAGACCCAGATCCTCAGTGGCAGAGGCTTTGAAGTCAGCTCAGGGTCAGGTTCATCATCAGAGTCTCAGGGGTGACTTGTCTAACACCGGCCAGCCACTTGTGTTGGAGGCTGAGAATATTACTATTGCTCGATAGACTGTCACTACCAACACCAACAACTCTTTGCAAACCCAGAAATTCATTGGCTGGCAGCTAGGAGACACTGGGTTGGGGTCGCCTTTGCCCCAGGTAACTCTGCCTTTGTTGCTGTACCACCAGCCCTTGTTTCAGCCTGGCTGCCCTCCAGGATGTGGGCCAGAAGATGGACATCAACTCTGCATAGGCCAAGCACAGGAAGTCGTCTCCAAGTGGTACTAACTCCTGGGACAGCAGGGCTGCACCTTCCTGGTGGATGCCTAAATGTTCAACCAGCCCCAAATTCCCCTTTGTTGACCCCATCCTGCTATCCATTATTATGGACGCCCTCGGCCCACAAACCTGTCAAGTGAAGAAAAATCCCTTGAGGAGAAGGACTAAGATGGGCATTGACAAGGCAATGGCAGGACATACCAATACTTGCACCTTCTGAAATGTATTTGTTACCAATTATGTCCCACCAAGTCGCCCTGAACCATTCAAAGTCAGTTATAGTTATGCTATTTTTATTTAAAGGTAACCGCTTGTGAGTTCCTTGTAATTATAAGTATACAAGCATAATATTTGGCTACTTTGCATTATTTGAGTTTAGGAACAATTATAACATAATTATATATGAGATAAAATACCCCCTACTGTACATTATAAGGATATTGCAAGTCCATGTGGAGTTTCATGACCATATAAAGGAACAATTCTGCAGGCCTTTATTAGGTCATTGAACTCCAAGTCCCAGAATTCAAAGAAAAAATCTGAACTGGAAAAGTGCATCATGCATGGAGATGGTAAATGTGGCAGCTATGTAGTATGTGCAGTAAAGGAAACAAACGCCATCCTTACATGTTTTTTATAGTTTGTAATTAAATACTGGTTCTGCACGTTAAAAAAACACACGCCCAGGTGGAAACCCTCGGTTTTCCGTGTGTAATCGCCTGGTCGTTTCCGCATCATTTCTTTGCAGCCTACAGTGCAGTTCCGCCTCTGACCGGCAGATGCCGCTGTGGGCCGCAGCGCCCGATGGCTCCCCGGAAGTCTCCTCTTGCTCTGCCAGCCTGCCGCGCTCTCCTTGAGAAGGTCAGTCTGTGCTGCTGCTGCTGTGTTTTTCTGCCTGTGCTGCCTCTGCCGCTGGGATGAGCAGGTCGGGTCGTGGCGGGCGCCTGCAGTGAGACCTCCCCAGCTGCCGCACTCTGGCCACCCCACCGAGGCAGGTGAGTGCTGCCCCTGCCTGGAGACCCCTGCCCCGGCGCGGGGCCCGCTCTCCTGCTCACTTGTGCCTGCCGGTGCAAACCAGGGACCAGCCCACTCGGGAGATGTGCTATGGCGTAAAGTGCCCAGGATCACAACATGTGAACTAGGTCAGATGGGGGCGACTGGTAGGATAAGTCGAGGCTTTATGTCACTAACACCAACTGGCTGCAACACAACATAATTTGCTCCGGAACCAAAACAGTGAGTACAGCTTACCAGCTGAATCTTTAGTTGAAGGGTGAAGCCTGGGATTCTCAGGAACTTGAAGCACTGTTTTGAGAGAGACAACAGACGCCAGCCAAAGTCTGACCTGTATCATTTCTCAGCAGGCGACAGTTCACGAGGATCACAGTAGTCTCAGAGTCCTGCATGGTAGATTTGTGAATTTGGAAACTTGCATGAACTTCTTCAAAAGGCAATGAAATGTGTGACGATGCCGTTCATATCATCCTAGTGTGATTTTTACAGTGATGGACACGTAAGTGTTATACAATACTTTTGAAGCCTTTAGTCCTAAACTGTAGCCCATTAACCAATTAGGCGGTTGCTGGAATTCCAAATGCAGTGGAGATCTTATTTAATGCATGGATAACGACCTCAGCAAAGGTGTCAGGAAAGGCTATTACTTCTGGACGTGGCAAGATTGTCCATGGCAATAAGGAGATGCTAACCTAGCAATACTCAAAATATGGCCCAGGGGCCGCATGCTGCCCCCTGACCTTTACATGCAGTCCCCTGGTCAACAGCAGCATTGGGCTGCTGTTTACTCAACTCAGCACTAACATCAAAAAGATGTCAAATTAACAGGCAGGCATTTGTTTAAAGGTTAACAAACATTAAAGGAAGTAACTAGGATTTCCAACAGTGCTTAACTTTAAGAACTCCTTAATTTGTAAAGACCTCTTGCAGCAAAAGTGTAAAAATATGATAAAGTATCTTCAGAATTCAAAAAGTGTATGTTATAAACATGCAGACCGTTTCACCTTAGTATTATATTCCAAAGAAGATGCTCAAACAAGATGTAGATGTTTGAATAGTTTAATCCTTGAAGAAAGATCCTATCCACCAGTAAGCAGAACAACAGCACAACTCCAACTGTCTTCTCAAGAACTTTTACTTCCCAACCTTCCACCCAACAGATAGTACATGTCATACATGGCAACATTAGAATAACTAACTATGTCATACCTAGCAACCAGCTAGAGAAGGAAGATACCACACATCTCCCTTCCTCATAACAAAACAACAAACTAAAAAAACATTGGCACAAAACGCCTAAAATAAAAACAAAAAAATATATATACAAATCTTCCAGTTAACCAGAACACCTAGCAATCAAGAAATAAATGAACAAAATCAAACATAGTCTTTCAAATAACCAGGATATGTAACAACTCTCGACGAGCGTCGGAGCACTTCCGCAGAAGAGCGTGGATTCACACTTGAAGAATTCTCCCCATTTCTTCCCACAGACCCATTCAACTTATGATGAGCCCCCTTGAAAATAACAACTCTGTTCAGATTCCATACACGGTGGTCTTGCGTCTTGACAGCATTCCTAAAAACCTTAATAACGGTCATAGGATCAAAATACTTTAGATTTGAATTACCAGTTTGACCAGGTTTCTTTACAGCAACTAAGTCACCAACCTTCACCTTCAACGCTTTGACACCTTCCCTAGAATCAAACATAACTTTCCTCTCACGAGCTTTAAAATCCTCTCTTACCTTGAGTTTACCCTCATCACACACATACTCTTTACCTCTGTTCACACCATACTCATTGACCCAACTGGGATCCAAAAAAGTGTTGGGGATTCTTCTACGAAATAAAAAGAATGGAGTTTTCCCTGTAGTGGAATGAGGAGTTCTTCTATATTCCTCAACTTTCTTTAAAACCTCACTCCTCCAATCCAAAGAAAGAGACTTCGCTAGAGTAATTGTCTCCTTTAACACCCTATTGAATCTCTCCACCATCCCATTAGCTTCAGGATGGTAGAGAGAACATGTCTTGTGCACAATCCCACAAGAGCTCAAAAATTCCTTCATTTCTTTCGAAACAAACTGTACCCCATTATCAGACAACATAGATTTGGGGAAACCTTCTCTACCAAACAAACTCTTCAAACATTTAATGATGTTCATAGAATCAATATGAACCAAAAAAAACACCTCTGGCCAGCGAGAGTACATATCCATCACAACCAAAAGATAAACCTGGGAACCACTAATATTAATAGGGCCCAAAATATCCACTGAAATCTCATCCCAAGGAGCCTTAGGACGGGACCTCACAACCATTGGCTGAACCCTAGGAATCTTAGATTTATCACTCAGATTACACAAAACACATTCACGAATCTCTCGCTCAATAAACTTGTCCATACCTGGCCACCAATAAGATGACCGCAACCTCTCTTTGGTTTTAGTAATCCTTGGATGACTATCATGACCAAGGTCCACTAATTCCTTCCTTAATTTCACCGGAGGAATAAGTTTAGAACCCCTAAATAGAATACCTCCATCAACCGCCAATTCATTCCTCACATACCAAAAAGGTCTCGTCATATCAGACCCACACTTCGCACTCAACCAATTGCCATGCATTAACTTCATTACCTCACAAAGAGTACCATCCAGAGCTACTTCCTCAGACCATTTTTCTTCTGAAGTATGATGCGGTTCAACCATACAAACACATTCATCACCTTCATCGACCTCATCACCATCAACACAATTCTGAGGGACCAACCTTGAAAACACATCCGCAACCATATTATCCACACCAGGAATATATCTGACAGAAAAAGAATACTCCTGAAGACCGATCACCCATTTGGTAATCCTACTAGATATCAAATCCAAACCCTTCTCCTCAAATATTTGCACCAAAGGCTTATGGTCTGTTCTCACTTCAAAGTCAATTCCCCACAAAAACTTCTTTAGCTTTTTCACAGCCCAAAAAATTGCAAGGGACTCCCGCTCAACCACCGAATACCGTGACTCCGGTTCCCTCAAAGCACGAGAAAGAAACATGACAGTTCTCACACCTTCTGAACCCACCTGCTGCAGCACAGCACCAAGACCCTTCAAACTGGCATCCGTAGTCAAGATGGTTCTCAATCTAGTGTCATAACTTTGCAAAAATGGAGCAGATGCCAATTTTTCCTTAATACTCAAAAATTCCCTTTGACACTCACTTGACCACACAAAGGTAACACCCTTCTTAAGTAAGGATCTCATTTCTGACGTGTGTTCAGAGAACCCTTTAACAAACTTCGCATAATATTCAATCATGCCAAGAAAACTCATCAGTTCATCCTTAGAAGTAGGTGGAGATAGCTTATGAATCGAACTAAGCAAATCTTCTTTTGGTCTAACACCCTTCCCAGAGATGTTATGACCTAGGTAATTCAAAGAATCAGACTTAAATTTACATTTCTCAATTTTCACAGATAAATTGCCACTAGCCAACTTTGATAACACAGCTTCCAGACGAGCATCATGTTGCTCCGCATCATTACCGAACACCAGAATGTCGTCTTGATAAACACATACGCCCTTCACACCTCTAAGCAAACTGTCCATAACCCTCTGGAAAACCGAGGAAGCAGAAACAAGACCAAAAGGCATCCTAATGAAACGGAAAGTTCCAAATGGAGTAATAAATGCCGTAAGATCACGACATGATGGTTCCAATTCAATTTGGTGGTATGCCGACGTAAGATCGATTGTACTAAAAACCTTAGCACCACCCAGCAAAACTAACAACTCATTTATGTTAGGCAAAGGATACCTATCCACAATCACACATTTGTTCAATTGGCGCAAGTCTACACATAGACGCAAATCGCCATTGGCCTTCCTGGCTGCGACCACCGGAGAAAGCCACTCAGTACCTTCAACCTCCTCAATTATTCCATTTTTTTTTAACTTTTCCAGTTCTTTCTCTACCTCATCCTTAACGGACAAAGGTACACCCCTAACCTTTGATGTAAAAGGAATCGAATTGTTCTTAAGCTTAATCAAATGCCGATACCCTTTCAAACAACCCAAAGTATCATTGAATACACTGGGAAATCGCATCTTCAATTTTCTAGTAAATTCACACTCATCACCTTTACCAACTGCACACACAGGATCCCTCAGCAATATCTGCGGATCTGAATTGGGATCCAAGTACACACCAAGGTCACCCTGATGTAACCAACTTATCAAACTATCGCCCTTTTTCGATACATACACCTTTCCAGAAGTCATCCTTCCTTGATACTCAATCATGCCCACAAAATACCCATGTAATTTTATAGGTTCGCCCCCATAAGCAACTGGCGTTATATCAGGTTTAAACAATTTCACTTTGTTTCTCAATTGGTTCACATAAAAATCATTGGACACAATTGTTATCTTAGCACCAGAATCAAACAGGACACGAGTCGAAATCCCATCCACAAGGATCTCATCAAAAGGGCATGATTTCTTATTACCATTACAACTCACCTCCGAAACAATCTGCCCACACTCATACTCATCTGCACTCGTAGATTCAATAACATCCTCACATACATCCACTCTCTTAACCCTTGTAGTGGGTTTGGTTCTACAAACAGAAGGATAATGCCCCTTCTTCTTACACTTAATACAAGTATTATTAAGAGCAGGACAATTTCGATCATTTGCAAGATGACCAGACTTATCACATCTAAAGCACCTAAAAGAGGAAGGCATGCTATTCATACCTCTCAACACACCTTGAGCAGCACCATTTTTTTGACGAATTCCAATTTGGGTTTCGCCCAGCCCATGGCACTGAAACCGCGGTGCTCACGGCCATGGAGGAGCTTCGAATGCGCGCAGACAGGGGCCAAGCCGTGGCCCTCATTTTACTTGACCTGTCTGCCGCATTCGATACTGTCAATCATAGGATCCTGCTACAGCGGTTGAAATCGGCAGGGATCGACGGCACGGCCCTGATCTGGTTTCACTCCTACCTCAGCGACAGAAAACAGGCTGTTTCCCTCCCCCCTTTCCAATCAGTTTTCTCCCCTGTCCCTCACGGTGTCCCCCAGGGTTCCTCTATCAGTCCGATTCTTTTTAATGTTTACCTTAAACCTCTGGTCACGTTAATTAAATCACACAACATGACCACAGTAAACTATGCGGACGATACTCAGCTCCTTCTCTCGTGGGAAGGCGAAGACTCCATTCCCTTGCAAGCCTTCCATGATTGCCTACGAGACACGGCATGCTGGTTGCACCGGAACTCACTCCAGTTCAACGCCTCGAAAACCGAGGTGATGTACTGCCCTGCGAGTCGCATACCTCGCCCTCTGCCCGCTGAGTTCTGGCCCCCGGAAAACTCCAACAACCCCCTACCAGCTACCACCGTTCGCAACCTGGGCGTCATGCTCAACCATCAATTAAGCATGGAAACACAGGTCTCAAGAACAGTCGCAACTTGCTCTGGCCTTATGCGCTCACTACGCAAAGTCTTGCCTCTACTTCCAGCCTCCGCCAGAGCTCTAGTAGTCAGGTGTACTATTCTTAGTCGCCGTGACTACTGCAACGCCCTGCTGCTTGAATCCCCTGCGACACTACTGGACAGACTCCAACGAGTCCAGTCGGCAGCAGCCAAACTGGCTCTGGGATGGACCAGGAGATCCTCGGCCACTGCCGCACTGGCCGAGTTGCATTGGCTGCCTTTGAGGCAACGCATTGCCTTCAAGGCCCTTTGCCTGGTCTTCAAGGCATTACATGGAATAGGACCCAGACCTCTTCAACGTCTGTTCTCCTGGTATACTCCCACAAGAACACTCAGGTCCACAACTGCCTGCCTCGCGAGAGTGCCCAGCTGTAAGAGGGCCAGGATGGGAGGAAGATCGTTCCGAGTAGCTGCAGCCAAGCTTTGGAACAGTCTACCTGTCGACATACGCCATATCCCTCACCTCTTCCCATTCAGGAAACGTATTAAAACTTGGCTCTTTCCCCTGTCCCTATAAAAACCGGTTCAGTTCCAGTTCACCCCCGTCAATAAACCACAAGAGTAGCTACCAGCGCCAGGATACCTGCCAGGTGACAGTCGCGCTTTATAAATGTTTTAAATAATAAATAAATAATAAATAATAATAAATAAATAATAATAAATAAATAATAAGCTTTTCTTTAGTATCTTGCACTCTAGGAAACACCTTCTTCTCAATCACAGGTCGCACCTTTTTCTCTCCTATAGCTTGCACTTTTGTGCCATCAGACTTATCCTTACTAATTATCGCCACACACTTCAAAGAATGCTCGATTCTTTTGGCCACCGCAATGACCTCATCCAACGTTGGTTCATCTCTTGCCCACAGTTCCTCTCTAACCTTATCCATATTGCAACCCAACATGAACTGATCACGTAAGTGCTCATCCAACAAAGCATCAAATTTGCATGAAGATGCTAACTTCCTCAAGTCCGTTAAATAACTTTCAATCGTTTCCTCCTCCCGTTGCATCCTCTTACCAAAATGATACCTATCCAAAATTGTGCTTACTTTGGGAAGGTAATGTTTATCCAATTTAGATATGCAGATCTCATAATCATTCAAACCAGCAGCTTCATTAAAAGGCAAATCTGGTAGATGATCAAAAACATCTTGCCCTTCTGATCCTAGACAATGAAGTAACAAAGCTGTTTTCCTTTCAGCACTTAATGATGCACCACATACCCTCGCATATCTTTCAAAAACTTTTTTCCATTTTTTCCACTTAATGGTAGGCTCACCTGGAGAACTCAAAAAAAATGGAGCCGCAGTAACATTTTGCATTGCTCCAAACATCTAATGTTCCCCTTTTTAAAATAAAACTATATTATGTAAAACTCCTTAATTTCAATTGCACATTAAAGAAAAATTAAATACATAATGCGCAAATACAGAGTATAGCAGTGTACCTATAGCAAAACAAGCACAAGAGAAGTGTGCGTGTCACTGTCGAATTCTAAAAAAAAAAATATGTAAAGTACCAAACAAGCGTGCACCACTCAGCATAAGCACGTGAATATTTTCAGCAAAACGCTCACCAGAAAAGCGTGCTTATCGCTGACGAAATGTCTACACGACGATAAGACTCTTCGATAAATACCTGGACTAAATGTCAGAAGAGCAGCAATGGGACATAAGCCAGGTGAAACTGTCCTCCGCTTCAACGATTCAAAAACCAACACGAAATTAGAAACAGAGTGACTGACTTAACACTCTAGACGTCGCTGAAACTGACACTGGACTCGATGAACACGATGCAGCTCCAACGTACGCAAGAGCGCACACGCCTTGACAAGCTGCCGCCTGACGTAGACACGAACTCTGCACTCTAGACGTCGCTGAAACTGACACTGGACTCGATGACGTAGACACGGCAGGAGAGACGCTCACGCTTCACCAATCCCTTGACAAGCTGCCTGACGTAAACACGAACTCTGCACTCTAGACGTCGCTGAAACTGACACTGGACTCGATGACGTAGACACGGCGGGAGTGACGCTCACGCTTCACCAATCCCCTTTGAACGTTGCACTGCGTCATCAAAGCAGAGAGAGCCTCACGAAGAACGGAGCTCCGACTTCCAACGGTCACCTCACGGCGCTTCCAGAGAAACCTGATCCAGAGAAACACAGAACGCTGAATCGCCGCCCACAGCACCGCAGGCAACCTCAGACAGCAAGCTCCTCCGATTCCGGCGCCTCGGCATCCAGAGCACAGCAAGTAGATCGTTGTCTCCCTCCTTTTAAAACCGATGTTCTTTCGCCAGTGGCCAGTGGGTAACGGTGACAGTCCAAAGCATAGACTAGAGTAAAGATTTCTTGTTGTAAACTGACCAAGAATGTCCCTCGTAGCAGTAGAAATACGATCCTCTTCTTTTGAAGAGAAAGATCTTTGAACTAACAATTAGTACAAGCAAGATCTTATCATCCAGCCTCAGCGTTGATCTTTAAGTCTTGTGTTAGGATCTTCCTTGGATGTGATCAGCTGCCGACTACGCCAGTATTATATTCCAAAGAAGATGCTCAAACAAGATGTAGATGTTTGAATAGTTTAATCCTTGAAGAAAGATCCTATCCACCAGTAAGCAGAACAACAGCACAACTCCAACTGTCTTCTCAAGAACTTTTACTTCCCAACCTTCCACCCAACAGATAGTACATGTCATACATGGCAACATTAGAATAACTAACTATGTCATACCTAGCAACCAGCTAGAGAAGGAAGATACCACAACTGCCTTAGTACATAAGATTATCAGTGCATTGAGAAGTATTTTCTTTTTTAAGTGATAGTTTTCTAACATGGATTTAGAAACATTCTTTCTTCCCCCCACAATGACAGCAATGCCAATACTGAACAAGAGGCAAGTCAGTTATGTGCATTGTATGGGTGCCCCTGGGTTTCTAATATACATGAAAAATAGAGTGTATTAACACAGGATATGGTTTTTACAGGGCATATATGGAAGTCATACATTTCAAGGTCCTCTTATATGTGATAATAAAGAAAGAAGATTAATAGTGGAATAAAAAATTGGCTAGGATCAAACAGTTTGGTTAAGGGGGGAAGCTGGGATTAATCCCAAGTATTCTGGTTTCACATTGAACAATTCAGCTTCTAAAAATATATTTTTCGATTCTCCTACACACCCACTGTACCACCAACCCATCGCCTCTACAGTCCCGTGACCGCCACCCTGCTGGCATCAGTGTGGCCCTCGGTCACATTACAGACCAAACTTTTTGCCCGTGGGAAATTGTTTGCAAGTACTTTTGAGCTAACCTTTTGCAATTGGCCTGAAACAAAAAAATAACTGCCACTTCTTCTTATACATCTTGTGGTGGTTCGCAGATTTTTGGTGGGTTACTAAGACTGCCGTTTCTTAGCATCTGAAAGGCACCATAGCCACCCGTATTTTCTTCACCTTTCATCGGGAAAAGGGAACCTCATTTTCTGTATTTGGAGGCTATTGGTAGCCACGAGTCCCTCGATGCCTGGTTATCTCCTTTGTGTATGGGGAATGGCAAAACAAGTTCTCTGAAGTATGAGTCTCTTCTGTTAAAAGGTGAGCCAGATCTGAAGTCTAACTGCCTGCAGCTCCTTGAGGTTACATTGTCAGTACCTGCTTTTAGTCTATTGAGATTTCTTCACCGCCGGGGGTCAGCCAGATCCTTCACAGTTTATAGAGAGTGGGGATCATCATTTCACACCGTGTTGGTCCCAGTGTTATCCAGTACAAGTGGGCAGGGTTGCTTTATTGTATGTTTGTATTTTTTAACGAGGGAAGGATCGGGACACAGGCAGTGGAAAGCAGGAGAAGAAATGGGCAAGATTTTCATCCTTCCCAGGTTTGTGGACAATGTGAAAGCAATAATCTTTGGGTTTTAAAACCCATCATTTAATACGAGTGGCATTATAGTCCTCAGGTTACCAAAGATTAAGACATTGGCTTGATTATCAGTGACAACTATACATTTATTTATGTACAGGAACAAATGAAAATGTTCACAAATCCACACCAGGGCCAAGGCTTTTCAGCTTGAATGTAAGCTTTGTTAGACTCCAGCGGTAATATAATATAAAAATAACTTTTGCACCTGATTTTTTAACGGTTTGTGCACTTTTGGAATACAGAAGGGGCCGCAGATTCTTGCGCAACTCTTTCAATAACACCTATTGCACCTTTGCAAAAGGTGTGCTGGTTCGATAACTAAGATGGATGTTTGCCTGATGTCTCCGCTACCTCACCTGTACGGACAACATATTTGCTGGGGACTTAAATTTGCGCTGCCCCTGTGACCTCATTGGGCAGTTTGATTGTTTTTCCCTTTAGTCATTGGTCACTGTTTTACGCCCATCTGTGTTCCTTTGGCTCCCTTCACCCTTTTGCTTCTGGGGGATGGTGAGCCTTCACTTTTGGCCCTTATGGTCACCCTCAACCCCTTCTTTTTGCTGCCTGTCATCCCCGTCTTATTTCCTTCCCACACTCTTTTTGTATGGCTGCGTCCTGCAGTTCTTTGGCAGGGTGAACACTCCATCTTCCTAATACTGACTCTGCGGGCTGGCCTCTGCCATTTACCTAATTTGCATGGGCTCTAAGGCCCTTGCAAACAAGGACATCATTTACCTTATGCGTTTACCGTATTGGAGAAATGGGCAAAGAGGCATGAAACCCATCCCGAGGCACACTGATTATGTGCCACATATGAGTGGCACACAGTCTGTATGCTTCCAGAGGGTGCACCTTGGGCAAGGGTACCGGTCAGATCATTCCACAGGAGCCTGAAGAAAAAAATGGATACAATGCCACAGAGCCACAATTTCAGGATGGTGTGTAGCACATGATACATGAGAAACAGTCCATGCATGCAGAGATAAATGGGAGATGGATAGGTTGCAGGTGCTTGTGGAACAAATAGATCGTCCATGGAGTCTCACTGTCTCATACCTTTTCACAGAAATCATTGGAAAAGGTGAGCAGGATCCTGTAAATATTGGGTAAACAGAGATAAGAAATAATGGAAAGGAGAGCCTGTGGAGGCTTGGGTGCTGCTCCTGTGTCACTTGACCAATCAGTAACAGCAATCATTCCGCCAGTGGAAGAGTAAGCAGCAATGCGAGGTGTACTTATGAAACTCATTCTATATGAGTCAACTTTTACAAGTAGTCTGTTTTGATGAAAACCTAAGCCCTTGAAGGCCATATCCCCTGCTTTTTCTCCATATGCTCATGGGGAAATCTTCAGATTCAGCCTAGGCAGTGTACTGTGAAGAAGAAATAGCAGTAATGAACTCCGTGCTAGAGGCCAACGAAAAAGACAAATGTCCAGCCAGGATCTACAGTCAGTACCTCTACTCCCAGAACCCACTGGACATGGCCTTCAACTTTGCTACCTGGTCTAATGGGCATCCTGTGGAGTGCCATCCTTCAGCCTGGACCGTCACCTAACCCAAGGGTATACTAGTGACCAGAGGGCTCTACGCGTAACCCACTGTGAACGTTAATCACTGTTGGTGCTGGGCCTAACCTGCAACATGTCACTGCACTCACCACCCCTCCCCCACAGCTCACTGGGCTACGCCTGACAAACACTGGTGAGATGTGATATCACCAAATGGTTTCATCAACAATCACATAAATAAATAGTCTCTTTTCCTAGGATTCTGCCATCAGTCCTCCTCACTCTTGTTATTGCTCTCTGTGATGTGGTTTGTGATTGTTAGTACATTTTGAGGCTGATGTTAATACCATTAATCTTTTGTTTTCAAAGACGTAACCAAGAATCACCATGGCGGCTCTGGCAGCACTCAGAAGATCTTGGCAAGTGCCCACACGTTGCTGGAAGCTCAGCAGCACCACTGCAAGGGCAGCAAACTGGTGAGTACCCTGCAAGCAGTGTGCTGAGACAAGAGCCAGTTAGAATGCTAGCCAACAGAGAACATTAAGTTATTACACTTCTGTATAAATCATTGGTACCACCTCACCTGGAGCATTCATTCTGTCCAGTTGTGGAGGTCATGGCAACAGAGGGATACAGAAAGAGAGTGCAGAAGAAAGCTACCAAAATGTGTCCGTATCTCCATCAGAAACCTTATGAAGAGGGATGAAAGGTCTTAAAGCTCCTGAAGAGAGGAGTGGAGTATGAGTTACGCTTAGCTATTTAAATGTAATGAGCAATAAAGAACCGACTGGAATGCGGCCATCAGCAACTGAGACTTTTGCAAGCATTCTACCCATCTTATTTGTATTTTCCAGGGCCTACTGTTACTCCTTGGCAGCTGGAGACATTGGAATTCATTACAGCCCAGGTTTCTTGTTAATGCTTGTTGCCCAGTGTGTCATTACTCTCCATTTCAACATTCATGTCTATTGGAGGCTTTATGTTTTATCTTTATTTGTATATTTATGAAGCATAAACCTAGTTATAAAGCACGATAGAGCTGTTGAGATTTGCAATGGAAGCTATTAGGAGAGCAGGTGCAACTTGCTGGAGTGACATGTAGTGACTCTACATATGATGTCCTTGGCTAGGGTCATGCCGATCTGTTTCTTTACAAACAATATGCCCTTTGAAGAGATGAGTTTTCAGTTTTGTCCAAAAGTGGAGAAAGAAAGGATCCAATTGAATCTGTGGTGAGAGTAAACTCCTGATTTTAAGTACGTACCAGACGATTGGTTGGTCGATAATCTCCTTTGTGATTTTTTTCTTTTCTTCGCCCTGTGATGTTGCTGCATTTGCTGTTCAGCTCACTGAATATCATGGTCAGTTTTCTTGCTATCAGAGTGTATTGGGTCTGTCTGTTGGGAATAGTGTGTGTTTTGGAGAACTGTATGTTAGACAATAAACATCAAGATATCCCTCTACCGTAAGAGAAATTACAGGAGAGTTATTGGTACATGCAACACATACACACCACCTCACTAGGAGGCAGGAAAAAGGAAAATAATAATTTTTATAAATAACCCATGCCCAACCTAATAGTGGCATGCTTCATCATCGGGTTCACCACGACCCCTAAAAATCAAGGTGGGTTCGACCATATTCCAGGGAGCTTTTTGTATATTACTATCAATGGGGACGTAACATGTAAATAAGCATTCCTCATCCACTCCAAAGGTATTTCTTTATTTATGGGGTGGATGGGAACGATACAAAATTACCTATAAAATGGGCAAAAAGGATACTATGGTCCTATGACCCTTTTAGCACCAACATGTTTCTTCCCTATACTACTGGCCGTTCAAGGTCCTGGGCATTTGTCGGGGAGGGTTTGTTTTTCTAGTCCTTCTGTGACTGTTTGGCTCTTACGTCAACGAGTTTTGGCCACCAAAGCAATTCTAAGGGGTCTTCTCAGGATAGATACAAAACAGCCTTGTTTAATCCACCTCTTTGTGCTCATTAGTTAAATGAAGATTGCTCTCTGGGGTGCAGTGATTAAGTATCTCTCAGGAACTGCTGTATCCCAAATTGCAAGAAACTCAGAGATCCTCGAGCTGAGGTTAACCCTGCTGGTTTGGCTTAGTTGATTTGTACATAGTTAGGGAACCTTATTGTTCCTAGATGAGTAACCTAAAGATCCACCGTAGGTTGGCATTCTGCGCCTCTTTGAAATGACTGATTTAATTTATATAGTATTGGCATGGCTGGTGCATAATTGTGCTGAGGAAAAGCTATCCGCTGAACAAAGTTCGATATCCTGTTCTAAGCTCAACTTTCTTTTAAATTTCTCACCGTTCAGTTAATTACACTATTGTTATTTTCCCCACAGGCAGCCATGTCGTGGTCATCGTCTCTCTCCTTCAGATGATGAGCTTTACCAAAAGACCACAATTACTATGCTCCAGAAGGAGTCTCCTGACATGATGTTCATTGATAGCTACAGCACTGAAGGCTTCGTCATCAATGGGGACAAGGTCATAGGCCCCTGTGTGATCTTCCCTAGGGTCATCCTTCAGTGGAACGTAAGCAAATTATACGTACATTTTGTGCAGCCTACGTACAGTCTTATCCTTGGAGCATGTTAACGGTCTGGAATCTTAGAACTGAAGACAATCTGGTCCTAAAGAGACAAGTGTGGGCTTGTATAAGTGTCTGGGGTAAAAAGTGGTCATGGGAAGAAAGGTGTAACAGCTAGAAAAGTGTACTAGTCGTTGTTTGTGTGCAGGAAACTCTGGGGACTGCTAAAACAGGAGGGTCTAAGGCCCAAATCAGCAAGCATTTAAGAAGTGATGTGATACCGGCTGCAATACTGGCTTCTCCCTGACCTTCTTCGACTCTTACATTCTCTCCAGGTCACTCTGCGCCCAGTCCACTCTAAAAGTTGTGTGGAGCGGGTTCAGGAGATTATTCTTCAAATGTGGCGGGTTCATGACTGCATCTCCTTTACATAGAGCGACCAAAACTCTCTTGGAGCATCTTAGGGAGCGGAGTAGATGCTGCAACCATCATCAAAAGATTGAGGTTCATAAACGCTACAGGAAAACATGTTTATAGATTTTTGATACATGTTGGTTTGCAAAGGATGTGGTGATGTAAAGCTTAATCTCTTTTTACGTGTCCGCTTATCAGACTACTGGGAACACATGGAACACGATCCAGTCCATATTCTGCATTTCTGTACTTCTCATCTAGGACAATTTACTCCTTGGCCTGGTAATTAATCCATTAATTAACAACCTTAATATCCCTTGGCTTAACCAGTCTTGCCCTCCTGGTAACACTGACATCAACAACATTTACACAGAAGTTCTTGCCATACGTCTGACCGGCAAGAACATCCAGGTCTGCCATTGCGCAGATGGCAAACAGGACTAGCTGAAGATCTCATGCAGTGGCAACAAGACTCACCCAATGGACTCACTCTCCATCGTTCGGGTTTGAATGCAAAGGGACTAACAGAAGCTGAACCCCCATAGTTTGTTCTAACAGAGAAGGTAAAGTATGTGAATGGCTCACAGCAGGGAACCTAGATTTATTCACCCCTCACCTCTTAAGTATAACCTAATTTATCAGATGTCTCATTGACAGCAGTCTCTGATTCCTAACCCGCTTTGAAAAGAATACTGAGACAGCCTAGCACCAGCTTGCCATCTGCGTACCACCTGTTAAGGTCAGACAGGCTGGCACCAGCTCACACATCTACGTACTGCCTTATAATGGTCAGACAGGTTGGCACCAGCTCACACATCTACATACCACCTTGTAAGGGTCAGACAGCCTGGACCAGCTCACACATCTACGTACTACCTTGAGTCAGACAGGCTGACAGCAGCTCACATATCTATGTACCACCTTGCAAAGGTCAGACAGGCTGACACCAGCTCACATACCTATGTTCCACCTTGTAAGGGGTCAGACAGACTGACAGCAGCTCACATATCTACGTACCACCTTGTAATGGTCAGACAGGATGACAGCAGCTCACACACGTACGTACGTACCACCATGTAAGGGTAAGACAGGCTGGCACCAGCTCCCACATCTACTTACCACCTTGTAAGGGTCAGACAGGCTGGCACCAGCTCAACCATCTGCATACCACCTTGTAAGGGTCAAACAGGCTGGCACCAGCTCACACACCTACGTACCACCTTGTAAGGGTCAGACAGCCTGGCAGCAGCTCACACACATACTTACCACCTTATTTGGAGTCAGACAGCCTGTCACCAGATCACACATCTATGTGCCAACCTGTAATGATCGAACCAGCTGGCAGCAGCTCACACTTCTACGTACCACCTTGTAAGGGTCAGACAGGCTGACACCAGCTCACACAACTATGTACCACTTTACAAGGGCCAGACAGGCTGGTAGCAGCCCACACAGTTACGTACCACCTTGTAAGGGTTAGACAGGCTGGCAGCAGCCCACACACTTACGTACCACCTTATAAGGGTCAGACAGGCTGGCAGCAGCTCACACTTCAAGTGTCACGCCCTGCCTTTTAGTATTCCACAATGGAATTGCAGTTCAATCCCTGTTATATCTCACCCATACAGTGGCAGCAGCCTCTTGCTCACTGTTATCCGAAGCATCACCTTGCACCACTGAAGAACATCCTCCACACAGCCATATAACTCATTGAAGTATTTGGAAAGTAGAACTGGATCATGCCCATGCTTCAGGAACTCCATTGGCTGTCCCTAATTATGCTCATCATCTTCAACACTTCATGCGCCATTGTTTAGGCTACGTCCCCCTAACTCACCGATTGCCGGCAGATCAGCTTAAGATCTCGTGCTGTGTTCAGCACATGCAGCTTTGACCCCACCAACTACAAACAAAGAAGACCAATAATAAAAGGTCTGAAGATGGGCTTCTTCTGTGAACCAGGGACCAGGAACTCCATCCTGACAAAGATTCAACAAACTCTTTCACTCCTCCACGCAGGGAGAAGATGAAGACCCACCTCTTCTGCCAACATCTTGAGAGCATCTGGCAGCATTGATTATATCTGCCACATGGACACGTGCCCCTTATCCATAAATGGCTGCACCCCTCCCCCTCTGCACAGCACTATGCTGCTTTACAACCAGGCTTGTCTGTCATAGAAACCACATCAAAGAACTGTAACACCCAATTAGAAACATATGGAAAAATCACCTACAGCTTGTGATGGATTCAGCTCTGACACTGCGAGACACTTGAGAGAATTACACATACAATTAACACAAAATGTGGAATATATTGAGAGTCGCTTCTTTGTTGCTGTCGGAAATGAGTCCGTCACAGCAATAGAGACCATATCTGAGTCGGCACAGTAGAAAAACCATCAGGTGCTTTCCCTGATGTATCAAAAAGATCTGGGTATTTTTTATTTCAATAAGGTTTTATTGGGTAATTTATAGTTTAACATCTGAGCAAGAACATAGAAACATAATAATAATGTTGAGCAGTCCTATAAGGATATAGATTTCCCCAATGCATAAACCTGGTCCTAGAATATTTTGATTAATTTATTTTCTAGTGCACCCCCATTAAGTTCATTTGAATTAAAACATAGGCCCAGATTTACAAACCTGTCACACAAACCAAAGTTGCTGCGCAGCGCTTGCGTAACAGGGAAAGAGCAGGAAAGCGCCATATCTACAGAGATATGGTTTTATCCTGCTCTCTCCTCAGCGCTGGCTCAGAATCATGCTGCCTAGCGCCACATATACACCCTTGCTCCATAGCGCAAAGGTTTCTGTGGGATCTGGCATAGGTTTTTTTTATACTGAAAGTGTAGCCTTCCAGTACAAAATACTATACTTGGACTCACTGTAAAACTTCTCCTACTCCCCTTTCCTCTCGGACCCTACACCTACCACTTGCGGAGTCCCACAGGGGTCCTCCCTCAGCCCTATGCTCTTCAACGTCTACATGGCTCCGCTCAACCCCATCGTCAGAACCTACGGACTCAACATTGTGTCATACGCAGACGACACCCAACTCATCCTCTCCCTATCCAATGAACCCAACACCGCCGGACACAACTTTCAAGAAGGCATGGAAGCTGTCGCCAAATGGATGAAAAACAGCTGCCTACAACTAAACACCAACAAAACGGAAGTACTCATCATGGGCCCAAAACCCGACGCCTGGAACGACACCTGGTGGCCCCCCGCCCTCGGAAGCCCACCCACCCCCACGGACCACGCACGCAACCTGGGAATCATCCTGGACTCAGAGCTCAAAATGCACTGCCAGATCAACCCCGTTTCGTTCTCCTGCTTCCACACCCTCCGCCTCCTACGTAAGACCTTCAAATGGATCCCCCTTGAACACAGAAAGACCGTCACTCACGCCCTAGTCACCAGCAGTCTCGACTACAGCAACGCACTCTATGCCAGAATAAACAAAAACCTCACCCGCAAGCTACAGAACATCCAAAACGCCACCGCAAGACTGGTCCTCAACCTGCCAAGACACTGCCACATCTCCCAGCACCTGCGCACACTCCACTGGCTCCCCATTGAAGCTAGAGTCACCTTCAAGATGCTAACCCACGCTCACAAGGCCCTCCACGACACCGGACCAGCATACCTGAACAGCTGACTCAAATTCCACGCACCGCAAAGGACCCTACGATCAGCCCAGCTCTCCTACGCCATGGTTCCCCGCATCAGAAAGACCAGATTGGGAGGCCGCTCCTTCTCCTTCTGCCTGGCCAGAGCCTGGAACGACTTTCCGCTCCACCTCAGACAGATAACATCGCTCCCCAGCTTCGCAAGAAACCTCAAAATCTGGCTGTTCAACAGACCCCCTCCTTGATGGACTGGAACTTGCGACCCACCGCCCAGCGCCTGGAGACCCTTACGGGTGAGTATTCGCGATTAACGAACACCTGATTGATTGATTGGTATGTGTGCGGTACAGTGCAGCTCACATGCAAAGTCATTAAGAAAAGAGAAATAAAATCATTTCTCTTATTTAACACCTACTTTCGAGTAGCGTTAGTTTTGTGTGCAAAATACGGTCTACTATTGTTAGTAGATGGGGTTCTGCATCACAAACCACGTGTGGTTACACAGGAACCACCCACGGAATGCCCCCCTCGATGCAGATTAATGCAGTGTGTTATGCTGGTTTACATGACCTTTTCGTACAAACCAACATACATACCAATTTGCATTGGTTAGTAGATCCTGAAAAGTATTTTGCGTCTGGTCTGTGTTATAAAAGTAACGCAAAACAGACACAAAATCTGGCCCATAATGTTATAAAGAAGGCCAATGCAGGGCTCAGTTAACTTAAAACAATTTTATGCTGAAATTAAGGTGAATCGCAAGAATAAATCAGATTATGACTATTTATATCGCACCACATGCATGCTTGTCTGGGTAATATTACAGGAGAGCCCGGACTACGTTACCAGTGTAACTTGTAAGACACAGATAGGCCAGACTTTTCTTTTGGTGTGATAGAGGACACCTTGGAGAGGCAACGCTCTGCTGTCAGTGGCAGAAGGTGAGACACATATAGGCCAGACTTTTCTTTTGGTGTGATAGAGGACGCCTTGGAGAGGCAACGCTCTGCTGTCAGTGGCAGAGGGTGAACCCACACAGGCCGGACTTTTCTTTTGGTGTGATAGAGGATGCCTTGGAGAGGCAACGCTATGCTGTCAGTGGCAGAGGGTGAGACCCACACAGGCCGGACTTTTCTTTTGGTGTGATAGAGGACGCCTTGGAGAGGCAACGCTCTGCTGTCAGTGGCAGAGGGTGGACACAGATAGGCCTGGTTCTGAAGTCAGGGTAACAAGAAACAGCCTGAAATCCAAGATCAGCACATTTATTGCAAAAGACTCCAGAGGTCAGACTTTGCAGTCAGTGTGGCTAGAGGGAGACAAAGATGGGCCATGATCTGCAATCACTGTTACCCAGGAAATACCTGGGTTCTAGGTTCTTGTGTAGTGTAACTGGTGCTCATGCAAAGTGCTCCAAGACCTTCGGTTTGAGCTCACACTATGCAAAACTGGAGAAAAAACGAGTTTAATCAGCACAACACACCAAAGCAAAGCTCTACTACCAGTGCAGGCGGGTAGACCCATAGAGGCCAAACTCTGTTGTCAGTGTGACAAGCAGGAGACAGAGACCAGCTTGTTAGTCCATGTAACCTGGACGACCCAAGCTGTGTGGTCATAGTGACATTAGTGGTCCATAGAGGCCATGCTCTTCTGTTAATGCAACTGGTTGGAGACGGGGGAAATGCCAGGCTCTATGACCAGTGCAGCTTGGTCGACTCAAGACATTCTTGGCCCTGTGGTTATTAGAGCAGAGAGAAATAGGCCTCAGTAACCATGCTTTCTTCAATGAATGAAGGTGTATTTTACTCTTGAAAGTTTTAGAAAGTTTCAAGTGAAGAGTAAAATACAATTACTTACAACCTACTTCATGAATTAAGACCCTAAAAAAGCACACATTTTAGTCAGTGTGACACAGGTACTTTGGGAGAGATGAAGCTGAGCAGCCGTACAGCAAACAAAAACAGTGTTTAGGGAGTGCCAGACGCTTCACCTACTCTACCAATACTTTGCCACACCTTGAAGACCATTTGCAGCATCTGGCATTCTTCTGTTTCTTCTTCAATTCCCCCCGTTGCACGTACATTCGTCCATTATTCATTAAACCTGCATATTATTTCTCATTTTCATATAGCGCAACTCAATGAAGGTGGTCTCAGTGAGTTGTGTGTTCCTGAATAGTGTTTGAAATGTTTGACTGCACTCTTTCTTGTAGATTAGTACACACGTGCACACTGTTGAGTGGTTGTCAGCTTAGATGATTGCTTCTATTGTGGATTTGTAGTCTTAACAATTTCCGCAACTCATTAAAGAGCCTTCACTGATGCTGTCTCCTCTCTCTGCAGGTTGGGTCTTACAAAGATATCTCGGAGGAAAGCCTGGCCATGTTCCACATGCTGGAGCCCAGGATAGGTACGTATACAGAGGTGCTCAGTATGGTATTTATAGTCCTACTTCATGAATTGTGGCATCCGACTCCACACTTAGTGTAACTTTGAAGTGACACGATCAAGTGCAGTACCTGAACCTCCCAGGGGCACAAGTGCTGTGAAAATTTCTGAAGAAGAATGGGGAGCGAGAGCTACGGCAGGCCTGCAGTGAGTAGATTAAAAGGGGAACTACAGATAAAGGTTTATTTTTCCTTCAGGTTTTTTTTGGTTCCTTAATATCTATTTTTATGTATGTAGTCTTGGATAATGCAGAATCCCTGAAGCTTTGAAATAGGTTTTTATTCTTATATCGAAATAAATCACCCTATGCTCTACACAATCCAAACCTCTGTCCCTCCAGAAAACACATTTTCGAAACATATTTCCTTGGATGATTTCTTAACATCTCGTGTTTCCCCGTTTTGGCTTTTTATTTTAGTAGCTAGCTGCAAAACGGATCTACTACTATTCGACTTCCCTTGTCCTTCTTTGATGTACACACCTCCAGGTAGGCCTCTCATTCTCTGTGGTTGAGGAAACCAGCTCTGGATCGGATGCACCACAGGATTTACATTTTCTGAGCATTGTCATCCTACTCCTCTGAACGAACTGTAGTATTCAACGTACAGACTGTACGGTTGACTCTATAATCTGTCTGTGCTTACGTTTCTGTAGACCCACACACCTCACTCTGTTCTGCTCTCTCCTCCCCCACTGAATTGTAATGCATTTGTAAATAAATGGGGCCTTTGCCATTTACATGTTATTTCTTCCCCCTACTTCGTTATATGCATTTTATGTTTGGATTCTTTCAGTTTCATTTTTTCCCCAATCTCTTTATAGACCACAAAACCCCATGGGACTCATATTTGTGCATATAATATGTACATTCCATTGTTTGATTTTGCATTTGATATCTCTGCCTTAATATTCTTTCTGTACAATGTGTCTATTTTGTATATTTCCTAATTGTCTTTGTAAAGCACCCTGACACTTTGGTCTGTTTTGCGCTTAACACAACCTAAAAATAGATAGATAGGAAGATAGATAAATAGCTATTCACCCCACACAAACTCTTCTTGAGTAGCCAAGTTTTACCTCACTGTGAAGGCACAATTGCTGCTCAGTCTCCTCAAATTACCAGAGGAGTTATTGCAAGTCCCCAGTAATACCCTGTCAGGTGTGCTACAAGGCTAACCCTTGTCTTCCTTTCTGACACAACCTGAACTAACAAACACCACCCAATGCAACATTCTTGGCTGAATTGCCACACCAAGCAAAGACGCACATTACAGCCCAAGAAAACCTATCATCAGGCTTACTACACCTAGCAATTAATCAAAGATGGGAATTAGAGGGTGTAAGCGGTCCATCACATATCACCCCAAAAACAAAACTCATTTCATTAGCCAGCAGGCCCCTCCGAATAGCCCCCTTCGGAGAGGCCCGCTGGGTATTGCGCCATCCAACCAGCATGGAGCACGAACCGATGATAAAGCATGTCACCTTGGTGGATGAGGGTCCGTGCATCCTAAAAGGGATACTCCTTGCAGTATAGGAAGAACATCCACAAGACTTGGTTTCTTGGGTCCCCCCCTCCACCCCAATGTGGACAGGGTTAACCTGACAGGACGTCACATTATTTTGCAATTACTAAACCTAGCATTTTACAGTAAAGTGACTGTGCTCAGTAGTTATACAAGTCAGAACTACTCGAAAGACAGGGTGGTGAGGACCAGAGGAAATAATACCTTTTCTTCGAAAAGTATAAAAAGAGCTGCACTGAGGAGCTGTCAAGTTTCTTCTTCGAAGACCTGTCACACACCAATCTCAGCACATGTCCCTCATCAGCAGATCCTACCTTATAACCAAATCTCCCCAAATTTTTGTCTTTGCATCCTCACTGTGCAGTTTGTAGATTTCTTGTAACTCCAGGCCCTGAAAGCACCAGCATCCTGGCTACCTTTCACCATACAACCAGTTCCATCAGCAGGCAGTCTTGTAGGTAACCACCTAGTCCCAACCTCCCCTGTTCCAGTAGTTAGAAGAACAGTTTCCTCAGTTAAACAAGTTTCAACTTTGTTTGCAGAAATTTGTAATATAACACAACTTGTCTATTTGTAAAGTGCACATTCACCCTTTACTGCGAAATAACAGATTTGTATTGTCACACAACTCAGAGGTACTCACTTTCAGCTTTGGAATGATGAAGGGCTAACACGACCCCTTGGATTGAACCTTTTACCATGAAGTCAAACTCTCATTCCTGGAGTGGCTACATTAGTTAATGAGCACCCAGACCCGGCATTATAGGCCAAAATATCTTTTTAATTACGGTCTGGCACTCCAGCATGTCGGATAATCAGCCATTTTATAGACAGATCATCGTGGGTTGGCTGCGAAGCACTGAGACACACAACTGAATCGTCCTACACCCAACCAACAATACTAAAGTCAGGAAATTGCCACCTAACCTTACTCTGTCCTATCTCTAACCGAGGTTCAAGCATCCAGCTACTTTGTCTCCCAGCTTAAATGTCAGAGCTCAACCAGGCCTGATGTCAGCCGCTGTGGTGCCATCACCCACTTGGATGGTTGGTAGACTCTTTTGGTGATCCCAATATGCTGCCCACTTATGTACCTCTTTTCAAACAGCCCGGTGGGTAGACCAGGCCTCTGAGGTGTCCATCTGCTAGTGTCTCAGAAAAAATTGTATTCACCTGAGTTGCCAAGATGTCTGTTGGCTAATGTATGCTTGGACCTCCATTCCTGGAGCCTCTCTCACTCTGGTGGTAGAGGCTCTCTCTTCCAGGCAGGGTAGATACTAGCTGAGCTTCTCAATCTGTGCACTCTTGCGGAACTGACTCATGTTCCTCAATATTCTCCAAAAAGGTATACCTCAGGCACTCCCCTTCACCCAGCCAATCCCATTCATCGATCACACATGCTGACATCGAGGTCCTTTCATGCAGACCCCAGGCCTTCTGCTCCCCTGGCACACTCCCAGCCAATCACAGTAAGGCCGTCTGAAAGAGCTATCCGGCACTTCCACTTAGGTACTTTACACTAATCACTCTACCAATCACATTTACTCTGACATTCTGAAAGCCGTTGCATGCCACGCAGCTTCTCCCTCACCCTCCTACTGCCAAGGGAAGCCCACTGATATCCCACCATTTGTAGGCCCTGTCACAGTACTGACCGCTATGGAGCCAGGCTCATAGGTGGCTCCCACCTTCTAATTCAGACTCTTGCTTCTGACCTGACATAGCGTGTGTTCATCCATTCATTGACCTTGGAAGAAGCAGGGTGTGTGACTTTGAGGTCTGAGGGACAATCTGTCAGCCCAGGTAATGAGAGTTGGTGAATATTGGGCGCTGCCTCCTCTGATGGCTATTTTGGGACACCAGCATAAGTAACTGTGCTAAAATAACAGGTTTTGCTTGTAGGTGTGGCCAGTATGTAGCCTTTTCCTTAACATTCCAACATTTGCCTCTGCTTTTTGTCCCTGTCACTTTAGAGATCCTGGTTCTTGGAACTGGTGACAAAGTTCAGCGTCTTGACCCTGCTATCCTCAAGTTCATGAGACAGAAAGGAGTAGCTGTGGAGGTGCAGGACACGGTGAGAGCATAAACCCATCTCAACTTAAAACTTTATTTGAAAGATTTTTAGAGTGGACTTTCTAAATGTACCTTTATAAAACAAGCACATGCAATGCAATAGGTCTCGCATTAACGGGAGTTTGAGCTATTGGCATTGTAAATAACAATGCCTTTTTTAATGAATTGATTTTAAAACAGATAAATAAAAGGCATTGTCATTTACAAAGCCTAGAGCTTAAACTTTCGCAAACTCAGACCTATTGCATTGCAAATGCGTTTTGCGCCAGTGCTATAAAACATTTTTTAAAGCGTTAGGAGAGAGCGGGTCCTGCCTGCTGTTGAAGGCAGGACAAAGCTATTTGAGAAAATAGTGCTTGGTGGCTGTAATTAAAGCGTACCGAGCAAGAACACAATTAAAAGGGAATGTCGCCATGGGAGGTTACAAAATAAGACAAGGCGGTACTAAGGAGGGACTACTAAGACTATAGACCAATGAATAGCCACAGTTTACAGTGGACAATGACACAAGCCAATGAAAAATAGGGGCGGAGAGTGGGTGGAGCTTCAAGTTCCTACCTGAACACAGCATGCTTCGCTGAACATCGCATGCGCTGCCCAGGCTCTACCTAAAAAGGGACACTTGCACTCCAATATGCTCGCAAAGGCACAGTTTGTTCAGCCCTCTGTGGCTACGTGTTTTTGTCAGTCATGCCCACACAGCACAAATCCCACTTATTACACAGCATAAGGCATAAAAGTGGCCTTATGTACTTATTTATTCATTTTGTAGTGTGCTACACTTGTCTCTACTAGATCTCTTCACAGTGTTCCGATAAGAGGGAGTCAGTCTCATGGTGGTTCGCACTAGGCAGTAGTCAGGGCATGGTCGCTTGTTCCAAATTTCTATAGTCAAGCACCAGCAATAGGAACCCCTGCAGCGCTCTGACGTCCGAAGCGAGACGTGATGTTGTCTTCAGAAGTATGCTGACAAAGACTGTATTTGTGAATAAAAAGTCTCCTTGACTATGTTGTTTTGCATTGTTCTTTTCAACTGCGGTAATCTGGCCAATTAGTTCAAGTACCCGTGGTCCTTCGATATATACTTTAGTTTATCAGTTTAACGCTGCTGGACCAGAGATTTTGGCCGGGACTGTTTGGGTGAGGAAAAGGCAGAAAGTATTTTCTGGAATATTTAAAATCTTTCCTTCCCAAGGGGGTATAGAAGATGAGAAGTACTTTTAATTGCATTCTTTGTTCCATTGCCATCCAGCTGAGTTCTTTCAGAGGCAGTGAGATATGAGCTGGAAGTTCATAAAGTTTTACAAAGTCCAGCCGGCGGATTCTATATGATATGGAGGTACAGAAACCTACTTTGAGGAACCATGACGGACTATATTAGAATAGTCTAGCTGTTACACAACTAATGCTCTTTATGTATAACCCAGAGATTCATCTGTAGTAGCAGGAGGACACTTGAATGTATCGTGAGCTAGAAGTTATTGGTTTGTCCTACACCTGTGTTTTGCTAAAGGAGACCTCCAAGTCGAACCAGACCCTCCAATGCAGTGTGCCTAGTGTGCAGCACGTTCAGAGATGCAGATGTATCTTTAAGTACCCCCATCTTGGTGTCCTTTTCTCTCCCACAGTCCATTTCGTGTGTCAGAAATACACCTTCTGTGAGTGATGCTGCCATGACAGAGTTGTGGCACTTTCACTCCAACCTGCTCTTGCATGTATCGAGTTCTTGTTTAATCTGTTTGGCTGCATTTAGGTTTTTAAAAGGGGAGTCCAGTGTGAACAAAATCGAACACAAAGCTGGAGAACATCAAGACAAGAGGGTGAAACGGCATAAAAGTCGAAACATTTTTAAAAAAACCTCACATAAACAGCAATTTGTGAGATCATTCGATGCAGTGTGTATCTTTGTGAGCCAATACAGCTGCAGTTCACGTGAGTCATTAGTACTTTCAGAGGGACATAACATATCATATAGTCTAGACATATGTAAAACATCTGGCTCACAGGAGTGACCTCAGACACCTATATGGTCTCTCTACATAGGTGTCTTAAAGTGTATCCAAGTTGTTTTTTATTCCTTTATGCATTTGGTTATTTACCATGGCTGATGGGTTTCTCCACTGCATCAATGTTCCACACTTTTGTTTAAAATGTGAACAATGATGCAGGGAACTGTAGTTTCCAGGTAAAGGATAGCACCGGATGTGTAATTAGTTTACCTCTTAGAGTAGTGAGTGAATAACCTATCTGCCCTATGGTCGCCCAGTAACAATAGAGTGAGGATGAGTGGAAGATCCACCCTTCTAATAGACATGATGTGAGCTAGAATTTCTTTCAAATAAGACAATGTTTTTTTTATAGATTTTAATTATGTGTTTAAAAAGAACATACAAGTTGTTCATGCACATGTGGTTCGGCATTACACAGTAAAAGCATTTTGTTAATCACTTAGCATCAAACATATATTAGTGCCCGTTTGTCCCCCAACTGCATTTGCCTGCATACTATATAAGCACATTCCAGATTGATTCGCTCATGTATTGTCCTGCCGCTATGATCAAATATTAACAATCCACAGTTCCAGTGATTTCCAATCAGACTGAATGTAAACGCAGAACTACCACATATGGAATTACTTGCAACATAGGTCAGAGCCACCAAACAGCACCTTTAGTCTGGATGGAGTAAAATACCATCTAGTAATAATTTGTCAGTGTTTTCTTAATGTTGAGTACTTATGGACACCTTAGCAGCTATAGACCATATGTTGGAGCACATTTCATCAGACATAGGCTTCAATGTTGAAAGTAGGTATTGTTCTAAGGTTCAGGAGGTGTGAATGAGTCAAGTGTGGCCCTTTACAATTTTGCAAGTGTGGGGGAGAAAAGCATCAATTTTTAAGGTGTGAGAAAGGGTTGACATGCTGTGAATGGGAAATCCCACACCAAAAACCTCTAAATTTCTATCCCCACTTTTACTTCTGAGCGAGAATGCAATATGCAGGTAATCGGACTTTAAGCACACTTCTCAACAAGACAGCAATTTGTTTGATGGGCCAGTAACAGCATTTCTCAGCAGAGCGGGAAAACATACAGCAATGATATATCCCTGTAATACAGCAATACATTTGATAGGGCAGCCCCATACTTTTCCGCTGGACTCCAACATATTAAATGGGGCCATGGACAGGAAGAAATTACAAAGTAAAAGAAGTACCCAGTCTGCATCCGTGTTTTCACATTTCAAAGCCACAATATTCATGAAGCTAGTTAATGACTTATTACAATGTTCGACTCAATGATGTGAGCAATTTCTGAATGACATCCTCAAAGATGAATGGATTGCATATGTATGTGGTTATATTTGTGATTTTGCTAAATAAAAATTGGAATACAGTTTTTCACCTGTCTTAAAGCATGGCCCTCACACAGTCACATGTTTGCACAAAGAAATGAATGAGAGTAAACCCCATTAAAAAATGCTGTGAGCTTTGTAGTACACGCTTAAAATATCTGGAAACGAGCCCGGCACTGGTGCGCGCGCTTGGCCCGCCGCTGCACACGAAAAACAGATGGCACGCTGCGCGTAACCGCAAGCCATAGGCCGTGGGTGGCTACAATTATTGGCAAAGATGGGACATGCACCCGCCTTTGTCCAATTGCGTGCTGCCTCCGTATGCAAAGACCAATAGAAAGAAAGCAACAACAAAAATAAACACACACACTAGCGTGTGAAAAGTACAGATTGATTCCAAGAGGTCGCGTTCCTAGAGCAGCGCATGCCCGCTGAGCTAGGCTCGACCTAAAAAGGGTCACAAAGACAGAAAGAAAGTTCAGAAAGACGAGGGTACCTGATGCAGTGGAGAAAGAGAGTGCACACCACTTGCCTGCACATATCAATTATACACTCTTTTCTATATGGATTGTATCATTAGTTCCACTGCAGCATTTTGGGAACAGGTCATGTTTTGAAGATCATAGGTTCTTCCATGTGCATATTGCTTGAGCCCACAGCATGGGTGGTGCAAATCAAAATTAGATCGATGGTGTCTCAGACTGCACCACTGGTGCACGGAGTGCTGCTGTGTTTTTTTTTTTAATGTATCTAAGTTCCGTGCACATTTTATAATTTCTGTTTATTTTTTACTTCAGAACTTACAGACACGTGGGAGCACATTTACTTAAGTTTTGCGTAGGCGCTCGTGTGACACAAACAGTAGTGACTATTTACTCATTATTGTGCACAGCAGCTAACTGTATTGTCACGCGAGTGCCAGCACACATTTTAGCAAATAAGGGCCTTGGTCCTCCAGTTAAATCAGTTATTGAAAGCAGCAGCCGCAAACTCAACTGTCTCCTTAAGATGTGTTGTAAAATGCTATAAAACAACAAAATATAACTTAACAGGGTTATTGCCCTGTGTAAAAAGATCAGCTTGGCAGAGCCTTCATTGTATGTCCAGGAAGTCCAGCTTCAGAATGCGGGGCTTCCTTGCATGACGTTTTATTGCTTGTTTATATAAAACGAGCTCCCATTGTGGGTTAGAAGTGAGGATAATGCCGATTCTAAGCACACCACATCCTTGCATTTCATACCAGGAAGCTCCTGCTTCTGGACCCACACCCCTGCTTGAAACAATGGCAGCCTCCACATCCAGCTGCTGGGTCTTTTCCCATCTGTGGGCATCCAGAGGCTCCAGGACGTTGTCCAAGTGAATTAAGCAATGGAGTCAGATTCACGCACAATCAGGTGGCTTCAGGTTCTTAAGACAGGAGAAGGGAGCTCCTAAGATATGTGTTGGCCCTCATGTCACGTATGCAGTCAAACTACTGCCATGGGGCTGCTAATATAGGAGTTGACGGTTCTTGCCTTAGTATGAAATGTTGATTACAGTGTGTGAAGACCATGGCAGTTAACAGCAGGATAGAGGCTCCTCTCAATGGAGTGAGACTTGCACTGGGATGGCTAAAATGATCAAACCTTGGCTGTGCATGAGTAGAATATTATGTCAAGCCGGTGTCTTTTTTTTTAATGCTGAGATGGTGCATGATTGCGAATCCTAAACATTGGAAATTGCTCATGTTGTGCGCTTTCTTCCAACAGCCCAACGCCTGTGCAACATTCAACTTCTTGACCAGTGAGAGGCGGCTTGCAGCTGCTGGCCTTATCCCTCCACTTTACGTAGAGAAAGATGTTGTGTAAACTCACCTACACTTAATAATCTGAGAACAAATGAACCCACCAGGCCTGGAGAACAGACAGAGAATAATCTGCCTTCACTACCATCATTGGAACCACTGTCCACGGGTGCTTACTCTACACAGGAAACGCAAGATACTCCTAATCTTAATTCACTGGAGAAAATCTACCATATTCCATGTTCACCAACTGCTGTTTTACTTTTAATTACAATGCATATACACAACCCAGGAAAGGTGTGTAGGCAATGTTCTGACTTATTTTGACACAGAAACGATAGCCCGACCCTTACCTGGCTATAGGACTGATATTCATGGATATAGTTTGCTGACTTTTAAACTCTGCTGAAAGAGAAACTCATTAATCCAAAGCAAAAAATAAAAATGGTTCGTTTTTGTCATTTAAAGGGTCTTGAATCAACTTTTTTCAGCTTCATTCCATGTAATATCGAGATCTTCTTTCATATCGTCCTTTTTTTTCTTGGCATAGAGTTAATATTTATTTGTTTTTATTTCCACCATTTTGATTTTGTTTTATAAGTGGACATTCAGAACATGAAACACCAGTAGATTCCGCAGTTTGAATTTATACTTACTACGTTTCCTTCCGTCTGCTGATGGCAACAAAAATCCATGACCAAACTTAACTGGGCGAAGGGGTGGGGGAGGAATTATTGAATACCGAATATTCATCTACCACTCCACAAGAGGCGTAATGCATCCCTCTACCGTTTCAGAGAAGTAACGTAGTACTGCATTCAGGATGAGCTTTGATTGGAATCTCCTCATCCTGGCTATTAATACTGGTGCAGCCATCCCTAACTGCGCTAATACTTCTAGTAGGCCAAAGACGATCAATTTTACCATTCCACTGGATCCTACTATTAGTTGTAGTACACTAAGCACATCTACAAGTAGTACCCCTATAAACACTTCTGTTGCTAATACTACTATTGGTACTAGTAAAACAGTTTCTACTCTTGCAAGTTCAGAACACTTCTACGGGAAACATACTTTACTACGAAGCCGGAACCACGATGTGCCTTTACAACAGTGCAGAAACACGTTGTTACCATGTGTTCCTTTACAACGCAAGTCATTACAGCGACTTGCTTTTGGAGGTGCGTTGTTAAACTGGTGTCGGATGTTAAATCCAACACCTTCCCTACTGTTGCGCAGACTGGAGTTGGAATAGTAAATGATACTATTCCAAAGTCCAGCACCCCCTAAAGCAAGTCATCATAACGACTTGCACGGTAGAGGAACTCATGATAACAATGCATTTGTTGTAAAGGCATGCGTGTTTCTGTCATACAACCTGCTTTTACTTCTTCAAGTAGTGCTGTAACTAATTGTGCTTTGTAGTTCCAGGATTTTCCCTGTCGGAAGTCCACCAGTTCACTGGAATCTTTCTGATAGTGAAATCCCACTTCTTCCCCCATTTATATGAGGGCTTTGCTTCTCCTGCACCCCATGTTCCTTTTTATTTGACTACTGAGAATACTTCTGTCTTGCCTGGAAGTGCATCGTTGTAGATTGGCAAAGTGGGGCAGCCACTACCAAGAAACAAAGCTGTGGTCGGCCACCCTGAGCCATGTCCTTGTGTGCTACTCTGACTTCTTGTTTACTTTTTCTTTTTACAGTGGTATCCTGCCTGTGCATGTCCCTGTGGTTAGGGTTTTTTCCCCATGTTTCCTTTTTAGATCGCTGTGCTGTCTGGGTTGCTCACGACTTCTTGGGGACATTCTGAAACCTTCCCTAGGACTGCTTTCTGCCCATTGCTTACCATTGGCTTTGTGTTTTGTTACACTTGCTTGCATTCTATTTGCTGTCTTTATTTATTGTAGGCTGTCCCGCTTGCGTTCATCCCTCCTATGGAGCACAGCCTATTTACTGTATTCTTCCACAAGGGCTCTCTTTCTATAAGCAGACCTTTAAATCTTGTTATTCAAAGACAGAGGTCAAATGTCAGGCTCTGTCTTCAGAGGAAGCTTGGTGTGTACTTTTCTTTCTCTGACTTCAAAGTGAGAGGATTTATGTGACAATCTTGCAGTTAAAGGCAACAACAAAATGTACAGGTTTGTAAATGGACTGTGCATGCATTTTAAAATGTACACGAATAGGAAAAGCACAAAAGAAACACATTATTTATGTAATTCTGAAGTGTGGTGGACACAAATATTTTAATACGATCAAAACAACTCAATACACTAGGTGTTGACATTTCTACCCATTATCGTTTGTGCGCTGTATAATTTTATCAGTAAAACGGTATGTCTTTGCAAACGGAATGGTCATTTCAATTGAAAATGTGTCATCTGTAATGGCAGGGTGCTACCACATTGCATACTCCACTCTACAACACACCACTCCACAACATTCAACTCAAATGTATACCTCTCCACTGTAAGACACTCTACGACACACCACTGCTCTCTACGACACGCCCCTCCACTCTACAACACTCCACTCTATGTACCTCAACCCTGCTCTAGTCTATGCCACTCCACATCACACTACTTCAACTCCCTCTACTCTACTATGCGCCACTCCCCGACACTCTGCCACTCCTCTCTACAACAATCCATGCCAATCTAATACTCCACGGCATTCTAAGCTTCTCCACTCTATCACAAACTACTCCACTGTACTATACAACACTCTCTATGCAACTCCCATGCCACTTTTCTCCACTCTAAGCTACTGCACGACACTCTACTCCTTCCTAACACTTGGTGCCACTCCATTCTATGACACTCTACCCCACGACACACTACTCCACTATACGCCACTTTACTCCACTCTACTCCCTCCACAACACTCCAAATCACTCCACTCTAAGTCACTCAACTTTGCCACTCTACTCCATGTCTCTCCACTCTACTCCCCTGATGACACTCCATGCCATGCCATGACACAATTCCCCAGTCTACGGCACTCCAGAACACTACGCTACTCAACACTCTCCTCTGCACCACTAACTTTTAGCCATGCTGTACACCAGTCACGCTGGTGTACAACATGTCTAAAGCACATTGGCAAATCGGAGAGCTCTTTCATAGGCAAGACCTGTTGGCTTTGCCGAAGCTTGATACGTCTGCATATTGTACTGTGTTGGGTGATACACTAAAGTAAACAATAAAGTGATGGATGTAATGCTTGAATTAATTTCCAGCACTGATAATTACTTGGGCCCTCATCCCAGCCCCTCGGTATTTTGCTATCATGTCACCTCTGTTTGGACATACCATGGAGATGGCCCTTTTATTGGAAAGCAAGCTCCAATTTGTTACAAACACACACCAATAACACCCATTGGGTAGGAACCAATATAATCATGTTTACAGCGGATTATAACCAATTTTGCTCTTTTTTTATTTTTTAAAGGAACTCCCATATTGCTACACTCACTGGTGATTGAACAAACACCTTAAGCCCTTATTTACTTGCCTCTAATTATAGTGGGAACTGTTTATTAATGCTCCTCTATTTTGTATTCCCTCTGTGTAGTTCCGTCTCCATTAGAATTTTCAGGCCAGTGCCCATTTCCTCTTGAGCTTTTCTCTTTTCTTTTGCAGGTAATTTGAACTTCGCAGTTATTTCATTATTATTTGTCTTACCAGGTCTTCTTTTGAGGGTGAAGTGGCTGTCCTTGGCCTCTGCAGGTGACATAAGTGGCTCAGTGCGGGAACAAGCAAACCTTTCACATTAGCAGGCATAGTCACATTCTTGAACAACTCTACTTTTTGTAAGAAAATTTAGGTTTTATGTTGGATACTTCTAAATGCAGATTTGTCACATTATGAATACCTCCAAGCACCAGAGTGGATTCAGAGAATTATTCCAGTAATTCCGTTGCGCACTGGTAGATGGCGCCATGCACCGCCACATCTACTCAGTCTGGTCCCACACCTGAACGTTGACGACACTTCCCATCTTTCCACACCGATCCAGAGCTCGCTCCCTCACTCCTTCATGGTAAAACAAAATTCTTCAAATTCTCAACAGTGTCTAAGGGGCCTATCAACCCCCCCCCCCCTAAAATGGCAGGGTTTAGACCTTGTAGAGACTGTCACAAGCAAATGTATGACTAACCCTTATGTAGTATGGGGCATACTTAACAAACCTTCATGCAGTGAGCTAGAATTCTAAAACATTCCAAGGTCTACCACTCTCGGTAAATCACATCCCTGGAGGTTTCCCCCTCCACTCTGCACCAGCCCCAAAACCAGAGGAAGAACCCATTGTGCTATCTGACTCAAAACCAAATGTGACACAACCTTGGCCAAGCTCGCATGCCTCAACAGACTGCACAACCTCTCTCACAAACCAGACTGAAATTACTCCTAAATACACAATCTATTCTGAATTCCTTTGCCTGGGATTCAGACCATGGTCAACATAGTCTGGATGACAATCAAAATGACATGGATCAATATCAGTTTTGCAATGACAAAAATGTTTATATGGACCTTAAGGAGGCCTGTGAGCTAGATACTTCCCCAGACACTGGATACCCCTTCCCCTCCCCTCGTCCCCCTACTGAGGAGTCGGGCTCTTTCGCCGTGGTCATTCGCCGTGCTGCAGAAATCCTTGCTCTTTAGTTGCCATCTGTGGAAGTTAAGCATGCTCACAGAAGTCCTGTAACCTAGGTAGACGTCCTCTGAACCGCTCTTGCCATTCAATGAAGCATTGACAGACACATTGATGAATACATGGGCCAAGCCCTGTTCTTGCCTGCTGGTAAATAGGTAAGCAAGCAGAAGACCTAGAACTGATCCAGGAGACCCAACCTTCCTAATGCAACATCCTACACTGGAAAGATTTGTAGTCAAAGCTTCCACCTTCTGATAGGCAGTCGAAACATATGGAGGCTTTGGGGAAACTGATGTTCTCTTCTCCCAGCTGTCTCCGTGGACATTACTCCGATGCACTGTGGGACACAGTGAGACCTTGCCAACTGTCTCTAAGGAATATAGAGCTAACCTTGCACAAATTATTCAGGATATTGCAAAATAAGTCATCCCGACTGAACAGTATCGACTGCTTGGGCAGAGCGGTTGGTACCAGGGTGTTGCTTAGGCACCATTTCTGGATGAGATGGAATGGTTTCTTACCTGCAATGCTAGTTCTCGCTCAGGGAATCTCCATTGAAATCATAAGCACTGAATGTTCCCGCCCACATGTGTGTACCCCGGAGATGTTCTTCCAAAGTCACATCCACTTCTCCTTAATTCGGAAAGGCCAGGAGACCTATGTGGCAATCATGTTACATTTTGCAGCCTTAAAACTGGCTATTTTGCCAGTCTTAATGAATTACTTTTAAAATCTAGACATGAAAAAGGGTCATACCCTAAAAGTCAGTTAAGTAAAATGAGAAGTGACCTTTTAAATAAGTAGTTCACAAACACTTTTTACTTCTTTTTTTAAAGTAAGAAATAGGGCAATACATAGAAAGTAGCTGTATATGTTGTAGCATTGTAAACAATGAGAATAGGACACTGCGCCGTTGATGGCCTCTTGACCTCCTGTGACCTATCATGCCCTCCCCTGACTGTTTACTCAGTTCTTTTAGACGAGCGAAATAGCATTATAGAATTAGGCATACTTTTATCTCTTCCCTCGGGGTGGAGGGAGGGTTGTTTATGATTTCAGTTGCGATTCCCCTGAGAGAGAACTAGGATGACAGGTAAATCATTACTTCTCTCTGAGGGGGATCTCCATTGATATCATAAGCACTGAAGAGATTAGCAAGCGCATCCCCTATAATTCTGCGAGGGAGAATATAAAAAGGAAAAATACAATCAGGCAAATAAGTTCCTCAGAGAGCCTTGCCCTACTTGAGTATCAGGTTTAGCATCCAAATCACGACAATAATGTTTTGTAAATGTTTGAACCTATCTCTAAGTTTCAGCTTTGAAAATCTTGGCAAGATGTTTCTATGTGATGCAGCAGTAGTAGTTTTGCACCTGGTGGAATGGGCTCTAGGTTTACCTGCAAGTTGTTGTCAGCCTTCTGATAACAACGGATTATGCAGGAAGCAATCAATCTATACAAGGATTGTTGAGAAGGAATTCAGAATGGGTTTTCATCACTACCCTGTTGCAGAGAAATACTGTGTATGGTTCATGTTGACATAGGGCCTGTATCTCACTAAATCTACGAGCAGAATGAATGGCCACCAAGAAGGGAGCTGTCAACGATAAGAGTGGGAGAAGAGCCTTATGAGTAGGTCCAAAGAGGGGACCCACAAGGCGAGAAAGGACAATATTCAACTCCCACACAGAAGAGGGTCTTGTGAGAAGAGGATACATCTTTTTAATGCCTTCTGAGAAATCATTAACTACAGGCATTCTGAAAAAGTACATTTGTGAAAGATATTTTTAGCAAGCTGTGATTGCTGCTAGATGAACTCTAATAGAGGAGAATTGCAATTGTGTTTAGGCAAGTGGAGGAGGGATGGAAGAACAGCTTCTTCCTGACAAGAGAATTGAAACACCAGATGCAGAGCCTCTCCTGCTTGAAAGAATAAGAAGCTCTAGAGGGTGGCCTTTTGACATCTCTCAGCACATCCAAGCATTCAGGAGGGATGTTTATGTTACAATATTGTATGAGTTCAGAAGCTATGCAGCCAAGTTCAAGGAGTGAAGTTTGGCATGTTTATCTGGCCTCTGTACTTTTGAAGAAGATCCAGTTGCCTGTGTGAACGCTGAGAGGTGAAGGAGATCCGTGAACCACCACTGTCAGGCCACTACAGAGCATTTTGAATCATTATGGCCTTTGAATGTGACCGCTTGAGGATCACTCTGGGTTGAAGGGGGATCAGAGGAAAGGCATTAAGAAATTTGCCTGACAGGGGCAGTCCCCAGTGAGGCTGGTTGGCAGATCCTAGAGGTGAAGCTAGGGCATTTTATATTTTCTCCTTCTGCGAAAAGATCTATTTGGGGAAATCCCACATCGGAAAAGATGTTGTGAATAACGTAGTCGTTTAATACCCATTTGTGATTTACTTGAATGATTCTGCTGAGAGTATCTGCTTGAGCATTCTGGGTTCCTGGTAGCTGGACTCCTGTAACTTTGAGTTTCCTGGTCTGGATCTCGTTCCACTCTGCTTGTTCGGATAATGTATGGATGTTGCATTATCTGTCTGAACAAGGAGAAAGTTGATCCTGAATGATGAGAGAAAAGCCTTCAAGGCTAGATGAACTGCCCTCAGCTCTAGCAACTTGATGTGGTAAGACTGTTCCTTCTGAGGCCACAGGCCTTCAATCTGGAGATGGTCCATATGAGCACCCCAACCTGCTGAGGAGGCACGTGTCACTATGGTTAATTCCTCTGAGTAGATTGTCTGAGTGGCACCACCATTTGAGTGATTGTATCGCATGAGTGGTTAGTATCACTCTGCCCGAGAGCTGATCCCATTGATCTGTTGGGGAGACTGCATGTAGAGGGGTGCATTTGGGACTAGGAAGATGCATGACACCATTGAACCCAAGAGGCAAGACTTGCAATGCTGCTGGATGTTCTTCTGATTGTGACATTTCTGAAGGATAGATAATCGTCTCTCCCCCAAAGGAAACACTTTGGGGCATATGTACAAGGGAAGAGGCGGATAGAGGCGGTAGCCTTCCTGGATTAACGCCTCTCTCCGACACTTCAGAAACGCATGGCTGCATCATATTTACAAGACTATAGGTGTCTGCGTGCAGGGGAATATTGTTTATGTGCAGGAAGGCACACCCCCTTCCTGCACACAAACAATCTTTAAATACTGTTTTGTAACTTCTATGTGTGCTGCTTAATGCGGCACATACACAAGTTTCAAAACGGCATTTTAAAAAAATCATTGTTTATGTGCAGGAAGGGGGACCCTCCTGTACATAAACAATCATTGGCCTTTTGATGTTTCCATGTGTGCTGCACAAGGCAGCACGCATGAAAACAGCAAAAACAAGGAGAAATTAAACATTTCTCCTCGTTGCACGTGTAAGACCAGGTTTTCCCTGGTCTTAATTCTGGCGCTGCCTCCCATTTACGCCTCCCTTGTAAATAGGAGACAGCATCAGAATCAATGGGTGTTGCGGTGGAACGCCCACAGCAACACCCATTGCCCTCCCCTTTCATGCTAAGCATAGGGTGAAAGGGGGCCTTATTTACAGGGCAGTGTTAAGCCACATTAAGTGGCTTAACACTGCCTTGTAAATAAGGCAAAGCCCGTATCGCCACAGGAGCATCGCAAAAAGTGACATTCCTGTTGCGATAGGGGCTTGTACATATGCACCCGAGTGGTGTACTGTGTCTAGAATCGCACCACGATAGCGCAGGGATTGAACAGAATTCGAGATAGATTCGTCATGATCCACATGTAGACCCAGTCGATTGTGAGTCATGACGTTTAGATAATAATGTTGACTTGTTTGCTGATAGGAAGATGCCTTTATGAGACAATCATCCAGATGTGGATAGATGAAGATTTTCGTTTTCCTGATGTGGGCTGATACAACCACCATACATTTGGAGAAAGTTTGCGGTGTTGGTAGCGCTCTTTTCCTAGAATGAACCTCAGGAATGTTGAATATTTTTTAGCTACTGTGATGTGAAAATAGACATCTTGTAGGTCCATCAAGCATAACCTGTCCCCTTGATTAAGTTGAGGTTAGATGTTTAAGAGTCCTTTCTTTTTCACCCGAAAGTAGCAAGAAGAAATTCCCATTCCTTTCAGGTGAGAAGGTACCTTTTCCACCTCACTTTCTGCAAGAGGATCGAGACTTCTTGGCGCAGTTTTTCCTACTGGAATAGGGATGATTTATTTTAGATGGTGGTGGACACTTGAATCTGAGAAAGTATTCATGCTGTACAATATTCAGAAACTATTTGTCGGTGGTTATTCTTTGCCACTTTTGTAGAAAAGAGGTTATGCTTCCTCCTACCCGAGTGGGTAACGGAAGAGGGGGAAGATTGGACTCGTATGCCTCAGGTAGTTGGTTTTCAGGTTTGGGCAGTGGATGCTGCCCTCCTCTGCCTCTTTACTGATGGCTGCTGTTGAGGTCTGCGTGGCTGCTGATGCGGTCGTTGATGTCCTTGAGACCAATAAGGAATTTGAACCTCTGATGGTAGTACCAGCGGTCATATGGTCTATAAGAGTGTGGTCTGTAATCCCTTCTTTTCTCCAGTCCAAAAGCTGTAAGGGTGTCCAGCTCCGTCTTCATGTGAGACATCTCAACAACAGCATGAAATCAAAACTACATATTCCCTGAAAAAGGGAGATATAAAATACGGTGCTGTGCTTTTGGTTTTAAACTTGTAAGCCTGAGCCATGATGAGCAACAGAGAGCTAGGTCGTGGCAATACCCATGTGCTGCAAGAGTAGACCTATCAACTGCAGCACTGATAATTTGAGTTAATGCCTTCATGCCCTCGTTGATAATCTCCTGGAAGTCTTGACGTCTCTCTCTTGGCAGAACCTCAATGAATTGTTGGATCAAACCCAAAGAGATCAGTCATATCATCCCAGAAGCGCAGGCCGCTTTCAGAGTGACAGCGGAAGTACCACACAACTTTCTTCCCACAAAGACTCCAATATGTTGCTCTTCTTTTCAGGAGTAACAGTGGATGAAGGGGCTGTAGCATGTAACTTAGGGGCGGCAGAGAGTATAACTGACACGTGCGGACCCTGTTCCAGACTCAAAGAGGGATCCTGATCCAGAGGCTTTTGTTCCTCCTGAAGGTGGGCTGGGGCAGCCTTAACAGAAGCTGGTGGTAGAAATAAATCCATAGCAGGCTCCGACAAACCGAGTACCAATGGTCTAGAAGCAGACCTCTGATGGAGCGCTTCGAAGCTTACTGATGTGGAGGTGGTGGTAGTCAGTAAGTCAATTTTTAACTCCTCGGATGAGAACCTTCTGATAGGTGTTAATATGGATTAGTTACTTACCTGTAATCCTAGTTCTCTTCCAGGGGTATCCTCATCAAAGTCATGAGCATTAGAATATTCCCGCCCATGTGCGGGATCCCGGAAACAGTATATTATATGTGCCCCACATATATATATCCATACATATATACCTATATGTATACACAAGCAATTGCAGCCCCTAACACCCTAGAGCTGAACCATGCTGTAAGGAATTTCCACTACACATAAGAAAATAGCATTATAAACATGAGAAACAACATTATAACTTGTTTGGAAACTGTTTTAATGCTTAGAAAACAGCAGAAATTCTTAGAAAACACTGAAAGCATAGGAAGCTCCCAGGCTGCATTGCAAATACCCAGTCTAAAAAGACTGAAAAGCTAACTCATAGCTACATAGCAAAAACTGACACCATGCCTTTAAGGCACACCTGACCCCCACCTTCCCATCATGCCTCAGGGGTGGCAGTTAGGTCAGTTGTTCTTTGCGGAGACTGAAAAGTCATGGCACAAAGAAAAATAACAACCTCTGAAAATTATTACACCTTTGCCCGGGGAGGCGGGAGGGTTGCTTATGACTTTGATGAGGATACCCCTGGAAGAGAACTAGGATTACAGGTAAGTAACTAATCCTTCTCTTCCAGGGGATCCTCATCAATAGTCATAAGCATTAGAATAGAATAGCGAGCCTCACCTCATCCCCCTGCGGGCAAAGGAAAGAAAATAAACAGAGAAGGAACAGTATGCTCAGATAGCTCAGCTACCCAAACAGGTTCCTCAAGGAGGCTTGGCCTACTTGGGCATCCGCCCTGGAATCGGATTCGAGGCAGTAGTGCCTGGTAAAGGTATGGACCGATTTCCAAGTGGCCGCCTTGCAGATCTCTGCCATTGGAACGTCATGCAAGAAAGCTACTGTGGCCGCTTTCCCCCTAGTAGAATGAGCCTTAGGGGCCAAAGGTAAGGGCCTTTTCGCCAGCTGGTAGGCTAGGGTAATGCAGGAAACAATCCATCTGGAAATTGATCGTTTAGCCGCTGGGAAGCCTGTTCTCATGGCGCCATAGTTGACAAACAGCTGGTCCGTCTTCCTAATGCCTCTGGTACTTGCCAGGTAGAATTTAAGTACCCTCTTGAGGTCTAAGGAGTGGAGCGACCGCTCAGCCGGGGTCGCTGGATTCGGGAAGAAGGATGGCAGAGAAATGGACTGATTAATATGAAAATCAGACACTACCTTAGGGAGAAAGGATGGATGTGCCCTTAAGACCACTTTGTGCTGGTGAAAAACCGTGTACGGCTCTTTAGTACACAGAGCCTGGATTTCGCTTACTCTGCGTGCCGATGTAATGGCTACCAGAAAGGCGGCCTTCCACGACAGATGCTGTAAAGAAGCTTTGTGGATCGGCTCAAAAGGTGGGACCATCAACTTGGATAACACTAAGTTCAACTCCCACGGAGGCGAAGGGTTTCGAACAGGGGGGTAAACTTTTTTCAACCCCTGCAAGAAGTCCTTGACCACCTGCATCTGGAAAAAAGAAGGTTGACTGGGAGACCTCCTGTAAGCTGTAATGGCAGACAAATGGACCCTGATGGATGCATACTTCAAGCCTGATCTAGCTAAGTGAAGGAGGTACGGAAGGATGACGTCCTCCTGCCCCTTTGTAGGATCATGGTGATGCTCCCTACACCAAATGAAGAACCTCTTCCACTTAAACGCATAAGACGCTCTTGTGGAGGGTCGCTTCGCTTCCTTGAGAATATGCATGCAGTCAGGCGGTAGACCTAAATGTCCGTATTGCAGGACCTCAGGAGCCATGCTGTTAAGTTCAGTGAGGGAAGGTTGGGATGCAGAATCCTCCCGCCCATCTTGGACAGCAAGTCCGGCCTGCAAGGCAGCCGCCTGTGAGGTTGAACTGAGAGATGAAGAAGGTCCGGGTACCACCACTGGCGCGGCCAGTCCGGAGCTATGAGGATCATCTTCATGTCGGATCTGAGCAGCTTGGATACCACCTTCGGAATCAGAGGCAGGGGCGGAAAGGCGTAGGCAAATGTCCCTGACCAGTCCATCAAAAGAGCATTCCCCCTGGTCCCTGGACGGTGGAATCTGGACGCGAAGGCGTGGCATTTTGAATTTTCGTCGTCTGCAAACAGATCGATGTCTGGACGACCCCACCAACGGAACAGGTCCGCCACCACGTCGTCGTGCAGCACCCAGTCGGGCTGATCTTCGAAGTGCCTGCTGAGTGCGTCTGCCTTGATATTCAACTCCCCTGGAAGGTGTACTGCCACCACCGAGAGGTTCCGGGCGAGCAGCCAGTGCCAGATCGCCTGCGCCTCCAGGGAGAGGGGGCGTGACCGAGTCCCGCCCTGTTTGTTCAGGTAAAACATGGTCGTGGTGTTGTCGGTCTGCACCAGGACTGAATCGGTCTCGATTGCTGGGAGGAACGCCTTTAGAGCAAGATGGACTGCTCGAAGCTCTAGCATATTTATGTGGTAGCCCTGTTCTTTTGCAGACCACTGACCTTGTATCTGGAGGCACCCCATGTGGGCCCCCCATCCTTGTAGCGACGCGTCTGTTACCACTGTTTGCACCGGAAGTGGCTGGTGAAACGGGACTCCCACCAACAGATTGTTCTGACGAGTCCACCATGCTAGGGAAGATTTCGCTACCTGGGAGAGAGAGATTCGATCTCCCCAACGGCCTGTGGACTGATCCCATTGGTCCTCCAGAGCTTGCTGCAAAGGTCTCATTCGCAGCCTGGCGTGAGGAATTAGAAAAATGCAGGACGCCATGGAACCCAGCAGAGATGCTACCTGCCGAACTGACGGCCTCCGCATCTGCTGCAAAAGCCTGCATTTTCTCTTCATTGAAGACAGTCTCTCCTCCGAAGGATACGCTCTTCCCACGCTTGTGTCCAGAACGGAGCCAAGGTAGTGGATGGACTGAGTGGGCTGCTGCACGGACTTCGCCATGTTGACGTGAAGGCCGAGAGCGTGCAACTGTCTCAGACAGATTTGGAAGTCTTTCTTCACCTGCTGCTGGGTTGGAGCCTTCAGTAACCAGTCCAGGTACGGGTAGACGAAGAGACCCTGCTTGTGTAGGCAGGCCGCCACCACTGCCATACATTTGGTGAAGACTCGCGGGGCCGACTTGAGTCCGAATGGGAGCACTTTGTACTGGTAGTGCTTGCCTCCAACCACAAACCGTAGGTACCTGCGGTGATGTTTCGCTATTGGAATGTGAAAATACGCATCTTGGAGGTCCACCGAACACATCCAATCTCCGACTTGTAGATGTGGACATATTTGGTGAAGCGCCAACATACGGAACTTCTCCTTGACGATGACTTTGTTTAGGAGACGAAGGTCCAGAATCGGCCGAAACTTGTGCTCTTGATCTTTCTTGGGCACCAGGAAGTACCGGGAGTACACTCCTTTTCCGACCTGCGAAGGAGGAACCCTTTCTATGGCTTGCTTTTTCAGAAGGGACCTCACCTCCTGCTTGAGCAGGTTGAGGTGGTGAGGACGGGACCTCTTTGGCGGGATGTCTCTGGGACGCGCTCGAAAACGTAGCGCATATCCATGACGCAGTATATTCAGCACCCAGCGATCTTTTGTGATGCTGTCCCACTCTGCTAGATGTTGTGATGCACTTCCTCCCACTGGAGTGGGCAACGGCCGTAGAGGAAGCCACAGCTCATGACTTTCCTCCTCTTGTGGTAGTGGAGGACTGTTGCTGGTGTCCACCTCTGCCCCTGCCAGACTTTCCGCCTCGAAACTGGGTTTTCCCTTGGGGTTTGCTCTGAGACCACTGAGGGGTTTGAACCCTCTGTTGAGGCCCCTTGCGTTGGGTGGGTCGAAAACGGCGCTTGAATTCCTTTTTCTTCTCCAAGCCCACGGCTTTGAGGGTGTCCAGCTCCGTTTTCATGCGCCCCATCTCCTCATCCGTGTGAGTGCCGAAGAGGGAGTTGCCAGAGAACGGGAGGTTTAAAATCCGTTGCTGTGCGTCTGGCTTGAGCCCTGTCAGAAGTAACCAGGACGACCTCCTGGCGCAGACGCCGTGTGTGTAAGAGTGGGCTGAGATTAGCGCACCATCCGCCGCTGTGCTAATCGACTGATTAGCCACCAGTGCCCCTTCCGTAACAATCTCCTCAAAGTCCTTTTGGTCCTCCTTGGGGAGCTTGGATTTGAAACGCTCCATCGAGTCCCAGAGGGCCCTGTCGTACCTGCCCAGAAGCGCCGCCGCGCTGGAGATCTTGAGGGCCGCCGCCGCAGAAGAGCAGGCCCTGCGTCCCCATGAGTCCTGGGTTCTGCTCTCCTTATCTGGAGGGACGGAAGAGGAGGCCGACGCCGTCTGACCCTTCCTTGCCGCTGCCACTATGACAGAGTCCGCAGGTGGGTCTATCTTCACAAAGACGGGGTCAGAGGTAGCTGGCTTGTATTTTTTCAGGATACGAGCCGGAACGGCTTTGACAGTCGCCGGAGTGAGAAAAGTGTCCATGACTGGTTCCATGATTCCTGGGACCAAAGGCAGCAGCGGACGAGAGGCAGACTTTTGGTGAAGTGTTTCAAAAATCACCGAGGTGGTGACTTGGGGGACTGACATCTCAATCCCCAGCTTCTGTGCTCCCCGCTGCAACACCTCCTGGTAGGTGTTGATGTCGTCTACGGGCGAGACCCTGGACACTGGGCAGCCCGAGAGCGTGGGAGAATAGTCCCTGATGGAGGACCTGGAGGACGAGGAAGAGGACGATGATGGAGTCCTTCTGCGCTTCCGGCGATGATCACGAGCCCGTGAACCAGGTGAACGCTCCTCCCGTCTGGGGGAGCGCGATCTGCGTCGCCTGTCGTCCGGAGACCTCTGACGTGCTGGCCTGGGGGGACTAGCTCTATCCACAGCCGCCACCAGCCGTTGTATTCCCGCATCCTCTTTGTAGGCCCTGAGTCCTGCCAATGATGTGCTGGCAGTAGCCATCTGGGCGACAGATTAATGGTCTGAGTCTGAGGAGAAGACCTACGGGGTTGAACCGCAGGTTCTCGTGGATTTGCCGGTCGTGGAGAGGCCCCTGAGTGGGAGGAGGAATGGCGAGACGCCGACTCTGTCACCAGGACCACCGACCTGTCCGAGGCCTGTCTCGACGTCGAGCGCGGTCTTGACGTCGATCTGTGGTGTCGTCTCTTTTCTCGCCGGGACTCTCTCGACGTCGAACGCCGTCTCGATGTGGACCGGCGGCCATGTTCAGTGGGCGAAGCCTGCCGCCTCGACGTCGAGCGGCGATGTGAAGCCGACGACGGAGGCCTTCTCTCCCTAGACGCCGAACGCCGCGGGGACGCCGGCGGAGATGCTGCCACTCTCGACGTCGAGACGGATGCCAACCTAGACGCCGAACGTCGCTTGGATGACGACGGCGGAGGATCCTGTTGCCTCGACGTTGAACGCCGATGGAGCCTCGACGACGGAGGGGATGGTGCCCTCGACGACGGAGGGGTGACACTCCTCGACGCCGGTCGTCGCCTGGTTGACGACGGCGGAGGGTCCATGCTCCTCGACGCCGATCGACGTTGAGATGTCGTCGACGGCGGAGGGTCCCTGCTCCTCGACGCCGAACGCCGCTGGGTTGGCGACTGCGGAGGCTCTCTGCTCCTCGACGCCGATCGTCGCCTGGTTGACAACGGCGGAGGTTCCCTGCTCCTCGACGCCGATCGCCGCCGGGTTGACGACGGCGGAGGGGTGGTGTCTCTCGACGCCGAACGTCGCCGGGTTGACGACGGCGGAGAGGCTCTGGATCTCGACGCCGATCGTCGCCGAGTTGACGATGGCGGTCTGGACTTCGACGTCGACGTCGTACCTGCTCTCGACGGCGAGCCCGCTGTCGAGAACCTCTTTTTCGAAACACGACCTACCGGAACATCTTTTCTCAGCGCCGAGCCCGACGCTGAGGCGGAAGGACGAGAGGACTTGCTTCTAGATGAATCTTTATGCCTCTTGGAGCCCTTCCTCACCGGAGATCGGCCTCTGGATGGTTGTGCCAGGCCATAAGCGCGACTTCGCTCTCTGTCCTTCAAAGTTCTTTTGGACAGGCCCTGGCAGTGAGGACATGTGCTGGAATCATGATCCTCCGGTAGACACAGGATACAGACCCTATGAGAGTCAGTCCTGGCCTTTTTCTTGCCACATGCAGGGCAAGAATCGAAAAGAGAGGGCATTTTAAGATGGAAAAAATGCCCAAAAATGCCTAAAAAAGGCAGCCTCTTACTGACTTAGATGAAAAACGTCGAAGTAAGGGAAAAAACAGTTGAAAAACAGATAATATTTTCTGAGAAACTCAGAAAAAAGTGGAGCTCTGTTGCCAGGATCCTTCCAGAAGGAGCCGGAAAGAACAACTGACCTAACTGCCACCCCTGAGGCATGATGGGAAGGTGGGGGTCAGGTGTGCCTTAAAGGCACGGTGTCAGTTTTTGCTATGTAGCTATGAGTTAGCTTTTCAGTCTTTTTAGACTGGGTATTTGCAATGCAGCCTGGGAGCTTCCTATGCTTTCAGTGTTTTCTAAGAATTTCTGCTGTTTTCTAAGCATTAAAACAGTTTCCAAACAAGTTATAATGTTGTTTCTCATGTTTATAATGCTATTTTCTTATGTGTAGTGGAAATTCCTTACAGCATGGTTCAGCTCTAGGGTGTTAGGGGCTGCAATTGCTTGTGTATACATATAGGTATATATGTATGGATATATATATGTGGGGCACATATAATATACTGTTTCCGGGATCCCGCACATGGGCGGGAATATTCTAATGCTTATGACTATTGATGAGGATCCCCTGGAAGAGAACTATAGGAGAATGTTGGAAACGGGTAGCATGGTGCAGAGCGGGTGGGCCAAACTCCGGAGGAAATGTATAAAGCATCCATGCAGTGCACACAGGCGACACAAGGCACACTCCAAAAAGAGACGCTACACAAGTTTGTATATGAATAACTTTTGTATTGTCAAAACACAAGGTATTTTTAGTAATGTCTATACTGCGCCAACCGGCGCCATGGCAACATTTACAGGGGGGAATTATATACATGGCAGGGCCAATCGGGCCCCTGCCGGAACCATTGCAACATACAGATAGGCTAAATGCACATATGAGGAATAAAGGTAAAGTCCGTCAGCCTCAATCCTGCAATGAAACGCATCAGGGCATAACATTAGGCATAAACGATATGAATGACCCCTGAGGCAGGAACGCTGTAAGGGGACAACATTAGGCATCCACCTGTGGGCATAAACATAGCAGGCATGAAGCATTTTCATTAGGGTAAAACGCCTGGCAACATCACATTAGGCATTAGCAGATGCATAAGTCATTACTCTCGAGCCTGAACCTGTGGGCATAGACATGTGAACATTAGGGGCATATTATGCACAACGACCATCAGTATAAGGGCATCCACACATTGGCATAACAACAACAGCCGTGGCCACAACTACATGCGCAGGAGTCACCTTGTACATGTCCCCCCAACGTTGTAGCCGTGCAGGATCAGGCCCATAAGTTAGGGGCTAGGTATGAGTCCCTCTCCTGGACACACCAACAGTCTTGCCCCCCTTGGTGCAGTTGCCCGCGCCCTCCTGGTGCCCTATGATGAGCGACAGGACCCTAGCAGCAATGGGCGTCGGTGTGAGCCCCACTCCGGGGCTAGGGAAGGAAGAAAAATGCCCCAGAATATTGCAGGTGGGAGCCCCTCTTCGGGGGCTCTCCGGTTACCAAGGACGTGGCCTCCAACGTGTCTGCCCGGTGGAGCCCCCTCCGGGACTCCGAAATCCACAACGCCCCCCAGCCGTTGCAGCGGCCCACTGTTAGGCGGGGCCGCTGTGGGGTCCCACCGGTGCAGGGGGGCGGGCACCGACAATGTGCCCCGCTACCCCCCCCTCCTTCACCAACAGTCCCCCACTGAGGCCCTCACTCACCGGGACTCTTGGAGCCGGCTCCGGACGGCGCAGGCTTCATGCAGGGCTCTCCTCTGCTCACGGGGAGCCCCGCCAATGTCAGCACCTCGCCAGCCTTCACCCGGGCCCCCTCCTGGGACCCGGGACTTTTAGGCACGACTCGCGGGGCTCTCCCTCCACCACGGGAGCCCTGCCGACAACCAGCAGCACTTCCGCTGCCTCCGGGTTCCTGGCTTCACCCGGGCCCCCTCCTGGGACTTTAACGGGATGTCCGTGACTTGGGGGAGGCGGGGTAGGCTCCCGTCCTTCTCCTCGGGTCTTCACCAGCACGGGGTGGGCTCCCGCCTGGTGCCTCTGCAGCCATGGCGCCCTCAATGCGAGGCGGGACTTCCTGGCGGCGCTCCAGCCGGCACCAATCGCTGCGCGGCTCCCCTGATGTCACGGGGAAGCCCGCGCAGCACTCCCGGGCAGACGGCGGTGATTCTTTTTCCTTTCCTCGGCGGCAATATGCGGGGTGGGCACCCGCTGTAAAAAAAGAAGTACACAGGCGGCCGAAACACGGGGTAGGCTCCCGCTGTTTCAATTGGGAAAGGGCGGCAATCACGCGGGGTGGGCACCGCTTAACTTCACAATGTGCAGAGCGTCGCTATTACGTGGGGTTGGCTCCCGTGGCGCTTGCAAATAAAACAGCTCTTCCTGGCCACACAGCCCTACTGGGTCCCGCAGTGTAGCGCTTCACAGGCGCTAGACAGCCCCATCAGCTCCAGGGGCATACGACGGTGCTCCTTTTCTCCTGGGCACTCAGCGCATAGCGCCACCCACACCAAGTGCTAGATAGCAGGCAGGATACAGTCGCTCCAGCGTAGCGCCCACCGAATATAGTCGTATGTGTTATAGACATCGACCCAGCCCTTGACGGCAAACAAGTAGGTGCTCTATCTCTTCTAGACATTGATGCCCTTGACGTCAAACGGGAGCATCATTTTTCTCCAGATTGTCTATTTCTGGATCTCCCGCTGCTGGAGTTCTCAGAGCATGACTTAGGGGCACTGGTAGAGGGAGCAGTCTCTCCTCACCCCTCAGAAGTCTCTTCAGCCATGGAATCTTGTCATCTGCGGATCTCTACTTGGCTATGAAGGCAAATTTGTTCTCTTTTCCTCAAAGTGCGCCTGAAGAGCGTCTTTCAGTGGTGACACGTCATGGGGGCCACAAGAGTCCAGCAAAGAAAGGATGCATATCCTGTGTGGGTCTGTTTTTGCCATCTTTTCTACAACATTCTGGGCATTTTGCAAAAAGAGATGGCTTTTAGCAAACAAGCATTTGCAATGCAGTAGGTCTCGCATTTACGCAAGTTTGAGCTATTGGCATTGTAAATGACAATGCCTTTTATTTATTTTTGTATTTTAAAACATAAATAAAAGGCATTGTCATTTACAATGCTAATAGCTTAAACTCTTGCAAATGCAAGACCTATTCCATTGCAAATACTTGTTTTATTTGCTGCTAGTTAGAAAGCTCATTAAATATTAAGATCTCGGGTCAGTGGATTAGCCGCAAACCCTCTTCCTGCGGATGCATGCAAGAGAGTGAAATTAAAAAGCAAAAGCAAACCTGTGGAAGTTTGAGCGTGTTCAGAAACTCAGCAGCACCCCATTTTTTGACGCTTGGTAAGTGGGGCATTCTTAAATACTGGACAAGTTATTTGGGGACAGATTAGAGTACTATTTGGTTGCCTGTGTCGGCACCAGCTGCATAGGATTGTAGTCTGTGCTTTACCTGCACTCCGGTTATAGTTGCTTATATTTCTAAGTAATAGACAGGGATGCAAATTATCCACACCGAGAACAAGAAGGAACGGGCAACAGTATGGGGTTACAGGGGCGGGCAGGTTCGGGGCTTGTCTTTGATGGCAGGTGTAGCGTTATTCACTGTACAAAAGGCAGTGCTGCTCTGTCCTGTGTGCACCTAATAATGCTTGGTGCCACCGCATATTACTTCCCCCCCCACCAAGAGATCATATTATCGAGTCAATACAGACCACGGTAAGCTCTTCCGCTTGGGCTGCATTGCAAGCTTTTTAACACAGCTGAGATGCGTTTGTTTATTTTGAATTGGGCATGGGCTGTTACTTTATTTCCAGGTGATGCATGGGGAATTGTTGTTTTGCCTGGTACTGTGCTTCGCCGCCTGGTGAATGCGTGGCCCATGAGGCACAGGGTCAAGACTGATTTGCATATGGCCAGGTTCAAACTGGGGTGGCATGGTGAGCAAAAGAATGATGGATTTAACCCAGATCCCTTGACTGGGGGTGAATGTTTTGATTTGTTCTGCATTCCGTCCATCAATTGTGTGTCTTTTGTGTGTAGACTAACACAGGGGCAGGGCGAGAAAGCAACATAGGGGCATGGGTGAAGTTGGGAACAACATAGGGGTGCTGGTGGGGTGGGGTAACACGCCGTGGAGAACATCAAACCTGCAATGGGAAGGTGCGGATCACGTAATGCTGCAGTTGCTGAGGGGAAGGGCATGGAAAAGAATGAAGGACGAATGATTTAAAGGACAAGCAGTCCTATCGAATGGCCGCCATGATGGAACAGGTAGGAAGAGTCGAAAAACTAAAACGCGAGAGGCTTCAACAGTAACACTCTTTCCATTGTTAAAATATTACGGTATGTTTGTAATATAAATGCAGCAGAAGCCTTGCCTTCCCATGAGCTGGCATACATTAGGGCAAACAGTGCTATGGGAGCGGGGACGCGTTCGGGCGTCCCAGCTTGTTCCACCTTACACTGCACATGGGGGGGTGTGAATGGAGTAGAAGTTGTGACGAAGCTCTGGTGCATTACAAGAAGCAGCGGGTGGGTCCTTTTACTGCTGGAGGCTCCATGGATATGTTGTGGGCTGCGCCATACAAGCAGGAAGGGGCTCGACTAGACAACAATAACACACAATGCAAATAACTAGCTGCAAGGGGCGGGAGAACTGCACCAGAAGATTAAAGTTAACTGCCGGCTGCAAGGAGAGAGCAGAAAGACAAAGTAGCAATGAGACAAAAAATTCCACAGGTTATGACAGGGCACTGGCAAAACAAAATGCTCTGAGTTAAATCGCCAGAAGCAGAGGTAAGCACACAAAGTAGGGACTGTTACTGAAATGCAGCAATAACAAAGCTGCATTTCTGATTGACACAGACAGCAGCCAATAAGAATTGCTGGTTGTGCTACAAGTCATGGTATAGGATACACCAGGTCTTGCAAGACAGCGCATGCACTGTCTTAGGCTCAACCTAAAAATGATACAAAAGTGAAACAGTCACCTAATTTTATTAACCCTTAGCACACTACTCACATAGCCTTTCCTCCAGGATGTGTTTACTGGCCTTGAGTCGCAACTCCCCTCTTCCATATCCCACATGCTAACGACATTGTAAACAAGTTTCCTAGGAGCACTACATAATAAAATGGGCATGCACACCCACCTTTTTTAATTAACAACACTGCTGAAGAAGAAACTAACGTCTCCAAGTCAAGGATTTACCATCAGCTGCGAGGGAGGTGAACAAAACAACAATTCAACTCCTGAAGGGCCTTGCAGTCTTTTGTTGGTAAGTAGGAGAAGCAATGCTGCTGTTGGAGATCAACACAAGCAAGAGAAATTAGTTCATGACCTCAGACCTCCATCTCAGTCCCTACTCTTAATTCTACTCCTCCCCTTCTCTCTAACTGAAGAAGCTTCCAAGGCATAGAAAACGCCCCCCAAATCTTGTTTACTTTTCAAAACACTGCAGGGGTCCAATTAAAATAGCACAGACCAATGGCAGTGTGCATTATATAAACACCGAACAAAAGGGAGAAAAGGTTTAAGGGTGGGTATGCTGGGAGGGTGGCTCAGGAAACGTAGATAAAAGCCCAAAAAAATGCCAATCATCTCATAGACATGTTGTGGCATAGTATCTAGAGATGCCGACTTGGGAACTGGGAAGCAGGGCTTGAGTTTCGGCATAGGCTCTCCCCTATGCCTTTAAAAAATAAAATAAAAGTGGGTCTCCTGTGCCTTTAAAAAAAAAAATTAGAAAGCAAGCTGCAAGAAGAGGGTGGAAAGAAAAAGTAGTGCATGGAAACAAACCTTATGGCCACTAATGAAACGAATGTGTACCGGGGCAGTTGCCAGGGTGTTACGAAAACAGCCATAAGGCGGAACAAACATATTGTTCACCAACCAAAGCAATAGAAATTGTAAAGGCAGACTAAGCAACCAAGCATTGGCATAGCCAATAGGTCTCGCCTTTGGGACCTTATAAGTGTTTAACCATGCAACAGTTGCATAACTAAACACTTATAAGGTCCCAAAAGCGAGACCTATTGGCTATGCCATTGCTTGTTTTAACTGCTGCAATCTATTGAAGCCTCAGAGGAGAACATCAAAGCGGCCGTGCGGCCGCGAAAGTGATCGCGATCAAACATCAAAGCGGCCGTGCGGCCGCGAAAGTGAAAGTAATCGCGGTAAAACGTGCACACCCGCGCACATGCACTGTAGGTCTAGGCTGGCTGGTAGCACTTTTTGGAGCCCTCACAAAATGTCTCGCCAGACCAGCGCATGCGGTGGGTCAGGCGAGACCTAAAAAATGACAATCTCGGCCCAAATGACAGCAGGATCTAGCGCCACATACCAGCCCGTATCCGGCATCCCAGAGTCTCAATGTCCCAAATCAATGCAGGCAACAGCAGGGGTCCAATTCACAGCTGATCGGCAGGGCCGCAGCTTAGGCAGCAGCGACGAGCCCGCCCAGCTTCAATCCCCCGCCAGGCCCGCGGCCCACAACGTCCAGGAGTGCACAGCTCACCCTCCGATCCGCGGAATCAAGGATCGTGGCCACAGCACACCACGAAGCCGCGACACCTGCGAGTGAGCGCCGAAGATCCGCAGCACACCCTCCGATCGTGGACGTGGCTGGCTCATACAAGGCACCGCAGCACGCACGCCAGCCACGCTACAAAGCCACACGCCGATGCGAGAAGCGGTGGCCCAGTTCTCCAAATCCAGTGGCGCTAGGCAGGATTGGGTAGCCTCGGTAGGAACAGCAGGCAGCCTGGAACTCCTCAACGGGCTTTTCCCTTCCCTTTAGAGCTATAAAAGCTGCAAATTATGCCGAATAGCAGCTGTGGACGGCAGAGCTCAATCACCGAGCGGCCATCTTGCAGCTAGGCAAGCTCCTCCCAGTGATTTAGGGTTTAGAGTAGGGCAGGGTAGTGTTACTTATAAAACACACTTTTACCAAGTGTATGTCTTTACCACGCATGCCTTTACGTTGTAATGGCATGCTGTAGTGACGCTTTATGTATGCGTTCGAAGTGAAGACCCATTAATTTACAAGGGACGTCATTAAGCTCCGAAAGAAGGCGAGTAAGAAGTAATCAGAGGATAGACCTTCAACCGTTCAAGGAAGTCCTTAACTACAGGCATTTGGTAGAAAGAAACCTGCGTGGGTGGCTTTCGATAGACTGTAATGACCGCTAAGTGCACCTTTATCGATGCTTACTGGAGCCCAGATTTGGCCAAATGCACGAAGTAGGGAAGGATAACTATTTCTTGCCCTAGGATAGAATTATGACCATTATTCATGCACCACAAACAGAATAGCTTCCATTAGACGTAGGACTTCCTTGTAGAGGGCGTCCTAGATTCTTTCAAAATGTTCAAACAGTCTTGGGAAAGACCTAGATGTCCATATTAGAGGGATTCAGGAGCCACTTCGTCAAGCTCAGAGAGGAAAGGTGGGGTGAAACACCTTTCCCTCTAGTTTGGAGAGGAGATCCATTCTGCATGGCAACTTCCTGTGAGGGGTTTCGGACAGGTGAAGATGGTCCGGATACCACCATTGGCAAGGCCATGCTGGTGCAATGAGAATCATACTGGTCTTGGCTCTGTAAAACCTGTTGATGACCAAGGGAATTAGTAGCATTGGAGGAAAAGCGTACAGTAATATCTGATCAGCTGATCAAAGGAGCATTCTCTATGGATACTGGTTGGGGATGCCTGGAAGCGAAGACGCAACATTGTGTTTCTTGCGTCCACAAACAGATCGATGCCTGGAAATCCCCATCATTGGAAAATGTCCTGCGCAACTTAGTCATTTAACACCCAGTCGTGAGCTTCCACGAAGTTGCGACTGAGGGGCGTGTGCATGCACATGGAGTGTGCCTGGGAGATGGATCGCAGAGATGGTCAAACCTCTGGCCATTAGCCACTTCCATATGGCTTGAGCCTCTATAGATAAGGGCCTTGACCTGGTTCCTCCCCATTTTTTCACCGGACACTTCTTTGTGGTGGTACTGTCCATTTGAACTAAGAGGGAGCATGCTTAGATGGAAGGGAAAAATGACTTTAGCGCCAGATGTACGGCCCTCAGTTCCAACATGTTGATATGGTACAACAGTTTTGTTTCTGACCACAATCACTGAAATTTGGAGAGGACTCATGTGGGCTCGCCAGCCCTTCAGCGACGCATCCATGAAATGAGTCTGGCTGGGAAGGTCCCGATGAGAAGGTACCCCTGTTAACAAATGAGGACGTTTCATCCACCATCAAATGGAGTCCTTGGCCATCTGAGAGAGTTACTTTGTCCTACCAGTGGTCCGTGATCTACGACCACTGATTTTCTAATGCCTGCTGGACAGGTCGCATGTGTAGTCTGGCATTGGGGACAATGAAGATGCAGGATGCCATGGATCCCAATAGAGAGGATACCTGTCTCACCGTGGGATGAAGAGTGTCGAGGAGGGTGAGACACTTGTTGGCGATTGAGGATAGCCTCTCCTTCGAAGGATACACTTGTGTTTTAGGTATTCAGAGTTGCACCCAGATAGTGGATCACTTGAGATGGGTTCAGGAAAGACTATTTGCATTTGACTTGAAGACCCAAATATTACTTGAATGCAGAATTGCAGATGTTCCTGAAGTAGAAGAGGTGAAGAACTTTTGAGCAACCAATTGTCTAGGTATGGATAGACAAATCGGTTTCCGCAAGAAAGCTGCTACCAGCACCATACACTGAATGTGCGGGGTGCTGATGAGAGTCCGAAAGGCAGGACCTTTTAATAGAAGTGCTGGGACACCACTTAGAACCGTAGGAATTTGTGGTGGTGTTGTTGGAAATCAGCACATGGAAGTAGGCGTCCTGATGATCGAGGGAGCACATTCATTCCCCGTGATGGAGCTGGGGAAAGATTTAGTGAAGGGTCAGCATCCTGAACCTTTCGTTGCGGGTTAATTTATTTAAGAGTTTGAAGTCTAGAATGGGTCTTTACTCCTGAGTTGGGCACCTCTACACCAAGAAATAGCAGGAGTAAACTACATGATTTTATTGAGAAATGTGGATTTTTTCTATGGCTTCTTTTGTATCACAGAACAGCTACTTCTGCTTATAGCACGTCTTGTTGATGAGCAGAAGTTCTCAGAGGTGGAACTGTCGGAGGAGGGGACTTGAATCTGATTGAGTAGCCATTCTGTACAATATTGAGCACCCATTTGTCTTTTGTTCTGGGTCACTCGTCCGGGTGTGCCATAATACTTCCCCCACCGGAGTGGGAAACGGGGATGGAGGAAGTAGATGCGCAATGTTTTGCCGGCAGTTAAGCAGAGGAGGCGGATGGCCAGAAAGCTTCCCTTCTTCGTCCTAGCTGGGGCTGATGGCAGTGGGGCCTGGCCTGATGCTGTGTTGCCCAGTGAGTTTGAACCCTCTGCTGATAATGGCTGCAGCCAAAGAGACTGTATCTGAGCCAAAAATCTTTGCACTTCTCCAGACCCACTGCCTTCCAGGGTGTCTAGCTCAGACTTCATTTTCGCCATGTCATCATCGGCATGCATGCCAAATTATTAGTTGCCACTGAATTGTAGGTTTAAAATCCTGTGCTGAGTCTCTAGTTTTTACCCCAGTGAGCCTTAGCCAGGAGGAATGCCTAGCACAGATACCATGTGAGTAGCCATGGGCTGCTAGGTCTGATGCATCTTGTGTAGCATTGATCACTTGATTAATCACTAATCCAACCTCTTGGAGAATCTCTTGGAAAGCTTGCCAATCTTCCTTTGGCAGTTCTTCTGTGAACCTAGATAGAGAGTCCCATAGAACCCTGTCATACCTCCTTAAAAGCGCTTAGGCACTAGCGACCTTCATATAAGCCAAAGAGGTGTTACACTTCTTTTTCCCAAGTGAGTCCATCTGATTACTGTTGTTTTCGGAAGGTACTGTAACCTTTGTAAACTTCACAGACTGACTGTTCTTCGGGCCTCACGTCCGTTATGATCCCGTTTACAGATGTCTTTTGTCCATAATTTTGGGGGCTGCAGCAGCTGCGCCACCCCCTCCCTGCCAGAAGTCTCTGGGCTCTGCAGAGCTTCCTGGGGGGGGGGGGCACTCTCCACAGCACAAGAGCTGCTCCAGGCATACTTTTCACCGATATCTCAGCCAAGTGAGGAGCTGTGATGATTGCAAATCGCGGATCGCGAGTAGCGACTTCAGGGATCATTGGAACGTCAGCTAAATCCCCGAATGTCCCTCCAAGCACCAGATTATCTAGCACTTACTCAGATACACCCTCCGGTAAGGTATTTGTGCAGATAAAATCCACTTTTGAGATTTTGTGCTGCTCTTCTCAGAACGAAGCCTGACCCGAAAATGGCGTCGGTGAGTTTATGGCGGGGAGCGGCGAGTTGAGTACAGCGGGGAGTGAAGGGAAGCCTGTGCGTATGTCCTACTGCTGCTATTGCACCGAAGGAAAGCCCTTGCATGTGATATACCCCTGCTATTGCAGCGCACATGGCCTATGTGAAGCGCTTCCTGCAGAGACCGACGTCAGCTTCCTGACAAACTTACTAAAGAATGGTGCCGGACAACTTTAAGCCGATTGTAATGTATTTGCAATGTAACCTCAAAATGGCGCCCGCAAGGGCCATATCACCACAAAGAGACTACCCTGCATCCGGGTCCTGCCGTACCATCTGAAAAGAGACTCAGAGAATCAGTACTCAGTGGCAAATCCAGCCTCAGTCACCGGGATCTACAGATTCCTAGAATCAGCGCATTCTTTTTTCCCCTTCTACAGTGAGTGCCTTTCTCTACCAGCCGGACTCCCTAAAATGGACCCCATAAGTATGCCCTTGTCCAAAGCACTCCTACTCCCCTTGTTGGGGATGTGTTAGACCTGTCAGCCCTTTGGGTGGTCCCTCCTCATCATTATTTATTTTGTCCCACTTTTGCCTCAAACCCTGTTTGAATTTTTCCTTTTTGGGAACCACCAGACTTTTTAGTGTTGCTGCAGATTCAGGGAGCCATTTTAGCTACCCCTGAAACTTCTGTCTGAGGGCCTGAAGCACAAAATGGTGGCCACCTGTGACATCACCAGCATCCACTGGAACCTACCAGCACCTTCCAGAACATTCCAGAACCCTGTGACAGTTGGAGGCGGTTTGGAATGTTGGGAGGTTAAGACAGAGTGTTGGCAGTTGGAGCTGGCAGTTGGCACCTGACTGGTGAAGAGTGAGCAGCAAAAACGTGAAGGAGGAAGGAGTGAAGCAGCAGGGGTGGAAACTTGTGCCTGGAGTGGGGTCCATAAACCCACCCTTGATACTTGTCCCTACTGATGGATCCCAGCCTGTAGCCCTGTGTGGGAAGAAGCCAGAAAAACTCATCCTAAGGACCTGGACAGCAGGAACAGGCCTTCGAAGCAGAAAGCAGCAAGATCCTGACCTGGAAACTGGTTTCCCTGGAGTCCGGCGTCGAGTAGCCTAAGACCTGGAGCCCGAGGTGGAGAAGCGGCGCTGACTGAAGAAGCAGACGTCGTACCCGGAGCCGCCTGAGGTCGTGAGAGGGCGCCGACGGAGGTCGTGAGGAATACCAAAGGTCGAGGAGGAAGTTAACCGAGGTCGAGTGAGCGGCGTCATCGGAGGAGTGAAGTCCGCCCTCCGGAGTCGTCGGAGACCGAGGTGAAGTGTACCGGAGGTCGGGAGTGAGGATCGCACTCCGGAGTCGCCCGGAACCTGAGAGGAGGAGCACCGGAGGTCGGGGGTGAGGATCGCACCCCGGTGTCGCCGGAAGTCGACATCGAGGCCAGGCCGGCCGACGTCATCGAAGCCGAGAGCGCCATCGGACCGGAGCCGCCCGAAGTCGACATCGAGTAGAGACTGCCCGACGCCGTCGAATCGGAGGTCGAGATCGAACCGAGGCCGCCGACATCGGACCGGAACCGCCTACCGGCGTCGTCTAGAACTGACATTGTGCCGAGGCCGCCGAGACCGAACCGGAACCGCCTCACGGCATCGACACGACTCCAGCGGCGTCGGAACATCAGAAAAAGGGCAGTAAGTGGAGTAGAGGGCGCCTAAGGCCCTGTGGAGACCTGAGACTGCTCTAAGGGGCTAGGGAGGTGCTGGAACCAACCTGACTGTGCCAGGGGTGAATTGGGACTAACCTAGAGAGGTTGTGTGGAGAGAGAAAGCCAGGGCACTGGTATTCCCCCCCCCTTTATCTACCTCAGTTTAGGCCTCAGCCTTGTCCCAGCCAGGGAGTAGAACCCCTCAAGCCTTCCACAACCCTACAAGCTGTGCCTGGGCCAAATCAGCCCTTAGGAATTGAAAAGTGATCTGATTACATGAGTGCTGCTGTATACTTTTAATTATTTATTGGGGGCACTGTATTTATTGTGTTAACCTATTTATTGCTTCACTATATTTATTGGTCTACAGGACTTGTTGGTGTACAATATTTATTGGTTCAGTATTTATTGCCTCAGAATATTTAATTGCCTGTATTACCTGCACTTATATTTATGTCCCTTGTATTTATGATCATCCCTATTTATTGAATCTCCAGACAGTATTTATTTGACCTGCACTATTTAAAATTTGTATATTGTGATTGACTTATTTATTTTCCCAATCAGCAACTAAGAGAAAAAGATAAAGAAAGATATTTTCATAATTTTTACGGTGTAGAGTCGTTTTTGGAACAGATGCACGCATGGTTATTGTATGGGTATATTGTATGCTTAGCACGGTGCCTGTTTCCTGACCACTCGAGCCAAGCTACCACAGTGTGTTCGGGGAGTCCACCACCACCCTGCGGAGTGGGAGTGGGCTGTTTCCAACAGGATGGATCCAGCATTTTTGCCCTGGAGTCTGAGACCCTTCTGAGAGAGTCCACAGTGACAAGGGAGTCACACACAGAGGAGGACTGGGATTGATCTCCTTACCACTGAGAACCATCTCCTACCCTGGCTGGACGTCGGACACAGTGTTCACGCTGGGTTTTCTACCCCCTCCCCCACCTCTTCCCTCCTTCTTTCCTCTGAGTGTGCCCGTGACCAAAGCACTCCTCTCCCCTTGTTGGGGAGGGATCCAGCATCCATGCCCTGGAGTCTCAGCGACCCCGCTGAGAGAGTCCACTGTGACAAGGGATTCACACTTAATGGAGGACGGGGAACGATCCCTTTACCATGGGGAACCGTCTCCCACCCAGCCGGACGTCAGACAGTTACTCCTCGTCTCCACGCTGTGTCTCCTACCCCCTCCCCCACCTCTTCCCTCCTTCATTCTTTGCCTACCTCCCCTATTCCTTTCCTCTCTCCCCTGAATTTCTCCCCCCTGCCTGCTTTGTTTATCCTTATGCCTCTGCTATGCTTAATCTCCTTCCCCATTATCCGGTTACATTACCCCCTTACCCTTCTTCATGCCATGAACCAACGGATGTAACTTGTAATTGATGTACCTTCTGTAGCAACATGTAACTTGTAACCTATGTAACCCTCACGTAAAGCGCTCCGATACCTCCAGGTCTAGCCAGCGCTATATAAAACTCAAGTAAATAAATAAAATAAACTGTAGAGGACGACGCCCCTGGATGTGCCTTTCTAGCCACTGCTATGACAGAGTCAGGAGGTGGATCGGCTCTTAGAAAGAGTGGGTCCTGGTCTGGTGCTTTATATTGCTTTGTAATGTGCGATGGTGCAGACCCTATTGACGCTGGCATAAGAAATGTTTGAAGAGCTGATTCACACAGACCAGAGACCAGCGGAAAGCAACCTGTGAAGCAGTGTCTCAAATATTACAGATGCCGATGTGGTTGGTGCAGGCATCTCAATAGTCAACTTAGTGACACCTTTAGTTAGGACCTCACTGAAGTGAATATCTTCCACCGGTGAAACTACAGATGGAGGGGTTGCAGGCAGTTGGTGAATAGTTCAGCACAGATGATCTAGACGTGTCTGAACACCTATGCCCAAGTCTCTGAGATCTGGATGATTGAGAGTGGGGAAACCTAGGAGATGATCACCTGGGAGGTGTTCCAGAATGAGAACTTCTTGTAGAATGAGCCCGTGTTCTCCTTAGAGATCTTCCAGGAGACCTGGTAGCAGTTGTCACACGGGGGAGAGGATGCCAGCTGGGACCCTAGAAAGGGGAGCAGATTTGTGAAAAGTCTGAAACTGGACTCTGTCTTGGTACTCTCCACTCTTTCACACTTTGCAACCAGCATGGTGAAAGATTGACCTGTGGCGTTTGTTTCTCCCGAACCGGAGATACCTCTGGAGTAATCTGCAAAATCGATTCCTGGGAAGAAAGATGTGCTCCTCGACGTTGACCACATAGATCCCGACACTGATCTTTGCAATTCAGCCACTTGTACTTCTCTCAACGTCAAGGGAGGTCTTGCCATCGGTATGACTTTGGATGGCAAGTGAGTTTCTTCAGTCCGTGGACCAGAAGTCCGCTGTCTCATTGTCAGTGGCGTCAGGTGCAACAACGGATGTCTCGACATCAACCGTCTCAGAGCGGAACGCCTTTTTCTTGACGTCAGCAGTTATCAACATCAACCGTCTGTTTGGATAATGACGAGGCTCGACGCTGAACGTCTATGTCCTGACGTCAGAGGAGTTTAACGTCGACCGTCATTGCAGATCTACCTGGGTTGTCAACGCCAACTGGTGGTGTGGCGGCGTAGTTAGACCAAAACCTGTTTTTTCATCGTTGACTTAACTATCGCTAACTGTGACTACAATCGTTTGTTTAAATCCCAAAAAAAACTGTGACTACAATCTGTAGACTTCGGTACCTTACGCCGAAATAAGCGGTCTCTACGTCTACTTTTTCTTAATCGACGGAGCAGTTAAATGCCTCAATGGAGATTTCTCCCTCATCATCATCGCATGCTGCACAGGCCTTTGAGGAGTCGTTCGTGAAGCAGACAGTGAGCACACTTAACTGTCGCAATGTCAACCTCCTCCCCGTCAACAGTAAAGCAGAGTGGTCTTCTCTTTTCCTTTCTGCCCCGGTGCTTAGATCTTTTGAGATAGGAGGGCTCTTTTAAAGTTTATTGATGCCCTTCAAGGCCACTTGTAGATCTCACCTTTTCTCTCTGAAAGTTGTAACGCTTGTCTGACTTGTGAGAAGATGGCAAACACAGTAGTGTGTGGATCAGATTGTGTCATCTTTTTCCCACACGAAGGACATTTGTTAAATAAAGCTGGCATTTCTGACCAGAACATATGGCAAAATAGTCAGAAAAACTGTTCAAAAGTATAGCTTGTACTTAAAACACTTGAATGAAAGTCAAAAAAAATTGAGTACTAGATCATTCTTGACAGAAAAGTCAAAAACTGACTAGCTTAATGCTAAAGGATCATCAAAGGAACTGGAAAAAAAGAACTGACCTGTCACCTGTGGGGCATGATGGGATCATGGAGGCCTTAAAGGCACAGCACCAGTTTATTTTGTTGTGATTTATCTATGTAGCGTATGGGCTAACAATGCCCATTACTTTGCCTTTTTCTTTACAAATAAAGGCAATGTTTTAAATGTGAAAGTGTGCATGTTCTATATTACAGAAATGCTACATAGATAGGTTTATTTTAAATGAAAAATTCAATGCAATTTTGGCATTTTTGCCTATTTGGTTATTTAGGCTGCATATATATGTATGTTTATATAAATATATGTATGCTTGATGGTACTTTGTACTTTTAAGTTTGCAAATATATATATGTATGTATTTTGTATGTTCTCCGGGGTCACTGCGTGTGGACGGGACTATTCAGTGCTTCGGATTATTAAAGAGTATCCCCTGGAAGAGAAATGTTCATGTCGCCACATTACGTTTTGGGTCTTTTCCTGCTGTTAAGACGCTAGGGGCAACCATACAAGAAGAGTAGTGTTTTTATCACAAAAAGTGGGGGAATGCTGGGAAGAGAGGAATTTTGTGGATCCCTGTGTATTACGTAAGTTTACAAGACAGAATGAACTGCAAGTCAAATGTGTGATTTTAGGCAGGGTTTGAGGATTGCAAAGTACTGTGGGTAGGAAAACAAAACAGAATTCATGCAATTATACCACCCTAGCCTACCCTCTGTGTTGAATTTTCAGAAATGTCTATCTGGTAGTTTTCCCCAGGTGGCAGCTTGCCGGAGCTCAAAAGGTGTAGCCATTCACCATGGCAAAAGGAACGATATTGGGATTTAACCTCACGCTCTTGGCCCATATGTAAAAACACCCAAAAGAATCATTGGGATGGAATGTTTTAGTCCACACAGGTGCAGAAAGACATTTGAGGCTTTAGGGGGTGAGAGTGGGGCCTGATGTCAGGATGGGCTAGACCCATCCCTAAAAAAGAAAATCTTGCTATCTAGTGGGGATTATTGCCCTCCAAGAAAGCCAAAATACTAGTATGTCCCTATTGGGATGGGAGTATGACCCAATGTCAGAGTGCAATGCCCGCACCCATTTTTCACCCCAAATGCAAAAACCCTGCTATCGAGTAAGCCTTTATCACTATCCTCTTGAGGGCCAGAATTGGGGAAAATACCCCGATTAGGACAACCTATCTGCCAACAGCTGGCAGAAAGACACTATTGCCCCTACTGGACAGAAGGGTACAACTCAATGCCACTGTAGACTGCCCATCCTTTTGTTTGGTTTGCACCATTTTGAAATCCCTAGTGTCGGGCGGGGTCTTGAGTTTATTGTGCCTCGGGTGGGTTAAACAACTGGTCCAAGAAACAGTAAAGCCTGTCGTTTGGTTATTACTGGTACCAAAAGAAGCCAAATTGGGTGCATCATGGGTGTGTTGAACAGCACTGGATGAGCAATACTATTACATAACCGTAGCACACTAGGTTTTGATTTATTCAAATGTCATAAGTACAAAAATATTGTTCCAATCAATATATCTAAAGGAGGTTTGTACCATGAAGGTTTTGATGATGCCGCAACTTTCAGCACAAATGTTGGAATTTAAGAAATTTGACTAAGATGAGCACAAGCTGCTTATCAATATTTTACTTCAAAAGCCAGCGCACACTTCAAGGTTTGCTGGAACACTTGATTCACTGAAATGACCACAGATAAAGCAGCAGTTCTGAATTTGGACAATTCAATGAGTTCTGTAATGGCCTGTGGTTTGAAAGAAAAATCAAAGGCAAGAACAAAATGAAGGAATTGTCATATCAAAACATTTCCTCCGCTGTATGTCCATTTGGAGAATGTGAACCGAAGGCTGGAGACCCCTGAAATAGCTGAATTCCATGCAATTCATAGAGGATTTTGCTTCTCAGAGTAGGATTCAAAATAGTCTTTTCTCATACCTGCAAAGAAGAAAATAAAAAATGTGACATTAGCTATAGCAAAAAAGTTACCAAATATTTTTCCAAGAGTTATTTTTCTATCTGAAATGCTTCATAGTGGTTTTTGGTTAATATTTTCATAATAAAAAAATTACATTTTACATGCATTGAAAAAGACATTCCACACTACCAGTAATTTCTACCTGCTTCAAACTAACGTGCAACAAATGTGAAAAGCATTGGATACATAAGTAGTAAGGGCCTTTTAAGGGGTAACACTATAGCCAATCTAGATTTGGTACTTTAATTTTACTTAATGTCTTATTGCAAAATGTGTTCAATTGTAAATTTGATTGGTTTTATGAATAAAGACGGGAAGAAAATGGAACTGAATATATAGTCTGTGAGCAAGGGCGGATGCCCGAAACGCGTCAGATATTTGTGAAGACTCGGCTTTAAAATAAACTAACAACTATTGTGCCTGACTTTGGATCTGCGTGGTTTCTGCTTTCCGTGGACACGGATTTTTTGGAGACTGCAAACATGGGATATATATAGATATATAGATATATATATATATATATACATACAGACACACACACATATATATACATATATATTACCTACTGGCGGTCGGTCGCCAGTAGGTAGTTATAGTTAGGACCTATTTTCCATAGGAAATCCGCAACATTTGACTCCCAATAAGTCTGGTGCCGGTTGACGAATCTTCGCGAAATTTTCCAAACTTTTGGCCAGCTCTGGTCCGCTCCTATCCTGAAAGTTTCGTGGTGATTCGTCAAGCGGGGGCTGAGAAAAAAGGGGGGATCCCAAAACGCGTTTTCCCCATGCAATTTCCCATAGGACCTGTTGACGCAGCTACAGCCCGAACTGCTGAACGGAATTCCACCAAATTTGGCAAAGAGGTAGTCCTCAGTTCAGGCTCGTGCCTTTTGCATAAATGGTGTAGATCCGTTCAGTAGTTCCTGAGAAAATGAGTAAAAAAGATAGATATATCTATGGCCTCGGAGGATCCGCGCACCCTATGCGCACCCTCTGCGAACCAAGCGCGCACCCTCCCGATCACGCACTGAATGCCAATTGGCTGTCAAGTGTCTGTCTACATTCGAAACCAGGAACTGTTGACAGCCACTTTGTGCCTCGGTAGAAGCGAGGCTGATTAAGTAAGGGAAATAAGTGTGTGAAAAATGTAAAGGAGGCAGGGTAGAGATACTCTGACCCTCTAGTGTTGCTTAGGAGGTCCCAGAAGGACCCCCTGGGAGCCCCCCTCTTTTTTTTTTTAAACTGCGAAATGCGCGCAGGGTGCGCGGATCCGGACGGGGAAAAAAAAATTAAAAACGAAGCGCGGGGGCAAAATCTTTATAGATTAATGGGGGAGGGGGGCTGCGTGGCCCCCCTCCTGGAGCCCTCGAGGGCCCTGGGGACCGCCACCCCCCAGGGCCGGCTCCTACAGTGTCCTGGGGTGCCCACCCCCAGAACACTGTTTGCTATGAGAGGGCATGAGTCTCCCGCCCTCCCATAGCAAATTTTGAAAGAGAGCAGGGAAACCTGCTCTCTCTTTCAAAATCCAAACGATATTGCTTTTCCACACGTGGAGCTGCATGTCAGCAGCTGCCCATGTGGAAAAGCTATGCCGGCTCCCGAAGGACGCGGGGCGCCGGCTGGGACTGTGGGGGCGTTTGGGCTCACCCCACGGGCTCCAACTTTTTTTTTATAAGCCCCGAGGGATGGGGTCCCCGGGGATAATAAAAATTAGTGATAGGGGCTATTTATTTTTTTACGGTAAAATTAGGAGTCGCGCATCCTAACGCGTTGGGTGCACGGTTTCTCACGCGCAGGGTGCGCAGATCCAAGGAAAAATGAAAAAAATAAAATAAAGTAGTTTAAAAAATATAAAAAATATTTACTTTTTTTTACAATGTTTATTAAAAAAACATGAACATATTTTTAAATTTTTAAAAGAATTGAAAAAATAAGTTACAAAAATGGTGAAAAAAAATATTTAAAAAAGCAAAGGAATTGACACTGAAATAGAAAAATGTAGAAATCCAATGAAAATCATTAAACATCATAGCTTTAGAGATAAGTTATAGATAGGAATTAGCATTTAAAAAACCTTTGAAATTCACTGAAAAAACCATAGGTTTCATGCACGTTATAGTTAGTGAATTTCTAAGGTTTTTAAAATGCCAATTCCTAACAAAAACATAGGTTTCAGGGGCGTTATAGTTAGCTGGACATTTCCCTAGTACAAAACCCTAGAAATTCCCCCGTTATAGTTAGTTCAGCTAACTATAACTCGCGCCCCCGCAATGCACTGCTGATGACGTCACACATTACATCACTCATGACAGTCAGTGACATCACTGATGACATCTCAAATGACATCACTGATGACATCACTGATGACGTCATCCAGTGAGTGTGTTTCTGTAAAGTTAAAATATGTTTAGTATATATAGGGAAAGGCCTATGGAAGAATGAGTGGGTTTATAAGTGTGAATGGATGATTTTGTAGGTGCGTGACTGACTATAAGTGAGTCATTAAACGTATCTTACTGCAGACCAGTGACTAAACTGTGTGAATGTCTGTATCTGTTCGTCTGTTGGTGTATAAGTGGCTGCATGGTTTTGTGAATAGCTATACGAGTGCCTAAATGGGTTATTGATTGGTTGTCCGAGTATCTGTATGGGTGCCTGAGTGTTTGTGTGGGTGGGGTGTGTGTGACTGTGCATAGATGTGCGATTGGTTGATTCTATGGGTGCATGGTTTTAAGAGGGCATCTGTAATGGACTGTATGGTTGGGTGAGTGTATGTATGGGTGTGTCAGTGATTGAATGTATATCTCAGTGGTACATGTGTGAGTAACTACATATGTGAAAGGCAGTATATGTGTGCAAGAATATATAACTGGCTATATGTGACTGTGTGATTGTGAGAGTGGCTGTATGGATGAGTGTGCTTGCATCAGTAATTGTATAAGAGCGTAAGAATGTGATACTATTTTTATGAGTAAGTGAACTTGTGTGTGTATAACTGTATAGGTGAGTAATTGGGAGTGTGATTAATTATTTGCATGACTGACTAGGTGTGTGAGTACCTCTATGGATGATTGGCAGTGTGTGAGTGTCTATATAGGTGTATAAATGCATATGATAGTCCTGTACTGAGTGACTAAATATGAGTGACTGTACAGGTGAGTGAGTGGATGTGTGTGTGTGTGTAGACCTAAGGGTCAATGAGTGGGTATGTAGTTATTGGTATTGGAGTATCTATGGTTTTGAGAATGGCCGTCTGAAATTGAGTCGGTGTATCAAAGGTTATATTAGGGTGTGAGAAGATGCACTAATTTATCACATGGATGATGTCATCAGTGATGTCATTTGAGATGTCAGTGATGTCACTGACCATGTCATGAGTGATGTAATATGTGACATCAGCAGTGCATTGCGGGGGCGCGAGTTATAGTTAGCTGAACTAACTATAACGGGGGAATTTCTAGGGTTTTGTACGAGGAAAATGTCCAGCTAACTATGACGCCCCAGAAACCTATGGTGTTTTTAGCGAATTTCTAAGGTTTTTTAGATGGCAATTCCTAACTATAACGTGCATGAAACCTATGTTTTTTTCAGTGAATATATACACACACATATATATATATATATATATATACACACATACATATACACACACACACACACACACACATATATACACACACATATACACACACATATATATATTTATATTAAAGCTCCAACATCAATGGGGCACTTGTGGGGTCACTTCCATCATAGATTTATTTATGCATACGCGTTTCAGTAATAGGCCTTCCTCCGTGCTCTAAATGCATGTTCATGGCGCAGAAGAAAACCAGTTACTTACCTGTAACTACAGTTATCCAGTATTGGTATCTTTCATAGATTCACATGCCTGAATCATTCCCCGTCGCCGAGGCGGGAGTCTCGGTAGATAAAAAAGTAGTGCCAAAAATAATTAGTAGTAGTAGGCCCATTAAAAAAAGGCCCCAAGGCCTATATCTTAGAAGCCTATCTACCTCGTTATGTAAAATAACCCAAGAATTGGTAACAACCAATCAGACATCAGCACCATTCTAGAACCCTCTCAGCAGAGCCAGCTCTCCTCAGATTTTCCTAGCACGAGTGGGAAGCACATATCCCAAACAGAGAACTGACTCTGCGGGGAGGAGGGTGGGTGCATGTGAATCTATGAAAGATACCAATACTGGATAACTGTAGTTACAGGTAAGTAACTTGTTTTCTTATCCAGTATTGGGGTATCTTTCATAGATTCACATGCCTGAATCAGAGTAGCAAGCAGTATGCCAAGCATACAGTCGTTTGCGGATGGTGGGAGACTATTGCTGATACACTCCCAATTACGCCCGCAATTTGATAACTAGAAGGTATAAGATGTCCTCTCTTAAAACCCAAACATGTATCTTACAGAAAGAAATGACAATGTAGCTTAAGAAATAGCAATTATAAACAGCAAATTGAAAATGCATAAATATACACAACTCAAGAAATCGCTCATAATAAGCAAAACATATATCTGACCTTAGTTTAAAAGAGGTTGAAGTACGGCTTGTCCTACAGCTGTATCGTCCTGTAGAGTAGATTGCAGACAGTAGCGCTTCGTGAATGTGTGAACATTCCTCCACGTTGCAGCACGACAAATATTTTCCAAGGATACTCCTGCGAACAATGCAGTAGATGCTGCCATAGTTCTAGTAGAATGCGCCCTGACCTTCCTTTGTAAAGGTTTATTGGCTTTATCATGACAAAAATGAATTGTAGAAGCCAACCATCTGGCTATCGTCGCTTTAGTCACAGCAGACCCAAGTGTAGCTTGACCATAAGCTATGAGCAATTGATTGGACCGCCTGATGTCCTTAGTCCTTTGCAAGTAAAATTTCAGACAACGTTTTACATCCAGCGAATGTAACGCTCGCTCAGATGGAGTGGCTGGATTTGGAAAGAAAACTTTCAGCTTCACTGGCTCATTTAAGTGGAACTGAGTCGGAACTTTAGGGATGAATCGTGGATTTGTCCTGAGAGTAACATAATCTTTAGAGAACTGCAAAAAGGGCTCTGAGATGGTGAACGCTTGAATCTCACCGACTCTTCGAGCCGATGTAAGAGCCAAAAGAATAGCCACCTTCCATGTTAAAATTTTTAGCTCAGCCTTGTGGATAGGTTCAACCGGTCTTTTCATTAATTGAGCTAGTACTGTGTTCAACTCCCACTCTGGAGGAGGTGCACGAATTGGTGGATAAACACGGAATAGCCCCTTCATAAATTGTTTTATTAATGAAGAGGAACAGAGCGAAGGTTTAGAAGTACTCTTCCTGAATCTTGATAGAGCCGCAAGATGAACTTTAATTGATGAGAATGCAAGCCCAGATTTGGCCAGGGATAACAAATAAGGAAGGATTTGTTCTACTGGAGCTTGTAAAGGATGGACATCCTTCCCCTCGCACCAATGACAAAATCGTTTCCACTTTAAACGATAAGTTTTTAATGTACTTTGCGCGCGTGATTTAGATAGAATCTTACGGCATTCCTGTGAAATGGTTAGATCTTTGTATTCTAAGAAATCAGGTGCCATACGTGCAAGTGCAGCGACTGTGGATCTGGATGGAGTATTTGACCCCTTTCCCTTGTCAACATCGTGATTGTTGGTACTAGACGGATGGAGCTGTGAGCTAGAAGAAGCAGCTCCTGGAACCAATATTGCCTTGGCCAATGGGGTGCAATCAGGATGAGATGTCAACCTTCCATCTTCACTTTGCGGATCACTTTCGCAATTAGTGGTATCGGGGGAAAAGCGTACGCACAAAGCCCTGACCATCTCATGGACAGGGCATTTCCTCTTGATCCCTGTTGAGGGAATCTGCTTGCGTAATAGCGGCATTTCTTGTTTTCTTTTGTAGCAAACAAATCCAGGGCTGACCTGCCCCATAATTGAAAAATTTCGTCTAGTTGCTTCTGCTCTATCTCCCATTCGTGACAGCCTGCCAGAGATCTGCTTAGGTTGTCGGCCAAAGTGTTGTGAAGGCCTTTGACGTGCTCCGCTCTTAAGGTTATCTTGTGTGTTGTAAGCCACTCCCGTAGTTCCTGAGCTTCCTGCGAAAGGGACAGTGACCTCGTTCCTCCCTGCTTGTTGATGTAATACATGCTGGTCGTGTTGTCCGTCCGGACCAGCACTGAGGCCCCTGCAATCCTTGGGAGGAACGCTTGCAGAGTGAGAAAAATGGCGCGAAGCTCCAATCTGTTGATATGCTGTTGGCGGTATTCCTGGGACCATCGTCCCTGAATCTGTAAATCTTGGAGATGTCCTCCCCATCCCTCCATGGAGGCGTCTGTTACCACGAATTCTGGAGGAGATGTTAGAAAAGAAAGGCCCGGAGCCAGGTTTTTCATCTGAGACCACCAATGCAGAGAGACCATCATGTGAGGTGTTATCATGATGAGTCGTTGAACGATCCTACGGCCTGTTTCCATTGTAGATGCAACTGCTCCTGCAGAGGTCTCATTCGGAGCCGTGCTAAAGGTACAAGATTTATTGTTGATGAACACATCCCCAGAAGAGACGCAAACATCCGGACAGAAACTGACTTTCTTCTTGCGATTGATAGTGCTAGCTTTTGTAAACGAAGCTGACGTTCCTCTGACAAGAATGCCTTGCATTGTCTGGTGTCCAGCATTGCTCCCAGAAACTGAATCCTTTGAAGAGGAAGCAGTTGAGATTTGCTTTTGTTGAGAGTGAGGCCTAAGTTTGAGAATAGACTTAGGCATGCTGAAACTGCCTCTACGGTAGTCTGCTTCGAAGGGCCTTTGAGCAGCCAGTCGTCCAAGTACGGGAATACTTGTATTCCCTGTAATCTTAGAGTCGCTGCTACTGGTGTGAGACACTTTGTAAAAATTCTTGGAGCAGATTTCAGCCCAAACGGAAGGACTTTGAACTGATAGTGGACGCCAGCCACTACAAATCACAGGTACTTGCGATGCTTGGGAAGGATAGGAATGTGGAAGTACGTGTCCTCCAGGTCCAGAGAAGCCATAAAATCCCCTTTGTTCAGGCAGCTCAAAACTTCGGCCAGCGTAACCATCCGAAAACTCTGCTTCTTTAGAAATTTGTTGAGCTTGCGGAGATCCAGAATCGGGCGCCACTCCCCTGACTTTTTCTTTATGAGGAAAAATCGAGAATAGAACCCGGTTCCCTTCTGGGACGAAGGAACCTTCTCTATTGCGTTCTTGCGGAGCATTATTAAAGCTTCTTTGAACAATAAGTGAAGATGAGGGGGAGGGGGACCCCTGGGCGGGGCAGTAGGAGGTTGTTTTAAGAACTCCAGGGTGTGACCGTTTCTGACTAGGTCGATGACTAGGCCTGGGCGAAGCACTACGCTACGCTCGCGTAGTTTGCGAAGTTCGCGCTACTTCGCACTACGCGAACTGCACGTAGCACAGTGCGAACACGCGTAGCGTAGTGTTGCGTAGTGCTGCGGTCATTTTTTGCTTGCTCGCGGTCCTCAACGTCAAGTTGGCGACCGCGAGCAAGCAAAATGACATCCTGGCGAGACTTTTTCCTTGTTCGCGATCGCGAGCATGGAAAATAAACCTCCCGGCGAGATTCACAACGCGAGAAGGTCAGGTTTCTCATTGCGAGGGGTCGCGTATGCTCGCGACCGCTCGCGATGAGAAACTACCAGTTCGCGTTGAGAAAGCTGCAGCTCGAGGAAAAATCTACTCGAGCAGCAGAAAACTACAGCTCGCACTGTGCAAGATGCCATTTTCAATGATTGCACAGTGCCGGTTGCTTGTCCGCACTGTGCAATCATTGAAAACAACATCTTGCACAGTGCGAACATGTTACTTCGCAGTTCGCAAAGTGCTACGCGTAGCTCGCGTAGTGCGAACTTCACTTTGCGTAGCTTCGCGAAGTGCTACTTCGCGAACTACGCCCACCCTTATCGATGACCCAACGATCCGAGGTGATCTCTTCCCAATTGTGTGCAAAAGTTGTTATCTTTGCTCCCACTGGAAGGGAAGGAGGGATGACTGGCATCCAGCGTAAATCATTGCTTCTTGTTGGCGTCGCGACCTTGATTGTTCGATCGCCTTCTTCCTCCCTGACGAGAGAAACTATTCGAAGAAGATTGCCTGTATGATGATCGTCCATAAGGCTGTCTATATTGAGATTGATATTGTCTGTTTTGCTGACTTTGATAATTTCCCCTTGATACAAAACCTCGCCCTCTTGCACCACGGAAAGATCCCCGTTTGTATTGGAGAGCAGCTAGTGACTTAGCTGTACCCGTCTTGATCGCTAGGAGGGCCTCGTCTATATGTTTCCCAAATAAGGATTCTCTATCATAGGCCATATCGATGATTTTGGCTTGAACCTCTGGCCTAAAAGATGTTGCCTTAAGCCATCCTTGACGCCTAAGAACTGCAGCCCCTGCAAGTTGCCATTAGCAATATCCAGAGCACAGTCTATGATCTCCGATGCGGCTCGTTCTCCCTCTAGAAGTATCTTTCTTGCCTCTTGTTGACGATCTTCAGGAATGAGGTCTATAAGTTCCGAGAATTCTGACCACATCTGGCGGTCATAGCGACCAAGTATGGCCAAGGAGTTTGCAGCTTTGATAAAAGTTGCCGCCATAGTAGAGAACTTCTTACCGATAAGATCCAATCTTCGTCCTTCCCTATCCGGCGGCGTTGATATTGGCATAGCTGGATTTTTGGACTTTTGTTGAGCAGCCTGCGATATAACGGAATCTGGTCGGGGATGACCGATTAGACAAGAAGGCGTTTCTGGAGGAGCACGATATTTCTTGTCAATACGAGGGAGGACCACAGGTACGGAAGCAGGTGTCTTCATAATTTTTAACCCCTCATTCCATATAAAATCGATGATGGGGATTGCTCTGGTAATTTTCCTTTGCTCCTCTTTAAAATCATGGAGGAAACAATCCGTATGCTCCACAGTGACTGGTAGTTGAAACCTGACTGCGGCACGTTGCATTAAATTGTGAAAGCCACCTATATCCTCTGGAGGAGAATCCGATGGCTGAGGAATGGGTGGAGAAGGCATGGGAATAATGTAGTCATCCCAAGGATCCAGAGTGGTGTCTTTATCCGGTACCTCACCTTCTTCGATATCTTCCTCATCAGAGGAAATGGTATCATGGTGTGATTGCGTCCCCGAACCAGCAGGGTGAAGCGGCGAATTTGGAATGTCCGTATGTGACTCTTCAGTCGGTTGTAAATTAGGAAGAGGTTGTTGTGGAGGAAAGCATTGGCGGTAATCCGCCAGCATGGCCTGAAGATCTTGAATCAGTGTAGGCGGGAGATGACTAGTTTCTCTACGATCCCAATCCCTTGAGGGATGCCTGTAAACTGGTGTAGCAAGGCCTTCCTGGTAAGCATGCTCATGATAGTCTTCTTCCTCATCCACCTCTTGACACTTTATATGTAAATCCGAGGGGTGCCGAGCTATTCCGAAAGGACCCTCATCATCCTCCTCTTCAAAATCATCCCCTTCTGCATAAGAGTCTAAGATATGCGAAGGCAGCAAAGGAGAAATATTACTGTAATCCTGTTTGTGAAATGTTTTTAAGTGAATATGCGTGTACGCAATAGGCGTAACATGAGTAGTTGGTGGAATCGCTTTAAGGAAACCTCTCGTCGACGGGCTTCCCCTCGTCGACGGAATTGCTGCCTTCTGAGGCGTCGGCAGGGTCTTAGTCGTCGGCGGCAGGGTCTTAGTCGTCGGCGGCAGGGTCTTAGTCGTCGGCGGCAGGGTCTTCGTCGTCAGCGGCAGGGTCTTCGTCGTCAGCGGCAGGGTCTTCGTCGTCAGCGGCAGGGTCTTCGTCGTCAGCGGCAGGGTCTTCGTCGTCAGCGGCAGGGTCTTCGTCGTCAGCGGCAGGGTCTTCGTCGACTAGGTCATTGACAGAACTTCCTTCATGCTAGACGTCGACGCAGTTGTTGACGGAGTCTTAGATGTTTTAGGAGACATGATAGGTGAGGATATTGAAGTAGTGGAGACTGTAGCCGTCGACAGAGGAGCAGCAGAAGTCACAGAGATAGTATATGACGATCCCACTGACAAAGTCTTAACCTGAGATTTACTCACGGTTTTAGAAGCTGAAGACTTCTTGGATCTCTCAGAGTCTTGTGACTTCTGTGAATGGTCAGAAGTTACATGAGAGGCCTTATGATGTTTTCTCCCTTCACTGGAAGAACTATCAATAGATCTAGCCCTTTTGCTAGATGTCGAGGCCCTGTCATCCTCCTCAGCCGAGGAAGATTTCAACCATAATAATACTCTTGCCTCTCTGTCCCTTAAGGTCTTGGGAGGGAAAGTCCGGCAAATTCTACAGTCCTTAGCAACATGCTTAGGATGCAGACAGTAAATACACTCCTCATGCTGGTCGTCTACATGGACCCTCTTCTTATCACAGGTCCTGCAGGGTTTAAACAAAGCTTTCTTGTCAGACATTACTGAAGAAAAAGAAGAAACTGAGTAAGCACTCAGGGAGACTCCCTTCCACACGACGTGCGGTGAAAATCTGAGGAGAGCTGGCTCTGCTGAGAGGGTTCTAGAAGGGTGCTGATGTCTGATTGGTTGTTACCAATTCTTGGGTTATTTTACATAACGAGGTAGATAGGCTTCTAAGATATAGGCCTTAGGGCCTTTTTTCTTTGGGCCTACTACTACTAATTATTTTTGGCACTACTTTTTTATCTACCGAGACTCCCGCCTCGGCGACGGGGAACGATTCAGGCATGTGAATCTATGAAAGATACCCCAATACTGGATAACATTGAGTTCATTTAAATAATATATACACCCTTCTCATTGGGGAGTTTAAAATGATGGCAAGAAAGAACTGCAAGGACTTTCAATCAATATCGGCCGCCATGTTGGAAAGGCAAGGTCTTAATACTTCTAGTTTATAATGAATTATCACCGCTAATGCCCCAATAAAACATTCTGCCTCAATGGGTGAGTATTCCTTCATGGTCCTTAATTTCATAGCATGCCACATTGCACGCCAGTCACTTCTTGTAATTCCGACCTACAGAGGCTTCTGCAATGTTTTCTTGCACTGTACACCCCTCGCCTTGCCCTTCCATGAAAAGGGGTATTTTGACACAATTTTGGTTTTGATCTTAATTTGAAGACAATGACTCCTCCTGCTATATATAACATTTATGATTGGGTTCTGGCGGTGGTATTTCTGTAGCACAACATATCTGTAGTCAATACTCTGGCAAAGAAACTCCAAGGCATTGGGGCTGGGTGGAAGGTGACTTACAGCTGCAAGCTTTTCACAAATGGCATCGAACATCAAAGCAGAGTTAGCAGGAAATGAGTAAAGGGGTGTGGCCCAACCCACACTACCTTGAATAAATTGCCAAAGCCTTTTGTTAGGAGATAACCAATAAGGTGTATTGCCAATGTCTAAAATAAGACATCAATTCCAAGCTTCACATCAAGGTCTCGTCTGCTTAGATGTATATAAAACACGATGCAAATAGGAATCAGAATCCTCTTCCCTTGGTCCATTTTGTATGGAATTTAATAATACATATTACATGAATACAAGCAAAATAAACTAACATCTAACACCCTGGCCACTCAACGAGTGTAAATTTATCACAATTTCATTTCCACTTTAGCTGTGAAGTTTTACACCATGCGTCTACAAGGCAGCATGGCATGCATTTGGCGTAAACAACTTTGTCTAAAACATCTTGATTAAATATAGCTCTATTTTACAGCACAAGAGCAATGCATCTTCAAGTGTGGGCCCACCCTGTGCTGGCTCAGAGCTTGCGTACACAGTTGCGCCAATTTCTCGAGTATGGTTATCAACTGTCCGTCCTCTCTATGCCACTGGATGTTTTTCTATCAGTACTTAACTATGACTTGAGTGATGCCCATATGTATTTCAGTTTCGATTTAGGGGGCATAAAGTCCCAAATATGCATTTAGTTGTTCCCTTCAGTATGACATGTCACAGCTGATCAGTTGTTTTAGGCGATGGTCTGCAACTTCAAAGCATGAAGACCCTTCTCTTCTCCAATACCACTGACATTGCAATGAATATGCGGTTTGACAGTACCCCAGCTGGGCCACCTAGGGGACTGAAGCACAATACAGCCCACTATGTGTATTTGCTTTCAGCATCACTATCCAACAATTGTACATCAGCAGCCAGTACCACAACACATGCATAAAATATGCACTTGCTAAACCACATCTGGCACAGTGCGCTTCAGCCTTCACACCCACTCTGTGCAGAGATGCACAAGCACAGTAGATTCTGGGCAGAAATTCGAAATGTATTAAGTGCAAACATGTCTTATCTTTGCTCTGCATCTCTGTATACAATCTAGATAAGTCTCCTTAGCCAAGGAGTTAAAAGGAGCTTTTCTGAAGGGTCAAATGTTTGCGGGGGAGCTGGAAAATGTGTGTCAGTCCAACTAGAGGCTACTCTTATTCTGAAGTATAAGAGGATATTTAACGCTATGCGTTCTATTCAGCTCTTTAAAGTTTCCAAGGGGAGGAAGGCTTATTAGGGTATGTTGCCTAACGTGGTCAAATCTAAAAAAAATATGAAAAAATTAAAGAATCAAGTTGCTTGTTTGATCTAGAGACGCACGTCTGCTGTACAGCACGGTTGAAGGCCGGCAGCAAAGTAGGAGCATACAATGCCACCAGCTTCGCTCTACAACGGATACCATACCACAACCAACCACAATGTGCACTGCACAGTGCATCTCTCCCAGTGAGCAGCTGTGGGGTGAGTAGATGGCTGTTTACAAATGGTTCAGACAAATGGAATCCGCTTCAACCGTCACACGAGGCTGGCTAGGCCACCCTCTGAATAGCAGTGTTAGGGTTTCCCATTTAAATATAGGTTGCTTGCCTAGCCACATTAACCGAGCTATGCTTCACTTCAAATGCAGAAAAAAGACCTGTTCAGTGGAATAGGTATGTTGGCAAATATGTATAACTATCTAGGCAGGATTATCATTTTAACTAAACCAAGCCTACTGTGGAGGGAAAATGGCAGCTTAAGCCACCTCACTAATTAGGCCTCACTATTGGTCATAGTTTTCTTGCAGTACAACTCTGAAGTCTCTATAAACCCAGATGCCCAGATATGTGATCTATGATTAAAATAGCTGCAGGAATTGTGCATTTAGGAGGTGACGCGCGTCACAGGGAATATTTCTCATTTTGCACAGTTCATTAAGATGCCTGAAAGGGGACCGAAGTGGAGGCATGCTGGCATCAGGGGGATACCATCTGTAAATATGGAGAATATCCGCCTAAATATAAAATGTTGGCCTCCTACCACACAATGCTGGCAGAGACTGGCTCTATTCCCATCGTGAAGGAGATGTGCAATACCGAAAATCCGTGCAGCGTAACTCTGGTTATTTCTAGGGACGCCGATAAGATAAAACTTTGCATTATGCTGGCCATAGATGCACAATATAAGACTTTTACCCAGGCTTCAAACATTAGCACATACAAGAATGAGGTCCCTGGTGGATAATCTAACCGCAAATTTTTCAACTTGAATAGTCCCCAGGGGTCAGACTGGATCCGGAAACATTTAGAGCAGTTCTCCTACATGCTGACAGGTGACGTCATGTGGTATAGCCCCAATTGACAATGTTTTAGTACTTGCTTGTCTGTAGTGGTGCCTTGCCACTGTTGGAGTAAGTGTAAGATCTTGCCCCTGACAGGAAGACTTTGCTGACAAGAACATACTAAAGCGGTGGTAGGAGAGGCTAGTGACCGAGCTGCACGTCTCTGCTATCCTCCTTGTCCCCAAGAACAGCGGCCCGCCACTGATGGGATGAAAGGCCTGCTTGGGTGGAGAAGTCTGGCGTTGGTAAAGTGAAAACCTTCTACCGTAGCCACGGAGAGGGTGAAAGCATGCTAGTAGAATTATCTTGTGGGAGCAGAAAAAGGAATGTGCCATGACTACGATTTCCTTGTAATGTTCTAATACCAAGACTACCTTTTAGCTGAAATGAAAGAGACATCAAGTGCCTGTACGTCGCTGGAGAAGTCCATAGACCACATCCAGGCAGGATGCCGAAGAGCCACACTGGTAACCATGGTGTTTTCTAACTATCAGTTGCAGTTGTTTCTAGTTTCCAGTCCAGATGACAAACTTGCTGCATCGTGGGTAGCCTGGGTAAGGGACGCCAGGAGGTCTCCAGAACAACTGGTAAAATGGGCGCCAGTGTGCCCCAAGAGGCATTGGAGTAGAAGTCGAACAACAGCTGGCATTTACTGATCTGAGAAAGTCTTGTAAAACAAAATCTGTTTTTCAAATGTTTCTATTTTTCCTACTCACGATCAGGCGAAGTGATAGGAAAGGCACTGGGACTGACTTTCCTGGTGATAGCCTGTACTAAAACTCTGGCGTCAGATGTGATAGAAAGGCAGGGTCATCTGGTGCAAAGCAATGGCAACAAGCAACCGGTCTAAACAAGGCATTGGCCAAGTGCCCAAAAGAGTCTCAAATGGCAATAGCGACTGTGAGCCTTGCCAGGTTGCAAGAGTTCCGTTTTTGTTTAGGTTTCAGACTGCTACTGCTCTGTGCATAACCACAGGGAGAAGGCACTTTCCGCTTGGGAGTTGGGAAGGGGCAAGACCCATGTCTGATTAACTGTCCAGCACAATGGCATTTTGAAGCTATTACACCAATGTTGCTCATACTGGGGAATATAGTTATCCCAGTCATCATTACTATTGCTGTCTGAATCCATGCAAAAAAGAATGTGTGAAGTCTGAAACCTACTATATGGTAAGGGCAAAGTATCAGTCTGAAGGTTTGCTGGGTGGCTGCGCACCAGTCAAGGTGGATTCAGCTCAGAGTCGGATAGCACTATGAGCTGCACATCATCCGGCACAGACTATCACTGTAAGAAGCCGGCCAGGAGATGGAATCGGGGCCTAAGCCTACACCAGGTTGGTGTAGAACCGGATGTGGTTCCAAGAGGCACATACTGTGCCGAGGGTTGACCCTCAGGCAGTTTCCAACTGGAGGCTCCTGCAGATCCTAGGGGGTTTGAAGGCACACCAGAGGGAGCTGGTAAATTGCCCAATGTGTGCAGCTGCAATGTTCTCGATGGGCCTGAAAATTTAGGGTTTATCGGTACCAAGCTCTAACCCTGCTATAATGGAGATTTGGAGCAAAACCAGGATGCATTCTGATGCCTTTAAGCCCTCTTTGGAGATCGAGAATGGCAGGAAAGGGCATATTTCCACTTTGACTTCTTGCACTATTTCTTTGACTTGCCCAATGGCTTAGACTGCAATGACTCCGACAGGAACGACTTGGGGACAGAACCTTCCTTTCACTTTCAACCAGTCATGGCACGGAATCTTGTGTTTGGCAACATTGAATTTGGCCTTAGTCCCATATAGCCTTTAGGCTCACCTGGGAGCAGCCGCCACAAGTCTGAGTTCTGCTCCAACCCCAGACACCACAAACAGACTACGTGAGTGTTCATCACAGACATCTGTTTGCAACAGTTCCACCACGGTTTAAAACCTATTGTTTTAGGGGCTGACATTTCCCTTGCTCATTGCTAGGATTTCTTTTTTTAAACAGCTAGAGAGAACCTCTGGATCTTAGTCTGAATGTGCAGATAGAAAGGAACTGGCTTGAGCAGGCATGTGTGGCACTTTATATGTGGCTCAGCGTGTCCCTTTTGGATCAGAACAAGGTCAGAGCAGAGATCTATTGGCACACAGGAGAACTGCACTAAAGATTTCTGGATACAGTGTGATGCATGGGGGAATATCAACAAGGCAAGGAATCTAGTTAGAAGTACCCATCAGAAATGCCTCTATGTATACCAGCACCTGAAGTATTGTATGTGAATTTAGACCTCAAATTTTCCAAGTTGTCAATCTGAGTACAGATGGTGTCTTGTGGACTATGCTGATAGATGTGCGCATAGCATGGTTGGCCTGGCATCAGTGTGCACTAAATAAATTAACTTCTCCCCCACAAACTCGGACTACCGCAACTGTCAGAAAAACAGTACCCACACACCACACTTCTCCAATTTGTAATTAGTGTAGTGTGAAAATGAATGCATGAATCCCTCTTGGATGTTGGGGAGTGAAGCGGATACCAGCTTTGGATGACCTGGTTGCTGGGGGAAATTGAATATGCTACTTACCAGTATGCATCTGTTCTTGGCATGTAGGGCTGCTGACATTCATATCTGTGCATAGATCGCCGCCTAGTGTTGGGTCCGGATGATTGCACATTGTTGTCCTGGAAGAGTCTTCGAAGTATCCTGAGATGGGTGACTCCTCCCCTGGACCACAGTGCGCATGGGCATCCTCTCCATCCCCAGATTGTTTTTCGCCATTGTGGCAGTGATGGAGTAGATACAGGAAGTGATGACCATGCTATACAGTAATTCTGAGAGCTGCAGCTGCTACAGGCGCCGGGGAGGAGGGTGGGCGATATGAATGTCAGCAGCCCTACATGCCAATAACAGATGCATACTGGTAAGTAGCATATTCAGTTCGAGGCATGTGGGCTGCTGAATTCATATCTGTGCATAGAATACACAGCAGTACCTCCTATTAGCGGCGGCTACCCGTGCCAGCTGCAGCAGTCTGAAAAAGAGTTTTGAGAACAGCCTGTCCTACAGCTGCCTGCTGTTTTGAGTGTACATCTACACAGTAGTGTTTGGTAAATGTATGTATAGTGGACCATGTGGCTGCTCTACATATTTCCTGTAAAGGAATGTTTCCCAGGAAAGCCATGGACGCCCCTAACTTTCGTGTTGAGTGGGCTCGTGGTGGAATCGTTAATGTGCGTTTAGCTTTTTGATAACAAATTTGGATACATTTAACGATCCATCTGGCTATACCTGCTTTGAAAATGGCGTTGCCTTTGTGTTGTGGAGAGAAGGCAACGAAGAGTTGTTTAGTCTTCCTAAAGTTTTTAGTTCTGTCAATATAGTACAGGAGGGCCCTCTTTACATCTAGTGTGTGGAGCATCCTCTCAGCGACATTTTGTGGGATTTGAAAGAAAACAGGCAGTTCAATGGTTTGGTTCATGTGGAACTGCGATATTACTTTAGGCATGAATTTGGGGTTGGTACATAGTACGACCCGGTTTGCGTGAACTTGTATAAATGGCTCCTGAATGGTTAGTGCCTGGAGTTCACTAACTCTTCTTAAGGAAGTGATGGCAACCAGGAAAGCCACTTTCCAGGTGAGGAATTGAATCTCACAAGAATGGAGAGGTTCAAAGGGTGGACCCATTAGTCTGGTGAGGACCAAGTTGAGGTTCCACACCGGTGCAGGGGGGTGCCTTGGGGGAATCACCCGTTTAAGTCCTTCCAAGAAGGCTTTGATGGCAGGCACTCTGAATAAAGAGAGGTGCTGCCTGTTTTGGAGATAGGCTGCTATTGCTGTTAAATGGACACGTATTGAGGTGTATGCCAGATTGCATCGGTATAGGTGTAATAGATAGCAGATTATGTTCTGAATAGATGCGTCTAGCGGGTTAATGTGATTGTTGATGCAATAAATGACAAACCTCTTCCATTTGGCTGCATAGCAAGCTCTGGTAGTGGGTCTCCTAGCTTCCTTAATGATCTCCATACAGTCAGGTGGCAGGTTTAGGTAGCCAAACTCTAGGACTTCAGGAGCCAGATTGCCAGGTTCAGCTGTTGCGGATCTGGGTGCTGAATTTCTCCATGGTTCTGCGTCAAAAGCGCGGGTTTGATCCGCAGCCTTTGATGCGGCACCTCGGAAAGTTCCAGAAAGGTGGTGTACCATGGCTGGCGTGCCCATGTTGGAGCAACCATGATGAGTGTCAGTGAGTGCTGTCGCAGTTTGCGTGCCACCAGTGGTATCAATGGCGCTGGGGGAAAAGCATACGCAAATCTGCCGGACCAGTTCATCCATATCGCATTGCCCTGCGACTGTGGATGTGGGAACCTGGCGGCAAAGCTTTGGCATTTTGCGTTTTCCCTTGTGGCGAATAGGTCGATCTCTGGATGACCCCACTGCTGGAGGTACGGTTGGAGTACTGATGGGTGTAACTCCCACTCGTGCATCTGGTGGCTGTGTCTGCTGAGCAGATCCGCCATCTGGTTGTCCTTGCCTGGGAGGTGTTCCGCCATGAGGAATATGTTCCTCTGAATGGCCCACTTCCACATGCTCTGAGCCAGATGAGACAACTGTGGAGAGTGTGTTCCTCCCTGCTTCTGTATGTAGTACATGGCAGTCATGTTGTCCGTCCGGATCAACACGACCTTGTTGCACAGGTGTACTTTGAATGCTTTCATTGCCAGGAAGATTGCCATCAGTTACAGAAGGTTGATGTGCATCTTCTTTTGTAGTCCATAGTCCCTGCACTGTGTAATTGAGTACATGAGCTCCCCATCCCTGGAGAGACGCGTCCGCTGTCAGTATTTGTTGAACAGGCTCTTGGAACGGTCGGCCCTTGCAAAGGTTTTGTGGATTCCACCAATGCAGAGAGTTGTATGCCCGACCGCTCACCAACACTAGGTCTTTTAGTTGCCCGTGAGCCTGATTCCATTGACGTGCTAAGCACTCCTGAAGCGGGCGCATATGTAGTCTCGCGTGTGGGACTATGAAAATGCAGGAGGCCATCATGCCTATCAACTGCATGAACACTCGCGCCGGAAGGGAGTGTTGAGGTTTGAATTTTGAGATCAGCAGTTGCATGCTGTTGATTCTCACTAAAGTTGGCTGAGCTGTGGCAGCCAGAGTGTTGATTGTCGCGCCCAAGTACTGTTGTACGTGCGCAGGTTGGAGACTTGATTTTGGGTAATTTAGTGAGAATCCCAGATCGTGAAGAAGGTGAATGGTGTGGGACATGTGGGTGGCACATTGTTGTGCTGACTTGTCCTGAACTAGTCAGTCGTCCAAATAAGGGAAGACGTGAATATTTTTTCTTCGCAGATGCGCGGCCACTGTCGCCAGGCACTTGGTAAAGACCCTGGGTGCTGTTACTCCGAAGGGGAGAACTTTGAACTGATCGTGATTCCCTTGAATAGTGAATCTGAGGTATTTCCTGTGTGAAGGGTGTATTGGTATGTGGAAGTATGCATCCTTCAGGTCTAGCGTAGCTAGGAAATCCCCCTGACTGAGTAGTGGGAGAACCTGTTGGAGGGTGAGCATATGGAAATGCTCCGATAGTATATATAGGTTTAGGGGTCGCAGGTCTAGGATAGGTCTGAGCGAGCCGTCCTTTTTTGGGATCAAGAAGTACAGAGAGTACACTCCTGTGCCCTGTTGGGCGATGGGCACTACTTCTATGGCCCCTTTTGCGAGCATAGCAAGCACTTCTTGCTGGAGTAAATCCAAGTGTTCGGCTGACATAGGACGGTGCTTTGGTGGTATGTTGGGTGGAGTGGAAGTTAGTTCCAGACAGTACCCATGTTGAATGATGTCCCTGACCCACCTGTCCGTGGTGATGTTCTTCCATGCGGACAGGAACAGCTGGAGTCGTCCCCCGACAGGTGTTAAGTGGTCAGGGGGTAGGGAGATGGCGTCACTGTTTGTTCTTTGGGGAGGACCTGGTGTTGCCATATCCACGTCCCCTGCCCTTGGTGCTGGATCCACGATATCCACCCCTTTTGTTTTTGTCGTAGGTGGTTTGTGTGCCACCTTTAGCATACTGTTGTTGTGACCCCTGACCCCTTGACGTTCCCCTATTTCCAGTGCGATGAAAGGAGCCACTACGGAATTGTTGCGTTTGTAGCGCCCCCATAGATTTGGCAGTGTCTGTCTTTTTATTTTCTCTAGGGTAGTGTCAACGTCTGGGCCAAATAAAAATTCCGTGTTAACCGGTAAGTTGAAGATATTGTTTTGGATCTCGGGTTTGAAGCCTGAGGTGCGTAACCAGGCATGGCGTCGCAGCATGACACTTGTGTTTATTGTCCTGGCCGCTGTGTCAGCTGCGTCTAGGGCGCATTTTATGGATACATTAGTGAGGAGTTGTCCTTCTCTAATGAGGAGTTCCGCTGACTCTTTCTACTCCTCTGGTAGATGTTGGAGCAGTGACTCCAGCGTGTCATAATGTGCCCTGTCATAACGTGCCATGAGTGCCTGTGTATTGGCAATGCGCAGGATATTCGCTGCTTGCGCTGCAACACGTTTGCCCGATGTTTCAAGGACCTTTGACTCTTTGTCTGGGGGAGGAGCATCACCAGTCGTCTGTGAGTGGGCTCTTTTGCGAGCGTTGGCAACCACCATAGAGTCTAATGGCAACTGACCCCTAATGTATTTAGGGTCACCAGGTGCAGGCTTATATTTCTTTTCAATCCTGGGGTTTAACACCCGGGCTCCTGTGGTGTCCTTGAAAGTGTCTTTGGCAGGCTTCAGAACCCCTTTAAGCATGGGCAGAGTCTTGACAGTCCTTTCTGAAGATGCGAAAGTGTCAAGCAGGAAGTCCTCCTCAATGGCGTCAGAATGTAGCTCCACCCCATGATGAGCAGCAGCCCGTTCGATAAGGGCATTAAATGCGGCCGTGTCCTCTGTAGGAGACGTTTTAATATTGTAGAGTTGAGCATCCCGAGTATGTGGCGCGATACTTTGGTCTGTGGGGTCATCACATGCCTTATCAGGGTCTTGTGGTTCATCGGGATCTGCGTCCCCGGGGTAGATGGTATCGTCCCCACCATATTCCTGCATCGGGTCCGATTCAGAAGGGGTAGGAGAAAAGGACTGCGGATCTAGTTGGAGGGGATGGAAGTGTTCTTGTAGCACTGGTTCCTGCTCCGCCGGTAGCTTGCGTTTAAGAGGAATTTTGTATGGCACCTCTTCCCTGACTGGCGTTATTTTGCGCTTGTGGAGCATTAGCCTGCCAGTGTCGGCGTCGATAAATTGTGGCCCTGAAGAGTCTTGTTCTGTTAGGCCAGAGGTGGTGGACTGTGTGTGGAGGACACGTGTCCGAATTTGAAAGAGTTTCGGTGCCGATGTCGGTGGCAGCCCAAATATAATGTTGGTGGGCTCCGAGTGCACTCTACAGGGTGAGGTAGTGTCGGGACCCGAGGTAGAGTGGAGGGCTACCTGGTCACGGATGCGTTGTAGAGATGCAGAGACCTGCTGCACAGCAAACTGATATGGTGGTTTGGTGGGCATCTTGGTAGTAGGCGTCGAGGCCGACCCCGACTTTTTTGTTGGAAGGGGGTCACTGGTTTGAAGGGATGCATCGATAGTCGACGTAGTCGAGGACTTATTCGGCATCGGTGCTTTAGGCGTCGACGTAGCCGAGGCGGCCATTTTGACTGTGGAGGTTACAGGCTTCGTTGTCGGCGCCGAAGGTGTGGGTGCCTTGTGGTGCCCGAGGGCGCACTTCTTCTGTGCGTCGACCGCGTCTGCTGCGGTGAGCTCGGCGCCGAACGTATCAGTAAAAATCATCATTCAGTAACATGATCAATGAATTAGTCATGACAGTAAAATAAGAGACCGGATACCACTTTTTGCCAATGTAACTATGATCAGCAGACTTAAAGAAAACAAGCATATTCTATGCGATCATTGCGTTTCACAATACTTGAAAAGATCACACAACGCCGAGACATGGATCCTGTTAAACAAAGACTAAGGACAGAATATTTTTGGATTAAAAAAGCTAAATTGTTCCCACCCCATTGGGTTGAATGATCGCATAGAATATGCTTGTTTTCTTTAAGTCTGCTGATCATAGTTACATTGGCAAAAAGTGGTATCCGGTCTCTTATTTTACTGTCATGACTAATTCATTGATCATGTTACTGAATGATGATGTTTACTGATACGTTCATATTTTGTTTGTATTCTGTTTGATTTCCTCACTATTTTTTATTTCTTATTTTTTCACTCTATTTTTTCACTCTAACTTTGAGTCTGTCTATTCTCTAGTGTTTTCCCAACACCTCGTTTCTACACGGCTTGAACTTGTCTGGCCGCTGTATTGGCCTTGCCGCCAGCTTCCTCACCCGTATTTTTTAGTCAGCCTGACTCTCATAGGTTCGCGTACTGTTTCCATATCGTGATCGCGTAACCGATTGGTCCACACTGTCTGCTCCCTCATCATGTGACTTAGTCCACATATACTGACCAATCACAGGGTGATTCTGATCTGTTATCCAGTTCAACGTTGAACTCTCACGCCAACTGCAGAGCCTTAGACACGAGAAAACCGTTTGGTTTCCAGTAAGTTTGTGGTTCTGTACTTCAACTACGCTCCACTCGGGTTCTTAAACGGGTTACTGTTAGATCTCTTGCTATACTCCTTAATTCATTTTATGCTTGTACTTTTCATTTAAACTGGGCTTCGGTCCTGGGTTACCTTCACCTTTATTTTTCTAATCACACACTTCACTTCTCGTATGCTTCGTTAACTTTTATTTTTCCAATCACACACTTACTTTTCGCACGCTTCGTTAACTTTTCCTTATGTCTCGTTCTCTTGCTCACCATTTAACTTGGTTTGTTTTAATAACTGTTTGTGTATTGTGCATCACATTTGTTGCGTTTGTTGCACGTTTTGAATTCATTGACCTTACTGTTTATATAGTTGTTTATTTATTTAGGACAGTGAACTTAATGGTCCTGTTTCATTTCATTTTTAGACCCCTGAAGAAGGGTCAGATATTATTGACCCGAAATGCATTGGGTGGATGTCTAATGTGCTCACGAAGAACGATCTTTACTATGTATAATTATATCTGGAAATGATATTTCAACCAGAGATTCAACTGGATGAATTTTTGAAACTCAATCTATGAAGTTAATAAATTGATGAAGAAACTCAGTTTCATTGTTTACTGCGCGCCCTTGTTTTGTGAGAAGGTGATTCTCCTCACTACATACGAATTTCTTTAAAGACGCGGGGGGACTCCGCGTGACACAAGGAGCACCAACATAAATTCTTTGAACTTTGTCTAATCGTTAAGAGTGCACAGGGATAACACAGTGGTCTATAAACTTGCACCTTAATATAGTCAAGCCGACCTTTCAGTGAGTCTACTTTAGAATGCATTTTCCATAGACTATGCTCAGATTATCAACACAAGCAGAAGCACAATACTTTGAAGGACAGTCAAGTCCTAAATAACCTTAAAGTTGATTTTAGAATACGTTGTACCCCAGTAACAAAGCACCAAACGTACAGTCTGAAGTAAGGAATATGCTACTTACCAGTATGCATCTGTTCTTGGCATGTAGAGCTGCAGAGTCACACACTGAGGATAAGATCGCCATCTGGTGTTGGGCTCGGATGATTGCAGGTTGTCGTCGTCTTCGGAAGAAGCCTTTGGTCACGAGGTTGGTGACTCCTCCCCTGGACAACAGTGCGCATGGGCATCCACTCCATCGTCAGATTGTTTTTTCGCCATGAAGGGAAAAGATGGAGTGTATAGGAATGAAAGAAAGGATGTCCATGTGTAATGTCTAAGTAAGACAGATGCTGGAACAGATACAGGTCCCGGGGAGGCGGGCGGGCGTGTGTGACTCTGCAGCTCTACATGCCAAGAACAGATGCATACTGGTACGTAGCATATTCCGTTCGAGGCATATGAGCTGCAGATCACACACTGAGGATAGATTGTATAGCAGTGCTTCCCCTTAGCGGTGGTCGCCTGTATCCGTTGCAGCAGTTTGAAATAAAGTTTTTAGGACAGCCTGGCCCACTGAGGCCTGTTGTTTGGCTTGCACATCAACACAGTAGTGTTTAGTGAAGGTATGCGTGGTAGACCACGTGGCTGCCTTGCAAATGTCTTCTAAGGGAATGTTACCTAAGAAGGCCATAGAAACCCCTATTTTACGCGTGGAGTGCGCCATAGGGGGAACTGTAAGTGTACGTTTAGCCTTTTGGTAGCATATTTGGATGCATTTAACTATCCACCGGGCTATACCGGATTTGGAGATGGGATTGCCTTTATGTGGTGGTGCGAAAGCAACAAAGAGTGGTTTTGTCTTTCAAAAAGGTTTCGTCCTGTCGATGTAATAAAGCAAGGCTCTTTTGACATCTAAGGTGTGTAGTGCCCTTTCAGCTACGGAGTCTGGGTTTGGGAAAAAGACTGGTAGCTCTACTGATTGGTTAAGGTGGAAAGGGGAAATCACTTTTGGGAGAAATTTAGGGTTTGTCCTAAGAACCACTTTGTTACGGTGTAGTTGTAAGAAAGGTTCCTCTAGTGTAAGGGCTTGTATTTCACTTACTCTTCGTAGGGAAGTGATTGCGATAAGGAAAGCTACCTTCCATTTTAGGAATTGTAATTCACATTTGTGCATAGGTTCAAATGGGGGACCCATAAGGCTTGTTAGAACCACATTGAGATTCCACACTGGGGAAGGTGGTAATCTTGGGGGAAGAATTCTTTTGAGACCTTCCATAAACGCTTTGATGGCTGGTACCTTCAAAAGGGACAGGTGTTGCCTATTTTGCAAGTAGGCTGCTAAGGCTGCTAGGTGTAAACGTATAGAGGAATACGCTAGATTGCATCTTTGCAAGTGTAGTAGATAGCAAATGATGTTTTGGATGGAAGCATCCAATGGATGTATGTCATTATTAGCGCAGTAGATGGCAAATCGTTTCCATTTCGCGGCATAACACGCTCTAGTAGTAGGTCGTCTGGCTTCCTTTATGATATTCATACAGTCTGGAGGGAGATTGAGGTATCCGAACTCTAAGACCTCAGGAGCCAGATCGCTAGGTTCAGAGTTTGAGGATCTGGGTGTCTGATTTCTCCATGGTTCTGGGTTAATAGATCCGGGGAGAGGCGTAGCCTTTGATGTGGAACTAAAGATAGTTCCAGAAGTGTGGTGAACCACGGTTGACGTGCCCAAGTGGGAGCTACTAGTATTAGTGTTAGCGACTGTTGTTTCAGTTTGCGTACCACAAATGGAACTAGTGGGAGAGGCGGAAAAGCGTACGCAAATCTGCCTGACCAGTTCATCCATAGGGCATTGCCCTTAGACTGTGGGTGTGGAAACCTGGCAGCGAAGGTTGGGCATTTTGTGTTTTCGGGAGTGGCGAACAGGTCTATGTCTGGTTGTCCCCATTTTTGGAAGAAGGGGAGTAGAACCTTGGGGTGTAATTCCCATTCGTGGATCTGCTGTGTGTGGCGACTTAGGAGGTCGGCCACCTGATTGTGGATCCCTGGGAGATGTTCTGCTAACAGGTAGATGTTTTGGGGAATTGCCCATCTCCAGATTTGCTGTGCCAGTTGGGACAGTTGGAGAGAATGTGTCCCTCCCTGTTTCTGTATATAATACATTGTCGTCATGTTGTCTGTGCGTATGAGGACAGTTTTGTTCTTTAGGTGTACCTGAAAGGATTTTAGTGCTAGGAACACTGCTAAGAGTTCCAGGTGGTTGATGTGGAGCAGTTTTTGTTGACTGGTCCATCTGCCCTGAGTGGTATGGTGAAGGAGGTGGGCTCCCCACCCTGTGAGAGATGCGTCGGTAGTTAGCACAACTTGTGGAAGAGGCTCTAAGAACGGTCGCCCTTTGGACAGGTTGATGGTGTTCCACCATTTCAGTGAGCGAAGTGAGCGACTGTCCACCAACACCAGATCGGTAAGTTGTCCGTGAGCTTGGTTCCACTGTTGTGCTAGACATTCCTGTAAGGGACGCATTTGAAGTCGTGCGTGTGGGACTATGGAGATGCATGACGCCATCATGCCTAGGAGCTGCATGAACACTCTTGCTGGAAGAGATGGATGAGTTTGAAATTGAGAGATGAGATTTTGTATACTGGCTATCCTGGCAGTGCTGGGATAAGCAATGGCTTTGGATTTATCTATGGTTGCTCCTAGATACTGATGTAAGTGGGAAGGTTGTAGATGGGATTTGGGGTAGTTGAAAGTGAATCCCAAATCGTGGAGAGTTTGAATCGTGCGATGAGTGTGGAGAACGCATTTTTGGTGAGTATTGGCTTTTATGAGCCAATCGTCCAGATAGGGGAAGACATGGATCTGTTGTCTTCTGAGGTGCGCTGCCACGACTGCTAGGCACTTGGTGAACACTCTGGGTGCTGTTGTTACTCCGAATGGGAGAACTGTAAATTGATAGTGTTGGCCATCTACCACAAATCGTAGGTATTTTCTGTGAGCGGGATGCATAGGGATGTGAAAGTACGTGTCCTTGAGGTCCAATGTGGCAAGGAAGTCTCCCTGTTGTAAAAGTGGGAGGACTTGTTGGAGGGTGGTCATATGAAAATGATCCGAATGTATATACTGGTTTAGTAGTCTGAGATCCAGTATGGGCCTTAGTGTTTTGTCCTTTTTGGGAATGAGGAAGTATAGAGAATATACCCCTGTTCCCTGATGTTGAAGAGGGACTGGTTCTATCGCATGTTTTTGTACCAGGGATTGAACTTCTTGTTTGAGGAGAGAGAGATGATGTGAGGACATTGGACGTTGTTTGGGCGGTATGTTTGGGCGGTATGTTTGGGGGGGATTGTATGAGTTCGAGGCAGTAGCCAGACTGGATAATTTGTCTTACCCACCTGTCTGTGGTGATGGAAGTCCAGACAGGTAGGAATTGTTGGAGCCGCCCCCCGACCGGAGTGGAATGGTCTGGGGGGAGTGGTGGCAAGTCACTGTTTAGTGGCTGGGGAGGTGCGGGTGTTATTGTTGTTGCCCCGCCCTCGACCTTTGTTATTGTTTCCCCGATAACCTCCTCGGAAATATCCTCTGTTAGGGGATGTTTGTCCCGAATTTTTAAAGGTGGATGTGGTCTCAGTTCCCGTGTTTTTGGAGCCTCCTCTATAAAAGGAGCGACGAAAGGAACCCCGGGTTTGAGGAGACTGCAGTGCTCCCATAGACTTGGCAGTTTCATTATTCTTTTTCATTTTCTCTAATGCAGTATCCACTGCAGGGCCAAATAACTGCTCTTGGTTTAAAGGTTGAGCCAGAATTGCGGTTTGAACCTCCGGTTTAAAACCGGAAATACGGAACCAGGCATGTCGTCTGAGTAAGACGCTAATATTGACCGCCCTAGAAGCAGTGTCTGCTGCATCTAAGGCGCATTTAATGGAGGCATTAGATATTAATTTGCCTTCTTGGATGAGGTCAGTGGCCTGGGGTAGGTAGTGGGGTCAGGCATGTCAGGTATTGGATAAGACCAGTCATCTACGGGTGCTGTGTCTGGGAACGTAAAAGGGTCGTTTGGATCAACAGGATCATTAAATAAATGAGGGTCCGCCCCTCCCCCCAAGTCATCATTATCATCCTGTGGAGGAGGTGAATGATAGGGGGATGGTAAAGGTAAAGGAGAAGGAGGAGGAGGAGGAGGAGGGGGGACGGGTTAGGAGGTAATAAAGGAGAGGAAGGACGAAGTGGTGAAGTAGCACAGTCCTTCTTCCGTATGGGAGCTGGAGGTGGTGTGATGTCCAGCTTCCGTTTCTTGTATGGGACGGCAGTCACATGTCCGGTTTCGGGATTGATGTAGATCCGCTTTTGAGTAGGATCTGGGCGAAAAAGTTCATCTGGCTCCGAAGGCGGTGGCGGTGATGACCGTTTCGGGTCTTTATGAACTTTTTTCGGCGTGGACGGAGTTTTCGGTACCGATGGATTTTTCGGTGCCGACAGAGGTTTCCGCGTCGATGGGTTTTTCGGCGTCGATGGATTTTTCGGCGCCGATGGATATTTCGGCGCCGATGGATTTTTCGGTGCCGATGGATTTTTCGGTGCCGATGGATTTTTCGGTGCCGAGGGACTTTTAGGCATCGATGTCGAAGAACGTTTTGGCGCCGGTGGAGACTTCGGTGCCGAGGAACGTTTTGGTGCCGAAGGAGATTTCGGTCTTGAAGCCTGTTTCGGTGCCGACAGTGGAGTTTTCGGTGCCGAAGGTGTTATAGGTACAATCACATGAGGTTTGCTCAAGCCCGAGCCACCTACAGGCTTAGATGTCTTCGGAGCCGGGCCCGAGGGCGGGGCTTCTGAAGAGGATTTCCGGTCTCGACTGGGCCCAGCTGGCGGAGTCTTGACCAATGACTTTTTGGGTGGGGCAGGGGGGTTGGTACTCACACGCTGCCCTGGAGTGATGAGGTCATCGGAATAGTCGGCCTTGGACACGATCGAGATCTTCGGTGTCATCTTCAGGAACATCCTGAGCAAAGATGTCCTCCGGTTCTGGAGCTGGTTTGGCCATAATATGGCGTCGAGCTCTTCGGTCCCGGAGGGTCTTCTTGGAACGGAAAGCAGAACAAGCTGGACAGGTAGATTCGTTGTGTTCCGGCGACAGGCAGAGGTTACAAACCTCGTGGTGATCACTGTGGGGGAACTTCACTCCACACCGGGGGCATTTCTTGAAGGGTGTCCTGTCCATCAGCCGCTTCCGGAACCGGTCCGAGATGGTTTCGATGTCGATGGAAAGAAGATTGAAGAATTAAATGGATTGCTGAAAGTTTTCTGCTGGAGCGGAAAAAAGTTCATCCGAATCCAATGGCGGAAAAAAACAATCTGACGATGGAGTGGATGCCCATGCGCACTGTTGTCCAGGGGAGGAGTCACCAACCTCGTGACCAAAGGCTTCTTCCGAAGACAACAACAACCTGCAATCATCCGAGCCCAACACCAGATGGCGATCTTATCCTCAGTGTGTGATCTGCAGCTCATATGCCTCGAACATACATTTTAACTAGGAAAACACTCTAAACCTCATGTGGAGCTCTACTTAGAGACATCCCGAGCACTGTAGAATTATGGGATTACAATGTGGCAGTGGTAGGTTAACACTGTGGGCTGCACTCTTTCCGGGAGCCATTAGGTTGGCAGACTGGGCATACATATATATATATATATAACAAGCACAGTTAATTTCTGAAATACATTCTTATGCATATAAAATATCTTATCAATTAAAAAGTCGCAAACTGTTAAAGATAAAATAACATTTTGATCAATGTGTGGAACAGGAACATTAAAAGATAATGAACTTACGAGTGAAGTCCGTGTACGCCTCCTTCAACTTGTGCAGACATTGTTCTCTTCTCAAACTTTAACTCTCCAGAATACATCATTGCTCTGAGAATCCAAAAGAAAATTTCAGTTGAAGGACAGATCCTACACTCCAATATGGGCAGTAAAGAGACTCCAAGTAAAAAGTTGAAACTCATCTAAACAAAGTGCGCCAGCCCAGGAACCGACAGAGCAGATAACACATCAACCGCACGCCCCATAGGCATTTTAGTTTTAAGCAGCATGTATACAAAACATTACAAGTATAAATTACACCACATAAAATAGCAAATAAAATTGCACTACAAGGAGCACCACGAGGCATTGCAAAGAACTAAATTAAGTAAACCCAATACAAGAACATATATAAATGACATCAATGGTTCCTTCTTTTATTTACTCAAAATATACCCTACAGACATGCTGAAACAGGTGCATTTTAACCATCAAATTAATCCACCTAGCAGTTGCCTGCAATACCTTTACTCCAAAAGAAAAACATACAGCCCATGAATTGAACAGATACAGCTGTGACAATTAAAATCTAGTCTACATATTTTCAGTGTGACCAGATCAAAGTGTCTGTCACCCTTTCTGAGTGAATCAACAGCTGGAGTGGTAATGAAAATGGACATATTTTTTGCTTACTGTCTCACCAGCAAACTGGACCCGTGAAAATATACCAGCAGTTATTTGCTAATCACCATGGGATTCTTTAGAATGTTCATCTCAATAATATTTAAGGAGGTTGTTAATAAAAACATCACATTTCAGTAATTAAAATAAGTGAGTTGTGGCTTTAATATAAAGTACATCAGGCAGCACAGTAATTTATTTATGAGATGCATGCTTACCTGAGTTGCGTGAGACTCTTAGAACCAATGTCCTGACAGGAGTGCTGGATGCCAGCAATCAGATATGGAATGAACTTGTGGATGGAGCCCTTGTCTTGAACAGCACCAGAGACACCCTGTGCCACTTTTATTTTATCTGTCTCACTGAGAAGATAAAGATCAATATTATATTAGGACAAGCATGAATGTAAAAATAAAGAAACAGCCCTTTGCACCTTGGAAAGAAATTTAACAATATGTAAAAAGTAGTACTTAAATTTAAACGCCCCATACTCAAGTGGTTTGCTTAATGGTAATGCATATGCCTGGTATAAGAAACCAGGGCTTTCATTGGCAGTGTACGGCACGTGCACATTAAATAATATGTGGGACAAAGTAATATCCCTTTCATGTACTGTATTTTAATTTCTTATTGTAGGCACATTCTGATTTCTGAATGCGCCTAACAAGTTACTTAACTTCGGTAAGGCTCTCAGTCGTGCATACTTTAAGCGCAGACTTCTCACCTTATAATAGATGCCACAGCAGTACCTCTCCACGTGATCAATTTTTGTGTAGACTCAGACCAAAAGGTCTTGCAGGACCAAAGCAACTACACCTCCTTCCCACTAGATCTGGCTGTCACAGTAGTGCTGCATGAATGTATGCATCAATTCCCACTTGACAGCCTGGCACATTAGGGCAGGAATGCTGTGTGCCATCCCAGTGGTAGCGGTCTTAACCCTGGTGGGTTGGGCTCTCAGGCCTGCTGGGGACTGCTTCTTGGCCAGAGCAGCAGATCTTAATGGAGATGACTGTCCACCTCGACAGGATTCTCTTCTGTACAGCCTTCCTTTTTTCACTCCATTCAATACCACAAAAGCAGATTGTCCACTCAGTGGTCCTTAGTAGGATCAATATAGAAACTTACAGCGCTTTTGGTGTCCAACCAATGGAACCTCTCCTCTTTCGAGGGGCATGGGGGAACAAAGAACACCAGTAAGATGGACTGCCTGAGGGGACACAGCGTTAGCTAAGTAGGCTACTGGAATCCTCACCTATTTGCCTGGGTAAAAGTTTCTGTAGGGTGGGTGCACTAAATGTGTTCCCACATGCAAAAAGCGGATGTAATCGCCATGAGGAAGACTGTCTTAAGGTCAGGAGGTGCAGCGAACAGCTAAGCTTCAGCTCGAAGGGTATACACATGGGGAACGTGGAGACCAAGTTAAGGTCCCATTGTGACGTCACAAAATGTTTGGGAGACGACATATGTAGCAAACCTTTAATAAATCTCAGGAAGATTTCAACAAGGTCAGTTGGTCCAGCAAATACAGAAAGGCCAAAAGAGCTGCCAACTAACATGAAATAGTGTCCACTGCAAGACCTTGCCTGCTTGTAAGGGATCAGTCTTGGGGATGCCACACCAGACCACAAATATGTACCAGCACGAGGGGCGTGATTTGGCACCGGCCAAGATGGCGGCATAACCTTCTCGCTCCGACCGGGCCCCCGTTCCAGCCCGCAATATCTGCCCATTTATCCTGTGGCCGGACAGAGGAGAAGGCGAGTGCTGTGCGCCCGGTGGTGTGCTGAGGTGTCTCCGACCTCAGACGAAGCCATGACCTGTGTGCTGTGGTGAGGGGCCTGCCCGGCAGCCAGTATGGAGCTCCGGACGACGAGGAGGCGGAGCCGAGTTTGGAGTGCTGCTGGCTCCCAACGTGTGAGGCCCAGGAACCTGGCCACGCGAGGCCCGTTGCTTGGGCCCTGGGACTGCTTGGACATTGCGTGCTAGTGGGAGGCACCCTGGGGGCTGCATTGACTGGGGACTGCCAGCGTCAAACTCCCCAGGGCTAGCCATCTAACTGGGTGAGCCCACCAGTGGTCTCTTTATTGCGCTGGTGTGCACGGGTGAGGAACTATGTGGCGGGGCCCACCCTATGTGCCGACTGGACGATGTGGTCACCTCTGTGGCCCCCCTTTCCCCCTGGCTATACCCACTGAGGATGCTGGACTCGGGAGCAGGACTGTGAAGTGAAGCTGGGACTTGCGCTATGTGGCACTGCTGTGGTGGGCCTACAATCTTCTTTATGCCCTGCGGTCGTATTCCAGGGCAACACAGGGCTGGGACTGCTGGCAGGTTGAGACCCTACGGAGCGACGTCCTCGTTGTGTGCCCAAGAGTGCCCTCAGAATTATGTTGTGCCGCACACACAGGTGAGGAGGGGCAGAGGCAGCGACCAGAGGGGATCTTCCTCGGCTGCATGGATGCTCCTGCAGGACCCCTCGCACGGCGGTGACGCGGTGCGATCTGTGGCTTGGTGGAGAGGCTGGGCTGCAGAGACTGTCGGGCAGCCAAGTCAAGAGTGTGGACGGTCTATATGGAGTGAGGAGCGGCATCTCCCAGTGCATGTCCCTTTGATCAGTCCCACTATTGATCACTTTGGAGGGGCCCTTGTATGCTGCATGAATGGGGTGTGACACGTACCGGAGCAGGTGACAAGTGGAGAGCCTTTGCATGAAGTGTTCCCCAACGGACCTCTGCGACGAATAAACTGGACAAGTATGCTGTACCCCGCCAACTGGCGTCCGAGGAAGGGGCGACTGGGGAAAAGAAAAAAGGAAAAAAAAAAAAAAAAAGAAAAAGAAAAAAAAAAAAATCGGCCGGAGAGGAGCCGTCCCTGGGCTCATGTCGGCAATCCAAGCTTTGGGAACGACCTTGGAGACCAAAATCGATAAGTCACTATTGAAATGAACTTGAGGGCGGATATGAGGAAATCCGCAGAGGGGGTCACGGCAACCGAGGGGAAGGTGGGGGAGCTCCAGTCTGCAATGCACAGGCTAGAGGAGCGCGTGCAGAAAGTTACACAACACAAACTGATGGCCCAGCGGCCGGATGATCAAGAAGGGGTTTGCACCAACGCTGCACTGAGGGGGACTGGCGCAGAAGTCGCTTATGTGCTGTCGAGTCTCCGTCTGGATGCAGAGAAAGAGGAAAGTCGGCGTTCAGATCCAGGAGTTCCTGGTCTGGAAGCCCTGAGAGTGAAGCACATTTTCCCAGGAAGTGAGGGACAGGACTCACGGTGGCGAACTGCTGTTTAAACTTTGTGGAGCTTAAGGTACTGTCTTGGTCGGATATTTGCTCCTGTTCTAGTGCAGTAAACATTTGGGGGCACGTCCTGAGGAGACATTGTTTTGTTTGTTCCGGCTTTATGATGTGTGGAGGGGTGGACTTGGGGGCACCGGGGGTGATACTGTGTGGTGGTGCCAGACAGCCCTATCTTTGTTTCTTGTTCACTGGGGCGACAGGCGCTCTGCTATTTGGGATGTGGGTAGTTTTACACCTACAAGGTAGGGTTGCAGGGTGGGGGGTTGTTGTAATGGGTTTGTGCGTTCTTAGCATGGTTCTTTGTTTCATTCTTGCTTAAGATATTATGCGTCACTTCTGGTGTCAGATGACATCCTTAGATGAGCATGGTCTTGCCGCGCGTAAGGGGGTGTCTCTATTGCAAGGGGGGGGAGGAGGGTTGACATAGGCTCAACGCATGGCCACACGACCTAACAAAAAGTTGCCATTCCTCTCCTGGAATGTGAACGGCCTGGGGGACAAAATCAAGCGCACTATGGTCCTACAGTATTTGCATCTACACTCCTAAGACATTGTCCTGCTCCAGGAGACGCACCTCAAGGGGAACAAATACTTGGCCCTTAATAGATATGGTTACACACTACAGGTCCACTCTGGTTTCACGTCCGGTTCCAGGGGCATGGCCATACTCAAAAAAATTGCAATCCCTCTGGTGATACAGCGCACATGGTGCTACCATCTGGGTCGTTATGCGGCCCAGTCAGGAATTTGGGAGGGGCAGGTGGTAAACGTATGTTCTGTATACATTCCCCCATGATTTCACAAAATACAATTTTTGGATCTCAGTCCGCTTCTCCTGGATTTCCCGCCTGGTCTGTTGCTACTGGGAGGTGACATGAACGACACCCTTACGCTGAGCATAGATAGGGAGACTCCCCTCTGGAGCCAAGAGGCCTAGACAACAGTTTTCATTCGCGAGGGCTCTGGGTCTGTCGGACCTGTGGAGATGTCAACTCCTATCAGCTGCGCATGGCAGCGGAGCTAGGATTGACTACGTCTTTACACACACTGCCTCAGCAGGCCTCTTTCAGGGCGGGTGCCATAAAGGCGCGCAGTATATCCGATCACTCACCGGTGAAGGTGCAGCTTCACAGGCCAGTTCGCGACTGGTCTCTCTGCCGACATTTGCTGAAAATGTCAGCTGTGTTAGCTCCGCTGGGACCCCATGGGAAGCGTTTAAGGTGGTAGCAAGGGACTTTGTGCAGGCGGCCTGCGGTGCCAAATGTAAAGAAACTATTCGGTGCTAGGAACTTGAGCAGGAGATACTCGCCCTGGAACGCGCAGAGGCAGCGGCGGAGGCCGAAAGGCATAAGCACTTCCTTAAACTCACTGATCCCTCCGAGACCTTGCCGACAATGTGGCTCAGGCTCGCGCGCTTGCCACACAACGGAGAATATACGATTTGGGTGACAAAGCCAACAAGCAGATCACGTGGCTGGAACGGAGGAACAGGAGTCGCACTGGGTGTCTGAGATTTGATCCACAGAGGGGGTACAGGGTGGTACAGGGGCGGCCACAACACATTTTTGCCAAATATTATGAAGCTGTTTACCAGTCTCAATCTACAAGGGGGGAGCCGGAATGAAATGCTTTTCTGCGCGATGTTTTTCTTCCGACTCTTGAGTCGGAGGACAGGGAGTTGCTAGAGTCTGATTTTCATGTGGAGGAAGTGGAAAACGCCATGCGGGATTTGCAGTCTGTGCCCAAATGGGCTCCCCACTGAGCCGCTTAAATGTGTGGCGAGCAAGCTGACTCCCTACATGCTTGACATGTTTAAGGAAGCGCTTGAAATGGGGCAACCCCCAGAAGACATACGAATGGAAACTATAGTTATACTCCTTAAAAAAAGGGAAACTGCATGACCTTTGCAGCTCCTACAGGCCCATCTCCCTCCTTAATTTCGAGGCTAAGGTTCTAGCCCAAATTATCACGAATTGGCTTGGCCCGGTTCTGCAGTCTGATTCACCCTGATCAATCGTGCTTTATGCCCTATAGGAGCACGAGGCTCAACTTGCGACGTTTATATGGAGTCATGTACATGACCCGAAGTCAGCCCAACGTTCCTGCCGCTCTCCTTCCGTTAGACGCAAGGATGGCGTTCGACAGTATTGAATGGCCGGACCTCTTTGCTCTCCTGGAGAAGGTGAGCATTGGCCCGCAGCTGCAAAGGTGAATCCGGTTGTTGTACACTGGCCCGATAGACCGTGTTCAGATAAACAGGGTTGTTTCACGAACATTTGCACTGCATAGGGGGACGCCTCAGGGGTGTCCTCTGTCCCAGATGCCATTTGCACTAGCCCTGGAGCCCTTGGCAGCGTGGATCAGGAGGGACCCAGTGGTGAGGGGTCTTGATCAGGGGGTGGGGGGCTGGGAAGAACGCATTTCGTATGCGGACGATATCCTTTACCCGCATTGGCCTTGACAAACGTTCCATCGACTCATTCATATAAGGTCTTTTGGTTCCTATTCTGGATACCGCATTAATTGGGACAAGTCCCTGGTTTTTTCGTTAGCTGGGGACCTGCCGGTTTTAATGTCGGCGTGCTCGGAAATAGTATTGCAGGACAAATTTAAGTACTTGGGCATATGGATAAACAAGTCCGAGGCGGAGTTTACACAGTTGAATTTGCAGGTGCAACTCTCTAGGTTGCGGGAGGATGCGATGTATTGGCGGGGGCTCCCCATCTCCTTGAGGTGGGCAGTCCTCTTCAAGATGATGGCCCTTCCCCGCTTACTGTACGCTATCCAAAACACGCCCTATCACATTCAGGATTCCTTCTTTCGGACAACTGACTCCGAACCACGCCAGTTACTATTGGGGGGGAGGAGGGGGGGGGAGCTCCAGGATTGCACTCAAGAAACTTCAGAAAGGGATGTATGAGCGGGGCTGGCAGTCCCGGACCTTAAGAAATATTATTGGGCTGCCCATCTCAAACGTGAATGGGTGGGTCTTCTCCCCACTGGTCGAGCCGGCTTAGAGGGTGGACAGATTGGTCTTGGGTAAGCGCAGCTATGTGGGGGAGTTGTACTGTAGGGGCTCCATACATCTGCCACCACACACTAGAACGGTCATAGATATCGGTCTAGCAGCCACTAAAATGACGGGGTGGGAGTGAAAGCTCACGGAACAGACACCGCTCTGGGAGGGAGACTTTCTGAAGCAGGTGCACAGACTGCAGGGCTTCCGGAAATAGAGCCTTATAGGTATCGACGTGCTTGGGGATGTCTGGAAAGGTGGCAAAATGGTGACGTTTGATAGTTTGAGGGAGGGCTTTCAAATGGGGGTAGGGGAATTTCTTTGTTACAGACAGTTACGGTCGGCACTTCATTCCCAATTGACAGAAGGGAGCGTGCTCCTAGAATATTCACCCTTAGAGGATAGGCTCCTCTTGGACCCTATGATTCAGAAGGCAGTGCCACTTGCGTACAAAAAACTGGTAAACAATACTCCGGACTGCCTGGGTACCCTGCGGGAGGCCTGGGAAACGGACGTTGGCCTGTTGGAGGATGAGGATTGGTCGGAGGCACTTCAGTGTCCAGGGAAATAGCTATTAGGGCATGCTTTCGACTGATCTAGCTCCGCATCCTCCATAGATCATATGCCTCGAGAATGGTGACGGCCCGTATTAAGGGCTATGGCTCAGATTTATGTGCCAGGGGATTTGGTGAGAGGGGATTGTTCTTTCATACTTTGTGGTCCTGCCACAGGATCACGAAGTATTGGAAGGGCCCGCGTGATGGAGGCTGGGGGGGGGGGGGGGGGGGGAATGGGGTGCTGTGCACAGGTCCCGCTGGACCTTAGGTGGCAAATTATCGGCTTCATGGGGGAGATCACGTGGCCAAAGTGGGCAAAGTTATGTTTGGCCTTGGGGGGGAGGGCGTAAAGAGGATCATTGCACGTGCATTGGGGGCTGTGGGACCTCCAACTGTGGCCACGTGGATCTGTGATTTGGACTGGTGTCATGGGGTGGAGCAGGTGGTGTACCAAAGCCGCGGTCATTATACAGAGGTCTGCGACGGGTCCTATGTTGGGTTCTGACTGGGTATTCTGGGAGGGTTTAGAGTCTTATTCCAATGGGTGGGGGGCGGCTTGTCTACAATATGAGTACAATGTGTTCCATAAGGCACGATATGGCCATGTCTGGCAACTGCTTTATATGTATAGCCTTGAAATGCTTAATTCTGAAGCTTGTTTTTGATTTAATAAAAAGAACCTTTGAAAAAAATATGTACCAGCACACCGCATAAATGGATTTCATGTAAGGGTGCCTTGTGGCCAGGAAGGCAGCCAACACTTAAGGTACTGCTGGGCGGATTGTGTTCAAGCAGGCACCACAGCAAACCTTGCAGTTTCCCCCAAGATGGATGGAATCTGACAGATTGCCTTGAAGCTGGGACTAAAGGAACTTTAAATTCCATTGTAAAGTACACGTCATGTGTCTTAGTTAGGCATATGAAGGAACACTACCATTTTCCACCACATACAGGTTTCTTACAGTGCCCTTCCCTTTCACACAATAACCTTTTACACATTTGCATGCATGACAATGCTGGATTAATTTCTCTGAAACTGCCTCGCTTACAAATTTCACTTCATGAGACCATTATCACTACTCCTTGAACACCATGTACAAGGCCTCGACACACGCTGTGCAAATGTTGTTCTATTTTTCATCGACACGGCTATCTATAGACCATAACAATGCTGGCACGCCTAGAGGACTGAAAAGGGTGCTTTTCATTATAAATAAACAAGCATTTCCGGGTTTAGGCAGACAAGTGCTTTGCTGTCATTGGTGAGGTCTCTACACTGAAGCTTCGGGCCAGCAATTTGCGGATATCTCTTCGAAGGATGTCCAGCATGTGACCAAGACGGGGACTTTCATTTATTCCTTTCACGTAACTGCGGTGGTTCATCCAGTACAGGGATTCTTGGCAGGAAAACACACGTACCCAAGATACTTGGGTTAGAGACTACATAGTAGGAGTACGCCAGATTATTATATTTGTCATATGCCTGCATATATACATTGCTTTAGCATGATAGTGGAACTTTTTATTCTGTTCACTATTCTGGTGCTGCTAATAACAGTTGCTTCGGTCTATTGATCACTGCAGCACATATTTTATACAAGAATCACACGTTGGATAAATAAACATTGAAACGTCCCACTGTGTATTCCTTGTATATTTCTCTCAGAAGAAGAGAACACGAGTGACTGGGCAAAAGAGTTGAAGATTTGTGTCCACAATCACTGGGGGATCAGTGTTCTCCTGTTCAGTGGTTGCCAGAACCATTTGCTAGCCGCCTAGGTTTAGGGATACGCATGGTGGCACTGTGAGCTAGCTGGCCTGTAGGACAACCTATCCCAAAGGGTTACATAGTAACAGTCTGGCACCATCTGGACGGTTATGCTGTCCACAAAGGTGCAGTACCTACGTAGGGTGGAAACTACACGACAACGTTCCGCCTGGCGAGGAGGATGCATGAGGCAAAATATCCTGAGAACTGCTCTGACAATGACCCAGAGCAGTATCATCATAGCCTGAATATTATGGGCTTGCTGCAGGAAAGCCCTGAACTATACTGTGTCCAGGATTGTCCAAATGAATGGAAGCCTCTGCAAAGGTACCAGGTGGGACTTTGGCTCGTTGCCAGTGATGTCAAGATGTCCGCCACTTTCCAGAGGTGATCTATGACGGACTGTGGCAAATCCGCCTTCAAACGTTAGTCGTCAAGGTACAGAAATACTAGTATCCCTGACCTCTGGAGACGGGCAGCACAGGAAGACATACTAAGGCTGAAAGTCCAGAATAGGCGAGTGAGCCCCCTTCCTTTTTTGTAACAAGGAAATGACTAGTATAATAGCCCTTTCCCTTGTCTTGGAGAGCAAAAGCCACAGCCACAGCTCCTGTAGCATGGACAGGCATTAGTCTGAAATGCGCTCTGGTGCGGTAGGAATAGTGGGAAGGAAAGAGCCAAGAGGCAGGGCAGACATTTTCATCAATCTGAAACATTCTGCAAGACCCATCTCCTGATGTGATAGTCAACCTGGGGGGAAATGCTTAATTCTGCCACCCACTGGTAAGTCGTGTGCCATTAAGAAACTAAAGTGGTTTGGTGGCCAGTGTAGCAAGAGAAGAGAAATTGGAAGTCTGTCGTCCCACACACTGCATGCCAGAACCAGGCTTACTGCCTCGGAAGGACAGGGGTATCTGCTGAATCACTGGTTGAGAAAGCTTGGTCTATACACCAGCCATGTACAATAGCCTGTAACCTTTTGGAATGGATGTGGAAATTGTGTGGCAGGTGGTCAACAGGCCCAAGGAGCACTGTAGCTCTGCAGTCATTAAAGTACTCCAACGCAGAGTCAGTCTTCTCAATAAAAATGCATGGCATATCAAAAGGCACATCAACCAGGCAAACCTGTACATCGCTGGACATTGTGAGTTTGGATACACTCAACAGGTCGAGATCTGTGCAGTAAGACTCTGGAGCTTTGAGTTTGATGAGAAAATCCAGATCACCAGCCCCTGCTCTGTGATGTTTGGCTACCTGCTTATTCAAAGGCAGGTAAGAAGCACAAGTTACTTACCTTCGGTAACGATATATCTGTAAGAAACAATTAAGTTATAGATTCCATACCTTAGCATTACCCCCAGGAGTCAGACTGGATCCGGAAAGTTTTTTCATCAGCAGAACCTCTGCGCGTCGGAAGGTGGCATCGGTCAGCTCCGCGTCCGTGGTGGTGGTGGACACCGGGATGACATCACGGCAGCTACTTGGATGTGGCCCTCGCTCGCTGACTTCAGTTCTGTACACGACTTTCCGCACCAGGGAACGCAGAGCCATGCAAGACACTGACCACTGGTGCATAAAACTAGGGCCCTAAAAGGATGTCCTTAACCCTAGAAATCAGTTCGCAGAACGGGGAGGACAGGCGGGCAGTAAGGAATCTATAACTAACTGATGTTTAAGGATATATCGTTACCGAAGGTAAGTAACTTGTGCATCTGAAAGAAACACATTAGTTATAGATTCCTTACCTTAGAATAGATACCCCCGCAATACCAACCCGGGTGGTAGGTCTGTGAACCAAGATCACACCAGAAAATCCTGAAGAACAGAACTTGGCAGTCCAGGCAGTAGTGTTTGGTGAACGTGTGCAGCGATGCCCCAGTTGCTGCCTGACAGATGTCTTTCAGAGGGACTCCTCTTCCCAAGGCAGTAGTGGCTGCCGTTGCCCTGGTGGAGTGACCGTGTTGTTCGACTGGAGGCTCCTTTTTAGCCAGAGAGTAACGAGCCTTAATACACAACACGACCAATCGAGAAATGGTGCGTTTATGTATGGCCCGCCCCTTCTTTGCGCCCACGTAGCCAACAAAAAGTTAATCCCGGAACGGTTTTGTCCGATCCAGATAGAAGAGCGCATGTTTTGGGTCCAGACGGTAGAGCCTCTCTTCCTCCTTCGAAGGATGCGGAAAGAAGGTGGGCAAAGTAATGGTCTGCCTGATGTGGAAGGCAGTGACCACTTTAGGAAGGAAGGATGGACAGGTTCGGAGAACCACCTTGTCCGGATGAACAGACAAGGAAAAGGTTGAGGAAAGAGCCTTGAGCTCACTCATCCTTCTAGCAGAAGTGATGGCAGAAGTGATGGCTACCAGAAAAGCAGCCTTAAGAGTCAAGTAACGTAAGGGACAGTTATGAAGCGGCTCAAAGGGAGCGCACATTAAGTAACTTAGCACAAGATTCAAGTCGCACTGAGGCATAACGAAGGGGATTGTAGGAAAAAGGTGTTAAGCCTTTTAAGAAATTGTTAACTACCGGGGACTTGAAAAGAGAAGGCTGATCTGGCAGCCGAAGGAAGGCAGAGATGGCTGAAAGATAGCCCTTGACAGTGCCCAGAGCAGAGCCCTGCTGGGCTAAAGAGAGAAGGAACAAGAGTACTTCGGAAAGAGGGGCAGAAAGGGGATCCAAAGCCTTTGCTGTGCACTATGCCATAAATTTGTTCCACCGGCAGGCGGATAGCGTCTTAGTGGAGGGACGCCTGGCTGCCAAGATTACGTCACAGACTTCGGGAGGCAGGTCGAACGACATCAACTGCCGCCACTCGATCTCCATGCAAGGAGGTGGAGACTGGACAGGTTCGGGTGGAGGACCGTACCCTGCTGCTGGGACAGAAGATCCTCCCGAAGAGGCAGTCTGATGAGAGGATTGAAGGCCATGTTGAGCAGCTCGGGATACCAGACTCTTCGTGCCCAATCCTGAACCACAAGAATGACTTGGGCCCGGTCGCGCCTGATCTTCAGCACTCTGGACAGAAGTGGTATAGGTGTAAAGGCGTACAACAGACCACAACTCCACTTGCGATGAAAGGCGTTGCCGAGCGAGTGCGGCCTTGGAAATTCCAGCGCGCAGAATTGCTGACATTGCGCATTCTCTTCGGTGGCGAATAGACCTAACCAAGGCTCTCACCACTGTTGAAAGAGACCTTGCACCACCTCCAAGTGAAGATGCTAATCGTGATCCATCATGCACCTGCGGCCAAGTTAGTCTGTCCTGGCATTCAGAGAACCAGCCAGGATATGCCCTGATGTTGCAGCCATGTCCAGAGGTGGAGGGCCTCCTGACCTAGGGTCCATGACCCCACCCTGTTTGTTGCAGTACCACATGGCGGTGGTGTTGTCCGTGAACACCTGCACTACTCTCCCCCTGACAGTGGGTAGGAATGCTTTCAGTGCAAGACGAATCGCCCGGGGCTCCAGAAGGTTGATGTGAAGCCCAGACTCCGCTGGAGACCTCTGATCTCCGCCTCTCCCTTGTGGCCGCCCCATCCCAGAAGGGATGCATCTGTCACCAGTGTGGTCTGGTTGGGGAAGGGAGAGGGATCAGCCATTGACCCAATCCTGGTTAATGAGCCACCACTGCAGTTGTTGTGCGGTGCCCTCCGAGATCTGTACGCAATTGGACAGATTCCCCTGATGCGGTGCCCACTGGAACTTCAGGGCCCACTGCAGAACCTGCATATGCCACTTGCCATGATCGACCAGTAGGACCCATGAGGCCTAGCAGCCTCAGGGTCATTCTGACCGAAACCCGGGATAGAGGCTGAAAGATCAGAATCCTAGCCCGAATATCCCAGACCCGCTGTTCGGGAGGATAGACCCGAAACTGCGTCATGTCCAGAACCGCTCTGATGAAGAGGAATCAGGTGCGACTGCAGCACATTGATGGAGAACCCCAGCAAATGCAGAAGGTCGACCGTAATCTGGAGGTGGGAGACGACTGCCTGGGACGAGCCCGCCTTCAACAGCCAGTCGTCGAGGTAGGGGAAGACTGAAACCCCTGATCTGCGCAGATAGCGGACACCGCCATCACTTCCGTGAACACCCGAGGGTCGCTGGTAAGGCCAAAGGGGAGCACGGTAGACTGAAAGTGCTTGTGGCCTACCATGAACCATAGGTAACGCCAGTGGGCCGGCAGGATGGGAATGTGAAAATAAGTGTCCTGCAAGTCCAGCGCTATCATCTAGTCTTTCGGGTTGAGGACAGACCAGACCTGAGCAAGAGTCAACTTCTTGACCTTCTCCTTCCAGAGGAAGCAATTGACGTCCCTGAGGTCAAAGATAGGACGCAGGCCCTTGTCCTCCTTGGGGCCCAGAAAGTAGTGGGAGTGACAACCACAACCTACTTCTGGGACAGGAACGCGCTCGATGGCTCCCTTGGCCAAGAGAGCTGTAACATCCTGCTGGAGAAGGGCCAGATCCTCCAACATGCGGTGGTATTGTGGTGGCATGGCTGAAGGGGTAGTCTCGAAGGGGAGGGAGTAGCCCCTTTGGACTATTTGCAAAACCCACCTGTCCGACGGGATGGTGCGCCAGTGGGGAAGGGGATGGCAAATCCTGCCGCTCACTGGCATTCGATGGGCCTGAAAGGTCGGGCAAAGAGTTTGGAGGCTGCTGCAGAGGGGAGGGAGGGGGGGGGGGGGGGGGGTGGACAACCCCACCCGCTGCCCCCCTGAACCATGGCGTTGGTTCCCACATTCCTGGCCACACGAAGGTTGGGTAACTTGCTGTGGCCGGTGGCTCTGGGTGGGACGTAGTGGGGCACCCCTTCCGTAGCTACGAAAGGAGCGAAAAGCAGACTGCGCCGGATGGTTGGAGAGGCCCAAGGACTTGGTTGTAGCCCTTGAGTCTTTGAAGCGCTCTAGGGCGTTGCCTGCTTTGTCGCCAAAAAGGCAATGGCCATCAAAGGGCATGTCCATCAAGGTGTTCTGGACATCCCCTGAAAAGCCAGTGGACCTCATCCAAGCGTAGCGACGAAGCGCTACAGATGTTGAAATGGTCCTGCCCAAAGAGTCGGCGGTGTCCAGCCCATAATGTATCGTTAACTTTGCTGCATCCCTCATGGCGGCAACAGCCGGGGAGAGCACTGCCCGGGCCTCCTCCGGACACCGAGGCAGCACTTGCACCACCGTATCCCAAACTGAGTGGGAATAACAGCCCAAGAGACATGCGGTGTTTACGGACCGCAATCCTAAGCCGGCGGAAGAGAAACGTTTCTTGCCAAGGTGGTCCAGCTTCTTGGATTCCTTTTCCGGTGGAGCGGTAGGGAAGGCGCTCTAGGAAGTGGAAGCTTGGACTACCAAGCTCTCCGAGGTGGGATGTTGGGAGAGGAAAGTGCGGGGATCGCCTGGAGCCGGGCAGTGGCGTTGGGCAATCATCCTGTCCACGGGAGCACCCGTGTTGGTCCTGGACCATGTGCCCAAGAGGATGTCTGTGAGGGCCTCATTAAACGGCAGCAGGAGCTCCGAAGAGCTCGCAGCCGGTTGAAGCACCTCAGTCAGGAGGTTAGTCGTGAGTGCCGTCATAGGAAGCTCGAGGTTGGGAAGCTCGAGGTTGGGAGCCTCGGCCGCCCTACTCAACACCACTGCGTATGACACTCCCTCCTCCGTAGCCACGGTAGGGAAACATCCCAAGAACAGGGGAGGTGTCCAAACCACTTGCATCCCCCAGTTCCTCTCTCCAGTCCTGTTCACTGTCCAACTGGTCAGTTAAAGGGTCACCTGACTCCTCCCAGTCCTCCTCCTCCTCATCATCCTCTGGCTGTCATTGTGGTTGAAAAGGGACCCCAGGAGTGAACAGCGGCATAAAAACCCCACCCGGCGCCGGTCCGGCTCAGTGTCCACGTCGGGATAGAGGCCGGGGTAGACGCCGGCCGGGGTGGCCAACCTGCGTCAAACGTGGTAGTGGTGCAGTAACTAGGTCAACCGGTTTCAATCCAGGTCCAGGCCTTGATCCAAGGGGCGGGGGCCTGCGGCGCCTTAGCAGCCGGCAGCGAAGACCTAGGACCCCCAACCGAGTCAGAGGGCTCGAAGGCATGCCGGCGGGGTCGGTCTGCCCAAAGATGGCATGCATCACCTCGTAAAACATACGAAGCTGGGCAGGAGTCGCTCCGGGTCCCAGAAAGGGAGGGAACTCTGAGTCGGCCCTTCGGGCTCCACGCGCGGAGCTGCGGGAGTGGCACCACCCGTGTGCCTTGTTGGATCGACCAACGAGGAGCAGTCAAAGAGCAACGATGCTTCTTCCACGAATTCTTATGCTTCGACTTACCCGACCCAGAGTGCAAAGACTTTGATGATTTTGAACCGGAATGGTGGTGGCTCCGTGACCTGTCCCGCGACCTCCCTCTCGACCGGGACCTCGAACGGCACGGAGCCGACTGCCGGTGTTCAAGCAGCTTTAGGGACCGCTCCCACAAAGCCTTCAACGCCATTAACCGCCAGTCGGAGCACGACTTGGGGTCGTGGTCGTGCTCCAGGCAAAAAAGACACGCGGTGCAGATCAGTCACCGACATCCTGCGATGACAGGAACCACAGGCCTTGAAATCGGGCATCCCTCATGCACCTTTTCGGACTCAAAAAAACAAGTCAAGAAAAAGTTTGTCAAAAAAATGACCGAGGTACCCCTCTTCCCGGATCTGCGTTGGCTGGTGCGGAAAAAGAACTGATGTCAGCACACGAAGGCGGCGTCCAAGTAGCTGCCGTGACGTCATCCCGGCGACCACAACGCCGGAGCTGACCGATGCCACCTTCCGATGAGCAGAAGTACTGCTGACGAAAAAAACTTTCCGGATCCAGTCTGACGCGTGGGCGTAATTCTAAGGTAAGGAATCTATAACTAACTGGTTTCTTTCAGATCTAGGCTTTGATAAGGTATCCATTAAATGATCAGTGAGGGTGTCTGTGAGAAGTTGGCCTGATATATGATGTCACTAATTCTAGTGTACACCTTGTATCAGTCCAAACAACCCTTATGGTGAATGGTTGTAAAGTCAACCTTATAGACCAGCTATCCTAGTGGTAGCATGGACAAGAGCAGTCTTAGGCTAAACTCTGAATGGCATGTGAAGCCAGCTGTTATACCATATGTAACCAGTTTGGCTTCCCTCATTCTGGCCTCATGCTCTCTCCTCTGGGGGGGGGGGGGGGAGTCATCCCCCTGTGGGATGAAGCATTGGAGCTTCTTGAGTGATAGGAGTGGAGAGAGTCCCCTGAGGGAGATCTACCCCTCCTATCTCTCTTTTTAAGATTACTTGGGGGCCTGTAAGGGAAGCTCCCATGCAAGCTTAAGTTAGCCTGACTAAGTCTTCTGACTGGGGTCTTGCTACCTCCCTCTTCTTCTGAAGTCTCTTCTGCCTCATCTGTATCAGTTAAGTCAGGGGTCTCTTCTGTGGAGGGGAGGCCCTTATCTACAGCTAGGGCACCATACTTGGCAGCTCTTTCAGCATCATAGGCCTCCAGAAGCTCCACTAGCTGTCTAAGGATAGGGTTGGAACCCTGTTTTAATCTCCTGGAGGTACACAGTAGTCTCATCTCCCGGAAAGTGAATGCATCATATCTAGAGGGAATCTGTCTAGGATTCTCCTCTCCTGAGGGAGTATCAGGGTGATCTCCATTCGGGGACATGATTCTAGTGAGGGTGTGGTGTGTGCACCTACCTACACTAGTTGTATCTACTAAACCTTACTAGTAGTTGTAGTCCGGTGTGCTAGGCCCTTCAACCTACAACAACTAAGTCCAGTAGGACTTAAGTATTATAATCTATGTTATATGTACCTAAATAATATCTGTGTGATCTTTCAATTTAGTATCTCAAGATTACAATGGTATTACAACAGCAAGCTCAGATCCCACCACTGCCACCAATGTAAGAAGTTGGCCTGATATATGATGTCACTAATTCTAGTGTACACCTTGTATCAGTCCAAACAACCCTTATGGTGATTGGTTGTAAAGTCAACCTTATAGACCAGCTATCCTAGTGGTAGCATGGACAAGAGCAGTCTTAGGCTAAACTCTGTATGGCATGTGAAGCCAGCTGTTATACCATATGTAACCCCTTGAATACCAAATGAAAGGACACCACAACAGATGTATATAAAAATAGAATGTATTTATTCTAGTCAAACCCTCAGCACTCTTTATGAGATTCGAGGTAAGTACAACACAGTCTTAATTATGCATACATTAAATCACACAGGTAAGTAATACAGTTAGGCCCTAGGGGCCACGCAAACCATATACTAAATAAGTGGTATAAGGACCACTGTCACGGAAATAGGATAGGCCTAGGGAATCGCTGGGGCTACACTATCCTATCAGTTGCTAGGCAGTGGGAGGCCCACGGGATTCAGGTGCAGAGTGGAAACACTCGCGCGTAATGCGTATAATCGATAGAAATAGTACAGTTTAGGATTCTTAAGATTTAGGACATTTCTGGAGTAACTAGGAAGTCGAGACTTGAAAACTAGACACTAGGATAGTCAATACCCTGATGAGCACTGGAGTACCCAAGTTACCTAGCCCACGGGCTGCAGGTGCATAGGTGTGAACTTGCGTCGGGTTTCGTCGTGGACTTCTATGGATGCCTGAAGGAAAGTTGCTGACAGGCAGTCAGTGAAGAGTGTCCGGTGGATCCCAAGGCCGGGATCAAGAAGGAAGGATACCTGCAAGCAGAAGGGACAGAGTCTGGGTCACTAGCCAGTGACCACGTGGGACCAGGAAGGAACCAGGCGATGTCGGGAGATTGCAGGTGAAGAGGTGAAGCCTGTCGCAGCAGCCACGGGTACCAGGAGACGTCGAGGACAACCAAGACCAGGAGGCGAGCTGTCCCACGAAGGCTCGTTATGTCGGCGGCGTCGAAGTCGAACTAGGACTCACCAAGCCTTGGCAAGCGGAACCCACGAAGAATGGAGGACTTGCTTCTGGTGCAGACCAGGAAGGTCTGGGGTGCTTCTCTTTTACAGAGGAGCGGGAGCCAGTCTGGAGGAGCCAAACCAGCAGTGGAAAATTGAAGGTGTGTCATCGCAAAGGTTACTAGCCAACGGGCAAGCAACCGGACAGACGCGGCAAGCAGGAAAATGCAGAAGGGCCCCACGCAGGACTCGTTTAGTGTGGGGGGCTGATCTTCGGTGCAGATGGTGCTTGGAGTTGGGGCTTCTCAGTCCCCGGTGCACAACTTCGAGGGAGCCTCAGAAGCTGCGCTGGAAGATACTCGCCACTTTTCCGAGGTAGCCGGTCCCACGTCTCTCGTCGCCTCCACGGATCTCAGCTCGGATGTGGATCAGGGTCGGAGTAGTCTGGAAGTCAAGGCTCTGGTCGGGCTCTGCAGTCGGTCCCTCGTAGAACTTCAGCAAAGCAAAGGGGTAAGTCTCTTGATGGTGCCTGTTCGCACAGGGTGGCCACTCCTTGGCCACAAGGGAGATTCTTCAGTCTTCTTCTTTCGTCGAAGGTCCAGAGTTTCTGTTCAAGTTGCAGGTTTAGGATAATCTAATTTAGCAGGGCCCAACTAGCTACTAATATACTGGGCTAGTGGGCTGGGCTACCTGCAATGTCCCTCCTATGGGTGGGACCAGGAAGGGGAGTGGCTACAGCCGCTTTCCTTTGTCCAGTTTCGCGCCAGAGCTGGGGCTGGAGTGCCCCAGCACCGGTTTGAACTGGACTATGCATGGAACACCTTGTGTTCCCCAGGCATGTCTCATTCCTTTCAGCCCTCCCTGCCCCAATACACTAAAGTCTGTCTGGGGAGGTGCTAGCACCTCCCCAAGCAGGAAACCTATTGTCCAGGCCTCCCTGGCTGGGAGGACTCCCAGCAGCAGGAGGTCAGACTTGTGTCTGTGGCAGCAGCATCCATTTTGTGATGCTGAGGCTTTGGTGAGAGTTAAACAGCAAAGTAGGATTTTAACATGTCTCTCCCTCTAGAAGGGAGGAATAATATCCTCATGACCAGAAATGGTATGGGGGTATTATTCCAAAGTGTTAGACACCTTACACGACATGTTTTGATAAAGCCAAACCATAGTTACCATAACCGTTTAAGATTATAAGGCACTTTAAGAGTATATGGTAGGCTATATCATAGAACAGCTATAAGGACATGGTTCCGAAAGCTGCAGACAGGCTCAGCTCATGCTAGAGCAGCATCTCACATGTTACCAAGCACTCTGCCTCCAGGATTGTTAAGGCCTGCCATAGGAGTGGCCGATAGGTACACATGTGTCTATATATAAGGGTACATATAGGTATACTATATCTAAGCAAGGGGTGATTACACGACCTTGCCCCAGATGAGTGATCAGCCAGTTGTGTCTGATTGGAAGGCCAGACCAGGGGTGGCATAATACATGCTGCAGCCCCTGGGAGGCCTAGGGTACACCTATGCCCTGGGTACCTAGGGTACACTGTACAGGGTCCAATAAGGTGATCCTTAGCAATTGGGTATGTACCTAGGGTACATGGAGTCCATTTTAAAGAGAGCAGACAGCCTGAGACCCTGAATGGCAGGATCTCAGGCCAACTAAGTTGAAAAACCAGCTAAGCACTAGGCAAAAAGTTGGGGGTAACCATAGTCAGATATCCACCTTCCTACAGTGTCATTAAAAGGGAGTGAGGGCTCGGACGTCGCCACACCGGTTGCAAAACCTCTATTAGAACATTTGTTTTGGCCTCAATTGGGGGGAGGGGGGGGGATGTGGGGGGAGGGGGGCGATGATGCAAATCTATTGCTTCAGCTGCCCTCTAGAACACCACTGAAAAGGAGGAATTATTCTATTGATGGCACAAATGGAGAGCCAATTGCTGTCTCAGGTGTGGTCTAAAGCCCACTGACATTCTGTAAATTAATGTACAAGGCAGGTACCATGAGGGGGGAGCAAGTCACCCAATCACCGTCTACATCCTGTGGTGCCACCAGCTATGGTATAGGATCAGAGTCGGAGCCAAAAAGATACAGGAGCCTCTGTTCGTATGTGCAACATTGAGGAGACATTGGTTTAGAGTCGGAGTGCATGTTGACCGGTTGGGCTTTTGCAATTTCCGATCACATTGGCTGGGTTTGAGCGAAGACTATTCTGGATCCAGTGGCATCACAGGCATTGAGGTAGCAGGGACTGGTATGGATCTTGGGACTGAAGTAGATGCCTATACTAGCATAGATAAGGAACCAGTAACGTGTCCATAGGAAACCGGCGATTCTGGGGGTGGACCCACTGGCAGTAACCAGACTGGAGAATAATGCGGTTCCATGGGGGTTGAAGGTGCCTCAGAGGGAGCTGAAAGTGCACCAAAGATTTGCAGCATGGCATCTTTGAGGCCAACTATCTGATGTGGGGTCAACAGCGGCCACGAAATTCAGCGTGCATCAGGATGAGCAGAGGATTCAGCTCAGTGACTGGCAAACTCAATGAATGTAGCTGTCCGAGTGGTGGGATGGATAGAGTCCTGCTTCACTTTCTTAGACTTGTACTTAAAATACCTTCAGGTGCGAAGTTGGGCAGTCGTATGAGCGTCTTCATAACAAAGACTGAGTCAGAGGGCAGGACCTTGAGTTTAAGCAGGACCAAAGCAAAAGCAGCAACTTCTTGCCTACCCTTTGGGTGCATGAAGGTACACTTATTACAAGAGTCGCATCTGCAGCCCAGATATTGAGTGAATCAACTTCCTGCCATCGTAGTAGGTCTTGAAACCTGTTGCCTGTTTTGGATGGGGACATTGTTCTCTAGCACGCTGTAGAAACTTAAAGGCCACTAGAAAAATTACAACAAAAAAACCCTCAGAAGGAGTGTAGCTCAGGATCCGCATCAAAAGTACAGAAAGAAAGGAATGCATGTCAGTGCGCTGGGATGGCCCTGACTTATATTTCTGCCACTTCAGAGACTGTGTGAAATCAGGCAGAGCTGGACAATGCCACCTGCCAGGGCATGGTAGCACTACTATGAAAGGAAAATGCTACTTACCAGTATGCATCTGTTCTTGGCATGTAGAGCTGCAGAGTTGTACACTATGCATAGATCGCCATCTGGTGTTGGGCTCGGATGCTTGCACTTTGTTGATGTCTTGGAAGAGTCTTTTGTAGTCAGAAGATCTGTGACTACTCCTTTGGACGATAGTGCGCATGGGCATCTACTCCATCCTCAGATAGTTTTTCGCCATGATGGGAAATGATGGAGTCAGTAAGAAATAAAGAGATGTCCATGTGAATGTATCTAATTAAGATAATACTGGAACAGATACAGGTCCCGGGGAGGCGAGTACAACTTTGCAGCTCTACATGCCAAGAACAGATGCATACTGGTAAGTAGCATTTTCTGTTCGAGGCATATGAGCTGCAGATTGTACACTATGCATAGACTGTACAGCAGTGTCTCCCCTAGCGGTGGTCACCTGAATCTGTTGCAGTGGTTTGAAAAAGTGTTTTAAGAACAGCTTGGCCTACAGAAGCTTGTTGCTTAGCCTGCACGTCAACACAATAGTGTTTGGTGAAGGTGTGTGGTGTAGACCATGTTGCTGCTTTACAGATGTCATCTAAGGGAATGTTCCCTAAGAATGCCATTAAAGCCACTAGTTTGCGTGTTGAGTTTAAAAATCAACTTGTATAAGACAAGATATAATCTACGTTAAAAATTACACCCAAGGGTGGGCAGAGCACTTAATGTAGACACTTAGGGAGGCTTCGGTAGGAAAGGGAGGAAAAAGAGTGTGTAACACGGCACGGAGTACATTAAGGGTTTCGCGAGGAGTGACGTGATGCATCATGGAACCTGCAGGGTAAAAGGTGGAAGTCAATGGGACACGTGGCATTTGGAGGGGAGGGGTGAAGTCACAGGTGTTTAAAAGAGACTGAATAGCGTATTGACCGTTTGGAAGGCTGAGAACAGATCGGGAAAGTGATCGCATTTACAGTTGTTAAAGGTGTCGTGTAGTGAGTGGCAAACGATGAGTTTGGTAAAGGGTAATATACGCACAGGGGTAATAGCTAATGAGATATCCATAAATAATTAGAAATGAGGGTTTCAAGCATGGAAGGATGTAGTATCTAGGGAGGGTCACAAGGTACGGGAAGAAGTTCGCCTGAGTATTTATGTTGGACGTAATGTTTAAATTACGGAGTTAGCGGGAGGACGTGGATTATGGAGTGAGCCGTTTTACACAAGGGAGGTATGATTTCATATGTTTAATGTGCGTATATACACAGTCTGATATTGATGTGAAAAAACTGTAGAATCATGTATTGTTTAAACACAGAATCTAATACCGATGCTTTTTAATTTGTAGAGAACCCCTGACGAAGGGCCGCTAATAGGTCCGAAATGCATTGGGTCAAGAAAGAATAACAAATGTGGATGCCTTATGTAAAATTTGCGCTACAGAAAAAGGCCTGGATGGGCATATCTGCCGCATTTATAAATTATAAATACATAAGTGTCTCGTGACAAGAGCAAAAATTAGAAAATTGGAAGTTTTTGAAAAAATGCAGAATAAACATTTGTAGAATATGGAAAAATGGTGGCATCTTTGTTATGCACTAATGATCAAAGCTGTGCGTCCGGATTTGGGGCGATACCTCAATCCACTTGTCGCAGTCCTCTGGTAAGCCCATTTTCCTTTTTTCTGGCAGTTTAGCAGCAATATGTCCAGTTTGTGGATTAATTATAATCTCCTTTTGTTTTGGACCCGAAGGTGGAACATCGGTCCGAGACGCTTTTCTGGAACAGCTGTCTTTAGATGCCGGTTTCGGCATTGAAAGTTTCGGTACCAAAGTTTTCGGCTCCGAAGATTTTACCTTGGTTAACGGTGGCATGGACACCAGAATGTGTTTGAATTTCGACGCCGAAGGTTTCGGGTCGGCATTGGCATGGAGACTGGTAGAGCCCGAGCCAGGAGGCTGTATCTCGGCGCTGAGCCCGAAGGCGGGGTTCTTGAAATTTTATCAGTACCGATCTTGGCCTGGAGCCTTTTTATGTAGGAGGTGGTAGGGGAAGGAAGTCTATGTACTCACAATCCATTGACCCGGTGTGATATCTTTGGCGGAATCAGCTTCCGATACGGAGATGTGTTCCTCCTCGCGTTCGGACTCCTGTGTGTGGGAATCTTCCTGCTCGGAGTAGTTTCCGATGAGATCCGGTGAGGATACGCTTTGTTGGTGCATTTCGTGATGTCGAACCAGACTGTCACAGAGAGTCTTTTTTGATCGAAACGATCAACACTCGTTCCATTCTGTCTCGTCTTGTTCTGGGGATAGACAAACATTGCACACCTCGTGCAAGCTGGTGCTTGGAAACTTTGCGTGACACCCAGGACAGAACTTGAATGGATTCTGTTCCATCGACCGCGGTATGGGTAGGCCCCATGGCCTTCCATGAGTCTTCCGATCAAAGTTTTGAGTGAAGACGATACGCGGAGAATGGAAACGCGATCGATAAATACAGTTGAGGGGGGATGGATTGCATGTCGAGAGGGGCCCGAAGAACAGTGTCGAACCGAAGCGCAACATTTTACATCCAAACACGATGGCGGCAAAAAAACCAATGGAGTCGATGCCCATGCGCACTATCACCGAATGGAGTCGCCGCCTACCTTGTGACTGAAAAGACTTCTTCGAAGAAAAACAAAGTGCTAACATTCGGACCAAACACTAGATGGCGATCTATGCATAGCATATGATCTACAGCTCATATGCCTCAAACCAGTGGTTTCTCCTGTTTGCCTCTTATTGCAAGAATAGAGTGATTGTGTAGGAAAGGAGGGTCTAATCTGGATAGACAGACTGCATAATCCTTTACCTTTTTGACTATGAGGAATTTAACATGTCGACCTGGCTCGAACAGTTGCTGTTGGATGGTGTGGGAACTGGTGGTCAATGATAATCTGGCATACGGAGTTGCCATAGAGTCCTGCTTCGATTGCGAATACGTTGGGGCAGAGCCCTTCGACAGCAACACCATAAGTTTCAATGTCCTCAGATGTCAAGAGCGGTGTTGGTGCAAGTGTCTGATGTGGGATGTTCATTCTCTAAATAGGTCTTTGGAAATTTTTGAGATGGTGGTACACTTAGATGCACTTTGAGAGACAGACTTTGAGCATGCTCCCATTTATCTTTGTCAGTCATCATGTCCACCATAATGCAAACAAGTCTGATGCATTCCCCGTCTAAAACGTCAGACTTTTTTTTTTTTTTTTTACATATTTCACTCCAACAGATACAGGTAGGCAGACCACACAGACCTTGTGGGCATATAACTGCCTTCACCCTTCAACATGAACAGCAGTTTGAGAAAAAGGATGGTATTCTAACTAAAATATTTGTCAGGAAAAAATTAAATCACTCAACAGTAGGTGTTAAAAGTCACTGAGTGAAAAAGTCAAATGATTTGACAGAAAAAGCTAATATTTTCAGAGGTGTGAAATCCCCACAGATGCTCCGAGATCCTGTTGAAGCGAGTCAAGCGAAAAAGAGAACTGGTTGTTTGAATACAACACAATGCATTATGGGAAGGGGAGCTTCCTAGGCCCTTAAAGGGGCTTTTTCAGCTACATCTTCTGCCTTCACGTGCACAATACTTGAAGGGGTTTTTACATGACCGGTAGTACAATCCACTTCACTTTGGAAAAGATAGCAATACTATGGACATTCAGGAGAAAAATTACCCTTCCGATAGGCTTCAATGGTCTATGACTTTACATGAATTTATGGTAAAAGACATTCTAGAATGAAATTTCCATGAAAGAACTATGAAAGAGGTGTTTCTGGTGTCCAAACATGCAGTTTAAAATTATTTAAGCATCTAGAATGGATATCTACGATGCAGAAAACCTATTTCCATGCTACAAGACCCAAGGATGAACATGTGCTTTAAAATTCATGTTATTTCACATACTCCAGATTAACACTTAACCACTGTGATATTTTATTACAGAAGGTTGCGATGAAGAAAGAAGGGCACAGCATAGAAAACCTTTAGACTTATAAGATCCACTTTTGTGGACACATTTAAATACAATAGACAATGTTGCCTTTCATATTATTTTCACAAATTCAATTATACTGTCAGTGCATTGACAAGGTTTCGGTTTGTGTGCATATAACGTACTCTCCGCTGCAGACGAGTAGGCAAAGTATGAGGCTTCTTTTATGGCTCCTTGAAAGATTTGAGAAACCCCTTCACCCAAAGCAATGCACATTTAGTCCACTTATACCTGCAAGAACACTGCAGGTACCTGGACTCCTAGGTGAAGTTTCTCTTCACCACTATGCCCAAAACAATTATCAGAAACACATTCATTGTATGGCAACATATGAAGAATGGTGTAACACCACATCACTGCATTCATCCCTCCTGGAAATGTTATAAAATGTTCTTTGTATAAAGTGACATTAAAACCTCGATTTCTTACAAAGGAACGAGTCTTCAGGTCATACTATTGGGAAGTATGCTCTGTCTGCATGGCTCACTGCCTGGAGACAGGAGGAGACCGGTTGTCACATCCCTGAATAAGCCCTCAAGGATGCCAGGTTGCAGGACTAGTGCATTCCCAGCGAAAAGGCCAGTGCTACATATTCTCTTGGTCTCCACAAAAACAGTTTAGTAGTAGAGACCAGGACCCATGAAAAAAGAAACAGATGATGGGTTCTTGAGGGCTATGAAAACTATTACAGGTTTGATTTGGTAGAAATCAGTGTGGGGAGAGTAAGTAAAGGGTGTAAGCTTCAATGAAAAGTATATGCTGTGGTCCTGTAGAAGAGAGCCATAAGGCACAACACAAGTCTACGTCTCAAGAAACCAAGAATTCGCAAATGTTTAGAAAATGGCTAATTGATGCTATTTATTTTTTAACAGTTAAATGCAAATATTTTATGAACATACAGTAACATCTCGGCTCTTTCACCTTGGCAAGAATAGGGAAACATTTAAAATACAGGAGAGAAGAGACATCTTACCTAAAGTATCTGTTCTGGCTACCCAGATTTTTGTCCATAGCATCCAAGGAGCCCATTCCTCTATATTTCTTTAGCCGGATACCATCCGAGAAGAAGAATTCCCCAGGAGCCTCAGAGGTTGCAGCAAGCAAAGACCCCATCATAACTAGGAATAAGAAATGTACATCACAAAATATTACCTCTATGCAGACAACACGCAACTCTACTACAAAATCAAATCACACAGTGACATCCTACATCTTAACATCACACTAAGTAGGATTCAATCTTGGTTTTATTCCAACCATCTAAAGTTAAACCCCATCATTCGGTTCTTCCCTAAAAGTAACCACCTTCCAATCCAAGGCTGGATCAGTGGCCTGAAGGCCCTAATTTGTACGCTCACTCTATACAACTCTGTCAAATCCTTAGGCTTCACCTTGGACAAAAATCTGTCACTGAAGGATCATATCAAAAACTCAGCCAAAGGAGCTCTTTACACACTAAGACACCTAAAAAAACTTAAACCATACAGCCCATTGGACGATTTCAAATTGGTGGTTCAATCTCTGGTCCTCTCTAAACTTGACCACCGGAACGCTAACATCGCATGGACCCCAAAAACTCACATCCCCCCCCCCCCCCCCCACCTCAGATCAGTACTAAACATGGCCGCCTGGCTTTTCAGACTTTAAACGGTACAAACACATCACACCTGCCCTCAAGCCCCTAAACTGGCTTCCCATCAAAGGAAGATGCATCTACAAGACTGCCTGCATCACCCACAAAGCACTCCACTCTCATTCCCCTATTTAGGGAACAAAGTCACAAAAGCAGGAAGTATTAGATCTAGGAGAAGATCAAATGCTCTTCTCAAGCCTCCCAAACAAAAAGGAAAACTGCCCCGGCTTGCTCTTTTTCATGTACCGCTCCCAGCATTTGGAACTTGCTCCTGAGGGACCTATATTGCAACCACTCCTTCCCAGCATTCAAGAGACTTGAAACGCCATCTCCTCAATAAATACTTGAATGCAAGGTAAAGTAGAAGAAAGGAAATGCACCCTTTTATATTATGAAACCTCAATTAGTTAATTTGATCAGTGAAGGAGTCTGTGCGTATAACCAGAGTGTCTCGGAACTGAACCCTGGTTTGCGCTTTGGAGGATAGTAACATTTCAGAATATATCAGCAAACAATGTTGCTGCTTTTGTAAACTGGAGAGAACAGATCTGTGCCATTTCTACAAAGAAATGGCATAATTCTGTTTTTTCCATGCACTGGCGCATTTTGTGCCACCATTTACCAACGCAGGCGCCCTTGAGACATAGTACAAGGGTGTGTGCCTTTGGTCTTCATAGTTTTTGTGCAGGAATGTGTCCCTTCCTACCCAAAATCTGTTTTAAGGCTATTTCCTCGATGTATGTGCGCAGAAAAATGCAGCATACATTTAAAAAGGAAAAACAAGGAGAAATAAAGAGATTTCTCCTTCCTACACCAACCTGCGGTAGGTGCAGGATTTTGGTGTAAATCCAGATCTACAAGTCTTTGCAGACGTGTCAAAATCCATGCGTGGAAGCACGATAAGGAACGCGTTACTTACCTGTAACTGCGGTTATCCAGTATTGGTATCTTTCATAGAGTCACATGCCTGAATCATTCCCCGTCGTCGGGATGGGAGTCACCGGTAAATAACAAAGCAATGTCTTAGTAGACATATATTGCAAGAGGCCCAGAGGCCTTAGCTTAGTAAGCTATCCATGTCCTTATGTAAAAAGGACCAAAGTTTGGCCATCAGCTAGCACCACCCTCTAGAACCCTCCTGGAAGGAGCTCTAGTCCCTCAGATTTTCGTAAGCACAGTGCTAAGCAGTTGTATTACTGAGAGATCCAAGAGAGCCCTTCCAGGGGAGGCGGGTGGGTTGCATGTGAATCTATGAAAGATACCAATACTGGATAACCGCGCAGTTACATGTAACGCGTTCCTTATCCAGTATTAGGGTATCTTTCATAGATTCACATGCCTGAATCAGAGTAGTAAGCAATGAATAAGCACATTTCGAAAGGTGTTGTAAATATACAACCACTAGATAATCACGTATATGTGAGAAACAACAGCACCAAAAACAATGACTCAGTCAAAGTATACATAACTGTGCGAAATGTGCGTACAGCAAGGATGGTGGGATGAAAGAAAGGGCTCACCTCCATGGGCGTGCGCGGGGGGGGGGGGGGGGCAAGGAGGGGCACTTGCCCCCCCCCCCCCCCTTAGAGCGCCAGGCGCCAGGCCGTGGACCCCCAGGGGTCCGTGACACATTCCCAGGGGGTCCGCAAACTGGATCGTATGAAGCGCCCATGCCATGCGTTACTACGTACGGCTACAATGACAGCGCAGGACCAAAAAAAAAAATAATTGGGCCAATCACCATTTCAGCGTTGGGGTGGAAGCTGAAGGGTGATTGGCCTATTATTTTATAGGCGCGCACGCTCGCCTCGCGCACGTTCCGACGGCAGTGCGTCTTCCCTCCCTCGCGTTTGCGGCCAGCCCAGGAGCATTTTGCCGCCCAACGCCCCCCTGTCTCCGCTTTCGTTTCGGCTAAGAAGAACACTAGCATTCGTTCCGGGCGGCATCTCGGACCACTCAAGAAGCAGGTGAGTTTATTTTTTAATTAAATTTATAGCTAGTGGGCAAGGGCAAGGCCAGGGGAATTCGGACGCTGTGTATGTTATTGAGGCCGGGTGTTTGGGGCCGTGAATCGGGTTACTGTCATGTATGGGCCTTGAAAGGGTGTTGCTGAAGGATCGGACATACATTTAAAACGCAAATGCACGTGTTTTTCTTATGGAGCGCCGCTTTAGGGCGGTGCGACCACCGGTGCCACCTTCCTGGGGGCACCGTGCTTGAATATTACGCTTTTGAAGCTGCCACCTGCTGCAGCGTTTCTTTCCCCGGCAATTACCAGGCTCGCTCACATAAATGTCACAATAACTCCTGTGATTAATTATCGTCCAAGAGAGATCATCAGCATTTTGCATAGTTGAGGTTTTGACTTATGTGAAGTAATAGTGCAGAGGGTTAAATATGCCTCTTGGAAACCGGTGCAGCTGTATTGCAAATTAGTGTATGTGATTGCTGGGGTGTGTCTACTAGCAACCTAGAGGTGATGCTGTCTGCCAAGAATTTTGATGATGAGCTCTGGTCCAAAGGCATCATTAGTCTGAAGATCTGGTTATGCTTTAAAGGCAAGCATCACAAAGCTATTTTCAGACCTCTGTTCCATGAGAATTTGTGAGAGAAAAAGCCCATTCCTGATTCGCAGAATCTGGAAAGGTGGAATTTCACCTTGCAAACAAAGTTGGTCCACAGAGATCCAGTGTGATGCATATGTTTGGGCAAATCTAGTTTTCAGTTTGGGAATATTGTCAGAATTCAGTGTAGATTTAAGGCGAGAGATCTTCTCTGTGTTTTCAGTATAGAACAAAGAAAATGTTTTGCACATTTCCTCAAGGAGTAACTTACACCAGATAAATGTATCTTTTCTGAAAGAGTAATACATGCTTTTTCCATATATTGCTTATGAATTCGTAACAAGAAAATGGACCTATGTGCCGAAGTAAGTCTGCCCGTGTACCAAGTGATTACAGAGTGCGTATGTACAGATCAGCAGGTTACTGCTTTCAAAAGAAACCTCCTTTTGTTACTTGCAATTTATATAACTTAAAGAAGCATGGAGCGCCAGGGCCGGCTTTAGGGCGATGCGACCACCGGTGCCACCTTCATGGGGGCGCCGTGCTTGACCGTTTATTACGCTTTTGAAGCACCTGCTGCAGCGTTTCTTTCCCCGGCAATTACCAGGCTCACATAAATGTCACAAATTAATAACTCCTGTGATTAATTATTGTCCGAGGGAGATCAGCATTTTGCATAGTTGAGGTTTTGACTTATGTGAAGTTAGTGCAGAGGGTTAATGCCTTCTGCAAAGAACGTGTACCAAGTGATTACAGAGTGCGTATGTACAGATCAGCAGGTTACTGCTTTCAAAAGAAACCTCCTTTTGTTACTTGCAATTTATAACTTAAAGTCCTAATATAGAATAGTGAGCTATTAACTTTCATCCCAGAACTGCATACACACTGCAAATAATACATTATTAGGAAATTGATTAATGTTGCAAAAAGGATTAATTTGGCTAGAAATCGATTCTTATTATTAAAGAGAACTCCCAACTATGCTGTTTCTTTTTCGACTCTGAGTTTGGGCTTCTCCACACCAAGCACTCTTAAACTATACTGCCTACCAGTATGGAGGACATGTGACTCCTACACTTTTAGTCTTTTGGCTTATGTAACATTTCAGAGGACTCCATTGTGATGCTTTGGGTTGACAAAGAAGCCGTCAATCAATAGACCTCACTGTAAGTACGCAACGAGAGGAATAATTTACAAGTTTTTATATTTTCCAAAGCGAATACATCTTAAACAATACTTATGAAATAAAGAGAAAAAAAAATCAGCACATAACATACCAGCTCTCTTGTTTGAAAGTGTATGCCTCCATAGTGAGTGCTTTCTAGTCATTGTCAGGTGTTTTACTTTTGGCAAACAATCGGAATTCCTCAAACAGCACTTTTAGAACGTTTTAGCACCCCCAGGCAGCTGTTGGAGTGCATCTACCCAGAACCTGACTGCTCAGCAGGAAGTAATGGCAGGCTGAACATACAGTGTGGCCGGCAAGTATTTAGTTCTAATTTTGGTTCCTCTTCTGTGGAAGAATACTATCGGCAGTCTATCTATGTTCCATACATGGACTCTATCATCGCATCATTAGAAAGCCGGTTTGGCAATGAAAACAAGAAAAATTTGAGTTTATTCTCACTTTACCCAAAACATATGGCACACATGACACTTGAGCAATACAAATGTCATATTGCAAACATCAGAGAAATTTACGACATTGAAAACCTGGAAGCCGAAGCAGTCACATGGTTTCAGATCTGGTCAACGAAGGATGAGCAGTTAGACAATGGATTTCTGGATTTGCTAAACCACACAGATTTATTTCCATCAGTCCAGCAAGCAATTCTCATTGCTCTCACATTACCAGTGACCACTTGCACAGTGGAAAGGTCTTTCAGCACAATGAGAAGGGTGAAAACCTGGTTGAGGTCAACAATGGCAGATGATCGCTTATCGGGTTTGTGCATGATGAGCATACATCGAGCAAAAATTGATGGAAACAAACAACAGCTGATTGATAAAGTAATTGATAAATTTGCACAAGACTACAGACGTTTACAGTTCCTTTTTCGAGATCAGTACACTAACCAGTGTACAAAAACTGAATAAAACTACTACTCATTGAAGAATGTGACTGTTACATTTCAGCAAGACTCTACATGTTTGCAGTTCCAATTTGGAAGAGAACAGCTGTTATGTATGGTAATAAATTTGATTTTATGTATTTTAATATATTTAAGTTAATACATTTTCACAATAAATACACTTGTCACATATTTTAATTCTCATTTGTTTGTGAATATTAACACCAAATGCAGACTGACTTTTCATGTTTTTTTTTATAATGCAGTTATAGTGCCTTCGCTACCTTGATCATGTGTGTATGAATAATGTGGTATATTCAATAGCGGTGACATGAAAACAGATTAGAAATTGCTAATCAGACAATAGCAGCTTGATCGGACCTTCCATTAATATTTTGCATCAGGTTTCTAAATCCTTTGCATGCCTGTGCTTTTTCACTTTTGGCCAAGAGCCGCTCCTGTCGGCAGCTGAGCTCTGCTTTTTCTTTGCCAACTGCTAGAAGATGTGAATGATATCTTCCAAAGTCCACAAAAGAAAGAGATGGCTGTGGCACAACAACCCTATGATGTATGAGATCATATGCAGCCTGCTTCCTGTCCCCCATGGCTCCTTCTGCGCCCCAGTGTTTCTTGTGCCCCACCTGGCACACATCATGTCGGAGGATAGTGATGACGTTAACATTTTGCCCCCCCCCCCCCCCCCCTGGAAACATTTCTGCGGATGCCCATGCTCACCTCTATTGAAATAGAGGACGAAGCACCGCTTGACCCACTGACGCATCCTTCATGATCTCCGTGTCCAGGCAGTAATGCTTGGTGAATGTATGCGGCGTCTTCCATGTAGTCGCTCTACATATGTCTACAATGGGTACCCCAGCAAACAGTGCCATAGAAGTAGACATGGTCCTTGTGGAATGGGCCCGAACTGTTGATTGCAGCGGACGTCCTGCTTGTTGATGACAGAAGGTGATGGCTGAAGAAATCCAGCGGGAAATGCTCTGTTTTGTGAGCGGTAGCCCTTTGAGGCCTACTGTACGCTATGAAGAGCTGATTAGATTTACGAAATGATTTAGTTCTATCAATGTAAAACTTTAGACAGCGCTTGATGTCCAAGGAATGTAGAGTTTTCTCCGCCACGGTTTGTGGATTCGGGAAGAATGAACGTAAAACAACAGGTTCATTAAGGTGGAACTGAGATGGAACTTTAGGAATGAACGCTGGATTTGTGCGGAGAAGGACCCTATCCTGTTTGAACTGCAGGAATGGGTCTTGGATGGAGAACGCTTGGAGTTCCCCCACTCGCCTTGCCAAGGTAAGGGCCAGCAAGAGCGCAACCTTCCAGGAGACATACTTAAGGTCAGCTCTGTGGTTTGGCTCAAACGGGTGCTTCATCAGTTGAGCTAAAACCGTGTTGAGATGCCAAGCCGGTGGAACAGGCTTTACTGGAGGAAATGTTCGAAACAGTCCTTTAAGGAATTGCTTAATGAGTCTATGAGACCATAATGATGGACCTGAAGAAGATCTCCTGAAGCGTGAAATTGCAGCCAGGTGGACCTTAATGGAGGCATGAGCGAGCCCAGATTTTGCCAGATGCAGGAGGTACGGCAAGACTTGCTCCGGGGTGGAAGAAAGAGGGTGTAACCGGTTTGTTTTACACCAGATACAGAATCTCTTCCATTTGAGTGAATAGGTTTTGTTGGTACTATCTGCTCGAGCTCGAGCTAGAATTTGTCTGCAGTCCGGAGGAATGTCTAACCCCTGAAACTCTGAACTCAGGAGCCATGCTGATAACCTGAGAGACGCTGGATCCGGATGTTGAATCTGCTGACTGTTGAGCGTTAGAAGAGATGGAAACGGATTCAATTTGATTGGAGGTTCCAGGGAAAGGAGGTGAAGTGGCCAAGCCGGAGCCATTAATATCAGAGTGCAGGGTTCCGCTTTCATCTTCCTTAGCACTCTGGGAATCGGGGGAAACGGCAGAAAAGCGTACGCAAAGAAGTTGCACCATGCTATCGAAAAGGCATTCCCCAGGGACCCCGGTTGGGGATGCCAGCTTGCAAAGTGTTGGCATCTGGTGTTGTGCTGGGTGGCGAAGAGGTCCAGTAGAGGGGTACCCCATTGAGCAAATATGTCGCTGAGAACTAGTTGATCCAGGTCCCACTCGTGGCATACTGCCTGCCTTCTGCTGAGATAATCTGCCAACACGTTGTGGCGGAGCAGCCAGTTCCAAATTCTTTGCGACTCGCGCGAAAGTGTGAGCGAGTTCCTCCTTGTTTGTTCAGATAATGCATTGTCGTGGTGTTGTCTGTCCGGACCAGCACTATGGAATTTTTGATCCTTGGAAGGAAGGCCACCAGCGCCAGATAGACTGCGCGTAGTTCTAGAAGATTGATATGAAGCATCTTCTCTGAAGGAGACCACTTTCCGCTTATCTGCAGTTCTTGAAGGAAAGCCCCCCAGCCCTCCAGAGAGGCGTCCGTGGTGATTATATGAGGAGCAGCAGGAAGCAAGAAAGGCAAGCCTTGAGAAAGCTTCTGGGGGCAAACCCACCATCTCAGAGCCTGTTTGATCCCCGGGGTCACCTGGATGATGTCGTCGAAGGACCCTGTACACTGGATCCACTGATCCGACAGTGCTTCCTGAAGGGGTCGCATCCGAAGACGGCAATGCGGGACTAATAGGATGCAAGAGGACATCATCGCGAGTAGGGATTTGAAGAGACGCACTGAGAGTGTCTTTCTGGACATTACCCGGAGTGCCAAAGACCGAAGTTTGTCCTTGCGCTCCTGAGATGGGAATGCTTTCCTCTGTATGGTGTCTAGTGTAGATCCCAGAAATTGCATGTGCTGGGACGGTTGTAGGACAGACTTGCCATGGTTGAGAGTTAGTCCCAGTGAATTGAAGAGCGCCAGACAAGCGTTGGAAGACCTTGTCGCGCCTTCCAGAGATGGAGACTTGATAAGCCAGTCGTCTGGATATGGGAAGACCTGGTGATGGTGATGGCGTAGGTATGCAGCCACTGGAGCTAGACATTTGGTGAAAATGCGTGGTGCTGATTTGAGCCCAAATGGCAGAACCCAAAACTGGTAGGGAATGCCCGCCACCATGAATCGCAGGAATTTTTTGTGCGGTGTATTGGTATATGAAAATAGGCGTCTTGTAGGTCTAACGACACCATGTAGTCGTCCGCATTGAGCAGATGTAAAACCTCCTGAATGGTGATCATACGAAACGACTGTTTCTTCAGAAATTTGTTCAGATCCCTCAAGTCCAATACAGGTCTCCATTTTTTCTCTTTTTTCCGAATGAGGAAGAAGCGGGAGTAAAACCCTTTTCCCCGTTGGCTTGGGGGAACTCTCTATAGCTCCCTTTTGGAGCATAAGTTTCACTTCTAGAAGTAAAGGGGGTAGGTTGTGAGTTTTTTGGCGGGGAGGGGTATGTGGAGGGATCTGTATGAATTCCAGAGAATGGCCGAATTGTACTAATTGCAGGACCCATCGGTCCGTCGTTAACTTTTGCCAATTTGGGAGAAAGTGGGAGATTTTTCTGCCAATCTTGGAGGGTGGAGAGAAGTTTGAAGCCGGCTGCAGTTAAAAGTCATTGCCGCCGAGCGGCGCCCTTCTGTCTTCCTCCTTTGCCACGAAAGGAAGATCTGTGGTATGAGGATTGCTGTCGCTGTTGGTATTGCGGACGGTTTTGTTGGGAGGAAGAAAAGGAAGGACGTTGTTGGAATTCTCCCCTAGGGTAAGTGTGACCTCTCCCTCTTGAACCACGAAAGGAAGGATTCCTAGACTGTAAAGAACCCAAAGCCCTGGCAGTATCAGTATCTTTTTTGATACCCTGCAATGCCTCATCAATATAAGGACCGAAGAGAAGTTGCCCATCATATGGCATATCCAGCACCTTGGTTTGGACCTCCGGCCTGAAAGAGGTGGCCTTGAGCCAACCCTGGCGTCGAAGGACTGCTGCACCAGCCAATTGTCTGAATCCGGTTGAAGCAATATCCATTGCGCAGTCAATCAATTCAGAGGCAGATCTTTTTCCTTCTAGCAAAATCTTTTTAGCCTCATCCTTTGATTCGTCTGTCAAGTCTGCCAGGTATGGTGCAATGTCCGCCCACATTTGACGGTTGTAACGTCCCAACAGTGCAAGGGCGTTGGAGGCACGCACTGTTAAGGCGGACATTGAGGAAAACCGTTTGCCTAGGTTTTCCAGTCGCCTACCTTCCTTATCTGGCGGGGCGGTCAATAGAGCAGCTGGGTTGTTCGACCTCCTCTGTGCAGCCTGAGTAATTACAGAGTCCGGCTTCGGATGGCCTGTAAGACAAGCCAGAGCGGTATCAGGAGCCTTATTTTTTTTGTTCAGACGTGGTAGTACTGGAGGGACTGTTGAAGGATTCTTCATAATCTTTAAACCCTGTTCCCAAATGTAGTCAATTATAGGAATTGCCCGGACAGACTTTTTGAAAGGTTCCTTAAAATCATAAAGGAAACGGTCTTGTTGGTACGAAGGCATCGGAATCTGGAAGCGCTGGGCCGCTCTTTCTATGATGTTATGAAAACCGCCGATGTCTTCTGGCGGCGAGTCGACTGCGGTAGGGGTAGGGGAAACCAGGCAGGGAAGGATGTAATCATCCCATTCATCCTGGTGAGATTGGGTGTCCTGAATTTCTCCTCCTTCAGGATCTTCCTCATCCTCGTCATCCGAGATGGGACGAGGTGGTGATGTTATAGGCTCTGGTTGTAAAAGCAATGGAGGCGGACGTGGCTGTGGTATTGCAGGCCCAGCTGGCATCGGGGAAGGTGCCGGCGTCGGGAACCTTTGCTTGTAATCCGATATTAGGAATTGAAGGTCCGTGACCAGAGACACAGGCAGACACACGATGGAAGGTGGGAGCTGTACGTATACCTGAGGATCCTCCTGATATTCCTGGGCAATGTCTTCATAGTCTGAGACATCTTGATACTTTACATGCAGCTGTGATGGACTTGTCGCTGCAGGAAAGAGACTGGCGTCATCTGAATCTTCCTCTTCAAAAAGATGAGTCTGAGGCAAGGTTGGGACCTTACTGGGTGAAGTGAGGGCTGGAGTCAGTACACGTTTGGTTATTTTGAGGTGCACATATGTACTTTGTATATCAGAGTCCAAATCCGTCGACGGGCCCGTTGACGGTAGCACTGTAGACTGTTACAGGCATCAACGTAGTCGACGAGGCTGTCGCCGTCGGTGTCGTCGTCAGCGACGAGGATAATGAAGAGGACGTCGACGGCGATGGTCTCGTCGACTGTGTTCTCGTCGTCGAATGCTTCGTCGACGCTGTCCTCGTCGACTATGTAGACGTTGACGAGGAAGCTTTCGTCGACTGTATCGTAGTCGACGCTCCCGTCGGCAGTTTACTCGCCGACATCATTTTAATATCTAGCGTCTACGAGATAGCTATACCTGCCGTCGACGATGAAGTGGTCGTCGAAGACGTAGAGTGGGAAGCCACTGTTCATAGTGTCATCGTCGAGGTGACAGAAATAGCTGTCGGAGATCTTTTCGTCGACGCCACCGTCGACGAGGTCGTCGATGGGGTGGAGACTGGCTTTTTGAAGGTATGTGGCACAGTCTTGGGAGATGCAATTCCTGGCGGAGACAAAGCCAAGCCCTCTGAAGACTTTTTCTGTGTCTTTTGAGGCAGCTGCGACGAAGGGTCCGGAGATGACACCCTTGGTCTTTTACGTGAGAGGAGATAGAAGAACCCTCACTTTCCTCAGAGGACACAACCGTTTCCTTGTCCTTTAGCCTTTGCAGCCAAATTAAAAGGCGCCCTTCTCTGTCTTTCAGAGTCTTAGATGAGAAGTGCGACATACCTTGCAATCTTTTGAATTGTGGCTGGGATAGAGGCAATACAGGCAGTCTTTATGCTGGTCGTCGACGTGAAGCCTCTTCTTCCCACATGAGGCACAGGATCTGAAAAGTCCCTTCTTTGGGGTATCAGCCATGTTGAAATCCAAGAAATTAGAGCAAAATACTGTAAATCCAAAGAAATGAGCAGAGCTCAGTGGAGACTCCCTTAGCACGACGTGCGGTAGAAAATCTGAGGGACTAGAGCTCCTTCCAGGAGGGTTCTAGAGGGTGGTGCTAGCTGATTGGCTACTGGCCAAACTTTGGTCCTTTTTACATAAGGACGTGGATAGCTTACTAAGCTAAGGCCTCTGGGCCTCTTGCTATATATGTCTACTAAGACATTGCTTTGTTATTTACCGGTGACTCCCATCCAGACGACGGGGAATGATTCAGGCATGTGAATCTATGAAAGATACCCTAATACTGGATAATGCCCATGCACCACCCATGAAATGCCTCCCTGACACAAAGTAATGCAAGGCGCCATATTGTGCTGTGTTGCATTACTTTTAGTTACAAACCAACACAAATCGTTTTTTGTGTTAGTTTGTAAATCCCAGCAGAAGACTTTGCATCAGGTTTGTTTTTAAAAAGTAATGTAAACCAGACGCAAACGCTTTGTAAATCTGGGCTCACATGTTTAAGTTAAAAGAAGGGCTTACAAAATAGATTTTAGTAATTTGAAATCTGACTACTTAGCACAAACTTTGCTTAAAAGTTTCCATTAAAAACACCTCCAGAACTCAGCAGGTAGCGTCCTCTTGTAAAATCTCAAATCACTTCACTAATTAAAGGCCAACAAAGGCAACCAACACAGCCTTTAGATTTTCAAATTAACCAATTGCACACATTTACAGTTTTTCATATTGCCAGGGATCCTGGCAAGAAGGCCTCTAGCTTATAAATGTTGTTTACAAGAGCTAGTCATTGGGAGCGTGTGTTGGTGGAGAACGATTGTAGCATTTGCATCTCCCCAGTCTGCAATATTTTGAAAATGTAACCACCAGCTGTCACATTTGCACAGCCCACCATCCTTTTTTTGTTTAAATAAAATGTAAACAGCTACACCATGTATACAGTGCACCATCCATCACAATATAAAACTTTACGGAACTATTTAATGTCTCAAACACAAGTTGCTCAAAAATGCAATAGTGTGGCGCCAAATGTTCTAATCCATGCAGCAATATCCTGGGGGTCTGAAGAATGCGAGTGCAAAGATCTCTTGGCGGTGGTTGTTGGAATTAGGGTAGATCGATCACAGAGTTACAAATTCATTTAAAGAGTCTGTCTGGACTTCTGGCACGAATCTAGAACTGGCACGAATCTAGAACTGGCAGACAAGATCACGGTCTTTGGTAAACCAAACGTATGGTTTCTTTTTGGTGAACGCCTGTACTGTAATTCCCCAACTATCCTTGCTGAGGTCCAAGGGAGCAGAAGCGCAGTCTTCCACCGAAAATTTGTGGAGCGCTCCGAGGATGGGTTTGGAAGGAGGCAACATGATTTGGTTCTATACAGCTTATCTCCAAAGGAACAGAACACCTCACTTTACGAAAAGGACGTAAAGAGTCCATTCAAGAAGTGTTTGATAAACCTCATAGAGAACAAATAGAAGGCAGTGTCCTCAGTTGTCTGGAATATGAAAACTGCGGTCAGGTGGACCCTAAATGATAAATACTTGTGGTCACTCTTAGCCAGCTCTAGCATTAGCAGAATGAGATGTGGTGTGGGGAGCGCACTCTCCAAATGGTTCAGGTATTTCAGACACCAATTCTTGAGGACTCTGTTGGTCTTCCTCCAGGCAATGTAGATTCATCTTCCTGTCCTTCAGCGTTCTCCTGGAGATTTTCTGTCAGTAGGAACAGGAGTCTGGTCGATGAGAATTGTGAAGGCAAACAGATCTGTTTGAGCCTTTTTTCTTTGACAAGAATATTCACAAAAATGAACTGCATTTTGAAGTAATATTTTTCTGTCAGAAAACAAAATAAAATCTACTCTATCTTTAAAGATGTTGACTGAAGTGTTTTCTGTAAGGTTTGGAAGGTTTCCAAAGAAAAGGGCAATAAAGGCGTAGGTCAATGCTTCAGAAAATAGAAGCGCCAGCTATTAGAACTGGTTCCGCTGTCACTGCATGGTGGTGTGCCTTACGTTAAAGAAGCAGTGACAATTGTATATCCCTTTAGGCTGCAAGATATTCGGTTGCACTGCCCTTCTTTTCTCTCCACCTTCCTTGAAAGGTTTGTGAACGTTTTCACTTTCTGAAGTTAGAGACTTTAAATCGGTTACTCTTAAACAAAAGTGAGAACTGGCTAATACAAAACTGTAAAAAAAAAAAAAAAGTTTGCTTTGAGTTTACAAAGCTGTCTTTAAGAGCAGAGTTTGCATGTAGTGCTTTAGAACTATAAAGGATGTTCTCTGGAGTTGCAAGATGCATTCAGTTGAAAAGGCCGGATGTATTGATGTCGGTAGTCAATTTTCTTGCCAACTAGCATTTCATTTTGTTGCTTTCCGGAAAGGGAGAAGCATCTTGCTCATCCACTTCTTAATGATCAAGCACTAATCATTGAGGTTCCATAGCAAGACTGAGGCATTCTGATCTAAGCAATAAGCTGCATGTTTTCTTAAGACCACACAGAAGCCATTGCATCTGACGAGCAGAGGAACAGCTGAACAGAGGTTGAAAGGCATACCACAGCCTTGCAGAGCAAAGTGATTGTTCACAATCTGAGCATTTCCGTGGGGATAGTGTCACAACTTCTGCACTTGCATTTTTTGGTGTGCGAGTAAAACACCCTCCATTTGTCAGTCATGAGATCTTTTTACCAAGGGTCTTGCAAAGTCTGACACGGGATTTCATCTATCATTTGATAAAGATTTGAAATCACCTATTTATTGATCAGTGGTGATATTCCTCCAGCCCGAGACACATCTTTTTTAGAATTGTTCTTTTTATTAAATGAAAGGTGTAACGTGGAAAAACAATATTCAAGCAATAGTGTTCACCATGTATCAGTCAACAGTGGTACCCCAGAATAATCATTACACCGACAAGAGTAGAGCATGGTACAATATTTCAACATTGGAGTCTAGTACACAATGTCTTGTCGTCTGTCCGTCAGCGGTTCGCAGATCTCTCCCCTATATGCGTTCCACTTTTCGGCCCAAGACAAATCTTGATTCTCCCCCACCCCACCTGTTCTCACACTCCGAAAGGACAGGGCCCACAAGCTGTCACTTAGATACTTTGCAGAATTCTGTGAGCAAGAATGCAGGGATCTGTTCTCTTGGATGCAGGTTGGCCTCTTTTCAGAAGGGCAGCCCTGGTCACAGTATGTACGGAGGTATGGCTCCTTTGCCCTGGCATGCCAGGTCCTCCTCTACCAGACTGAGGTTTGTTGGCGGCACTTTGGAAGTTTCCCTCTGTTTACCACTAAAGCACACTATCCACGTTAGGCGCGCTCTCATGCAAACAAAACTATGTGCTTCCAAAAGTTGCAATGAACGGCATGCCCAATACTTTGCTCTGGACCTCGAGCTGGAAAGCTGCCACTTGGTGTAGGACGAGGAAGCAAAAGACAATTGATGGACGGAATGCAGAACAAATCAAAACATTCACCCCCAGTCAAGAGATCTGGGTTAAATCCATCATTCTTTTGCTCACCATGCCACCCCAGTTTAGACCTGGCCATATGCAAATCAGTCTTGACCCTGTGCCTTATGGGAACAGTCCAGCCCGAACTGCCAAGCCAGGTCCTCTCTGGACCAGAAACAAACATCCTAGGACCGGTTACCGGGTTTCACCCCTCTTCAGCCAGGATAGCTTGATTCCAGTGGCACAGTGATTCCAAATTAACCATGTCTGGGCATACCCAGCGTACTTAGGGAGAGAAAGCAAAAGACAATTGATGGACGGATAGCAGAACAAATCAAAACATTCACCCCCCAGTCAAGAGATCTGGGTTAAAGCCATCATTCTTTTGCTGAAAGACAATTGATGGACGGAATGCAGAAAGAAGACAATTGATGGACGGAATGCAGAGGGTCAAGACTGATTTGCATATGGCTGGGTCCAACTGGAATGGCGAGCAAAAAAACGATGGATTTAAACCCAGATCTCTGTACTGGGGTGAATGTATGACATTGTTCTGCATTCTGTCCATCAATAGTTCTTTTTGCACTTGGTGTAGGATGGCAGCTTCCTCAAGTTAGTGAAAACTGGCATCTGATGCGACCACAGCAGCAATGATAGGAGCTGCCACAATATCCACTTATTGTAGGATAGTTCTCACTTTCAACAGTATTTTCTCGCCAATCATAATCACCAGTGAAATGTAATTCTCCAGGTCTTACTGCTGTGGAGGTAGCTGCTGTGGTGCAGGCAACTAGCCGAATTGACAGTGCTGGTAATACAGCATAAAAAAGTTACTGTGTGCAGAGTTTACACAGGAAGCGAATTGTTCTATCTCATTGGTTGATAAAAGAACTGGTATTCTTCCGGCTAATGCTGTTAATATAAAGATAAAAATTTGTAAAAAGCGACAATTAACCACATTATTCAGAGAAGATGTAACGGGCCATTGGTGCTCTTGAGAAGTGTGTGACGAAGTTTCCAAACAAGTTAGTACCATGCCCTTATCCGTCACAGCTGCATGTCTTGCTCTGTAACCTTTCACATATGGTTTTACGGAACATTTTTCAGGACTTATTCTCATGCTGAGGCCTAGATTGCAACTGAATATCTGTTATTTTAATAAGGCCAACAAGACACTGGTTCTTTCCCTGGTGTCTTGGTTATTGTAGGGGATATATCTACCCATTGCTTCAGGCATAGTGTCAGCTAGTATGAACTTTGCAGCTCCACTGTCCAATTACTCATTAAAGTGGAAACGTTAATTTGAAAGACTATCGCTTACAGTGTTGTATGTTCTTGGTGAAATGACGAGATTGAGATACTTGTATGTTTAATTCTATGTGAATGGGACACGATCTCGAATGACATGGAGATGTGGAGCTAAGTGGTGCTCTTGATTGTCGGGAGCCTCTAGATCTGGTGTTTGGATGGCTGGACATAAGACAAGCACGCCTAGAGTCTTCTCATGTACGAGGAAAAATTTATTAGCGCTGTTTTTTGAAAAGCTACATCAATATGGCTCAGTTTCTAATTTTGTGTATTTCAATTGCCTAGATATACTGGAGGTACATTGGAGGTAATTTCAGACCATCGTGGTGGGTTATGTGATGGTCTGGCAGAATCTATGGTGTCTGACCCAATTTTTGACCTCAGTCAACGGTTTCTAACATGGTCTACCATGCCTTAGTTGATGTGCAGGAAGTTGGCGAGGCAAACAGAACGGCATAATTCATTGTGATCATTTCTCTACGGCCACATGAATTACAGCTGTAGGTGGCAAAATTAGCCTCTAGAGGCCTCTTTCAGCCACTAAATATTGGTGCTTGCAGAACCTAAGGGAAATAAACACTCAGTTAAAGATATCTTAGATTCAGAGGTTGAGTCTGTAGGCCTCCGATTTCCTTCAACAAACTGGGAAAAAAACATCCTTCTAGGCTTCACCTAGAAATGTGTGCAGTGATAGCAATCATATCCAAATTGAACTTCGGTACTGATTTTTATTTTTTCCTTGTGCAATTACTATCTTATCATACGGTCAAGAAGTGGTGGCTGTATTACTAAATGTCTGGAAATTCAATCATGTTGCACCTTTGTGAAATCACTGGATGAACTGCCTCCTAATCATGGTAATGTCAAAACCTACAGGTTGGGTGAAGGGAATGGAAAGAAAAAGTGGAAATAATCGTGCAATATCAGACTGCTCAGGGACATTGGCTGGTTTAATATTCATACCAGACCACTTAAAGTTCACAAAGACGAATGAAAGCACCAAGCATCTTTATGTGAGCATTCTTGCAATTCAAAAATATGTAGGAAGATTTTCTTGTGTTTTCTAAGCAGTCTACATTTTGTGAAAAAAACTAATTGGAATTCAAGTTACAAATTTAAATACAGGCGTTACTATTATTGCCAAGTCTACAACCAACAATTCAGTCAAATTAAGGTTTCACAATTAGAACATACCTGTGGAAGCCCCTAAAGCAAGAGCCTTTGCAATATGTCCTACTGACTGAATCCCGCCATCTGCAATTACTGGCACTCCAAACCTTCGTGCATACTCCGACACCTTGTACACAGCAGTGGCCTGTGGTCTGCCACATGCCAACACTAAATTGGGGAAAAAGAACAAAGCTGCCAAACATGTTCTGTTCTTTAAATGCATTGCACTACAAATTTTGTAAATCGGCAGTACAAATATTCATTGAGAATGTTGACATACAGCAGTTGGTGATGATAGAAATTATGCAAGTTGCAAATGGTTCTGAATACAAAACGTAACCCAAAGCTGGATAAATAACTGAGTTTCTGTATAATAATTCCACAAGGGGAAAGGAAACGTTTAAAGCAGGTTAATACTTGTAAAAACGAAGTGCTTCATCTTGGCTATTTTCTCTGAATTCATAAACAGCTCAATATCTCAGTGCACCTGCAGAATCTGAGCATCTTTAAAAGTTCAGAATGATATATAATTGAAGGAAAAACAGAGCCAATTGTCTTCACCAAAAGCCAATTAACTATACAAGGAAATTCAAAATGCGAGGACTATGAAATCCGTTTTCCAAAACCTCCATCCTTGAGAAGGTCTTAACTGGATTGGTTTGAATAATAAAAGATGTTTTGTTTAGCATTCTTACAGATCTCACTACGTATAAAAGGGATACCCAAATTTAAGCCGCATGAGGAGAGAATGATTCTCATTGCTCCAGAATGGTCCCAACACTGGTGGTACCTAAATCCTCAGTTGCCCACCGTTCAACTTATAAGGCTTCGGTGCAGATGCGATCTTATCAGGATGTTGTGAAATGTTCTCTAATACTAGGGGTTCATTACAGAACTTGAAGACCTGGCTTCGCAGCACCTGAACAGAAAAACCTTCCAGAGGACCATTCACAGGGAAGCAAAATGTTCTGGTAATAGAACCTTGCCAATCTTCAAATGGGTGAGGTTCTTCATTTGATGTCTGGAAGTTCAAGCAGACCCAACTTGCCAGAGAGAAAGAAATACCACCATAGTTTCTTATCTAGGTCTGGCTTTCAGTTTATATCTATTAAAGTACATTTTACTGAGATTAACAATTACTGCACAAGTACTTCGTATGCACCCTTTCTGCCTGAGAAAAGTTACCTATAAGGCCTTAGAACACCAACTAAAGCTTTTAAGCAAACCTCTCACAGAAGAGCTAGTTTGGTATTTTTAATAGAACCACCTTTTCTTCCAATGAGAAAGGTTGACCTCCAACACCAGTCTTAGCTGCCTTTTTAGTGAGCATCACTGCAGCTCAAGGATCAGTGGGCTACAAGCTGAGTACTCAAAAACAGTATACTGTATTTCACTGTAATTAGGGCTTTTTATGGATTTGCGCTTTTCTTGCAAAAACAATCCAATCTCCACATTAACCAGAGAACATCCATTTAGACATTGTGCTTGAATTAATCCTGTTCAGCAGAAAGGCTACTGCATAATTTGCATGTTAAAAAGGTCTCTGCATTACTAATTGGACTGGTCAAAGATACATGGTTGATCTTACAGGACCTTTGTTCTCAAACGACAACTAAAAGGTTAGTATCCAACATTACTGCACGTCTCCTGAAGGCTAACTGACCCCTTGGGCAAACCTGAGGCTCATTCTAATAGGGGGGGAAAAAACAGCACATGCTGCCTTAAATTGAAAAAAAATGGATTTCTGACATTAGCAGAGCTGTTAACCTGAGAATTCCATAACCTTGCCAAGCAATAGTGCTTTGATTGCAGCACCAAACGGATATCCTATGGTGCAGGCTTTACTGCCTTATCTGTCAAAGTTTTCACTACGTCCTCATTTTAGAGTCAAGTTAACTATTCCAATATTGAGATTTTCATACTCAAGCAGGTCCCATGAAGGTAAGGATGCTTTCTTGTAATCATGGTTCATCATGGGGGAACTTTCTGAATTCATAAACATTCACCCTCTGCCCCAAGGATCCTTTCACAATCAAACTTCCAAAGGCTTCGAAGACCATGCGCTGCATGAGGAGACCACTCCAACCTTTGGAATTCTTGAAATGGCAATTTCGCCAAATTGGCGTTTCCAGTGTAATGCATCATTTGACTTGGCTTTAAAAAAATGAAAACAATTAACATATTGCATCCTTTATGCTTATTCTCCACTCGAAACCTTTTAAGTTTTGAAAGGTATTTACTTTTAATGGCTTTCCAGGATTCCTCACATGAAGACTTCTACAATAGTTTAGGAATATCAGAGAGAATCTTATGTTCGAGAGCAAATTGATCAATATTCTTGCAGCACATGCACGTGAAAACTTTGAAAGTCTCACTCTGAATGCCTGTAAGTGGCAGAATGTGGCTTTGAGTGTCTTTCAAAGCTTTCACATGCATGTTAAACTTGTTGATCAATACACAAACAGATAATATAACTTTGAAAAATATCAGTACTAATGTGACCCAGAGAATGTGTAGATTCCTTAAAAAGGTTTAGTTGACACTTATTTCCAGGACTCTAACGAATCGAAAATGCATTGGAGTGTTTCAAGCAAATCACAGCTAATGCATATTTCACATTATCATGCAAGTTAGTACACCAAAATGCATACTTCATTCTTAACGCATGGGGTTTTGAAAGTCTTGGAGTAAACCTTAAAACTGTTCCAGAACTCAAGATATATCCTATTATCCAAAAGGATCTGTGCTGAGCTGAATGAAAATAATGGGTTAATGTCTAGATTAACCATCAAACGTGGCGTTTTATGCCAGTGAACAGCCTGGGATTTTACTCCAAGTAAAAATAAAAAGCGACAGTAAAAAACACTCTTGCGTTCTTAATAAGGGGCATAACCAGATTCTCAATCCAAATTTGTGATGTGCATTAGTGCCAAAAACATTCGAAAATATTGTCTAACTGAAGATACTTGGGTGTTGCATTAATCACTGTGAAAGGAAAAACTAGACTCAACAGCATGCCTACAAAAATCCTAGGATCCCATTGATAGAAAAGACGTGGCAGAATTGCAATGACTAACGTGTCCAGCACTGCCCCATCCTTACATAAAAAGTCAAATATAAACAATCATTAGAATCCAGAGATCATTTTTAGACCAACCTCAGGAGGTTGCCTCTTAGCCCTAGGCAGGTAGGGATCTCCAGTAACAGCCCTTGGCACTGGTAAGTCAAAACATCCGGATGCCAAAGAACTGAAATGTGGTGTGGGACACACCCAAAAGCATGGTTCAGAATTTACATGCTTCTAAAGTAAATTAGAAAATTTGCATCGCTAGCATGCAAATAAATGATAGTTAATTTTCTAAAGCTTACATTACTAAGGAACATTTAAAACCTATTCCAATTCACCTATATTTAGCCAAAACGTCTTAGGATTACTCCAGGAAAGCCAAATTCTGGACAATTTAGGCAGCAGAACACTGGTACTTACAATTAATATCTGAACACTGAAATGTTAGCAGTGCTTACAACGACTGCTGCAGATAGGACTGACGAGCATTGGTTTGGCAATTTGGTGAGGTAATTAGAGCACAATTCTGAACCCTGCTTTTGAATAATAAAAAAGTTACTACTTTTTTTTTTTAAAGCCAACCAGTATCCAAAGCCACAAAACCCCAAGTGCATCTACAACTAAACGGGTTATAAGTCAAGCAGGACAATAAACAGCCAACCAAAATGCTGCTTTCAGGCACAGAACGAGGGTTGGAAACAGGGGCATGTAACTTACTATAAGTGCCCTTGACAGTAGAACAACATTTGGGGCTGTGGGACTTTAGGTCTGGAGGGATCTTTGGAGCAGCTAAACAATGAAAACAAAAATGCACAAGTAAAGAATAAAGTGGGACAGGCATTATATTTGAGTCAGAAATTTACCAGGAAAGCGAAAATAGGAGAAGAACCTGCTTCAAGAGCTCCTATAAAGGATCAAATCCACGTTCCTTTTGTAGAGTGGGTTGGGTGAACCGCATCTGAATGCACCATTTTATAAAACAGATTTCGCACTTGAAAAATCACGTAAACCGTGTTGTAATTTTTAACTTACTAATTTGCCACTTTAGTACTGGGCCTAGAGCAGAGGACCATATTAAGATTCAATGCAGAAATAATAAAGGACTTAACTGGTCAAGATCACCAACTCACTGTAAAGCAGCAGTCATCCTCTGTCTAAAATACACAATTAGAGTTCTATTTTGAGAATTACTGAGGAGATTTCAAATGCAGAACACGGAAGGCTACTCTTAGTTAACATCTTCTTTGGCTGAAAACTTTTTCCAAATATACTCTGGCCTATCGGACATTAACTCTTGTAGGGATGGTAAAGTCTGATAAGAAAATTTGCCAGATAAACACATTACAGATCATTTCATGTATCAAAAACGGGTAGAAAAGCAAGCTAGCAGAAATGACTAGGAATTCCCGGTCTCAGCTGTGATTTTACCCAGCTATTGTGAGAAAGCATTTGGTTGTGACAGTGACAAAAATGCTACCCAGAAGAACTAGTAGATAAATGATGTTAAACATCCAGGTACATTAGAAGAGTAACTACATAAAGGAATATGCTACTTACCAGTATGCATCTGTTCTTGGCATGTAGAGCTGCAGAGTTGTACACTTAGCATAGATCGCCATCTGGTGTTGGGCCCGGATGTTTGCAGTTTGTTTTTGTTCTTTGGACAGTCTTTGGAAGTCACGAGTTCGGTGACTCCTCCTTCGGTCCGTACTGCGCATGGGCTTCGGCTCCATCCTCAGATTGTTTTTCGCCAACAGGGAAATGATGGAGCGTAGTAATAACAGTGAGAAACCCATGTGTGTTGTATCTAAATAAGATGTACTGGAACGGATACAGGTGGCCGGGGAGGCGGGTGGGCGTGTACAACTCTGCAGCTCTACATGCCAAGAACAGATGCATACTGGTAAGTAGCATATTCCGTTCTAGGCATATGAGCTGCAGATTGTACACTTAGCATAGATTATATAGCAGTACCCAACCTTAGCGGCGACCACCGGTATCCGTTGCAGTGGTTTGAAAAAGTGTCTTTTGTACAGCCTAGCCCACCCTAGCTTGCTGCTTGGAATGCACATCTACACAGTAATGTTTTGTGAAGGTGTGCGGTGTTGACCATGTGGCTGCTTTGCAGATGTCATCTAAGGGTGTGTTCCCTAGAAAAGCCATAGAAGCCCCTAACTTTCTTGTAGAGTGGGCTTTAGGCGGAACAGATAATGTTCTTTTTGCCTTTTGATAGCAAATTTGTATGCACTTTACAATCCACCTAGCTATCCCTGATTTAGAGATGGGGTTGCCTTTATGTGGTGGAGAGAAGGAAACGAACAATTGTTAGACCTGTCAGCCCTTTGGGTGGTCCCTCCTCATCATTATTTATTTTGTCCCACTTTTGCCTCAAACCCTGTTTGAATTTTTCCTTTTTGGGAACCACCAGACTTTAGTGTTGCTACAGATTCAGGGAGCCATTTTAGCTACCCCTGAAACTTCTGTCTGAGGGCCTGAAGCACAAAATGGTGGCCTCCTGTGACATCACCAGCATCCACTGGAACCTACCAGCACTTTCCAGAACCTTCCAGGAGATTCCAGAACTGTGTGACAGTTGGAAACCGTTTAGAATGTTGGGAGGATAAGAGAGGCAGTTGGCAGTTGGAGCTGGCAGTTGGCACCTGACTGGTGAAGAGAGAGGAGCACAACAGTGAAGGAGGAAGGAGTGAAGCAGCAGGGGTGGAAACTTGTGCCTGGAGTGGGGTCCATAAACCCACCCTTGATACTTGTCCCTACTGATGGATCCCAGCCTATAGCCCTGTGTGGGAAGAAGACAGAAGAAAACCATCCTAAGGACCTGGACAGCAGGAACAGGCCTTAGAACCAAGAAAACAGCAAGATTCTGACCTGAGAACTGGTTTCCCTGGAGCCTGGCGTCGAGTAGCCGAAGACCTGGAGCCCGAGGTGGAGAAGCGGCGCTGACTGAGGTAGCAGACGTCGTACCCGGAGCCGCCTGAGGTCGTAAGAGGGCGCCGGCGGAGGTCGAGAGGAATACCAAGGGTCGAGAAGGAGGTGAACCGAGGTCGAGTGAGCGGCGTCATCGGAAGGGTGAAGTCCGCCCTCCGGAGTCGTCGGAGACCGAGGTAGAGGAGCACCGGGGGTCGGGAGTGAGGATCGCACTCCGGAGTCGCCCGGAACCTGTGAGGAAGAGCACCGGAGGTCGGGGGTGAGAATCGCACCCCGGAGTCGCCGGAAGTCGACAGCGAGGCCAGGCCGGCCGACGTCATCGGAGCCGAGAGCGCCATCGGACCGGAGCCGCCCGAAGTCGACATCGTGAAGAGACTGCCCGACGCCGTCGAATCGGAGGTCGAGATCGAACCGAGGCCACCGACATCGGACCGGAACCGCCTACCGGCGTCGACAAAGAACTGACACTGTGCCGAGGCCGCCGAGACCGAACCGGAACCGCCTCACGGCGTCGACACGACTCCAGCGGCGTCGGAACATCAGAAAAGGGCAGTAAGTGGAGTAGAGGGCGCCTAAGGCCCTGTGGAGACCTGAGAGACTACTCTAAGGGGCTAGGGAGGTGCTGAAACCCATCTGACTGTGCCTGGGGTGAACTGGGACTAACCTAGAGAGGTTGTGTGGAGAGGAAAGCCAGGGTATTGGAATTCCCCCCTTTGATCTACCTCAGTTTAGGCCTCAGCCTTTGCCTCAGCCAGGGAGTAGGACCCCCCAAGCCTTCCACACCCTACAAGCTGTGCCTGGGCCAAATCAGCCCTTAAGTATTGAAGTGTCATCTGATTCATGAGTGTTATTGTATACTTCTAATTATTTATTGGGGAAACTGTATTTATCAAATTCTTATCTATTTAATGCTGCACTGTGTTTATAGGTCCACAGGACTTGTTGGTGTACAGTATTTATTGGTACAGTATTTATTGGTACAGTATTTATTACCTCAAAGTATTTAATTGTCTGTATATATTGCACTTGTATTTATGCCCTGTTATTTATGATCACCCCTATTTATTTCAGCAAACAGCAATTATTTATTTGACCTGCTCTATTTAAGAATTTGTATATTGTGATTGTTATTTATTTTCCCAATCAGCAACTAAGAGAAAAAGATAAAGAAGGATATTTTCATAATTTTTACGGTGTAGAGTCGTTTTTGGAACGGATGCACGCATGGTTATTGTATGGGTATATTGTATGCTTAGCACTGCGCCTGTTTCCTGACCACTCGAGCCAAGCTACCCCATTGTGTTGGGAAGGTCCACCACCACCCTGCGGAGTGGGAGTGGGGCTGTTTCCAACATAAATTGGTGTTCAGTGGTGGGATAGAGCTGTGCCTACATATACTCAACAATAACTGTGGGTAGTCCATAGGCCTACACCGGGAGTTTTCTCACAGCGGCCTTCCTAATTGTGGGTTTTTGTTTTTTCCAAATTTACTCTGGTGGTGGGAGGAGGTATTACTAAAGGTACCCCCCTGCATTGTTACTACACAAAACCTGTCCTCTAACCTGAGTGGGCAAGATGGAGTTTGTTCTTGAAAATCTAGACACGTACACTGTGGCCCAACTCAGGGAGTTTTGCCAGCGAGAGGGGGTGTACTGTCCCCCAGGAGCAAAGAAGGGTGCACTCCAAACCAGCTTAAGGGCTTGGGGGGAGGCACGCAGGGAAAGCAAGGCTGAGGAGGAAGACAGGGATGGAGAGCCTGACCCCGAGGGGGCTGAGATGTACCAACCTGAGGTGGGGAACCTGTCCGCAGGGCCCAGGACACTTTCTAGGAAGGGCAGCACTGTCTCTAGTGGGGGCTTATCCGAAGTGGAGTTAGCAGACCGGAGAGAGAAGAGACAGCTCACATGGGACTTAGCAAGGCTGGAAAAGGAGAAAGAGGAGCAGAGGATGGCCCATGAATTGCGACTGAAAGAAATAGATCTTCAGATTTTGAGAATCGGGGCACAACCTGTTCCTAATGGTGGCAGCCAAAACCAAGAGTCCACCAGGGAATCCAAACCTTACCTGCCAAAGGACATTGTAGCGAGCTATGGGGCGGGTGACGACATCGCCAAGTGGCTAGCAGCCTATGAGGTCTCATTGAGGGCCCATGGGGTTCCAGCGAAGTATTGGGGAGGGGGATTGTACAAGTACATGCCTCCAGCAGGTAGGGATGCTTTATTGGCCCTCGAGGAGGATGAGCAGACCCACTACCCCACCATGAAACTGGCGCTCATCAGAAAGTTTGGACTAACACCTGAAAAGTACAGACAGAAGTTCAGGGGTAGTCACAAGCTGGGCACGCAGAATTGGGTGGACTTCCTGGACTATGCGAAGAAGGCAATGGAAGGTTGGATTCAGGGCAGTGAAGTGAGGAACTACGAGGAGTTGTTTGACCTAGTACTGAAGGAACACCTGCTCGAGAAATGTTTCCCTGAACTGCGGCAACACCTGGTGGATAGCAAGCTGACCAGTCCCCGGAAGCTTGCTGAGGAGGCGGACATTTGGGCTAGTACCCGGGTGTCCACAAGGGGGACTGGAGGGGATACTCAAAAGGCCGGACAGGGCGCCCCCCAGAAGAAAGAGGGAGGGGAAAAGAAAAAGGAGTTCTCCAAAGGCCCCCAAAATAACTTCCAAGGGAAGGGAACAGGATTCACCTCTAAGGCTAACCCACCCAGAAACCCTAATCCTGGCCAGAGTCAGCAGCCAAGGGTTGTCCATTGCTACGAGTGCGGTGGCGTTGGACACTATAAAGGAGATCCGAAGTGTCAGAAACGATCACCCCCTCCCACTGGAGGAAAGCCCCCCGGAGTAGCTAGTGTAGTGCTCGGGGAGGAGATGCCCTTAACTAAGGGAAGGGAGTGGGCGGGTGTCACTTTAGTGTCCCTGGGAGAACGGGAGATGGTTCCTAAGATCCAGGTGCCCGCAAATACTGCAAAGTATGGGCAGTGGATCACCATCAACGGCCAAAGAGGGGAGGCTCTGAGAGACACAGGAGCCAGTATGACTATGGTACGTAGCCAACTGGTGTCTCCAGAGCAAGTCATTCCCGATGTACTCCACCCAGCCGCGATGGCTGACGGCAGAACCGGCCACTATCCCGTGGCTGAGGTTCCCTTTGAATGGGGGGGGGTTGCAGGTTCACTTCGAGTTGCCGTAAGCCCTGCCGTGCCAGTCGATTGTCTGCTGGGCAATGACATGGAGCACAACGCTTGGAAGGAGGTGGAATACCGGACTCATACCGAGATGCTGGGTACACCTGACTGGGCCTGTGTTAGCACAAGGTCCGGGACTACCCGAAGAGGGAGTTCATTCCGGCTGGAGCCTGGAACAAAGGCCCAGCCAGCTGCCAGTCAAGGGAAGAACCGAGGACAGGAGGAGCCTGCCTCGGCGTCTCCACCCCGTAGGACGGATAGGCCACCGGAGGTGGTGGACCAGGAGTCTGCGGAGGGGGACGTTACCAACCTGGAGGACCTACCCATCCCGGCCGAGTGGCACGTGGAGGGAGGCCCGTCCAGGGAGGAATTCTGCCAGGGCCAGAGGGAGTGCCCTACCCTTGAGGGGCTGAGGCGACAGGCCGAAGCCCAGGCAGCAGGGAACGTTGAAGGGAACTACAGTGTTTACTGGGAGGATGGCCTCCTCTACAGTGAACCCAAGGCACCCCTACATGGATCGTCACGAGCCTTGGTAGTTCCTCAACGTTATCGAGCCTTCCTTCTGGAGTTGGCTCACGAGATACCATTGGCAGGACACCTGGGGCAAGACAAGACCTTCGCCCGTCTTGTCCCACACTTTTATTGGCCTCAGATGAAAGTGTCGTCCGATACCTACTGCCGGACATGTGTGTCTTGCCAAGCCAGTGGGAAAACAGGGGTGAAGCTGAAAGCTCCCCTGGAACCACTTCCTGTCGTTAGCACCCCCTTTGAAAGGGTGGGCATCGACATTGTGGGTCCATTAGATCCACCAACTACAGCTGGTCACAGGTTTATCCTGGTTCTGGTGGATCATGCCACACGGTACCCAGAGGCAATACCTCTGAGGACCATAACAGCACCTGTTGTGGCTAGGGCCCTGATGGGAATCTTTACCCGAGTGGGTTTTCCCAAGGAAGTTGTGTCCGACAGGGGGACCAACTTCATGTCAGCATATATGCGGGCAATGTGGAAGGAGTGTGGAGTGACCTACCGGTTCACCACTCCTTACCACCCCCAGACAAATGGTCTGGTGGAAAGGTTTAACAAAACCTTGAAAGGCATGATCAGAAGTCTGCCTGAAAGCCTGCGGAGGAAATGGGACGTCCTCCTACCCTGTTTACTTTTTTCATACAGGGAAGTGCCACAGAAGGGAGTGGGCTTCAGCCCCTTCGAGCTTCTGTATGGGCACCCTGTACGTGGACCTCTTAACCTGGTGAGAGACGGATGGGAAAGAACTCCCAGAAAGCTCCCCCAGGATGTGGTGAGCTACATGCTGGCCTTCCGGAGCCAAATGGCTAAGTTGTGGAAGCAAGCTTCTGACAACTTGGAAGCCAGCCAAGCAGTAATGAAGGCGTGGTATGACCACAACGCTCACCCGGTGGAGTTGGAGCCTGGCCAGAAGGTGTGGGTGATCGAACCCGGAGAGCTTAGTGCCCTCCAGGATCGCTGGTCAGGACCCTTTGAGGTGTTGGAGAAGAAGGGTAAGGCTACCTACTTGGTGGACCTGAAGACCCCTCGTCAGCCCCTGCGGGTGCTGCATGCCAACCGCCTCAAACCCCACCACGAGAGGCCCGAAGTCATCTTGATGATGGTGACTGACGGAGGAGAGGACGTGGAAAGCGAGCCTCTCCCTGATCTGTTTGCGTCTCAAGAAAAGGATGGGTCGGTGGAGGGAGTGATTCTCTCCCCATCTCTAACTCCTGAACAGCAGGAAGACTGTCGCCAGGTCCTGGGGCAGTACTCTTCGTTGTTCTCCCCTGTCCCGGGTAGGACTCACCTGTGCGTCCATGACGTGGACACAGGAGACAGCCCACCTGTGAGGTCCAAGATCTACCGGATGTCAGACAAGGTGAAGGCCAGCATTCATAGTGAAGTCACTAAGATGCTGGAGCTAGGAGTGGTTGAACCTTCTAGCAGCCCCTGGTCCAGTCCGGTGGTGTTAGTACCGAAAGCTGCACCACCGGGTGCCCAACCAGAACTGAGGTTCTGTGTGGACTACCGGGGACTGAATTCAGTGACAAAGACTGATGCACATCCGATCCCAAGGGCGGATGAGTTGATTGACCGGCTGGGAGCTGCCCAATATCTAAGTACCTTTGACCTTACTTCAGGGTACTGGCAGATCTCGTTGACTGATGGAGCAAGGGAAAGGTCAGCCTTCTCCACGCCCAATGGCCACTACCAGTTCTGTGTGATGCCCTTTGGGCTCAAGAACGCACCTGCCACGTTTCAGCGCCTGGTAAACCAGATCCTCACCGGAATGGAGAGTTTCTCTGCTGCTTATCTGGATGACATAGCCGTCTTCAGTAACAGCTGGGAGGATCACTTGCGTCACCTGCAAGCTGTTCTCCAGGCCCTGAGACAAGCTGGATTGACGATCAAGGCCAGCAAGTGCCAGATCGGGCAGGGGTCGGTAGTGTACCTTGGACACTTGGTGGGTAGGGGAACGGTGCAACCCCTCCAGGCGAAGATCGAGGCCATCATGGCCTGGGAACCCCCCAAGACACAGACTGAGGTCCGAGCATTTTTGGGCCTCACGGGATACTATCGCCGCTTCGTGAAGGGGTACGGTACCATCGTAGCCCCTCTCACGGAGCTCACGTCCAAGAAACAACCTCGACGGGTAGTCTGGACGGAGGCTTGTCAGCAAGCCTTTGAGAAATTGAAGAAAGCCATGTGCGAGGCCCCGGTCTTACGGGCCCCAGACTTTTCCAAGAAGTTCATTGTCCAGACAGATGCATCAGAACATGGCATTGGGGCAGTGTTATCGCAACTCAACGAAGAGGGTCTGGATCAACCCGTGGTCTTCCTATCCAGGAGACTACTTCCCAGGGAACAGAAGTGGAGTGCAATAGAGCGTGAAGCCTTTGCAGTGGTATGGGCTCTGAAGAAGTTGCGGCCATACCTGTTTGGCTCGCACTTCTTGGTTCAGACCGACCACAGACCCCTTCGTTGGCTGATGCAAATGAAGGGGGAGAATCCCAAGTTGTTGAGGTGGTCTATTTCCCTACAGGGAATGGACTTTCAGGTGGAACATCGGCCTGGAGTGGACCACGCCAATGCAGACGGTCTCTCAAGGTATTTCCGCCTTAGTGATGAGAACTCCCAAGGGGTTGGGTAGCTCTCCCCACTTTCAGCTGGGGGGGGACGCGTGTTAGACCTGTCAGCCCTTTGGGTGGTCCCTCCTCATCATTATTTATTTTGTCCCACTTTTGCCTCAAACCCTGTTTGAATTTTTCCTTTTTGGGAACCACCAGACTTTTTAGTGTTGCTACAGATTCAGGGAGCCATTTTAGCTACCCCTGAAACTTCTGTCTGAGGGCCTGAAGCACAAAATGGTGGCCTCCTGTGACATCACCAGCATCCACTGGAACCTACCAGCACTTTCCAGAACCTTCCAGGAGATTCCAGAACTGTGTGACAGTTGGAAACCGTTTAGAATGTTGGGAGGATAAGAGAGGCAGTTGGCAGTTGGAGCTGGCAGTTGGCACCTGACTGGTGAAGAGAGAGGAGCACAACAGTGAAGGAGGAAGGAGTGAAGCAGCAGGGGTGGAAACTTGTGCCTGGAGTGGGGTCCATAAACCCACCCTTGATACTTGTCCCTACTGATGGATCCCAGCCTATAGCCCTGTGTGGGAAGAAGACAGAAGAAAACCATCCTAAGGACCTGGACAGCAGGAACAGGCCTTAGAACCAAGAAAACAGCAAGATTCTGACCTGAGAACTGGTTTCCCTGGAGCCTGGCGTCGAGTAGCCGAAGACCTGGAGCCCGAGGTGGAGAAGCGGCGCTGACTGAGGTAGCAGACGTCGTACCCGGAGCCGCCTGAGGTCGTAAGAGGGCGCCGGCGGAGGTCGAGAGGAATACCAAGGGTCGAGAAGGAGGTGAACCGAGGTCGAGTGAGCGGCGTCATCGGAAGGGTGAAGTCCGCCCTCCGGAGTCGTCGGAGACCGAGGTAGAGGAGCACCTGGGGTCGGGAGTGAGGATCGCACTCCGGAGTCGCCCGGAACCTGTGAGGAAGAGCACCGGAGGTCGGGGGTGAGGATCGCACCCCGGAGTCGCCGGAAGTCGACAGCGAGGCCAGGCCGGCCGACGTCATCGGAGCCGAGAGCGCCATCGGACCGGAGCCGCCCGAAGTCGACATCGTGAAGAGACTGCCCGACGCCGTCGAATCGGAGGTCGAGATCGAACCGAGGCCACCGACATCGGACCGGAACCGCCTACCGGCGTCGACAAAGAACTGACACTGTGCCGAGGCCGCCGAGACCGAACCGGAACCGCCTCACGGCGTCGACACGACTCCAGCGGCGTCGGAACATCAGAAAAGGGCAGTAAGTGGAGTAGAGGGCGCCTAAGGCCCTGTGGAGACCTGAGAGACTACTCTAAGGGGCTAGGGAGGTGCTGAAACCCATCTGACTGTGCCTGGGGTGAACTGGGACTAACCTAGAGAGGTTGTGTGGAGAGGAAAGCCAGGGTATTGGAATTCCCCCCTTTGATCTACCTCAGTTTAGGCCTCAGCCTTTGCCTCAGCCAGGGAGTAGGACCCCCCAAGCCTTCCACACCCTACAAGCTGTGCCTGGGCCAAATCAGCCCTTAAGTATTGAAGTGTCATCTGATTCATGAGTGTTATTGTATACTTCTAATTATTTATTGGGGAAACTGTATTTATCAAATTCTTATCTATTTAATGCTGCACTGTGTTTATAGGTCCACAGGACTTGTTGGTGTACAGTATTTATTGGTACAGTATTTATTGGTACAGTATTTATTACCTCAAAGTATTTAATTGTCTGTATATATTGCACTTGTATTTATGCCCTGTTATTTATGATCACCCCTATTTATTTCAGCAAACAGCAATTATTTATTTGACCTGCTCTATTTAAGAATTTGTATATTGTGATTGTTATTTATTTTCCCAATCAGCAACTAAGAGAAAAAGATAAAGAAGGATATTTTCATAATTTTTACGGTGTAGAGTCGTTTTTGGAACGGATGCACGCATGGTTATTGTATGGGTATATTGTATGCTTAGCACTGCGCCTGTTTCCTGACCACTCGAGCCAAGCTACCCCATTGTGTTGGGAAGGTCCACCACCACCCTGCGGAGTGGGAGTGGGGCTGTTTCCAACAACAATTGTTTAGTCTTCCTGAAGGGTTGCGTTCTTTGTATGTAGTACAGCAAAGCCCTTTTAACATCGAGTGTGTGTAAGGCCCTCTCTGCAACAGATTGAGGTTGCGAGAAGAAGACAGGTAATTCCACCGATTGATTGAGATGGAAGGGGGAAATGACCTTGGGCAGAAACTTCGGATTTGTGCGAAGTATGACCTTGCTGTGATGTATTTGTAGGAAGGGTTCCTGTATAGTGAACGCTTGTATTTCACCAACCCTTCTAAGGGAAGTGATAGCTACGAGAAAAGCTGTTTTCCAGGTGAGAAACTGTAGCTCACATTTATGCATTGGTTCAAAGGGCGGACCCATTAGCCGTGTATGAACTAAATTTAGATTCCATACAGGGGAAGGTGGTGCCCTGGGAGGAATTACTCGTTTAAGACCTTCCATAAAGGCTTTAATAGCGGGCACTCTGAACAGTGATAAATGCTGTCTGTTTTGTAGATAAGCAGCAATCACTGCTAGGTGTAGGCGTATGGATGAATATGCCAGGTTACACCTGTGAAGATGGAGCAGATAGCATATGATGTGCTGTATGGATGCATCTAAAGGGTTGATTGTATTGTTACGGCAGTAAATTACAAATCCACTTTGCGGCATAGCATGCTCTAGTGGTAGGACGTCTGGCTTCCATGATGATGTTCATGCAATCAGGGGGAAGGTTAAGGTATCCAAATTCTAAGATTTCAGGAGCCAGATCGCAAGGTTGAGCTGAGCTGGGTCCTGGTGCCTGATTTCTCCATGGTTCTGGGTTAGGAGGCATGGGGATAGGTGCAGTTTTTGATGTGGTACCACTGATAGTTGTAGTAGTGCGGTGTACCACGGCTGCCTGGCCCACGTCGGAGCTACTAGAATGAGTGTGAGGGAGTGTTGTTGTAGCTTCCTTACCACTAATGGAATTAGTGGGAGAGGTGGAAAGGCGTATGCAAATCTGCCTGACCAGTTCAGCCATATCGCATTGCCCTTGGACAATGGGTGTGGGTATCTGGCGGCGAAGCTTGGGCCTTTTTTGTTTTCGTGGGTGGTGAAGAGGTCTATCTGAGGATGCCCCCACTGTTGGAAGAATGGGTGAAGAACTTGTGGATGCAGTTCCCATTCGTGTAGTTGTTGCGTTTGTCTGCTGAGCAGATCTGCCATGGTGTTTTGTACGCCTGGAACGTGCTGTGCCAGGAGAAAGATGTTTTGGGGAATTGCCCATCTCCATATGCTCTGGGCTAAGCGGGAGAGCTGGGGAGAGTGTGTCCCCCCCTGTTTTTGGATAGAATACATTGCAGTCATGTTGTCTGTGCGAATGAGGACTGCTTTGCCCGAAATCTGTTTTTGGAAAGATTTTAGGGCTAGAAAGATCGCCAAGAGCTCCAGATGGTTGATGTGGAGCGATTTTTGCTGTGGCGTCCATAGACCTTGCATTGTGAGGTGTAGGAGGTGCGCTCCCCAGCCGGAGAGCGATGCGTCCGCTGTTAGAATCACCTGAGGAACCGGGTCCAGGAACGGCCGCCCTTTGGAAAGGTTTGTGGTGTTCCACCACTGCAGAGAGTGATAGGTGCGGCCGTCCACCAACACCAGATCCGTCAGCTGACCCTGGGCCTGGTTCCACTGTTGTGCTAGGCACTCTTGAAGTGGACGCATGTGGAGTCTTGCATGGGGCACTATGAAAATGCAAGACGCCATCATTCCTATGAGCTTCATAAACACTCTTGCTGGAAGAGAGTGTTGAGGAAGGAATGTTTTGCGTAAGGCTTGAATGCTTGTGATTCTGGCTGAGTTTGGATAGGCAATACCCTTGGAGGTGTCTATAGTGGCCCCGAGATATTGCTTTGTGTGAGATGGTATGAGGTGGGACTTTTGGTAGTTCACCGTGAAGCCTAGCTGGTGGAGCAGTTGGATGGTGCTGTTTGTATGTTGCACACATTGGTCGTAGGACGCGGCTTTTATCAGCCAGTCGTCTAAGTAAGTGAAGACGTGAATATGTTGACGTCTGAGGTGTGCTGCTACTACCGCTAGGCATTTGGTAAACACCCGTGGTGCGGTGGTGACCCCGAAGGGGAGAACCGTGAATTGGTAATGCTGCCCGTCCACCACAAACCTGAGGTACTTCCTGTGAGAGGGGTGTATTGGAATGTGAAAGTATGCGTCTTTCAGGTCCAAGGTAGTGAGAAAGTCTCCCTGACAGAGGAGCGGGAGGACTTGTTGTAGGGTGACCATGTAAGCATTTAGCGGTGGGAGGTCCAGAATGGGCCTCAGGGTCCCGTCTTTCTTTGGTATTAAGAAATATAGGGAGTAGACCCCTAGATTTTGCTGATTGACGGGGACCTGCTCTATAGCGTGTTTTTGGAGGAGGGAGAGTACCTCCTGTTTGAGCAGTGTGGAATGTTCTTGAGACATTGGACGGTGCCTTGGTGGGATATTGGGTGGGGTAGATGTTAGCTCGAGACAGTACCCTGACCGAATGATTTGGGTCACCCATTTGTCCGATGTTATTGACTCCCATGCGTGGATAAAGTTTTGTAGTCTGCCCCCGACCGGAGTGGGATGGTCTGGGGGGGAGCGGAGGGAAGTCATTGTGCGGGCGGGGTGGCAGAACGGGTGGTGTTAGTTTTGCCTCTGCCCTTATTGTTGCCTCTGTAACCACCCCTTTGGTTGCCCTTTGAGAAGGTATTTTGAGGAGGGGACTTGTAGGAGGTAGAGGCGCTATCGGTGGAGAAGCCTCTGCCTGTGCCACGAAAGGATGAGCGTCGAAAGGAACGTTTAGAGGCTTGTGTTTGGAGTGCCCCCATAGACTTTGCTGTGTCTGTGTCTTTTTTCATCTTTTCCAACGCTTCGTCCACCTTTGGCCCAAAGAGAGTTTGTTGGTCAAAAGGGTGATTGAGTATGGACGCCTGGACTTCAGGCTTGAACCCTGAGATCCTGAGCCAGTCATGGCGACGAAGCAGGACACTGGTATTTATGGCTCTAGAAGCAGTGTCGGCTGCATCAAGGGCACACTTAATGGAGGTGTTTGTAATTAGTTTACCCTCCTGTATCAGGTCATGAGCCTTGCGCTTGTGTTTTTCGGGGAGGTGCTGCATAAGAGCCTCAAGTTCGTCGTAGTGTGCTCTGTCATAGCGCGCAAGTAGTGCTTGTGTATTTGCAATGCGCCACATGTTTGCAGCTTGGGAGGCGGTGCGTTTGCCAGACGCGTCTAAACGTTTCGATTCCTTGTCTGGCGGTGCTTCTCCTGAGGACTGGGAGTTAGCCCGCTTTCTAGCTGTGGAGACAACTAGGGAATCTAAGGGAGCAGGGCCCTTAATGTATGCAGGGTCTGTGGGTGCCGCCTTGTACTTTCTCTATTCTAGGGTTCAGTACCCTGGCTCTGACAGGGTCTTTGAACACCTCTGCAGCATGCTTGGTGACACCTTTAAGCATGGGTAAAATAGACGTGGATTTGTCCTGAATGTCAAATGTGTCCAGTAGGAAGTCGTCTTCCACTGGTTCGCTGTGCATGTCCACCCCATGGTAGTGTGCTGCTCTCTGCACTAAGTGAAGATACCCTAAGGAGTCCTCTGGAGGAGACGGCCTGGATGGGTATAGGTCGTCCTGAGGCATATCAAGTATATCAGGGTTGTGGTAGTCTTCCCATGGGTCTGGGGTCCCCGGTGGAGTGGGGTCCATTGGGGCGTCCGCCGGGTCATCATCCGGGTCCCCGTCATCCGGATCTGGGGACGGGGTCGGGGAATAATGAGGTAAAGGTGGCAGAGACCTGGGAGGGGGAGGGGGTGGAGGAGGTGGAGGAGGCAGAGGAGGAGGTAGTGGGGAGGGCACTCTGAGGGGAGAAGTAGCAGAGTCCTTCCGTTTGGGTGGTGGAGGAGGAGCCGGAGTGTCAAGGCGTCTTTTCTTGACAACTAAAGTCAATAGCCCAGTCTTTGGATCTTTAGATAGAGTCTTTTGCAAAGGGTCTGGTGTAAACAGAGCCAGTGGCGCCGAATCGTCCGCTGGCGCCGATGATTTCGGCGCCGAGGGCTTCGATGGTTTCTGTGCGCCATGCTTTTTTGGGGCCTCCAGTTTTTTCGGCGTCGAAGGAGTTTTCGGCGCCGGAGCGTCGGTGCCGACAGATTTGTGTTTGTGTTTGGTCGGCACCGAGAGTCCAGGCTTCGGCACCGGTGGCTTCGGAGTCGAGCTGGGTATTACTTTCTTCGGTGCCGGATGCTGTTTTTCGGCACCAGGCGTCGGCTGGCTCGAGCCCGAGCTGCCGTGAGACTTTTGAGGCTTCGACACCGGGCCCGAAGGTGGGGCGATAGAAGCTTTGTGCTTGGTTTTACCCAGGCCTGCAGGCGAGGGTGTAACCTGAGTCTCTTTGGTTTTGGGCGCGGGGGTGGGAGGGGGTACAGTACTCACGACCCGCTGCGCCGGTGTGATGTCCTCCACGTCGGAGTCGTTGGCCTCGGAAGCGCTGACGACGTCGTCCTCCTGCTCGGTGTGTAGTTGCCCCGAAGCTTCGGCGCCGTCTCCGAAGATGTCCGGTGGAGCTGCGGACGATGAGTGCGCCATGGTGCGTCGAGCTCTTCGATCCCGGATGGTCTTCTTTCATCGAAAAGACTTACAGGCGGGGCAGTCTCTGGCCTCGTGTTCTGGAGAGAGGCAAAGGTTACACACCTGATGGAGGTCGGTGTGGGGAAATTTAGACCCACATTTTGGGCACTTTTTGAACGGAGTCCTTTCCATCGGCCGGGACCGGAGTCGAGGAGGGCCCGAAGGCCGGTGCCGATGTACAGGATGGAGAAAAGTGCCGCTTCGAGAGATGAAGATGATGATGAAGAAACTCGAAGAAACGAGGATTTTCCGTCTAGGCTGGAACCGTAGAAGTTCGAAGCAGCAGCACGAAGTATCACATCCGAGCCCGATGGCGGAAAAAAACAAATCTGAGGATGGAGCCGAAGCCCATGCGCAGTACGGACCGAAGGAGGAGTCACCGAACTCGTGACTTCCAAAGACTGTCCAAAGAAAAAAAAAAAACTGCAAACATCCGGGCCCAACACCAGATGGCGATCTATGCTAAGTGTACAATCTGCAGCTCATATGCCTCGAACATATAGTTCACATTAGCATCCAGGTTAGAAATCTTGTGTGTTTTCCCATGTAAGGTTTCTTGGAGGAAATGTTAGGAGTAATGTCTTTGAGATTAGGTTTAGGGTCACATTTCAAACCACAGATTAAGGAAACCCACAAACTTCGAAAAAGGCAGAACATAGCTTAAGCACTGTATACGATAACCAGACTGGAGGACAACTTGTTAAAATGATGTAATCAACTGCAGCATAATGCATGAGTCAGTCAAGCTACAATTACGTTTTGGGGACCACTAGAGTAATTTCCCTTAGGTTTTAAGAAGAGATATTCAAGATCATAAAATTTGACTAGGTTTTTGTACCCGAGAATTAACTTCCCTTACAGTGCAACAGGGGACACTTGGCAAGAAGGTTCTAATTACCACTCATTATTAACTACTGAAAGGGGTGGGAGGTACAAGTGGTCACTCAGCTAACCAACATATACAAACTTTGACTAAAACAATCATGCATTAAAATCCAAACCTAGTGCAATTCTGGCATAACCATTATACACAAGAGAACAAAGATCCTCAATAAGTAGCGATCAAAAGTTATTGCAAACGTATTGCAGCATTTATACAGCAGTTACTACCTCTATGTACACTGAAGTGAAGCACACTAGACTGTGTTGGGTGAGAGGTTGGCAGGATGCGGTCTTTGTTTTGACCATATTAGGGAAGTGTTTCTATGTCATGCATAACAACAACCTTGGTGCGGTTATTGTGTTATTGGACGCAGCATGTAGCAGTGTGGTGTATAATAAAGTGTGAGAGACAAACACGCAGTTTAATGGTTCCCAAACTTTTTTTTTTTTAGGAAAAGTGAGAGAAAAGGTCAATGTACCTAATCAGGCTGTAGTCTACACAGGCTGGAAAACTGAAACTGCTTCTTTAAGAAAGAGCTATCCATTAATCATCATTAAAGCCCCCTCAGTGACAGGGCAGATTATTTGCAGCTCCTGGAGACAGGATAATGGAACATTACGTTAGGCCTGATTTTTGTTTTTGCAAGGAAAACCTTATGAAAACCAACAAAATCTTGACAAACGGCTAAGAGAATTTTCAGTTTATTAACATACACATTCCGGTTTTCCAAGGAAATGGTATCTCTTTGGGAGGTGCTCTTGATGTTGCAGAAAAGAAAGAAAAAAAAAAAAAAGACTGACCCTCACAACATCTACATGGTTGCTTGCTGAATTCCACTCGGCCTGAAGAGTAATTTCTTTAAAGAAACATGCAAGAGGACTGAAGGACAGATGTGAAGATCACACAACATGGCCAATCTGAGGATCAGCAAGGTAAAAAAAACTATCTGATGGTCAGAGAGAAGATTCTGCAAGATCGCAGGCGACTCCCTGCGAAGGGGGTGGGGTGGGGGGGTAGGGGGGAATTGTGTCCAAAGAAAGGTCTCAACGAGAGGAACACAGATGCTTCCAGTCAATTTGATGGACAGTTTGAGCTGCAACACGCTCTCCTTTAAGGCGTTCTTCAAAAAAAAAAAAAAAGTACACTAATCATACAAGTAGAGGTGATGGTCTCTACACAAACATTAAACAAAGGAGCAGTAAACTAGTGCAAAAAATGTTATGGAAATTCTTGTATTAATCTGAGCCAGTGGTATTTACTCCGGGCATGTTCCACAATTTTTTATTTTTATTTTTTTAAGCAAATCAACTTCACACCTGCCCTTAAAAAAACAGTTCAGCCCTACCTGCCTGTAGCCTTGTAGTCCAGAACAGACTAATCCTATTTTAAGCAAGAGCAAGTCAGATTACTATTTTCCAGTGGCCGAGATTAATCAAGTATTACACCCATCATGGTTTTGTTTTTAGTGTAAGCAATACTTTTACAGGGGCTCAAGTGGTAGATCCATTAACATCGGCAAGACTATGGTTAATTTATATGGATGTTTAATTATACATCAGGACCAGACTAGAGTATCAGGCATTACATTCTTGCTTTATTAACCCAGCCCCCATAACAATCAAAGCCAACTTCAAACTTGGGACTGAAGCTCCTGAGTCACTACAAACCACAGGCAACACAACCACCAATGAGCAACCAGAGCCCAAGTACATAATAGCACAAAAGAAGCAACGCTTCCTCTACTTTGCTGTTCTACATGCAGCTAAGGGTCTTGCTTCTTTTGGTGGCTTGCATACAAATCTGTATGGCACAGTGAGGGGGAGGAAGAATAACTCTTTAGGTGAGCTTTCTGGCTGGCTGTACAATGCTCGATTTGCTTTACTTCGGATATTCTTTTTTACGCCTCACAGTGTGGCACCACAAGCCCTACCCATTATGGGAGTTCGATTCTCAATAGGTGCTGCATCTGAAGTGGAATGTCCGAGTGCTCTCTGGCAGAAGACTGCAAGTTGTACCAGGCCAGGGGTTCAGAGGATGGTGCCATGAAGCACAGAGGCGGCATTGTGGTACACAGCCGACAGCAGACCTTTTTCAGGTCCATAACAGAAGTACCACAGCAACAAAATTCAGGTGTGGAGCGCTGCCTTTTGAACACTGCTTCTCCCACCCAGATTTAATCAATCTGGGAGCTCGTAATTGATTTCCTTTTGTGCCTCAGCTTTATTACATAATTGCTTCTTCCCTCACCATCGCCCACCATTACTCAGCATCTTAAGTTGCTATAGAATGAGACAAGCCACCTAATGGGTATAATACAACAGATAACCGGTGTGGGCCACTACCTTTAGGGCTTTCTCCCGATGCTAAAGGGGTGCACTCCATTTTAGGTGTTCTACTTTTCAAGTTAAGGATACAGCTGGCTCTGTACTCTGCCTACTGCTAACCTAGACCAATTGCTATGGCAAATATCCTCTTAAGAGAAAAGTTGTGAGGGGATGGTGAAGCATGAAGCCATCATTTTGAATAGAGTCAGGCATCTTGTAGTTCCTCTATAAAACAAGCATTGGCATAGCCAATAGGTCTCGCCTTGGGGACCTTATAAGTGTTTAGCCATGCAACACTTGATGTTGCACCAAGGATATTGTGCTGGATAACTAAAAACTTATAAGGTCCCAAAAGCGAGACCCATTGGCTATGCCAATGCTGGTTATTATGGCTAGGACCCTCTTACGTGGGAGTGATCCAGGGTCTCTCCATGCCTCCGAGAGCGCCTTTCGCTGAATTCAGGGCAACATAGCACCCAAAAGCATTCTTCGTATGGAGTTGTGTACTAGAGTCTTCGAAAACTGGGTTACACGCGCAAAGTAATCGCTTTCTGTGAGAATAGGGTAGATTGTTTGCAAGTGAAAGGTCTTCAGTACGCTGCCGCTCGCAGTGATAGGCAGTTTAACCAATGAGCGCTCACTAGAACCACAGGACAATTCTGTAAGCACCCCTGTGAAAATCTGCCTATGTGAAAAGGACGGGCTTGCTTACCTGCGCATGCTCGTGTGTCTGTCTCTCACGTGCAACATGAGGCACACGAGTATACGATGAGCATTAACTGAATCCTTCATTTAGACAATCGATTATACTCCAGAAAGGAATAGTACAGTTATTGCATTTACATTGATGTCCGTGGGTGGAAAATAATTGACACTTTAAGCTTTCCCATCATGAACGGCATCATATCAGCATACACTGCAACTGTTGTTGAGAAAGAAACGTATCAATTGCGCCATCTACTGGCTGTAGCTCGTATAAGTCACTTGCAGTGTTAGATAATCTGTCTTTAAGAAGCTCGTGTTTGCCATTTCTCAGTTTGAGGAAAAACGTAAAATGGCATTTCAGGAGAAAAAAAAACAAGAGTTGAAGAGAAGCAAGCTTAGAAAGGAAGACCTAGTTTGTAAAATCTTGAAAGACTTACGTCGATGGCAAGGTCCAACAAGCATTTGCCACGCGCCAGCAGACTAGGGTTATTACATACAGATGCAAAACATTCGCACGGATACTAGTAAGACATGTCTGAGATGGTTGACTTCTACCATTCCAGCTTCTCAGAGCGGGTGCCTGCAATGAAGGCGGCCTTCGTAACAGGATTGTAAACCATCTTTTTGTTTCTTTATGAACACGCCAGAGTGTGTTGACAAGTAGGCAAGTATTGCCAACATTCTTAATTCCTAAAATATAGGAAATAACTACAGATAGGGAGAATATAATTCAAAATTGCGCGATCTGAATCCTGAAGAAGGCCTGAGACCCTTATGGGCAGCACGAAGAGGCTGAAACATGTTGATACTGGCAGTTGAGGGAAATGGAGACAATTTCTCCAATATCCCCTCCAAAAACATTTTAAACCTGGTCAAGGGTGGCCCAAGAAAAAAATTAGGCAGGGCATGCCACTTAAACAGTTTTAATACTTTTCTTCTTCTCTGCATGTGGGATCCCTTTCCAAGAGAAAATTGCTCGTTAAAAATTACAAAAAAAATATGCGCTCCACCCTGAGCGTTGGTCTGCGCCAGGGTGTGTTCAGCGGCCCAATGACGAGGCATGCCACTATCTAGTGGGTGAGGGCAGTATTTACAACCTTTTAGGTTTTCCTTCCTAAGAGAATAGCACTTAACCAGAATACCATTTCTGAATGTCCGAATTGGGTTCTTAAGAATTTTAGTTTAGACGTTAGTCCTTCCCATTAAATTAATTATGGCACTAAATTCGAATTGATGTCCAACTCGAGATTTATGTCATTTTTAAGGTTAAGCAACTTTTTAGAAAGTTGCCACTCTGTGCCCCAGCTAGTCCAGTGGCCTTGCAAAGGCACTGAAACACTAACCTCTTTCTGCCCCCATGGGGAGACGTGTAAACGACTCGGGTACAAAGGCAGTTGCCACAGAGGTGTGACCTCTCCCAGGAAGGCTACAAGGGGTGATGGCCCAATAGGCGAGCTGTAAAGAGTAAACCGCATTTAAAGGGCCACCTATGGCAACAGACCAGAGCAAGCTGCCTTTTGTTCCTGTAGACAAGATGGAGAACGAGCAAGAGTGGTAAAACCCACCCCAAACCAGCTTTCCTGTGCGCGTGTAATCCTTGGGTAGCCACACCTCTGGGGTGGGCTACCAATCTCCTCACAGTCTTGGAAGAGTTCAGACATCTTCAGAATGGCAAGAATATTGCACTCTGGGATTGCCAAATACCACATCACCAGAAAGTTGTCACCAGAGAGGAGGGGGATCTACTAGCTCTTTGGCTAGTGAACACATTGCCCCCCCCCCAGAGCACTTTCATGGGATATGATGGGCACGCTGAACTTTTCCACCCCATGGATTTGGAGAAAGGTACAAAAGAAAAGCTCCTGGCGCTAAGGAATCGAGGTAGGGAAGGATCAATAAGAATTCCGTGTGAGATAGATTTAGATTAACGCAAAGCAGTGGCCATCTGGGAGATTATATATCCATGTTTTTAGTGCCTTCCTGAAAAGAGATTCGGATTCCTGTAGTCTTAGGTTGATTGGAAGTGCGTTCCAGGCTTTAGACCCCAGGTAAGCAACCGTTTTGCCTCCCTTTGTGGTTAATTTAAAGTTGGGTGGTTTTAGGAGATTAGCTGTGGATGATCTGACAGTCCTGATGGTGGTGTAAGGGGAGAAACGTGCTGAAAGGTACTTAGGTCCTGACCTGCGCGCGGCTTTATGGGTAATTAAGAGCATCTTAAAGAGGATTCTCTTACGGATTGGAAGCCAGTGCAGGGATTTCAGCGCCGTGGAGACAGATGCTCTGCGTGGGAGCCTCAGAACCAGACGAGCTGCAGCGTTTTGGGCCACTTGCAATCTTTTTATTGTAGTTTTATTGGTCCCTGCTAGAAGGCTATTGCAATAATCCAAGCGCAAGAGGATCAGGGCTACTGCTACTGATTTCTTCGCCGCAAATGGAATGAGATCAAAAAATTTCTTCAGTGATCTTATTAAGTTAAAGCAGGTTCCTGCTGTGATTAACGCGTGAGGGAGAAAAATAGAGCAGAATCGAATTGGACACCTAGGTTTCTAGCTACTTTAACCATATCTGGGGGGGTGGGGGGGTTCCTTCTGGCCACCAACTATCCGGGATGAAGGTAACATTTGTCCCAATGGGTAGAATTTCTGTTTTGTCGGTGTTACATTGCAAATGATTATCCCTCATCCACTGTATGACATGTGATAAACAAGTTTTGAAGTTCGCTTCGGCATCTGTATTATTTTTGTATATTTGGGTATCGTCAGCATAGGATGTTACTTCGATTCCGAAGGAGTTTATAAGAAAGATAAGAGGGGCCATATAAATGTTGAACAGAGGGCTTAAGGAGGAGCCCTGAGGGATGCCGGTTATGATTTTCTCTGTTGAAAGAAAGGGGCCTAGGGAGACAGTTTCTCTGCGGTTGGTTAAGAACGATTTAATCCACTCTAGAGCGGTACCTGTAATGCCGCCGCGTTCGAGTCTCGTTAGAAGGATGTCATGCGAGATAGTATCGAACGCGGCAGATAGATCCAGTAAGACCAGGCCTGCTTTCTTTCCCTTGTCAGAAAGAGTTTTTAATGCTTCCATGACCTCTAGAAGGGCAGACTCCGTTGAGTGTCTGGGACGGAAGCCAGGTTGTTGGGGAAGAAGAGTATTATTAGATTCGATGAACCTTGAGAGTTCTTTGTGCACGAACTTCTCCGTGATTTTGCCCAGTAAAATGGGTCGGAGGTTGAGGAGAACTGAGGAATCCACATTCTGCTTCTTTTTAAGAGGTTTGGCCAGGGCGAGTTTCCAGTCGTCTGGAACAGTGCCTGTACTTCGTGAGGAGTTGACAATTTGATTTATGACCGGGTTGACTTTGTCAATAAGTTTGTGTAGGATCATGGGAGGGGCAGGCATCTAATGGGGATTCTGATTTACAGGTCATAATGGCCTTGAAGGTTGATTCCAGTGATAACGGTTTAAAGGTCGCAATACCATAGATAGTCTGACCAGAGTCTGAGTCACTAGCCTCTTTATTGGTAGGGGTAGAAGGAAAATTCTTTTTAATTTTGATAATCTTGTCTTCAAAGTAACTGGAGATGTCATATATAGCTTCAGAGCACCGCTTGTGTAAAGTGTAGGTTATCAGTGGGTGATAACCTGTAGAAAATGGTAAGTCAGCAGAGCAGAGCCTATATGATAGAAGTTGAAGAGGAGGATATCAAAGTGGATGTAGTAGTCATAGAAGCGTTAGCTCTTTAAGGGCTCTTTTCCCATAGGATGCTTGAACTTCGATGCACAAGTGATATCTGTTGTGTGCGATTTGATTGTAGGTGTAACAGGTCTTCCCAAAGCAGTTCCTACTGGTTTAGTGTGTATTAGAATTAGAGGAGGTATATTGACCACTGATACAAAAGGTGGGGTAGCAATAGCAGATACAGGAACAGAGAAGATCGGCATGGAAGGAACCACAAGGAAAGACCAAATATTGTGTAGGTGAAGGTGATTCTGCAATATCCACTACAGGTGTCACGTCTCTAAAGTAAGTACATACTACAACACTAAATCATGAATTATGGTCAACATAGTTATTCAACACAAGTCATTTATGAGACATCATCTGAGCAAATTACATTATCAATGTCAAGTGGAAGCTGCAAATTGCTTTAATAGTGTCAACATATAATTGGTAAGCAGGTGGTCAAATTTATGAGTGCGCTCCAGTTTAGAAACTTAGTACCAAACAATACAAATTAGTGTTCTAGTCCTGATAAATTAGTATTTGGACAATCTAGTTGCACAATACAGCTATCCTGTAACTGAAGTCCTAAATAACATTGTTAGTTTAATCACTGTTGCAGAGATTAAAGAAGAAAGCAGCTGCTGAATATGTATCAAACAGCAACGTGATAGTTTTACTATGTGGTTAAGAAATTGTTGCTAATGTAGAACTACAGACCAGTTGTTTAATTTTCTTCATAATAACAAGATAAATGGGATTGGCACGCCCAAAATGTATATATTGTTTTTAATTCTGCAGCCATAGGCCTGTTACGAATCACCAGCCTTGACCGGACACAAATGAGGATGGCATGCAAGGGACTAACATTTTTTAATTTCTGTAATTAAAGGCAAGGTGTGCATTATGGGTCATCATTTATTTTGTTTTTACTCAAAGTAGATCATACCCAAGTTAATTCTGCATTTACAGTAAATTAAACTTTATCGATGGATGGATGAAAGTATTTAAATGGTCACTCAATTTTAGCAATCCATTTTATTGTTGTACTTTGAAATATTTCACAAAACAATAACGACTTCATTCCTTCAACTATTCATAATAAGTAGACCAACTTCAGACTGAGCTGGTTGATCTAGGAGACTGAAGTAATGATCTACTCAACAGTTAATGCCTAGTCATTGAATTCTTCTAGATCGCTTGGAGGTACCGCTTTGATAAGAGTTCATTCACCGTTTAGCCAGCTCGATAGAAAGCACACGACTCACAAACCAGTTCTTGACTGTGCTTATGAGTAGGCCTGGGCGGTGAACTCCACTCGGAGTTTTCTGCACTCATTGGAATGCAGAAAACTCAGCTTTGCGTAGCGGACTATTTTTCCCGCTCTGGCTCAGTGACTGTAAGTTAGCGAGAGTGAGCTGCCGCTCGGGTTGAATATTTACTATAACGGCAGGAAGATCAGCAGTTCACACCGCAGTCCGCCGCTAGCGGAACTCCGTGGAGTTTTGTCACTTCACGAAGTTACGCGCAGCTGAACTCTGCCCAAGCCTACTTATTAGGACAATCTTAGTGGATTACCCTGGAAAGTCAGATAATGTGAACCAAGCTGTGTCAATTCTTCATAATTTGTTTTTCCAAAACGAGATTTGCAGATTCAGATATTCCTGCTTAACATGTATGTTCATTTTATCTCCATCCTTAAGGGTTCACCGAGACAGACAGTGCAGGCATTCATTACGACTGGAATCAGGCAGGCACACTAGCAATCAACTCTTCATAAATAAAGACTGAAAAATCAAATGTTTGCACATGCTGCATAAATAAGTCTGCTTGTCACTGTGTATCAAATACACTTAATGGTTTGGAAACGATTTAAGGAAAAGTATAAAAATCGCCATAAGAACAGGAAAAGAAAAACAAAAAGAACGGAGGTAACGTTCACTGAAAGGGCATGTTGAGATGCTACATATGCTCTTCAAAAGGAGCATTGCCAGTTTAAAGTTTCCCGAAACTGAAACCCATCTGCATGGTCTCAATTTTCTTTTACTACTAAACAATGTTTCTAGACTTTCAATTGCGAATCACAGATTCTAATTATATATTTATTTAACCGGTGACCTTCTGTTTGTAGCATGTAGTGTTGTAAAATCACATGCAATGCATACTTCTGCCATCTTGTGTTGGGTATGATTTTGCAACATGCTTTTCTGAAAAGCATCTGAATCTGAAAATCTGTTGCAACTTGACCCTTCATTCACACAGTACTAGCATACCAGCACACCAACTCCACCTCAGATTACTTTCCACTCTGCAGACTAATAGTGCAGATGAAGCGGTATCACGGCTAAATTGTGTGGAGAGCATAGTTCAGCGTGTAAAAATAAAAACTTAAAGAGTAAAACATTGCTGGCTGCGGGGAAGGAGAGTGGATGCATGTGAATCTACAGCACTCCATGCTATGAATAGATGGTTACAGGGTAGATAATATTTTCTGTTCGTAGCATGTGTGGCTACAGATACCCATGCTCTGCATACATAATATAACAGCCCCTCTTTAAAGAGGTGGCTTGCAAGATCATGCAAGTGTTCGGAAGAGTGTTCAGAGGACAGCTTTAGCCAACTAAAGCTTGTTGACATGTTAGAACATCTACATAATAATGCTTGGTGGAGGAGTGAGGCATTAACCAAGTAGTAGCCTTCGCAGATAGCTGTTAAAGTGATCTTGTCCAACACGTTTTGAGTGGCTGTGAGAAAGTGCCCTCTTTTTGCATGGTTGCCCCCACTTTTTGCAGAATTGTTGATGTGCTTTGACTGTGCCCTAGGCATCTGCTAAACGGGTACCCAGGACTTATGTTCTTTGCCTAAAACTGCATTGAAAACAAAACCCAATTACCATCTCAGGCCACAGATCAGTCCCTAGTAAATGGTACCACAGGTACCCAGGGCACTTTGACCAGAGAAGGCCTGTAAGGACTGCAGCAATTATTGTGCCACCCTTAGAGGTCCATACCACTACTCACTTTGCAGAGGCTGCGTGCATTGGTGCAAAACAAAGTAAAGAGTCAACATGGCACACATCTGTGTGCCCTGCCTACAACCCACTGCCCTGGCATAGATCAGTCACCCCTCTAGCTGGGTGCAATATACCAGTGGTGAGGGTACAGGTGCATGAGCCCTGTACCCCTACAGTGTCTAAGTCCATTCCTGGGCACTGTAAGTGCAGTGCTGCCAAAAAGAGTATATGGTGCTGGAAGTCTCATCATGAACTCCACAGCACCATAATGGCTACACTGAAAACTGAGAAGTTTGGTAACAAACTTCTCAGCACACTTAACCCACACTGATGCCAGTGAGGGATTTAATTAAAAATGCACACAGAGGGCATCTTAGAGATGCCCCCTGAAGAACAAATTACTTACCTTCGGTAACTATGTATCTGTAAGAAACATTAGTTAGATTCCTCACCTTAGAATATCCCCAGGCATCAGGCTGGATCCGGAAAGATTTTTCGTCAGCAATACCCCTTGCGCGTCGCTAGGCATTGTCTGCGGCTCCTAGTCAGTCGTCGGCGTCGTGCGCCGGAATGACGGAGTACTTAGACGCCGCCCTCGCGCGCTGACGTTAGTTCTTGTACACAGCTTTCCGCGCCAGGAACGCAGAGCCATGCAAGAGACCGACACTGGTGCCAAAAACTCTAGGGCCCTGAAAAGGATAACCTAAACCCTAGATGTCGGTTCGCAGAACGGGGAGGATGGGTGGGTCGGTGAGGAATCTAACAAATGTTTCTTACAGATACATCGTTACCGAAGGTAAGTAACTTGTTTATCTGAAAGAAACACGTTAGTTAGATTCCCCACCTTAAAATAGATACCCCAGCAATACCAACCCCGGTGGTGGGTCTGCGAACCAAGATCACACCAGAAAGTCTTGGAGAACAGAACGGCCAAAGAAGCCGTCTCTCCGGACTTGGCTGTCCAGGCAATAATGCTTGGCAAACGTGACCAGCAAGGCCCACGTTGCTGCCTGACAGATGTCCTGCAAGGGGACTCCTCGGACCAGGGCAGTAGTTGCCGCTGTAGCCCGGGTGGAATGGGCTCTCAGCCCTACAGGCGGGTCCTTTTTAGCCAAGGAGTAACAAGCTTTTATACACAAGACGACCCACCGCGAGATGGTTCGCTTTTGTACTGCCCACCCCTTCTTAGCACCCACGTAGCCAACAAAGAGTTGGTCGTCCACCCAGAACTGTTCGGTGCGGTCCAAATAAAAGGACAGCGCCAGTTTTGGATCCAGACGGTGGAGCCTCTCCCTCTTTCGAAGGAGGCGGAAAGAAGGTGGGCAATGTCACAGACTGCCCGATGTGAAAGGCAGTCACCACTTTCAGAAGAAAGGAAGGACGTGTCCGGAGGACAACCTTGTCCGGATGGACAGAAAGAAAAGGAGGCTTAGAAGATAGAGCCCTGGAGCTCACTCACTCGTCTAGCCGAGGTGATGGCTACCAGAAATGCAGTCTTAAGTGTCAGAAGACGAAGGGGACAATTATGAAGAGGCTCAAAGGGAGCGCACATCAGATATGTCAAGACCAGGTTCAAATCCCACTGAGGCATTACGAAAGGGACAGGAGGAAACATGTGAGTAATGCCTTTGAAGAAACGAGAAACAGGGGATTTGAAAAGAGAAGGCTGATCAGGAAGCCGTAAGAAAGCAGAGATAGCAGAAAGATAACCTTTTAGGGTGCCCAATGCAGAGCCCTGCTGGGCCATGGAAAGAAGAAAGAGGAGAACGTCAGAAAGAGGGGCGGAAAGGGGATCCACAGCCTTTGCTGTGCACCATGCCACAAATTTGTTCCACCTGCAGGCGTATACCGTTTTTGTGGAGGGACGCCTGGCTGCCAGAATCACATCGCAGACTTCAGGAGGCAAGTCAAATGGCATCAACTGTCGCCGCTCAATCTCCACGCATGGAGGTGGAGACTGGACTGGTTCAGGTGGAGGACCGCCCCCTGCTGCTGCGACAGAAGGTCCTCCTGAAGAGGCAGTCAAATTGGGGGATCGATTGACAGACTGAGTAGCTTGGGATACCAGTACCTTCGTGCCCAATCCGGAGCCAACAAGATGACTTAGGCCCGGTCGCGCCTGATCTTCAGCAGTCTGGGCAGAAGTGGTATAGGCGCAAAGGCGTACAACAGACGAAAAGCGTCCCAGAGCGAGTGCTGCCTTGGAAACTCCAACGTGCAGAATTGCTGACATTGCGCGTTCTCTTCGGTGGCGAATAGATCTAACCAAGGCTCTCCCCACTGCTGAAAGAGGCCTTGCGCCACGTTCGAGTTTAGACGCCATTCGTGATCCATCATGCACGGCGGCTGAGTTTGTATGCTTTGGCGTTCAGAGAGCCCGCCAGATGTTGAACCACTAGGGTGATGCCCTGATGTTCCAGCCATGTCCAGAGGCGCAGAGCCTCCTGACAAAGGGTCTACGACCCCACCCCGCCCTGTTTGTTGCAATACCATATGGCGGTGGTGTTGTCCGTGAACACTTGCACCACACTTCCCCAGACAACGGGAAGGAATGCCTTCAGTGCAAGTCGGATCACCCTCAGCTCCAAAAGGTTGATATGGAGCCGAGACTCTGCCGGAGACCAGAGTCCTCTGATCTCCGCCTCCCCCATGTGGCCCCCCCCATCCCAGGAGGGATGCATCTGTCACTACTACGTGCTCCGGTTGGGGTAGGGAGAGGGATCTGCCGCTGACCCAATCACAGTCCGTGAGCCACCACTGCAACTGCTTTGCAGTGCCCTCCGAGATCAAGACATGGTCGGACAGGTTGCCCCGATGCTGGGCCCACTGAAACTTCAGGTCCCACTGCAGAGTCCGCATTCGCCACCTGGCGTGATGTACTAACAGGATGCAGGAGGCCATCAGACCCAGAAGCCGCAGCACCAACCTGACCGAAACCCGTGATAGAGGCTGGAAGATGGGAATCGGAGCCTGAATATCCCGGACCCGCTGCTCCGGAAGATAAGCCCGGAACTGCGCAAAGTCCAGAACCGCTCCGATGAAGAGGAGCTTCTGGGAGGGACTCAGATACGACTTCGGCACATTGATGGAGAACCCCAGCAAATGCAGGAGGTCGGCTGTAGTCTGGAGGTGGGAGACGACTTGCTAGGGCGAGCCCGCCTTCAACAACCATTCATCGAGATAGGGGAAGACTGGGACCCCTGATCTGCGCAGACGAGCTGCGACCACCGCCATCACTTTCGTGAACACCCGAGGGGCACTGGGGAGTCCGAAGGGGAGCACGGTAAACTGAAAATGCTCCGGACCTACCGTGAACCGCCGGTGGGCCGGCAGGACGGGGATGTGAAAATAAGCGTCCTGCAAGTCCAACGCTACCATCCAGTCTCCAGGGCAGCCAGAACCTGAGCTAAGGTGAGCATCTTGAACATCTCCTTCCGGAGGAAGGCGTTGACGCTCCTGAGGTCCAAGATAGGGCGTAGGCCCCCTTTGCCCTTCTTGGGAACCAGAAAGTAGTGGGAATAACAACCACGGCCTATTTCTGGACCAGGAACGCGCTCGACGGCCCCTTTGGCTAAGAGGGCCGTAACTTCCTCCCATAGAAGATTCAAGTGATTCCCCCGACATGCGGTGGCACTGCGGTGGCATGGCTGGAGGGGTCGTCTCAAAGAGGAGGGAGTAGCCCCTTCGGACTATTTGCAGCACCCACCTGTCCGAAGTGGATTGCAGATGATACGCTGATTATCTCCAAGACCCCAAGTGGTTTACAAAAGGCACTTGGGCGTTTTGAAGAGTTCTGCAAAGTGAGGGGCCTGGAAGTTAACACTGAAAAAACCAAGTTCATGTCTTTTAATGAACATAAATCATGTAAGGGAAGGATTTATATGAACAACTTACCCCTGGAGCAGGTTACTTCATTTACATATTTGGGTATTACATTGCAGAAAGACATGCGTTGGGGCTGCCAATTAGATCGTGCCGCACTAATACACAAACAAAAATCAGGTGCTCTTCTCTCCAGATTTAAAGCCTCATTTACAAAACCGATCTCCCCAGTATTAGAAGTTTATAGGATGATGGTTTTGAGCTCATGCTTATATGGGGCTGAGCTCTGGGGATTTGGTAATTTGAACAGCCTGATGGTGCTCGAGAAAGCATTTTTACGCAAGATTACAAATCTTCCTTCAAGCCCGCCACTGCGACCTCTATTATTGGATCTTGGCAAAAAGCCAATTGAATATCTCGTGAAGCTTCGCCCAATACTTTATTGGCGCCGGCTTTGGTGCACAGGAGAACTCATCCACTATAGGAGTGGCTTTATGGATGTAATAAAATCTGATTTGTTTAATAAAATACATTGGTTGCGTGGGATCAAATTTCTTCTTGGTAACATAGGCCTGATTGATCTCTGGAATGACCCATTAAATGCTGTTTTCCCTACAAAGGAAAATTTGAAAATAATATACTGGGAATGGGTATTCAAGGTAGAAACTACACAAGGACTTTCTACCCACCTAACATGTCGTTTCCTCGACCTAAAAGTATGTCCATCCTTAGAGAGGAATTGGGATATAATCGAAAAAACCCTTGATCGTAAATTGTATTTCCAATTACGGGTGGGTACTTTACCCGTTGCTGAATTTACCTCCAGATGGGGGGGCCGACACAGCAAAAATGATAAGTGCTATAGATGCGTAGATGTATGTGAATCAGTAGGACATGTACTATTTTTTTGTCCCATGTATGTAGTACCTCGAAAAATTTGGATAAAGCCCATTTGTAGACTTTTGGGCACTAGGAGATACGCTATAGCTCTGCGCATCTTGTGCACAGATTCTGCTCCCCCCATTTGTATAGCTGTGGCTAAGTTTCTGGGGTGGGCTTGGTGCATACGGTCAAAAGCCCTGAGGTATGATGCAAATTGTTTTTAACATACTCATATTCTGTAGCATCTATTAGATATAGTTAATCTTGGTTGGTAATTAAAACAGTATGACAGTATAAATTGTGCCATGTTGACAAAAAAGTAAAATGGATTGGTTTTTAGATTGGCTTAATAGCTTTTTATGTATTGTATTCGATGGTTGTTTAGAGATTTAATTGTAATTTTAAATTTTAGATAATTTATTAACTGTTTTATGTTATGATTGTAATGTGCTTTTATGACTCAACTGTCGAATTAAGCTTGATTGAATTGAACGCCAGTGGAGCAGGTGATGGTGAACTCTGCCTCCCACTGGCGTGGAATGGGCCTGAAAGCACTGACTAGGAAGGCTTTGAGGCGGATGCTGCTGGGTGGATGTGGATGGACCGGCACGTTGTCCCCCTGTACTGCCTCGGTGGAATCCATGTCCGCGACGAGGATGATTCTGTGGCCAGGCGGACGTGAGGCCTTGGCCACGAAAGGGGCGAAAAGCGGAAGTTTGCGGGCGCGGGGCCGAGAGACCCAAGGACTTGGCCGTGGCCCTGGAGTCCTTAAAGCGCTCCAGCGCACTGTCCGCTTTGGCGCCAAAGAGGCGATCGCCATCAAAGGTCATGTCCATGAGGGTGCTCTGGACATACGCGAAAAAAGACGTGGACCGCAACCAGGCGTGACGACGAAGCGCCACCGTGGACGACATTGCCCTGCCAAGCGAGTCTGTCGTGTCCAAACCACATCGGATGGCATACCGCGCTGCGTCCCGCCCGTCGGCAAGAGCCTGGGCGAGCCGTGTCAGGGCCTCCTCCGGACACAGGGGCTGCACGTCCTCCACCGTATCCCACAGAGAGTGGGAGTAACGGTCCAAGAGACAAGCGGTGTTAATAGACCGCAGCCCTAAACTAAGGGAGGAGAACAGCTTTTTGCCAAACTGCTCCAGTCTCTTGGACTCCCGATCCGGGGGAGCGGACAGGAAGGAGGTCTGGGAAGTAGAGGCCTGGATAACCAGGCTTTCAAGAGTGGGGTGTTGAGACAGAAAACTGGGGTCGCCCGGAGCAGGGCGGTGGCGTCGGGCTACGTTCCGATCCACAGGAGGAACTGTGTAGGGCTTGGACCAGGTGCCCTTAAAAACGTCCATCGGTGCTTCGCTAAACGGCAGCAGAGGCTCCGAGGAGCTTGCGGATGGTTGGAGCACTTGAGTGAGGTGGTTAGTCCTCACAGCCATAGTAGGGAGCTCGAGCCCGAGGGCTTCGGTTGCCTTACGCAACGCCACAGAAAAGGTAGCACCTTCCTCCGAAGCCACGGTCGGAGGAGAGATGAAGCCAGTGTCAGAGGAGGTATCAAGACCACTGGCATCCCCCAGCTCATCTGCCCAGTCCAGTGATAACTGGCTCTGGTGGGCCACAGGGTCCTCAGACCCCTCCCAGTCGCCCCCGTCATCCGATTCCTGATAAACAGGGGGAAGAACCGGAGCCGGACGGAAGATGAAATGGTCATCCATCAGCGCCGGATGCGGCGCCGGACGGTGCTGCGCCGGGCCCGGACCGGGGAACGGCATCGTCCGGAGACTGCGCCGGGGGTGGAACCGGTGTCAGCGCCGGGGGTGGAACCGGTGTCAGCGCCGATGGAGGAGGCGTCTTGAGGTTGACCGGCACCGACAGATCCAGGCCTGGATCCCACAGGGACCTGTGGCATCGGGACCGAAGTAGACAACTGCACCGGACCGGAGCCGCCGGCTCGCTAGGCCGCCCAGTTGAGCCCGCGGGGCCCGAAGGCGCACCAGCTGGCGTTGACGGCTGAGCCAGACCCCTCATGGCCGAGAGGAAGGCACTGATCTCCGCTGGAGTCGCATCAGTCCCAGGGACCGGCGGGTATGGGGACGGACGCGGCTCCGATGGAGCCGCGGGGGTGGTACCACCCAGACCCTCGACCGAGTCACGCGACAGGTGAGGGGAGTCCGAAGAGCGATGTCGTCTCTTGGACTTCTTACCATGCTTCGACTTAGCCGAAGAGTTGGAACCCGACGAGCAGTGATGGTGGCTGCGGCTCCGCGACCGGTCCTTCGACCTCCTCCTGGACCGGGATCGTGAACGGCGCAGAACAGAGTGCCGGAGCTCGAGAAGCTTACAGGACTGCTCCCGCCTAGCCTTCGAGGTCAAGGCCTGGCAGTCGAGGAACTACTCCGCATCGTGGTCGGCCCCAAGACAGTAAAGGCACCGGCGATGGTGGTCCGTTACCGACATCAGTCGGTGACAGGAGTCACAGGCTTTAAACCCAGGCATCCTAATGGCACCAGTTCGAGTCGATGAGTAGACTAAAGAGTCCAAAGAGTTTTAGTAAAAAAAACAATTACTAAAGGGGTAAGTTATTCCCGGATCGGCGCAGTCTGGCGCGGAAAAAAGAACTGACGTCAGCGCACGAGGGCGGCGTCTAAGTACTCCGATGACGTCATTCCGGCGCACGACACAGTCGACGGACGCGGAGCCGCAGACGCCTAGCGACGCGCAAGGGGTATTGCTGACGAAAAAATTTTTTGCATCCAGCCTGACGCCTGGGGATATTCTAAGGTGAGGAATCTAACTAACGTGTTTCTTTCAGATAAACAACCTACCACTAGTGTCCAGGCTGAGTGGCTGCTTTCAGCTGCCACCACCAGATATGATTCTGGGCCCCTGGGTTGAGAGCCTGTTGCTATGGGGGACCTGAAACAATGCACATCCAGCCCCCCCCTACTACACCCAGGATGGGCAGGGTCTACGAAGGGGAAGCTTCAAAGGCTTGCTGCCTTTGTGAGTTTCCCCAGGCCACTTGCTGCTTTCAGCAACTGGTCCCCACTGGTTCTGAACCCCACTTTGAGCCCTCTGGCCATTATTCCCCTTTGGTATCACTGGTATATACAATTACAATCCAAACTGTTACAACTGTATATTTACTGCAAAGTATTTATCACTTACCTGTGCCAGGCTTGCTTGGTTCTAGAAAATAAAAACTAAAAGAATATTTGTATACAAAAACAATTGGCCTGAAGTGTGTGAATTCATTTGCTGACAGTGTGTACAACACATGCTTAACACTGTCCTCACTGCTTGACCACACTACCACAAATAGAGAGGGAGGTGCCATCTACTTTACCGCTGCCTACCTTTTGGGTTCCACTGGACTCTCCACACTATACCTCACTTTGGTATAGTATATACAGAGCCAGCTTCCTACAGTGTCCCCTTTCTTCAGTATAGTGTGGGCTGTAGGGGGCACAAGGAATGTGTGCACTGGCTTAGTTTTTGTTGCACTTAACTATCCAAAAGCTACAAAAGTTTTGTTTGATTTCCTAAAAGGTTTAGTTTTATCAGTATAATACTGGAATGCTCTCCTAACACCCAGAACGAGAAGGACTTTCTGCCACAGACTCTGGTTGGGTGGGGAGGGGGGGGGGGGGGGACTATGGGCAGCTCAATGGTCTGGTTAATGGTTAGGAGAAGACAACTTTATGCAGAAATGTGGAGTTGGTACAAAAAACTACCCTAAACTTTAAGCCTGGATGAACATTTAGGGCTTTGTAAGACTGGAGCTCACTAAGAAATCTGACAGAGGTGATTGAGACTAGGAAGGCCACTTTCCAAGGCTAGAACTGCAGGTCACAAGTGTAGGATTTCAAAGGAAAGGCCCCCAGTGTATGCGAGGAAGACACTAAGGCTCCATAAAGATGTTGGGGTGTTTGCAAAGGTATGATCCACTTAAGACACTTGATGAAGACCTTAATAACAGTCCTCATTTATAAGAGCTGTGTTGTCTTTAAGATGAGATACACTGCAACTGAAAGCATATTTTGGTTAGAGCGCTTTAATGAAAGTAGAGTGACCGCACGCGCCCTGGGTCGGTTGACCCCTGCCAAGCATTTTCTACACCAAATCAAAAAGTTCAAAAGCTATTCCAGAAGGTTGGTGTAAAAGCAAAGAGAGTTTTGACAAATGGGATCTAATAGGAATCTCCCGAATTGGGGACCTCTATGGACACAACGGAATGGTCTCCTTTGCCTTACTACAACAGACACACGAGCTAGCCGAATCAGAATATTTTAGATACATGCAGGTTAGGCACTACCTTCAAGCTAACATCCCGGCGGGGACCCACCTACTGGAGTCCTCCCATCTAGAGGACAGACTGCTCGATGGTCATCTGCCGGTCAAAGCTATCTCCATCACATACAAAGAGTTAATCCGCAACACTCCAGATCCTCTGTCATTGAGGGAGTAATGGGGGAGGGCCGGCTTGGAGTTAGATGACGAGGAGTGGCAGGAAGCCCTTTCCTCGCCGAAGGAGGTCGTCATCTCAGCAAAACTGAGACTGATCCAATTAAAGATCCTACATCGTATATATCTCTCTGGTCGTAGATTGGCACTGATGGGTAGGAGCGAGGAGGGGCTGTATAAAAGACACTGTGGCCTAGAGGGATCCTTCCAACATATTATCTGAGAGTGTCTGCTAATACATAACTATTGGAAGAAAATTCATGAAGGTATGAGTGAAGTATGGGGGTGGAAATGCGGCTCGAAGCTAAAAGGTGTCTCCTGAATGTTTGGGAGCCCACGGACCTGAGCACCAAGGGAAACTTTGGACAACACTTGGCTAGATGGTAGCTAAGCGGAATATTGCCCGCCTGTGGGGAGAAGCATCGCCACCAACACTTACCGCTTGGAAGACAGATATGGATTGGTGTATGGTGCGGGAGGAAACTGTACATGTGGCACGTGGCTGTCCCCAAAAATGGATAGCGCTCTGGACGAAATGGAACATTTATCGTGGTAATATATGTGAGCCCCCATATGTCCCCTTCCCAACGAACCAGACACCTTGATGTGTAGTTAACTGCTATCCTCCTTTCTCACTGTGATAATGTACGAAATATTTACCTGAACTGCGCATCTGTAACGAGACTTTAGTTAATGATTTACTGTATGTATTGACCACTCCACCTGTACTATACAATAAAAAGAATTATAAAAGATAAAAAAAAGCAAAGACAGTCACCCCAACTAGTACAGTAGTACGGTCAGTGTTTTTGAGACCATTGATGAGGATCTGGCAGAGTGCGGGCCAGCAAGGGCATCAGTCCTCCCATTCCCCCTCCCTTGTTGCAGCAGCCACCAAACTGGTTTAGGTTGCCCTTTGATATGCATTTCCATTTAGTTGGAACCACGATCCAGCACTTCCTCCCGGGAACAGGTATGTGTTACCTTTTTTTTTTTTAGCAAGTCAAACATTCCCTCACCCCCACCTCAGCAAGAACTTCAGAAGAGCATCTGTCAATTCCTTTGCAGGATAAGCGAACATTATTCTACAAGGGTGCTATAGAGAGGCTATGACTCAAAGAGCAGAAGGTTGTTACTCACGTTATTTTTGTGCCATAAAAGGGATGCCTATCTTAGACCTTTGACCTCTGAATGCCTTCATAAGGAGGGACACATTCAAAATGCTCACCCTGGCTGATATCATGTCTTCCCTGGACCCCAGCAATTGAATGGAGACCTTTGGCTTGCAGGACGTTATCTTCATATATCATCCTGCAGTACCAAAGATGTTGCCTTAGGCTCAAAGTAGTATTTTCAGTTGGCTTTGCTCCATTTCATCTTCACCAGCGCCCCTCATGTGTTCACATAAGTGATCGTGGTCGTGGCCCATTTTCAGAGGGCAAAGATACCAGTATTCTTCTACATCAATGACTGTTGAAGGCAGCCTTGTGACACTCCGCCTTTGACCTCCAGACGATGGTAAACCCCTGGCATTGTTGGAGATCACGATCAATGAGCCAAAGTCATGCCAGACTCCTTCACAGAGGCTTCCATTCAATGGAGCTGTATTGGACACAGCAGTTTCAGGCCTTTCTTCTATCGCAACAAGACCAAGTAATTCAGACTATAATCTAGATATTTCAGCCTCTGTCGTATATCACAGTTAGCAGCTCTGATACTTCTAGGACTCTTAGCCTCCTGCATCCCCCTGGTCAGCTACGCCAAGCGTATAAGCCCAAATCTGAAGTTCCAATGGGCTCAACATCAAAAAAATCTGACCGATAGCATACAGACTTTAGCAGGGACGGCACTGCAGTGGCGGCTGCAAGAATGACATTTGCCAAGTGGCAGACCCCTTTCCCTACTAAAACAGACAGTGGTGATTCGGCAATGTGGCTGCAGCAGGGGATGTGGAGGACCAGTCTGGCTGAGGCGTTCTGAAGTTTCCTGAGGATTTTTTGGGTGGGACCTGTATAGTGTGTTGCCGTAGTAGAGTCTGCTGCTGATGAAAGCGTGGGTGACTGTCTTACCGGCCTCAGTGGGGATCCACCTGAAGATCTTCCGAAGCAGGCAAAGAGTGTGGAAGCATGACGAGGAGACTGTTGATCCGGTGGCTCATAGTGAGCTAAGAGTCCAGTATGATGCTGAGGTTTTGTGCATGGTCAGTGGAGAGGGCTAGCTTGGCAGCCCACCAGGAGTCTTCCCAGGTGGAGGTGTTGGGCCCCAGGAGGAGGACGTTGGTCTTGTCGGAGTTGAGCTGGAGGCAGCTGTCTCTCAACCAGGTGGCAACGGGGCCTTCACCCCGTTGTGAAACTTGTTTATCTGATAGAGACTTCTAGCTGTAGATTCCTTAACTTGGAATAGATACCCCAAGCCATATCCTCCTGGCGGGTGGCTGCAGAGAAATTACTCGCACTAGAAAGTCCTGCAGGACCGAATGGGCAAAATGCCCATCCCTCCGGACCGGACTGTCCACGGATTAGTGCTTGACAAATGCGTACCGAGACACCCTTGTTGCTGCCTGGTAAATGTCCAGGACTGGGACGGCCCTAGCCAACGCGGTGGTCGCAGCCTTTCCCCTTGTAGAATGGTCTCTTAATTCCTCAGGGGGCTGCTTCTCAGCCAAAGCATTGTAGATCTTTATGCAGAGAACGACTCCGTAACAAATGGTCCTTTTCTGCACTGCCCGAACTTTCTTAGCTCCCCTGTACTCCACAAATAGTTGGCCATCCACCCAGAACTCTTGTGCTGTCAAGGTAGAATGACAACGCTCTTTTTGGGAGCAGGCAGTGGAGACGTCTCTTCCTTAGAAGGATGCGGGGGAGCAAAAAAGGTGGGCAGCGTGATACCGTGACCCAGATGGAATGGAGTGACCACCTTTAGAAGAAATGAAGCACTGGTGCGAAGCACCACTTTATCTACGAAAGTCATCATGTAGCGGGGCTTACATGGTAACACTTTTGCAATTCAATCACCCTCCGGGCAGAAGTTACTGCCACCAGAAAGGTTGTGCAAAATCTCGAAAGGAGCACACATAAGTAAACAGAGGACCAAATTAAGGTCCCATAGTGGCATAACAAAAGGCGTGAGGGGAAACAAGTGGCCCAGCCCTTTCAAGAACCTATTTACAATGGGAGATTTAAACACTGAAAGTTGGTCTGGCATCTCCAAAATAAAAGATCGAGAAGAGAGAAAACCCTTAGGATACCCAGAGCAGAACCCTGCTGGGCATGCGTAAGAATAAAAAGACGAACACTAGAAAGAGAAGCAGAAGGAGGGTCAATAGACCTTTCTGTACAATGGAGTACAAACATAAGCCAATGGCAAGCGTATATCGTCTTAGTGGAGCGCCGCCTGGCTGCCAAAATAGCAGTGCATACTTCAGGAGCAACGTCAAAAGCTATTAACTGCTGTCACTGAACCTCCACGCATGGAGGCTGAGAGCTGACAAGTTCGGGTGGCGAGCCCTCCCCTGTTGCTGCAACAGAAGATCCTCTGAAAGTGGCAGCCTGATCGGAGGATCAATACTCATTTTCAGAAGCTCTGGAAGCCAGACTCTCCTTGCCAAGTCTGGAGCCACAAGAATGATTTGGGCCTGGTCATTCCTGATCTTTTTCAGAACTCTGGGCAGACGTGTTATGGGCGAAAACGCATACAACAAGCTTGAGCTCCACTCGCGACGCAAAGCGTTGCTGAGAGATAGCCACATTGAAAACTCCAACGCGCAATACTGCTGACATTGCGCGTTCTCTTCTGAGGCGAACAGATCTTACCAACTGCTGAAAGATCTGGCGCCACCTCCGGCTGGAGACGCCATTCATGATTCACTAGACATCGATGCAGAGTTTGCCAACAATGGCATTCAGAGAACCTGCCAGATGTTGAACCACCAGGATTATGCCCTGTTGTTTCAGCCATGTCCAGAGACGCAAGGCTTCTTGACAAAGAGTCCACGACACCACCCCGCCTTGCTTGTTGCAGTACCACAGGGTCTGTGAGCACTTGCACTAACTTCCCCTTGACAGAAGAAATTTTAATGCCAACCAAATCGCGCAAAGCTCTAACAAACTGATGTGGAGCCGGAGACCAGTGTCCCCTGATCTCCACATCTCCCAGATTGCCTCCCCATCCCAGGAGTGATGCATCTGTCACCACTGTGTAATCTGGTTGGGGAAGGGAGAGGGGTCTCTCCTTGACCCAACTGTGGTTTGTCAACCACCACTGCAGATCTCAGTTACTTCTGAGCTCTGGACCATGTCTATGAGATTTCCCAGATGCTGCCCCCAGTGAAACTTCAGTTCTCACTGCAGAGCTCACGTGTTATCTGGCATGCTTTACCAACAGGAGGCTATGAGGCCCAACAGCCTCAGAGTCAGCCTCACCAAAATCCAGGATAGAGGCTGAAACAATCTGTATCATAGCCCGAATAACCCGGACTCGCTGCTGGGAGGATAGACCCAGAACAGCTCCGATGAAGGGGGAAGTCGGAGAAGGAGTTCAGTATGACTTCGGCACGTTTATAACCCCAGCAAATGCAGAACGTTGACCATAGTTGACCATAGTCTGAAGGTGGGAGATGACAGCCTGGGCGAGGACGCCTTCAACTGCCAGCTGTCGAGGTAGGGGAAGACTAACCCTCAACTTACGCAGATGAGCTGCCACCACCGCCATCACCTTGGTGAAGACCCAAGGGATGCTGGTAAGGCCGAAGGGGAGCACAGTAAACTGAAAGTGCTTGTGGCCTATCTTGAACCGCAAGTAACGTCTGTGGCCCTGCAGAATGGGGATGTGAAAATATGCATCCTGCAGGTCCAACGCTACATTACAGTCTTCTTGGTCTGGGGCAGAAAAGACCAGAGCTAAAGTAATCATCTTGAACTTCTCCTTGAGGAAGAGATTGAATGTCCGAAGATCCAAAATGAGCTGTAACCCCTAGTTCCTCGGAATCAGAAAGTAGCGGGAATAACAGCCACTGCCGACTTCTGAAAGGGAGGCCCTCTCTATAGCCCCCTTGGCCTGTAGGGCTGTAACTTTCTCGTTGATTAATTTTAAATGATCTCTACCAACCGTTCTTAGAGTTGCGGCATAGGAGGAGGAAAAGAAAGTAAAGGCAGAGAATAGCCCTCCTGAATGATCTGCAAGACCCACTCATCTAATGTGATCGATCTCCAGTGGCGTGGTCTTGCAGAGTCAGACTAAGAGTGCTTGGCGGCTGCGGCTGCTGAGGGCAGGGTGGAGGACTAATTCTGGCTTCCATTCCTAGGGCAGAATGAGCCACGTCCACACAACTTGGAAAGTCTGCGCAGGTTGGTGGCTGGGATAGGGCTGGCATGGCAGAAATCCCCATTACATTGCCACGAAAGGTGGACTGGCCGTGAGGTGTAGTAGAGAGGTCCAAGGATCTGGCCAGAGAGCGAGAGTCCTTGAAACACTTAGGGCAGAGTCTACCTTCTCCCTAAACAGACGGGATCCATCAAAGGGCATGTCCATCAAATTATCCTGATCATCGACACTAAAGCAAGACGTTCTAAGCCAGGTGTGGCGCCATAGGGCCACTGTCAATGAAATCGCTCTGCCAGGGAATCAGTTGTGTCAAGTCCACAACCGATGGTGAATTTTGCTGCATCTCAATGGTCTTTAACTGCCTGGGAGAGCACAGCCCGGGCCCTCCTCTGGGACTTGTGGAAGCACCTGTGCAACAGTCTCCCCGAGGGAATGGAAGAGGCGGCACAATAAGCATTCAGTATTTACAGAGCGCATTGCCAGGCTGGAGGAAGAAAACTTCTTCCTAAGTGAATACAACCTCAAATTCCCTGCCATGGAGTGGGAGGAGGGGGTGGAGGGAACGCGCCGTGGGAGGTTGAAGCCTGCACCATTACGTTTTCTGGGGTGGGGTGTTGGCTGAGGAACTTTGGGTTGCCTGGTTCCGGGCGATGGCAGCCTGCCATTGTCCTATTCACAGGAGCATCCTCTGCTAGGCTTTAACCACGTGCCTAGTAGGACATCTGTCGCTGCTTCGTTAAGGAGCAGAAGGGGTTCAGAGGTGGAAGCCCCAGGCAGAAAACTTCGGCCAGGAGATTAGTACTGACTTGCACAGAGGGCAATTCCAATCCAAGGACCTCAGCTGCCCTGTAACCACCGTGGCATAAGATGCCCCCTCCTCCGTGACCGCAGTAGCCGAGGGGGGGGGGGGGGGGGGGGGGGGGGGGGGGGGTCAGCCTGCTCGAATACGCGGCACATGGCCTAATGGGACTCCAATTTGAGCGGAGGTATCTCTAGCTCATGGAAAAGGGGGCGTGCAGTTTATCCTGGCTCCGCAGAACCATGGCTAGAACGTCAGTGCTCCTTACCCCTCTCATCAAATGACAGCCGAGGTGAAGACGAAATTCACTTAGACTTCTTCTTGTGCCTATTTCCTGAGAGTCGCAAGGACTTGGGGCTCCGGGAGCAGTCCCGCGACCACTTCCTCAATTGGGACCAGGATCACCGCAGAGTTGCTGCCTGGTGTAGACAGCCGGGTCACAAAGGGCTTCAAAGCCCGCTCCTACAAGGCCTTCGGAGCCATGGCCTGATAAGCCGAGCACGACTTCGAGTCATGGTTGCGAACGAGACAGCACAGGAAGACTAGGTGGGGAACAGTAACCGACATGGCGCAGTGACAAGCCTCACTGTTTAAAAACCTGTCTTCTCTAAGACATCCCTCAACACAAGAAGAAAAAATTGTCAAAGTCAGAAAAATCTGTCAAAAAGTGACACTGGGTAGCTCTACCCAGATCGGCGCTTAACTGGCATGCAAAGAAAATAACTTGCATCCACGCGCCTAGATGGCGCCTATAGGCGACGGCAACATCATAACCGAAGCAAAGACACAGAGGACGTCACGCGGAGCCAAATGGAGACACCCGACGGTGCGCGAAAGGGGTATTGCTCACGCAAATGTTTCCAGATCCAGCTTGACGCCTGGGAAATTCTAAGGTAAGGAATCTGCAGCTAGCAGTCTATCAGATAATCCATTTATTAGAAAGCTAGAGAGAATAAAAACCAACAGCCACCTCTCAGCTCAGGCCAACTGACTTTAGATTTTTCCCCAAACCATTCTATTACAGGGATGCATCAGAATGGCAAACCACGATGCAGATACATTCTTTTAGCATCAGAGAATGCCCATGAAGAGACATTCTCTTAGCATCCTAAAATGTAATACACAGAATATAACACATTGTTATATCCTGCTAATGTCAATCCAATGTTATTCAATCACAAGTGGAATGTTAAGGTGATGATGCTATCAGAATGTTGGGGAGTCTGTCAGAGAAGGTACAGTTGACTGGGCTGAGCTGCCTGCTGGCTGCTCCTGGTGGGGTCTTTATCTGATCTAGACTTGGTCTTAATTTGATCTACTTATAATCTACCTGTGATCTTTTACCAACTTGAAATAAATCTCTTTAAAACATCTCAACTGAGTGGACTTGATCACTACAGAATGTTGGCGACGATTTGAACTTAAAGAACCTGCTACTTCAACCTCATCAATCTTCAATCAACTCAAGCTGGCAACGCTTTCTACTCTCATTCTAGACCCCACCAGTGACCCCCATCGGTCACCCTCTATGCTAAGTGCCAGTTCAAGTCTATTATCAATCTTCAATCAAAGTGCCTGTTCCAGTCTACTCAACACAGACTGCCTTCAAAGCAATGAAAACAAGTTACTTACCTGTAACTTTGGTTCCCCAGTATTGGTAACTTTCATAGATTCTCATGCTTTGTATCATTCCCCGTCGTCGGAATGGGAGCCTCGGTAACAAAAATATATATATATACATATGTATAACCATAGAAACAAAAGAGAAAAATTAGGCCTAGGCCTCATCTCATTTTGTAGTATATCACCCTCTTTGTGTAAAAGAGCCCAAACTTTTGCCAGGGCCAATCAGCACAGCCTCACCCTCTGGAACCTTCCTGAGAGAGCTCAGAGCCTCAGATTTTCGTAGCCGTTGTGCCAACAGCCACTATCTTAGTAAACCTGCAGAGCTTTCCCAGGGGAGGTGGGTGGGCGCATGAGAATCTATGAAAGTTACCAATACTGGGGAACCAAAGTTACAGGTAAGTAACTTGTTTTCTTACCCCAGTATTGGAACTTTCATAGATTCTCATGCTTTGTATCAGAATAGCAAGCAGTAGATCACGACAAGCACATTTCGGTAATTACATGGCTTTACAAAATCATCTCAGTGCACATGATAAAACAACCATTACTGAAACCAAATGTGCTTACCAGGATGGAGGGATTGTAGGGAAAGCTCACCTCTCATTGAAAAAGATTCCGGAGGACTGCTTGACCAACCGCAGCGTCAGCTCGTCCCACCGATTCCAGGCAGTAGTGCTTCGTGAAGGTGTGTACACTGCTCCACGTTGCTGCCCTGCAGATGTCCTTAATCGCCACTCCAGCAAAGAGAGCCACTGAAGACGCCATCGCTCTCGTAGAATGCGCCCGGGCCCTTTTATCCAAAGGTTTGCCCGCAGCCTGATGACAGTACTGAATTGCACTGGAGATCCAGCGGGAAATGCCACTCTTGGCGAGCGGTAACCCCTTCCGTGGTGCACTGTAGGCGATAAATAGTTGAGTAGACTTTCTGAAAGAGCGTGTACGCTCCAGATAGAATTTCAGGCATCTCTGGACATCCAAAGAATGCAATGTTCGTTCCGCTTGAGTGGAAGGACGCGGAAAAAAGGAGTTCAAAATTAAGGGTTCATTCAAATGAAACTCCGAAGGCACCTTCGGGATGAATTTTGGGTTGGTTCTCAAAATCATGACATCCCTCTTGAACTGTAGAAAAAGGCTCCACTATAGAGAGAGCCTGGAGTTCACTAACTCTCCTAGCCGAAGTCAATGCTAGGAGAAGGGCCAGTTTCCAAGATAGGAACTTCAAGTCCGCTTTGTGAATCGGCTCAAAGGGCGCTTTCATCAGTTGAGCCAGTACCAGGTTAAGTTGCCAGATAGGCGGAGGTGGCCGGACCGGAGGATACATCCGAAATAACCCCTTAAGGAACTGCTTAACAATTCTTGCAGACCATAGAGATGGCCCCGATGTCTTCCGTCGAAAGCGGGATAAGGCAGCCAGATGCACCTTGATCGAAGAGTGCGCCAGACCTGATTTGGCCAGAGACAGGATGTAGGGCAGAATCTGATGTGGCCGGGATTTGTAAGGATGGAGTTTATTCCTCTGGCACCAAAGGCAAAATCTCTTCCACTTTGCCCTGTAGGTCTTATTAGTGCTGGGTGCCCGTGCCTGAGATAGAACATCCCTGCATTCCTGAGACAGATTCAGATGGCGGAATTCTCTGTGTTCAGGAGCCACGCTGACAAGTGAAGTGACTCCGGATCCGGATGGAGGACTTGCCCCTGATTTCTCGATAACAGAGATGGAATCAGTGGCAAGCGAATCTGGCGATCCTGGGAGAGAAGTAGGAGTTCCGAGAACCAGAACTGCCGCGCCCATGCTGGAGCAATGAGGATCATTTTGCATGGTTCTGCCCTGACCTTCCTGAGAACTCGAGGAATGAGGGGAATCGGAGGAAAGGCGTAGCAAAATGCGCCGCACCAAGCAATCGAAAGGGCATTCCCCAGAGACCCTCGCTGGGGAACCTTGCTTGCGTAAAACCGGCACTTGGCGTTCTCCGGGGTCGCAAAGAGGTCTATGGTCGGAGTGCCCCATTTCTTGAACACTGCTTCCAGAGTGGCCTGATCCAGCTCCCACTCGTGTGTCACCTTCGTCTGCTGACTTAGAGCATCCGCTGTGATGTTGAGACACCCCGCCAGGTGCTCGGCTCGCAGAGTGATCCCGTGAGAGATGGCAAATTCCCAGATCACCTGAGCTTCTTTGGACAGCGTCCGTGATCTCGTTCCCCCTTGCTTGTTTATATAGTGCATGGCCGTAGTGTTGTCTGTCCGGACCAGCACTGCACGGTTCTGAAGTCTGGGGAGGAACGCCAGCAAGGCTAAGTGAATGGCCCTCAGCTCCAAAAGATTGATGTGGCGCAGTCTGTCTGCTGGACTCCAGTGACCGCTGACCTGAAGCTCCTGGAGGACAGCTCCCCACCCTTCTAGGGAAGCATCCGTGGTCACCACCATAGGAGAAGGAGGGATTCTGAACGTTAATCCTCCTGCGATGTTTTCCTTCCCCAGCCACCATTCGCAAGCCGTGCGCATGGCAGGTGTTATCCATACTTTGTCGTTGAACGATCCTTCTGCCTGACGCCACTGTTTGTCCAGCTCCTCCTGTAGAGGACGCATATGTAGCCTGCAATGCGGTATCAAAGGTATGCAGGATGAGATTGATCCGAGCAAGGACTTGTACTGTCGAACCGATACATGTCTCTTGTGTAGTAGTAGACGAGCGGAAGCGGCCAGTTTGCCCTGACGCTCCTCTGACGGACGAGCCGTGCATCGTCTCGTGTCCAGAATTGCCCCAAGGAACTTCCGTGACCTGGAGGGTATCAGTTCCGACTTGGACACATTGAGCTGAAGACCCAAATGGGCGAACAATCTTATGCAAGTTGACACAGCCTGAGACGTTGCCCTGAACGACGGAGCCTTGATGAGCCAGTCGTCCAAGTACGGGAACACTTCCAAGGACTGCTTCCTCAGGAAAGCAGCGACTGGTGCCAGCATCTTCGTGAAAATGCGGGGTGCCGACCGAAGGCCAAACGGGAGCACCTTGAACTGGAAATGGCTCTTGCCTACTGTGAAGCGTAGATATTGCCTGTGAGCTGGGTGGATCGGAACATGAAAGTAAGCATCCTCTAAATCCAGGGATGCCAAAAAATCTCCCGGATTGAGCAGCCTTAGAATATCCTGGAGTGTGACCATCCTGAAAGAGAGCTTGATGAGATAGGTGTTGAGCTCCCTGAGGTCTAGTATAGGACGCCATGCCTCCTCCGTCTTCCGAACCAGGAAGAACCTGGAATAAAACCCCTTGCCCCTTTGTGAAAGTGGCACGGGCTCTATCGCCCCCTTGATGAAAAGCTGGTGGGCTTCGAGATGTAATAGTCGGAGATGTTTCGCTGCACGGGCGTCTGGAGCTCTTGTTGGAGGAAGATCTTGGAACTCCAACGTATGGCCACTCTGAACTATGTTCAAGACCCACCGGTCTGATGTTAAACGCACCCAGCTGTCCAGACAAAAAGATATCCTGCCCCCGACCGGTGTTCGTGGCAGGGGAGGAACAGTAGCCAGAGCCAGGAGGCCGCTATTGCCTCTTGGCGTTGTCTCGTCCCTGACGATTCTGACGTCCTCTCTGGGACTGCCGAGAGAAAGACGCCGACTGTCCTTGGCGCTGGCTGGAGTATTGTCCTTTATAAGACTGTCCAGATTGAGAGGAATACTGTCGTTGGTTTCCTCTGTAGTTAGAAAACCCCCGACCACGTGCCCCCTTAAATGGCACCTTGCGGTAGGTCAAGGAGCCTAAGGACTTAGCTGTATCGGTGTCCTTTTTAATGCCTTGGAGGGCGTCATCCACATGCTTTCCAAAAAGCATCTCTCCGTCAAAGGGGAGGTCCAAGATCTTATTCTGGACCTCCTGGCGAAACCAAGTCGCCTTCAACCAGCCTTGGCGGCGCAAGACGGCTGAGCCCGCCAAAGCCCTGAAAGCAGTTGAGGCAATGTCCATCGCACAGTCGATGACTTCCGAGGAGCATCGTTCTCCCTCCATCAGCACCTGTCTGGCTTCGTCTTGACTAGTTTCTGGTAGCTGGTCCAGGAATGGTTCCATATCACACCACATCTGGCGGTCGTATCTGCCCAGAATAGCCAGAGAATTTGCTGCCCGCACCAACAAGCTGGCCATGGTGGAGAATCTTTTACCCACATTGTCCAGTCTTCTGCCTTCTTTATCTGGAGGCGTGGTTAAAGGAGTGGACGGATTCTTAGATTTACTTTGAGCAGCTTGTGAAATAACAGAATCCGGCTTAGGTTGTCCTAGAAGACACGCAGGACTGCCCTCTGGTGCCTTGTATTTCTTCTCCAGCCGGGGAAGAACCGGAATGACAGTTGCTGGATTCTGCATTGTCTTCAATCCCTCATCCCAGACATGTTCTATAATGGGAATTGATCTTACAGACTTCTTATATTGGGCTTTAAAGTCATATAGGAAGCAGTCGGACTGCTCCACCGTAAAGGGCAAACCAAACCTCTTGGATGCCCGTTCCATCAAATTATGGAAACCACCAATGTCCACCGGAGGCGATATATTTGTCTCTCGGCCTACAGCATCAGGATCCTGTGTATCATCAGGGTCCCCATCTGGATCCCCTGGATCTGTAAGAGGGATCACCTGTCCCTCGTCGTCTTCGTCCGTATCTCCATCGTCCGCGTCATCAGCAGGTTCCGTACCTGAAGGTTGGGGAACCACTAAGGGCAGCACTGGTGAAATGGACCGAGGTACCTCTCTTGGTAGGGGTGGCAAGTCCATTGGTATGTCACGTGGCACTTCCAAAGGAGAAGGACGCACTGGAGTGCGATCCGGCAACGTCGGAAAACGAGATCTATAGTCTTGCAGCATCTGTTGCAAATCCGACACCAAAGCCACTGGCAAGGCAATTAGGTCCTGCCTTATAGGGCGGGGGCGTAATCCCTGTTGGTGCCCCTCCTGCCCCTCTGGGCCATAAAACTCCTCCGTATCTGTGTCCTGCTGTTTGACATTCAGGTCTGAAAGGCTGTAAGCGTCCCCAAACTGCCCATCCTCCTCATCCTCCTCCGAGTCCTCGAGAAGCATGGATGGTGGCAAAGCCGTGACCCGCCTAGGGGAAGTCATGTCCGGTGTAATCACTAATCTTTGGGTTAAAAAAATCCAAATTTTTCGTCGTCGACGGTCCCGACGGCGGTCTCGTCGACGGAGTCGATGGCAACGGGATTTCCAATGTCGACGTACTCGACGACGACTGAAAGGCAACTGTCGTCGACGGAGCTGAAATCGTCGTCGACGATGAGGCCGTCGACAGTCCTGTAATCCTCGTCGACGGAGCAGTCGTCGACGGAGCAGTCGTCGACGGAGCAGTCGTCGACAGAGCAGTCGTCGACGGGGCAGCCGTCACCGGAGCAGTCGTCGACGGAGCAGTCGTCGACGGAGCAGTCGTCGACGGAGCTTTCTTTTTCGTCGACGTAGTATGTTTCATCGTCGGCGGAGCACCCGTCGACAGTCTCGTCGACGAACTTGTAGTCATCAACATCGACGAACTCGTCGTCGTCGTCGTCATCGTCGACGTGGTCTTCGTCGTCGACACCGCCGTCGACGAAGTAGATATTGTCGACGGTCTCGTGGACGACCCCATGGAAATAGGCTTAATTGAGGAGATCGTCGTTGACGTACCTGCTGCCGCCTGCGTCGACGGACGCGGTTTCTTCAGTGGCACCAACTGAGGAGTTTCTGCAGCCTGTTTCTTTACAGGTTTCTCCTTCTGGGACGGAGGGGTAGATGTAGCAACCCCCTTATTGTCCTTAGGGGCTATGTCCACAGTAGCCCGTCCCTGCCTCTCCTTTACACTGTCGTGAGGAGATTTTTTGGGACCAGCCTCCTCAGACCTGTCAGAGATCCCGTGAGGGGCTTTGAGAGGAACCTTGAGAGGGGGTTCCGCAGAAGTGGAGGGCGATGACCTACCCCTCTTCTTCGATCTCCTGGAGGAGGTGCCAGAGATAGATTCTTCCTCATCCGAAGAAATGACCTCCCTGGTCTTTATCTTCTGCAGCCACGTCAGCAAGCGCCCCTCTCTGTCTCTCAAGGTCTTGGTCGAGAAGGTCCGACAGATTTTACAGTCGGTGGCCTTGTGTTCCGGGTACAGGCAGTATATGCAGTTCTCATGCCTGTCTTCCACAAACAGTCTCTTCTTCCCACAAGAGGCACAAGCCCTAAATAAAGCTCTTCTCCTTTTCTGACATTCTGTCTCAAAAGATGGTAATAAAGATATCCAAAAGTAACTCTGTGAAAAACTGAGCAGAGCTCAGTGGAGACTCCCTAGCACAACGTGCGGTAGAAAAATCTGAGCTCTCTCAGGAAGGTTCCAGAGGGTGAGGCTGTGCTGATTGGCCCTGGCAAAAGTTTGGGCTCTTTTACACAAAGAGGGTGATATACTACAAAATGAGATGAGGCCTAGGCCTAATTTTTCTCTTTTGTTTCTATGGTTATACATATGTATATATATATATTTTTGTTACCGAGGCTCCCATTCCGACGACGGGGAATGATACAAAGCATGAGAATCTATGAAAGTTCCAATACTGGGGTAAGTACCAGTTCCTATCTGCACAACACAGACTGCCTTCAAATCAAAGTGCCTGTTCCAGTCTGCAAAGCACAGAGTGCTTTCAACTCAATGTACCAGTTTGTCTGCACAGCGCAGAGTGCCTTCAAATCAAAGTGCCTGTTCCAGTCTGCACAGCACAGAGTGTCTTCTAATCAAAGTACCAGTTCCACTCTATATAACACAGGGGGCCTCATGTAGGTAGCGAAATACCGGTCGGTAACGGCCGAAATTCGGTAAATATGCCGTTACCGACCGGTATTCAGACAAGTGAGATGTAGGAGTCCAAAAACCACTGTTCGGTAAATATGAGGCGGTAAATACAGATTCATAGTTACCGAATACATAATTAACGAATCGGTAAATATGAAGTGGTAAATATGAAGTGGTAAAAATCAAAATGACATGTAGGAGCACTCGGTAATTAAGAAATCCAAGAAAATCGGTAAATAAGAGTCGGTAATTAACACGGATTGAAAGCAGGTGGTAACCAACAACAGTGCAGCTAAGCAATCCCAAAATGCAACAGCGTGGACACCCTGGCAGCTATGTACGTCATTGCAAGGCGCCTACGTCTACAGGCAGCAGGACTGAGGGTTTGGCGACGGAAGGAACGCATCCACAGACAGCGCATCACACTATTCCAGCTGACTGATGCAGAGATACATGAGAGGCACAGGCTACACCCCGAAACCATCATGGACTCAATCAGGGACCCGCACCCACTCCTGGACCAGCCAATAAGAAGGGCGCACGCAATACCCCCACATGTGCAGGTGCTCTGCAGCCCACATCTGCTGGCATCCGGCATTTCTCAGGTGGTGACAGCTGCGGTGGGTGGTGTATCCCAGAGTTGCCTGTCCCGTTCCTTCAGGAATTTCTACCACCATTATATTGGCTGCATTGATGGGACACACATCCCACTCTGTCCACCAGCTGACACAGAGCACATCTACAGGATCAGGAAGTCCACCCACTCCATCAATGTGCATACCGAATGGAATGATGTTGTGAATGGTCCCGTGGGTGGCAGAACCAAAAGGTGTGCGTATGCTAATTACAACGAGGTCTGCAAGTTGTCGCACAGTGAGGCGGCTTCCAGACTGAGAGCTATTGACCAAGCAAACATGGAGAAGGCCTAAGCCGTTATAGATATTAGCTCTAGCACTCTCACTTCTAGGATTCATACATGAGACAATAGGCACATGCAAGTACACGGCGCATGCAATGTACAAGCCCCGATTTTGGCGTGCGTCCTACGAGGTATCCCAGTGCCTGTGATTACACCTTCTTTCACTGTGCTTGCAAACGGTATTCATTTAATTATGATTAATGAAGTTTGCTGCGGGATGTGAGTGGTAATCCCGTACATAACTGTCTCGCATGAAGTTGTCTGCTGCTATACTGTTCTTTTTCCACCCCCGCATGGGCGGCGGGATGTTTCCATCTGGCCTTCGATTCCAACCTTGAAAGCAGAGTCCAACAAGTTGAGCAGAATAGAGCGCCATTGTCCCACAAAGAGGTGCCTTTGACTTCCTCTCGTGAAATATTTGTCCTTCACGTTGCTACTTCGCGCACTGAGGAACAGGCGCCTCTGAATACTGACCTCCCCCTGCATTTCGGCTCTTTGATCCAAAGTATTATCAATGCCTCGTCCACGACCGGCCTGGCTCAATTTTTTTTAACATGTGGGGCTCGGGTCTCGTGACCTCTTTCCAAACTATTTTTGGTGTAATTCCGGCATTTGTTCATTCACTGTTCTCGAGCATCTTTGGAGGTGTTCCGCTGCTTCTGGCGCTGGTGGCAGGTGTGCTGCTTTTACTCTTCATACTCCGGAATGGCTGCTCCTTCTGTGCCACACGAGCACCTGTCCCGTCTGCATCTTCTTCGTGATAGGATGCTTGACTACTATGGTACTTTGCCATTGGCGACTTTGAGCCTGGCTTATGGATTATCCTTCAGGTATTCCTACTTCACCTGCGTACAACCTGTATTACACTGCCTGGATTGTCCCTTTGAATGGCCTCTGGATTTGTGCTTGACCAACATGGTGTCTCCGGTGCCGGATTTCGATCGACTGATGCGGCCCTTAGTGTCTCACGAGTTGTCCTGTTCTGGTGTCCGGATCATGGCGTGTGGAGCGGCGCATGGTATCCTGGGTAATTGGGACATCTCAGCGGCAGCCTACGACTTCTTGTCCATGAGCTATTTGGAGGAACATTCCGGGTGCCCTCTGATTGTGCTGGAGGCTCCGTTGGTTGGAGAACACGTATGTTCCTTTTCTTTACTCAATTGGATGGCTGAGACTTTCAGTGGCCCTGGAAACGATTGCTTGTTGGAAGCCGTGGCCACATATGCTGCCTATACATTCATGGATTAACTGGATTGTCGTCCATTGCGCCTGTGCTACTGGACAGCACCCTGGCGCAACATTTATTTCTTTTATTTCTCGTGTTTCTCTTCCTGATGGTCTGCTTGAGTTTTTTACTATACTTGCATTGTGTTTTTTGGAATTGTATGCTGCAATGAATTGGACTGTAGGACTTTGGCGCTGCATTGGTTACGCCCTGTTCTGCTCTGACGAAACTGAACTCTGCGTTCTCTCTTTTCTTGCCTATTACATATTGCTTCGCTCAAGGGGGCGTGTAGTGAGTTCTCCCTGAATACGTACATGCATTGTTCAGTTGGCATAACCACGTTGAATGTTATGTAGCCATATTTGTGTCTTTGCACACGACACTGCGTTTACATGTTCTTTCTTGAATAAACTGCTGACTCGAGACTTCCTTCAGACGAGTGCATTCTGTTGTTCCCATCCCAAGCTCTGCGCAGCGACCTTGGTCTGTACATGCTGTGACACAGTCTGGAATGTTACACAATGCATGTTTTCCACTATAGGTTGTTCGACCCACGATTTAGCCATGGCACACGCGCAGCTGCACATACCTGACAGTTGGTGCTTTTCATAGCTCAGACATCATGTTTATTATTCAGACCGAAGACGAGCCTTCCTGCGAGGAGACTCCTGATGCTCCTGTGATGTGATTTCACTAAGCTGATCTTTGTGGTATGGGGTCCCCTATTCAAGCCTGAGAGACCTTCTGTAATGACATGATTGTGATATTGGCTACTTAGTTAAGGGAAGGTGGTAGTATCCTCGGTATTTTCCGATTCGCTAAATACCACCTCGGTATTTACCGATTCGGTGGATACCACCTCGGTATTTACCGATTCGGTGAATTCCGATTCGTATTTACCGACTGTTACCGAATCGGTAACTGTTACCGAATTTTTACCTACATATAACTTACCGGTTCTAATTTACCGATTCGGTACGGCTCGGTATTTATGAACCGGTAAAATTTATTTACCTACATGAGGCCCAGGGTGTGATGATGTGATCTTACCCTCTACGTGCTCAACTCAAGTTCAATCTTCAAGGGAAGATATTCAAAAGCTTCATCAATCCTCAAACTTCAAAGACTCTGGCACCGCATCCAACTTCAAATACAAACTCTGGCACCATGCCAGATCTGTTTTCTATTTTCTTCAATTCAAGTTTGTTCTCAACATAGTCAATATCAAGCAGAGCTGAGTTCTTCCAAGCATTTACTCCTCAACCTCAGCACTACAACGGAAACACCTCAAGAACCAAGTCATCCACTAACTTTCAAGCGCCATTCAATATTCAAGCTTCTGTGTCTACAGAGCCTCTACAAGCAAGGTAATCAGCTGCTGCCTGTGCCTCACACTACGCAGTGTAATTTGAAGTGCACTCGTACACAAGCTGTTTTGACTATTCTCACAGCGCCAGAGGCTAGTGGACATACTTCTACTTTTGGAATAAGCTAGCAGTGGGGTATGCAGTGAGCAACAGTGTCCACTCAACTCCTAAAAGGTCTGTTTTTGCTGTCCCTTCAATGTAATTGGTCTGCTTCAACCCAGGGATTCTGAAGGGCACGCAAGCTGTTTTCCTGTTTTCACAGCGTAGAGGCAAATGAACTTACTAAAACCTGCTAACTTTTGGAAAGTGCGGTTATCAACGTCCCAGCGGCATCAAAGACATTATCTCAATTAACATCATTACACCTTCTACAAGTGTATTTGTGGATTTCTGGGGTAGGTTTATTTTTATTGATTTTGGGTTCCCCAGTTGCCCCTTTCGACTGGATCACAATCAACCCACCAGGTGATCTGGTTCTTTTATTCAATATGGGGAGGACTCATGCCTGTGTCATGGATTTATTTCTTCAGTACTTTCCCGTTTTTTTACATTTGCGCCTCTGCCTCTAACTTTTCAATCGCAGTTGAACCGCTGCCTGGCTTTTCAAATTTGCCTCGAGCTTACAAGCAGAGCGCGCGCAGCTTTACCTTCTTCGCAGAGTTCTCCGATGTCTCCATGGTTTCCCGCACCTTATTCTTCTTCGATGTCCATTGCTGCTTCTGGACGTCTACATGCCAAGACGTGCTGTGAGCCACCCGGCTCAGCGTTGGTTTCCCGCACCTTCTTCTTCGATGTCCATTGCTGCTTCTGGACGTCTACATGCCAAGACGTGCTGTGAGCCACTCGGCTCAGCGTCACAAACGTGGCACCATCTTGGGTTTGGCGGTACCACCGATTCCCTGGAGCTGCACTATTTCATGGGTTTTAAAGAGTTGTCTGCCAACCACCTTCGTATCTTGGTGTTTCAATAAAGTTATCATTACTTTCAATGACTTTAGATCGGTGCAGAAGATCTTCGTATTTCACTGCAGGTACTTTGTTTTTCATTTTGGTAAACGTTCTGTCCCTCCTGCATTGGTCTATGAGTGAACTCTTCTATTCCAAGTGATTTTAGGTCGGTGGATTCTACTCTTTACAACAAAGTACTCTTGGTTCCTGGACGCCTGTCTCGCTGATCGCGGTGACTTATGGCAATGAAAATGAAGACACAGACAATAAAGAAGAAATGTGTGAGGCCCTTAGAGCATTTGACAAGGATGGCAATGATTACATCACTGCAGACAACGTGTCAATACTTGTGGACCCCATGTCTTTTTTTGGTTTGGACGCGCTCCAGTCAGGACACATGTCGACCAATTTCAATACTGCATTACTTCAATATTTCTATGCGGTGAAGGTACTTTTCCATTTTGAACGCTACGCAATCGTTGGAACTGTTCAGGGTCTCCTCACGTGTTTTTGTGTTAAGACAGCTCTAGCCCTGTCATATCTAGGTTTTCAAGGAGCGTGCTGTTCTAGCTCAATGTCTTTCTTGTGCTTTTTCAAGCTAGTGATCACACGTGTTTACCTGAGCACAACCTCTCATGTGCTTTTCAAAGGGAAGTTTTTCTCGCGTTTCTCATGTTTCTAGCACTATGTCAAAGACCAAGCTTTGCTGTGTTCTTTCATTTAGTTCAATATGCTCAATTTTAAATGCTATATTTTTTTTCTGCTTGGGCATAGTTTGTCCAGTGCAGTTTTTCTTTTAAAAGGGCAGTTTAAGGTTAACCATTACATGACCTTGTCCTCAAACATTCGCTATATGGCATGTTATGTCTTTCTATTCAGTTTAAAGGGGTATATACGACCCTAGTTTCAAGCTTTCAATATTTCAATTTTGCAATTATCAATGTACTTGCATGTGTTCAATTACTCATTTATTTCAATGTACATGTATTCCTTAGTAGGAAGTGGGTACCTAAGTTCACTTATCGAGTTGCATGCATTCCAGTAGTATTTCCAGTAGTATAACCTCAACATTACAACAGCAGCACCTCAACAAGGAAGGTAACTGGTGGTTGCCTGAGTGTGTCTCCTGTGCGTAGTAAGGTGTTCAAGTTCTGCGCATATCAACTTCAACCAAGCAAGTGTGGTAAATTGTTTATGTGCAGTGCTGGAGTGGTGTGGGCAAGAGTTGTGTTCAACAACAGAGCGGCATTTCTCCAGTGTCTCGACACTACACTAATGGACTTCTGCTCAACCTGCCAGTTCCTGTTTCTTGCCATTTCCTGCCACCCTCCTGCTGCGCTCACAGACCTCAACTTCTACCCCCACAAGCAAGGTAATAACTCTGGCTGTGTTTGTGATCAATACCTTTTGGACAAGCTTTGTCTGCACACAGTCAAGTTCACTTTTACTACAATGTTAAACTGCTTCAAGAATCAAGGGTTGCCAGTTCCTGCTGCCACGACGTCTAGATGTGGGCGCTACAAAGGGGTGTGTACATGATGTTTTAAAGTGCTCCTTGCATCTACAGTAGGAGCAGAAATCTCTACATAGGGTCCTGCAATAAAACGGACCTGCCAAAATACTGTCAACTGTGAACATATTCTACGAGGAAAACATCGCATGTAACAGAGCTGTGCACATTTACAACGTTGATGCTTCTAATCAAGCAGTTATCCAGTTATGAACTGATTTTACTCAATTGTGGCCCCAGTCATCCCCTCAACATTTTGCAAGTTCAAACGGTCTGAAGAAATGGCAATATTATGTTTTTGTAAACACCATATTGGTCGCCCCTAACCTGTACATAACAGATTTTTCAACTCAAGTGTGTTCCCAAAATATTCAACATCAAGGGAATCGTAGACAAGTTTTCTACCACCTTCCAGAGGGTAGCCTGACTCAAAGTGCTTCCCTAGAATCAACAATTCTGTCAGCTTTGCTGTATGTGGTGGGACTGTGTTTTACTATGCATCAAAACAACTGGGGAAGTGTTGGCTAGGATTTTTTTTGTTTCGCTCAATATTTTCTGGCAATCCACAAACTGTTTCCATAAGATGTCAACCGCTTTGCACGGCGTCAAATGTTTGATGGCAACTTTATGGTTCGGAGTGTGACCAGTGCCACACTTTGCGACATGTCCTGTTTTGCCTCGAACAAGTGTGGACAGCTGTTCATGTGCAGTGTTGGACCGGCATGCACAACACCGGAGCCGGGTTTTCCAGTGTTTCGATTTAACATGAAGTGACTTCGCACAACATTACGAATGTCTCAACACGGCTTTCGGGTAAGCCTATTTTTTTTTTTTTGGGGGGCCCGACCGTTCGACATTTTGGGAGCTCAACTGCCTGTTTGAAAACTCTTCACGAGCCACCTGTTGCGCATTCTCCCTGCGCGTTCCTGGTTTCAAAAGATGCATCGCTAAAGCCTCTGCACATTGAGTCTTACCTGTTCCAGCGAAACCCCGTGCATCCCTTGTGACGTCATTCTTTTGGAGTCTTCTATGCGGTGAGGTCTTCGCGACCGCCGGCTCCTGCTTGATGTTTGGATGTATAAATGTGTCGTGATCCACCCGACACTACCTGCAAAATGTGCCGCCATCTTGTGTTTGGCTTCACCGTGCTCTCCTTTTGTTTCTGCCAACCACACTCCAAAATTGGCAGTTTACCTTGTTGGTTTTCCACTTTCAGCCCCATTTCATTCCTGTTCTGGCCAGTGGGTGCGTTTTGGGGAAGTCTTTTGTACCTTCTTATATCCTCTAACGTTGTTGTTTTTCTTTGCTGTTGTGTGAGAAGGAAGGATGGTTTCTATGTTTCATTTCTTTTGTGTCTTGGTTGCTCTCCTTTCTATGGTTGTTCTCACATTGCTCTTCTTTTGATCGATGTTCTTTTATTGTTCCTTTGGTTTGTATAATCTTTCTGTTTTCACTTTATCAGGGTTTTCTAACATTTCTAGTTTTTTTTTGTTTCCCGTATAAGAAAGGGAGATGTTATATCCTGCTAATGTCAATCCAATGTTATTCAATCACAAGTGGAATGTTAAGGTGATGCTGCTATCAGAATGTTGGGGAGTCTGTGAGAGAAGGGACAGTTGACTGGGCTGAGCTGGCTGCTCCTGGTGGGGTCTTTATCTGATCTAGACTTGGTCTTAATTTGATCTACTTATAATCTACCTGTGATCTTTTACCAACTTGAAATAAATCTCTTTAAAACATCTCGACTGAGTGGACTTGATCACTACACACATCCCCTACCCTTCACAAATACACAAAAATAGCAAAACAAAACAAACAAAAACGTAATAGAAATAATAACTATATAAAATTATTAAAATCCAAAAGAATAGTGAATGGAAAGTTACACAAAGAAAACATAATTAAATGGAGGTTTCTTCATAGCCTATACAATTAACGTTTAACCCTTACCAGTCTAGACATGCTTCAGACTTCCCTAGAGTTCAGACTTACTATGTTTCTTTTCATCTTTGTGATGACATACAGACCCATGAATCTCAATGTTCCTTTCCTCACATGACCTGGTTTTCTCACCAAAACTTGGTAATCAATCTTCCAATCACAAGACTTTGCACTAAACGCATCATTTACCTTGGTCTTTGCGTCTACTGGCAATCTCAGGCAGAATCTTTACACTCTTGATGACCAAAATGATTATCACAATCTTCCTCACAAGTGGGGATTACCTCTCTTTTTACCGGTAGTCTACACATGCAGTCTGCAGCCTTGTTACATGCCTCAGGTATATTTTCTACATGGAAACTGTACTTTCACAATCCTTCTGTCCACCTTTTAATTCTTGGTGTCAAATTAGCACTGCCCTTACATGTAAAAATCAGTGTTAGAGGTCTATGATCAGTCCTAACAGTAATAAAAAGGAAGGCCCACAAGAAAAACTCTAAATTATGTACAGCCCATTAAAACGCTAAGGCTTCCTGTTCAATCACTGAATATCTCACCTCTGTCTCCTTGACAGAGAAAGATGTGAATGCAATCACTTTCTTCTCAATCAAGAATTTGTAAAACCGCACCCAACCCACTGACACTTGCATCCTTGGATAGTATTCTGCGACACATTAAATTGATCTAAAGTTGGCAAAGTACCGATACAGCATTTAATCTCTTCAAATGCCATAACCGAATCCATACACCATTCAAACTGGATTTCTTTCTTCAACAAGAATCTCAAAGGTAGCGAACGAAAGTTAGAAATTAATTTAGAGCGGAACTCTGGCAATAAAAGATGTCACTTGATCCTTGTTGGCTGAAGGTGCATTTACAATGCTCTCGCCAACTCTAATTTCGGACTCATCCCTTCATGAGAAATAATGGGCCTTAGATAGGTGACAAACATCACCAACTGTACTTTCCTTAAGCTCAAATCCATGATCACACATGCTGGTTAAAACCAACCTCACAAATCTGGTCATGTTCTTTTCTGTCAATGTCAGAACCAAGAAGTCATCCTGAAAATGTAAAACCTTTAGTTTGCTTCCCCCCCCCCTCCCACCCTCCCGTCTCCCCCCTCCTCTCAAAGTTACCCCTTCAAGATGTTCCAGTCTGAATAAAAAATGTCACGTTCCTACTAAAAACAATCAAAAAGGTGTAGAAGTCATTAGCAGGCAGCCAATACCGGATTACTGAGGGTAAATTGTTCAGTTCTTGCGATGCGACCCAAATAGAGCAATTCGTTCGAACATTGAGATCGGCAAATTTTGCCCAATCCAAAATTATCGCCATAACGCTGCATGCATACACTTCGCGTAATGTTAAAACTGGACTCAAGCTGGATGAAACTATTTGTGCGCGCGCACACGTGATACTTGAATCTGCTTCATGAGGACAACACGTAGTGCATGTGAAACTCGCAGGATTACCATGTTGACTAGATGCGGTAAACGGCTGTCAGTTTGTTCAGTCGTTGCTGTGCAACCTGTTACTGTAGAATATGAAATGGCCGCTAGCAGGCTGTGTCCATAGTTGCTATGCCACCTGTTATTGCTGAAGTAGTATCGTGCACTGGTACCTAGCAAAACCAGAAGGTAAACGAGAGAAAGTAAAATTGATATGCAGGGATATCACCAGATAACGCAAGACGACCCGTTTAGACACCATGTGCAGTGCTAAGTTCCGTAGGTGGCAAATTAGGTCGGTGGGCTCTGGACCAACTGGTGGCTTCCAAACACAGCCAAAGGAATCCTTGTCACCAGTATTAATCTCCTCTTCCTCCAGTAAAATCCACAGGCTTGAGATGGTGTTAATCCATTTATTAGAAAGAGAAAAGCACAGAAACCTTCGGCCGACTCACAGCTCAGTACAACTACCTTCTTTAGAATTTTCCCCAAACCATTCTATTACAATAGGAATACATCACAATGACAAATCCCAACGATGTAGATACTCTTTTAGCATCAGAGAATGCCCATGATGAAGTGACATTCTTTTAGCACCAGAGAATTCAATATACAGAATATAACATTGGCCAAGAAGCAGTCTCTGGAAGGACTGAGGGCCCATTCCATCAGGGCTAAGGCCTCTACCACTGCCTTGGCTCATTGCGTACTTGTCCTGGACATCTGCCGGGCTACGATATGGATATCAGTGCATGTGCTGACGGCCATGTCTGAAAGGAAAGACTTATTAAGCTTGATGCAGGAGGGCATTTTGGTCTGAGTCCACTCCACAAAACCGCCACCTGGGGAGGTACAGCTTTGATATATATTCTAAGGTGAGGAAGGTGCTGGTACAAGTATCCATCAGAACAAGTTACTTGACTTCAGTAATGCTCCTTGGGTGAATACTCTATTTGACCACAGATCACTCACTGCCCTCCTACCTCCCAGTTCTTTGGAATGATCTCGATCTTTTTAAATATCTACAATTGTCGCAATTTAGAGAGCAGCATACTGGTACCAACAATCGTTCACTGTATGACAGAGCAAGAAAAAGGGAAATAAACTGTTGTCAGTGCGCAGGGGTGACACTTATATCCGCCATTTCCAGGGGGTAAGGAGCCTATGCGAAGCTGCACAGTGCCACCTAGTGGTGCACAAAAGCACTGCTTAAGAAAAGTTTTCTGTTCAAGTCTGACACCTAGGGGGAGGGGGGGTATTCTAAGGTGAGGAATCTATGGTTAGATAGAGTATTGACTAGAAACAGATACCCAAGTTAAGAACCTTGCTTATAGCTGTGGACTGGGCTACAGTGCATTCTCAGCTTGACCGTTTTGTCATACACTCTTGACATGCTGATGGTCTGTTCAAGATCTCAAACTTGCATCTGGATGGTGGAAATGCCCTACTCCATGGCCTCCCATACTCAACATTACTACCACCCCAACCCGAGAGCATCTACAAAAGCCCAGAATGTCTCATCCAGGACATGAAAAATTGAATCACATCACTCCCATCATGCTGGAACTCCACTGGCACCCCTTGCCAACTGCAACATCATTTACAAAGCCATAACAACCAGCACTTATGCGAAAAAGCTCAAGATCTTATTGTTCTCAGCACACCCATGACACTGCAGAAAAGTGTAAAAAAGAATAGAAGAAAAACAAGGCAGCAGATCTTTTCCATTTATGTACCTAGAATCTAGGCTGGTACATCAACATTTCGATCAAGACTACCCGAATGTTGCTCCAATTTAGCAAAAGAGATTAAGACACCTCTTTAATTAACATGACATCACAATGCATTCACCATCCACAAAGCTACCTCTTATTTTACTCATTGACTTTATGGTTATCTTTCTCACTGTACAGCCTCTGCAACCCTTTGGCTAGGTTTGAACTAAAAATACTACATGCATATATATATACATTCATAGCATGACATAACTCAACACGTCAGAGCCGCCTCCTCACTTCTTGAGTTCCGCAAGAAGCTCAAGGCCTGGCTCTTCAGTGAAGCATCTTGGGACCACAAACCTACACACCTGCCCAAGCGCCTTAACAGCCTCGCTGGTGATTAGTGCGCTATACAAATCAAAGTATAACAGTTATCTGAGGTCTGGTCATTCTTAAGTGATCGTTCGGTAGAAACAGGCACTGTATAACAAACTATAGCCATTATTGGGGATTCTGTGCATTCATGTATTCCCAAGAAAAAGTAAAGCATACATATCTAGCCGAGCAGCCAGAGTGAAGTGGGTTCTTACCTCAGACTAGCACTATAAATGAAGATGTGCAGAATCTCTGTACAAAGAACTACAGTGAACAAATTTGAGTACAGACAAATTCGCGTGACAAGGATAATTACCTTCTTGTGTGATACAGATCGAACCACTGCCCATCCCCACTCTTAAAGCATCAACTCCAGCATCAATCAAGTTCTTGGTCTGAGCAGCAGTCACAACTGATAAGAAAAAGCAAAGGTTACACACAACAGGTATAGAAATAGTTTATTATTTCGTGACAACTTAAAATGACAGGAATTCTTAAAACTAAATTATGGACAATGTACTTGTAACCCCAATTCTCCATGTTAAGTATCAACACTGCATTCATAAACATGGCTATTTGTCAACATGAAAGATCCTCGAAAACTGCTAGTCTTTGACATTCTTACTATAAATGCCTACCTAAAAACACTTTTTAAACAAAAATAAGATGTAATAAGGACAAAATTTAATTAAACACTTGGCTAAAGGCTTTAATGTTTTCATTTCTAAGGGCATGCTGGACACATCCTGGCACTGCCTCTCAAGCAACTAAGGACATGTCCATAACGTCCTGCACTGGAGGTTGGAAATCCTCTCACCCAAGTCATTACCTTCATTTTTTAAGCATGAGCTGCTGGAAGCTAACTTCCACAGCAACCAGAGGCTGTTTTTTTACCTAATCACGATCAGTAAAAATGGAACGCTGAGGTAATTATTGTGAACATGCAACTAAAAGGAGCCTATCAGAGATATGCCCCCAGCACGGATTTCGAGGAGGGTGGTATTGTGCATAGTGGAGACCTCTCCCCTTAGCAAGGATAACTCATTGATCCTTGCTTGGGGATCGCTCCAAGAGGGCAATCACTATGCAGGGATCAAACATGTAGACAGATTTATTTTGGGGTGGAGCAGGGGGAAGGAGGTGTGAGTGGCTATCCTGGCAATAGGCCTGTGCTCCCATTCCATCCCTGAGCACAAGAGATTTTCTGCTTCTGGTAGGGGGTTGATAGGAGCAGCGTGTGCCCCCCCCCCCACCATCTGGCATTGACCCCACTAGACGTGGGAATCTTTGTAAGGCATATGGCTGAGCCATCACCCTATTCCTGGACACAACAGTTTCTATTAGCATAAGCACACTTACATACAGTCGCTGTCCCACCCTTAAATCCTAACCGTCTTTCTGCTCAAGCTGGGCATTGAGCAACCCCATCTCAAAGGCAAGCAGGAGTATATTTGGATTCTTTAGACCTTGTTTTGACATGAGCTGCAGAATAGCGGTAAAAAGAAATTTCCTCTTACTTGCAATGCTGAATGGCTGCATTGTTTGGACTCTGGGTCAGCCAATAACCAGAGAGCCCTGCACAAACTATACATTTCTGAAATCGAGACATCCAAGAAGTACATAGTTGTAAGGGTGGCATGAACCATATTATAATTTGTTTAATCAACAGCTTCATGTTTTACAACAGCACTGAAGTCTGGATTACCACCCGCAACTCTTACTCGGGTGTATCAAAAAACGGTGGCGGAGAGAGCTTGAATAGGTCCAACGTACATGCCCTATACTCTATTCACAAGAAAGAGGGTACGAAGTTCCTAAGTGATGTATTAAACACTCGAGAGTAGGAGGTTAAAAAGGAAACTACAGGTTGTGAGGAGGGGGATCCCTCCTTTCGGAACTAATGTCCTCACACACCCAGCAAGCTAGGTGTCATGCTTCAACATATGGGCCTGCTCCTAGTCGGGCTGGCGCTGCAATGCCCGACAGGCACCCTTAAAGGGGCTCTTTTTCAGAGATCTTTTGTTCCTTGTCGTAAGGGTGCAGTGGGTGTGAGGGGCCTAAGTGAATGTAGATGTGTAAAAGGATGGTAAAACAGGTAAGGAAATCCTCTGTGGTTAATTTATTCTGCGAGGGACCCAACCGGATTAAAAATCAAAAGGGAGAGGTGACTCCTTTGTTTATAATGTAACAAAAAATGTCAACTCCCAGATGGTCAACCTGTTTCTCGCCCTATATTGTCATGGAGTGATCATTGGCGATTCTTCAGGACCGTGTGAATTAAAAACTATCTACATAAGAGTGGCCAGGCGCAACGCTACCTACCGCTGGTTAATCCCCTGGGACATTACCCTAGGGAAAAAGAGTTAACCTAATTAAGCTGTGTGTGCTGCCTCATCAGTTGCAACGGAGTCTAAAAAGATACAGTAAGTGGTGTCTCTGCTCCTACTAGGAGCTCGTCGGCTGACCTGCCCCGCTGCATCCAGGAGTCTATTACTTTGGTACCAGTGCAACCTATGGCACTGCAACAATCCTCTCTGGAATTGCTTTTAGGGGGACACGTTCTAAGAGCCCCCAGAGGCAGTAACAAATGTCCAGTACACATTCTAGGAAATGCCTTCATGTCACTCAAGACACTCCAAGGGCTAGCCTGGATTCGATGCTGCTAAGATTTTGTACAAAGAATGAATGGCTTTTCCTCTGCCTCATCCATACAAGGTTATTAACCAACTTTAGCAGGGTCTCCTCCTTCAAGATTATCAATTGCTTACACCTACACCTTTAATGAAGAACAGGTCAGTGGAGCTGCAAAACTCAATACTCTGATGACTAACACAATCATCTGCGCCACGGACCTTGGATACTCTACACTAAATTGTTTAGCTTAAAGACCACTTCTGCTATTGCTGCCAGGGCACACGAAAATAGCAATGCACTGGCTCTAGCTCCAGTTTCAGCCAGACCTGCTTCCAACCAGGCCCCTAAAGAAGTACATCCCTCCAGAGTAGGAACCTCTCTTCGTACAGACAGATGCGCAACCAAAGTGTGAATTTTTCTGCAGAAAGAAAATCCCATGCCACAGCCCCTGCTTTCATAGTTTCCTCCTGAGAAAGAGCAAGCGGCTAGACTCATCACAATGAAGGTCACCAGTGCCACTGCCTTGCTGCCTAGGTAAGACATCTCTCTGGAGCTCACTTCGGTGGTTCCCCAAAAAGCAGCCACATGGCAGAATATCAACAGATTCTAACAGGAGGAGAAAGGTGGTCTCCAATCAGGTAACTGGTGCAGATGCAGACGTCTGATTTAGCAGCTATTTGATACTATCATAGTTTGGCTACAAGGTGAAATTCTTAGCTGTGGCTAACAAGCTTTAAGCCACAGGCACTAAGAATTTTAAATCTTACTTTCTCCGGCAATATGTTATTTGGAATCACATGCAGATAAAATCAGAGCTTAAAAAACAGATGCAAAAACTAAGTGTGCGCGCCTTGAAACGGAAGAGCTTAAGAAAGGACACTGTTGGTTCAAAATCATATTCTTGTCAGAGAGAGATGACCAACCCTTGGCAGCCATAGTAAAGCCTTCAGCAACTCTTAACTGAACGTTTTGCAGGAAGGATGGGAATGAATATGCTACTTACCAGTATGCATCTGTTCTTGGCATGTAGGGCTGCTGACATTCATATCTGTGCATAGATCGCCTCCTAGTGTTGGGTCCGGATGTTTGCACGTTGTTGTCTTCGAAGTATCCTGGGATAGGTGACTCCTCCCCTGGACTACAGTGCGCATGGGCATCCTCTCCATCCTCAGATTGTTTTTCGCCATTGTGGCAGTGATGGAGTAGGTACAGAAAGTGATGACCATGCTTACAGTAATTCTGAGAGCTGCAGCTGCTACAGGCGCCGGGGAGGAGGGAGGGCGATATGAATGTCAGCAGCCCTACATGCCAAGAACAGATGCATACTGGTAAGTAGCATATTCAGTTCGAGGCATGTGGGCTGCTGAATTCATATCTGTGCATACAATATATAGCAGTACCTCCTATTAGCGGCGGCTACCAGTGCCAGCTGCAGCGGTCTGAAAAAGTGTTTTGAGAACAGCCTGTCCTACAGCTGCCTGCTGTTTTGATTGCACATCTACACAATAGTGTTTGGTAAATGTGTGTGTAGTGGACCAGGTGGCTGCTCTACATATATCATGCAAAGGAATGTTTCCCAGGAAAGCCATGGAGGCCCCTAACTTACGTGTTGAGTGGGCTCGTGGGGGAATCGTTAATGTGCGTTTAGCTTTTTGATAGCAAATTTGAATACATTTAACGATCCATCTGGCTATACCTGCTTTGGAGATAGCGTTACCTTTGTGGTGTGGGGCAAAGGCAACGAAAAGTTGTTTAGTCTTCCTAAAGACCTTAGTCCTGTCGATATAGTACATGAGGGCTCTCTTCACATCTAGTGTATGGAGTGCTCTTTCTGCGACAGTTTGTGGGTTTTGAAAGAAAACAGGCAGTTCAATAGTTTGATTCATGTGGAACTGCGATATCACCTTGGGCATGAATTTGGGGTTGGTACGTAGTACGACCCTGTTGGCGTGAACCTGTATAAATGGCTCTTGAACGGTTAGTGCCTGGAGTTCACTAACTCTCCTTAAAGAAGTGATTGCTACTAGGAAAGCTACTTTCCAGGTGAGGAATTGAATCTCGCATGAGTGTAGAGGTTCGAAGGGTGGACCCATCAGGCGTGAGGACCAAGTTGAGGTTCCACATTGGAGCTGGTGGGTGGCGTGGAGGGATTACTCGTTTGAGTCCTTCCAAGAATGCTTTGATGGCCGGCACTCTGAATAAAGAGAGGTGCTGCCTGTTCTGGAGATAGGCTGATATTGCGGTCAAATGGACACGTATTGAGGTGTATGCCAGATTGCATCGGTATAGGTGTAAGAGGTAACAAATTATGTTTTGGATGGATGCGTCTAGCGGGTTAATGTCATTATTATTGCAATAAATGACGAACCTTTTCCATTTGGCTGCATAGCAAGCTCTGGTAGTGGGTCTCCTGGCCTCCTTAATGATGTCCATACAGTCAGGTGGCAGGTTTAGGTAGCCAAACTCTAGGACTTCAGGAGCCAGATTGCCAGGTTCAGCTGTTGCGGATCTGGGTGCTGAATCTCTCCATGGTTCTGCGTCAAATGCGCGGGTTTGATCCGCAGCCTTTGATGCGGCACCACGGAAAGTTCGAGAAAGGTGGTGTACCATGGCTGGCGTACCCATGTTGGAGCAACCAGGACGAGTGTCAGTGAGTGTTGTCTGAGTTTGCGAGCCACCAGCGGTATCAACGGCGCTGGGGGAAAAGCGTACGCAAATCTGCCGGACCAGTTCATCCATATCGCAGTGCCCTGCGACTGCGGATGTGGGAACCTGGCGGCAAAGCTTTAGCATTTTGCGTTTTCGCTTGTGGCGAATAGGTCTATCTCTGGATGACCCCACTGCTGGAAGTACGGTTGGAGTACTGATGGGTGTAACTCCCACTCGTGCATCTGGTGGCTGTGTCTGCTGAGCAGATCCGCCATCTGGTTGTCCTTAAGGAGGTGTTCCGCCATGAGGAACATGTTCCTTTGAATGGCCCACTTCCACATGCTCTGAGCCAGATGAGACAACTGTGGAGAGTGTGTTCCTCCCTGCTTCTGTATGTAGTACATGGCGGTCATGTTGTCCGTCCGAATCAACACGAATTTGTTGCACAAGTGTACTTTGAACGCTTTCATAGCTAGGAAGATTGCCATCAGTTCTAGAAGGTTGATGTGCATCTTCTTTTGTTGTGTTGTCCATAGTCCCTGCACTGTGTAATTGAGTACATGAGCTCCCCATCCCTGGAGAGACGCGTCCGCTGTCAGTATTATCTGTGGAACAGGCTCTTGGAACGGTCGGCCCTTGCAAAGGTTTTGTGGATTCCACCAATGCAGAGTTGAATGCCCGACCGCTCACCAACACTAGGTCGTTTAGTTGTCCTTGAGCCTGATTCCATTGACGTGCTAAGCACTCCTGAAGCGGGCGCATATGTAGTCTCGCGTGTGGGACTATGAAAATGCAGGAGGCTATCATGCCTATCAACTGCATGAACACTCGCGCGGGAAGGGAGTGTTGGGGTTTGAACTTGGAAATCAGCATTTGTATGCTGTTGATTCTCACTAAATTCGTCTGAGCTGTGGCCGCCAGAGTGTCTATGGTCGCACCTAGGTACTGTTGTACGTGTGCGGGTTGGAGATGTGATTTTGGGTAATTTAGTGAGAACCCTAGACTGTGAAGAAGGTGAATGGTGCGGGACATGTGGTTGGCACATTGCTGGGCTGACTTTGCCTGAATAAGCCAGTCGTCCAGGTAGGGGTAGACATGAATGTGTTGCCTCCGTAAATGTGCGGCCACAGTAGCCAGACACTTTGTGAAAACTCTGGGCGCTGTTGTCACGCCGAAGGGAAGAACCTTGAATTGGTAGTGCTGCCCTTGAATAGTGAACCGGAGATATTTCCTGTGTGATGGGTGAATGGGTATGTGGAAATACGCATCTTTGAGGTCTAGCGTGGCTAGGAAGTCTCCCTGTTTGAGCAGTGGTAGGACTTGTTGCAGGGTGAGCATGTTGAAACGCTCCGAGAGAATGTAGCGGTTGAGGGGTCTCAGGTCTAGTATAGGTCTGAGTGACCCGTCCTTTTTCGGTATTAAAAAGTACAGGGAGTACACCCCCGTACCTTGCTCGTGGACGGGTACGACCTCTATTGCGCCTTTTTGTAGCATACTTAGCACTTCCTGCTGTAATAGCGTTAAGTGCTCTGAGGACATAGGACGGTGTTTTGGAGGTATTGTGGGTGGAGTCGAGGTTAATTCTAGGCAGTAACCGTGTTTGATAATATCTTTGACCCACCTGTCCGTGGTGATGGAGTTCCATGTGGACAGGAACCTTTGTAGCCTTCCCCCGACAGGTGTTATGTGGTCGGGAGGAAGGGAGAGGGCGTCACTGTTTGTTCTTGGGGGAGGACCTGGTGTTGCCGTATCCGCGTCCTCTGCCCTTTGTGCTTGAGCCACGATACCCACCCCGGGTGTTTTTATCGTAGGAAGTTTGTGTGTTTCCCTTGTTGTAGGTTTGCTGTGACCCCTGTCCTCTACCTGCTCCTCTATTTCCGGGGCGACGAAAGGAGCCACTCCGAAAGGTCTGCGTTTGGAGAGCCCCCATGGACTTTGCAGTGTCTGTGTCCTTTTTTATTTTTTCTAGGGTGGTGTCAACCTCTGGCCCGAATAAGTAGTCGGGGTTGACCGGCTGGTTGAGGATGTTATTTTGTACCTCAGGTTTGAATCCGGAGATTCGTAACCAGGCGTGTCGCCGTAACATGACGCTAGTGTTTATGGCTCTGGCAGCTGTATCTGCGGCATCCAGTGCACACTTAATGGATGGGTTCGTGAGGAGTTGTCCCTCCCTGATGAGGATCTCTGCTCCCTCTTTGTATTGGTCAGGTAGATGTTGGAGTAATGTTTCTAATGTGTCATAATGTGCACGATCGTAGCGAGCTAGGAGCGCCTGAGTATTGGCAATACGCCATATGTTAGCTGCTTGTGCTGCAACCCGTTTGCCAGAGGTCTCTAGCACCTTGGACTCTTTGTCCGGGGGAGGAGCATCTCCTGTCGTCTGCGAGTGCGCCCGTTTGCGAGCATTCGCGACTACTATGGAATCCAGAGGTAGCTGGCCTCTAATGTAGGTAGGATCCCCAGGTGCCGACCTATATTTCTTGTCAATCCTGGGGTTTATTACTCTTGCCCTGGTGGGTTCTTTGAAAATGTCCTTTGCTGGTTTGAGGACACCTTTCAACATGGGTAGAGTTTTTATATTCCTTTCTGAGGATGCGAAAGTATCCATGAGAAAATCGTCCTCGGTGTCAGAGTGAAGTTGCACACCATGATTGGCCGCAGCACGTTCAATGAGGGCGTTGAATGCGGCAGTGTCCTCGGTGGGAGACGTTTTTGCGCCATATAGCTGCGTGTCCTGTGTATCCATAGGTGCACCCGGGTCTACAGGGTCATCCCAAGCCTGGTCAGGGTCCTGTTGGCCTTCAGGGTCCATCTCTCCGGGGTAGAGGACGTGGTCACCCATGTAGTCCTCCAAAGCGTCAGTGTCGGAGTGTGTCGGAGAGAAGGACTGTGGATCTTGGTAAGAGGTATGGAGAGGTTCGTAAAGAACTGGTTCCGAATCCACTGGCAGCTTTTTCTTTAGTGGGATCCGGTAGGAGTCCAGAGCTGGCTCTGAAGTTATTCTCCTCTTGTGGAGCATCATTCTGCCGGTGTCGGCATCGATGATGTGTGATGGTGACGTCTCCGCAGGAGAGCGTTCTGCCTCGAACACATCGAATTCCTAAAGCATGCGACTTCAGAGGCGTCTTGGTGCAAACATCCTGTAACAAAGCAGAAAAAAGCCTACTTTCTGATCACTTGGAAGAATGGATAAGTGACACTAATCTTCCTCCAAGAAGATCCTCCCAATATCATTAAGAGACCTCCATCAGGAAGTAAGCACTTTTGGAAAAAAGGCAGTGGAAAAAGGCTTCTCATCTCCAAAAAGGAATGAATTACATCTCTTATAAATTCGGGTTTGAAAAAAAGGACCCAAGGAGTTCAGATCCATTCACTGTCGAGAAATCGATTAAATGAATTAAAATAGAAAAAAATAAGGCTGCTGGCTTTACATCAGATTCTCCCCTAGCTACATCATGGGGAGTTGGATGTGTGCTGCAGATCTTCAAGAAGCTTTCATTGACATTGTTGTCTCCCATGATCAGGAATTTCTGAGGTTTCTCCACAATCACTACTGGTACAAGATCTTCCATTCAGCCTAAAGTCGGCTCCACAGATTTTATCCAAATGTATGGTATTTGTAGCTATATACCAAACTGGCTGACCAAAGCCTCAACAAATCCAAAGGCTTTGTGCCACAGTCAGACCTAAGCTAGGGCATCAATTGGATTAAAGGGGATTCAGGACAGCTTCTCAGCTGCAGAGTTGTGTTCAGGGTTCAAAACTCATGGATACAGCCAAGTGGTTGGAGGCAGACCATTTTGAAAAGGTGCAGTTCTCACTACTTACATAGCTAACTAACATCAGTTTAGGCCCCCATAACTCCATACAATCTCTTTCAAGACTGATTCTCACTGCAATCCAGTCCGATAATTCCTCTTCTAGGGCATTTGAGGTACAGTCAGTATATAGACATAACAGTACAATAACATTGTGCCTAGCAACATAATGTTGATGGATTTTATCTGTTGCTTCAAGTTCATTTACTTAGCGCTCCACTTACGGTATCTTCTTTGTTTTTTTTGTTTTTTTCGGTTCCTTGAATGCTTGCTGTTTGTTCTGTTATTGTTTGAGTTTTGCCTTGTTTTTTACACATTGCTTCAGTTATCTACTGCTCACACCAGTCTATCGCTTCTCATCCTCAGTCTGTCTCAAGATTCAAAGAAGATGAATGCTAGATATTTTATCCTTCTGTTTATGTGCTGTTACCTACTATTTCAGAAGAAAGTGTTACCTAAGGAAAGACTGAGTTTCTCTCTTTCTTACGGTACCCTATATCTCCCACTTTCCCCACCTCTAGCCCCTAAGGTTTAGCTCATCATATTTTTTCTACTTTTGCAGAGAATGGTGGCTCAAAGGCAACAGTGAAGCAGGTTGGCGGTTGTAATCATCCTTGACTCTTACATTAGACACAGACCGGACACTCCTCCACTCGCTAGTTCTGTATGCAAAGTGCATGAAATCCACTTCAGTCCAGCCATTATCTGCATGCATTTCTGGACTCAATATGCAAAAAGACATCATTCGAAGAGGAGATTATTATCTGTCTAAAATTTCAATCTTTTAAAGACATATTTGACCACACACCAGATCTTGGTCTTGTTCAATGGCATCCAGCGTTTGTCTTTTAGTACCTCACGCCTGGTTGAATACAGGCTTTTCAGCAGTGTATAGAGGACCAGTGGTGCCAGTACTCACGCAGCTGGGAAGTCAGAGTCTCATTCTGAAATTTAGAATTTTGCCCCTGGTAGTGCCAGTCAGTCAGCTGCAGGAGAACCATTCCATAAGAATTTCATGACAAATGATTGTGATCGATGCTTTGCTTATGAGATGGCAGTGCCACATGGAAGAACCTCAAGTTTAAAGACATGCTGTACCATATCAACCTTCTGAAATTGAGGGCAGTTTATCTAGCACTTAAGTCCTTTCTTATAGCACTCAAGATAAACTACCCACTGACAGTGTAAGAATGTAGTATATAAAAAGCAAGGAGTGACATATGTCTTATCACTGGAAGCCGTCAATCTAAAAATCTTATTTCAAGGCAAATGATAATCACAGATGAGCAGCTCATGTGTTCAGACAGCAGAGGTGGAAACAAACCCCAATGTTTTAACAAAGTCATGAATGATTTTTTTTTAACAAAGTACTGTTTGACGTCCTCAGTGATTGGGTGTTTCTTCAGGTAGACATTTCTGCAACTACAGAAAATAAGAAATTACCAGTCTGTGCTTCCTAGTATTACCAACCCAGGAATAGTGCTAGTATGATTGGAGACGTTTCTGTACACATTTTGGGGGTCAGATTCTGCAGAGGTCCTTCACACACAAGTTTTTTTTCCCTGTACTAGTGACCAACGTTTTCTAGAGGTATCAGGAAGGTATAACCACCAGTTGAGAGGCTTTCTCCTCCATGGGATCTTAAAATTGTTTTTTTTACAATGATGTGAAATGTTTTGAGCCCATAAATAAAGCATCTTTACAGCTTTGGACTGTGGAAGATGGGTACCTCTTAGCCATAACCTCCACTTGCAGGTTCAGTAACATACAAATCCTTGGTGACATTAACCTTAAACTGTCCTACAAAACACAATGTGGGGTGGGGTGGGAAGACACTGTCGAAAGGCAGAGTCAGATTTCAGTAATCAGACTATTTTTTCAGGCTCCATCCTCAGAAAGATCATCCCCCCCCCCCCCCTTTTGATGTTATAAGTTCATCCCTGATAAAACTAGAGACTTAAGACAGTGGTTCCTGTCCTCAGAGCGTGGGCTCTCACCTCCAGGGGGTCAGTGGTGGAAGGCTAGTCTGTGGTGGCAGGCTGGTCGCTATCAGTCAGCCAGCACACTAGAGGACTGGTAGGTTATGGGGCACCTCTAAGGTGTCCTCGGAGTGCATGTCATAACCCCAATACTTGCATCAGTGTGGATTTATTAAGAGGTGTTTGATACCAAACACCATAGGGTTCAGTGAAACCATTATGTAGCGGGTAACTTGTAATGACCAATGCCCAGTACATGCCCTAAGATGGTTTCCCTGTTCACTTGCAATACCTAGTAATAGAACTAGACATCACAGGGGATTTCTGCTCATGCGGATAAGTCTTCATATGCATTATAATACACCATTCATTAGGGCTCTTAAGGCCTGAGGTAGGGGTGCCCAACAGTACCTGCAGAGTATTCTGGCATTGTGCACCGTGTTTTCAGAAGGGCATGAACTCTCACGCATCCTGCTAAGGCAGTTTGCATGCGATTTATGTGGGGGGCCTTGTGGGTGGAATAAGACATGATGTAGCCCATAGGGACCCTCTTTAGTACTCATGCCATGGGTACCATAGGTAACAATTACCAAGGACTTACAAGGGTGCTAAATACCTTACCAACTGGGTGACAATTAGACCTTGTGTTTAAGGGAAACACTGGCACAGCAGCCTGGCCAGCAGGCTTCAGCACACGGTCGAAAAAACAGCATTTAGAAGTTCAAATGGGCCAAAAAGGGGAGTGGGGACATGTGCAATGAAGTCCAGCTTCTTACAAAATTACACATACTTTGTCAAGTTCCGATTAAAAAAGATTCAATTCTAAAAGTAAACTGAGTAAACTGGCACCAACAGGCAAGATGAGATACTGGTGGAGTGTTTTTCAGTACAGGAGCAGTGGCAGTTTTCCAGCCTTCGAGGTATGCATCCTGTTTGACGAAATTGCCCAGCTTCCTTTTTTCATTTAAAGAAAGATTTGTGGACAAGTTGTCACTATTCTTATTTTATTGACTTTCGAACATGAAACTTTTTTTTTTTTTTTTACAGGAAATAAATTAAATTTAGCCAATATAATGTACTAATAGGCTGCCAAAAGTTAAAAAGTTTAAACTGGCATTTATACTGACAAGTGTCAAGTATGGAATATGCTACTTACCAGTATGCATCTGTTCTTGGCATGTAGAGCTGCAGAGTTGTACACTTAGCATAGGTCGCCATCTGGTGTTGGGCCCGGATGTTTGCAGTTTGTTTTTCTTCTTGGACCGTCTTTGGAAGTCACGAGTTTGGTGACTCCTCCTTCGGTCCGTACTGCGCATGGGCTTCGGCTCCATCCTCAGATTGTTTTTCGCCAACAGGGAAATGATGGAGCGTAGTAATAACAGTGAGAAACCCATGTGTGTTGTATCTAAATAAGATGGACTGGAACGGATACAGGTAGCCGGGGAGGCGGGTGGGCGTGTACAACTCTGCAGCTCTACATGCCAAGAACAGATGCATACTGGTAAGTAGCATATTCCGTTCGAGGCATATGAGCTGCAGATTGTACACTTAGCATAGATTATATAGCAGTACCCAACCTTAGCGGCGACCACCGGTATCCGTTGCAGCTGTTTGAAAGAGTGTTTTTAGTACAGCCTGGCCCACCCTAGCTTGCTGCTGGGAATGCACATCTACACAGTAGTGTTTTGTGAATGTGTGCGGTGTAGACCATGTGGCTGCCTTGCATATGTCATCTAAGGGTATATTCCCTAGAAAAGCCATAGAAGCCCCTAACTTTCTTGTAGAGTGGGCTTTAGGGGGAACAGATAATGTTCTCTTTGCCTTCTGATAGCAAATTTGTATGCATTTTACAATCCACCTAGCTATCCCTGATTTTGAGATGGGGTTGCCTTTATGTGGTGGAGAAAAGGAAACGAACAACTGTTTGGTCTTCCTGAAGGGTTGCGTTCTTTGTATGTAATATAGCAACGCTCTTTTCACATCTAGTGTGTGTAAGGCCCTTTCCGCAACAGATTGGGGTTGCGAAAAGAAGACAGGTAATTCCACTGATTGATTGAGGTGGAAGGGGGTAATGACTTTGGGCAGGAACTTCGGATTAGTTCGAAGTATGACCTTGCTGTGATGCATTTGTATGTAAGGTTCCTGTATGGTGAACGCTTGTATTTCACCAACCCTTCTAAGGGAAGTGATAGCTACAAGGAAAGCTGTTTTCCAGGTGAGAAATTGTAGCTCACATTTGTGCATTGGTTCGAAGGGCGGACCCATTAGTCGTGTAAGGACCAAATTTAGATTCCATACAGGGGAGGGTGGTGCCCTGGGAGGAATTACTCGTTTGAGGCCTTCCATGAAGGCTTTAATAGCGGGCACTCTGAAGAGTGACAAATGCTGTCTGTTTTGTAGATAGGCAGCGATCGCTGCTAGGTGTAGGCGTATGGATGAATACGCCAGGTTACACCTGTGAAGATGGAGCAGATAGCATATGATGTGTTGTATGGATGCATCTAGAGGGTTGATTGTATTGTTACGGCAGTACATTACAAATCTTTTCCACTTTGCGGCATAGCATGCTCTAGTGGTAGGACGTCTGGCTTCCATGATGATGTTCATGCAATCAGGGGGAAGGTTAAGGTACCCGAATTCTAAGATTTCAGGAGCCAGATCGCCAGGTTGAGCTGAGCTGGGTCCGGGTGCCTGATTTCTCCATGGTTCTGGGTTAGGAGGCATGGGGAAAGGTGCAGTTTTTGATGTGGTACCACTGATAGTTGTAGTAGCGTGGTGTACCACGGCTGTCTGGCCCACGTCGGAGCTACCAGAATGAGTGTGAGGGAGTGCTGTTGTAGTTTCCTGACCACTAATGGAATTAGTGGGAGAGGTGGAAAGGCGTATGCAAATCTGCCTGACCAGTTCATCCATATCGCATTGCCCTTGGACAATGGGTGTGGGTATCTGGCGGCGAAGCTTGGGCATTTTTTGTTTTCGTGGGTGGCGAAGAGGTCTATTTGAGGATGCCCCCACTGTCGGAAGAATGGGTGAAGAACTTGTGGATGCAGTTCCCATTCGTGTAGTTGTTGAGTCTGTCTGCTGAGCAGATCTGCTATGGTGTTTTGTACGCCTGGAACATGTTGTGCCAGGAGAAAAATGTTTTGGGGAATTGCCCATCTCCATATGCTCTGGGCTAAGCGGGAGAGCTGGGGAGAGTGTGTCCCCCCCTGTTTCTGTATATAATACATCGCAGTCATGTTGTCTGTGCGAATGAGGACTGCTTTGCCTGAAATCTGCTTTTGGAAAGATTTTAGGGCTAGAAAGATCGCCAAAAGCTCCAGATGGTTGATGTGGAGCGTTTTTTGCTGTGGCGTCCATAGACCTTGCATTGTGAGGTGTAAGAGGTGCGCTCCCCAGCCGGAGAGCGATGCGTCCGCTGTTAGAGTCACTTGGGGAACCGGGTCCAGGAACGGCCGTCCCTTGGAAAGGTTTGTGGTGTTCCACCACTGCAGAGAGTGATGTGTGCGGCCGTCCACCAACACCAGATCCGTCAGCTGACCCTGGGCCTGGTTCCACTGTTGTGCTAGGCACTCCTGAAGTGGACGCATGTGGAGTCTTGCATGGGGCACTATGAAGATGCAAGACGCCATCATCCCTATGAGCTTCATAAACACTCTTGCTGGTAGAGAGTGTTGAGGAAGGAATATTTTGCGTAAGGCTAGAATGCTTGTGATTCTGGCTGAGTTTGGATAGGCAATACCTTTTGAGGTGTCTATGGTGGCCCCGAGATATTGCTTTGTGTGAGATGGTATGAGGTGGGACTTTTGGTAGTTCACCGTGAAGCCTAGCTGATGAAGCAGTTGGATGGTGCTGTTTGTATGTTGCACGCATTGGTGGTAGGACGCGGCTTTTTTGTGAGCCAGTCGTCTAAGTAAGGGAAGACGTGAACATGTTGACGTCTGAGGTGTGCTGCTACTACTGCTAGGCATTTGGTAAACACCCGTGGTGCAGTGGTGACCCCGAAGGGGAGAACCTTGAATTGGTAATGTTGCCCGTCCACCACGAACCTGAGGTATTTTCTGTGAGAGGGGTGTATTGGAATGTGAAAGTACGCGTCTTTCAGATCCAGTGTTGTGAGAAAGTCTCCCTGGCAGAGGAGTGGGAGGACTTGTTGTAAGGTGACCATGTGAAAGTGGTCTGAATGTATGTAGGCATTTAGAGGCCGGAGATCCAGAATGGGTCTGAGGGTCTCGTCTTTCTTTGGGATTAAGAAATATAGGGAGTAGACCCCTAGATTTCGTTGATTGTCGGGTACCTGCTCTATGGCGTGTTTCTGGAGGAGCGAGAGTACCTCTTGTTTGAGCAGTGTGGAATGCTCTTGGGACATTGGACGGTGCCTTGGTGGGATATTGGGTGGGGTAGATGTTAGCTCGAGGCAGTACCCTGACCGAATGATTTGGGTCACCCATTTGTCCGATGTTATGGACTCCCATACGTGGATAAAATCTTGTAGTCTGCCCCCGACCGGAGTGGAATGGTCTGGGGGGAGCGAAGGGGAGTCATTGTGCGGGTGGGGTGGCAGAACGGGTATTGTTGGTTTTGCCCCTGCCCTTATTGTTGTTGCCTCTGTAACCACCTCTTTGGTTGCCCTTTGAAAAGGTATTTTGAGGAGGGGATTTGTAGGAGGTAGAGGCATTATCGGTGGAGGAGCCTCTACCTGTGCCACGAAAGGACGAGCGTCGAAAGGAACGCTTAGAGGCTTGGGTCTGGAGCGCTCCCATAGACTTCGCTGTGTCTGTATCTTTCTTCATTTTTTCGAGCGCTTCGTCTACCTTTGGGCCAAAGAGTGTTTGCTGGTCAAAGGTGTGATTAAGTATTGATGTCTGGACCTCAGGCTTGAACCCTGATATCCTGAGCCAGGCATGGCGTCGAAGCAGGACACTGGTGTTTATGGCTCTAGAAGCAGTGTCTGCTGCATCGAGGGCACACTTAATGGAGGTGTTTGTGATTAGTTTGCCCTCCTGTATCAGGTCATGAGCTTGGCGTTTGTATTTCTCTGGAAGGTGCTGCATAAGAGCCTCTAATTCATCATAGTGTGCTCTATCATATCGCGCAAGCAGTGCTTGTGTATTTGCAATGCGCCACATGTTTGCAGCCTGGTAGGCGGTGCGTTTACCAGACGCGTCCAGAAGTTTAGATTCCTTGTCTGGTGGTGGGGCATCTCCTGAAGATTGGGAGTTAGCCCTCTTTCTAGCTGTGGAGACAACTAGGGAATCTAGAGGAGCAGGGCCCTTGATGTATGCAGGGTCTGTGGGTGCCGCCTTGTACTTCTTCTCTATTCTAGGGTTTAGTACTCTGGCTCTGACAGGGTCTTTGAATACCTCTGTAGCGTGCTTGGTGACACCCTTAAGCATGGGTAAAATAGCAGTGGAACGATCTTGTAAATCAAATGTATCCAGTAGGAAGTCTTCTTCCACTGGTTCCGTGTGCATGTCCACCCCATGGTAGTGTGCTGCTCTCTGCACTAAATGGTGAAACCCTAAAGAGTCCTCTGGAGGAGACGGCCTTGATGGGTATAGGTCGTCTTGAGGTACATTGGGTACATCAGGGTTATTATAATCCTCCCATGGATCTGGGGTCCCTGGTGGAGTGGGATCCATTGGGGCGTCCCCTGGGTCATTGTCCGGGTCCCCGTCATCCGGGTCTGGGGATGGGGCCGGATCGTAGTGAGGTAAAGGTGGAGGGGGTGGTGGTGGGAGGGGGGGTGGCAGTGGGGAGGGTACTCTAAGGGGAGAAGTAGCTGAGTCCCTCTTTTTGGGTGGAGGAGGAGGAGCCGGAGCCTCAAGGCGACGCTTCTTAGTAATCACAGTCAAAAGGCCAGTCTTTGGATCTCTGGACAAAGTCTTTTGTAAAGGGTCTGGTGTAAACAGAGCCAATGGCGCCGAGTCGTCTGTCGGCACCGGCGATTTCGGAACCGGAGGTTTCGATGTTCTGTGTACGCCCTGCTTTTTGGAGGTCTCCGTGTGTTTCGGCGTCGAATGCTGTTTCGGCGCCGGAGCGTCGGTGCCGACCGATTTCTGTTTGTGTTTGGTCGGCGCCGAGTGTCCAGGCTTCGGCACCGGTGGTTTCGGAGTCGAGCTGGATTTTGCAGGCTTCGGTGCCGAGTGGTGTTTATCGGCACCGGGCGTCGGCTGGCTCGATCCCGAGCTGCCGTGAGACTTTGAGTGCTTCGACACCGGGCCCGAAGGTGGGGTGATCGAGGCTTTGGTTTTGGTTTTGCCCAGGCCGGCAGGCGAGGGAGTAACCGGAGTCTCTTTGGTTTTCGGTGCGGGGCTGGGAGGGGGCATTGTACTCACGGCCCGCTGTCCTGGTGTTACGTCCTCCAGGTCGGAGTCGTCGGCCTCGGAAGCGCTGACGATGTCTTCTCCCAGTTCGGTGTGTGTCTGCCCCGAAGCTTCGGCGTCGTCTCCGAAGATGTCCGGTGGAACTGTCGAGGATGAGTGCGCCATGGTGCGTCGAGCCTTTCGATCCCGGATCGTTTTCTTCGATCGAAAAGACTTGCAGGCGGGGCAGTCTCGAGCCTCGTGTTCCGGAGAGAGGCAAAGGTTACACACCTGATGGAGGTCGGTGTGGGGAAATTTAGACCCACATTTTGGGCACTTTTTAAACGGAGTCCTTTCCATCGGCCGGGACCGGAGTCGCGGAGGGCCCGAAGGCCGGTGTCGATGTACGGGATGGAAAAAGTGCCGCTTCGAGAGATGAAGATGATGAAGGAACTCGAAGAATCGAGGATTTTCCGTCGAGGCTGGAACCGTAGAAGTTCGAAGCCGGAGTACGAAGGATCACATCCGAGCCCGATGGCGGAAAAAAACAATCTGAGGATGGAGCCGAAGCCCATGCGCAGTACGGACCGAAGGAGGAGTCACCAAACTCGTGACTTCCAAAGACGGTCCAAGAAGAAAAACAAACTGCAAACATCCGGGCCCAACACCAGATGGCGACCTATGCTAAGTGTACAATCTGCAGCTCATATGCCTCGAACAGCTATGTTTTTATTTTGTTTTTTTTAAAGAGCTCTGAGTTCCCACACTTGGGTGTGACTAATCAGTGTGGGAATGCACTGAAATCAGTCAACACTGGCATCAGGTATTTAATGCATTGACAAATTATTGGGTCTCCCCTACATGCATCACCGTTCAAAGCCCTACTAGTATACACAGCGGAGGTAGAGGCAACGTATAGGAAGTACACAGCGAGGGGGTTGTTATGCAGAGTCGCCTGTAGATGGGGAATGGGAAGAGCCCCTAAATTCAAGGAATGGATTCATGATCCTATATTTTGGCAAAAGCAGTCACTCACGTATGCGGAGTTGCTTCCGCTCTCTTCCAGGCCAAGGGATGTCTGGAATCCATTGAAAGCATAACTACTAACTACTCTTATAATCAAAGATGCTGGACAGGAGGAGAGCTATGAGGGATAATAGTGCAACAGTTACAGGAGTCATTTATTCACATGTGTACATGCCCGCCCGCTCAGGTACTGAGCTGTAGGGTGGGTTAAGAGACCCAAGTGCCCAAAGCAAGCGCCAGAGATAACGTTAAAACATGTTAAGATGACACGGACAGAAATGGAAATGACCCAAAAGAATGCTGATGATGTACTATGAAACAACCCGACAATGAAAATTGTGCATGCTGGCAATGTGATGTGAACATTTTAACTGAATAGATGTATTGTATGTGCACTGCTGATTTATTTGAAACGCAAATTAACAGTTTCAAAAATCTCTATATATTTTTTTCTGCATAACTAAACAGGTGGTTATTACTAATGCACTTCAGTAAGTATTTATTTACTCTTGCCTTCTGGGGCATAATCGGTTTCAGGCAATGTTTTACTGTAATAATGCCATCAGTGCAACATTATGGGTGCTACAGGAATCGAACTAAAGTAGGTCCAGGAAAGATGCAAGATTGTCTAGAGGAGCTCTGAAGTTTGCAAGTCTCCTTTCCACTATGTTTGAGTGATCAAAAACAGCAAAGGAATACTGTATGTTTAAAGGTTCATTCAGATTAAGGGACCTTTGATACACGTGCTGAATGTCTGAGGCAGAGGTCTCCCGTGACCTAAATGCACAATTGGATAAGACATACCTTTTAGGCAAGCTGAAAGAAGCAGATCTTAGGTACTTGAATAGGTGTTGAAAGAAAAGTTGCACACCGATAAACTCTTCAATGGCAAACTTAACAAGGCTAGGACAAATTCCTACTCATTAAAAAAGAGATGCATCAGCGATAAATCAAAATGTAAAAATTCTGAGTTACCAGTCACAATTATGAGTCTAGGATCAAACGGTCACTACTGCAATTTCTTAAAAAGGAAACATACTGCAAAATTCATTAAAACGTCTGCACCTCTCAATTTTCAAGAGGCCAATTAAAACACAGGAACAGTAAGGAAGTAAAGCATATTTTTTAATTGTACAACAAGCTTTCTTACCATTGCCGCCAATGACCTGCAGTTCTGGGTATTTCTCCTTAATATATTTGATCATATTAATCTGGAAAATTGAATTCCCTTGGGAAGAATCCTAGAAGTAAAGAAACAAAGTTTATCAAAACATTGGTTTAAAAACTTTCATTTATAAAGTTATTCAAAGAATGTTATCCATATTTATTTTTCATTTATTGTGGAGGGTTTTACGTGTCAATCTAGAAAAGACACTAATGAATGAAAGAAAAGTTACTTATCTGTGAACACAGCTGTCCAATACTCACATTTCGTATATGCTGCAATCTTTTATATTCTATGTCTACAGAGCAATGTACACACACAATTACCATTTATTCGACCATACACTATGTGAGAAAGTGGCTCTTGACATTGTTAGCCCTACTTTATGCCTGGACATTGATGTGGTTTTCACTGTAGTGCACAGGGTCCCTGCCTATCAGGTCCCCTGTGCCAGTGCTACTTCCCTAAAACCTATTCCCCTATTGGTCCTTCAGGCCCGTTTGTCCATAGTAAAAGGTACCTGGGTACCAATGGCATGGGAACTGAAGTGTCCCAGGCTGTCACTGCAGCATGCATGGCTTGGTGCAGACAAAATGACAGTCAACATGGCACACTACCTGGGTGCCAAGCCAGCTACCACTGCCCAAGATATAGGCAAGTCACCACTCTAGCAGGTCTTACTAGCCTTCAGTTGGTGTGCACTATATCCCAGTTGAAGGTATATCTAAATGGCCAGATTTGCCCCAACAATATTGGGGGCTATTCTTTAATATTGTAACTGCAGTGAAGCCATTGAGAGCACATGGGCTGCAAACGCAACAACTCAAGTTCCTCAGCACCATGATGGCTTCACTGAACACAGGAGTGTTTGGTACCAAACTAATCTTCACAAACCCACACTGATGCCAGTCTGAGATTTATTGTAACATGTACTCAGAGGGCACTTCAGAAGTGCCCCTTAAAAACCTACCGACCCTAATGTGGGCACGGACTGGCTTTAGGTAGCCTGCCACATACAGACATGTTTCTGGACCTGTGGGTGGAGAGCCTCTGCTCTCTAGAACCAGAAACCATGCACATCCTGGACAGAGGTGTGTCACCTCCACCCACACAATGGCCCAGTGCTCGAAGGGGAAGCTTTAAAGGCCTGCTGCCTTTGTAATGCAACCCCCAGCCTCAGATGGCAGCCCCTGGTTTACACCCCCACTTTGGGTTTGGAAAAATGGCTGTTAAACTTAGAAAGGCTAGGATGTGTGCCAAATCACGCCAACTCCACCCGCCGGGTGGAGAAGGTGAAGTTAAGCACACTTCAGTTCCCCTCCATCTTTAAGATGAGGGGACACTTCCAAGCAGGGCTAGGTCTATGTTCCTTCCCACAGGAGGGAGGCATAATAGTGGGTGTAGTCACCCCAAGTAAGGTGCCCATTGGCCCTACCTACTACTCCCCTAAAACAGCCACTAATTTTAGCATTTAAGTGGCTCTCCCAGACCTAGAAACCAGTTAACTTCGACCAAAGAAGGACGAAGACTATGCCGTGCAGCGAAGCCGGTTGACAACTACTGACTTGACCCCAGCCCTGCCGGCCTGTCTCCAGCTTCCAAGACCCTGCAAGAAGACTATGCCTGTCCTGCAGCCAGCGACTTCCAGAAACCCAAGTAAGACTGACAACTTTGAAAAAGACCAAAACTCAGAGGACAGCGGTTCTGTCCCCAGAATCCAACACAAGGACTTCAGAGTACAGCAGATTCCAGAGTCCTGCCCACTCTGCACCCAACGCCCCCAGCCCATGTCTAGATGGAGATGGGGTACCCCAGCGATCCTCATCTCATCCAGCATTGGCTGGCCCCTCCTGGACGCCACGACACCTGCAGCCTGAATCAAGAGGCTCCCCATGACAGTGTCCGGCTCCGGTAATAAGACTCAGACATCTAAAGGCACCCCCCGCACCCAAAGCCCCCGAGCCTTGAACTAAATAGACTGTGCCCTTACAAACGCCTACAATCCCCATTTACCTCTGCTGTTGTTTATCTCCCTCCCGCAACCTCCGGTGCGACACCTGTAGCCTGTTTGATGGAAGCAAAGTCTCCATTAAAAAGAATTGGGCGCCCAACGTCAAATCTGCACCCCTCCGCTGCTGGTATTGTATGTTTGGTGCCGCTTTGTGGCCCCCCCATACTTTTTCTAACCCTCAAAGCTCGGACCCTGTGTAGGAAGATGGTTCTGTATATACTATACCAAAGTGAGATATAGTGTGCACAGAGTCCAGTGGAACCCAAAAGATAGGCAGAGGTAAAGTTAGATAACACCTCACTCTCTATTTGTGGTAGTGTGGTCGAGCAGTAAGGCAGTATCAGAGGACAGTGTTAAGAATTTGTTGTACACAGTCAGCAAGTGAATTCACACACTTTGAACTTCAGACCAATTGTCTTTGTATAAAAATATTCTTTTAGTTATTTTATTTCCTAGAAAAAAGCAAGCCTGGCACAGGTAAGCGATATGTACTTTGCAGTAAATATACAGATTGCAGCACAGTCTGGATTGCAATTGTAAATGTACTTTGATTTGATTACATTACAGTAGTGTTAATGATAATTCAATGCTTTTCACAATATAGTACATACACTTTGAATGGGATTTTCAGTAAGATTACAGGCAAGTTACTTTTGAGATTACTTTTCTTACACAGAGTAGTATACTGGATACTACTCTGGGACATTTCCTGTAGACCGTTAAGTAAAATCGTTTAGGTTAAACAGAACAATTTTAAAGAATTTCTTTAGGTTTTCAAACTCCACACTTAAAACCTTTTCACTGAAAAACAGCCAATGTTATCCTATGGAGGAAAATAGTGTTATCGGTTTTGAGGTACGTATTTGGTAGTAGGAGGTTCTGGGGGTAGACTCAGGTCCCTGAGGGGCACGGATGCACTCTAGTTACACCCTCAGCAGCACTAGGGCAGCTGGGTGCAGAGTGCTGAGGCCCAATGTTATCCAAAGAGGGATAGGGGGCATCCAGTTTGTGGCTGCTGACGAGCAGGCCACTTGGTTGTGGGAGCAAAGCTCCTGGACTTTAGCTCAGGGCAAATGGGGAAACAAAGTAGCACCAAGGGTGCACCCTCAGCGGCACTAGGGCAGCCAGGTGCAGGGTGCGGTTTCGATGTCAGGCGCCCTGTTTGAAATGGGGAACCTCCGGTTTGCAAAGGCACTGCAGGTTTGGGGACGAAGGTCTTCTGGGTGCAACCACTACTTCAAGAGGTGAGTTGGGAAGTTAGGGGTTGGTTAGGCACCTGTTTGGCCACCCAAGGCCGTGGGACATCATGGGGAGGGGTGCCTTTTGGGGTCGGATCTTCTTACCAGCTTCTGGTCGTGGTTGGGGGGGGCCTTCTGGATTTAAGCTGCAGGTGTCTGCTGGAGGCTTGAGGCAGGTCAAGGATCGCCGGATCTCGGGTTAGGATCGCCAGGGCGACCTCCTCGTGGTGTTTGCCTACTCTAGCTCGGGCCGTGGACGGCGGGTGCTGAGTGGGGCGGATTTGCGGTGTTCGGCCAGAGAATGCAGATGAACAAAGCCGGTGTTCACGGGAGACAAAGTCTTTGTGGTTGAAGGAAGGCAGGTCCTCCGGGGTTTGAGGTTGCTGGCTGCAGGGCACAGTGGAATTTCACAGGAGCAGGTTTGAAGTAGAGACGGGCCGGTAGGGCTGGGGCCAAGTCAGTGGGCATCTTCCTCTTGTTAGCTGCCGCACAGCTGTGGTCCTTCTTTTAGTTTCTTCTCGTCTGAGGAAGAAAGGTTCTGGGGTGCTCCTAAATACTAGATCTAGGGGCGTTACAGGTAGGTAAAAAGGTTGGGACCAATGGGTCCCTTCCCTGGGGTGGATACAACCCCTATTATGCCAACCTCCAATGGGAGGGGACATGAGCCTCTCCCTGGTTGGCGGAGTCCCCCCCATCTGCAAGATGGAGTTGTGCTTCACCTCGCCTCCCCCACCTGAGGGGTAGAGTTGGCAGAGGTGGGCACACCGGTCTTCCTCACTTGTTTTTCCCACCGGTTCTCCCACCCAAACTGGGGGTCAGAACCAGTGGGGACCAGTTGCTGAGAGCAGCAAGTGGCCTCGGTAAGCTTTCCCTCTGTGAGCCCTGCCCATGGGGGAGAACGCTTGGCACCTCGTCCCAGGAAGTACATTGTTTCAGGCCCCAGAGAGCAGCAGGCTCTCATCCCAGGGGTCCAGAAACCTGTCTGGTGGTGGCGGCAGAAAGCAGCCACTCAGCCTGGACACTAGTGGTAGGTTAGATGCCCTCTGTGCATTTTTCATTAAATCCCACACTGGCATCAGTGTGGGTTTAATGTGATGAGAAGTTTTGATACCAAACTTCTCAGTGTAGCCATTATGGTGCTGTGGAGTTTGTACTGACAAACTCCCAGCACCATATACTCTTAATGGCAGCAATGCACGTACAATGCCCAAGAATGGACTTAGACACTGTAGGGGTACAGGGCTTAAGCACCTGTACCCTCACCACTGGTATAGTGCACCCAGCTGGAGGGGTGGCTGATCTATGCCAGGACAGTGGGTTATAGGCATGGTCGACTCTTCACTTTGTTCTGCAACAAAACACGCAGCCTGCGAAGGCAGTGGGAGAGTAATGGTACAGGGCCTCTAAGGGTGGCGCAATAAGTGCTGCAGCCCTTAGAGGCCTTCTCTTGTCACAGTGCCCTGGGTACCTGTAGTACCATTTACCAGTGGCTGACCTGTGGCCGGTGATGCCAATTGAGTTTAGGGTTCAATGCAGTTTTTAGGAAAAGAACGGAGGCCCTGGGTACCCGATTAGCAGGAACCCAGGGCACACTCAGTTAAAGCACATCAGTAAGTCAGCAAAAAGTGAGGGCAGCCGTGCAGAAAGAGGGCACTTTCTCACACCCTGCAACCGTTTCACCTACCTGCAAATAGTGTGGCTTCGAGCACCCCAGTCTCCATTGAAACACATTGGGCTGAACCCAGATTTTGACCTCTGCACTCGACCACCCCTGTGCCGCAGTTTTGGGACTTACCTGACCCTTACCCCTTGCTGACCTTTAGGTCCATAGACTGATATTTACCTGAACAACATTGTTTTAACATGATAACATTAAACTGTTCAGAAATTGTTCAAAATGTGTTGACTTTTGAAAGCGAACAGTATTTTTATTTTAAAACGTTCATAACTTACCACGAAGATCTTGGTCTTAAGATAACGTCTAAACAAAGCTTATTTTTCTATAATTAGTGTGGATCTCCTTTTTGAGTCGTGTCCCCATTATTGGTCAATGCTGTGCAATAAATGTCTTACACTCCTCTGGTTTAAGCATAAGGCTGCTCACCCACGCTACCACTAATCGAGCACTTTGGGTTTTTACATGGAGCCCTGTACACTTTTGGGAAACCCCTGGACTATGCACGGGTATAACCAGCTAGTGGAATACCATATACAGAGGCATCTTCCTACAAGCTACTTCTTATCTATGGACCCTAATGTAAACCAAACTCCTGCCAATGAGGAGACACAAAGCTAACTTTTGTCAGTGGCTCCACAGCTCAGATTGAGAGTTCAATGCATTTCAGCACCTCATGAAAAAGGAGTGTGGCTCTACCCAACTATTTACCTGCCACTACCCAACCACCCACCCGCCTCTACATACCCATTGCTACATACCGATCCATCTATAGCTCTACCTCCATCTCTCTATACATATCTATCTCTATCTATATATGAGATAATAACGCAGCCTAAAAAAAAAAAACTAAGCGATACCAAAGGGGATGATTGACGGAGCGTTTGAGCAAATCAAACACTCACCCCCAGTCAACTGATCTGGGTTTAATCCATCATCTTTCTCTAGCTCACTCCACCACCCCAGTTCAGACATGGCCATATGCAAATCAGTCTGACTCTGTGCCTCATGGGAACAGTCCAGCCCGAACTGCCAAGCCATGTCTTCCCTGGACCGGAAACAAGCATCCTGGGACCGGTTTCGGGTTCATAACCCTCATCAGCCAGGCTATCTTGAATCCAGTGGCAAAGTTGTTTTTGCATTTGTCACCCCGAGTGGGACGGGTATGCTCAGACGCGAGTCCGGTGCTCTCCATGCCACTGGAATCAAGCTATCCTGGCTGAAGAGGGGTGAAACCCCGAAACCGGTCCTAAGATGCTTGGTTCCAGTACAGGGAAGTCCTGGCTTGGCAGTTCGGGCTGGACTGGGTCAAAACTGATTTGAATATGGCTGGGTTCAAACTCGAATGGCATGGTGAGCAAAAAAACAATGAATTTAGGCCCAGATCTCTGTACTTGGGTGAATGTAGGACATTGTTCTGCATTCTGTCCAACTTTTTTTGCAAAAAAACAAACTAGGCTCAAATATGTCAATATTGCATTGTATCTTTATTTAAAATAAAACAAACATTTCTATGACACAGAGAAATGTACTCTTAACTCGTTTGAACATAGACTTTATTTTCAAGTAAAACGGCAAGGCGATACGAGTTACTTACCTGTAACTGCAGTTATCCAGAATTGGTATCTTTCATAGATTCACATGCCTGAATCATTCCCCGTCGTCGGGATGGGAGTCCCCGGTACATAAATAAAGTAATGTCCCATTAGACATACAGAGGAATAGGCCAAAAGCCTCACATTAGTAACATTCTGGTCCTTTTGTAATAAGGACCAAACTCTAGAGAGCAACCCAATCAGCCGCCACCACCCTCTGGAACCTTCCTGGAAGGAGGTCTAGTCCCTCAGATTTTCATAAGCACAGTGCTATATAGAGGAACTAAGAGTACTAGGTGAGTCCTTCTAAGGGAGGCGGGTGGATTGCATGTGAATCTATGAAAGATACCAATACTGGATAACTGCAGTTAAAGGTAAGTAACGCATTTCTTATCCAGTATTAGGGTATCTTTCATAGATACACATGCCTGAATCAGAGTAGAAAGCAATGAAGCACGTTTCCTTTTGCATAAAGACCATGAAACACTGGTCAACAAATACATACCTATCTATGTATATACAAATGCATACATTACAACATTAAAAAGCAAAGCAATAAGTTGCTAGTGTAGGTATAAAAGTGATAAGGAAATGTGCGTGTAAAAATAATAGAAAGGTTGGTGGGAAGGAAGGAAGGCTCACCTTTAATGAAATAGATGGCGCAACACCGCCTGTCCCACTGCAGCATCCTTTGTGAGTTCTGTATACAAACAGTAATGTTTGGTAAATGTATGCGGCGTCTTCCATGTTGCTGCTCTGCAAATCTCTGTGATGGGCACACCTGCAAACAGTGCCGTAGAAGTAGAGACTGCCCTAGTGGAATGGGCACGTATCCTTGATTGTAAAGGCTGACCAGCCTGCTGGGGACAGAAGACAATAGCAGCAGAGATCCATCTGGAAATGTTTTGCTTTGTGAGAGGGAAACCCTTCCTGGGCAAGCTGTAGGTCCGAAAAAGGTGGTTGGATTTGCGGAAAGTTGTTGTTCTGTCAAGGTAGAATTTAAAGCCGCGTTTTAAATCCAGAGAATGTAGAGCTCTTTCTGCTGCTGTTTGAGGATTTGGAAGGAAAGTTTTTAGGACAATAGGCTCATTTAGGTGGAAATCCGATGGTACTTTCAGAATAAATTTTGGATTAGTCTCGAAGAATTACCCTGTCATTTTTGAATTGTAGAAAGGGATCTTGTATCGTGAAAGCGTGAAGGTCACTAACTCGTCTTGCGGATGCAAGGGTTAAAAGGAGCGCAGTCTTCCAAGATAAGAACTAGAGGTCAGCTCTGTGTATCAGCTCAAAAGGGTGCTTCATCAGCTGAGCAAGTACTGTGTTTAGTTGCCATGTTGGAGGCGGCGACTTTACAGGAGGGAAAGTCCAAAACAGACCTTTGAGAAACTGTTTTATTAATCTGTTTGACCAGAGAGAAGGCCCAGTACAAGATCTCCTGAAACAGGATATTGCTGCCAGGTGAACTTTGATGGAAGCGTGGGCGAGGCCTGAAGTAGCCAAATGAAGGAGATACAGTAATATCTCTTCTGGAGACGACGTGAAAGGATGCACCTTAGCCGACCTGCACCAGATACAGAATCTCTTCCATTTAAAGGAGTAAGTCCTGTTTGTGCTATCTGCTCGAGCACGGGATAGGACAGCCCTGCATTCCGGAGGAATGTTCAAATCTTGAAATTCGTGGAACTCAGGAGCCAGGCCGATAATCTGAGAGATGCTGGGTCCGGGTGCTGGACTTGACACCGGTTCATTGTGGGGAGGGATGGAAACAGCGGCAATGGAATTGGTGTTTGCAGGGAGAGGAGATGAAGCTCCGTGAACCAATGTTGGCGAGGCCATGCTGGGGCTATTAGTATTAGCGTGCAAGGTTCTGCCTTCATCTTCCTGAGGATCCTGGGGATCAGTGGAATCGCCGGAAAGGCGTAGGCGAATACGCCGAACCATGCAATTGAAAATGCATTCCCCAGAGATCCCTGTTGGGGATGGCAGCTTGTGAAGTGTTGGCATTTGGCGTTTTGCCGCGTGGCGAAGAGATCCAACGGGGGTTCGCCCCACAGAGAGAAGATGCTGTCTAGAGTGTGTTGGTTTAACTCCCACTCCTGGCAGGTGGTCTGCATTCTGCTCAATGAATCTGCCAACGCATTGTCTTTCCCTGGAACGTATTCCGCTTGTAGAGAAACTTTGTTCCGAAGAGACCAGTTCCAGATTTTTTGCGATTCTTGAGTGAGAGCGAACAAGTCCTTCCCTGCTTGCTCAGGTAGTGCATTGTTGTAGTATTTTTTGTCCGGACAAGCACTTGTGCCCCTTTTATTCTGGGAAGGAACGCCAGGAGGGCTAGGTAGAGAAGCCCTGAGTTCTAGGAGGTTTATGTGTAGTCTCCACTCGGGAGGCGACCACTTCCCACTGATCCGCAGCTCCTGCAGGAAGGCTCCCCAACCTTCTAGAGATGCATCCGTGGTTATAAACTGAGGAGATGCTTGAGTCAGGAAGGATAGACCTCGAGACAGATTGTGTGGCTGAATCCACCAGTTGAGAGCGGCCACCATCTGAGGAGTCACCTGTATGGAGTCGAAGGATCCGCTGACTTGAATCCATTGTGCAGAGAGAGCCTCTTGAAGAGGACGCATGCGGAGACGACAGTATGGAACCAGGAGGATACAGGAAGACATCATTCCGAGGAGGGATTTGAAGAGGTGCACTGAAAGAATTTATTGTGCGCACGCATTCTGCCAATCGTAGGAGTCTTTGGTGCCGCTCCTGCGATGGATAAGCTTTTTTAAGAACCGTATCTAGGACAGCTCCCAGAAATGTTATCTGCTGAGAAGGCTGTAAAACTGACTTGTCCGGATTGAGGGTAAGACCCAATCTTCTGAAAAGCCGTAGACAGGCGTTGGAAAACCTTCTCGCGAGAGAGGGTGCCTTGACGAGCCAGTCGTCGAGATATGGAAAGATTTGGTGATGCTGTTGCCTGAGAAATACAGCCACTGGCGAAAGGCCTTTGGTGAAGATGCGTGGGGCTGACTTGAGCCCAAAAGGCATGACCCAGAATTGGTAATGTCTGCCCACTACAGCGAATCTCAAACTTTGTGCCTTCTGTGGATCGGAATATGAAAGTAAGCATCCTGGAGGTCCAAGGATGCCATGTAGTCGTTCGCATTGAGAAGTTGCAAGACTTCCTGAATAGTGACCATGCAAAATGATTGTTTCTTCCAGTATTTGTTGAGACTTCTCAAATCTAGGATTGGTCTCCATTCCTTTTCCTTTTTTCTCACCAAGAAGAACCGGGAGTAAAAACCTTGCCCTTTTTGATTGACAGGTACCCGTTCTATAGCACCCTTCCGGAGCATCGCTGACGTTTCCATGAACAAGAGGTGCAGATGCTTGTGATTCATAGGTTGAGGGGGCGTTGGCGGTGGAGTTTGGACGAATTCCAGGGAATGTCCGAACTGCACCAGTTGAAGAACCCAACGATCTGTCGTGATTTGACTCCAATTGTGAAGATAATGGGGAATTTTTACTCCCACTCTGGAAGGAGGAAACAAAACAGACTGGCGGTAGAGAGAATTCATTGACGTCGCGCGGAATCCTTCTGCCGTCCGGCTTTTCCGCGAAAAGAAGACTTGTTGTATGAAGTCTGCGCTTGCTGCATCTCCTGAAACTGCGGCCTGTATTGGCTAGAGGAGGAATGTGAAGACCTATATTGTTGGTAGCCTCCTCTAGTAGCCTCCTCTAGTAGAGTATTGTCCTCTACCCCTTGAGCCACGAAAATTAGTGTTCTAATATTGACGGGTACCCAGGGCTCTGGCCGTAGCTGTCTTTTTTTAATACCTTGGAGGGCCTCATCAATATGGGTACCAAAAAGGAGTTGTCCGTCATAAGGCACATCAAGGATTTCGGTTTGAATTTCAGGTCGGAAAGATGTTGCCTTAAGCTACCCCTGGCGCTGCAGATCTGCCGTCCCAGCCAGTTGGCGGAAACCAGTTGATGCGATGTCCATAGCACAGTCTGATTTCAGAAGCCAACCTTTCGCCTTCCAGAAGCAGGTGTTTTGCTTCGTCCTTAGAGTCTTGCGGCAAGGACTCCAAATATGGTGCAATATCGGACCACATTTGTCTGTTGTAGCGTCCTAATAGTGCCAGTAAGTTGGACGCTCGTACTGTAAGCGCTGTGAGAAGTTGGCCTGATGTATGATGTCACTAGTTATAGTGTACACCTTATATCAGTCCAAATACCCTTATGGTGATTGGTTGTAAAGTCAACCTTATAGACCAGCTATCCTAGTGGTAGCATGGACAAGAGCAGTCTTAGGCTAAACTCTGAATGGCATGTGAAGCCAGCTGTGATACCATATATAATCCCTTGAATACCAAATGAAAGGACACCACAACAGATATATATATAAAATAAAGTGTATTTATTCTAAGCAAACCCTCAGCACTCTTTATGAGTTTAGAGGTAAGTACAACACAGTCTTATTAATGCATACAGTAAGTCACACAGGTAAGTAATACAGTTAGGCCCTAGGGGCCACGCAAACCATATACTAAAGAAGTGGTATAAGAACCACTGTCACGGAAATAGAATAGGCCTAGGCCTAGGGAATCGCTGGGGCAACACTACACTAGCGTTAGTTAGGAAGTGGGAGGCCCACGGGATTCGTGTGCAGAGTGGAAACACTCACGCGTAATGCGTAAAAGTCAATAGCAATGTTACAGTTTAGAAATAGATAGATTTAGGACACTTCCGGAGTAGCTAGGAAGTTGAGACTTGAAAACTAGACACTAGGATAGTCACTATCCTGATGAGTACCGGAGTACCCAAGTTACCTAGCCCACAGGCTGCGGGTGCATAGGGGTGAAGATGCGTCGTTTCCGTCGTCGACTCCTATGGATGCCTGAAGAAAGATGCTGACAGGCAGTCAGGGGAGAGTGTCCGGTGGATCCCAAGGCTGGGATCAAGAAGAGAAGAAACCTGCAAGCAGAAGGGACAGAGTCAAGGTCACTAGCCAGTGACCACGTGGAACCAGGAAGGAACCAGGCGATGTCGTGAAGAGTTGCAGGTGAAGGTGAAGCTTGTCGCTGCAGCCAGGAGGACCAGGAAGCGTCGAGGACGACCAGGACCAGGAGGCGAGCTGTCCCACGAAGGCTCTTGCTGTCGGCGGCGTCGAAGTTGGACTAGGACTCACCAAGCCTTGGCAAGCGGAACCCACGAAGAACAAAGGACTTGCTTCTGGTGCAGACCAGAAAGGTCTGGGGTGCTTCTTCTTTGCAGAGAAGCGGGAGCCAGTCTGGAGGAGCCAAACCAGCGCAGAAGATTTCAGGGTGCGTCGTCACAGAGGCCACTAGCCAGCGGGCAAGCAACCGGACAGACGCGGCAAGCAGGAAAATGCTGAAGGGCCCCACGCAGGACTCGTGGAGAGTGGGGGGCTGATCTTCGGTGCGGATGGTGCTTGGGGTTGGGGCTTCTCAATCCCCGGTGCACAACTTCGAGGGTACCTCAGAAGCTGCGCTGTAAGTTACTAGCCACTTTTCCCAGGTAGCCGGTCCCACGTCGCTCGTCGCCTCCACGGATCTCAGCTCTGCTGCAGATGTGGATGAGGGTCGGAGAAGTCTGGAAGTCAAGGCTCTGGTCGGGCTCTGCAGTCGGTTCCTCGTAGAACGGTCGCAAAGCAAAGGGTAGTCTCTTGATGGTGCCTGTTTGCACAGGGTAGCCACTCCTTGGCTACAAGGGAGATTCTTCAGTCTTCTTCTTTCGTCGAATGTCGAAGGTCCAGAGTTTCTGTTCAGTTTTGCAGGTTCAGGATAATCTAAAGTCTTGAGGCCCAACTCCCACTCTTATACTAATCTGGGGGGCTGGGATACCTGCTAGGTCACGCCTTATGGGTGGGACCTGGGAGGGGGTGGTTACACCCACTTCCCTTTGTCCAGTTTCGCGCCAGAGCTGGGGCTGGAGTGCCCCAGCGCCGGTTTGAACTGGACTATGCAAGGAACACCTTGTGTGCCCCAGGCATGTCTCATTCCTTTCAGCCCACCCTGCCCCAATACACTAAAGGCTGTCTGGGGAGGTGCTAGCACCTCCCCAAGCAGGAAACCTATTGTCCAGGCCTCCCTGGCTGGGATCACTCCCAGCAGCAGGAGGTCAGACTTGTGTCGTGGCAGCAGCATCCATTTTGTGATGCTGAGGCTTTGGTCAGAGGCTAACAGTTGAAGTATGATTTTAACATGTCTTTCCCTCTAGAAGGGGGGAATAATATTCTCATGTCCAGAAATGGCATGGGGGTATTATTCCCGAGTGTTAGACACCTTACACGACATGTTTTGATAAAGCCAAACCATAGTTACCATAACCGTCTAAGATTATAAGGTACTTTAAGAGTATATGGTAGGCTATATCATAGAACAGCTATAAGGACTTGGTTCCGAAAGCTGCAGACAGGCTCAGCTCATGCTAGAGCACCATCTCACATGTTACCAAGCACTCTGCCTCCAGGATTGTCAAGGCCTGCCATAGGAGTGACTGATAGGTACACATGTGTCTATATGTAAGTTAGGTATAGGAATACTACACCTAAGCAAGGGGTGATTACACGACCTTGCCCCAGCTGAGTGATCAGCCAGTTGTGTCAAAAATGGAAGGCCAGGCCAGGGGTGGCACAATACATGCTGCAGCCCCTGGTAGGCCTAGGGTACACCTATGCCCTGGGTACCTAGGGTACACTGTACAGGGCCCAATAAGGTGATCCTATCCAAATGGGTTATGCACCTAAAGTACATAGTAGTAATTTAGAGAGAGAACAGCAGGGCTGTGGGTCTGATTAGCAGGCCCACAGCCACATCTAAGTCGAAAACCAGTAAAGCAAAAGCAAAAAGTGGGGGTGAACATAGAAAGCAGACCCTACTCTCCTACACAACCCCCCCCCAAACTTAGGGACATTAAACTAACCTTGACCAGTTGAGTCTTCATGTTCTAAGTGGAAATATCTGGAGAGTCCATCTGCATTGGCATGGTCAGTCCCAGGTCTATGTTCCACTGTGAAGTCCATCCCCTGTAGGGAAATGGACCACCTAAGAAGTTTGGGATTTTCACCCTTCATCTGATTTAGCCACAAGAGGGGCTTATGGTCTGTCTGAATCTTGAAGTGAGTGCCAAACAAGTATGGCCTCAGCTTCTTCAGGGCCCAAACCACAGCAAAGGCCTCCCTCTCAATAGCTGACCAACGTTTCTCTCTAGGGGTCAGCCTTCTACTTATAAAAGCAATTGGCTGGTCTTGACCATCTACATTCAGTTGTGAAAGAACAGCTCCCACACCTAACTCAGAAGCATCTGTCTGGACAATGAACTCTTTGGAGTAGTCTGGACTTTTCAGAATAGGTGCACTGCACATGGCCTGCTTCAGGTCATCAAATGCTTTTTGACAGCTTGCTGTCCACTGAACTTTCTTTGGCATCTTCTTGGAGGTCAAGTCATTAAGTGGTGTCACTATGGACCCATAGTTCTTAAACTTTCTGTAGTACCCAGACAGGCCCAAGACAGCTCTGACCTGAGTCTGGGTAGTTGGAGGAGCCCAGTCCTTTATGGTCTGGATCTTGCTCTCCAGTGGTTGAACCTGACCCCCACCAACTAGGTGGCCCAGGTATACAACCTTGCTCTGCCCTATCTGGCACTTAGTGGCCTTGATAGTGAGGCCTGCCTTTTGCAGGGCCTCTAAAACATTCCTCAGGTGGACCAGGTGATCCTCCCAGGTGGAGCTAAAGACAGCAATATCATCAAGATAAGCTGCACAATAATCATCCAACCCAGTAAGGACTTGATTCACCAGCCTTTGGAAAGTGGCAGGTGCATTCTTCAAACCAAAGGGCATTACCACAAATTGATAATGTCCTCCTGGGGTCGAGAAAGCAGTTTTGGCCTTTGCACTCTCAGCTAGTCTGATTTGCCAGTAGCCTGCTGTTAGGTCAAATGTGCTCAAAAACTTAGCAGCTGCCAGTCTGTCAATGAGCTCATCTGCCCTAGGTATTGGGTGGGCATCTGTCCTAGTGACAGCATTGAGACCTCTGTAATCCACGCAAAACCTCATCTCTCTCTTACCATCTTGGGTGTGAGGTTTTGGCACAAGGACTACAGGACTAGCCCAAGGGCACTCTGAAGGTTCAATGACTCCCAGCTCCAACATCTTTTGTACCTCAACTTTTATGCAGTCCCTGACATGGTCAGGTTGCCTGTAGATTTTACTCTTCACAGGCAGACTGTCACCAGTGTCCACCTCATGGGTGCACCAGTTTGTCTGACTTGGGGTCAGAGAGAACGTATGTCTGTAGGCCTGCAGAACTTGTCTGCAGTCCTGTTGCTGATGGACAGTGAGGCTGTCAGAAAAGACTACACCATCAACTGAGCCATCATCAGGGTTCTGAGTCAACAGGTCTGGGAGAGGGTCACTCTCTTCCTCCTGCCCCTCATCTGTAGCCATGAGTAGCCCCATGTCTGCCCTGTCAACATATGCCTTCAATCTGTTGACATGAAGCACCCTGTGGGGGCTTCTGGGAGTCCCAAGGTCCACCAAGTAGGTGACTTCTCCCTTTTTCTCAACAATAGTGTGGGGTCCAGACCATTTGTCTTGGAGTGCTGCTGGGGCCACTGGCTCCAACACCCACACTTTCTGCCCTGGCTGGTAACCAGTCAGTACAGCCTTTTGGTCATGCCAAGCTTTTTGGAGTTCTTGGCTTGCCTCAAGGTTTTTAGAAGCCTTCTTCATATACTCTGCCATCCTGGAGCGGAGACCAAGAACATAATCCACTATGTCTAGTTTGGGTTGTCTGAGAGGTCTCTCCCATCCTTCCTTTACCAAACACAGGGGTCCTCTTACAGGATGTCCAAACAAAAGCTCAAAAGGGCTGTAGCCAACCCCCTTTTGTGGGACCTCTCTGTAAGCAAACAGAAGGCAGGGTAAAAGGATGTCCCATCTTCGCCTAAGCTTGTCTGGTAATCCTTTTATCATTCCCTTTAGGGTCTTGTTGAATCTCTCAACAAGCCCATTGCACTGTGGGTGATAGGGTGTGGTGAACTTATAGTTAACACCACACTCCTTCCACATTGCAGTCAAGTATCCTGACATAAAGTTGGCACCTCTGTCAGAAATGACCTCCTTTGGAAAGCCCACTCTGGAGAATACTCCAAGCAGGGCCCTTGCCACAACAGGAGCTGTTGTGGTCCTCAGGGGAATTGCTTCTGGGTACCTGGTGGCATGGTCCACTATCACCAGTATGAATCTGTGCCCAGATGCTGTTTGTGGGTCCATTGGTCCTACAATATCTATGCCCACTCTTTCAAAGGGGACCCCCACCACAGGTAGTGGTATGAGGGGGGCCTTTGTGGTGCCACCCGATTTGCCACTGGCTTGGCAGGTGACACAGGAGCGACAAAACTCCTTAGTATCTTCTGACATATGGAGCCAGTGAAAGTGAGGGACAAGCCTGTCCCAAGTCTTGTTCTGGCCTAAATGTCCTGCAAGGGGAATATCATGGGCCAAGGTTAGAAGGAAGCCTCTGAACTTCAGTGGTATGACCAACCTCCTGGATGCACCAGGCTTGGGGTCTCTAGCCTCTGAGTACAGTAGCCCTTCATCCCAATACACTCTATGGGTACCTTGAGCATTCCCTGCAGCCTCAGCAGCAGCCAGCTGTCTGAGGGGTTCAAGAGAGGGGCAGTCTAATTGAGCCTGCCTCAGATCTGCCCTGGAAGGTCCCCCTGTCCCAAGAAACTCAACCTGATCAGGTTCAAGTTCTTCTAGGACAGTTCCTTCAGGGCTCTCAGAATCATCCTCCTGGGAGGGCTGATCCACCACCTGAGGCAGGGGGGAAGGCACAGCCTTAACCCTACTGCTCTTTCTCTTGGATTGTGACTGGTCCATAATTTCAGGATCCAGCACTTGCTCAGTGTTGCACTTTTTGGCCTGTGACCTGGTCACAGCAAGGACATGTGCATCTATCCCCAGCATTTCTGCATGGGTCCTATACTCCACTTCAGACCAAACTGAAGTTTCAAGATCATTGCCCAGTAAACACTCTACAGGAAGGTCTGAACTAACAACAACTTTCTTGAGGCCAGTTACCCCTCCCCAGGAGAAGTTAACAATAGCCACACTATGGGAGGTAGTGGCATTGCTAGCGTTGGTCACTAGGTAATTCTCACCTAGTATGATCTGTCCAGGGTCCACAAAAGCAGGTGTCACCATTGTGACACTAGCCCCAGTGTCCCTGTAGGCCTGAGCCATTCTTTGGTTGATAAAAGGAGTCTGTCTGTACTTGCCCAGGTTACTGGGGCCTACAGTAGAGGACAAAGCTAAGTCTCCATCACAGATCAGGACAGCCTGAGTAGGTACTCTGACTAGGCCAGAATCCTCCTCAGTTCCCAGGGTTAACCCTACTACACCCTTTTGCTGGGAACCACCACTTACAGCTGAACTAGGGGGTACAGTTGCCTTAGGGGCAATGGTGGCTGGGGGCTTATCCTTTTTGGTGCACTCACTAAACCAATGTGAGGTAGACTTACAATAGTTGCACCATGGTTTCTTTTGGCCTTCTTTCTTCTTATCCTTTTTGGAACCACCCTCCCCCTGAGCCTTTTGGGGGCCTGGTGAAGACTTCTGGTCTTTTTGTTTCTGATCATTACCCTTCTGGTCTGCCTTTTTCTGATCACCGCCCTGGTTCTGGTTTTTCTGCTTAACTCTAGTCCTGACCCATCTATCTGCCTTCTTTCCCAATTCTTGGGGAGAAGTCAGATCAGAATCAATCAGGTGTTGATGCAATAGCTGGTTTTGACAGTTGTTAAGTATTTGTTCTCTCATGATCAAATTATACAATCCTGTATAGTCCTTAACCTTACTTCCCAATAGCCAGCCTTCCAGAGCCTTAGTGGCACAATCTACAAAGTCAGTCCAGTCCTGAGTCTGTGTCTTCTGGGTATCCCTGAACAACAACCTGTATTGTTCAGTGGTTAGGCCAAACCCATCAATCAGAGCACTCTTCAGGACAGTGTAATTATCTGCATCCTCATCACTAACTGTGAGGAGCTTGTCTCTTCCTTTCTCAGAGAAGGAGAGCCACAAGATAGCTGCCCACTGACTTTGGGGTACCTGCTGTACTTTGCAAGCTCTCTCCAAAGCAGTTATCCATTTGTGGATGTCATCCCCACACTTGTAGGGAGGGACAATCTTGCTCAGGTTTCTATTATCATAGTGCCTGTCTCTATCTCTAGGAATGTTGCTGCCACCAGTGGGTTCTAACCCACTTAACTTTTGTTCTCTAGCCAGAGCAAGCTTCTCTTTGGCAAGGGCAAGTTCTTCCCTCTGAATCCTCAGATTAGCCTCCCTCATTCTGGCTGCATGCTCCTTTCTCTCAGGTGAAGTCATTCCCCTGTGAGAGGAAGCATTAGAGATGTTAGAGACATGGGAGTGGATGGATTCCCCTGAAGGGGATCTGTCCTTCCTGTTTCTCTGTGAATGTCTACTTGTGGGTCTGTATGGGGGGACCCCATGCAAACTCCCATGTAAACTTAAGTTAGCCTGGCTAAGTCTCCTTACTTGGCTCTGGCTATCTACCTCCCCATCTGAAGCCCCATCTGACTCCTCTGTGGTGGGTAGACCCTCCTCTGTGCCTAGGGCACCTTCCTGAGATGCCCTCTGAGCATCATACTCCTCTAGGAGTTGTCTTAACTGAAGGAGGGTAGGGTTTGCACCCTGTTTTATTCCTCTGGAGGTACACAATTGTCTCATCTCCTGGAATGTTAAGGTATCATACCTAGAGGGGGTCTTCTGCAGACCTGCCCCTCCTGAGAGAGCATCTACTTGATCTCCTCCCAGAGGCATGATCTAGTGAGGGTGTGGTGTGTGCACCTACCTACACTAGTTGTATCTACTAAACCTTTCTAGTAGTTGTAGTCAGGGTGTGTTATTCCCTTCAACCTACAACTACAAAGTCCAGTAGGACTTAAGTATAATAATCTATGTTATATGTACCTAGACAATATCTGTGTGATCTTTCAATTTAGTATCTCAAGATTACAATGGTATTACAACAGCAAGCTCAGATCCCAACCGCTGCTCACCAATGTGAGAAGTTGGCCTGATGTATGATGTCACTAGTTATAGTGTACACCTTATATCAGTCCAAATACCCTTATGGTGATTGGTTGTAAAGTCAACCTTATAGACCAGCTATCCTAGTGGTAGCATGGACAAGAGCAGTCTTAGGCTAAACTCTGAATGGCATGTGAAGCCAGCTGTGATACCATATATAATCCCTTGAATACCAAATGAAAGGACACCACAACAGATATATATATAAAATAAAGTGTATTTATTCTAAGCAAACCCTCAGCACTCTTTATGAGTTTAGAGGTAAGTACAACACAGTCTTATTAATGCATACAGTAAGTCACACAGGTAAGTAATACAGTTAGGCCCTAGGGGCCACGCAAACCATATACTAAAGAAGTGGTATAAGAACCACTGTCACGGAAATAGAATAGGCCTAGGCCTAGGGAATCACTGGGGCTACACTACACTAGCGTTAGTTAGGAAGTGGGAGGCCCACGGGATTCGTGTGCAGAGTGGAAACACTCACGCGTAATGCGTAAAAGTCAATAGCAATGTTACAGTTTAGAAATAGATAGATTTAGGACACTTCCGGAGTAGCTAGGAAGTTGAGACTTGAAAACTAGACACTAGGATAGTCACTATCCTGATGAGTACCGGAGTACCCAAGTTACCTAGCCCACAGGCTGCGGGTGCATAGGGGTGAAGATGCGTCGTTTCCGTCGTCGACTCCTATGGATGCCTGAAGAAAGATGCTGACAGGCAGTCAGGGGAGAGTGTCCGGTGGATCCCAAGGCTGGGATCAAGAAGAGAAGAAACCTGCAAGCAGAAGGGACAGAGTCAAGGTCACTAGCCAGTGACCACGTGGAACCAGGAAGGAACCAGGCGATGTCGTGAAGAGTTGCAGGTGAAGGTGAAGCTTGTCGCTGCAGCCAGGAGGACCAGGAAGCGTCGAGGACGACCAGGACCAGGAGGCGAGCTGTCCCACGAAGGCTCTTGCTGTCGGCGGCGTCGAAGTTGGACTAGGACTCACCAAGCCTTGGCAAGCGGAACCCACGAAGAACAAAGGACTTGCTTCTGGTGCAGACCAGAAAGGTCTGGGGTGCTTCTTCTTTGCAGAGAAGCGGGAGCCAGTCTGGAGGAGCCAAACCAGCGCAGAAGATTTCAGGGTGCGTCGTCACAGAGGCCACTAGCCAGCGGGCAAGCAACCGGACAGACGCGGCAAGCAGGAAAATGCTGAAGGGCCCCACGCAGGACTCGTGGAGTGTGGGGGGCTGATCTTCGGTGCGGATGGTGCTTGGGGTTGGGGCTTCTCAATCCCCGGTGCACAACTTCGAGGGTACCTCAGAAGCTGCGCTGTAAGTTACTAGCCACTTTTCCCAGGTAGCCGGTCCCACGTCGCTCTTTGCCTCCACGGATCTCAGCTCTGCTGCAGATGTGGATGAGGGTCGGAGAAGTCTGGAAGTCAAGGCTCTGGTCGGGCTCTGCAGTCGGTTCCTCGTAGAACGGTCGCAAAGCAAAGGGTAGTCTCTTGATGGTGCCTGTTTGCACAGGGTAGCCACTCCTTGGCTACAAGGGAGATTCTTCAGTCTTCTTCTTTCGTCGAATGTCGAAGGTCCAGAGTTTCTGTACAGTTTTGCAGGTTCAGGATAATCTAAAGTCTTGAGGCCCAACTCCCACTCTTATACTAATCTGGGGGGCTGGGATACCTGCTAGGTCACGCCTTATGGGTGGGACCTGGGAGGGGGTGGTTACACCCACTTCCCTTTGTCCAGTTTCGCGCCAGAGCTGGGGCTGGAGTGCCCCAGCGCCGGTTTGAACTGGACTATGCAAGGAACACCTTGTGTGCCCCAGGCATGTCTCATTCCTTTCAGCCCACCCTGCCCCAATACACTAAAGGCTGTCTGGGGAGGTGCTAGCACCTCCCCAAGCAGGAAACCTATTGTCCAGGCCTCCCTGGCTGGGATCACTCCCAGCAGCAGGAGGTCAGACTTGTGTCGTGGCAGCAGCATCCATTTTGTGATGCTGAGGCTTTGGTCAGAGGCTAACAGTTGAAGTATGATTTTAACATGTCTTTCCCTCTAGAAGGGGGGAATAATATTCTCATGTCCAGAAATGGCATGGGGGTATTATTCCCGAGTGTTAGACACCTTACACGACATGTTTTGATAAAGCCAAACCATAGTTACCATAACCGTCTAAGATTATAAGGTACTTTAAGAGTATATGGTAGGCTATATCATAGAACAGCTATAAGGACTTGGTTCCGAAAGCTGCAGACAGGCTCAGCTCATGCTAGAGCACCATCTCACATGTTACCAAGCACTCTGCCTCCAGGATTGTCAAGGCCTGCCATAGGAGTGACTGATAGGTACACATGTGTCTATATGTAAGTTAGGTATAGGAATACTACACCTAAGCAAGGGGTGATTACACGACCTTGCCCCAGCTGAGTGATCAGCCAGTTGTGTCAAAAATGGAAGGCCAGGCCAGGGGTGGCACAATACATGCTGCAGCCCCTGGTAGGCCTAGGGTACACCTATGCCCTGGGTACCTAGGGTACACTGTACAGGGCCCAATAAGGTGATCCTATCCAAATGGGTTATGCACCTAAAGTACATAGTAGTAATTTAGAGAGAGAACAGCAGGGCTGTGGGTCTGATTAGCAGGCCCACAGCCACATCTAAGTCGAAAACCAGTAAAGCAAAAGCAAAAAGTGGGGGTGAACATAGAAAGCAGACCCTACTCTCCTACAAGCGCTGACAGAGGAAAACCGTTTTCAGATATTGTCTAAGCGCCTGCCCTCTTGATCCGGAGGAGCTGAAAGTGGGGCAGAAGGGTTTTTTGATCTGCGTTGCACTGCCTGAGTAATTACTGAATCAGGTTTTGGATGCCCAATGAGACAGGCTGGAGCGTCATCTGGAGCCCTGCATTTCTTGTCCAATCGTGGCTGAACTGGAGGAACTGTAGAGGGATTTTGCATGATCTTGATGCCTTGATACCAAATGTAGTCTATGATGGGCACAGACCTAACAGACTTTTTAAAAGGTTTCTTGAAATCGTAAAGGAAACCGTCTTGGTGGTGAAACGGCATTGGTAGTTTGAATCGTTGGGCGGCTCCCTCCAGGAGATTATGGAAAACTCCTATATCCTCTGGAGGAGAGTCTGCCGGAGGAGGTAAAGGCGACGCGGGAAGAGGGATAACGTAGTCGTCCCATTCGCATGTTGAGGCTGCTTATCTTGAAACTCCCCCTCTTCCTGTCCGTCATCCTCATCGTCCGTGGATGGAAGGAGTTGCACCGGCACCTCAAAAGGAATAGGAGGTGCCGGTGTGGAGGTGCACTCTGTGGCGGTGAAAACGCTGGAGCAGGAGACGGCACAGAGGTAGAAAACCTCTTTTTATAGTCCGAGATTATAAATTGTAGGTCAGAGACCAAAGTTGAAGGAAGACAAACCATATGCGGTTGTCGCCGAGGAGTGTCCTTATGATAATAGTCCTGTTCATCCATGTTCTGATCGTCATAATCCGAATCTGCCTGATATTTAACATCAAGTTCGGAGGGACTTCTTGCAGCCCTAAACATGCTGTCATTCGAATCCTCCTCCTCATCCAACAGGTGCGAGGGTAGCAAAGGCTGAACCCTACTGGGTGACGTAAAAGAAGGCGACATCCTCCGTTACGTAATTTTATGATGGAAATATGCACTTTTTAGTCCTGACGCAGGAGTCATCGACGAGGCCGTCGTCGGTATAGACGTCGTCGAGGAGGAGCCGCCGATGATTGTAACAGACGCTGCCGTCGACGAGGGACTTTGTCGTCGACGCGATCGTCGACAGGATAGGCGTAGACGGAATAACCATTGCCGACGAAGATGCAGTCGTCGAGCGAGTCGTCGACGCTGCCGTTGATTTCTTGATCTTGATTGTCGTCCAAGGGATACGTGCAGTCGACGACGAAACGCCGACGAGACTGACAAGGTTGAACTCGTCGTAGTAGACGACGAAGTCACTCCACTGGCAATCTGTGGAGATGGTCGACTTCCATGCAATTGTCAACCTTCATACAAGCGGCCGAGGTGCTACACATACTCTTCCCGATAGAGTGCAAAGATTTGCTGCCTTTATCAGGAGGGACTGCGGAGGAGAACACTGCACTTTTCTTGCTGCTGACACTGACCATCTGGTAGAGGTTTGGACCTGAAGAACTGTTCTGGAGCTCTGTACTTTGATTATGCGCAGTGGCACTGCTCCTATTGATGCAGGAGTGAGGAAGGTATGAAGCGCTGGTTCTAGTAGCCCCGGAACCAAAGGAAGAAGAGGCCTGGTGGACGAACTGTGATGGAGGGTTTCAAAGATAACAGATGCCGATGGGGTCGTTGATGGCATCTCAATGTTGAGTTTCGCAGATCCTCTGCAAAGGACTACATTTAAAGTCATGAGGTAGTCTACTGGAGACACTGGTGGGAGGAGTGGTGGCCGACAAGGTAGGAGAATAGTCTTCCACTGATCTGGAAGTGTTGGTAGACCATGATGGAGACCTGTATCTATGCTCCCGAGTCCTTGAGGAATGGGACTGTCTAGACTGGGAGTGCTTAAGAAGCAACCGTGATAGACGTCTCCTTGTAACTGGGGATTGTTATGGAGATCTGAGGAGACCTTGTAGCTGGTGTCGGTGGACGCACCTCTCTAACTGGTGGATGAGAGGGGGAATATATCGGAGTAGTCAGACTCTGGACTACGTCTTGGCACTCCCCATTTCTTCACACACTTCAGCCATCTCAGGGATAGGTTGAACGGAGGAGTATGCTCGCGAGATAGGTGAAACCTCCGGTGTAATTTGAACAATTCTCAGGCCCAGAGAGGATGATACACGCAGACATCGATCGTCTTGACGTCGGTTCCTGAGAGTCCACCTCTTGAATATCCCTCGCCATCGAAGAATCCCTTGACATCGGTATAGGTGAAATTGCCAATCTCTGCTTCTTTGCTGACCACCCATGTCGGCGTTGGACGTGTGACTTTGATGTCGAACGTATGTTCTGCCGTCAGAGGTGAAGCGGACCTAGACCGTCGACAAGGGATTGTTAATTTTGATTTGTAGAGCGCTTAATACCAAACAGGTCTCTAAGCGCTTCAAGAAGAGCAACGTCAGTTCCAGGGAGAGTAGTATACAGTTCGGCCCAAGCTTCTGTGAATAGAAGGGTCTTCAGTTTTTTTCTGAAAGGGAGAAGGCGGCTTTCTGCGCGGAGCTGGCCAGGCAGCTTGTTCCAAACTGTGGGTATGAGGACGGAGAAAGCTCGGCCCCATTTGGAGGAGTAATTGAATCAAAAGCATTTTAAAAGGCCCTCAGTGGAGGACCTTAGCGAGTGACTAGGGGCGCATTTCTCAAGTCGTTGTTTGATGTAGATGGGTGCCTGCCCGTAAAGGGCCTTATGTGCGATGCAGAGGCCCTTAAATTTGGCCCTCTGCTTTATGGGTAGCCAGTGGAGTTGTTGCAGTAGGGGTGATGCACGCGTGCGCCTAGGTAGTTTGAAGATTAGCCTGGCAGCATCATTCATCACATTCTGGAGTTTGCCCACCAGTGAGTCTGGCAGTCCGATATAGAGCGAGTTGCCATAGTCCAGGCGAGCCAGGATCAGGGCGACAGTCCACATAGTTTAAAAGGAGGGGATGGGAGAGAGTCGCCTCAATAGCCTGAGTAGGCCCACGCAAGTTCCAAACACAGTGGAAACTTGATTGGTCAATGAAAGTTTGGCATCCACTTTTATTCCCAGACTTTTTACCACTGGAGCTGGAGCATCACCCAGCTCATGAGGACAGTAGAGGGAGTTCCAAGGGTTATGATCATTGGTTACGGCCAGGACCTCAGGTTTGTCCTGGTTAACTTCGAGTGAATTGGCTGTCATCCATTGAACTGTGAATCGCAAAACATCTTTGGCCCGGGAGTGGGCCTGTGGGGCGTTTTTTATTTGCAGAATGATTTGTCTGCATAATTGAAAACTTGGCAGTCCATTACCGTGAGGGCATTTATCAGAGGTCTGAGATATATGTTAAATAGGAGGGGGGAGAGAGCCGACCTCTGTGGCACTCCAGAGAATAGACCCCTGTGGGACTCCACAGGGAATAGGCCCCCTTTCTGAAACCCAATCGCCCATCTGGACTCTCTAGGTGCGGTTGGTCAGGAATGAGGTAATCCATTGGAGGATAGGCCCACCAAACCCAAGGTTTCTTAATCTTTCCAGGAGTAGGGCGTGGTTGACAGTGTCGAGCGCTGCCGACAGGTCTAGGAGGACTAGGACACATGGCTTCTTGTTGTCAGCTGTCATCCTGATATCATCGAGTACTGATAGCATCACCAATTCAGTGCTATGGTGTGCTCAGAAACCAGCCTGCCTGTCCCCTAGGAGGTGGTGGTCCCATGAACCTGGTTAGAGTTTGCAGGACATTGTTCTAGGATTTTGGCCAGAAATGGTGAGTTGGGAAATGGGTCTGTGGATTTTCATATAGGAAGTATCCGCACCGGTCTTCTTGAGCAGGGGGATTATTCTGGCTTCCTTAAAATAACTTGGCACCTTCCCAGTCTCCAGAGAGGTTCAACAAGGTGAGAATATCTCCCTCAATCTCTGCAAGAGCTAACTTAAAAATCCTCGGGGGCAGGGATCAGCGGGTGAGCCGGATTTGATTTTTGTAGCAATGCAACGGAGGGTCTCAATGTCGAGTGTAGAAGGAGGAAAGCAACTCTACCCTCTTTCCCTGGGTTACCTCCTCTACATAAAGGGATTGCTTGAATGGGGATTTGTCGATCTCAATCAAGATCTTTTGTATTTTATCGGAGAAGTACGATAATAATTAAAGTTACTTACCTGTAAACTGTGGTTCTCCAGTATTGGTGTCTTTCATAGATTCACATGCTTGAATATTCCCCGTCGTCGAAGCGGGAGTCCCACGGTATATAAAAAGCAATAGGTGTCATGTATATACATAAACATACATAACCACATAATAGCATATACATATCCAAATACATTTCATATACATTTCAAAACTAGCATATTAAGTGAAAAATACCATAGGATAGTATTGACACAAAGCATTGTGAGAAGTTGGCCTGATATATGAAGTCACTAATTCTAGTGTACACCTTGTATCAGTCCAAACAACCCTTATGGTGATTGGTTGTAAAGTCAACCTTATAGACCAGCTATCCTAGTGGTAGAATGGACAAGAGCAGTCTTAGGCTAAACTCTGAATGGCATGTGAAGCCAGCTGTTATACCATATGTAACCCCTTGAATACCAAATGAAAGGACACCACAACAGATGTATATAAAAATAGAATGTATTTATTCTAGTCAAAATACCCTCAGCACTCTTTATGAGATTCGAGGTAAGTACAACACAGTCTTAATTATGCATACATTAAATCACACAGGTAAGTAATACAGTTAGGCCCTAGAGGCCACGCAAACCATATACTAAATAAGTGGTATAAGGACCACTGTCACGGAAATAGGATAGGCCTAGGGAATCGCTGGGGCTACACTACACTACCAACAGTTAGGAAGTCGGAGGCCCACGGGATTCAGGTGCAGAGTGGAAACACTCACGCGTAATACGTATAATCGATAGAAATAGTACAGTTTAGGATTATTAAGATTTAGGACACTTCTGGAGTAACTAGGAAGTCGAGACTTGAAAACTAGACACTAGGATAGTCAATACCCTGATGAGCACCGGAGTACCCAAGTTACCTGGCCCACGGGCTGCGGGTGCATAGGTGTGAACTTGCGTTGGGTTTCGTCGTCGTCTCCTATGGATGCCTGAAGGAAAGATGCCGACAGGCAGTCAGTGAAGAGTGTCCGGTGGATCCCAAGGCCGGGATCAAGAAGGAAGGATACCTGCAAGCAGAAGGGACAGAGTCTGGGTCACTAGCCAGTGACCACGTGGAACCAGGAAGGAACCAGGCGATGTCTGGAGATTGCAGGTGAAGCGGTGAAGCTTGTCGCAGCAGCCACGGGTACCAGGAGACGTCGAGGACGACCAGGACCTGGAGGCGAACTGTCCCACGAAGGCTCGTGCTGTCGGCGGCGGCGAAGTCGAACTAGGACTCACCAAGCCTTGGCCAGCGGAACCCACGAAGAATGGAGGACTTGCTTCTGGTGCAGACCAGGAAGGTCTGGGGTGCTTCTCTTTTACAGAGGAGCGGGAGCCAGTCTGGAGGAGCCAAACCAGCAGTGGAAAACGGGCAAGCAACCGGACAGACGCGGCAAGCAGGAAAATGCAGAAGGGCCCCACGCAGGACTCGTGGAGTGTGGGGGGCTGATCTTCGGTGCAGATGGTGGTTGGGGCTTCTCAGTCCCCGGTGCACAACTTCGAGGGTGCCTCAGAAGCTGCGTTGGAAGATACTCGCCACTTTTCCCAGGTAGCCGGTCCCACGTCTCTCGTCGCCTCCACGGATCTCAGCTCGGCTGTGGATCAGGGTTGGAGAAGTCTGGAAGTCAAGGCTCTGGTCAGGTTCTGCAGTCGGTCCCTCGTAGAACTTCAGCAAAGCAAAGGGTAAGTCTCCTGATGGTGCCTGTTCGCACAGGGGGGCCACTCCTTGGCCACAAGGGAGATTCTTCAGTCTTCTTCTTTCGTCGAATGTCCAGAGTTTCTGTTCAAGTTGCAGGTTCAGAGTAATCTAATCTCCTGGGGCCCAGCTACCACACTTATACTAATCTGGGGGGCTGGGTTGCCTGCTAGGTCACGCCTTATGGGTGGGACCTGGGAGGGGGGTTGTTACACCCCCTTCCCTTTGTCCAGGTTCGCGCCAGGACTGGGGCTGGAGTGCCCCAGCACCGGTTTGAACTGGACTATGCATGGGACACCTTGTGTGCCCCAGGCAGTGTCTAGTTTCCTTCATCCTTCCCTGCCCCAATACACTAAGGCCTGTCTGGGGTGGTGCTCGATAGGCAGGAAACCTGTTGTCCAAGCCTCCCGTGCCGGGATCACTCCCAGCAGCAGGAGGTCAGACTTGTGTCGTGGCAGCAGCATCCATTTGGTGATGCTGGGGCTCTTGTTAACTTTAACCGGGTAAGTAGGTTTCAACATGCCTTCTCCCTCTAGAAGGGAGGAATAATATCCTCATCACCAGAAATGGGATGGGGGTATTATTCCAAAGTGTTAGACACCTTACACGACATGTTTTGATAAAGCCAAACCATAGTTACCATAACCGTTTAAGATTATAAGGCACTTTAAGAGTATATGGTAGGCTATATCATAGAACAGCTATAAGGACATGGTTCCGAAAGCTGCAGACAGGCTTAGCTCATGCTAGAGCACTATCTCACATGTTACCAAGCACTCTGCCTCCAGGATTGTTAAGGCCTGCCATAGGAGTGGCTGATAGGTACACATGTGTCTATATATAAGGTAGGTATAGGAATACTACATCTAAGCAAGGGGTGATTACACGACCTTGCCCCAGCTGAGTGATCAGCCAGTTGTGTCATAATGGAAGGCCAGGCCAGGGGTGGCATAATACATGCTGCAGCCCCTGGTAGGCCTAGGTTACACCTATGCCCTGGGTACCTAAGGTACACTGTACAGGGGCCAATAAGGTGATCCTATCCAATTGGTTTAGGCACCTTAAGTACATAGTGTTAATTTAGAGAGAGAACAGCAGGGCTGTGGGTCTGATTAGCAGGCCCACAGCCACATCGAAGTCGAAAACCAGTAAAGCAAAAGCAAAAAGTGGGGGTGAATATAGAAAGCAGACGCTACTCCTACAAGCATTGAGAAAAAGAATCACTTTACTGACATATTCATGTCGTTTTATAGTCCAAACTCCAGCCAATCAGGCGCAAGCACCCTCTAGAACCTTCTCCTCAGAGGCTCAGTCCCTCAGATTTTCGTAGCACAAGAGTGACAAAAGAGCCGAAAGAGGAGAAGAGAACCTCTGAGGGGAGGAGGGTGGGTCGCATGTGAATCTATGAAAGACACCAATACTGGAGAACCACAGTTTACAGGTAAGTAACATTTGTTCTTCTCCAGAATTTGGGGTGTCTTTCATAGATTCACATGCTTGAATAGAATAGTGAGCAGTAAGCAGCCTTAGAGAAGGCCGTAATAATATTGCCTGTAATATAATAACAATGTATTTAATATGCAATAAAGAATTCCCAAGGAGGAGGGAAGTAGCAGAGGCTCACCTCATTTAAACAGATTCCTTAGAACTGCTTGTCCCACAGCTGTGTCCGCTTCATTAATCGATTCCAGGCAGTAGTGCTTCGTGAACGTGTGCCTGCTGGATCACATAGCTGCCCGGCAAATCTGGTGGATGGGTACACCAGCGAACAGGGCCGTGGAAGAAGAAATGCCTCTGGTTGAATGAGCCCTTACTCCAGAAGAAAGAGGCTTGCCAGCCCTTTGATGGCAAAAGGAGATAGCTGACTAAATCCAACGGGCAATCGTGGGCTTGGTAACCGACTGTCCTTTACAAGTGCGTCCGTAGGCCACAAATAGCTGATCCGATTTGCGAAAGGATTGCGTTCTGCTAATGTAAAATTTCAGAAAGCTCTTCAAGTCCAGAGAGTGTAAACTCTGCTCCGCCGGGGACTGCGGATGCGAGAAAAAGGTCTTTAAGATTACTGGTTCATTGAGATGGAAATCGGATGGCACTTTAGGCATGAAAGCCGGATTAGTGCGGAGAATAACAGTCCGATCTGAATTGAAGAAACGGAGATTGTACTGTAAAGGCGTGGATGTCACTGACCCTGCGGGAGGAAGTCAGAGCAAGGAGGAAGGCCACTTTCCAAGTTAAGAATTTGAAATCCGCCAAGTGGATTGGCTCAAAGGGCGTCTTCATGAGCTGAGCCAATACAATGTTCAGACGCCACATGGGTGGAGGTCGCCGAATGGGCGGGAACATTCGGAAGAGGCCCTTGAAAAACTGCTGTATTACTCTAGATGAATAGAGAGAGGACGAGCCATCCTGTCGAAAGCGAGATATTGCCGCTAGAAAGACTTTCAAGGTAGAGTGAGACAGTCCAGACTGCGCCAACTGCAGGAAGAACGGCAGAATGTGTTCCGGGGAGGCGTGCACTGGATGAATGTGGGCGGACGCACACCAAAGACAAAACCGCTTCCATTTTAGCTTATAAGTCTTCACTGTGGAAGGCGCCCTTGCCCTAGCTAACACCTCCCTGCAGGCTGGCGGAATGTTCAAATGAGCAAATTCAAGGTGCTCAGGTTCCAAGCTGACAAGCTGAGTGAACTGGGATCCGGATGGCATATCCGTCCCTCGTTCATCGTTAGCAGATCCGGCCTCGGGAGAAGGATGGGTTCGCATTGGGAGAGGAGTATCTGGCACGGTTGTTGCCGCATCTTCCGCAACACTCGAGGAATCGGCGGAAAAGCGTACGCAAATGTCCTGTACCAATTTATCGAAAGGGCATTGTAGGAGAGTAGGGTCTGCTTTCTATGTTCACCCCCACTTTTTGCTTTTGCTTTACTGGTTTTCGACTTAGATGTGGCTTTGGGCCTGCTAATCAGACCCACAGCCCTGCTGTTCTCACTCTAAATTAATACTATGTACTTTAGGTGCATAACCCATTTGGATAGGATCACCTTATTGGCCCCTGTACAGTGTACCTTAGGTACCCAGGGCATAGGTGTACCCTAGGCCTACCAGGGGCTGCAGCATGCATTATGCCACCCCTGGCCTGGCCTTCCATTATGACACAACTGGCTGATCACTCAGCTGGGGCAAGGTCGTGTAATCACCCCTTGCTTAGGTGTAGTATTCCTATACCTAACTTACATATAGACACATGTGTACCTATCAGCCACTCCTATGGCAGGCCTTAACAATCCTGGAGGCAGAGCGCTTGGTAACATGTGAGATGCTGCTCTAGCATGAGCTGAGCCTGTCTGCAGCTTTCGGAACCATGTCCTTATAGCTGTTCTATGATATAGCCTACCATATACTCTTAAAGTGCCTTATAATCTTAAACGGTTATGGTAACTATGGTTTGGCTTTATCAAAACATGTCGTGTAAGGTGTCTAACACTCGGGAATAATACCCCCATACCATTTCTGGCGATGAGGATATTATCCCTCCCTTCTAGAGGGAGAAGACATGTTGTAACCTACTTACCCGGTTAAAGTTAACCAGAGCCCCAGCATCACAAAATGGATGCTGCTGCCACAGACACGAGTCTGACCTCCTGCTGCTGGGAGTGATCCCGGCAAGGGAGGCTTGGACAATAGGTTTCCTGCCTTGGGAAGTGCGAGCACCACCCCAGACAGGCCTTAGTGTATTGGGGCAGGGAGGGATGAAAAGAATGAGACATGCCTGGGGCACACAAGGTGTCCCGTGCATAGTCCAGTTCAAACCGGTGCTGGGGCTCTCCAGCCCCAGTCCTGGCGCGAAACTGGACAAAGGGAAGGTGGTGTAACCACCCCCCTCCCAGGTCCCACCCATAAGGCGTGACCTAGCAGGTAACCCAGCCCCCCAGATTAGTATAAGAGTGGTAGCTGGGCCCCAGGAGATTAGATTATCCTGAACCTGCAACTTGAACAGAAACTCTGGACCTTCGACATTCAACGAAAGAAGAAGACTGAAGAATCTCCCTTGTGGCCAAGGAGTGGCTACCCTGTGCAAACAGGCACCATCAAGAGACTACCCTTTGCTGAAGTTCTACGAGGGACCGACTGCAGAGCCCGACCATAGCCTTGACTTCCAGACTTCTCCGACCCTGATCCACATCCACAGCCGAGCTGAGATCCGTGGAGGCGACGAGAGACGTGGGACCGGCTACCTGGGAAAAGTGGCTAGTATCTTCAAGCGCAGCTTCTGAGGCACCCTCGAAGTTGTGCACCGGGGATTGAGAAGCCCCAACCCCAAGCACCATCTGCACCGAAGATCAGCCCCCCACACTCCACGAGTCCTGCGTGGGGCCCTTCTGCATTTTCCTGCTTGCCGCGCCTGTGCGGTTGCTTGCCCGTTGGCTAGTGGCCTTTGTGACGACGCATCCAGAAATCTTCACTGCTGGTTTGGCTCCTCCAGACTGGCTCCCGCTTCCTTGCGAAAGAGAAGCACCCCAGACCTTCCTGGTCTGCACCAGAAGCAAGTCCTCCGTTCTTCGTGGGTTCCGCTTGCCAAGGCTTGGCGAGTCCTAGTCCAACTTCGACGCCGCCGACAGCAAGAGCCTTCGTGGGACAGCTCGCCTCCTGGTCCAGATCGTCCTAGACGTTCCCTGGTCCTCGTGGCTAGAGCGACCAGCTTCACCTTCACCTGCAATCTTCACGACATCGCCTGGTTCCTTCCTGGTTCCACGTGGTCACTGGCTAGTGACCGTGACTCTGTCCCTTCTGCTTGCAGGTCTCCTCTCTTCTTGAGCCCAGCCTTGGGATCCACCGGACACTCTTCACTGACTGCCTGTCAGAAACTTTGCTTCAGGCATCCATAGAAGTCCACGACGAAACCCGACGCAAGTTCACACCTATGCACTCGCAGTCCGTGGGCTAGGTAACTTGGGTACTTCGGTGCTCACAAGGGTAGTGACTATCCTAGGGTCTAGTTTCTGAGTCTCGACTCTCTAGCTGCTTCAGAAGTGTCCTTAAACTGTTAATTTCTAACTGCTAGTAATTCTATCGACTTTTACGCATTACGCGCAAGTGTTTCCACTCTGCACCTGAATCCCGTGGGCCTCCCACTTCCTAACTGTTGCTAGTGCAGTGTAGCCCCAGCGATTCCCTAGGCCTAGGCCTATCCTATTTCCGTGACAGTGGTCCTTATACCACTTACTTAGTATATGGTTTGCGTGGCCCCTAGGGCCTAACTGTATTACTTACCTGTGTGACTTAATGTATGCTTAAATAAGACTGTGTTGTACTTACCTCTAATCTCATAAAGAGTGCTGAGGGTTTGACTAGAATAAATACACTTTATTTTATATAAATCTGTTGTGGTGTCCTTTCATTTGGTATTCAAGGGATTATATATGGTATCACAGCTGGCTTCACATGCCATTCAGAGTTTAGCCTAAGACTGCTCTTGTCCATGCTACCACTAGGATAGCTGGTCTATAAGGTTGACTTTACAACCAATCACCATAAGGGTTGTTTGGACTGATATAAGGTGTACACTAGAACTAGTGACATCGTACATCAGGCCAACTTCTCACAGGCATTTCCGCACGATCCTTTGTGGGGAAAACCAGCTTGCGTAGGACTGGCATTTGGAATTCTGAGGGGTTGCAAACAGGTCGATACTCAGGCGACCCCAACGGCCGAAGACAAAGTCCAGAGTCGGCTGATGTAACTCCCACTCGTGGGTCGATGACGTTGACTGAGTGCATCCGCCAGAGTATTGGAAATGCCGGGCAGATGGATTGCCTGTACCGTAATCCGATGGGCTATGGCCCAACTCCAAATCCTCTGAGCCAGACGTGAAAGCAGTGGAGATCTTGTCCCGCCCTGCTTGTTCAGGTAGTGCATGCAGGTGGTGTTGTGCGTCTGAATGAGGACCGACTCCCCTTGGAGCTGGAGGCGGAAGGACTTCAACGCCAAGAAAATGGCCATCAGCTCTAATCTGTTGATGTGCCAGAAACGCTGAGCCGCTGTCCAATTGCCCTTGATGGATAAGTCTTGAAGATGTCCGCCCCAGCCTTCCATGGATGCGTCCGTGGTGAGGACGAGCTCTGGGGCTGTTAGAAAAGATGTTCCTGCTGCGATGTTGGAAGGACGGGCCCACCAATGCAGCGCATGCACCATGCGGGATGTTACCACGAGCTGATCATTGAAGGAACCGGAGATTTGACGCCACGGCTTGTCCAATTCCTCCTGAATGGCACGACTCCTCAGTCTGCAATTGGGGATCAAAGCGATACATGAGGACGCCATCCCTAGAAAAGACTTTAATGTGCGGACTGAAGCGGACTGTTTTGCTGCGATGGAGCTTGCAAGCTGTCAATTCGTACTTGACGTTCCGCAGAGGCAAAAGCCATAGCAGTGTTTGTGTAGATGGTCGCACCCAGAAAGGTCTTGCACAGAGCTGGTGTAAGCTGCGACTTTTGCAAGTTGATCAACAAGCCTAGAGACTGAAACAGATCGAGGCAGCGCTGAGTATCGAGAGTCGCTTGGTGGGAGGATTGGGATTTGATGAGGCAATCGTCCAAGTACGGGTATATTTGTATCCCAGTCAGTCTCAAATGAGCCACCACCGGAGCCAGGATCTTTGTGAAGACCCGTGGAGCTGATCGGAGGCCGAAGGGCAGGACCTTGAATTGGAAATCCCTGTGGCCCACACGAAAACGCAAGTACTTCCTGTGGCGCGGAATTATGGGCACATCAAAATAAGCATCCTGAAGGTCGATTGGTGTCATGAAAATCGCCCTGAGAGAATTGCAGGATGTCCTTTAGTGTGAGCATGCGGAATGATTGGGACTTGAGGAATTTGTTGAGTGACCTTAGGTCGAGGATGGGGCACCACTCCCCAGATTTCTTTAGTACGAGGAAAAAACAGGAATAGAACCCCAATCCTTTTTGTGATTTCGGAACCACTTCGATGGCCCCTTTTTTGAGCATTATCTGAATCTGATTGAAAAGTTCTTTGAGGTGGGCGGGAGGAGGCCCGGATGGAGCGGTGCGTGGGGGAACCTTCACGAACTCTAGAGTATGGCCCCTTGAAATAATGTCCAGAACCCAGCGGTCCGAAGGTATTGAGGACCAAGTTGAAAAGAACTGGGAGATTCGTCCTCCAACAGGAGAAAGGGGAAAACCTGCAAGAGGGGTCGTTTGATGTAAGCAGGTATTGTTTCTTGGAAGAATTTACTTTGTAATTTGACTTTCCTCTAAAAGACTTGCCAGACTGCTGTCTGTAAGATTGTGGTTGTTGAGAGGAATAACGTTGTTGACCTTGGTTGTAGGAGCGGTACTGGGAGGAGGAGCCACGAAAGGCAGAGGAGGTGCCGCGGCCACGCGCACCCCGAAATGGCTGCTTCCGTAACTGGAGAGTGCCGAGGGAGCGAGCCGTCTCCGTATGCTTTTTGATGGTTTGCAAAGCGTCCTCCACATGCTGGCCGAATAAAGATTCTCCGTCTTACGGCATGTCCAGAATCTTGGCCTGTACCTCCTGACGGAATGAGGTGGAACGAAGCCAACCCTGTCGTCTTAACACAGCCGCTCCAGCCAATTGACAAAAACCCGTGGAGGCAATGTCAACTGAGCAGTCGATGATTTCTGAGGATGCCCTCTCACCCTCCTGCAGGATCTTTAGAGCCTCCGCTCTAGACTCTTCCGGGATAAGCTTAACCAAAGCCCCCATGTCCGACCACATCTGTCGATCGTAACGACCGAGGATGGCGAACGAGTTTGCTGCCCGGACAGTTGTTTAAGCCATAGTTGAGAACTTCTTGCCAATGGCATCCAGGCAGCGGCCGTCACGGTCCGGAGGCGACGAGAGTGGAGACGATGGATTTTTAGAGCGACGTTGCGCCGCCTGGGTGATCACAGAGTCTGGCTTAGGCTGCGACACTAAGCAAGCTGGGGAAGAGTCCGGGGCCTTGTACTTCTTCTCCAGTCGCGGGAGGACAGCCGGGATGGAGTTAGGCGTTTCAGTTTAATGCCCTCGTTCCAGATAAAGTCAATAATAGGCACGGCTCGTACCTGCTTTTGCGGCTGTGACTTGAAGTCGTACAAAAAGCAGTCTTCCTCCCTAACCATCATGGGAAGGTGAAAGCGTTGAGCTGCCCTGTCCATCAGTTGATGGAATCCGGATATGTCGACAGGTGGTGAATTGGCGATGTTGGAGGGGACGCTGGCGAATTGACTTGATAGTCATCCCAGTCCGCCATAGAGTCGTCATCAGGCAGCTCTCCATCCTCAGTATCCAGATTGTCCCCCACCTCCTCTGTCGCAGGAGGAACCAATGCCGGTGCGGATGGTGTCGGTATTGGTGGCATCACAGGGGTAGACGGAACAGCCGATGGGAGTCTCACGTGGAGAGCCATGAGACGAAGCTGGAAACCGTCGATTATAGTCCTCCAACATGAAATGAAGGTTGGAAATGAGCGACAACGGAAGCTGCACCATGGGAATTTGTGCAGGGGGATGTTGCTCCTTCTCCTGACAATAATAGTCTTGCGCATAATCATCCTCTTCGAAATCTTGGCATTTGATGTGAAGCTCAGAAGGACTACAAGATCTCGAAAAGAGGACTGAACATCGTCGTCAGAGTCCGAAACCTCCTCAGCATCCGTGGGGAATAGCGGATGAGATGGCCGAGTGACTGGAGGCAGCATAATAGTCCAGCGCAGCCTGGCGTCGCTGCAATAAGGAGGTGTCCACCAATACTGGCGCCGATGTAGAAATTGGCACCAAAGGCATCATTACAAAATTTGACACCTCCGTCGTCGAGATTATCGTCGACGAAGTCGTCGATGAAGTAGTCGTCGAGAAAGCCACCGTCGACGAGGCTGCCGCCGTCGTGATAGTCGACGATGTTGTCGTCGACGAAGTAGTAATCGTCGTCGACGAAGGCTTCTTTTTCCGCTTCACTATCGTCGACTAGGTTTTTGACGTCGACGGGAGCACAATCCTCTTAGTCGACGAAGATAAAGGAATCGTCGACGAGACAGTCTTGAGACACACACGCTTTCACCGTCGGAGTCGTCGTCTACGACGCTGGAATCTTGCAGGAAACCGTCGTCACAGTAGTCGACGAGGCAGATGAAGTGGCAGATCTCGTCGACAGGTCGACGGTTTAGCACGTTTTTGAGCAGAAACATGCGTAGACTGAGTCAAAGACATCAGATCTCGGGGGCGTAGGCGTGGTATCAGAGACTCGACCTTTAGACACTTCCATAAGATGAAGTCTCTTCTTTTTTAGAAAAGGAGATGGCAAGTCCTGGACACTACCACGCTTTGAGGAGACTCCTGTCCGAGTAGATGCCACACCTATCTCAGAAAGGGGGTTATCAGTATATTTAAGTTTCTGAAGCCATAATAAAAGGCGACCCTCTCTTTCAAAGTCTTTTGCGAGAAAGTTCTGCAAATTTTACAGTTGGAAACCTTATGGTCCAGATAAAGACAGTAAATACATTTATCATGGGGGTCTTCAGAAAACAGCTTCAACTTCCCACAAGAAGTACAGGGACGGAAAAGAGACTTCTTACTTGAAGATATGGTGAAGAAAAAACCAAAGTAGACCAAAGACTGAGCAGAGCTCAGGGAGACTCCCTTCACACGACGTGCGGTAGAAAATCTGAGGGACTGAGCCTCTGAGGAGAAGGTTCTAGAGGGTGCTTGCGCCTGATTGGCTGGAGTTTGGACTATAAAACGACATGGATATGTCAGTAAAGTGATTCTCTTTCTCAATGCTTTCTTATGTGTCAATACTATCCTATGGTATTTTTCACTTCATATGCTAGTTCTGAAATGTATATGAAATTTATTTGGATATGTATATGCTATTATGTGGTTATGTATGTTTATGTATAGACATGACACCTATTGCTTTTTATATACCGTGGGACTCCCACTTCGACGACGGGGAATATTCAAGCATGTGAATCTATGAAAGACACCCCAAATACTGGAGAAGAATTGATTACACTGTTCCTGGTTGGATGGTGTTTTATTAGTGACTGTTTTTGACTTACTTCTTTAAGGATTTTAAATGTTTTTTTGTTTCTTGGTTGCTGCTAAGATCCTGTTTTCATAGTATTCTGCTTTCCTGCTAAGGAGTGCCTTTTTGTGGATGGAGACGTTATCTCTATACTTTACAAGAGCCTGTGGCTCACAGTCTTTACGCCACAGTAGTTAGTGGTGGCGGAGCATGCGTTTCAAAGCCCTGAGCTCTTCCGTGAACCACGGTGCACCCTTGCCTTTATTACAGTTTTTTATTTTTTTTGACTGGAGCTAGTTTATTGATGGCAGATAGAAGCTTGCTTCGGTCCAATCATCAATATCAGCTGTCTCCGGCCTCCTGACGGGGTTGTCTCCACAGGTGCTTTCTAATGTTGGGCCCTCGATTTTTGACCAGCTCCGAACATATTTCCATTCCGGGGGTGGGCGTGTCTAGCGCCTAACAAGGGGGAGTAGAAGGTTGATACAATAGTGGTCCGACCTTGCGGCGTCTGCATGGGGTCCTCGCCAGGGCGGAGCTCCTCACCGAACCGGCCGTGCTGGTTTCTTTGGATGCCACGATGGCATTTGACACTATTGAGTGGCCATTCCTCTGGGCCGTCTTGGATAAATTCGGCTTTGGAGAGGGATTTATTGGCTGGGTGAGGCTCCTTTACACGGGACCCATGGCTCAAGTGGTGGTGAATGGGCGGGTCTCTCGGCCCTTTGCCCTCGGCAGGGGCACGAGGCAGGGGTGCCCGTTGTCCCCGTTGCTTTTTGCTCTCGCCCTGGAGCCACTCGCTGCCTGGCTCCGTTGGGAGCCCTCGCTTAGAGGGATCCGGTGGGGCCCGGGCTTTGAAGATCGGGTCTCGCTGTATGCGGACGACATTCTCCTGTATCTCACCTCACCGCGGCAGTCACTCAACGTCCTCTTTGACGTTCTGACCTCCTTTGGGAACAATTCGGGTCTCACGATCAATTGGTCTAAATCCTGCGTTTATCCCATCGCTGGTGGTCCTCCTCTCTTGCCGCCTCGGCTCCCGATTCAAATATCTCTGAGCGGCTTTAAGTACCTGGGGATATACGTTTCGCTGGACCCGGTGGCTCGTTACGAGCAGAATCTTCTGCGTCCACTTCGGCGACTGCGTGAGGACACGGCCCGGTGGTGCAGGCTGCCCCTGTCCCCGCTGGGTCGGTCCGCGCTGTTTAAAATGATGTCCCTTCCCAGGTTCCTCTATGCACTCCAGAACTCCTTCGACGTTATCCCAGTGGCCTACTTTCGGGAGGTGGAGAGCCTGCAGAGGAGACTGGTGTGGAACGGCCGGGCGCGTATTGCTCTTGCCAAGCTCACTCTCCCCTGGTATGACGGGGGCATCGCGCTTCCTGACATTCGCAGGTACTATTGGGCCTCGCAGCTATCTGCCATTAACCACGCCACGTATGCGCCCGGCTTGAATCCGGCGTATGAGATGGACAAGTTCCTGCTTCCCGGCGGGAACTACAACAGGGCACTTTATTCCCGCCTGGCTGACCGGACCCTTACGGGTCCTACTAAGATTGCTGTGCGGACCTGGAGGGCTGCCACTGCGGCCATGGGCTGGAGTGAGCGAATGACATGTGCTACTCCCTTGTTTGCCTCCGACCGCCTGGGCAGCTTGTGGACCACCAAGGGGTTTGACCAGTGGGACACGATTGGTATCAGCAAAGTGGGAGACCTGTGGCACAAGGGCACGGTCAAGACTTTCGCGATGCTCCAGGCCGAATACGAGCTGACCGACAGGGAGTTCTTCCGCTACGCCCAGGTTCGACACGCCCTGCTCTCGGTCTTCGGGGAGGGGACCAAGATCCCTGTTTCCTCGCCCCTCGAGGACCGCGTACTTGACGGACATGTCCCTGATAGTACTATTTCTTTAATTTATAAAAAATTGATTAATCACCGGGCGGATCTCCCGGTGCGCCTTCGGGAGGCTTGGACTGGGGATGGGGTCGAATTGGATGACGAAGACTGGCAGTCTGCACTGTCGTCCCCCAAGGAGGTTGCCATTCCGGCTCGTCTCCGGTTGGTACAGCTCAAGATTCTCCACCGGGTGTATGTTACGGGTCCGCGCTTGGTCGCGATGGGATTTTCCGACGACGGGCTCTGTAAGCGAGGCTGCGGGCTCAGCGCCACCTTTCTTCATATCCTTTGGGAGTGTCGCGAGGTGGCGGACTACTGGCGCCGGGTCCACACGGTTATGGGACAGGTCACCGGGGTTGTGCTGCTGCCGGAGGTGCGTCGCTGTGTCCTGAATGTGTGGGAGCCCAATGACTACAATGCGGCTCAGACTCGGTGGGCGGCCCTAGGGAACATGATTGCTAAGAGGGATATAGCGCAACTTTGGGGCGCTCAACGGCCGCCCACCGTGTCAGTATGGAAGGAGAACATGGACTGGTGTATGTTTCGGGAGAAGACAGTGTATGTGGCCCGTGGCAAGCCGGGGGCATGGGGTAGAATTTGGGGTCAGTGGAATGCGTATCGCGGAGGCATCTGTACGCCCCCCCTGGTAGACACTGATATCGCCATGTCCCCCTGACCCTTGACGGCTCCTGGCGCTTTTTGTAACAACTCCATATGGACGTTCATCTCCCTTGATCCCCTTCCCCCCCCCCCCCTCCGTCCCCGGCCTCCCGGTACTCCTCTCTTTAGCGGATTGCTCGAATGTTCTGACTGGAGTTCCCCGGGGGGAGCCTGAACCGCACCGGTATCCCTCGTAACTCGCCTTTTGTTTTTATAGTTTTTTCTTTTGTTTCTGTTACTGTTGGACTGATGCTTGCTGTTCTTCGAGAACTATCTTGAGCCACTGCGGGGCAGTGCCCTGGGAACGGACTGCAGCCTTGATATGTATATATTTCCTTATGTACCTAGCGGCCGGCCCGGGTGGTTGTAGGCCCATACTTGTAACCGAATTATTGTTCAATAAAAACTTTTTCAAAAAAAAAAAAAAAAAAAAAAAAAAAAATAGTGGTCCGACCAGGCACATGGGGTGATATCCCTTAGGGTCACCAGAGGAAGGGTAGACCAGACCAAGTCTAGGGGAAGGGCAGACCAGACCAAGTCTAGGGTATGTCCTAGCTCATGCGTAGAGGTTATTAGCTGTGTAAGCCCCAGAGTGGTGAGCGTCTCCTCTAGCTGTCGGGCCTGTGCCTCTCTGAGTTGTTGGTCCCAGTGGTAGTTGAAGTCTACCACCAGGAATTGTTGGAAGCCTGAGCAGAGTTTAGAAACACATTGTCAGGAGGTCTATGAAGCGTGGGGGGCATTTAAGTGGGTGATATACTACCATAATTACTAGACTGGATGAGTAGTGGCAGACCTGAATTGTTAGAATATCAGCTCCTTCTAGGTTATTTCCTGACACCTTATCAATGGTCAGGTGATTTTTATACAGAAGCGCAACCCCCACCTCCTCTTTTTCCCGATGGCCGATTATGCCAGAAGGCGTCATAACCATTGGGTAGTGCTCCCAAGATGGTAGGACCGGAGTCTTCGTCAAGCCAGGTTTCGGTTAGAGCTAGTATGTCAGGGGCATCATCTTGTAGGATCGTGAGGATCTCAATAGCATGTTTCTGTAATGAGCTTGTGTTGAGGACCGTGAGTTTCAGGATATCATTGCCGCTGGGATTGTAGTGGCCCGGGTTGTGTACCGGTGTGGAGCTAGAGGTCTCTCTCCCTGTGGGATGAGGAGGCCTTTGAGTGTGATCACCATCTCCGGTTTTAAGGGATAGGGTCTGAGATCAAAGGATCTTGGATCAATACCCGAATATGCCCGGAATTGGCCAGGGTTCCTGGCCCCTGGGCCCATTCGGGCGCAGATGGGCTTGCCTGGTGCGCCAGCGGCGTGTCCGCTGCGCGTCTGCTCCAGTGTGCGATTTAATGCCTCCCGTGACCCCTGACCCCTCCCCGCCAATCAACCCTGCTGTGCAGCAGCTGACACCCTCACAGTCGCTAGACCGCGTGAAAGTGTGTGGGAAATGGAGGTCAGGACCGGCCAAGTGGGAGCTCCGGTGTGAGGGTAGCGCAGCAATTGCAAGTAATAACACTCAAAATGGTTAAAAAGTTAAAAGCGCGGATAAGAAAATGTTAACAGAGCTATAAAAAACATGCGCTGCCTGGGCTAGCCCGTCTTAGTCTGCGCGTCCGCTCCAGTGTGCGATTTAATGCCTCCTGTGACCCCTCCCCGCCAATCAGCCCTGCTGTGCAGCAGCAGACACCCTCACAGTCGCTAGACCGCGTGAGGGAAATGGACGGCAGGACCGGCCTAGTGGGAGCTCCAGTGTGAAGGTGAGTAGCGCGGCAATTGCAAGTAATAACACTCAAAATGGTTAAAAAGTTAATAGTCAACATCTATAGGGATAGTCAACATCAGCCGGTTAGCAGCCGACGCTTTTCTAGACTTAATTGGCATCGATGTGCCAGCCATTTCGACGGCGATCGATCTTTCACTGTCGACTGCTATAAAGGTCTTCATGTCGACGACTTGGAAGCAGACGGTGAGCATAAGACTATCTTCGACGCCGATCTTTTCTGTCAACAGCATTACCCCGACCGATGTCTTATTTTTCCCCGCTTTTTCTTATGCTCAGACCTTACTTGAGAGGAGGGCTCTTTAGACGGATGCCTTTCCAGGCCACTTGTAGATCCATGTCCTCTATTATATAGCATGCAATGTGATCCTTTCCCTGTCATGAACGGTCCTTCTGGAGAACTGCTGGCAGTAATAGCACTTGTGAGGTCTGTGTGAGGATGGTAATTTCACAATACAAGAAAAAACAAAGAGAGAAAGGGTATTCTGCATGAGAATCCTCCTGATCCCCTTAATCAATATAGCCAAACAATAAGAGGAGTACACCCTGGAGGTACCTCAATGCCTCCGTAATAAAGAGAGAGGTGCACCAAAAGGACTGATTAGTCCTTTCTTAGAAGACCCCTCACTCACCAACCTAGTTGGTGACATGCTTAATCATCGGGGTCCCACCCGGATAGCCGAATGCCATCCGGGTATGCTGCGACACCCGATTACAGTGGAGCTGGTATTTTCTTTTGTGTGCAAGTGAAAAGAAGTGGTTTAAAAATTGGCCAGTTTTAACTCTCGGTGGATAAAACTCTTTATTCTGGAGCAATTGGACAATGTTAAAATTTCAGGGGATACCATTCGAGGTTAAATTGGTCCGAGGTATCAAAAGGTGAAGGGAGAGAAAGAAAATAAAAGTGGTCTACATGTTTCAACCTCGTGGAGGATTCTCCAGTGTAGGAAGGTGGATATCTGACTATGGTTACCCCCAACTTTTGCCTAGTGTCTAGCTGGTTTTTCGACTTAGTTGGCCTGAGATCCTGCCATTCAGGGTCTCAGGCTGTCTGCTCTCTCCTTAAAATGGACTCCATGTACCCTAGGTACATACACAATTGGTAAGGATCACCTTATTGGACCCTGTACAGTGTACCCTAGGTACCCAGGGCATAGGTGTACCCTAGGCCTCCCAGGGGCTGCAGCATGTATTATGCCACCCCTGGTCTGGCCTTCCAATCAGACACAACTGGCTGATCACTCAGCTGGGGCAAGGTCGTGTAATCACCCCTTGCTTAGATATAGTATGCCTATATCTACCCTTATATATAGACACATGTGTACCTATCAGTCACTCCTATGGCAGGCCTTAACAATCCTGGAGGCAGAGTGCTTGGTAACATGTGAGATGGTGCTCTAGCATGAGCTGAGCCTGTCTGCAGCTTTCGGAACCATGTCCTTATAGCTGTTCTATGATATAGCCTACCATATACTCTTAAAGTGCCTTATAATCTTAAACGGTTATGGTAACTATGGTTTGGCTTTATCGAAACATGTCGTGTAAGGTGTCTAACACTTTGGAATAATACCCCCATACCAGTTCTGGACATGAGGATATTATTCCCCCCTTCTAGAGGGAAAGACATGTTAAAATCATACTTCACTGTTAGCCTCTGACCAAAGCCTCAGCATCACAAAATGGATGCTGCTGCCACGACACAAGTCTGACCTCCTGCAGCTGGGAGTGATCCCAGCCAGGGAGGCCTGGACAATAGGTTTCCTGCTTGGGGAGGTGCTAGCACCTCCCCAGACAGCCTTTAGTGTATTGGGGCAGGGTGGGTTGAAAGGAATGAGACATGCCTGGGGCACACAAGGTGTTCCTTGCATAGTCCAGTTCAAACCGGTGCTGGGGCACTCCAGCCCCAGCTCTGGCGCGAAACTGGACAAAGGGAAGTGGGTGTAACCACCCCCTCCCAGGTCCCACCCATAAGGCGTGACCTAGCAGGTATCCCAGCCCCCCAGATTAGTACAAGAGTGGGAGTTGGGCCTCAAGACTTTGGATTATCCTGAACCTGCAATCTTGAACAGAAACTCTGGACCTTCGAAATTCGACGAAAGAAGAAGACTGAAGAATCTCCCTTGTGGCCAAGGAGTGGCTACCCTGTGCAAACGGGCACCATCAAGAGACTACCCTTTGCTTTGCCCACGTTCTACGAGGAACCAACTGCAGAGCCCGACCAGAGCCTTGACTTCCAGACTTCTCCGACCCTGATCCACATCCACAGCAGAGCAGAGATCCGTGGAGGCGACGAGCGACGTGGGACCGGCTACCTGGGAAAAGTGGCTAGTATCTTCAAGCGCAGCTTCAGAGGCACCCTCGAAGTTGTGCACCGGGGATTGAGAAGCCCCACCCCCAAGCACCATCTGCACCGAAGATCAGCCCCCCACACTCAACGAGTCCTGCGTGGGGCCCTTCAGCATTTTCCTGCTTGGCGCGTCTGTCCGGTTGCTTGCCCGCTGGCTAGTGGCCTTTGTGACGACGCATCTTGTAATCTTCACCGCTGGTTTGGCTCCTCCAGACTGGCTCCTGCTTCTTTGAAAAAGAGAAGCACCCCAGACCTTCCTGGTCTGCACCAGAAGCAAGTCCTTCATCCTGCGTGGGTTCCGCTTGCCAAGGCTTGGTGAGTCAGAGTCCAATTTCGACGCCGCCGCCAGCAAGAGCCTTCGTGGGACAGCTCGCCTCCTGGTCCTGGTCGTCCTCGACGCTTCCTGGTCCTCCTGGCTGCAGCGACAAGCTTCACCTTCACCTGCAATCTTCCCGACATCGTCTGGTTCCTTCCTGGTTCCACGTGGTCACTGGCTAGTGATCTTGACTCTGTCCCCTCTGCTTGCAGGTCTCCTCTCTTCTTGATCCCAGCCTTGGGATCCACCGGACACTCTCCCCTGACTGCCTGTCAGCATCTTTCTTCAGGCATCCATAGGAGTCGACGACGAGACCCGACGCAACTTCACCCCTATGCACCCGCAGCCTGTGGGCTAGGTAACTTGGGTACTCCGGTGCTCATCAGGATAGTGACTATCCTAGTGTCTAAGTTTCAAGTCTCAACTTCCTAGCTACTCCGGAAGTGTCCTAAATCTATCTATTTCTAAACTGTACTATTGCTAGTGACTTTTACGCATTACGCGTGAGTGTTTCCACTCTGCATACGAATCCCGTGGGCCTCCCACTTCCTAACCTTTGGTAGTATAGTGTAGCCCCAGCGATTCCCTAGGCCTAGGCCTATCCTATTTCCGTGACAGTGGTCCTTATACCACTTACTTAGTATATGGTTTGCGTGGCCCCTGGGGCCTAACTGTATTACTTACCTGTGTGACTTAATGTATGCATAAATAAGACTGTGTTGTACTTACCTCTAATCTCAGAGTGCTGAGGGTTTGCTTAGAATAAATACACTTTATTTTATATATATATCTGTTGTGGTGTCCTTTCATTTGGTATTCAAGGGATTATATATGGTATCACAGCTGGCTTCACATGCCATTCAGAGTTTAGCCTAAGACTACTCTTGTCCATGCTACCACTAGGATAGCTGGTCTATAAGGTTGACTTTACAACCAATCACCATAAGGGTATTTGGACTGATATAAGGTGTACACTATAACTAGTGACATCATACATCAGGCCAACTTCTCACACCACCCATAAGGCGTGACCTAGCAGGTATCCCAGCCCCCCAGATTAGTATAAGAGTGGGAGTTGGGCCTCAAGACTGGAGATTATCCTGAACCTGCAAACTTGAACAGAAACTCTGGACCTTCGACATTCGACGAAAGAAGAAGACTGAAGAATCTCCCTTGTGGCCAAGGAGTGGCTACCCTGTGCAAACAGGCACCATCAAGAGACTACCCTTTGCTTTGCCCACGTTCTACGAGGAACCGACTGCAGAGCCCGACCAGAGCCTTGACTTCCAGACTTCTCCGACCCTGATCCACATCCACAGCAGAGCTGAGATCCGTGGAGGCGACGAGCGACGTGGGACCGGCTACCTGGGAAAAGTGGCTAGTATCTTCAAGCGCAGCTTCCGAGGCACCCTCGAAGTTGTGCACCGGGGATTGAGAAGCCCCACCCCCAAGCACCATCTGCACCGAAGATCAGCCCCCCACACTCAACGAGTCCTGCGTGGGGCCCTTCAGCATTTTCCTGCTTGCCGCGTCTGTCCGGTTGCTTGCCCGCTGGCTAGTGGCCTTTGTGACGACGCATCCCGTAATCTTCACCGCTGGTTTGGCTCCTCCAGACTGGCTCCTGCTTCTTTGAAAAAGAGAAGCACCCCAGACCTTCCTGGTCTGCACCAGAAGCAAGTCCTTCATTCTGCGTGGGTTCCGCTTGCCAAGGCTTGGTGAGTCCTAGTCCAACTTCGACGCCGCCGACAGCAAGAGCCTTCGTGGGACAGCTCGCCTCCTGGTCCTGGTCGTCCGACGCTTCCTGGTCCTCCTGGCTGCAGCGACAAGCTTCACCTTCACCTGCAATCTTCCCGACATCGTCTGGTTCCTTCCTGGTTCCACGTGGTCACTGGCTAGTGATCTTGACTCTGTCTCCTCTGCTTGCAGGTCTCCTCTCTTCTTGATCCCAGCCTTGGGATCCACCGGACACTCTTCACTGACTGCCTGTCAGCATCTTTCTTCAGGCATCCATAGGAGTCGACGACGAAACCCGACGCAACTTCACCCCTATACACCCGCAGCCTGTGGGCTAGGTAACTTGGGTACTCCGGTGCTCATCAGGATAGTGACTATCCTAGTGTCTAGTTTTCCAGTCTCAACTTCCTAGCTACTCCGGAAGTGTCCTAAATCTATCTATTTCTAAACTGTACTATTGCTAGTGACTTTTACGCATTACGCGTGAGTGTTTCCACTCTGCATACGAATCCCGTGGGCCTCCCACTTCCTAACTGTTGGTAGTGTAGTGTAGCCCCAGCGATTCCCTAGGCCTAGGCCTATCCTATTTCCGTGACAGTGGTCCTTATACCACTTCTTTAGTATATGGTTTGCGTGGCCCCTAGGGCCTAACTGTATTACTTACCTGTGTGACTTAATGTATGCTTAAATAAGACTGTTGTACTTACTTCGAATCTCATAAAGAGTGCTGTGGGTTTGACTAGAATAAATACATTCTATTTTTATATACATCTGTTGTGGTGTCCTTTTATTTGGTATTCAAGGGATTATATATGGTATAACAGCTGGCTTCACATGCCATTCAGAGTTTAGCCTAAGACTGCTCTTGTCCATGCTACCACTAGGATAGCTGGTATGTATGTATGTATTTAAATTTGTAGAGCGCACTGCAACCCTACGGGCATCCTGGCGCTAAAGACAGAGTGAAGGAGGAAAAACGGAGGGGAGGCTAAGAATTAGGCTCTAGGGAACAACCAGGTTTTCAGCTGTCTGCGGAAAAGGGTCAGATCCTGGATCACTCGTAACTCAACAGGAAGGCTATTCCATAAACGTGCAGCCGCAGAGCTGAAAGCACGACCACCCAAGGTGGCTCTCATTGTTTTGGGAATCAAGGCCAACCTAGCTGAAGAGGAGCGCAACATGCGCGTAGGTGTATACCATCTAAAAAGATGTTGCAGCGGTAAAGGGCCAAAGCCATGAAGAGCCTTAAAAGCTACACACAGAGATTTAAACAAAATTCTCTGATGCACGGGCAACCAATGTAGTTCGGACAAGGCCCTAGTGCTGGAGGAGAAACGCGGTCTAAGAAGAGCAAGTTTTGCGGCAGCTGCCTGGATCCGTTGAAGTCTCAGAATAAGATATGCAGGGGAGGCAAGCAGCAGGGCATTGCAGTAGTCCAGGCGACTGAGAATAGTACATCGGACCACGGTACCTCGAACATGAGAAGGAAGAAGGGGCAAAATCCTACGTAAACCTCTCATGATCAGATAGCAGCTTGAAACTATCTTATTAACATGTGACTCCAGACTTAGCTTCTCATTAAGGCAGACCCCCAAATTACGAACAGTCTTTACTGGAACCAGAGGGGTATCCAGAGGGAGAGGCCAAAAATTGGAAGGCAGGGTAAAAAGGCACCCTCCCCACTGAGCAATGTAGAATCTCAGTTTTGGAACCGTTAAACTGGTGACTTTACAACCAATCACCATAAGGGTTGTTTGGACTGATACAAGGTGTACACTAGAACTAGTGACATCATATATATCAGGCCAACTTCTCACATCCAGGTTTTCGTCAAGACCAGTTGTAGTAACCAGGGCAGTCTACACATGCCAAGGTGTACCCTACCCTTGGTTACTGTGAAGCCCCACCTTATACTCACAATGGGGATAGATCCTTTCTTAAAATTCTAGAAAGGAAAAGCCTGTGAAGACAAAAGAACAATATACGCAAAGCATACTCAATTACATACAGGACGTTATTAAAGTGCTCCTCTTATTCAACATCCAGTGCTCCAAGATGTGGGGAAAACATCGGATGCATCAGATGACTCTCAAACCGGTCATGCTTAATGTACCATTTAGAATCTGTGGCACCATGGGGCTAAAGATAAGTCCAACATGTAATTAAACAGGGCTGGAATCCGCCCGTGATCAATTAATACAACCCACTCAAACAGAAGTGTGCGCGTGTGCACTCTCACAGAATATACTGGGGTGCACAAATACAAAGCCGAGCGGTCAAAGATCTACCAAAATAGCATATACATATCCAAATAAACTTTATATACATTTCAGAACTAACAAAGTGAAAATACCATAGGATATTATTGACACATAGGAAAGCATTGAGAAAAAGAATCACTTAACTGACATATCAATGTCGTTTTATAGTCCAAACTCCAGCCAATCAGGCACAAGCACCCTCTAGAACCTTTTCCTCAGAGGCTCAGGTCCTCAGATTTTCGAGCACTAGAGTAACAACAGAGCGGAAGGAGGAGAAGAGACTCTGAGGGGAGGAGGGTGGGTCGCATGTGAATCTATGAAAGACACCAATACTTGAGAACCACAGTTTACAGGTAAGTAACATTTGTTCTTCTCCAGTATTTGGGGTGTCTTTCATAGATTCACATGCTTGAATAGAATAGTGAGCAGTAAGCAGCAGCCTTGGAGAAGGCCGTAATATTATTGCCTGAAATACAATGACAATGTATTTAATACGCAATAAAGAATTCCCAAGGAGGAGGGAAGTAGCAGAGGCTCACCTCATTTAAACAGATTCCGTAGAACTGCTGGTCCCACAGCTGTGTCCGCTTCATTAATCGATTCCAGGCAGTAGTGCTTCATGAACGTGTGCCTGCTGGACCACGTAGCTGCCCGGCAAATCTGGTGGATGGGTACACCAGCGAACAGGGCAGTGGAAGATGACATGGCTCTTGTTGAATGAGCCCTTACTCCAGAAGAGAGGCTTGCCAGCCCTTTGATAGCAAAAGGAGATTGCTGAAGAAACCCAATGGGCAATCGTGGGCTTGGTAACCGACTGCCCTTTACAAGTGCGTCCGTAGGCCACAAATAGCTGATCCGATTTGCGAAAGGATTGCGTTCTGCTAATGTAAAATTTCAGAAAGCTCTTCAAGTCCAGAGAGTGTAAACTCTGCTCCGCCGGGGACTGCGGATGCGAGAAAAAGGTCTTTAAGATTACTGGTTCATTGAGATGGAAATCGGATGGCACTTTAGGCATGAAAGCCGGATTAGTGCGGAGAATAACGCAGTCCGACCTGAATTGAAGAAACGGAGGTTGTACTGTAAAGGCGTGGATGTCAAGGCGTGGATGTCACCGACTCTGCGGGAGGAAGTCAGAGCAAGGAGGAGGGCCACTTTCTAAGTTAAGAATTTGAAATCCGCCGAGTGGATTGGCTCAAAGGGCGCCTTCATGAGCTGAGCCAATACAATGTTTAGACGCCACATAGGTGGAGGTCGCTGAATGGGCGGGAACATTCGGAAGAGGCCCTTGAAAAATTGTTGTATTACTCTAGATGAATAGAGAGAGGACGAGCCATCCTGTCGAAAGCGAGATGTTGCCGCTAGAAAGACCTTTAAGTTAGAGTGTGACAGTCCGGACTGTGCTAACTGCAGGAAGAACGGCAGAATGTGTTCAGGGGAGGCGTGCACTGGATGAATGTGAGCGGACGCACACCAAAGACAAAATCGCTTCCACTTTAGCTTATAAGTCTTCACTGTGGAGGGCGCCCTTGCCCTAGCTAACACTTCCCTGCAGGCTGGCGAAGTGTTCAAATGAGCAAATTCAAGGTGCTCAAGTTCCAAGCTGACAAGCTGAGTGAACTGGGATTCGGATGGCATATCCGTCCTTCGTTCATTGTTAACAGATCCGGCCTCGGGAGAAGGATGGGTTCGCATGGGGAGAGGAGGAGCAACTCCGAGAACCATGCCTGCCGAGGCCACCGTGGAGCTATGAGGAGTATCTGGCACGGTTGTTGCCGCATCTTCCGCAACACTCGAGGAATCGGCGGAAAAGCGTACGCAAATACCCTGTACCAATTTATCGAAAGGGCATTTCCGCACGATCCTTTGTGGGGAAAACCAGCTTGCGTAGGACTGGCATTTGGAATTCTGAGGGGTTGCAAACAGGTCGATACTCGGGCGACCCCAACGGCCGAAGACAAAGTCCAGAGTCGGCTGATGTAACTCCCACTCGTGGGTCGATGACGTTGACTGAGTGCATCCGCCAGAGTATTGGAAATTCCGGGCAGATGGATTGCCTGTAACGTAATCCGATGGGCTATGGCCCAACTCCAAATCCTCTGAGCCAGACTTGAAAGCAGTGGAGATCTTGTCCCGCCCTGCTTGTTCAGGTAGTGCATGCAGGTGGTGTTGTCCGTCTGAATGAGGACCGACTCCCCTTGGAGCTGGAGGCGGAAGGACTTCAACGCCAAGAAAATGGCCATCAGCTCTAATCTGTTGATGTGCCAGAAACGCTGAGCCGCTGTCCACTTGCCCTTGATGGATAAGTCTTGAAGATGTCCGCCCCAGCCTTCCATGGATGCGTCCGTGGTGAGGACGAGCTCTGGGGCGGTTAGAAAAGATGTTCCTGCTGCGATGTTGGAAGGACGGGCCCACCAATGCAGCGCATGCACCATGCGGGATGTTACCACGAGCTGGTCATTGAAGGAACCGGAGATTTGACGCCACTGCTTGTCCAATTCCTCCTGAATGGCACGACTCCTCAGTCTGCAATTGGGGATCAAAGCGATACATGAGGACGCCATCCCTAGAAAAGACTTTAATGTGCGGACTGAAGCGGACTGTTTTGCTGCGATGGAGCTTGCAAGCTGTCGAATTCGTGTTTGATGTTCCGCAGAGGCAAAGGCCATAGCAGTGTTCGTGTCGATGGTCGCGCCCAGAAAGGTCTTGCGCCGAGCTGGTGTAAGCTGAGACTTTTGCAAGTTGATCGACAAACCTAGAGACTGAAACAGATTGAGGCAGCGCTGAGTATCGAGGGCCGCTTGGTGGGAGGATTGGGATTTGATGAGGCAATCGTCAAGTACGGGTATATTTGTATCCCCGTCAGTCTCAAATGAGCCACCACCGGAGCCAGGATCTTTGTGAAGACCCGTGGAGCTGATCGGAGGCCGAAGGGCAGGACCTTGAATTGGAAATCCATGTGGCCCACACGAAAATGTAAGTACTTCCTGTGGCGTGGAATTATGGGCACATGGAAATAAGCATCCTGAAGGTCGATTGTTGTCATGAAATCACCCTGAGAGAAGAATTGAAGGATGTACTTTAGTGTGAGCATGCGGAATGATTGGTCCTTGAGAAATTTGTTGAGTGATCTTAGGTCGAGGATGGGGCGCCACTCCCCCGATTTCTTTAGTATGAGGAAAAAACAGGAATAGAACCCCAATCCTTTTTGTGATTTCGGAACCACTTCGATGGCCCCTTTTTTGAGCATTATCTGAATCTGATTGAAAAGTTCTGAGGTGAGCGGGAGGAGGCCCGGATGGAGCGGTGCGTGGGGGAACCTTCACGAACTCTAGTATGGCTCCTTGAAATAATGTCCAGAACCCAGCGGTCCGAAGTGATTGAGGACCAAGTTGAAAAGAACTGGGAGATTCTCCCTCCAACAGGAGAAAGGGGAAAACTTGAAAGAGGGGTCGTTTGATGTAAGCAGTCATTGTTTTTTGGAAGAATTTACCTTGTAATTTGACTTTCCTCTAAAAGATTTGCCAGACTGCTGTCTGTAAGATTGTTGTTGAGAGGAATAACGTTGTTGTCCTTGGTTGTAGGAGTGGTACTGGGAAGAGGAGCCACGAAAGGAAGAGGAGGTTCCGCAAACGCGTGCACCCCGAAATGGCTGCTTCCGGAACTGGAGAGTGCCGAGGGAGCGAGCCGTCTCCGTATCCTCCTTAATGGTTTGCAAAGCGTCCTCCACATGCTGGCCGAATAAAGCTACTCGTCATACGGCATGTCCAGAATCCTGGCCTGTACCTCCTGACGGAACGAGGTGGAACGAAGCCAACCCTGTCGTCTTAACACAGCCGCTCCAGCCAATTGACGAAAACCCGTGGAGGCAATGTCAACTGAGCAGTCGATTTCGGAGGATGCCCTCTCACCCTCCTGCAGGATCTTTAGAGCCTCCGCTCTAGAATCTTCTGGGATAAGCTTAACCAAAGCCGCCATGTCCGACCACATCTGTCGATCGTAACGACCGAGGATGGCCAAAGAGTTTGCTGCCCGGACAGTTGTTGAAGCCATAGTTGAGAACTTCTTGCCAATGACATCCAGGCGGCGGCCGTCACGGTCCGGAGGTGACGAGAGTGGAGACGATGGATTTTTGGAGCGACGTTGCGCCGCCTGGGTGATCACCGAGTCTGGCTTAGGCTGTGACACTAAGCAAGCTGGGGAAGAGTCAGGGGCCTTGTACTTTTTCTCCAGTCGCGGGAGGACAGCCGGGATGGAGTTAGGCGTTTCAGTTTAATGCCCTCGTTCCAGATAAAGTCAATAATAGGCACGGCGCGTACCTGCTTCTGCGGCTGTGACTTGAAGTCGTACAGAAAGCAGTCCTCCTCCCTAACCTTCATGGGAAGATGAAAGCGTTGAGCTGCCCTGTCCATCAGTTGATGGAATCCGGATATGTCGACAGGTGGTGAATTAATTGGCGATGTTGGAGGAGATGCTGGCGAATTGACTTTATAGTCATCCCAGTCCGCCATAGAGTCATCAGGAAGCTCGCCCTCAGTATCCAGATTGTCCCCCACCTCCTCTGTTGCAGGAGGAAACAATGCAGGTGTGGATGGTGTCGGTATTGTTGGCATCACAGGGGTAGACGGAACAGCCGATGGCGTCTCACGTGGAGAGGTATGAGACGAAGCTGGAAACCGCTGATTATAATCTTTCAACATGAATTGAAGGTTGGAAATGAGACAACGGAAGCTGCGCCATGGGAATTTGTGCAGGGGGATGTTGCTCCTGCTCCTGACAATAATAGTCTTGCGCAGAATCATCCTCTTCAAAATCTTGGCATTTTATGTGAAGCTCAGAAGGACTACGGGCATCTCGAAAAGAGGACTGAACATAGTCATCAGAGTCCGAAACCTCCTCAGCACCCGTGGGGAATAGCTAATGAGATGGCCGAGTGACTGGTGGCAGCATAATAGAGTCCAGCGCAGCCTGGCGCCGCTGCAACAAGGTGTCCACCGATACTGGCGCCGATGTAGAAATTGGCACCAAAGGCATCGTTGCAAAATTTGACACCTCCGTCGTCGAGATAATCGTCGATGAAGTCGCCGAAGTCGTCGTCGAGAAAGCCGCCGTCGAGAAAGCCGCCGTCGAGAAAGCCGCCGTCGATGCAGTCGACGAGGGTGCCGACGACGAAGCCCGTGTCGACGAGACTGCCGTCGACGATGACGAGCCCGCCGACGACGACGCAGTCGATGATGCAGAGTGCGTCGATGGCGCGGACTTCTTTTTGATGATCGTCCACGAAGCCTTAGACGTCGACCGAAGTGCCAACTTCCTATTCGTCGACGAAGATGATAGCGGAATCGTCGACTAAATGGTCTTCAGGGAAACACACCACTGTCGACGGTGAAGACGTCGACGAAGAGGGAAATCTGCTAGACACCGTCGTCGACGAGGTTGATGAAGTGGCAGATCTCGTCGACGGAGGGGCAGTCGACGGTTTAGCGAGTTTTTGACTGGAAACATGCGCTGGCGGAGTCAGAGACGCCTGAGAGCTAAGTCTCGGGGGCGCTGGCGTGGTAACAGAGACTTGGCCTGTAGACACTTCCTCCAGATGAAGTCTCTTCTTTTTCAGAAATGGAGACGGCAAGTCCTGAACACTACCACGCTTAGAGGAGACTCCTGTTCGAATAGAGGCTACACTCTCCACCTCAGAAAGGGGGTTATCTGTATCCTTTAATTTTTTAAGCCATAATAAAAGGCAACCCTCCCTGTCCTTCAAAGTCTTTTGTGAGAAGGTTCTACAGATTTTACAGCTGGCCACCTTATGGTCAGGGTAAAGACAATAAATAAATTTGTCATGAGGGTCCTCAGAAAAGAGCCTTAACTTCCCACAAGATGAACAGGGATGGAAAAGAGACTTCTTACTTGAAGACATGATGAGAAAAACTCAAACCAGAGCAAAGAACTGAGCAGAGCTCAGGGAGACTCCCTTCACACGACGTGCGGTAGAAAATCTGAGGAGAAGGTTCTAGAGGGTGCTTGCGCCTGATTGGCTGGAGTTGGACTATAAAACGACATTGATATGTCAGTAAAGAGATTCTTTTTCTCGAAGCTTTCCTATGTGTCAATACTATCCTATGGTATTTTCACTTGATATGTTAGTTCTGAAATGTATATAAAGTTTATTTGGATATGTATATGCTATTATGTGGTTATGTAGGTTTATGTATATACATGACACCTATTGCTTTTTATATACCGTGGGACTCCCACTTCAACGACGGGGAATATTCAAGCATGTGAATCTATGAAAGACACCCCAAATACTGGAGAATGGTAGTGTCTGATGTGTCTAAGGGCATGGCGGCCAAAGTAAAAGGTGTGCTCCTATACGTTGAAGTTAAAGGAGGCTAAGCATCGCGCGCTCGGTTGCTAAGGACGCTAAGGCTATTAGCAACGTGACACTGGGGCCAAGAGCCATGGAACCCAGCAAGGTGGGGAACACAGCCAATAGTGAGCCAGGCACTCTAAAAATAAAGAAATGTATTAAAGATAAAGACTATTTAAGAGGCTCAAACAATGGAAGACAGGCGGAGGGGAGAGGACAAATGTCCTGGGAACCCAGCAACTACTAGAAAAATGGCGCATACCTTGAATAAGGCGGGCAAAGTTCAAATAAAATATAGAGAAGACAATAGGGGAAATCACATTCAATCAGGTTTATCTTTAGCCCTATGGTGCCACAGATTCTAAAATGGTACATTAAGCATGACCGGTTTGAGAGTCATCTGATACATCCGATGTTTTCCCCACATCTTTGAGCACCGGATGTTGAATGAGAGGAGCACTTTAATAACGTCATGTATGTAATTGACTATGCTTTGCGTATATTGTCTTCACAGGCTTTTCCTTTCTAGAATTTCAAGAAGAGATCTATCCCCACTGAGTATAAGGTGGGGCTTCACAGTAACCAAGGGTAGGGTACACCTTAGCGTGTGTAGACCGCCCTGGTTACTACCACTGGTCCGGACGAAAACCTGGAGAATCCTCCACGAGGTTGAAACATGTAGACCACTTTTATTTTCTATCTTTCACTTCACCTTTTGATTCCTCAGGCCAATTTAACCTTGCATTGTATCCCCTGAATTTTAAACATTGTCCAGTTGCTCCAGAATAAAGAGTTTTATCCACAGAGTTAAAACTGGCCAATTTTTAAACAACTTCTTTTCACTTGCACACAAAAAAAGAAAATACCAGCTCCACTGTAATCAGGTGTCGCAGCACACCCGGATGGCATTCGGCTATCCGTGTGGGACCCCGATGATGAAGCATGTCACCAACTAGGTTGGTGAGTGAGGGGTCTTCTAAGAAAGGACTAATCAGTCCTTTTGGTGCACCTCTCTTTTTATTACGGAGGCATTGACATACCTCCAGGGTGTATTCCTCGTATTGTTTGGCTAATTTCACAATACAGAGTGTGGGTCGGATTTTGCCATTTTCTTCCCCCATGAAGGACACTTAAAAGGGCTGGCATTTCTGACACGAAAATAACTGGAAAAGTCAGAAAACATGGTAGAAATGTACAGCTAGCACTATAAGATGTCGAGTGAAGTAAACAATGTCAACTTTTCAAAACCAATTTGTGATGGAAAATCACTGATGAGCCCAATGCTCCAGGATCCTCACAGAAGGAGCCAGAAAAAAGAAGGAGCCAGAAAAAATAACTGACCTAAGTGTCACCAGTGGGGCATGAGGGGAGCATGGAAGTACTGGAGGTCTTAAAGGCACGGCGCCAGTTTTTTGATGAGTGTTGCATATGCAGCCTTCTGGGCTAATCTGCCTGCTATTACCTTGCCTTTTTACTTGAAAATCAAGGCTATGTTCAAACGAGTTAAGAGTACATTTCTCTATGTCATAAAAATGCTTCTATGGTTTTTTTTGGTTTTTTTTTTTTATAAATGAAAAAATATATTGCAATATTGGTATATATGAGCCTAGTGTGTTTATTTAGGCTGCATGATAGATCTATATATATATATATATATAGTTCGAAATGCTCCGGGGTCCCCACACGTGAGCGGGACAATTAAGTGCTTATGACTATTGCTGAGTATCCCCTGGAAGAGAAGTGGAAGTAACAAAGGTAACAAGAGACCAGAATCATGATCTTGCAAGGTGACAAAGGTTTGCTAAAAATGATGGAAAGGCACCATGGCCGCTTGTCCACTGGCTGGCCTAAAGGGTCAAATTCTAGGACCTGAGGAGGTAACTGCAGAATGTGGGGCACTTGGCAACCGGTTTAGCATTCTGGAATTACTTTCATTACAAATACTGTGCCTAATCCTTATGCAACTTCAATTGTAAGCACTACCCAACATTGCACTGCCCAACAATGCACTTCCTACTCTAGTCTTTTTGGCTCTTCCTAGGCAAAAAATACTTGCACTCACATACTGACAAAGAATTATTAAAGGGAAATTAAGTGGGTATGGTGATGGCAGAATCAAAAATGTAAGACCTCCATTTGTACTAATGTAACAATTCTTACACTGAAGGAATTACAAAAGGAGTGCTCTGCTGAACACCTACTCGAAGAAATACATAAAGAAACTTACAAGTACAACCGCATCCACTCCTGCCTGTGCTAGAAGATCCAGGCGATACTTGTCATCTTCATGAGTCCCAATGGCAGCACCACACAGCAACTGCTTCTTTGTATCTTTAGATGCCAGGGGGTAATCCCGGTTCTTTTTCAGATCTGTCCGTGCAATGATGGCCACCAATTCATCCTCCTCATTCACAATTGGAAGCTTCCCTTAAGGAAGAAAAATACCGTAAACATAAAAAAGAAGCATTGGAAATGCAATGTCTCGCATTTGTTTGTGTTAGAGATATTGGCATTGTAAATGGCAGTGTGTTTTTTCTATGTGTTATTGAGTGTATGTATGTGGTGTGTAGAGAAATTATGTGGGATGGATTTGATTAGTTGTGAAATTATGTGGTGCGGAGTGAATTTGTGTTGTGAAATTATGTGGCAGGTGTGATTTGGAATTATGTGGATAGCAATTATGTGGTATTGAGTGTACTGGAATTATGAGGGGTGAGATTGTGTCAGGGGTTGCAATTATGTGAAATGGTATTTTGTGTTGTGGAGTGTATGTATAATGTATATATTGCACGATTACCTAAAATCATTATGGTAAAAAGAACAAACAAATTAAAAAACTGTCAAATCAGAGTGCTTTTGTTTCAGAGTGGTATGTAGTGGAGTTTACTTATGTGGTGTGCGGTTTAATTTCGTGGCATGCTGTGGAATTGTGTGATGTGGATTGGATGTATATGGTGTTTTGTGTAATTATGTTGTTGAGTTGTATTTTGTGGTTTGGTATCTAAATGTGTGTTGTGGATTGAAAATAATTGGAGTTGAAGAAGGTGTGAGCTCATAGGGTGCAAAATCTGGTAGAAGAGAAAAATTTACACAAAGTAGGATGAACTTACACCATGGCCTTGAAGACACACGTGATGAGGTTGAAGTGAGATGCAACTAGCAGAAGTGTGCCTAGCCAAAGTTATGAAGCAACATCACCAACAATGTCCTGGTTCCTGATAAAAATGGTAGGAGGAAGTAAAACTCTACATACTGTAAAGACCCTCCAGCTCTTGATTAAGAGGTAACCCCAGTAGCAAGTTGAAGCATTAAGTAATAAGCAATAAGCAATAAGGTGACGCCTGGGGCGGATTTCTGCACGTTCGCTTCCTCCTAGCTGCCGCCGTCACTCCTGGCCCCTCCCCCATGCGTATCTGGAGGAATCAACTTCATCCGTTACCATCAAATGGACCGCGAGAGTAACCAGCCGGAACAACCTGCTCAGCGCCAGAGTACATGGGCGTCCGCAGGGGGGGGCAAGGAGGGGCACTTGCCCCCACCCCCTAGAGCGCCCCTCTTTGGGCCCTGTGGGCCGCGGACCCCCAGGGGTCCGTGACACATTCCCAGGGGGTCCGCGAACTGGATCGTATTATATTGAAGCGCCCATGCGCTACTACGGCTACAAGCACTGAATGACAGCGCAGGCCAGGGCAGCAGGACCTTTTATAGGCGCGCACGTTCGCACGGCAGTGCGTCTTCCCTCGCGTTTGCAGCCAGCCCAGGAGCATTTTGCCGCCCAACGCCCTGTCTCTGCTTTCGGCTAAGAACACTAGCATTCCGGCATCTCGGTCCACTCGAGGTCGGAGCACGTGAGTGTTTATTCTTTATTTAAATTTACAGCTAGTGGGCAAGGGCAAGGCCAGGGGAATTCAGACGCCCTGTTTATTGAGGCCGGGTCACGGTGTACTTACTTACCCATACATGCCACCATTTCAGGAGAGCAAAGTGGGAGATTCTGTAAAAAAAAAATAAAAAAAAATCGGGAGAATGGGGCCTTCAATCGGGTTACTGTCATTTATGGGCCTTGGAAGTGCGTTGCTGCAGGATCGGACATTTAAAACGCAAATGCACGTGTTTTTCTTACCTGTTAGAAGCATGGAGCGCCAGGGCCGGCTTTAGGGCGGTGCGACCGGTGCCACCTTCCTGGGGGCGCCGTGCTTGAACGTTTATTACGCTTTTGAAGCACCTGCTGCAGCGTTTCTTTCCCCCGGCAATTACCAGGCTCACATAAATGTCACAATAACTCCTGTGATTAATTATCGTCCGAGAGAGATCAGCATTTTTTTGCATAGTTGAGGTTTTGACTTATGTGAAGTTAGTGCAGAGGGTTAATATGCCTTCTGCAAAGAACGTGTACCAAGTGATTACAGAGTGTATGTACAGATCAGCAGGTTACTGCTTTCAAAAGAAACCTCCTTTTGTTACTTGCAATTTATAACTTAAAGAAGCATGGAGCGCCAGGGCCGGCTTTAGGGTGGTGCGACCGGTGCCACCTTGCCACCTTCCTGGGGACGCCGTGCCTGAACGTTTATTACGCTTTTGAAGCACCTGCTGCAGCGTTTCTTTTCCCCGGCAATTACCAGGTTCACATAAATGTCACAATAGCTCCTGTGATTAATTATCGTCCGAGAGAGATAAGCATTTTGCATAGTTGAGGTTTTGACTTATGTGAAGTTAGTGCAGAGGGTTAATATGCCTTCTGCAAAGAACGTGTACCAAGTGATTACAGAGTGTATGTACAGATCAGCAGGTTACTGCTTTCAAAAGAAACCTCCTTTTGTTACTTGCAATTTATAACTTAAAGAAGCATGGAGCGCCAGGGCCGGCTTTAGGGTGGTGCGACCGGTGCCACCTTGCCACCTTCCTGGGGACGCCGTGCCTGAACGTTTATTACGCTTTTGAAGCACCTGCTGCAGCGTTTCTTTTCCCCGGCAATTACCAGGTTCACATAAATGTCACAATAGCTCCTGTGATTAATTATCGTCCGAGAGAGATAAGCATTTTGCATAGTTGAGGTTTTGACTTATGTGAAGTTAGTGCAGAGGGTTAATATGCCTTCTGCAAAGAACGTGTACCAAGTGATTACAGAGTGCGTTTGCGTATGTACAGATCAGCAGGTTACTGCTTTCAAAAGAAACCTGCTTTTGTTACTTGCAATTTATAACTTAGAGTCCTAATATAGAATAGTGAGCTATTTACTTTCATCCCAGAACTGCATACACATTGCAAATAATAATACATTATTAGAAAGTTGATTAATGTTGCAAAAAGGATTAATTTGGCTAGAAATCGATTCTTATTATTAAAGAGAACTCCCAACTATGCTGTTTCTTTTTCGACTCTGAGTTTGGGCTTCTCCACACCAAGCACTCTTAAACTATACTGCCTACCAGTATGGATGACATGTGACTCCTACACTTTGTCTTTTGGCTTATGTAACATTTCAGAGGACTCCATTGTGATGCTTTGGGTTGACAAAGAAGCAGTCAATCAATAGACCTCACTGTAAGTGCGCAACGAGAGGAATAATTTACAAGTTTTTATATTTTCCAAAGCGAATACATCTTAAAACAATACTTCTGAAATAAAGAAAAAAAAAATCAGCACATAACATACCAGCTCTCTCTTGTTTGAAAGTGTATGCCTCCATAGCGAGCGCTTTCTAGTCATTGTCAGGTGTTTTACTTTTGGCAAACATAATCAGAATTCCGCAAACAGCACTTTTAGAACATTTTAGCACCCCCAGGCAGCTGTTGGAGTGCATCTACCCAGAACCTGACTGCTCAGCAGGAAGTAATGGCAGGCTGAACATACATTTCTTATAAAAAATGTGTCAGATATGCTTATCTTCCGAATTAGTGCTATATTAGGGTTCAGCGTGGTGATGAGTTTTGGTGTGCCAGGGGTAATTTTAGGGTTCAGGGTGGTAATGAGTTTTGGGGTGCGAGGGGGTAATTTTAGGGTTTCGGGAATGTATGAGTTTTAAGGGCCAGGGGCCATCTACAACTCACTTTATTCAATACAGCCAGCCTGGTGATGAGCAGCAAGACTCTACATGTTTGCAGTTCCTGCAACAGTTATCCAGGTTAAGTTTATATGTTTTATTTTCCAATTTGGAAGAGAACAGCTGTTATTTATGGTAATAAATATATTTAAGTGAATACATTTTCACAATAAATACACTGGTCACATATTTTAATTCTCATTTGTTTGTTAATATTAACACCAAATGCAGACAGACTGACTTTTTTTTATAATGCAGTTATAGTGCCTTCGCTGCCTTGATCATGTGTGTATGAATAATGTGGTATATTCAATAGCGGTCTCAAAAAAGAGAGTTTCCCAGGGACCAGAAAGGACTGGGTGTCAGATATTTATCAAAAAAGATTCCTTTCTGTGTATTACTCTTTTAGTTGGTGACCATGAGGCCTACACATTTAGATCAATAACCTTTGATTTTTGACTGTGACACTGGACAAATATAAGTTACTCCAGCCTAGAATATACTTTTTGTTACTCTCAAAATTTATTTTTCATAGGAAAACACTTGTATTCAATAAAATCATATTTTAAAATTGCATTCAATATATACTCTGATTGGGTGCTCTGGTACAATCTTATATATGCTATCTAACAATTCCATATTACGGTATCTATCTCCGTCACACACAGTTCAAATCATGTACTTTCAAAATTGCAAATTAAATACTACACAAATACATTTCATATACTTTAAAAAGTCCCACTGTCGACGCGTTTCGGTGCATAGGTTACAATAGTAGCACCTTCCTCAGGACGGACGAAAATTTAAAACCAAAGTTTTGTTCTTCTTTTTTAAGTGTAGGGGTTGAAGTCCTTCTGTGGGTGTTCAGGACGACTTTATCACCTCTCAACTTTTGTGATTTTAGACCACTTGCATCATAGTCAGTGGAGTCATAGAATTTTTTAAAAAGTCACGTTGACACATGTTCAATGGTGTCTTAAAGCAGGTACGTCTTTCGATATGCACCGCCTGTATTCAGTTGTTTAGCTGTGCCAATAGGTTTTTCGCCTAATGTTTAAGTTCAGGCTGTCCTTCCCTGCACCTTTTCAAGTGGTGTCCTGATACCAGTTAGAGCCAGTTAGAGCCTGCAATATCTTGTGGCAGCCTGAATCTTGACAACGCTTGTCACAACGACCAGTTGCGGTGGAAGCAGGACGTTGTGACAAGCAGGCTCGCCGATTTTTAAAGGTTGGGAGTAAAAGTAAAAACACCCCCAAGAAAGCCTACAGTGTGGCTGACAGCGCTTAAAGAAAAGACAGCGTTGTCAAGATTCAGGCTGCCACAAGATATTGCAGGCTCTAACTGGTATCAGGACACCACTTGAAAAGGTGCAGGGAAGGACAGCCTGAACTTAAACATTAGGCGAAAAACCTATTGGCACAGCTAAACAACTGAATACAGGCGGTGCATATCGAAAGACGTACCTGCTTTAAGACACCACTGAACATGTGTCAACGTGACTTTTTAAAAAATTCTATGACTCCACTGACTATGATGCAAGTGGTCTAAAATCACAAAAGTTGAGGTGATAAAGTCGTCCTGAACACCCACAGAAGGACTTCAACCCCTACACTTAAAAAAGAAGAACAAAACTTTGGTTTTAAATTTGTCCGTCCTGAGGAAGGTGCTACTATTGTAACCTATGCACCGAAACGAGTCGACAGTGGGACTTTTTAAAGTATATGAAATGTATTTGTGTAGTATTTAATTTGCACTTTTGAAAGTACATGATTTGAACTGTGTGTGACTGAGATAGATACCGTAATACGGAATTGTTAGATAGCATATATAAGATTGTACCAGAGCACCCAATCAGAGTATATATTGAATGCAATTTTAAAATATGATTTTATTGAATACAAGTGTTTTCCTATGAAAAATAAATTGAGAGTAACAAAAAGTATATTCTAGTCTGGAGTAATAATATTTGTCCAGTGTCACAGTCAAAAATCAAAGGTTATTGATCTAAATGTGTAGGCCTCATGGTCACCAACTAAAAGAGTAATACACAGAAAGGAATCTTTTTTGATAAATATTCAATAGCGGTGACATAAAAACAGATTAGAAATTGCTAATCAGACAATAGCAGCTTGATCCTTCCATTAATATTTTGCATCAGGTTTCTAAATCCTTTGCATGCCTGTGCTTTTTCACTTTTGGCTAAGAGCCGCTCCTGTCGGCAGCTGAGCTATGCTTTTTTCTTTGCCAACTGCTAGAAGATGTGAATGATATCTTCCAAAGTCCACAAAAGAAAGATGGCTGTGGCACAACAACCCTATGATGTATGAGATCATATGCAGCCTGCTTCCTGTCCCCCATGGCTCCTTCTGCGCCCCAGTGTTTGTGCCCCACCTGGCACACATCATGTCGGAGGATAGTGATGACGTTAACATTTTGCCCACCCCTGTAAAAATTTCTGCGGATGCCCTATGGCCAGAGATGCACAGCAAGGACATATACATTCGTAGAAGAGGCACATTTAAACAAATGGCATATGACATATGTAAAGAACATACGTATAGTGAACAGACATAGCAGAGAGACACAGGAGATGTGTACAGAGAAAAGATATCGAGTGCCCAAACATACCAGAGAGCCACATATAGAGGACGGAGAGAGAGGAAAGGGGCATGCAAATTGCATATGTAGAGGCAGACTATGCACGAAAGATACACTTACAGGACAAACACGTATCCGTCAGGAGAGACATATCTGGAAGACGTGTAACACACACTGGCTTAATACAGAATGCCGCAAGAATAAAACATAGGTAGAATGTCATAGGTGCAAGTGTGAGCATGCAAATCTATGTACTTCAACAAACCGATTCACAGAATGCAGAGATGCATGTAGATCAGAAACACAGGATGTGTAAGATGCAGCAGGTAAGCATGCAGGCTGCATGGATATAATGAACACATGCATAGCGAGCACATGTAACGATGCTTACAGAGGCGCTCTATGGTAGATGTGTACATATAAACTGTTACATATAGCCGATGCAGGTACTAAGTTAACTGTGGTACAACAGCCTCTGCCCCCAAGGACAGACTGGCTATTGGTCAATCCCAAAAGCAGCATGTGGTCCGACTTCCGGAATCCGATCCACGATTCCCCAGATCCACCACAGGTGGCTGAAGTCTTCGGTACCCGGCTGCCACCCACTCCCCACAGCAAATTACCGACCCAGGCAACCCCGAGGGGCGACCACCCATTTACACTACTCCGTGAAAAACAAGTTGTCCCTCCTCCCCTCAACACAGAGCACTTGGCTATTCCATGGGCTTTTTAGTGCACATGCATACACATAGCACAGTAATGCAGATCAGGCGCTGCGATGCCATGTCAACGGCAGATTGTGCGCTACACAAATGCTGATGCAAAAAATACTTAAGAGCAGAGCGTGAGGGCGCAAGCTTTTCATGCAAGGTGTCGGGTGGAGGCACAGTTTTCATTGTACTTATCTGCACTGTTGTATCACTCACTGTAATGTGTTCATGGCATTTTGATGTAAAGTGCCCTTCTGCTATATAGCAAGCTGTCCCTATAGGCTTCAGCTAGTAATTGTTTAAGAATGTATATTGGGAAGAGGAGCCAAGATGGCGACCGAGACGGCAGCGTAGATTCCCGGCTCCGTGAGCCTCCGCACCCCGCACGGATATCCTGCAAGAGATCCTTATTCTGCACCACGAGAATGTGTTCGTAAGCGAAAGTGGCAACCGATCGTGTGACCCCGAGGTTTCTGACTGCCATACAACCGGAGAAATCAGCGATCGAACTTTGCGGCCCGTGCGGTCCCGAAGCCGGGACCTCGAGTGGGCACCTTGGCCGGGTGGCAGTTGAACAACAGCGGCCTGTGGTGACTGGGTGGAGCCGGTCCACCGGAGTGGAGCCCCCATCGGCCTGCATTTTGCCGTGGCCGCTCCCCCCTACTGAGCGCTGCGGACTGAGGACATGCCCGGGTGTACGATTTCCGGATTCTGTGGCGTTTGCCCCTGCCTTTGATGGTGAGCTGCCTGGGCGCCGTCCCTGGCCCGCCTTGATCCTTGCGGGCTGCTCCCGGCTTTTTGCGGGAGATGGTCCGTGGCGGAGACGACTGTTGCCTGTGACCGCGCAACGGCTGGATCTGTGCCTGTCCCGGGATCCCTGTCTTCAGCGACGTGGCCCTTGAGGCGTTGTTCCCTTGGTCCTGGCCCCTATACGAGTCGGGCCTTCCCAGCGGCCATTTTGCCATTATGCAGCCAGCCATCCTGTCCGCGGGGACGCAGCGGGACTGGGGGTGTGTGACTCTCGGGAGTGTGGCGGAGCGATCGGAGGGAGCCGCTCTGGGATATGGCGACCTCCTGGAGGCCCTGGGTACCCTTCATTACTCCTTTGCTCATGGCGCCGGGGTCCTGGGGGGGAAGCTAGATGGTGTGGTAACAGCGTTGGGACAGTGGCGGCATGCTGGTCCACAGGTACGCAGTGGCTTTCCACACTGCACACAAGAGGAAGATGTTGCGGCCCCCCCGCGATTAGTGTACAGCCGGACACTTCGGACAATATGCTACCGTGTGGTCGGCCAACTGTGAACTTAATCTGTTCCGGAGGTATTGGACCTGCGCGGAAGATGGTGGCCTTGTCCCGTGCGCGGTCTCCGGCGGCCCGGGGACACTTCCAGCAACGTGTATCTCATTTGGCTGCTCCAGCCTATCTGGTCCTTGTGGGCAGTGCAGATCCTGGGGCAGCACTGGAAAAGACGCCCCTCCATGAAGCGGTCTGTGCGGATGCCCGGAGACTTCCACCCCACCTGTGTGCGGCGTTTCCCGACTGTTTTTGGACACTCCTGTACTTTGGGACATTGGACATGGTGCTGGGTCAAGGGGCAGGTATGGGTAGAATCGCGAAAAGCGGTCAAGGCTGAGGCTGATCCTTCGAGGGTGGTCACTTCATAGATAGGTGGACTCGTGGTTGTGCGCTCCTGGGGTCATTCGAACATTTGGTGTGTAATGCTTCCCATTTTCCCCCCCCTCCCCTATTTTTGTTGATATGATCGGCTTGGTACCGCTAATTGTTTGTTGGGGGGAGACCTCACCGTGCGGGAGGGAGAAGCCGGGGGTATGTTTTGATGGCCCTCCTCCAATTTATTATATTCTCTCCGCCCACCCGTCTGGGGGGGCCCTTTCTCACTCTCTTTTTCCCTGTCTCTTCTATATTTCGGGTCTAGTTCCAGGGCGACAGGCACACTGCTGGGGGGTGGGGCCATACTCATTCGCAGAGGTGCAGGGTGGGGGGATGGGGGAGGGGACTCTTTCGTCTTTATCTCCTTTTCTATGGCCTCCTTTTTCTCCACTGTTTCTTTTTGCTTTCTTTTTCTGGGATCAGTGCGATACACCACCCTGATTGTGACTCGTTTGCTCTTCATGTGTGCCACAGTCTCTGGGGGGTTCGCTGGGCTTTAGGTACGGGGACCAGTAGGCGCAACTATTTTTGATGTTTCTCCCCATCCGTACTTTCTCGCGCCTGCGCCATCGCCTCACTGTATTGCTGCTTATTGTTTGTCTCTTATCCTGACCCTTCTCGCTGTTGGCAAATTGTCTGGCACCTGATCCTATTCTTTCGTTTCATCATAAAATGAAAAACCCTCTCTCTCCTGGTGCCCTACCTGCGCGGCTTATTGGCCGGACTATATTGGACTGAAGACTTCGCTCTCCGAGGTGCCGCCTGTGTTGACATTTGCTTTTATTATCCTGATTATTTAGCGGCCGGCCCCGGGGGGTTGTAGGCCCATACGTGTAAATGATTGAAACATCAATAAAGGTTTTTCAAAAAAAAAAAAAAAAAAAAAAAAAAAAAAGAATGTATATTGATGTTTGAGGTGATGTATTTTTAGTTTTCTGTCTTTTCCTGCCTAAATATCTCAAAAGTCACCCTTTGCTCCACATAGCGCTGCGCTAAAGAGGCACAATAGATACATATGGTATGCCATGCAGCCCTCGGCAAAGCATTAAGGCAGCGGCACCTGGGTTATCAGCACGCCTCAAACATCACCTGAATTCATACATGCATGAAGCTGAGAAATAGACAAGCGGATTTAAACACATAACATACATAAATGTATTACTTAAAAAAAAAAAGGGAAAACAAAAGGGAAAGGCACAGAAATAAACACCTAATAAGTAGGTGGCAACCCATCGTATTGATGGAGAACGACGCCTGTCATACTCACAGCGCCGCGAGCGCATCTGCTCCCACCTGCTCCACTTATTACATTCCCACCTTCTGCTGCTGCTGGCAGAGACCGCTCAGAAACAAGTACAGAGATCAACACCGGCACCAGCCCGGAGGCCTCTTATTTTTTTAGAAATTATGATAATAAAAACAAGCAGTCGCCAATATGCCAAGGCAGCCGCTTGTTTAGATTTGCATCGCGCTTTCACTTTACAATAGTTGCCACCCAACAGCACTCGTCGGGTGGGGTGGCAGCTATTGTTAAAGTGAAAGCATGATGCAAAAATAGACACGCGGCCGCCATAGCCAATGCAGACTGAAAAAAAAATCATGCTTACCGACCAAAGTATCGGAGACCGTGTACCACCGCAAGTAAAAGATCCAGTCGTTACGGGCAGTCACAAAAGGAGACATGGCTGTAAAAAGGAGGGACTAAGAAGCCTCATATCGAATCAGAAGCCAGCGTTTACCAAAGCAAATGGCCAGTCAATGAAAAATATGGGCGGGGCTTTCACAGCACTTCAACATACCTTACTACAGCATGCCTCGCAGAGCAAGCAGCGCATGCGCTGCAATGCTAGGTTCGACGTAAAAAATTATACCAATAAAGAACTTGGACAAAACAAAAGCAAAACAGATATGCACAATCTGCATCTATTGACCTTACGGCGCAGTTGCTTAACCGCTATAGAACAGTGTTTAAAAGCTTCCCATCGCTTGAGTGAAATAGTAGTTCAGTGTTAATAAACTGAAGATCGCCACAGGGCCTTCCTCAGAATGCCACTCAAGCATCTGTGTAGACATTAAAGTACAAATATTTGAGTAGATCCAGGTTTCACTTATCAAATAATGCTGTGCAGATACCCACATCAAGCAGTTCTCACCTTCTAAGGAATTAGCTACATGGCTTGAAAAATGTTCACGAGCAAGTTACTTACCTTTGGTAACGATCTATCTGTAAGAGACCTATATTCGTTATAGATTCCTTACCTTAGAATTACCCCCAGGTGCCAGACCGGATCCGGAGATTTTTTCTTTAGTAGTAACCCTGCGCGTCGGTAGGTGGCGTCAGTCGACTCCACGTCAGTCGTTGGTGTCGTGGTTGTCAAAATAACATTGCAGTGTACTTAAGATGCCGCCCCTGCGCGCGGATGTCAGTTCTTTACACAACCCTCCACGCCAGTAGCATAGAGCCATGCAAGACACTGACCACTGGTGCACAAAACTAGGACCCTGAAAGGGAGTCCCTCACTCTAGGTCAGTTCGCAGAACGTGGAATATGGGTTGGGGGGGGAATAAGGAGTCTATAACGAATATAGATCTCTTACAGATATAATGTTACCGAAGGTAAGTAACTTGTACATCTGAAAGAGACTTTTAGTTCTAGATTCCTTACCTTAGGATACCCAGGCAATACCAACCCCGGAGGTGGGTCTGCGAACCACGTTCACACCAGAAAATCCAGGCAGTAATGTTTAGTGAACGTGTGCAGTAATGCCCATGTGGCTTCCTGGCAGATGTCACTGAGGGGGGACTGCAGGTTCCAAAGCAGTAGTGGCTGTCGCCCTTGTGGAATTGGTGCACAGTCCTACTGGAGGCTCCTTCGCCAAGGAATAGCAGATTTGAACGCAAAGGAAGACCCATCAAGTGATGGTCCGTTTTTGCACGGCCCGACCAATCTTGGCGCCCACATAGCCAGCAAAGAGTTGATCGTCCACCCGGAATGGTTTGTGATCCAGATAAAATGACAACGCATGTTTTGGATCCAGACGGTGGAGTCTCTACTCCTACTTGGAAGGACGTGGGGGCGGGAAGAAGGTGGGCAAAGCGATGGCCTGTACTATGTGGAAAGAGGTACCCACTTTCGGAAGAAATGAAGGTCTAGTTCGAAGGACAACCTTGTCCGGATGGACAGCAAAGAAAGGAGGTTTTGAAGATAGAGCCTGAAGCTCACTCACCCTGTGAGCAGAGGTGATGGGAACCAGAATAGAAGTCTTTAAAGTCAAGAGTCTGAGAGGACAATTATGTAGTGGCTCAAAAGGAGCACACAGTAAGTTAACACCAGATTCAAGTCCCACTGGGGCATTACGAAAGGAATAAGAAGAAAGAGTTGAGTAATTCCCTTAAGAAACCTATTTACAATAGGGGACTTGAAAAGAAAAATATGATCCGGCCAAAGATAGACTGAAGAGGAGAACCTCTGAAAGAGGGGCAGAAAGGGGATCCACAGCCTTTGCTGTGCACCATGGCACAAATTTGTTCCATCTGCAGGTGTATACCGTTTTAGTGGAGGGATGGCTGGCTACCAAGATGACATTACAGACTTTGGGAGGAAATGTCGCCGTTCAATCTCCACGCAAGGCGGTGAAGGCTGGACAGGTGCGGTTGGAGGACCGTCCCCTGCTGCTGCAACAGAAGATCCTCTTGAAGAGGCAGTCTAATCGGAGGATCGATGGCCATGTTCAAGACCTCAGGATACAAGACTCTTCATGCCTAGTCCGAAGCCACAAGAATGACTTGGGCCCGGTCTTGCATCATCTTCAGCCCTCTGGGCAGAAGTGGCATAGGCAGAAAGACGTATAGAAGACTGCAATTCCACTTGTGTCGAAAGGAGTCACCAAGCAAGTACCGCCTTGAAAATTCCAATGCGCAGAACTGCTGACATTGCACGTTTTCTTTGGTGGCGAACAGATCTAAACAAGGCTCTCCCCACTGCTGAAAGAGACCTTGCACCACCTGCGAGTGAAGACGCCATTCATGATCCATCATGCACCGGCGGCTGAGTTTGCCCCCCCTGGCGTTCTGAGAATCTGCCAGGTGTTGAGCCACCAGGAACATGCCATGATGTTCCAGCTAGGTCTAAAGACGAAGAGCCTCCTGACATAGGGTCCAAGATCTCACCCCACCCTGTTTGTTGCAGTACCACATGGCGGTGGTTTTTTCCTTGAACACCTGCACTATTCTTCCTTTGACAGAAGGAAGGAATGCCTTCAGTGCAAGACAAATCGCCTGGAGCTCCAGAAGGTTGATGTGGAGCCCGGACTCCGCAGGAGACCAGAGGCCCCTGATCTCCACCTCCCCCATATGGCTGCCACATCCCAGGAGTGACTCATTTGCCATCACCGTGAACTGTGGGTGGGAGAGGGATCTGCCATTGACCCAATCCTGGTTCGTTAGCCGCCACTGCAATTGGTGTGCAGTGCCCTCCATAATCTGGACGCAATCTGAAATATTCCACCGATGCTGCGCCCACTGAAACTTCAGGTCCCATTGCAGAGCCCGCATATGCCACCTGGCTTGTTCCACCAGCAGGATGCAGGAGGCCATAAGGCCCAGCAGCCTCAGGGTAATTCTCACCAAAATCCAGGATAGAGGCTGAAACCATGGTATCAGACCGGATTTTCCAGACTCGCTGCTCGGTAGGATAGGCGCGAAACTTGTCTGTGTCCAGAACCGCTTTGATGAAAAGGAGCTTCTGAGAGGGAATCGGGTATGGCTTCGGCACATTGATAATGAACCCCAGTGAGTGCAGGAGGTCCGTCATAATCTGGAGATGGGAGACGACCGCCTGGGGCGAGCCCGCCTTCAGCCAGGCGTCGAGATAGGGGAAGACTGGAACCCCGAATCTGAGCAGATGAGCTGCGACCACCAGCATCACTTTCGTGAACACCAGAGTGGCGCTGATAAGGCCAAAGGGAAGCACTGTAAACTGAAAATGCTCAAGGCCTACCGTGAACCGTAGGTAAGGTCTGTGAGCTGGCAGGACGGTGATGTGAAAGTAAGAGTCCTGCAAGTCAACGCTACCATCCATTATCCATGGTCGAGGGCCGACAGGACCTGGGCTAATGTCAACATTTTGAACTTCTCCTTCCAGAGGAAGCGGTTGACGTCCCCGAGATCCCAGATAGGACGCAGGCCTTTGTCCTTCTTGGGTACCAGGAAGTAGTGGGAGTAACAACCACAACCTACTTCTGGGACAGGGACTTGCTCAATAGCTCCCTTGGCCAAGAGCCGAAAAATCCTGACGGAGAAGGGCCAAGTGATCCTCCGACATGCGATGGAGTGTTGTTGGCATTGAGGGAAGGGTAGTCTCGAAGAGGAGGGAGTAGCCCCTTCGGATTATCTGAAAAACCCACCTGTCAGACGTGCTGTTGTGCCAGTGGGGGAGGTGATTGCGGATCCTGCCGCCCACTGGCAACTGGTGGCCCTAAAAGGTCAGACTAGCAAGGTTTGAAAGCGACCGCAGAGGGGGCACTTGTTGACTGGCCCGCCTGTTGGCCCCCAGACCCACGGCACTGGGTCCCACGTCACCGGACGCGCAGAGATTGGGTAGCTTGCGCCAGCCTGTGGCCCTGGGTGGAACGTGTTGGGGCACCCCTTCCGTAGCCACGAAAGTCAGACAATGGGGCGGGAGGTGGCATCGAGGCCCAAGGATCTGGCCGTAGCTCTAGAGTCATTGTCTGCCTTGTCGCCAAACAGGCGACACCCATCAAAGGGCATGTCCAAAAGGGTCGATTGGACATCCCCGGAGAAGGCAGTGGACCTCAGCCAGGTGTAGCGCCTCAAGGCTACTGACGTAGAAATTGTTCTGCAGTATCCAGCCCACATCAAATAACAAACTTTGCTGCGTTTCTACCATCTGCGACCAAGAGACATGCAGTGTTCTTCCCAAAATGGTCCAGCTTCTTGGATTTCCTATCTGGGGGGGGGGGATTGGGCAGTAGAGAACAGACTTTGGATGTTGAGGCTTGGACCATCAAGCTCTCGGGGGTAGGGTGTTGGGATAGGAAACCTGGGTCGCCTGTGGCCGGCCGGAGGTGTTGGGCACTCAGCCTATGCACAGGAGCCCTTGTGCTGGGCTTGGACCAAGTGCCCAGAAGGATGTCTGTGAGGGCCTCCTTGAACGGCAGCAGGGGCTCCGAAGAGGCCGCAAACCTGCTGAAGCACCTCAGTCAGGAGGTTAGTCCTGACTGCCAGCGTAGGAAGTGCGAGGCCCAAGGACCTACGGAAAGCCACAGTGCAGGAGGCTCCCTTCTCTGTGGCCACGGCAGGAGGAAAGAGCATATCAAGGTCTGGGGAGGTATCCAGACCAACAGCCTCACCAAACTCCTCTCTCCAGTTCGGCTCTTGAAGCTGGTCCTCCAGAGGGTAAACAGACCCCTCCCAGTCCTCCTCCACCTCTTCTGGCTGCCACTCAGGGCGATAAGGAATGCTGGGATAGAACAGTGGTACATAAGTACCGGTCTGCGCTGGTGTTGGTCGACGCCGGTCCGGTTCAGTATCAAAGTCGAGGGGGAGGCAGGGGACACAACCTGCGGAGGAGTCAGAGGAATCGGCGCCAGGAGAGGTGTCGTGAGGTCGACTGGCACCAATCAGGATCCAGGTCTGGATCCCTGGGGGCCATGCAGTGCCTGGGCTAGAGCCGCCAGCATCGAAGGCCTAGAGCTCACAGCCAAGTCCGCGGGGCCCAAAGCCGCGTCAGTGGAGTCGGGCTGCCCAAAGATGGAATGGAGGGCTTCGTAAAATGCACAAAGCTAGGCAGGGGACGCTCCGGCTCCAGGGAAGGGGGGGCAGACAACAACATTCCGCATCCTGAGTCGTGTCAGCCAACGGACGGGAAGAAGGCAAAGAGGGACGGTGCTTACCTTCTTCTTGTGCTTCGACTTACCAGATGACTAAGACCTCAATGAAGAATGATGGTGGTGACTCCGCGAACAATCCTGCAACCTCCTCTCGACTGGGACCTCGAGCACAGCGGAGCGGACTGCTGGGCCTCCAAAAGCTTTCGGGTTCATGGCCAGACAGTGAGAGCATGACTTCAGGTCATGGTCACGCTCCAGGCACCAGAGGCACACGAGGTGTGGGTACATGACAAATCAATTTGTGACAGGAGTAAAGGCTTGAATCCAGTCCGACAATGTTTTAGTCAATAAATGACTAAGGGTACCGCCCTCTCAGGATCTGCACTGGCTGGCGCGGAAAAACAAAGAATGGACGTCAGCGCGCAGGGGCGGCGGCGACATTCCGGCGACCACGAAACCAATGACTGATCCGGAGTCAACCAACGCCACTTACCGACTCGCAGGGGTACTGCTAAAGAAAAAAATCTCCGGATCCAGTCTGATGCCTGGGGGTAATTCTAAGGTAAGGAATCTATAACTAATAGTCTCTTTCAGAGGACGCAGTCACGCGGAGCCGAATGGAGCCACCCGACAGCAAGCACAAGGGGTACTGCTCAGCACATTCTCCAGTGGTTTGCCTTCGAGCCACATGTTATACGGGTGGGCTGGCCGCTTACTAATCAGCATTGTTTTTGTTTTATTGATTGCCAACTTGTTTACTGTTCGAAATTCTACAATTTCAGGTGGTAATCTGGTTAGACAATCTTGGTTAGACTAAGTAGGACGATGTCGTCAGCATAGGCAAGGTGCGAAAGGGCTAAAGTACCAAGATGTGGGGAATGGGAATTAATTGTGTTACGTTTTGGTGACAGGTTGGATATGAATAGATTGAATAAATGTGGGGCCAGCACACAATCCTGCTTCAGGCCCTTATTTGTGTAAAATATTCTTGAAACTCTTGACCGTCCCGAAGTTTCACTCTTACCCATAAGTATAAAATAACATTAATTCTTTTAAAATTCTTTCTGGGATGTTGCATGATCGTAGTTTGGCCCACAGAAGGTTCCGGTCCACACTATCAAAAGAGGCTTTTAGAGCACTAAAACAGAGCTGCAAACTGTTTGTTCTCTGATATTAGGTAGATTGATAAGATGTTAGAGATTGTTCCAATCCCTTTTCTAAAACCAGTCTGGTCTGTAGGGATCAGGATAAGCTCTTCGGACCATTCAACCAGATCTTCCAGGATCAAGGAGGCAAGGTATTTTAATTCAACATCCAGTAATGCAATAAGTCTGTAGTTAGATGGATTAGATCTTTCTCCCCCCTTTGTATATTGGCGTTATAAGTCATCCTTGCCAGCTGCCAGGGATTTGATTTAGGAACTCAATGTCAGCAAAAAGATTCCCTAGCTGGGTGCTCCAGAAAACAGGATCATATATAAAGATGAACACCGTTGGGCCCTGGGGCACCATATTTTGCTTTTGTTTATTATACTTTTTAAAGCATCCACTAAGTAAGGGAAATCTATTGAGCTGAAATCTTCTGGCGAGTCAAGGTTTATTTGTGGCTTTTGCGTGGATGGAATTGTCACCACCTAGTTGGTGGGGATGACTTGAGGTCCTGCGAAGTCTGTGCCTGTTGAGGAGTAATATACTGTGTTTTAAATTACTGGTTTATAAAATTGGCCCAGTCCTGTTTCTGTACGCTTGATGTTAAGATGTTCCTCAGCTAGTATTAATGTGAATTATGATGGCTTGCGTTGTGTATTAATTTGACCCAGAAATTGTCTGCACACAATCTTTTGTTCTCCCATAGCTTCTTTTTATAAAGTTCTGTTGCTGAAATGCTTTACATATGACATCTTTACTGTTATTGGAGTGTAATTTCCTCAATGATCTTTAGGTACGTTCCTAATTTTTGCACCTCACTGGTTAACCCTTTGTATGGATTGGAACATATTACCTTATGCTGAGGTTTTGTCCTTGCGGTTGGAAGTTCTGTAAGAAAATTAGATCCTGCTTTTATCCTGTTGGTATTCACTAGTACAGACTCAGTGAGATGCTCTGTTACTGTTGTAAATTGCTGCTGATTCGTTCTGCTTGACCAGGTAAGGCGTTTTAAGTTTGTGTTCAAGTTAGATTCCTGTGATGTGGTAGTTTGCAATCTTGACCAATTCAAATTAAAGACAATGTTTTAGATTGAGTGGTCATACAGTGTGGTTTACTCTATATGGAAATGTGTAAGGAATAGCATTAATGGGAGCGTTATGATTGTGTAGTTGTTAGAAGGTGGTTCTGACCATCTGAGCCGCCGAGATTTTTCGCTTTTTGAACACCTAATTGTTGAGATTTTACTGTGGGAGAGCCTCATAAGTTGGGACTCGCCCATATTGAACTCATGATGAAAGACTGCATGGGGATTTTACCGGGGTTCCCCTGGTGAGGCTAGGCCGTGGCGCTGCAGCCGGAATAAGGGGCACCAGGCTGGTTGCATGCAGACACGTGTGTACATGCAGGTGCACAAATGTAAGGGTTTGCGCAGGGGAGATTCCTGGCGTGCGCAGACCAGGAGCAGCTACAAAGTGAATGGTGTGGCAGGACTTATGCAGAGCTGGGTGGTGACATGGAATAGGCTTTATACAATGGGAAGAAACAGAAGAGGAAGTCAGTGTGCTTTAATGTTTTCACTGAAAGACTGCTTCCTTATTCCCCTATGAGGATGGGGACCGCATGGGATAGTTTCACTTTCCCAGGGCCTACAAATTCCAAGACATGCACTGCAACTTAGGTGAGAAGAAGTATTCTGCAGAGTCTAAAGTCATATTTGTACTGCTTTTGGGTCATCCAGAAATGTCAGATTTGTCTGAGTCAGCTCATAACCAGAGCCTGGCTGGGGCGGACCCTGTTAGGCTGGATTAATGACCTTCCTCCCCAAGCTGTAGCATCAGAGGCCTAGCCCTTCACGATAAGCATTCCATGGGCGAAGGCCTCCTCTCCAAGAGGAGACGATGGGTGGAGTTACAGGTTAATCCATCAGCAGCTGTCACCTGGTGCCAGGCACCAAGCTGCTCTGGAGAGAAGGCAGCAAGGGTGGTGTGGAGGAGGGGGGGGGGGCTTTTCAGAGACCATGTGGCATGAGACCACTGGACGATGCCATTTTGAAGCGACCCAGAGGGCTGGGCAGGAAGAAGGGAGCAGGGGCAGAGACGTGATGTGTCGCTTTTTGATAGGGCAAACAGACTTCCCGTCAGCCCCCTCAAAATTGATCAAAAGAGTTTGCACAGGAAGAGTAGCTCTCCCTGGGGTGTGGTCTGCTGAGGAAGACTGGTGCTGGAGCCTGACACCATGGGCAGTTGGAAGGAAGAATTCCAACTGTCCCAGGATGCAGAATTGCGCCCGGAGGGGAGTCCAGGCCCAGTGAGCAGAAAGAAGTATGGGCCTCTGCGCAAGGAGAAGAGCCAGGTGGGAGGCTGGCGCAGGGAGCCAGTGAAGGCAGCTCCCAGCTAAGTTCCCCCTCCTTGAGACAAGGAAAGTGAAGGAAAGTGCTCCAGAAAGGTAGATCTGGTCATCTCGAACAAGAGGAGACCAAAATGAGGAAAATCTGCCTGGGGGCCGAGGTATGCCCCCCCCAGAAGGTTGGCGATCTTTGACCTCCCAAGGGACCGACGACGAAGCGCGTGGGGCTCCACCGCCAGTCCAAGATGTGCCCCCGGGGTGGGTCAGGTCCGGGGGCTGCCCCACAAGAAGCGGAAGTTGGGGAGCACCGTCATGCTACATGTGAATTATTCCACGGGGTACCAGGAGCCCACCCTGGCCCCCCCGAAGACACTGGTGGGGGCCTGGGCCCCGGTGACGGTGATTAGGGAGAGGGGGCGCACTGTTCCGCGTCCCCCCGTCGCGGGCGAAGTCAAGCTGGGGAGCGCTGTTAAACTCCCTGTGAAGTGGTCCAGGGGTTCAGGACCCCATCTTCGGGCCCCGACACGAGGAAGAAAAGCTGGGGAGCACCATCGCGCTCCCCATGAAGATGTCTGGGAGCCCGGGACTCCATATCCGGGCCACGAAGTGATGGCAGAGGGGGGGAAGGGGGGCGGGGGGAGTGCCGTCACACTCCCCCCCGAAGACCCGCCAGGCTGGAGAAAGCCTCGCGTCTGCCTGCCGGAGGGGCAGACCAGAAGAGAGCGGCACTGGCTCCCGTGGCCACACACGAGGGTGCGGGACGGACCGGGAGCCAATCGGAGCAGTTGGGGGTGGGCTCCAAAGGCTGCACTTACCTCCCCAAGTGCCAGAAATGTGGGGGGCCCGGGTGGGACTGGACCCCCGTGGAGAGGAAATGAAGAGGTAAGGGGTGCCCGGGTGGGACCAGGCCCAGAAAAACAGCCGGAGCAGCCAGGGGTGGGCTCCCCGAGCTGCTAGACACCTGGGGGTCCGGCTGGGACTGGACCCTCCAATGAGGCCAGGAAGCGGCGTGAGGCCGCCGACAGGGCAGCACGGCTCTCCCTGAAGCAGCTCTAACATGCATGGGCCTGAAGAAACGCGCCCCATAATGCCCTGCAGAGCCCAAGAAGGTCTGCAAAAAGAAACCGGTTTGGTGGTGGCCCCAGGAGGATGGGGTTACCGCAAAAGGCATGAAAAGGTGCAGGGGGAGCTGCAGGAGCAACGCAGTCTCCACCAGCACGAAGGAAGAAAGTCCTTCCCTAAGTCTCTAGGGACTTGCAAAGAATAACCCCTCTAGGGCTCAACCCAGTCGTCAACAGCAACCTGTGGCTGGAACTTTTGTTCTTCAGCTGGGGGTGCGTTAAGGATTGCACCAAGGAGTGAAATATGAAGGGCTGAGTTTGGGGAGGTCTGAATGAGGGCATCCCCTGGAGGTGAAGAGGTAATTGCACCAGAAATGCATTTACCCATGTTATTTCTTTTTAGATGGACTGAACGTCACATGTGTAACGTGAAGTACCTGTGTATGGGGGAGTCATAAGCAAAGTAGGGTTATGTTGCTGGACACTCCTGCTAGGGTGTCTGGCTGTATCTGCCTAATCCTGTGATTTTAACTGACACCTTTTAGGGGCTTTAATTGCAATGCATTATAATTGTTATCAGCTGTGATGAGTACCTAATTAAGTGATGCCCAAACATGTATTCTTGCTACTGCGTTAGGGTAGGAACCCAGACTGTTCGCCACTAAGATGTAGAGGTGTATACGGTATGGACAGTATGAGATGCTCACCAATAGAGAAAAGGTACCCCCTAATATATTTTCAGGTCCTAGAGGAGGGGGAAAAACAGAACAGAGCATATACAGAACCTCCGACCTATATTTCTTTCATCTCATTAAATATGCTGGGCCCCTTTCTACAAATAAGAACAGTTATTCTGAAGCAATCTTGAAATAGATACGTCCATTTTATAAAAAAACATTTTTTTGTTTTTTACTCATTTTCTAAGTACATATAATTTTTTTTAATGAATTGTTCATAATAAAGTTTCAAAAATCAATAAATCAACATGTCTAATAGAAAAATACAAGATTTTACATTGTGCTGAATAAATCATACCCCTACATACTCGACCATTAAAAACAAACATTCACTCCATAGCATACCAATCATTCATCCTGTCACCCCCCAAGTGTAAAGTTAAAATTCTAACTCGTATAGCACATGAGGGAACCGTACATGAAATGTTTCAACAAACAATCTCAAATTGAAAACATGTGTTGAAAATTTCCAACTTTATCAACAGACAAACAATATTTCTCTTCTTTTTTGTCTATCCTAGAAATTATGGTTTACTTTGTTTTTCTTTAGATTTTATTCAGTCAAACGGTTCCTTAGCGTCAATGGTCGACGTACGTTTCGGTGGAAAGAGAAAGATTTTTTTTTAAAACCACCTTCTTCAGGGCCACAAATTATACAGTGCTAATGTAGAGTAGGACGGGGAATTATCTGGTAATCATTGTAGTTATTCTGTGCGTAAATTAGTTCATGTCGTATATCACTATTTTGGACATCATGAATACTTCTTTTCATATCCAGAAATGATTAAAAATGAGACTATATAGCCACTTGATTCATGGGCACGCTTTTTATGGACATGAGGTAGTCGGCAGGTTTTATTCAGGATATAGAGGAATGGGCCTCAAGACATAAAGTGCCTCTGATTTTCCGATATTCTTAGGTAAGGCGATATCAAACAATCCGTCGGATCGACAATGGCGAATCGTCCAGCATATTTAATATGAGATAGGAAAGAAATATAGGTCAGATAGAGGTTCTGTATATGCAGTATGAGATGCTCAGTCAGGGTCGTGTCACCAGGGCAGGTGTACCTATTTTATTGCTTGTTGAGATGATGGGGTGGGTCGCCACTGGGATGGTACCAGTTGGCAAGGCCCTCGCTCCAGGTTGTATCAACCCACTGCATTAGGGGGCAAGATTAGGTGCATACATGGGAGTGGTGGTACTAGACCCCATCCCCCCCTGCTGGGAGGGGTGGAGATGTTATGCAATGTCACAAAGTAATTCCAACAGCTTATGTATATTTGTAAATTGGCGCATAGTATTAAGTAGTGTATGTGTTTAATAAATGTACTCTTACTTTTATAAAGCAAAGTACAGACTGGACAATCCATTGAGTGTTATTTCTGCGTACCTGTAATGGTGATTACTAGCCCACACCACCTCTCTTGAGTAAGCCATAGATTGCTCTGCAATGCTACCCTCCAAGAGTCAAGCGCTACAGTAGGGTATTTGGTTCCCAGTGATGGACAAGTGTGACATGTTATTTGTGCAGGCCTCACAGTTACTGCCTCGTTTTCCAACCGAAGTCAATTGTCGACTTGGACCCGTCACCGTGATACATGTATTTGGGAGGATTATCTTCTTATTTTTGGTTGATCACACTCATTCCCATGTACTCTAAGGCTGTCACTAGCTGCTGGCCATTAGAATCTGGACGAGTCGGCCCGTTTGAAAGCTGCTGCTTTAAGCTCCAAAAAGTATTTGGCTGTCAAGATTGTCTTCATCAGGTGTGTGGAGCAAGTTTACATTAAAATCTTCAGTCAGAATAATGTTCCAAGCTGGTTCTGCACAACGCAAGTCCGAAATGGCTTTGATTAGGAGTACATTGTTGTGCTTTTTTTGTTAGACCGTTGGTTGTATATAGTAATCAATCAATATTACTGATGTCCTTTTTCCCCAGACAGTGATGACCAAGTTTAATGGGCTGAAAACTAGGATCTGGAGAATTCAGCTGCTCTGATGTAATATTTCGAGCTAGCGCAACAAACTGCCAGTCCCCCCTTTGCACAACCATAATAATTGCATTTTTCTGCCACAACTGTGTAGTGAGTAGAACCAAATATGGGGAGATCTTCCAGTGCCCATGTCTCTTGCAAGGCAATTATGTCACAAGTGTCCCACTCGTGACGAGGAAGACCTTTGAGAAGCTTTTTTGCTCCAGCTATAGTCCAGGACAAAATATGGATTGCTTTTTCATAAGACTTACTAGTTTTATCTGTTCTAGGTCAGTCTCTATTCCAGTTGGATGAGGGTACCTGGAAGCCAGTTCCATTGATTAGAGCTAAAATTAGTTACCACTTGCCGGTCTGTAGTCGTTCTGTCCAAGGTCACCTCTGTGCTACTGAATCCCTTAGCATTCTGTAGTATTGAATACACTTGTTTGGAGACCAGTAGATAGATAGAAAATCCTTATTCGGTTTTTCAAACAGAAAAAACCATAAAAGCACAATAACAAATAAAAACTTGATGTACAGAGATAAAATACCCAGGTATTAAATATGCATTAATAACAGACACAAAACATATCATGATAGCAGCAATTCTAGACATTTAACTCGCCCTGGTGTTTGAGTTTTAAGGCAGATTTTAAAAAAAACAGTCAACAATAATGTACTTTCGGGGTTTAACATTTGTAAATAACAAAGGGCTGGTCTAACCTGGGTAAAGTTCTTTTTTTTTAAAAGGGGCTTTAGATCAAACCTCCGGGGTAAATCGTAAAAAGGGACAAATAAATAAAAAGTGCACCAAGTTCTGCGGAGACTCATTGTCACAGCCGCAGTTTGGCCGCACTTGACCACGATGACAACCCCTTGGAACAGATAAAAGAAGATGAAAATAATCCAGCCGGAACTTGATTAACAAGTGTCGCTCGAAGCCCGACAAGGGCCAGGATAAATAAGGCTCCATTGAAGGTGTAGTTTTCAACATGGCGTGTTTTCGAACACTCAGTTTATTTAATTCCACCTCTTCACGATTCATTTGTCGTGATAAGGAAAAGGTTTTCCTCACAAACTCTACATCAGCAAGTGTAATCGACTCGGGGTTAAAAAAAACAGTTGTTTAAGGAAGATGTTTTCTGCCACCACGATATCATTAGCTTCCACATGCCCCCAAAGTTCACTACCGTAACTCCCTATTGCCACACTCTTTGCCTGATAGATCTTTAATAGTGCAGCAATAGAGCTTTTACCCATTTTCCTGGCGAAATTAAATATTGCAGCGTTAACCCGAGTTCTCCCCCCTTTTCCTTTGGAGTAATGGTCCCCATTTCAACTGATCATCGAATAACACTCCCAGATAAGAGAATGTTCTCGTTGTGGGGACCTTCTCCTCGTTAACCCTAAATAAATACGGTTTCTTAGGGCGCTGCCTCACCTGCATTATGAAAGATTTGGTGTTGTTAATCGATAAGTCACGAGCATCCATGAATCTATAAAAGGCATTTAATAGGGTTTGAAGACCTCTTGCGGTCCTAGCCAAGAGGACGGCGTCGTCCGCATATAATACAGGCAAACCCTTGCGGCCGACATAGGGGTAATCTGTACCAGTATTTAATAAAAACTCCTCCAGATTATTAATATATAAATTAAAAAGAAAGGGGGCCAAAATACAGCCCTGCCTAACACCCCTATGAACACTAAAATCCCTTGACACCCTTAGATCCTGTAAATACCTCACGTTGGCCTTGGTATCCTGATGCAGGTCCCTCAGAAGGTTAACCAGGTTAGGCTCCACCCCCATGGCTCCCATGACCTCCCAGAGCTTACCCCGGTTGACACAGTCAAACGCGGAGGAAAGGTCCATGAATGCCATGTGGATAGTGCCCTGCCGGGCCATGGTATATTTCCCTAGGTCCATGTACAGGTTGAGGCATTGCGCTATTGTTGAGTGGCCAGGCCAAAACCCATATTGGATTCTGGAAATGATCCCGCGCTCATTGGCCCAGGCAGTTAACCTGTTCAGGATTACTCCACCCACTACCTTGACCACGGAATCGATGAGCGAGATCGGCCTGTAACAGGTAGTACTATTACGGTCACCTTTCTTAAATACTGGTACTATCGTAGATGTCCCCCAAGACCTAGGGCAGCCATGCTCTGCAGCTGCGTTAAGCACAGCGGTAAGAACTGGCGCCCAGAGAGATACTTTGAATTTAAATAAGTCCGGAGGCATACCATCTGGGCCAGGCGCTTTGTTACCAGTAGTTTATTAGAATCTCGTTTAGACTGATCTGGTTAGTATTTCATCTGAGGAGCTGGGTACCAAGGGATTGTTTGTGAGGATAATTTTATACCCAGGCTACAAATTGCTTAGAGCCGTTTAATAACCGAGCTACCTCTGCAGACTGCCTTGCATTTAATGTTTGTTCTTTGGCGTCTTTTTGTCCTGCTGGAAGGAACTGGACTGCCAGAAGATCGGCCGTGTGTATCTGGGTTAGATCTGGAATTACCGCTGTGAGTCTTAATATATTACTTCTGTTTAAGATGTCATGTCTGCCTTGTAATTCATATTCAGGTGTCCATATTATCTGCTGTGCTGTGTGGTTGGACTTTATTAAATCCCTTAAATTTACCTTGCAAGTCCTTCGATATGGAATTTATCTGGTTTGCAATGTGAAATCTTAGTTGGCGTTGCGGTAGCTGGTCATCTTTACCAGCCTTCCGGAGTACGGCATTTTTCTAGATACCTCTGGTAGTGCTGAGCAGTTAATCTCTTTGATTTCCAGGTGCTGAGAGCCCATTGTAGTGTCTGGGCTGGTTAAATATTCAGTTTTCTCGATTCATGTTTGCATTGTTAACAGAATTAGGACTTTCCGTTATTGCGGTTGAGTAATTTTTAACTTGAGGAAATGATTGTACAATTGGCGAGTAATGTGAGCATGAAGGTACCCGATTGGTCCTTTTATTATTACCTTCTCTTTCTTTTCATGCCTTGATGTCTTGTGTGCCAAAACTCACTCCGTCAGCCAATGTGTGTGTTACTGATTATACTTGATGGTTAGTGTGGACCGAGGCAGTGGTGTCACTGGTTTGTGTTTTATGAAACCCTAATGCTTTTGAGTTTGTTCCTACAGACCCCTTATTTAAGTCAGTTTCGGTAGGCGGAGGAATTGCTGGTGTTGGAGAAGGAAACTCCTCTGATTTTCGTACGATGCAACGTGATAAAAAAAAATCGGATATACTTTGGTTGCGCTATCCGTTGTGTATGCCTTGCTTTCCTTTCTCTTTTTTGCCTTCTGTATTGCAGCAGTGGTTTTAATGGGCTTGGAGAGACCTTCGGTTTCATAATTTGCTCGGCATTTGCACATTCAGCCATTTTTATGGAGAGTGGCTGAGTGGAGTTGTTAGTTCCAAACTCAGTAATTGGTGCTACCGGCGACAGCTGCTCGTTTAAGGTTGGACCGGTATGATCTTTATCCAAGGACACCGGAGGAGTTAGTAATAACAAATGTTTGGTTAAGACGGAGAATCTGTTCCATCAAATTCGGTAAAAAGCTTAAATTGAGCCGCATGCACCTGCTGGAAGTATGTGGATTTGTGTTCTCGTTATTAGATTGGTTATTTATTTATAAGGTTTTATATAGCGCTGGCTAGACCCAGGGGTATCAGAGCGCTTTACAAGAGTTTGAAGAGGAACATAGATAAAACATTTGCTCGAAGATATAGCATTTAGAACCATTAGGACAAAAAGCATAAATTGAAATAGCAAGGAATATTTACATAAAGATTACATGCGGCTTTAGCGGGTAATGAGTAATATGGATAGGGTAGGGGGTGAGGAATAGATAGAGGAAGGGGAAGAGGAGTAGGTGGAGGGATACTGTGAAAGGGGATGGGTAGGAGTAGACCAGGGAAGAGAAGTTGGAGGCAGGGAGGGGAACTAGGGAGGAAGGGGGAGAGAAGCTTAAGGGAGATAGGCAAAGAGGAGGAGTGGAGAGGTGAGAGACTGGATGGTAGTGTAGGGAAACCTGACAGAGGGAAGCAGAATAGGGGTCAGCGTCCGAGGCAAGGATTATGGACCCCAATATTTATTAAGAAGGTGCAGTTTTAGATTTTTTTTGAAGCTGAAGTAGGAGGGGTTACAACACAGGTCTTTGAGAGGGTATTCCAGATGGTTGGGGCGGTTCCGGAGAAGGAGCAAAAAACGGTGTGGATTTTTTTTATTTAGCAGAGGAGGGACTAGAACAAGAGCATTGGTGCTCATCGGTCGAGAGCAGCCTGTTTTGTGGAGCTTATCCGAGAGGTACAGTGGGGTCTTTTGATGGAGGGCTTTGTGAGTGATGCATGCAATTTTGTTGGAGGATCACCTTCGACGGGCAGCCATTTGAGGGCTTTAAGGGCAGGGGAGATCTGGTCAAAACTTTGTAGTATGTGATGAACCTAGCAGCTAGGTTGAGCAAAGATTCAAGTTAAGTTGTCCAATTTCAAGTTTATCCCTTCAATGTACGATGCAATAAAGTTCATTAGATTTCGATGAATATCTAATTTGTCTGAATGCAAAATCAGAGTATCTGTTGATGCTTATAGTGATTGCAACAACGGGGAAATGAATTCCATCTGGGTCGGTGTCTTATCACTTGCCCTGTTGACTGTTGGAAGAAAGAGCCGGTCACTTTCCTGAGCTTTGGGTGGAGAGTTTATTTCCAAGTTGGAAATCACATAGGACACTGGATGAGGGCGAGATTGATTATTGCAATTTTGAGGCAACATTGTTTTTTTTTGTTTTTGTACCTTGCCTGTTTTGACTTTGGTTAAGTTGAGGGTCTTCCTGATCTTAGTGACACTTCAGTCAGCGGCTCTTGCAAGTTTACTGTGAAATTGCTAGCGTTCAAATCATCCTCGTCTATTAGTGGTATACATAGAAATTGGCATGAAAGATCAGATTCTTCAGTGCTCAGTTGAGAGGTTTGTGGGGTAGACTTGTAACCTTGACCTAGACCTTGTCCTAGAACCTGAGGGAATGTGCCCGATGGCTTGTCTTTGGTTTTGTTATCATGGTTTGTCTAGATTTGACTAAATACTTGCTCCATCGGTTTTGATTAGGCTGAGTGGCTACATTTGGTTTACCATTTTATTGTTTTCTGTGCGATCGGTGTGTACAAGAGATATTATTGAGGTGTGGTGCAAGGCAGAGCCACTGACAGTATGTTTCCTGCCTTGATCTTCTGCTTGGTGACTTTAAGCACAGGAGTTTTGATCCACGTTAGCAGTGAGTTAGTTGGCCCTGTGGCATTATTGGCGAGGTTCTCATCCATTTGCGTGACGGACCCGGATGAAGTCTTGAGGGGGGCCAAAGGAGTCCTCAAACCAGGAGTGTCTCCTGTTACTACAAATGTAACTGATCCCGGGTCCTTAAGAAATTGAAATTGTGTGCTTTTGGGCCCTGGTGCACTTAGTTGATCTTCCAAACATAGTAGCTATTGGGGAAATTAATGAACTCCTTGGTGTAGAACTTGCTCCGTTTAAGTTTACGGTTTCCTTGGTGTTATGTTTTGGTTTAGTTCCTTTTTTATGAGCGGCTGTTTAATCCCCGGTGTCTTCCTGACCTTGCCAGATCACATATTTACTTGGGGTTTTGCCCCTCCTTGGATTCCTTTTAAGCTTGCTTGTTTTCCTTGTTTTTATTTTATTTAACTTCTCGGGTGCCATTTGCTGGCACTAGTTGATTCACTGTGTGCAGGTTGGTTACTTGACCAGGGAGCTGGGGGTAAAGAAGAGCTGATAAGCAGTCACTGTGTGCACACCTGCTGGGACAACACCTGGAATAAATGGGACGTGGTGAATTAAAGATCTTAACCCCCGCTGTGACCCGCTAGTCGTTCTGGACTCTGTCCTCAATACCCTTCCGTCCTGGGAGCCAACTGCTGAGGGCCAGCAAACAAGCAGGGACACCACAGCGTGCCTGCAGGCAGCACCTAAACCTGGGCGGGCCGTCTCCGCTGGCCACCAGGTCACACATTTGGCAGTCACCTGCTAACTGCGGCTGCGCTTGTATTGTGCCCGCTGGAGGTATAGATCCCACGAGGTTGGCCTTTTGAGCGGTTGTGGGTCTCAGGGGACAGGTCTGCAGAAACTGCTAAGACACAGCAGTGTTAGGCGCTATTGCCAGACCACTGCTTGCTCCTCAGCATCAACTCGTATGCAGGAGCCAGAGTAAGCCGAGCAAGCAGGTGCAAGCTGAAGGGGCAGAGGCGACCGGGGAATAAAGCAGGAATCAAGAGCTGAGCAGGAGCCGAGTAGGGGGCAGGGCTGACTCGTGAGACGCTGCTGGACCAGTCAGGAGCAGGCCCAAGACTCTTGGCGAACGTTCGTGCTCAGCTCTCTCCACCCCGCCTCACCTCTGCCGGTTGTCGTTTTTCCGTTTTGCCTGCTACCTACGGTCTGGCTCAGGGCTCCGGTGTGGATCGGTGCTCCCAAACGCCAACCTCCGGCACTGCAACTACCAGAAGCACTTCTGCGGCCAATCAACCACTGAAATGCTGAAGGACTTAGACCCTGCAGCTGCCGGGGGGTTGGTGACGGACGACTTCGCGCTACCATTGTCACGAGGTCAGAATGCACCACGTTCTCGCATAGCTAGGGAAGCCCGTGTAGGACAGAGGCTGGGCTATGGCTGATGCAGTTAAAAGCCTCTTCCATTGCCATGAAAGGGGCGAAAGGCAGACTGAGGACCAGGAGTCACTGAGAGGCCCAAGAACCAGGCCAAAGCCGGTGAGTCCTTGAAGCGCTCCAGCGTAGAGTCTGCCTCCTCTTCAAACAGATGAGTCCAATCAATGTGCATGTCCATGAGACTGGCCTGGACATCCCTCGAAAAGCCAGATCTTAGTCAGGTGTAGCACCACAAGGCCACCACTGACGAAACCACACTGTCCTGCGATTCAGTTGTATCCAGACCACACCTAATGGTGAACCTTTCTGCATCCCTCCCATCTCTCACTCCTTGGGAGAGCACAGCCTGGGCCTCCTCCGGGACCTGTAGCAGCACTTATGCAACTGTTTACCATAAGGTATGCGAGAAACTGCCTGAAAGGCTGCTTCTTCAAACGGCGTGGTTGGGGCAATGATAATCACAGTACAATAGTCCATCTTCCATTGCCTCAGGACCCTGGGTATCCGGGTTAATGGTGGTATGGTGTAGTGGAAGTGTGGACCATCTGATCGAAAAAAACATTGCACATGGACCCTGGTTGCTATAACCTGTCCAGCGTTGGTTGGGCCCATTTGTGGAAGATGTAATCCACTTGTTTTTGGTGGAGCACCGATTCCTGACAGTCCAATAACGTTCAACAGCATGCTGGCCTAATCATTTTGTGGACTAAGATGATGCTCCACAGAAATGTCCACGATAGGAGGTAGCCCAGTCCCACAGTGACTGCACCTCTGCCCACAGCAGACGTAACTCGGTTCCTCATGGTTTGGTGATTTAAATCAATGTAGTCTTGTCTGTTCTTATGAAAACTACTTGAGATGCCAGCCTTAAATGCTTGAAGACCCAGTCTTATGGCCCGGAGCTCCAGGCTTCCATGGAGGTATCGGTTGTATCACTGTATTAGATGTAGGATGCAAGGGAAGACCTATTGAAATTCGTAGGGACCTGCCATCAGACCAGCACTTCATTCAAAGTCCCTGTGACTTGGATTAAGTTGTTCCGTGGCCATGAATGGGTTTCATTGGTTGTCCAGTTCTTGTTGGATGTCCCTCATGCAGGATCAAAAGGGTAGAAGACGTCTGCATGAATATAGATGCCGCGGAGACTTCCACTCTCACTGTGCCCAACTGTTAGGCATGAAATCTTTGCCATGAAATAAAGCTTTTTAATGTTTACGCTTAGGTGACATTTTTTCCCCAGTTGTGTGTCCAGTATACCATGAACTGTAGTCTTCTTTAAGGATCTGTGGATGACTTGTCAATGTTCAGTGTCGAGCCTTATCTGCGGAAGAGTGATGCAGGCAATGGTCAAAATGTTTGCAGTTTCCTTTGATGGAGCCTTGACCAGTCACGCTTGTTAATTCTTTGTTTGATTACTTAAAATCTTACAATGCGACACTATACATATAATAAATGATACAATATAAAACAACTAAAACAAGATAAAAAATGCATCAAATTTGTTTTAAGCCAGTTGCAATAGATACAATCAATTTCATGGTATGTATATATAAAGTGTTCATTTCATAATGTAAACAAAGTTTCATACTGTGCTAGTGTTTTCTTAATTGTGATCTTCCAATTTGGCTCCTACTCTTAATAAAAACTTTACGAAAGCAGAATTCATAATTATATCATTAGGATGCAGACATTATCAAAGCTTGCCTACATGACCTTATTCCTCAAGCATTAAAAAGTATCTTAAGTATAGTTTCTTTCAATTTGCAGTTCAGGGCGGATACATAATAAACTAATAATGTTCTCCTCTCCGGTTTTACATAGTCTACATAATGTGTTCCCTTCCGACTTTATCCATGGAGGGAGATGGCATAGTCAAGGTAGTACACCAAATCTTGCCTTTATCAAGATTTGTTTTTTAATGACCATGGTATTTCTAAATATGGTTGAATCTGCTTTTTTGAAAACCCACTCAATGGCCATGCATGTTTTCTTTTTGCAAATATGTCTATCTCGTACAATTGATAGATTTGTTATTTTATTGATTGCCTTTTTAAACGATTCCTTCGTTATTGTGGTTTTCGAGATTGATATCACGTCAAATTCTTCCAGCCTGTTTTTAAATATTTCCAGGCTTGTAATTTTCTGTTTATTTCTTACCATAGTAGCCGAGACATTTGATTTTCATGGTCATTTTTTATCCTGTATCATACTTTGATAAATTGGCAATTTCTTGCGTACAACTGGTTATTTAGACCAAACTCCAGCCTTATTTGTGCTGGTGATGCGTTATTTGGTAGGTGAAAACGGGATTTAAAAGTTTTTGAAACTGCATTGTTTATAATCACAGTGTCTTTCCCACTTAGCGCCTCACTACTGTATGTTGAGGTAGGCAGGAGTTTTGCTGATATAACCTTTAAAAAGGGGCGATCATTAAGATTTCCTAATGGTTTCTGCAGGATCCTGAATGCTGCCGTCAGAGCGTTTGCTTTCCTTTGTATATCTAATTTTTGCAGGCGAAAGTTTCCATTGTCATCGAATAATACTCCCAAGTACCTGAATGATTAAACTTGTTCTAATTGGATATTCTCCAGAAACCTTTGGATGTTTTAATCTTGCGTTTTTAGTGATAACCATAACTTTAGTTAAACTTAACTTTAGATAAACTTCATTTATCACCATCCAGTTTTCTTTTGAATAAGAGTCTTTTCGATTTATTAAGTGTTGCAATCCCACTTTTGTTTGGCTTAGGAGAATGACATCGTCTGCATATAGCAGATTAGATATTTGGTTGCCAGCTAATTTAGGCGGGTGTGCATTTATTTCATTCAGGACCTCCGTTAAGTCCGCTAGAAACAAATTAAAAAGTAGAGGGGCCAATACACACCCCTACTTAAGACCTGCTGTTAATATTTCCTTGGTTAGTGTCTGGCCATCCCCCATCCGCACTCTAACTCATGTATTGGTGTACAAAAGTTGAATTAATTTTAGCAATTGCTCCGGAATATTTTTTTGCTGTAGTTTTCTCCATAGAAAACATCTGTGCACACAAAAGCCGATCTAAAATCTACAAAGCACAAGTACAAAGGTTGTTTTGTCCATTAAAAGTGATAAGGCTAATATATTTGTTGTAGTTCCAAGTCCTTTAATAAATCCAGTCTGATTCAGAGGTAATATCTTATCCGTTGTCCATTCAGCGAGATTTGTAAGTAAAATCCCCGCAAACAGCTTCATATCTGTTTCTTGTATAGTTATTAGTTGATAATTTTCAGGGTGGGCCCAGTTTCCTTTTTTATAAATAGGGGATATTAACGACCCTCTCCAGGATTCGGGTATATTTGCCATCCGTACTATTTCTTTAAACACTTCTGTGAGGTGTTCTGACCATAAATCCGTTTTTTCTTTGTAGAGGGCGAACGGAATACCGTTGGGTCCTGGTGCCCCATCTTTTTGTTTGGTGATTAGTTTAGGGACTTGTGATTTTGATATGTGAATTTCACCATCATTGTTATAATTTGGTGTATCCATCCTGCCCCGAGTACCTTCCCTTATTTTTGCTTTTATTTTCCAATCAGAGTTTAGATGATTTACCAGAAAACGAACCCATTCTTTTTCCGTTAGTGTAGATGAGACCACTGACTTATTAGGTCTCACTACACCATTTATCGTTTTCCAAAATTCCCTTGAATTTGTTTGGTTGCTTGCGTAAAAAGGTTTTGACCAAAAGTTTCTTAGAATGATTTCTTTCATTCCAGATCAGTTTCCTCAAATTCTGATTTAGGGTTTTTAATATAATTGGTAATTCCTCATTATGCGGAAAATTGGTACTCTGTCTCCTTAGATTGTTACGAGTCCTTCTCAGTTTTTTTTATTGTGTAAGGTAAATTAATATCGGATTTCCTTTTCTCTCCTTGTAGGACTTGTGTCTCCTTAACCTCAGATACAGAGTCCTGGGGTTTGACAAGTTTACGAGTAAGGTTTACCCATTGTTCAATTGGGGAAGTCAAGATCTTATCTTCAAATCAATCTCTAATGAGTTTTTGCACCAGTTCATTGGTCTCCTCTTTGTTATATACCGTCCAGATGAGTTTCCTGTAGTTGATAGTTCCCGTCTGACCTTGCAAGGACAGGTACGTTTGATACTTTTTACTCGAAAAATGTGTAGTGTTTGTTGACTATGATCACTATCAGGGACCTTTATCAATTGATACAAAGTAATGTTGTTAAAGATATTAAGTGATGCAATCGTATAGTCAATCATTGACTTTGCATTATGGGACTGAAACGTAAATGCTGGTGGTGAATCTAACGTGAATCTCCCATTTAATATTCGTAGTCCCATTGCTTCCATGTCTTTTACAAGAAAAAATCCTATTTCGCCTCGAAGGGGTTTTGTTTCTATATCTAGTACCTGGTGAGGAATAGCCCATTAATGGTCTTGTGACTGCGTGATGTCATCTCTGATAAAAGGTACTAAAAGATGTAGATTTGGTACGGTGCGGTCGGGGGGGATCCGGGATGTGGGGGGGGGGGTGTTTGGGGAGTTTGTTTTTCAACTGAAATGCATTTCCAAATATCCTCCTTTGGTAAAATGTCAACGTCATCATGGGGGCAATGCTTGGGCCGGAACTCCTGGATCTTCAGGGGCCAGTAATTTATGTGTTTGTTGCCGAATAAAAACAATTTTTAAAAAATGTAGATTTTATACTTACAGGGGATTTTAATCTAAACGTGGGGCATCCAACATTTGTTCCAACAAAAAACTACTAAGGGTGGCACATATATTAGCCCGTGTACTTTGTGTCGGATGTATATATACATCTATCAAAAATAGGGTCTTTAATTTCATTTGATTGATTGTTCTATATATTAACTTTACCGTTAGGATTTTCGGGCCAATTGTATCCAGTTGTTCATGTTCTACTTGTAAGTCGATTGATATGAATGTTGCTAATCCCCCCACTTGGATGCCCATATTTATGTTGTTTGATTGCAGGCTCATAATAGCCTTTATATCCCTGTAGCATAATTGGATTGGTTTCCCATGTTTGTTGTAGCAAAATGATCTGATAGGAGTTAGACAGAGTTTAAGTGGGCATTGTTGACCTTACTTCCTACCCCATTTATATTCCATGAGCACATCATGAATATTTCACCATCCTTTTTTCCTTCCTTTGTTGTAGTAATAGCTGTATTCGGTCATGGGTCCTTATTACCGTGTAAAGCCGATGATATCCATTTTTCGTTTATTCCTGTTGGCTTTTCTATTTTACTTTGGGCCAGTATTGCCTCAATATCTCGCTCTGATCTTCCAAGGGCATTTTTCAGTACAGAGAGAACCAGCTTGTTCTTTCCTTTTCGTGTCATATCCTCTTCGTTAATGAGAGGAGTTGGGTATACCTTTGGAACTGTCCTACAGATTATTATACCCCAGCTGTTGAATATTTCTTTTTCGTTTAGGACTTGTTCTGCTACAGACACAGAATTTACAGTTAGCAAGGTCGATGTCTGGGTACCCTCAGTATTTGGTATGAATCCTATAGATTCAATTTCCTTACTCATCACTTTTGCTAGTGACGGGATTGATTTGAAGAGGCGAAGGAGGTTTCCTCTATTTAGTGTATCTTGACTACCTCTAGAGTCGAATTCTGGTTTAAAAATTAACTGTACCTTCTCATTGACTGGCAGATCTTTATTCCTTTCTTCATCTAAATTTTGTAGGACTTTATATGTAACTTGTTTCTCCTCACCATATCTTTCAACAACCATATGACCCAAGTTTGGTAAGCACCGGATAATTTCAGCTTGCTCTATTATATTGTTTTGTTTAAATATTGCTTGGTTTGGTTTCTTTTGCTGTTCTACATTTAGCCCGTATTGTTCGTTCCGATTGAGTTATTTTTAAGCTTGTACTATGGTGTATGTTATGATCCCAAACCTGAGGCCTATGTACTACCGGGCCAATATATGTTTTTTTCTCCTCTTTCTTGTACCATTCTTTGGATTTTAGGGGAATTGGTAGGTTCTTTGACTTCACCAACTCTTCAGGTGGTATACTTTTTATATCCTCTGGTGCATGTTCTATAATGCAACCATTTCCCAGTGGCTTAAGTTTCTTTTCACTAGTTCTTTCCTCCCCTATCTAAAATTCATTCTGGGTTTGTTTTATTTTATCTGTTGTAATGGCTATATCTCTCTGATAAATTATTTGGTCAATAGTTTGTTTTTCTTTTTTAGTGAATATGGCGAAATACTTATTCTTGTTCTTTATTATGGGAGACCGCTTTCCGTACAAGACATTTTCCTTGTTTCCCTGATGGTTCCCTCTATAGATCTTTACCTTCACTGCCTATTTCTGGTGGGGTTTAATCTTCAGGCTGTGTTGGTACTGTAATTTTCGGTTCAGTTTTTTTTTCTTGCTTTACGTAGTATTTTCCCATGTCTTTTTGTCATAGTAAACAATGGGGAAACTGGTTCTTTGACTTCTTGGCCATCCGTTATCTTTTCCATTTGAGGAACTGACGGTTTTATGCCTATTATCTTCTCACCATCCTGACGCCAGGTCCGCAGTTTTGTCTGTGTTATTAGTTCTTTGCCATCTTGTTGCAGAATCCGCAATTGTATAGTGGTTAGTTGATCTGGGCCATTCAGTTTTTATGGGACCAAGTTGTTCCATATCGATAACTGTAGTAATATTGTCTTTTTTTATTTTACAACTGTCCTATTTATATTTCTACCACTGGATGTTCATTTTGGCATCTTCTAGTATGGTATTAATGACCTCCGGTATTGTGGCCAATTGGTCTATTATAGGTGCACATGTGCAATCTGTATTTGTTTTGGCACTTTCGGTTTGGGCTCTAACTATCAAGCTATTCAGCTGAGCAAGTTTATGATCTATGCCAGCTACTGTATTTGCCATCACTCTGAGTAGGTCTATTTGGATGTCCATTGTATTTGACTGATAGGTTAGTGCTTCCAACGTTAATGATTAAGTTTGGTAGAAAATATCCCAGATAGAGCCCAAATCCTGGTTGCCTATAGTTTGTGTCTTGTTTATTCAGATGCTCATGAACAATGTTAGTAGAACTTTTGAGTACAATACTCGGGATTTCTTGTACTACAGTTTTTTTTAGTGAAGTTCCGCAGGGCTCTTCTTAGTCCGACACTGTTTAATGTACACGTTTCCTCGCTTGCACCCCTGATCAGGTCATTTGGATTTGCTCTGACATCGTATGCAGATGACTCAGATCGTGGTGTCTCTACTACCAGGGCAAGAGAGGGGGACAGAACTACGATTGCATGGATGCAGTGGGTATAGGGATGTCCCAAAACTGTTTAAAACTCAACTCAAGCAAGACGGAGGTTATTCTGTTTGGCAGTGCTCCCAAGTTTTGGACCCCAAGTTGGTGGCCAGCTTTGCTGGGTTTACTTCCAATCCCCTCCAGGAAAGTAAAAAACCTGGGAGTTCTGATTGACGATAGGCTTCAGTTTGAAGACCGAGTCAACTCAGTTGTTTCGGCTACCACATTTGCCCTGAGAACATGCAAGAAAATTCTACAGTATCTACCAAAGGAAAATCAACGTACAGTAGTGACCGCATTAACTATGACAAGGCTGGATTACTGACACAGCCTCTACCTGAATATCCAGGAGCGTCTGCTGCATAAACTCCAACTTCTACAGAACTCGGCCGCTAGACTGCTCACAGGGACGCCAAAGTTCGCCTCTGTTTCTGGCGACATCAGAAGACTCCACTGGCTGCCTATTAAGAAACGGGTGCAGTTTAAATCACTCTGTACCGTCTTTAAAGCTCTTCACAAGACCAGTCCAGAGCATCTGAAGCAGCAGTTTCAGTGGTATGTTCCGAATAGACCACTACGCTCCCCAGGAGCTAAATTAGTAGCAGTTCCAATCTTTAGAAAAGCCTTCTGGGGTGGCAGGAGTTTTCAGGTGGGGGCAGCCAAAGCTTGGAACGCCCTCCCATTTCAGCGTCGAAATAGTATGGATCTCCTGGGTTTCAGGAAAGCCTTAAAAACCTGGTTGTTTAATGTTTAATCTGTGGCCTTTTGGTGAGCTCTTGGGAGGTTCTCTGTAGATAGCGCCAGGACACCCTTGGGTAAAAGTTTGCGGTTTAGAAATATTATAACATAACATCCATATCAATATATTCGCTATGATCTTGTCCATTATATTGGGTTTTACTATTATTAGTGCTGTTTTACTATTATTAGTGCTATAGTTAGATAATATTGTGTTTTTGTTCCTAGATTTACAATTATTCTTTGAGCACTATCTTGCATAGGCTCTACATTTTGTTCTTCGGTGATCAATAGGTTTTGATGGTTGTGTGAGTGACCCTCCGTATCCTCATGTTTTATTTTTGTATTCGTTCTTCCCTTTGGTTTTAATGGCGAGGTTACCTCCGAGCGGAGTCTAGTATAATTTTCACCTTGATTATCCTCGTGCTCGGGTTTTGGTTGATTACTTGCCTATGTGTTATAATCTCGCCGGTTGTTTCTATTTTTTTTCATATTTCTACCTCCACTTCTAAAGGTAGCATGGTCCTTGGGATCAGCTTTTTTTGGTGTACGTCTCCCTGGTATATCTCATCCTGCAGTTTTCCTGGCACCTCCATATCTTTTTCACCTATATCGATAGGTGAGATTATATTTCGCATTTCCTGGTCGGTAATTTTGGATTCATTGTCAACAATGTGGTATGTCTTGTCTTGTGATTGTCGGTCCTCCTAGTCTCCGCTGGTCTGTGTACTTTGTACCTCGTAACTAATTGGCTTAAATCGGGGTTTGTAGTTTATTTTCTCAGATTCTATTTGCATTGTTATTAGGGCTCCAGATGGATCTTTCATAAAATCAAATTTATGCGGAACATTTGTGGATTTTTCAAACACCCGTGCTATCAGTGAAATTAACGATTGGTTCAATCCTGTTGCATTTGCATTTTTTGATCACCTTTAGTATTTGTATTTTCTTCACTCGTCTTGTGGAGGGGTCCTCTCTTTACCTGAACTCATAGCTGCTTTTATTTTCTTTTGGGGTGAAAGTAGCCCAACAGTCTAAATATGTGATATCCAATATCGTAATTAATAGGTTTATCCTTCTGGTTCTTTTAGCTCTTTTCAGTTGTCCCTCCCACACCTCTTTCAGCCCCTGTACCTCCTATTGTAAATAGATGAATAAATGATAGGTACCACTAATAATAGATTGATAATGGACTGAGTATATTGGGGGGTACAGTGTGAGGCATCAATGTAGAGGTGCACTGGTGTTGCAGGGAAGAGCACGAGAGCAGGGCACACTGGATACCGCTGGCCGCACACCACCTAGATCGGCCGCCTCTGCAGGATTCCTGGGCTCTACACTCTGCGGCCACTACTAACGGCGGCCGCGCTCTCAGTCCCTCTTTTTTTCTGCTAGCCTAGTCTAGGCTCTTCTCCCTGAATTCCATAATATTTCTTAATAATTTGATGGAATCAAGGACCCCCTCACACCATCCACCCGCCGTTTTCTCCCGCTTGCTCCTGCTGTCAGCGCATCTCAATCTCTGCTCATTAACAGTCACTTACTGGTCTCACCGCAAGGTCGCACTCCGCTCCCACTCTCCTGGCCCTCGGGGTTCCTGTGGGAGCCACCCTACACCACAAGTTAGCGGGACTTTTTTCTCCCAGGCGGAGGGAAATGAGCCGGCCGGCCAGCAGGCAGACGAGCGAGCGAGCAAAGCGGCAACGGCAGCAGCATCTGTAATGCTGATCTTGCCGATCCTGCTCAAGCTACGCGCTGGCTGGCTGGCAGGCAGTCAGTCGAGCGAGCAAAGCGGCATTTGTAATCTTGCCGATCCTGCTAAAGCTCTAGCTCCTCCTCCTGCAGTTCCTTCCGGTTCAGCAGCCAGCAGTTCCGATGGCAAAACAAGCCTTAACCAGTCAGTTGTCCAAGTAGTATCTGAGGCAAGCAGTAGTTTAAATATTCTGAAAAGCTTTCACATGCTTGCCACATTTGCTTGAACTTTGGGACGGAAAGCACTGTAACGCAGTCAACTCTGCAGTCTCAAAACAGCTTCTCCTGCCAATTGTCGAAAAGCTGCATTGGATATGCCTATAGCTGCATCAAATACCTGCTGAAATTGTTGTACCTTCGACATTTGCCTTACCACAGACCCTTTTATGCTCTGTTATCAGATCAATCAGTGAGTGGTGAGATGGCAAGCCACATCTGGTGGTCTTAGCGGCCTTCAATTGCCAAGACATTTGAATCTTTGATCGACGCAGCCTCCATTGACCATTTTCAAACTGTCAAAGCATCTCCCATCCCTCTCTGGAGGAAGACGAAATTTAGGTTTCCAACTTTCGCTGCACAGCTGAATTTTTCACTAAGTCCGGCTTTGGATGGCTTATGAGGCAGGCAGGGGCCATGTCAAGAGCACTGCATTTCTTCCCCAAGCGAGCCACCACTGCGGATACGGTGGGCAGCATTTTCATTAGCTTCAGACATATTTACCAGATAAATTCTAGTTCAGGAATTGCTTTTATAGTGGTTGTTACTTAAAATCATATAGGAAGCAGTTTGGTTAGCTGCGCACTCTAAAAGTGTATGGATACCGGCATTGTCATCTCGTAGAGAATCTAGTTAGGCTGGGGACTGGTTGCCTTTCTTAGGTGCTACGTAATCATCCCATTCATCAACACCTTCACGGGGTAATTGGCAGTCTTCTTCCATGTCTGAATAGGGTGATTCAGAGGAATCTTCTCTCCCATATCCTCAGGAGTTGGTGGCACCAGTTTTGGTGTTACTGTATTTGGAGCTGGTCCCTTGGAGGAACAGGGTGTGGGGGTGGTGATGGAGGCAGCAGTGGTGGATGCAATAGAGTAGGGGCAATAGTGGAGACAGAAGCAGAGGGGCAGACATACGCAGCCCCCACAGGTTGATGCCAAAGTAGTCTGATACATTTCCCTCATCTGTTGCATTGTCAGAAAGACAACAGGGACGGACAGCTCATGATTCCACATCGCCATAAGGACTTTCATGGGGTTGACTAGGATGATGTGGAATGCCATCTTGTAGCTAGTAATTATACTTGTGGTAAACTTAGTCCTAGTCGATGGCATCCTCCTCAAATTCTGGTATGTAACGAACATCAAGCTGCGTGGAGCTGAAAGCAGTCTGAGGCATCTTGGTCACAACAGTCAGCTTTCAATTCAGAGTACGAAATTTGCATTGTTCGCAGTTACATGAAGTGGTGAAAAAGTGAGTGGCATGAAATAACTATTCACGATATCTACATAGATGTTGATGTTGACTGGGTTGTCAATGAAGTCTACGTCGTCACAAAGGACATTGTTTATGTTGTTGATACAGGGACTCCTGGTCCACGAAGCCTCTTCAGGGGGTCTGTGACTACTTAGAAAAATTAAATATTAACAGTTTAATAAAATGTAAATAAATAGCTATATGTACAGCTGGAAGTTTTAAAACACTAAATGTGAAGGAATTTGAAATTGGAGGCTAAAAAATAAATTAGTATCCTCAGATTGATTTGTGGGAGCAGTACAGGTGCAAACAGAATATAGTGTGGACTATGAGAGGCCTCAATTGAATTCAGAAAGGCTCTGACCGTTCAATTAAAATTACATTTTGATTTTTTTTTTAAATGTATTTGCAAATTAAATAAAATGTCATTTGTGTAATGGTTTGATGAATGCTAATTTCTGTATTTTTTGTGTATTGTTATGCAGGTGAAATCGACAATGCTTAGGCCGGAGCAAAAGTTTAATCTATGAAAATAAACAAAGATTTTGTACAGTAGACTTGCTGAACTCACATATTTGAAGGTGCGCTAATATGTGATGATTGAAGAACGAGGTGACTCTGTAAAAAATATTTGCCTAGGATCACACAATTTGAGAACAGTTTATGGGTCAAGCATATTACAGCTAAGTAGAGTAGATTTTTAAAGTCTCTAGACCTGCAGGTCTGGCAAGATTTCTGGTGTTGAGGCCTGATAGGAGCTAGGGTCATCTGCCTCCGAGTTCTCTGGGTCAATCCTACTATGGCTCTGCAAACTGTACCACATACTTCCACTTCAGCACTTGACTATGTGGTAGCGATTGAGAGAAGTCTCAGGCTTCTCACAAAGATAAATGTGGGGAAAGTTCAAGCGCAGAGGCCTACAATCCACCAACAGCATATTATACTAGATAGTTAAACACACTCCTGGTCTCTTTCTAAAAGAAAGTAGTTCAATAAATCAAAAACAAGACACTACACACCCCCAAAAGTCACCTGTGAATAGATAATAGTGCAAGGTCACTGTATCAAGCGTTCAAGTTGCATTTCTGTCACCCCCTCACCTTTCTTCTATTAAAAGGTAAAGGATGTATAGTACGTTTCAGATGCAACGATACCCTTCTCAGGTAGAGTTCCTGCGCTTAACTCTACAGTCCTAGTTCCAGCGTGAATCTTCTCACCAATGTGACATCTCATGCTGGTGAGGGGTGCATTACCCTTCGGTGTCCTACTCCCACTTTCTGGAAGAAAGATGTGCTGGTGACTGTCTGCACTTGGTAGCAAGTGTGGGGGCTGCTCCACAGAGTCTGGCTGGTGTCAAGCGCTGGAATTGCTGACCCTCTCCGGAGATTCCGGGCCCTCTTCTGGGTGCAGGGGGAGTCTGCACAGTCAAAGGTCATTATGTTACTGCAGGAACTTCAAGGCAGTGGACCTCTGATGCCACACATGCTGGGTCATCTGCTTGGGCCATGCAGGCCTGGTTAGTTGTTGTGCCACACTCCTGACATGTAGCAGCTTGGTCCGTTTCATGGCACAGTAGTTTAGGAACAGCAGCAAACTCTGCATGAGCACACTTCAAAACAGTGCCACCGGCTATCTGCGTTCAGGATCATAGTGGTGAGTTCAACTCTGGCACCATACGGTACAGTGCCAAGGGGATGCTTCTGAGGGTGCACACTCCAAGGGAGGCACATGCCGATCACTCTCGTGAAAATCTCTGGGCGAACAGACCCTCAGCTCTAGGGTCAGCAGCTTCTGTAAATGGGATGGGGTATTATTCCAAAGTGTTAGACACCTTACACGACATGTTTTGATAAAGCCAAACCATAGTTACCATAACCGTTAAAGATTATAAGGCACTTTAAGAGTATATGGTAGGCTATATCATCCGGACCCGGCAGCAAGAGGCTGTTTAGGCATAACGCGGGTGGAGAGCAGCAAGGGCGCTGTGCCATTTTGCTCCCACCCCCCTACCGGGATCCTTGAGGCTTCTAACGGACAGGCCTCTCTAGTAAACTCGTTCCTCTCCCCATAATTAATTTACTTGGCGGAGTTCACACTACTCAGTGTTTTTTGATTTTTTTCACACATCAGCCCTCGGTTGGGTGGACCTTAGCGAGTGCACACCACCGGGGCTACGCACATCCCCCTCTGGCCCTGACGAATGCCCGATTAACACTCCATTAGGCAGAAACATGTTGGCCGCCACGGAGTGAACCAGGTCTTTTATTTTTTTGACCCTCACTCCTTTTTATCTCTTTCCATTTAAGCAAAATTATTAAAGTTCCTTTTTTTGACTTGATTGGTTATTTTAAATTCACTTGCCCCACACAACCAACCCAGCTCCGCAGTAACCTGGCGTCGCAGCACACTGGGATGACATTCGGTCGTCCCAGTGGAAGCCCAATGATGAAGCATGTCACCAACCAGGTTGGTGAGTGAGGGCTTTTTTCATACCCACTGGGTATTGTTCAAAATTGACCAAGCCTACTCCCTTTGAACATAACGGTTCACAGGGAATCTGAGGCTCGTTGCTCGATCGATTGATGTATCACATTGATTAGAGTGCCCCCTACTTCATATTTTTGTACACTGGCTTTATTGTTTATTGATATTCTACTGAGGGGACTAGCCGTGTTGATCCCTTCCTCTCCCGTTGTTTATGACAGGCTATATCATAGAACAGCTATAAGGACATGGTTCCGAAAGCTGCAGACAGGCTTAGCTCATGCTAGAGCACCATCTCACATGTTACCAAGCACTCTGCCTCCAGGATTGTTAAGGCCTGCCATAAAAGTGGCTGATAGGTACACGTGTCTATATGTAAGTTAGGTATAGGAATACTACACCTAAGCAAGGGGTGATTACACGACCTTGCCCCAGCTGAGTGATCAGCCAGTTGTGTCATAATGGAGGGCCAGGCCAGGGGTGGCATAATACATGCTGCAGCTCCTGGTGGGCCTAGGGTACATCTATGCCCTGGGTACCTAGGGTACACTGTACAGGGGCCAATAAGGTGATCCTATCCAAATGGGTAACGCACCTAAAGTACATAGTATCAATTTAGAGAGAGAACAGCAGGGCTGTGGGTCTGATTAGCAGGCCCACAGCCACATCCAAGTCGAAAACCAGTAAAGCAAAAGCAAAAAGTGGGGGTGAACATAGAAAGCAGACCCTACTCTCCTACACAACCCCCCCCCCCCAAACTTAGGGACATTAAACTAACCTTGACCAGTTGAGTCTTCATGTTCTAAGTGGAAATATCTGGAGAGTCCATCTGCATTGGCATGGTCAGTCCCAGGTCTATGTTACACTGTGAAGTCCATCCCCTGTAGGGAAATGGACCACCTAAGAAGTTTAAATTTTCAACCTTCATCTGATTTAGCCACAAGAGGGGCTTATGGTCTGTCTGAATCTTGAAGTGAGTGCCAAACAAGTATGGCCTCAGCTTCTTCAGGGCCCAAACCACAGCAAAGGCCTCCCTCTCAATAGCTGACCAACGTTTCTCTCTAGGGGTCAGCCTTCTACTTATAAAAGCAATGGGCTGGTCTTGACCATCTACATTCAGTTGTGAAAACAGCTCCCACACCTAACTCAGAAGCATCTGTCTGGACAATGAACTCTTTGGAGTAGTCTGGACTTTTCAGAATAGGTGCACTGCACATGGCCTGCTTCAGGTCATCAAATGCTTTTTGACAGCTTACTGTCCACTGAACTTTCTTTGGCATTTTCTTGGAGGTCAAGTCATTAAGTGGTGTCACAATGGACCCATAGTTCTTAACAAACTTTCTGTAGTACTCAGTCAGGCCCAAGAAAGCTCTGACCTGAGTCTGGGTAGTTGGAGGAGTCCAGTCCTTTATGGTCTGGATCTTGCTCTCCAGTGGTTGAACCTGACCCCCACCAACTAGGTGGCCCAGGTACACAACCCTGCTCTGCCCTATCTGGCACTTAGTGGCCTTGATAGGGAGGCCTGCCTTTTGCAGGGCCTCTCAAACATTCCTCAGGTGGACCAGGTGATCCTCCCAGGTGGAGCTAAAGACAGCAATATCATCAAGATAAGCTGCACAATAATCATCCAACCCAGTAAGGACTTGATTCACCAACCTTTGGAAAGTGGCAGGTGCATTCTTCAAACCAAAGGGCATTACCACAAATTGATAATGTCCTCCTGGGGTCGAGAAAGCAGTTTTGGCCTTTGCACTCTCAGCTAGTCTGATTTGCCAGTAGCCTGCTGTCAGGTCAAATGTGCTCAAAAACTTAGCAGCTGCCAGTCTGTCAATGAGCTCATCTGCCCTAGGTATTGGGTGGGCATCTGTCCTAGTGACAGCATTGAGACCTCTGTAATCCACGCAAAACCTCATCTCTCTCTTACCATCTTGGGTGTGAGGCTTTGGCACAAGAACTACAGGACTAGCCCAAGGGCTCTCTGAAGGTTCAATGACTCCCAGCTCCAACATCTTTTGTACCTCAACTTGTATGCAGTCCCTGACATGGTCAGGTTGCCTGTAGATTTTACTCTTCACAGGCAGACTGTCACCAGTGTCCACCTCATGGGTGCACCAGTTTGTCTGACTTGGGGTCAGAGAGAACATATGTCTGTAGGATTGCAGAACCTGTCTGCAGTCCTGTTGCTGATGGACAGTGAGGCTGTCAGAAAAGACCACACCATCAACTGAGCCATCATCAGGGTTCTGAGTCAACAGGTCTGGGAGAGGGTCACTCTCTTCCTCCTGCCCCTCATCTGTAGCCATGAGTAAGCCCATGTCTGCCCTGTCAACATATGCCTTCAATCTGTTGACATGAAGCACCCTGTGGGGGCTTCTGGGAGTCCCAAGGTCCACCAGGTAGGTGACTTCTCCCTTTTTCTCAACAATAGTGTGGGGTCCAGACCATTTGTCTTGGAGTGCTGCTGGGGCCACTGGCTCCAACACCCACACTTTCTGCCCTGGCTGGTAAACAGTCAGCACAGCCTTTTGGTCATGCCAAGCTTTTTGGAGTTCTTGGCTTGCCTCAAGGTTTTAAGAAGCCTTCTTCATATACTCTGCCATCCTGTAGCGGAGACCAAGTACATAATCCACTATGTCAAGTTTGGGTTGTCTGAGAGGTCTCTCCCATCCTTCCTTTACCAAACATAGAGGTCCTCTTACAGGATGCCCAAACAAAAGCTCAAAAGGGCTGTAGCCAACCCCCTTTTGTGGGACCTCTCTGTAAGCAAACAGAAGGCAGGGTAAAAGGATGTCCCATCTTTGCCTAAGCTTGTCTGGTAAACCTTTTATCATTCCCTTTAGGGTCTTGTTGAATCTCTCAACAAGCCCATTGCACTGTGGGTGATGGGGTGTGGTGAACTTGTAGTTCACACCACACTCCTTCCACATTGCAGTCAAGTATCCTGACATGAAGTTGGCACCTCTGTCAGAAATGACCTCCTTTGGAAAGCCCACTCAGGAGAATACTCCAAGTAGGGCCCTTGCCACAACAGGAGCTGTTGTGGTCCTCAGGGGAATAGCTTCTGGATACCTGGTGGCATGGTCCACTATCAACAGTATGAATCTGTGCCCAGATGCTGTTTGTGGGTCCATTGGTCCTACAATATCTATGCCCACTCTTTCAAAGGGAACCCCCACCACAGGTAGTGGTATGAGGGGGGCCTTTGTGGTGCCACCTGATTTGCCACTGGGCTTGGCAGGTGACACAGGAGCGACAAAACTCCTTAGTATCTTCTGACATATGGGGCCAGTGAAAGTGAGGGACAAGCCTGTCCCAAGTCTTGTTCTGGCCTAAATGCCCTGCAAGGGGAATATCATGGGCCAAGGTAAGAAGGAAGCCTCTGAACTTCAGTGGTATGACCAACCTCCTGGATGCACCAGGCTTGGGGTCTCTAGCCTCTGAATACAGTAGCCCTTCATCCCAATACACTCTATGGGTACCTTGAGCATTCCCTGCAGCCTCAGCAGCAGCCAGCTGTCTGAGGGGTTCAAGAGAGGGGCAGTCTAATTGAGCCTGCCTCAGATCTGCCCTTGAAGGTCCCCCTGTCCCAATAAACTCAACCTGATCAGGTTCAAGTTCTTCTAGGACAGTTCCTTCAGGGCTCTCAGAATCATCCTCCCGGGAGGGCTGATCCACCACCTGAGGCGGGGGGGGAGGCACAGCCTTAACCCTGCTGCTCTTTCTCTTGGGTTGTGACTGGTCCATAGTTTCAGGATCCATCACTTGTTCAGTGGTGCACTTTTTGGCCTGTGACCTGGTCTCAGCAAGGACATGTGCATCTATCCCCAGCATTTCTGCATGGGTCCTATACTCCACTTCAGACCAAACTGAAGTTTCAAGATCATTGCCCAGTAAACACTCTACAGGAAGGTCTGAACTAACAACAACTTTCTTGAGGCCAGTTACCCCTCCCCAGGTGAAGTTAACAATAGCCACACTATGGGAGGTAGTGGCATTGCTAGCGTTGGTCACTAGGTAATTCTCACCTAGTATGATCTGTCCAGGGTCCACAAAAGCAGGTGTCACCATTGTGACACTAGCCCCAGTGTCCCTGTAGGCCTGAGCCATTCTTTGGTTGATAAAAGGAGTCTGTCTGTACTTGCCCAGGTTACTGGGGCCTACAGTAGAGGACAAAGCTAAGTCCCCATCACAGATCAGAACAGCCTGAGTAGGTATTCTGACTAGGCCAGAATCCTCCTCAGTTCCCAGGGTTAACCCTACTACACCCTTTTGCTGGGAACCACCACTTACAGCTGGACTAGGGGGTACAGTTGCCTTAGGGGCAATGGTGGCTGGGGGCTTATCCTTTTTGGTGCACTCACTAAACCAATGTGAGTTGGACTTACAATAGTTGCACCATGGTTTCTTTTGGCCAGCTTTCTTTTAATCCTTTTTGGGACCACCCTCCCCCTGAGCCTTTAGGGGGCCTGGTGAAGACTTCTGGTCTTTTTGTTTCTGATCATTACCCTTCTGGTCTGCCTTTTTCTGATCACCGCCCTGGTTCTGGTTTTTCTGCTTAACTCTAGTCCTGACCCATCTATCTGCCTTCTTTCCCAATTCTTGGGGAGAAGTCAGATCAGAATCAATCAGGTGTTGATGCAGTAGCTGGTTTTGACAGTTGTTAAGTATTTGTTCTCTCATGATCAAATTATACAATCCTGTATAGTCCTTAACCTTACTTCCCACTAGCCAGCCTTCCAGAGCCTTAGTGGCACAATCTACAAAGTCAGTCCAGTCCTGAGTCTGTGTCTTCTGGGTATCCCTGAACAACAACCTGTATTGTTCAGTGGTTAGGCCAAACCCATCAATCAGAGCACTCTTCAGGACAGTATAATTGTCTGCATCCTCATCACTAACTGAGGAGCTGGTCTCTACCTTTCTCAGAGAAGGAGAGCCACAAGATAGCTGCCCACTGACTTTGGGGTACCTGCTGTACTTTGCAAGCTCTCTCCAAAGCAGTTATCCATTTGTGGATGTCATCCCCACACTTGTAGGGAGGGACAATCTTGCTCAGGTTTCTATTATCATAGTTCCTGTCTCTATCCTTCGGGATATTGCTGCCACCAGTGGGTTCTGACCCACTTAACTTTTGCTCTCTAGCCAGAGCAAGCTTCTCTTTGGCAAGGGCAAGTTCTTCCCTCTGAATCCTCAGATTAGCTTCCCTCATTCTGGCTTCATGCTCCTTTCTCTCAGGGGAAGTCATTCCCCTGTGGGAGGAAGCACTAGAGATGCTAGAGACATGGGAGTGGATGGATTCCCTTGAAGGGGATCTGTCCCTCCTGCTTCTCTGTGTAAGCCCACTTGGGGGTCTGTATGGGGGGCATCCCATGCAAACTCCCATGTAAGCTTAGGTTAGCCTGGCTAAGTCTTCCTACTTGGCCCTGGCTGTCTACCTCTTCATCTGAAGCCCCATCTGACTCCTCTGTGGTGGGTAGACCCTCCTTGGTACCTAGGGTACTGGCCTCTGAGGCCCTAAGAGCATCATACTCCTCTAGGAGTTGCACTAGCTGAAGGAGGGTAGGGTTTGCACCCTGTTAACTTTCTGGAGGTACACAATTGTCTCATCTCCTGTAAAGTTAGGGTATCATATCTAGAGGGGGTCTTCTTCAGACCTGCCCCTCCTGAGAGAGCATCTTCTTGATCTCTTCCCAGAGACATGATCTAGTGAGGGTGTGGTGTGTGCACCTACCTACACTAGTTGTATCTACTAAACCTCTCTGGTAGTTGTAGTCAGGGTGTGTTACTCCCTTCAACATACAACCACTAAGTCCAGTAGGACTTAAGTATTTATAATCTATGTTATATGTACCTAGACAATATCTGCGTGATCTTTCAATTAGTATCTCAAGATTACAATGGTATTACAACAGCAAGCTCAGAACCCAACCGCTGCTCACCAATGTGAGAAGTTGGCCTGATATATGATGTCACTAATTCTAGTGTACACCTTGTATCAGTCCAAACAACCCTTATGGTGATTGGTTGTAAAGTCAACCTTATAGACCAGCTATCCTAGTGGTAGCATGGACAAGAGCAGTCTTAGGCTAAACTCTGAATGGCATGTGAAGCCAGCTGTGATACCATATATAATCCCTTCAATACCAAATGAAAGGACACCACAACAGATATATATATATATAAAATAAAGTGTATTTATTCTAGTCAAACCCTCAGCACTCTTTATGAGATTAGAGGTAAGTAAAACACAGTCTTATATAAGCATACATTAAGTCACAGGTAAGTAATACAGTTAGGCCCTAGGGGCCACGCAAACCATATACTAAGTAAGTGGTATAAGGACCACTGTCACAGAAATAGGATAGGCCTAGGCTTAGGGAATCGCTGGGGCTACACTACACTAGCAACAGTTAGGAAGTGGGAGGCCCACGGGATTCAGGTGCAGAGTGGAAACACTCACGCGTAATGCGTAAAAGTCAATAGAATCACTAGCAGTTAGAAATAAGCAGTTTTAGGACACTTCTGGTATAGCTAGAAAGTCGAGACTCGGAAACTAGACCCTAGGATAGTCAATACCCTTGTGAGCACCGAAGTACCCAAGTTACCTAGCCCACGGGCTGCGGGTGCATAGGTGTGAACTTGCGTCGGGTTTCGTCGTGGACTTCTATGGATGCCTGAAGGAAAGTTGCTGACAGGCAGTCAGTGAAGAGTGTCCGGTGGATCCCAAGGCTGGGATCAAGAAGAGAGGAGACCTGCAAGCAGAAGGGACAGAGTCAAAGTCACTAGCCAGTGACCACGTGGAACCAGGAAGGAACCAGGCGATGTCGTGAAGATTGCAGGTGAAGGTGAAGCTTGTCGCTGCAGCCACGAGGACCAGGGAACGTCGAGGGCGAGCTGTCCCACGAAGGCTCTTGCTGTCAGTGGCGTCGAAGTTGGACTAGGACTCACCAAGCTTTGGCAAGCGGAACCCACGAAGAACGGAGGACTTGCTTCTGGTGCAGACCAGGAAGGTCTGGGGTGCTTCTTCTTTGCAGAGAAGCGGGAGCCAGTCTGGAGGAGCCAAACCAGCGCTGAAGATTTCAGGGTGCGTCGTCACAAAGGCCACTAGCCAACGGGCAAGCAACCGGACAGACGCGGCAAGCAGGAAAATGCAGAAGGGCCACACGCAGGACTCGTGGAGTGTGGGGGGCTGATCTTCGGTGCAGATGGTGCTTGGGGCTTCTCAATCCCCGGTACACAACTTCGAGGGTGCCTCAGAAGCTGCGCTTGAAGATACTAGCCACTTTTCCCAGGTAGCCGGTCCCACGTCTCTCGTCACCTCCACGGATCTCAGCACGGCTGTGGATGTGGATCAGGGTCGGAGAAGTCTGGAAGTCAAGGCTCTGGTCGGGCTCTGCAGTCGGTCCCTCGTAGAACTTTAGCAAAGCAAAGGGTAGTCTCTTGATGGTGCCTGTTTGCACAGGGTAGCCACTCCTTGGCCACAAGGGAGATTCTTCAGTCTTCTTCTTTCGTCGAATGTCGAAGGTCCAGAGTTTCTGTTCAAGTTGCAGGTTCAGGATAATCTAATCTCCTGGGGCCCAGCTATCACTCTTATCCAAATCTGGGGGGCTGGGTTACCTGCTAGGTCATGCCTTATGGGTGGGACCTGGGAGGGGGGTGGTTACACCCCCTTCCCTTTGTCCAGTTTCGCGCCAGGACTGGGGCTTGAGTGCCCCAGCACCGGTTTGAACTGGACTATGCACGGGACACCTTGTGTGCCCCAGGCATGTCTCATTCTTTTCATCCCTCCCTGCCCCAATACACTAAGGCCTGTCTGGGGTGGTGCTCGCACCTCCCAAGGCAGGAAACCTATTGTCCAAGCCTCCCTTGCCGGGATCACTCCCAGCAGCAGGAGGTCAGACTCGTGTCTGTGGCAGCAGCATCCATTTTGTGATGCTGGGGCTCTGGTTAACTTTAACCGGGTAAGTAGGTTACAACATGTCTTCTCCCTCTAGAAGGGAGGGATAATATCCTCATCCCCAGAAATGGGATGGGGGTATTATTCCAAAGTGTTAGACACCTTACACGACATGTTTTGATAAAGCCAAACCATAGTTACCATAACCGTTCAACCCCTTCAGCGCTGCGCGGATTCCCGCGGGGTGCTGAAGGTTCTGAGCGCGGGCGGGGCCATGACGGAACGGTTCCGTCATAAGCGTCGAAGGGGTTAAGATTATAAGGCACTTTAAGAGTATATGGTAGGCTATATCATAGAACAGCTATAAGGACATGGTTCCGAAAGCTGCAGACAGGCTCAGCTCATGCTAGAGCACCATCTCACATGTTACCAAGCACTCTGCCTCCAGGATTGTTAAGGCCTGCCATAGGAGTGGCTGATAGGTACACATGTGTCTATATGTAAGTTAGGTATAGGAATACTACACCTAAGCAAGGGGTGATTACACGACCTTGCCCCAGCTGAGTGATCAGCCAGTTGTGTCATAATGGAGGGCCAGGCCAGGGGTGGCATAATACATGCTGCAGCCCCTGGTAGGCCTAGGGTACACCTATGCCCTGGGTACCTAGGGTACACTGGCCAATAAGGTGATCCTATCCAAATGGGTTATGCACCTAAAGTACATAGTATTAATTTAGAGTGAGAACAGCAGGGCTGTGGGTCCGATCAGCAGGCCCACAGCCACATCTAAGTCGAAAACCAGTAAAGCAAAAGCAAAAAGTGTGGGTGAACATAGAAAGCAGACCCTACTCTCCTACACTGTACACCAGGTTCGTGTACACCTCTTGCAGAGCTGGCTCACTCCTAACCTCTAAGCAGGCAGGTCAGCTTCCAGCCTCCTAAGGAGGGTGACTGCTATTCTTCCAGGTCAGACTTCAGATGAGGTCCCCTCATTTCTGGAAAGCTGAAGGTCAGCAGACTACATCTTTGGTAACAAAGCAGTAATTTGGATAGCACCATCTTCCTTGGCCAAAGAATTTGGAACTGGAACAAGTGGGTCAACCGCTCCAGCATTTTGTATTTTTTTTTTTAAACTGATAAGGGATGAGTATTCTTGGTCTTCCCTTTCAGAAGAGTTCTGGGTCAGTACTTCTTTCATGTGTCCTTTACAGGCTGTCATTCATACTTTGTGCCTGACGAGAACCAGGGAGTGACCACTGCGTCTTCCGGCCTGGTCACCCCCACGCTCCTGTGCCTGCTCCCGCAGCCCCAGCCACCTGAGGGCCGCCGAGCCCACTCCAGCTTTCCCGCCGCCCCAGCCCGTGGCCCCGCCCCCCCGCCAGCCGATTGGCTCACGCTCCCCGCAGACCCTCCCGACCGGCTCCCTTCTTAAGGGGAGCCTGACCAGAACTAGGGAGTGACCACTGCGCCTTCCGGCCTGGTCACCCCCACGCTCCTGTGCCTGTGCCTGCTCCCGCAGCCCCAGCACCCGAGGGCCGCCGAGCCCACACCAGCCTCCCGCAGCCCCAGCCACCCAAGGGCCGCCAAGCCCGCTCCAGCTTTCCTGCCGCCCCAGCCCGTGGCCCCGCCCCCCCCACCAGCCGATTGGCTCACGCTCCCGCCTCCCCGCAGACCCTCCCGACCGGCTCCCTTCCTATGACTTCCCCAGAGCGACCGCGCAGCGGACGCGCGCAGCGGGAGCACAGATTGAGCGCCGAAGGTGCGCCAAAGGTAAGCCCGTCTACGCCTGGACCGCGCCCAGCGCCAGGACCCCTGGCCCCCGCAGACGAAAGCCCACCCGCCGGACATACGACGCCGCCACCCTCAACGCCGGCCGAAGCCCAGGATGCTACCGAGCCACCCCGAGACGCACCCACGGACCCTTCTGCTGCAACTCCTGCAAGTTGACCTGCATCCGGACCTGCACTACTCCAGCACCAACCAAGACCAAGACGAGCAACAGCAGCAGCCACCTGAAATGCATCCTGCTCAACACCCGCTCCGTCCACAGACACGCCGTCGAGCTCTGGAACCTGCTCGACACCACAGCCCCAGACGTCCCCTTCCTCACGGAAACCTGGATGAACGCCTCCTCAACGCCCGACATTGCCATCGCCATCCCAGACGGCTACAAGATTATGAAGGGACCGCATCAACCACACCGGAGGAGGCATCGCCATCATCCACAGGAATACCATCCGCATCATGACCAACACCGACTACACCCTCGCACCCGCCGAGCACCTGCACTTCCAGGTCCACATCAACTCCAAGACCACCCTCAGAGGCACCCTCATCTACAGACCCCCGGGACCACGCACACAATTCAGCGAAGACATCGCCGACTTAATCAGCCCACACGCCCTCCACTCCGCTGACTACATCCTCCTCGGGGACCTCAACTTCCACCTGGAGAACAACAACGACCGCAACACCACCACCCTGCTGGACAACCTCGCCAACCTCGGACTCAAGCAGCTGGTCACCACCCCCACCCACTACGCCGGACACACACTCGACCCCGTCTTCTCATCCAGCAAGGACATCGCCTTCAGCCACACCACCGGACTCCACTGGACGGACCACAGCTGCGTCCACTTCAGAAGGACCACGATCCACCACCACCACCAGCAACAGGTTGCACGCAGAAGCTGGAACAAGATCACAGCCGACCAGCTCGCGACCGCCCTGAGCAAGAACCCACCCACCAGCGCAACGAACCCCAGCCAAGCAGCCACCAACCTCACGAAGTGGATCAGCGACTGCGCAGACGACCTCGCCCCTCTGAAGACCCCGACTAGCAGACCCGGTAGCAAGAAAGCCCCATGGTTCACCGATGAACTCAAGAGCTCCAAGAAGAACTGCCGAGCCCTCGAGAGAACCTGGCGCAGAGACCCAACACCGGACAACAGGACTGCCCTCAAGCTCGCCACCCGAAAACACCACCAACTCATCCACGCCACCAAGAAAACTGCATTCAAGGAACGACTGGACAACAACGCACACAACAGCAAGGAACTCTTCAACATCGTCAAAGAGCTCTCCAACCCCAACGCCGGTAACAACGACATCACCCCTTCACAAGACCTCTGCAACTCCCTCGCCTCCTACTTCCACAACAAGATCGCGGACATACACAACAGCTTCAGCACTCAACCGACGCACGCCACGACCGAACCACCGCCCCCCACCACCACCCTCCGCGCCTGGACCCCGATCAGCACCGAAGACACCGTCCGCACGATGAACTCCATCCACTCCGGATCTCCTACCGACCCCTGCCCTCACCACGTCTTCAATAAGGCCGACGCTGTCATCGCACCCCACCTGCGGGACATCATCAACACCTACTTCGACACCGCTACCTTTCCGGAGAGCTGGAAGCACGCCTAACTTAGCGCTCTACTAAAGTAGCCATCAGCCGACCCCACCGACCTCAAGAACTACCGCCCCATCTCGCTGCTCCCGTTTCCAGCAAAAGTCATCGAGAAGACCGTCAACAAGCAGCTGGCCTCCTTCCTCAAGACGAACGGATCCCTCGACCTCTCGCAGTCTGGCTTCCGGGCCAACCACAGCACCGAGACCGCCCTGATCGCAGCCACCGATGACATCCGAGCTCTGCTTGACAACAGAGAAACAGCGGCCCTCATCCTCCTAGACCTCTCCGCGGCCTTCGACACTGTCTGCCACCGTACACTAGTGCAGCGTCTCAGCAACGTCGGAATCCAGGAGAAGGCACTGGAGTGGATCATCTCCTTCCTCGCCGGAAGGACACAGAGTCCGCCTTCCCCCGTTCAGATCTGAAGCCACCAAAGTCATCTGCGGCGTTCATCAAGGCTCCTCGCTCAGTCCAACCCTCTTCAACGTGTACATGAGCCCCCTCGCAGACATCGCACGCCAGCACAACCTCAACATCATCTCCTACGCCGACGACACCAAGCTGATTCTCTCCCTCACCAACGACCCCGCCACCGCCAGAGCCAACCTCCACGAAGGGATGAAAGGTAGCCGAATGGATGAAGAACAGCCGCCTGAAACTGAACTCTGACAAGACGGAATTCCTCATCCTGGGATCCTCACCCTCCGCCTGGGACGACTCCTGGTGGCCCCCCGCCCTAGGCAGCGCACCCAAACCAACAGACCACGCACGCAACCTGGGCTTCATCCTGGACTCCACCCTCTCCATGACCAGACAAGTCAACGCAGTCTCCTCGTCGTGCTTCAACATCCTGCGCATGCTACGAAAGATCTTCCGGTGGATCCCCACAGAGACCAGGAAGACGGTCACCCAGGCCCTCGTCACCAGCCGTCTGGACTACGGCAACTCCCTCTACGCCGGAACTACCGCCAAACTCCAGAAAAGACTTCAGCGGATCCAGAACGCCTCAGCACGACTCATCCTGGACATCCCCGTCTCAGCCACATCTCCGGACACCTGAGACCTGCACTGGCTCCCGGTCACCAAGAGAATCACCTTCCGTCTCCTCACCCACGCACACAAAGCCCTACACAACCAAGGCCCAGGATACCTCAACAGCCGCCTCAACTTCTACGCTCCCAAACGCCAGCTTCGATCGACCGGCCACGCCCTCGCCACCGTCCCCCGCATCCGAAGAGCCACCACAGGGGGACGGTCCTTCTCCTTCCTCGCCGCCATGACGTGGAACTCCCTCCCGACCCACCTCCGCCTGACCCAGGACCACCTCGCCTTCAGGAAGCAACTCAAGACCTGGCTGTTTGAGCAGTAGCGGACCCCCCCCTCCCCTAGCGCCTTGAGACCCTCTGGGTGAGTAGTGCGCTATATAAATGCTTTGATTGATTGAAAGTGGTACTCCTCACAGATTGGTCTCCATAATGGACCAACAACAACAAAACCACAAGCAGATGAGAAATTTCTACATCTGCTACACTTTACAGTAATCAAAAAGGGATTAAAAGCCTCGCCTTAACAGACTGCAGTGCTACCCTTCACCCCCACCATCTACCAAATGGACTTAAGCAAACCTCTAAAGGGAGCCCTGTCTCCTCTGTCTTCCACGTCTGTGTCTTTCCTCCAGCTAAAGGAATGTCAAGAATACACTTACCATCTGGGAAAATAATCTTAAACTCATCTTGTACACATGAACCGGCCCAGGGCTTTCCAAATGTAAGCCACAGGCTTCCATGACTGGTTCATTCATACACCAGTTATGCAACATGCAAACCTCACATACATATACGCAAACATGCTCTGGGATGTTATCTTTAGACTGCAGATTAGTATGTAGCCACTCAGCAACAAATGAAAGTACACTTGGTGCCCCTCCAGATCCGAAACCAGACTCCTGTCAAACAACAGGCCTGTGCCTTTATGCACAATCTAGATTAGTGAGAGGCTAGGGCCAAAATCAAAAACCATGTCAACCATACTAACTAGTGCCCCACATTTTAAGTAATACAATTTAGGTTTAAAAAGGATGTTTTCTGATGAATGTACTTTGCTTGGACAGTCAATGTGAAATGGCTAGCAAAATACAACTGAAAAAGTTCTTTTCATTAGGCATGATTTCCTTGAATGAATTTCAAATTTGAAAGTACACCAAGTTGTGTTTGAGGAATCCACCGTTCATGAACAAGTTAACTGGAAAGCAGGGGGCTGAAGAGCATGATGAAAGAATAGGACAGTTGCAAATTCTGAGTTTTAAAAGCTGGTTTAACAATCTAGAGACTCTGATCAACAGACTCCAGCCCTTAGTGACACCATCCACATACAGCCTCATCATGCCAACTGGGTGAAAACTATCAGACGGCTGGGAGAGAATATCACCCACTCAAGTGAGAAAGACAGACTCCAGCCTTTTTGATAGGGCAAAAAAACCTAACATTTCCAAAACGTAAGTCACGGGGCGTTAGAAGTCATCAGATGACCCTAGCTGTCCTACTAATGAAGCAGTGGTTAGTTAGTAAAATCAAGTACCATGACATCACTGTGAAACTCTGATGCCAATTTCACGGGAATGTGCAAATAACAAATAATCCAGAAGTTCACAACAGGCAAGTGGCAATATCACCCTTTGTAGGAAACTGGCTCTATATGTACTACACCAAAATGAGGTATAGTGTGTATATAGTCCAGGTGACCCCAGAGGTAGGTGGTGGAAGGGTCTACTCCCCTCTGGAACTTCCAGCTTACGTCTTGGGCCCATTTTCCAGTTGAAGGCTATGAGGACTTCCTCATCTGAGGACCCCTGCTACACTGGCAACCCCTGGAGCTACACTAGTCCCCCCTGGAGCTGTACTAGGGGCTTTGTTTTTAGGACAACTAGGGTCCTTGGTGTGATGTCCTGCCTTTTGACAGTTGTGACACCATACTCTGTTGGGATCCCAATTTATACCTTGGTACCCTGTTTTAGTTTGTGAGGCGTCTTTGGGTCCACCCTCCTGGACAGGGTTTTGGGAGGCTACCTGGGACTCCTTACTTTTATCTTTAAGGGGTTCACTGTCTTTCCTCTGGGGAGGTTTTGTAACTCCTTTCTTTTGGTCACCCCCAGTGGATGTCCTAGTTACCCTTGTTTTGACCCAGTGGTCTGCCTTCTTTCCCAAATCTTGGGGAGAAAGTAGACTTCGGTCTACCAGATACTGGTGCAACTTTTCATCAATGCAATTACTTAATGTGTGCCTTCATAAACAGGTTGTAAATTCCATTTAAGTCAAGCACATTGTTTCCAGTTAACCTGCCAACTATTGTTTTTACTGAGTAGTCTACAAAATCAATCCAGGATCGGTATTGGGTTTTGTGAGCCCCCCTGAACCAATTCTGTACTCAGTTGTGAGTCCAAATGCCTCAGAGTTCTTCATGAGGTCATAGGACCCAGCATCTGCCCCAGAAAGAGTCAGGAGTCTGTCTCTGCAGTTACCAGAGAACAGTTTCCAAAGGAGTGCCCCCCAGAAAGTCTTCTTCACCCTTCTAGCTTCACAAGTCCTCTCAAAGGCTGTGAACCACCTGGTGATATCATCACCCTCCTATTTAGGGACAATCCCTTTGGGGATTTTAGGATCATAAGATTGCTCTCTATCCTCATTATTTTGATTGCTGCCACCATTGATGGGTGCTAAACCCATCTCCTTTCTTTCTCTCATTAGAGCCAGGAGTGTGGACTCTAGATCTAGTGTTTTGGCCAGCCTTGCCAAAAGGCTGTCAATGTCCTCACCAAAAGCTGAGCCACCTGTGTGGCCTTTAGGTCCCCAAAGGTTGATTCTTGGCAGTAAGGGAACAGGGTTCCTTTCTTCCCTAGGTAGTGATGGAGGTGGGTACCTTTCTCCATCCTCCTCAACTCCTACTCCCTCTGACTGATCACCATTTTCAGAGGGGTGGGCCTTTGCATACACAGCTCCTGGAGCTTTTGTTTGGTGGGATGAGGGCCCATTGGTATATGTTTAATTTTACATAAGGACCTTACTTCCTTGACAGACAAGTGAAGGCAAGGGGTGAGGTCAAGCTCCTCAACCATATCCTGTATGTCATTATGGTTATCTTCACTAGTAGCTGGGTTCCGATTGAGACATTCTAACAAAAAAGTTCTAACCCCTCTACCCTGGACTACAGTGACTTGATTTTCTAAAATTCTAAAGGGACTTAAGCAAGGCCCTAACAAGACTTTCAGTAGTTTGGTAAAAATGCCAATTTGAAAAACTCAGAATTCTAAAGGCAATTTAAGAGTTCTGTTGTGCGATCAGGTAGTAACCACGTAGTCCAACAAATGCAAGTTGTGCATCCCACCGCTGCCACCAATGTAGGAAACTGGCTCTATATATACTACACCAAAATGAGGTAGTGTCTTTAGAGTCCAGGTGACCGCAGAGGTTAAAGTTAGATACAACCTAACTCTCTATTTGTGGTAGAGTGGTCGAGCAGTAAGGCAGTATCAAAGGACAGTGTTAAGCATTTGATGTACACACTCAATCAAAATGAATTCCCACACTCAAGAACTGAACTCTAGGCCAATTGTTTTTGTATAAAAAATATACTGTTTTATTTTTAGAACCAAGCAGGCCTGGCACAGGTAAGCATTAAATACTTTTCAGTAATAAGTTGCTGAATATAGAACACTTTCAAAATGCATAGAAATTGTACTTTGTTTGATTTACAGCGGATGCAGTAGGTTGCAACACTTAGCAAATACAGTACATTGAAATGAATAGGCTTTTTCAGTAAATTACAGGCAAGTTACTTTTTACATTGCTTTTTTAACTCCGTGCTGGACACCTAGATTCAGCACTGGGACATTTCCTGCAAACAGGTAAGTAAATACATTTGGGTTATTTGTGTGATTTATAAAGAATATTTTTAGATTTCAAAACGCCACACTTAAAAACTTTTTGGAAGAAAATTGTCAATGTTATCCTATGGAGGAAAAACAATTATCGGTTCACATGTAAGTAATCGACTGGGGGAGTTAAGGTTCTGGGGTTAGACTCAGGGGTCCCCCAGGGTCAGTGATGCACTGTTGCACCCTCAGCGGCACTACGGCGGCCGGGTGCAGAGTGTTGAGGCCCATTGTTATCCAATGGGGGATAGGGGGCCTCCGGTTAATGGCTTCTGGCAAGCAGGCCACTGGGCTGTGGGAGCAAAACTCCTAGGGTTTAGGTCAGGGCAAATGGAGAAACAAAGGAGCACAAAAGGTGCACCCTCAGCGTCACTGGGGCGGCCAGGTGCAGAGTGCTGCTTCAACGTCGGGTGCCCGGTTTTCTATGGAGAACCTCTGGTTTGCAAAAGCACTGCAGGCAGGGAGACGAAGGACTTCTGGGTGCGACCACCACTTGGAGAGGTAAGTTGGGAAGTTAAGGGTTGGTTAGGCAAGATCGGTTTGGGCACACAAGGCCGTGGGGCGTCTGGTGCAGGGGTGCCTTTTGGGCTCATATCTTCTTACCAGCTCCTGGTAGCAGTTAGGGGGACCTTCTGGATTTAGGCTGCAGGTGTCAGCTGGAGGCTTGAGGCAGGTCAGGGGACGTCGTATCTCGGGTCAGGATTGCCAGGGTGACCTCCTCGTGGTGTTTTTCAACTCTAGCTCGGGCCGGGTTCGGTTGGTGGGCTGGATTTGCGGTCTTCGGCTGCTGCCAGAGGTTGCTGTTGAACAAATCCGGCGTTCATGGGAGAAGTAGTCTTTGGAAGTGAAGGCAGGCAGGTCCTCCGGGGTTTGAGGTTGCTGGCTGCAGGACACACCGGGATTTCGAGGGGAGACAGGCCTGTAGTGCTGGGGCCAAGTCAGTGGGCGTCTTCCTCTTGTTAGCTGGCTGCCCGGCTGTTCGGTCCTTTTTTTCGTTTCTGAATCTGAGGAAGCAAGGTTCAGGGTGGCCCCTAAATACTAGATTTAGGGGTGTTACAGGTAGGTAAAGGGCAGGGACCAATGGGTCCCTTCCCTGGGTGGGTACACCCCTTATCGTGCCATGCTCCAGTGGGAGGGGGCAGGAGCCTGTCCCTGGTTGTCTAGGTCCCCCCCCATCTTCAAGATGGCAGGGACTCAGTTGTGCCTCACCTCGCCTCCCCTAGAGGGGTGGAGTTGGCAGAGGTGGGCACACCTCTTTCCCTCACTTGTTTTTCCCGCCGGTTCTCCCGCCGAAAGTAGGGGGGGGGGGGTAGAACCAGTGGGGACCAGTTGCTAAGAGCAGCAAATGGTTTGGAGAGGCTCCCAAAGGCGGCATGCCTTTGAAGCTTCCCCTTCGTGAACCCTGCCCCTCCTGGGGAAGGAGACTTGGCACCTCGTCCCAGGATGTGCATTGTTTCAGGCCCCCGAGAGCAGCAAGCTCTAGACCCAGGGGTCCACAAACATGTCTGTTGATGGCAGCTTAACCCCTTCGATGCTGCGCAGATTCCGCCGCTGTGCTGACGGAATCTTGCGCGGGCGTGGTCATGACGGAATGGTTCCGTCATGAGCACAGCTCAACCGTGGGTCATGACGGAACCATTCCGTCATGAGCACCGAAGGGGTTAAGCAGCCAGTCGGGTCACTTATTATTGCAACTTGTAGAGCGCACGGCTACCTCCAACGCAGGTGGGTTATTTTTCAGGGGACATCTCTGAGATGCCCTCTGTGTGCATTTTTCATTAAATCCCACTCTGGCATCAGTGTGGGTTTAATGTGCTGAGAAGTTTGATACCAAACATCCCAGTTTTCAGTGGAGTCATTATGGTGTTGTGGAGTTCGTAATGACAAACTCCCAGCACGATATACTCTTAATGGCAGCGCTGCACTTAAAAAGCCCAAGAATGGTCTTGGGCACTGTAATGGTACAGGGCTCATGAACCTGTACCCTCACCACTGGCATAGTGCACCCTGCTAGAGGGGTGACTGATCTATGCCAGGGCAGTGGTTTTGTGGGCATGGCACACAGGGATGTGTGCCATGTCGACTCTTCACTTTTTCCTGCACCAAGACACGCAGCCTGCGCGTGTGTGTGTGTGTGCGTTCTCGTGTGTGTGTGCGTTCTCGTGCGCGTGTGTGTGTGCGTTCTCGTGCGCGTGTGTGTGTGCGTTCTCGTGCGCGTGCGCGTGTGCGTTCTCGTGCGCGTGTGCGTTCTCGTGCGCGTGTGCGTTCTCGTGCGCGTGCGCGTGTGCGTTCTCGTGCGCGTGTGCGTTCTCGTGCGCGTGCGCGTTCTCGTGCGCGTGTGCGTTCTCGTGCGCGTGTGCGTTCTCGTGCGCGTGTGCGTGCGCGTGCGCGTGTGCGTGTGCGTTCGCGTTCTCGTGCGCGTTCTCTCGCGTGCGCGTTCTCGTGCGCGTTCTCTCGCGTGTGTGTTCGCTCGTGTGTGTGTGTGTGCTCGTGTGTGTGTGTGCTCGTGTGTGTGTGTGTGCTCTTGTGTGTGTGTGTGCTCTTGTGTGTGTGTGTTCTCTTGTGTGTGTGTGTTCTCTTGTGTGTGTGTGTTCTCTTGTGTGTGTGTGTGTGTTCTCTTGTGTGTGTGTGTTCTCTTGTGTGTGTGTGTGTTCTCTTGTGTGTGTGTGTGTTCTCTTGTGTGTGTGTTCTCTTGTGTGTGTGTTCTCTTGTGTGTGTGTTCTCTTGTGTGTGTGTTCTCTTGTGTGTGTGTTCTCTTGTGTGTGTGTTCTCTTGTGTGTGTGTTCTCTTGTGTGTGTGTTCTCTTGTGTGTGTGTTCTCTTGTGTGTGTGTTCTCTTGTGTGTGTGTTCTCTTGTGTGTGTGTTCTCTAAGGGTGGCACAATAAGTTTTGGGGAAAGAACACAGGCCCTGGGAACCTAATTGGCAGGGACCCAGGGCGCACCAAGAAAACGTGCATCAGTAGTCTGACAAGGGGGGGGGTTACTGCAACAGAAACCCACTTTCCTACACCCTTTGCTTCTCAAAACATGATACGAGAGCCAATCTATCAGCTTAATGATCTGATCACAAGGAAGATGTGTGAGGGCGTTCTGCTGTTGATTTCCTGCAGGAACAAATTATGCAGAACAATATTTTATAATTTGTTTTAGAAGTCTGCAGTTTGGCTGTAAGTAGTACAGTTACAGCACTAGGAAAGCAAACTTTAACAGAACAAACAGGGCTAAACTATGAAAAGTCTAAACACAAAATTGTCCGAGTAGGATGAAGAAAACTGTCAAAAGGACAATAAATGCTGAATGGCACTATTATTGGAGTTGCCAGACAACAGCCACTAATTCTAACCAGAGAATAGGCATACCGCATGCCCCATCCACCCACCTACCACCAGCTGCCCCATGAACTGGAAATTGGGGTCCTTAAAGAAGAAAATACCACCTTTTTAAAAAACCATTCTGTGCCATCATTGTTAAAGTATGCCCATAGCAGTTTGATGTGGTGCTTCAGCATCTTCAACTCCTTACAAATATAGCAACATTCACTTCAGTTAAAATACCTTTTTTACTTCTTTGTAATATTTCGTTTGCTTCTTTTAATGTCACACCAGCTGGCGCAACCACAAGATCTTCACGTTTCGTCATGATCTGATAAAAAAATGGAGGACAAACATTGGGATTTCATTTTTTTTAAACGATTAATGGTTAAGCAAAATGCACATCAAAATTCAATTTCAAAAACATCTTCACCATTCCAATTTTATTGATTAGACAGGTTTGCAAAGACTATGCACAAAAAGCCAAACCACCAAGCTTTACTGCCCTTGTAAACTACCAATCTTGCCCGAAGTGCACATGCAAGTTACTAACCTCGTGAAGAAGAAGATCGTGCTCCTCTTCTTTCAGGAAATCAATGTCTCTGGAAGATATTATTCCGACAAGTTTACTTCCCATCTTCCCATTATGCGTGATTGGAATTCCACAGAACCCATGTCGGGCTTTTGCTTCAAAAACATCCCGAACTCGGTCTTTGGGACTGAGGACTACTGGGTCTGTGATAAATCCCTGTTCATATTTCTAAAGAAAAAAAAGGTCTGGTTTAATTTTTTTTTATACAGCACTTGCCAGACCCAGAGGAGTGTTGGAGTACTTAAAATACGTTTCACTGAAAGGCCTGGCGCAAGCTAAGTCTGCACAGTTATGTGGACAGTATGTACATTTGCAATCAGCAGCAATCCAAATGTAAGGCACATACAGGAAATCTCCATCAACATTTTAGGTTTATTGCCATGACAGCATATAATGGTATGCCAGGTTTAGCATTACTTGGGTGATGACAATGGACAGTCTTGTAGCTGCAAACAGTCAAAAGCAGAATGTACAAGAAATGGTAATATATAACCAATTCCACTCCAATCACAATTCAGATTTAAAACAAGCATTCATGGAAGAGGGAAAATGCATCCAGTGCAGATGCTGAAATTTTAGAGATATTTTACCGGGTAGTTCTACATGATATTTTAGGATCATTTGCTTTTTAGAAGAACTAGTTAGCTGTAACTCTAGATAGCAGGTGAAACTGCCACTACAATGCGGCCGTTTCCACTCATAACATTAACCACGCAGCATTACAACGCATGCGTGGTTACCACAAATAGCCTTTTCCACGCACACCTTTACTACGAGATACGTAGTAAAGGCATGTGTGGTAAAGGTAAGGGGGCTTGGGGGGGGGGGGTCTCCCCACCCCCCAAAAAAATGAACGGGCAAAAAAAGGGGGGTTGGGGGGGGGGGGGGGGGGGGGGGGGTCTCCCCTCCCCAAAAAAAACTCACCATTTGAAGTTGCGGTGTGAAGGAAATGAGTCGTTAGAGGAAACGGAAAGACACTTCCGGTTCCTCTTTACAGCATGCGCCATGACGAGAGGAGAGGTAAGGGGGATATTAGTATTTAAGATATATATATATATATATATATAGATATATATATATATATATATATATATATATATATATATATATATATATATATATATGGGATGAGGGGTTTGTGTAGAGAAGGGGTAAAATATTAGGGTTAAAGGGAGGGGTATTTAATAAAAGGGTTTGTGGGTGGGAATTGGAGCAGTATATGGAAATGGGGAAGTGATCTAGATAACCTTTAGCAAGAACATGCCATTAACATGTATGGTTTAACAACGAAAAACGTAAAAGCATGCGTGGTAATGTTATTTTTGTCGTAAAGGTTATGCGTACAAATGGCATTCTCATAACGCATGCGTGGTAAAGGCATACGTTGCAACGGAATGCGTTGCAATATACAACTGATAGCAGAGCTTTCGGTGTGTATCTAAATAGCCCGACACATGCAGCTAGGAATTAAAATAATCTGCTCCTGCCATCACCCTAGAAGTACCAAGGTATCTCTCCATCACACCACCTACCCACCCAATGTATTTGCTTATTACACAATGCTGTCAAAAACAACTTTACTTCAGTAAAACCGCAACACAAATTTCACAAAAGTTAAAATATCTGTGTTATTTGAAATTTGTATAGTTAGGCATGATCAAAGTAGAAACTACTTGATGGTACTTGCTGCATATGTGGCTGCAAGGCACTCATGTCCATGAGAACACAGCCCAGTGAAACACTGGGAGGTAACTCGCTATGTACAACCACTTCAGTCTCACTTTTTCTGAAGGCAGTGCCAACTAAGGATTTCACTCAATGACCCATGTGGAGTGTACAATCCAATGACTAACGAGTCTTGAGGTACAGTGCATCATCAGCAGTCCCAATATCCAGCGACTGGAAGCCGACCCTAAAGAGTAGGCTGGACACTTTATATCACTGTTTACTTTCAGTAAGCAAGCATGTCTTGCAAAGTATTGAAATTAAATGGTTAATATTCTCACACTGATTATATTACTTTAAAATGACAATAGTCTAAAAGACCTTTTACACTCACTACTGCAAACAAATAACTAGAAATCACAAGTTAATATTGTTAAATGGAGAAGGAAAGAAAGTTACTTGGAATCCTAATTCTTCTATAAGTAAACTCTCCTAAGTAATAAAAAGGTAGAACATCTCCCAATAGGTGAAAGTGCCAGGAACACTTTTTAAATAAAATGGATATTAAAAACATGCCTAGATAAGCATTTACTACATTTTTTTCTATAATCAAGCAGATACAAACAGAAAAACATTAGACTAAACTGTTTATTACAAAACAAACAGAAAAGTAGGAAAAAGTTGTAACTAAGGCACATGCTACAAAATACAGGATAGTACAATATGTATTCACAAAACAATTGTCTCTTATTTGAGGATTTATTTTTGGCCACTTTGCCTCTTTTCAAACTTCATTCATGCTTAGCCAACATGTGTTTCGTTCTCTTAGGGTTTTCACACTACTTCATCAGGGCTATCTCACCTAGGATCTCTTAATGGCCGTTCCTCAGCTTCCGGTTTTAATTCCAAACCAGATTATCTGTTGCACAATTCACTGTTCAAATCAATAGTGTGTCTGTACATAGATCAGTAATTTACAAATCACGGTCCTCTATGTATAGTTGCACCTTTCAAGAATTATCGACAGTGGGAGATTTCCCTTTTAATATCAGTCCAACATCCCAGCTTTAGACTGATACTGAAGGGGAACTCTCCAGTTGTCTAGATCCCACAAATCTGAGGAGGAAGTCAGCCAGCAGTTGTATAACTGCATGCAGGAGCAAGTTGAGGAATAATCTTCAGAAAGCTCTGGTCATTAGCACCTCAAGACTCCGTTCTGGTCAAGGATGTTTATGAACTCTGTCCTAGGCTACTCTTGGTGCCTTGTACAGGAATGACATGATTCAGGTCTTAACTAAGCTTTACAATGGAGGTGTAATCTCTTCCTCTGAAATCTGGATACGAATGATACACTGCTGGAGAGGGCTTAAACGTAATCTCATGTGGGACAGTGGAAATGTAGGACGCCATGGACCCTAGTAATACAACAAACAAATGGACGGAAAGCTGACAATGCATACATTCTCCCCCAGTCAAGAGATCTGGGTTAAATCCATCGTTCTTTTGCCCACTACACCACCCCAGTTTAGACATGGCCATATGCAAATCAGTCTTGACCCTGTGCCTCATGGGAACAGTCCAGCCCGAACTGCCAAGCCATGTCTTCCCTGGACCGGAATCAAGCATCCTAGGACCGGTTTCTGGCTATCAGCCGTCATCAGCCAGGATAGCTTGACTCCAGTGGCGTAGTGAGCACGGGTCCCACGTCTGGGAATACCCATCCCACTTAGGGCGAAAAGCGTTACAACAAACAAATGATGGACGGAATGCTGACAATGCATACATTCTCCCCCAGTCAAGAGATCTGGGTTAAATCCATCGTTCTTTTGCCCACTACACCACCCCAGTTTAGACATGGCCATATGCAAATCAGTCTTGACCCTGTGCATTCTGTCCATCCATTGTTATTTTTGCATTTGTCACCCCGAGTGGGAAGGGTATGCTCAGACGTGAATCCCTTGCTCTCCATGCCACTGGAATCAGGCTATCCTGGCTGATGAGGGCTGAAAGCCCGAAACCGGTCCTAGGATGCTTGTTTCCAGTCCAGGGAGGACCTGGCTTGGCAGTTCGGGCTGGACTGTTCCCATGGGGCACAGGGTCAAGACTGATTTGCATATGGCTGGGTTCAAACTGGAATGGCATGGTGAGCAAAAAAACGATGGATTTAGGCCCAGATCTCTGTACTGGGGTGAATGTATGACATTGTTCTGCATTCTGTCCATCAATTGTTATTTTTGCATGGACCCTAGTAAGGCGTTTACTTGCCCGACAGACATTTTGATTGAGGGCTCTCATCCAAAGGAAACTTCCTTACACTGCTTCCAATGCTGCTGCCAGATAAGACCGAACCTAAAGACCGAACCTAAATGGAAGTTACAGACTCAGAGAGCCTTTATCAGTCTCTAGGGAAGACTAGATGAATATTCCTCGAGGTCGAAGTTGGGCTGCTGCTGCAACCAAAGTTTGAGACGCAGATTTCAGACCAAAAGGAAATCGCCACGTAATGGTAGTGCGAAATTTCTAATATACACCTTACATACCTCTTGAGCTTTTTTCATATAGGAATGTGGGAGTAGGCATCCTGTGAGTCTGGTGTACACATTCCATCACTTTGCCTGTGAGCAGGGAAAAATGTGAATGAGCGGTTTAACATTTTCACCCATTAGCTCTTCATCGATCAAGGACTTTTCTGGATTCTTCAAGACTTTTTTCAGAATCAGAAAATATTTCAAGTAGGCGTCTCTCCATTGTGAGGGGAAGAACTGGTTCTATAGCACATATCAGCAAGGAAGTATTGAACTGCCATAAGAGGTTGCACTTAAGAGTTGGATGGCTGAGTGACTCAATATTCCCTTAGATCGTCTTTTTGGCCTCGCTGATAATGTAGATTGGCAAATTCAGAGCAAATAAACTCTATATGTGAAGTGTCCAGTGCAACAGCCATTTCACATGTGCAAATTAAAGACTCGCAGTCTATGGCAAATTCAGGGCAAATAAACTCTATATGTGAAGTGTCCAGTGCAACAGCCATTTCACATGTGCAAATTAAAGACTCGCAGTCTATGCCATCCTACTAACAGCTGAGGGAACAGATTTAAACAAAAATAGGACTGTAGATGCCCGTGCAAAACTGGCATGTCTAAAGTCAATACAGCTCTAATTTTCTCATTGATTTTACAATGGCATAATGGGTACAGGATTTTTTGAATATGCATTTCGCCCTTTTTTCCCCCATTCGCATTAGCGTGTAATGCCACCTTGGCCCACACAAACTATGTTTTAGTAATTTGCTCAGGGTCAGAAAGAAAGATTTGGTCTACCAAGATCACTCAAAAGACTTTTGACATAATACAATCATGGACAATATTGACTAAAATCCAGGCCCAAACACAGTCTTTCAGGATATTTCTATTAAACTTTACAAATTCTGATTGAAAAATAATCTATATAATCAGAAATAAATCCTGCCCCCAATTCTTCATGCACTATCTCCACTGGCATGCTCTGGGCTATCCTCAGAATCCTCCTAAAAAATGTGTTTTCCGCAATTTGAACAGGATGACAAGGCTTGTGCCCCAAGATTTCGATCCCATGTAAAACTGTTGGGACACACTTTGCTCTACAAACATCTAATATAGATGTTGCATGTATATGGCCAAGGTGCCTGGCACAGGCATATCAATACTATGAGCAATCCCATTAAAGGTCTTCACATGGTTACTCATCAACAGGTCCCAATTAATTTTGCTGTCCAGCCAAATGTCTAGATAACAAAATGAACTGGTATTACCAACGTGGTGTCCATCGATCCCAAATGTTTTAATTTTAACATTTTTTCTACCTTCCACCATGGTACAGGACTTTGAAATTTTTGTTTTTAGGCCCAGGTTATCCATAAATTCATAATAACAATCTAGCAAGAGTTGCAGGCCATTAGCTGTGCGCACAAGTACAGTGTCGTCTACACAGAATAATGCTGGAACCGGCCTCTTGTCAACCATCTGGACATTCTTGCACTAGGCCACTAAAAATCTCTGAAGCGGATTAATATATATTATAAAAAGCAAAGGGGCTAAAATACAGCCCTGGCGTACTCTTCTCCCCAGTTGACAGTGTGTTGTGAATACCCCATTGGGACTGAATCTTACGGAGTCCTCCAGCACAGTTTTAATCTGCAGGTTTCATTATTCATCTGTGATCTGTGAGGCTGAGAATTTCCAGCTGTGCACCCGGCTTCCAGATGGGCAGGTGCAAAGATAAGGAGTGGTGCAGTGATGCAATGGCAATAGCCAAATGCTGCCAACTATGCGCTGAATCCACCGGACTTGAGGCGAGGTAAGAGCTTTATAAACCATCTCATTAAAATCCTGCCTCTGATGTTGCAGTTGGACGTTGAAGGATTAAAGGCTTTCCGTGATTTTCTGACCACAACAGCCCAACAGAGCTGTTGCACTACATATATTTACTACAGTATCCAAAGTACCACATTTTCTTGCCAGCAACAACCACACTCTTATTTTCTCAATCGGGTGGTGTCTCAGGTGACTAAGCTATACCATCAAACAAGTGGGTCTATAGAAGAGTCCCAATTGGAATCCGACCTCAACAAATCCCACTGAGTTCCCTTATATGTTTGCGCAGCTGTGGAGTTAATGCATTTATAGTAGCAGAAGTTAGGCATTTGTCTTTCCTAACCTCCCACAAGCCTGGTACCACTGAAAGAAGAGGTAATGAAAACACTTGACACTATGTTATGTTATGTTATGATGAATTTTTAGCGCACATACACCGGATTGGTTTCTTGGCGCTACTTGGGTCAGAGACCAGGGAAATATGAATCAGTGGGTCAGTCGAATGCTTGTTTGAAAAGCCAGGTTTTTTGCAGTTTACGGAAGGCCGTGAAATTTGTACAGCTTTTGATCTCTAGGGGTAGGGAGTTCCAGTACCTTGGTCCCAGAAAGGCAAACCTTGATCCACCAAAACGCTTCTGTTTAAAGGGGGGTATTGTTAGAAGATGCTTATGGGTGGATCTCAGATTGCGGTTTGGAATATATCTGGTGATTAAGCGGTCAATGAACTTAGGGTTTTTTCCATTCAGAGATTTGAATATTATGCAGCCCATCTTAAAGGCGCACCTTTGTGATATGGGGAGCCAATGTAGTTTTTTGAGAAGGGGAGAGATGTGTTGACGTTTATTTTCTTGAAATATCAATCTGGCTGCTTGATTCTGTATTAATTGTAAGCGATAATTGAGGTAGGCTGGGATACCAAAATATAATGAGTTAGCATAATCAATATGCGAGATCACCATGGCAAGAATAGCTTGTAATTTTGCCTCTTGCGTTAAGAAAAGACTAATTTTCTTTATTTTTCTCAATTGAAAGAAACATGTAGATGATACTGATCCTATTTGAGTTTTCATGGATAGATCATTACCGATAGTGACTCCTAGAGTTTTGGCATGCTTGGAGGTTCTCCTAGTTCATTTGGCCAGAAGTTGGGGGTCCAGTGATTTAGTGAGCCACCCGTGAGGATCAGTTCAGTTTTGTCTGGATTCAGTTTCAATTGGTTGCTGTTCATCCAGTCACGAATGAACAGCATAGTTGTTTGGAATTCAGAGATGGAGTCCGGGGAGGCATTAATGGGGAAAATCAATTGAAAATCGTCTGCGTAGTTAAAAGTCTGGATATGTTTTTCTTTTAGTGCATGAACCAGGGGGAGAAGATACAGATTAAACAAATGAGGGGATAGGGAAGATCCCTGGGGAACTCCACATGTATTTTTAATCATGGGGGTTGAGAATCCACCAAGGCATACAGCTTGTGAGCGATCTGTTAAGAAGGATCTGATCCACTCAAGAGCAGCTCCTTTGATACCTGCGTCTCCGACACGGTCGAGCAAGATGTTATAGTCGACCGTGTCAAAGGCTGCTGATAGGTCCAGTAGTACCAGTGCTTGGGGGGAGACCCTTGTCCGCCTTTTCTCTCAGGGTGTCCAGTACAGACAAGACTACTGACTCTGTAGAGTGGGCTGGACGGAATCCTGCTTGGTGGATATCCAGGTATTCAGACTGCTCCAGAAATGCTGACAAATTTTTGGCTACATGTGCTTCCAACACTTTGGCCAAGTAAGGGAGCAGCGAGATTGGGCGATAATTAGTCAGTGTTTTAGTATCTGCCCCTGGCTTTTTTAGGAGAGGAATAACAACCGCTTCCTTAAAGGTCTGAGGCACCTGACCCTGTACTATTGATTTATTTAGAAGGGCCATGGCTGGTCCAGGACAGGTGGTAAATACTTCCTTTAAAATCCAGGGGGGACAAAGGTCCCTTGGGGACCCAGACTTGACTTTAGCCAATAGGTCGTTGAAATTTTCCTGAGTTATTATAGGGAATTGTTCCAACTTGTCAGGGTTCGCCGGTTTTTTGGGGTATGCAGGACTTGGACAATGAGGGATATTCGATTTGATGGTTTTAATTTTTTCTACAAAGAAATTATTTAAAGAGTCACATATGGATTGGTAAGGAATGGGTTTAATCGTTCTCTCAGGGTTGGAGAGTTCATTAACGATTGAGAAGATTTCTTTAGATCGATTAGTGGAGTTAATGATTTTGGAGGAGAAATATTCTGCTTTGGAGGCCAGTATTGCTTTTTTGTACAATCCTTGTATGGTTAAATACGCAGATTTGTCGTCAGATATTTATTTCTCCATTTCCTTTCTGCTTGCCGCAAGGCAAGTTTTAAGTTCTTTAGTTCGATAGAAAACCATTTCTGGGCCTCATGTCGACGAGTGTGTAGGTTTTTTTTTAGGGGAGCATGTTTATTACTGGCTGTCAACAGCCAGTTTGTAAGGGCATTCTCGCTAAGCTCAATGGAGAGTTGGTCCGCGGGGATGGTGTTGACCAATGACTCCAAGAAGAGACTAGAGAGTCAACATTATAACCAACAGTGATATCCGTGCTGCTACCAGTCGAAAATTCAATGAAGAAGCTCCCCTAACCGAGACATCATGCAATGTAGGGATGTCACTCACTGGAGAGATACTAGACTGTGAACCTACCAGAGCAGAGCATTTGCAAGAACAAAATGGAGATGGTAAACGGATTATTCTATGCTTGCTTGTTGTGCTTGGATACTCAACCCCTAACAAACTGAGGTGTCTTATGGTAAGAAATACCTCAGATCTTCTGGGCATCAAAGACAACTTTATCAGACATTAAAATATGCCTTGATACCATCCTTGGGGGAAGTGGAAGATTTAGAGTCTGAAGAAGAGTTTGCAAATTATCTTCTGACAGAACAACAAAAGTGGAGACCCCAAAGGTTGCGATGTTTAGTCAGCAGATTGAGAAAGCCTCAGTCTTTCCTTAATGGTCAACTGAGGTTCTCTACGTCAATTTAGGCGACGTTTTATGGTGTCCCAATGCAATGAGTGCTGCCGGTGAATGATGTATCAAAGTTGAATGACTAGACAATCAAAATTGAAGGTAATACTGCTGTGCAGTTGGAGAGCATCAACATCCAAGACTTACTACTTCTGTGGCAGGGCCCAAAAGTACCCCATCGCATGCAGAGTCCCTCAGGGTTCCATATGGACTGTGATCACTTTCAACCGCTATATGAAACTGTTTAGTGCTCTTCTCACAGAAAACAGCATCATGATACACCAATATGCTAACTACACTTGAAAATCTCCTCTGCCTCAGACAATCAATGCCACAAACGCTGCCTGCACATCATTCAGACCTGTATGTCTAACCCCTACCTGAAGTTCAGCCCAGAAAAAATAAATTCATATTTGTCCCAAACAAAAAAAAAAGACCTACAAATATTGCCTCAATGACATGAACATAGGCAGCTTTGAACCCCAACATTCACCAAATGCCAGTTCACTTGGACTGACCCCGACATGAACCTCACCTTGCAAAAAAATAAAGCCTGGCATCAGTTGTCTTCTAAGGAACATAAAACATTCCCTCAAGTAAAACTTAAAAAATGCTAGTCCAGCCCTCTTACTCTCACATCTGGATTGTGGCAACGCCTTACTTTAGCCATGGTGCAGTACCCAGATGAAGGCAACTAGGCTTGCAGGTAACCTTGTGGCTTTAGAGAGGGTGTCTGGGAGCAGTGGGGCCCTACACCATGGGGGGGGGGGGGGGGGGGGGGGTGGGAGGACAGCTATACCATTTGTACTCCCTGGTTTCAAGTGGGCTTCACCTGTCTTTGGGACAGAGGAGAATACTTTGAACTTCTATCCCAGATACTGCCACTCAGGGAAGTAGAAATGCAGTGTAAAGGTATGGGGTTGGGAGAAATCTTGCAACCCACCCCTACTAGAGAAAGTTGGGTAAAAAAGGGCACGCCACAAATCTGCTCAAAGAAAGGGGGTATGCTGTTTTTGCCACAGGAGGGGAAATTCTGCACTCCCATCTATACAATACCCGCTATCTAATGGATGCATTCATCATGCTCATGGATCACTGGCATATCACGATCATGTGAAATTTTTAAATAGGAGGACTGTCGGACTAGGGAGCCATTTCTCTGTCCACTGGTGCCTCTCCGATGCAAACTAGAACCCAGAAGTTAGTCCCATAGTTACCGCTCCAAGGACTGTTTTTGTGACAAAGTTCGGGATTGGTAAAGTCAAAGTGCTTCATTCCCACAGCAACAGCTTCAGTAAGGTCACACATTAGACCAATGTTTTGTATAAGACATTAGGAAAAAACAAAATGATGAAATGACATGTTATCATTAAGTATGCTTTGAGTGAGGTGTAATGGTAGTGTTACTCAGGAGCTCCGTATTGGAGGATTATTCGTCACTCACTTAACAGGTCAATGTGCACTTTTTGGGTGTTTGTATTGCAACCATAACTTCCACAGAACCGAGGTTTGTATTAATTTTCGCAGGAATTTTGGTTTGTTATAACAAAGATTTTGTCTTCAAAGAAAGAGCAACATACAAATGAGCTATCAAATCTGTGTAAATTACAGAACAGAAAACACCAACTGATTTACAAGTCTAATGTTGGTGTGCGGTCTCCAGTAAAGGAGTTTAAGTTCTAGAGGCACCTTGAATCCGTGCGACAATACAAGAAAATTAAATGACAACAGACCCCATTACGTGTGTCTTGGAAATCATTCAGGATTCAGAATCAAAATAGAGTGTGCACTTGAACCAGGACACAACCCTGGTAATTTTTCCATGTAAACTTTGTCAGTTCATAAATGCATTCTTGTTTCAGAAAAATCACTCTAAATGAAATAGATCGCTAAAAATGAAGTGAACTGAGACTTGTGTGGTCTTTGATCTAGGTCAATGCAGTGACACAGGCTTACGATTTTACATATCCACTGTAGCGTAATGTGTGGTAAAATGTTCCTACACATCTTTTGCTGATTTCTGTTCCAAATCACGTTTTGCCTAACCTCCGTGACATCTTAAGTCAATTTTAGTAGTACTTTATAAAACAAAAAACAGTTAGAGAAGTGACTAACTATCCAAAAGAAGAGGGGTCCCTAAAGGTAGGCTAGGTAGACAGGGGGGAAAAAAAGGGAACAGAAGTCAACCGGAGAAAGCACAATCCGCTGTCTACACTGAATTGATTTACAGTATGCCCACAGATGGGTCAAATTTATAAAAAGGAACACTAGGCCAAAACAGACTAGAAAAGAAGATATAGCAGGTCAGGATTTATTTCAGTTTGAATAATCACGATGATAGTACTTGCATAAAAAATCTAGACGGGTTGTGCTTTCTCCGGTAGAGAAGTGACTAACACCACAGTTTTTAATTATTTTGTTAAACATTTTGAAACACTTCAATATGTACCATCTCAAAACCTATAGAAGTTTAACAATCTGCATGGCACACAACCATGAATGCCAATTACTGCAAAAACCACTTTCTCCGATTCTTTCAGCAGTTGATTGTGCCTAGCAAGAGCACTGGGTAAATAACGTAGACAAGCTATTTACAAGTCTAATTCTTAAGGCTGACTTAAGTTACACACCGTAGGATACGACAACTGCAGCACACATTTCTCGGCAGGGACTTGAGCACAATTGTGTGAGGTGGGAGGGGCTGTTAGTCGCCTACAGCCTCAAGCTGCCCCATTATGAAAGGAAAGCAAAGGCAGCAGCAATGTTTGTTAGTAGTTCCCTCCATGAACATCTCATGCCCAGATCACTCCACACACTCGTTCCTTCACCCTCCACCATGTATAACCTCTAATGGGCGCCACACATTCACCTCAATCTGCACAGGCTCTGACTCAGCACAGAAATGTTCTCCCAGAGTCTTGCCTCATAACCTTGTCACACCCAAACAGCAGAATGCGTCAAGAGTTGGTAAAAAAGTGGTCACAGCAAAAGTCACAGAAAAATGTAGCAGAATATTGTTTGCTCATTAATATGTGCAGGCAGCACTTTAAGCTTTGTAAAGGATTTCAAGATATTCGACACAATGGTAAACTTTTGTGCACATTACCCTCTGACATTTAGAGTGACAGAATAGATTCTCACTATCAGAAGCTAGCTGTCAAAAATCTAACCGTTTTTTTTTTTACCTTTACTTTCCGCACTTCATTTGCCTGGAATTCTGGAGTACAATTGTGATGAATAAAACCAATTCCGCCTGTGAGCTGCACATAAAAAGAGCAAATCAGAGGTAAATGATCATGTTCACATTTACAAATGTTACATTATGTGTGGATAAGCAAACAAAAAAATACTGTTGCAGAAGAACAGGATCGGTTACCAGTTCCCAAAACCAGGGCATAGTAGAAAATGATATCTACTGCAAAGAGTTTAGCACATCAACCCTGAGTATGACATACACATGTATCCCCATCTCACCCCATTTTGATTTTTAGAAACTTCTGGAAACCCAGGTAGTTGTATAACACTGCTTATCTGGAGATCAATAACAAACTAAGCAATCTCTAAAATGGTTTAGTTATTTTCCTTACGACAGAAATCATTCTGATAAACAGTCTAATCGGTAGTCACTTGCAACCGTGGCCATTTATGTGCTTTCATTTTTCAGTATCCTTTAAACATATACACCATCAAACAGGTCAATGCTAAAAAGCCTGGCTGTGTGTGCTAGAGCTGGTGCAATTGCCCGTATACTGGTGCACATCCTTCACTGCCTAATTATGTTCACGGACAGCTTTGCTCCCCATTGCTTGACATCACTAGGATGCCTTATGGAGTTTGAGGAATCTGCACTCCACCACTCCTCTTCAGTGCTTAAATAGACCCTTCTACAGAGATGTATGCAGAAGACAATGCTTTTAAATCAATCTGGGAACACTCAATAGTAAACATCTTAATTTATGCACAATTTAAGATTAAGGTCAAGTGACAATCTGTCAGAAGATAGACTCTGCTCCTGGGACCAGTTAATCCTTCATTCTCATCTTGGATGTGACCAGAAGTAATGGGCATACACCAGTACAGAAAAATTAACCAGCAATTGATATTATACAAGGACCTTTCCGTGCATATTCCACGTCAAAAAAGACAAATTAATCATATGTTAATTGTATACAACTTAGTCCGCAGTCTTCACAAATAAACGTTGCTTCTCGTCATAGTCACTTGCCAGTTAAACTATTGCATGCAGATCACACACATTTTTAACAAGCCCAGAACTGGACAGACTGGCTCTTTGAACCAGTCAATGCAATGATTCCTGCCTGCTAGATTTGCTACCAATCAAAAACAACAAACTTATGTTACCTGGCCCACAAGGTGCTACACTTTGTCTCCTGGCTATTTCACAATGATTTGCCAGCTGCGTTATCACTACAGAAGACAGAACAGCCTTCCAAACCCTTCTTGCTACCCAGCTGCCTAGAAGTAAACCATTTGCAGTTAAGATACCTCAATGCAAGCGCATCTGGAGTCACTCAATGTACACTTAGGAAAAAGAAAATCTTCCAAAAGTTCCAAAGTCCTAAACTGCCTGAAAAACAGTGCTTATGTTCCAAGTTACCATTCTCACATTCTACTCAGTTTCATGCATGCAAACCAGCCACATATTACGCCAAACCTCAACACTGCCCTGCCCCACCAGAGCTGGCACATGGTCATATAGAGCTCTAATAAAAGTCTACTGGCATCTTTAAGTAGAGGAGCTGCAGCACCTATCTGCTGGATCCTTCCCAAAAACTGCAATTTGCCTTTTTATAGCACCCAAAAGAATGATACCGCTGCATGCCCCACTGTGACAATAAATATAAATAACCTTCAAGATTCAACTACGGCCACTAAGTATTAATATGTACCCATGATAAATAGATTTGTAGATCTTAATGCCAGATCAAAGGATCAGACAGTCCACACAGCGTTACTCCTACTTCCTAGATGTGGAAAAAGCTGAAAAAAAGCCACTCAATACTCACTGCCATTGCAATAGCCATGTTCGCCTCTGTGACTGTGTCCATAGGAGAGGAAACCATCGGCGTTTTCAAAGTGATCTTCTTGGTTAGTGCTGAAGTAAGATCCTTTAAAAGACAAGGATACAAGTGTCACTCAAATATTTCATTAAAGACATGCTACGAGCTAGTGATTTACACATTTAAAACCAGGCTGGAGCATTTGTGCAAGGTTCCAAATACCAGGAGAGCAGAGAGGTTAATATGAATGACAAGCCAGATAATCATGGAAGGGAAGAGATCCTTAGAATAAAGTCCTTCAAGTTATGGCAACAGAATGAGGGCTCAGCTCCCGACATAACAGGGCACTTCCAAAGCCAGCCGATGGGGATTACAAGAAAATGTGCCTACCCAGCGGTGCACTTCTGGAAGTCAGAGCTTCCTTTCCTTAAACAAGGAAACTATTTTACTTCCCGCTTCACAAAGGAACCTTAATCCTATTTGTTTTCATGCCTGTGCTGTGTTTCTCCCTCCAGCCACGAAGACCCATGCTAGACTTCGCCCCTTATGTACACCATTTCCTAGACTTATGGTTGTATTCAGTGTACACTGTAATAGTAATTTTGCTTCTGACAAATCCACTGCACAACATGGTGGATCTTCGTGCCATTTGATCTTTGCATATGTTTCATGAACTGAGCACTCAGTATTTGAATGCTCAAAATATACATCAAGATTTTTCAGATACTCAATTGCCACGACCAGCTTCTTCCAATCCATCTACTATGCCTTAAAGTTATTTTCGATGTCACAACATGGCGTTTCTAGATTAAGGACATGCATGCACCCCAATTAGAGTATCTTTTGTTCATTCATTCTGAAGTATTCCCAAATTATTAATGGGCTTTTCGAGCAGTATCACAAGAGTCCACTGGTGACAGTACCAGACCTGGCCACCAGTTCACCTGCGCTCCGATTCAGGAAACCATTGAAAAGACGGACCCCTTCTGCAGACTGCTTTAAGATTATGCAAAAAAGGTTCAGTACTTACCACCTCGTCAGCAGTAAAATCAATGTACCCCGGAAGAATAAGGAAGTCGCTGTGGGAGAAAGAATGCATGGTTTTAAAAGATGGTTTCACAGAAACAAGCAATTAGTCAACACATGACGCTAAAAAGATCAAGGAACGTAAGGTAATCCTCATTGAACTGCCAAGTGGCAACACAGTGAGCAAAAAGGCTGCGAGCGGTAAAGGCAAGGGCAAATATAAAGCTGATGTCCTTGTACAATCGCTAGTCTGGGCAGATTAAAAGTACTGAGTCCAATTATAAACCCACAGATGGGGGGGGGGGGGGTCAAACAATGGTGAAGGCCACACTGCAATGTTTACTGAGCCAAAGATCATGTCAGTACAGCGTCCACCTCAGCGACATCACATCTAGGCAGCTCTGGAAGCCACGATTTCATGAACAGAAGAAAGACTGTAGGCACTCCATAGATCAGACTTAAGACAGTGTATTGAGAAACTGCTGCACTCTAACTCCAATCCATACATTAGAGTACAAGAGGACATACGAATTTCGTATTTCTAATAAGAATAAGAAGCGAGCACTGCTCAACAAAAAAAAAAGAAATCCAACTTGGGTGCGATATGAGAAGGGCTACGAAACAGCCTTTCCCAAAAAAGGTAATAAAAGTATGAAAGAAAGAACATGAAGAGAAAACCTTTTATTTTACAAAATGACTCATACATAGAGAAACATGGACAACGCAAGGGCCTAGCAGAACACTATGGTATGCGAGATAGAGCAGTCTGGAAACTGGTGGACTTTCCACCCAATGTTTCACATCTGGTTTTTCTGTTTACTGGATATGCACACACCCAACACTGTTCAACTAACGGCATCAAATTAGACACCTCCTCCTTCTGGCAGGGAAGCGCACCACATACACAAGTACTGTTGAATCGGACCATGGTAGTCTGTCTAATATATAAGGTTTGCTTCTCCCAAGGACATTAATACATTGAGGACATCAAATGCAAACCCATAGCACCACCGTGGCCTGCTATGTATGCATGCTGAGAAAAGCCCCACCAAGCTGGAGAAGAGCAGGGCACTGCCCACCCTGGAGTTCCCAGCAGAGTCGTGTACAATGTTACAGACAGCTGCATATGTATGCCTCGGTACCAGGGCTATTTTTAGGATGCCACTGCAACACTGTGCAATGCAAGCCATGTCGCACACTCGTTTGTTTTGGAACAGAGGTGCCGTTTATTTATAGATTGGTTCAAAACGTTAGGGCCATGGACAAACTTCTATACGAAAGCCGGAATTATCAACAGTTGGATCATGCGACTAGTTAAAGTTTATGCCAGTGCTTCAAGCAAGTCAGGTGTGTAATGAGTCAACCCACACTGCTGAATCAAACAGAACTGGCAATTGCTCATGACGGCATTCTAGCAAACCTAAAGACCACTTAATTAATCTGACCACTTCAAAAATAAAATCTGGACTTCTAAATCTACTTCCCAGTAAGTATCCTACTTGGTTTCAAGGTGATGCTGTTGCATACAACATGCCACCTAAACATGACTTTCTCGGCATGCGGTACAACTGGGAAGAAATAAGCTTTAAGGTTTAAGCACCATCAGAAAAAGACCAATTGTAGATAGTTTTACATTGCTCGAGGAGAAGTGTCTTTGCCGTACCGAGGACAAGCGCCACTAGAAAATAACTTCCTGAAGATCTGTAGACATACTGTGCATAGTGAAGGCCATCTGAGAAGCCGAACAATGTTTGGCTAGCACTCGCTTGACAGAAAAGGGTAATAGCCAGGATAGATGGAACTGACATACTGCAAGTAGCTAAAGTCACTTGAAAGTCTCGCAACAATATGAAACAACTAGCCTTTACTGAAAGTTAACAGAAAAAGGCGTGGGGAAGTTTACTATATTGGGGATTTAGGGGCACAATTACTTCTGTATTTCTTCAGAACTCCGGTTTGTCCTTCAGACCAAAATTAGGGGCAGATTGTAAATTATTTTTTTCTAAATTGGAGCCTTTGACCTTTTTTCCTACGATTTTGATGTAGGTTTAATAATAAGTTTTATTTTTGGGGCCATCTGCCAGCCACAGCACCTCTGTGCCCTTACCACACCACTGATTATAAAGGAAAAGCCACTGGCTCTAATAATAAAACAAGCATAGACTAGAGGTCTGGATTACAACTTAAAGTTCCTGGTCAGTCACTTGCATGTTTAAGCACTCAATAAGTGATTTATGCAGTCATTCATCCTTTTACCCATACGGCCATTAATTCACACAATGATACATACTTTAATTTACTTACCTAGCCAACCACAATAAAATGCAAACTCAAACGTCGAAAAGATTAAAAGAAAAAAAAAAATGTACCAACCTAAGAGTGGCAGGCTCCTTCTTCAAAAACTTTAATCACAGATTTGGAAAGGTATTGTACATGGCACATTGTTTTGAAGTTCTATCATGGGTGACAATTAAAAGTGATGTGTTTGGTATCTTAGAATTATAAACAATGCCACCATGGGCAACACCATTCTAAGATGGCCGTTGGTTTAGAATCAATACGCAGAGTGCTGCAGATGACATGAGTGGTCCACATAGATGCACAGCCTCGGAAGCAGCAGAACAAAAAAAAAAAGTAAAGAAAATAAATGAAGGTGTCTACAAAAGGAGAAAGTAGTAAACTCAAAGGAATAAATAGCACTGATGTGCACTCTTTAAATATATTTTTAACCGAGTAACGTGATCAGAAAACATACATAGTGTATAAACAAAGAATTAATCCTTGGTTTAAACAGCCGTAGCAAAGAGGAGATGTTCTAAACTAAAGTTAAAATGACAACAAAACTTCTTCATAATCAAAAATGTCAGTCCGGGCATGATTAAGGAGTGTGCCGCCAGTATAGCGTACTAAGATCTGAGAAAAGAGTGCCCACTACTCAGATACCGTTAGGGGAATAGAGCCTAGCCAAGATCTAGCAATACAAAGCCAAGCGGTGGCAACTGCAATTGATATAACCAGGGATAATCTAGGGCTAATGGCGTACTTGTATGCGAACAATGTCTACATCTTGGCCTAGGTGAACGGAACGGAGCTGCACCATATCAGACAGCTTTCAGCAAGGAACATCCTGTAAACATATGAATAATGTCTGCAGCATGTTAGCCGCACTTTGGACAACATGGTCTTGTGATTAGACTTGTTTGTGGCCCACTTACTGATGCTTTCCTGTGTATAATATAGGATGATGCAAACAGCCTTAACCCCTTCGGTGCTCATGACGGAATGGTTCCGTCATGACCCACGGTTGAGCTGTGCTCATGACGGAACCATTCCGTCATGACCACACCCGCGCAAGATTCCGTCAGCACAGCGGCGGAATCTGCGCAGCATCGAAGGGGTTAAATAGTCTTAAATTTTGGAGAGACTGAGCGACTAAATCACTAATGCATACGCTGATGCTGCAATGTATTTAATTGATCCTCTATTTGCATTGGATCAAATATCAGTGGAGGCTGAGAGGTTTGGGGTTGTCTCAGATTACAAGCTTACTTTATCAAAAACCCATGTTTAGGAGGAGCCTAGCCGGCAACAGAGATGGCCGCCTGAGCCCTCGGCTCCGCCGACTCGTCCGCTTCCCGCCCGTACCGCTTCCTCTCCTGATTGCTGAATCGTGTTTGTTGTGCGGTAACGGGTCGGGGAGGCGACGCTGCCTCCGATGGTGGGCTCCCCGTCGTCCCTCCTGCACCGGGGGTGAAGAACCGCCCTGAATTCCCGCAGACGCCTACGGAGTGGGTCCGGTCCTTTGTTCTCGGCGGCGTCCGGCTGGAGGGCAACAACAGCGGCCATTACAGGAGAATCCCAAACCGCCGGCGAGACGCGATATGCCACCGAGACTCCCAGAAGTAGCGCAACAGTTTCTTTTGGAGCCTCGCCGCTACGCTGCTTTACCACCACCGATGCAACAAATGTATCCCCCCTGTTGGAAGTTCCTCTTTGATCTCTCGCTACGAAGTGTAATGGAAGGGGCCATCTTTATTGAGTGATCGGCGCTTATACACGGCGCCTGCTTGGACCTTCCCTGTGCTGTCCCTGTGCGTGGCGCTGGGCTGGGGGTTGCTGCCCTGTCCCTGTGGTTTGGCGCTGCCTTTCTGGGAGCAGACCTCCTAAACGACGCCTGGACATGTACGCTGAAGACTGGGCTCGAGGGTCGCCACACGCTTGCGGATTCCGGGAACAGGGAGCTGGCATCTCTTCCTCTCACGCTATGCCCGTGAGTATCGGCGACGTCCTGGAAGCTTTGGCTGCTATGCGAGCTGCCTTCTGTTCCAACGCCCGTGACCTGGAGCGCCGGCTAGACGACGCTGTGCCCGTTCTCTCCTTGGCTGACCGGGCGGGCGGCTGTGCGCGGAGCGGATCGCCTGGCCCGGGACTCGGCGGTCGTGTGCAGCCTCCCGGGGGAGACGTGGAGGAACCGATTGTGAGTGAACTTACCATCACCGCCGCTCGGACTGTCGCAACTATGGAGGACACAGTGCATTCTATCTTTGGATGGAACCTAGAGGTTCGCCGTCGGATGCCAGGACTACCACCGCCAGCGGGTACTGCTGACAAGATCGCTCTGCCTACTCTGCACATGTTGCCCGGGAGTGAGTTGCCCAATTTTGGTGGACTATCACTGTATGCCTACCCGTACTGCACTCTTGGGGATAACATTGTCCTGCTTTGGATGGCGATTACTGGCTGTTGCCATCTCTCTGGGTGTTCACGTCGGATGCTCTTCCTACTCTGCGGGACTACGCCGCAACTGCATTATGCTGGCGCACTGGCACGTAGGGGTCAGGGTTGAGTTTGTCTTTTTCTTGCCCTGATACCGGTAACTACATTCATGGGACTGTGCTGGACTGACGAGAACGCTGGACTTTGGGTATGGTTTGCATGGGGGTCCGGGAGGTGAGGGCCGGATACATTTCTGTTGAATTTTTCTTTTGTTCTCTTGGGTTGGCCCTCCTCCGTTGATAAACGTATTGCACCGTTCTTGTGGGTGGGGCAGCCGGGGAACTAGTTTTCTCTGAGCGACCGGGACATATATCGGTGGTGCTAGAAGACTATTGCGGGGGCTTACGCTTATCAATCATGGCTTGAAGATTCCTTGTTGATATTTTGGATGTTTCGGTTGGGTGTTGCTGCCTTACTTACCCTGCGCGCTGCTGCTGTGACCCCAGTTCTCTCGTCATTCCGGGCATGTTATTACTATTGGGTGTTAGACTACTGTTGCTATTATGGGGGCGAGATGGCGGAGCTGGGGGACGAATAATGGGCTCCTCCCCACCTTTCTTAATTTTATAAGAGTTTTCGGATTCTCTCTTTTTCTTACTTTCTATATTTCGGGACTCCTTTTCTTGGGCGACAGGCACACTGCTAGGGGGGGAAAGGCCGTAGCCAGCTGCAGGGGTGCAGGGTGGGGGGCACTTGGGGGGAGGGGTTGCTTTCTTTTTTGTTTTTCCTTTTTGTTCTATGGGCCTTCTATTCTTTGTCCTTTTTCCTTCCCTGGGGTTCAGACGTTCCTTGCTGGGTGCCACGCAGCGACTTTGGTGTTTTCTACGTTTATACGATTATCTATCCTGATTGTTTACCACCAGTATTGACTTGTTGTGCTACGATATCCTGCTTATGTCTATCCTACACGGAAAACTTTTAAAACTAGACCTCAGTCCTTCTGTAAAATATCCTCTGTGTTTTCGTAAGTTGTAATGTACCTCATGTGTGAGCCCCCCCGGGCTCCTTGTTTGACTTTGTATTTGCCCTTTTTCTATCAATAAAGGTCTTCAAAAAAAAAAAAAAAAAAAAACCCATGTTTAGAATTTTCAAGAGGACAGCCTGATTCTGGGAACTGTTGCAGTTCCTACTTAGCTGAGGGGCAAAATCAGTGCTAATGCTGACAGTATTCTTCAGCCAAACTATGAATCTCTGCTGCAGTCTGTTACCACCAAGATGCGATCATGGAATCGCCTCCCAATAACCATTATTGGACACTGTAATATTGTCAAAATGAATATTCTACCTACATTTTTTACACCCATTTCAGGCGATCCCCTTAAATGTCCCTGGTTCTTTTTTTAAACAACTCTAGGGGGCTATCAAGTTTCTTCTGGGAATACAAGACGGCAAGGAGGACTATATACTCCCTGAAATTTGTCTTTAATCAAAGAGGAATACAGCTACCGGATTTTAAGATGCATTTTTGGGCTGCCTTTGGTTCTCATTAAGAATATCCTAACTGATCATAACCCAGTTTTACATTGGGGAACCAAATGGCCTTGGGACCAGATTTCAGTTTTTTCCTTTGAACACGGTATGATCCAAATGATTTCAAACGGGTCTGGTTCAAGATAGTCAGCGATGTCTCCCAGATCTGTGGGGAAATCTATCCCAAAATATTCCCTTCCACCGATACACTCATTTACACTGCTGTGGGGCAATCCTAATTTTCCATCTAACTTTCAGGACTCCGTGGCAAAATTATGGCATAATCCGGGGCGGATTTTCGACCCTCATTGTTTCTGTACCTTTTCTGCTTTGCAGACATGCTATTGTCTCCTGCAACAGTTTTTTTTTAAAATATCTAGTAATCCGTGATATTTTTCTATGTAATCATTTATATACTGTGAATGGACAGGAATCTTATCTGGATCTACTATTTTTCCACAGTAGGCAAGTTATCAATCAGGACTTTATATAGGATTATGTTTGCCTATGGAGGATGACTGGCCAATTCTGGCTGCCAAATAGAGTACCATGCTTGAACAGACTATTCTGCAATCTCATTTGAATGTACACGTGAAAGTGGGCTGGCTCATTGGCACATGCTGTACGCAGTCACGGACAGAAGCAGAATATCAATGACACTAAAACCAAGAGCAGAAGAGGACTAACCTAAAGCCCCTCTACGTATTTATGATTTTTTTTCATTCAAGAGCCTGACCTTCAGCTAAAGCGGTCAGGGCCTAGTAAAAATCTAGCAAGAATTATCACAGTGCAAATCTTACGCACCCCCTTGACAAATCCCCCCCCCCCGCCCTGGGTTTCTCTAAGGGGGTAATGAACACAAAACCTAACAAAGCCTTGAGCCTACGGTAGTAATTTGGAGTATCCACGTAACATAACACATGTCTATAGGTGTTAACAGTTTAATTATGCACTTAAAGACTATGGATTTTAACATACGCTTTTCAAAAAAATATATGTTCGGTCTACGGTTTTTATAATAAATTAGACCTTCTGTATCAAATACTTTTTCCCAATGTACCAATCAGGCCTATATCCTTTACCACCAATTTTTTTTTTTTTTTTACCTTATGCTGCTTTCCATTTCCTTCCATTGGTTATAATGCAACTGTTCTTTGAAAGTGCTCCCCTTCCCACCACCATGTCCCTTTCAGTTCCTATGAATCCGACTTTCTAGGAGACTAGTGTCAATGAATCCCACAGCTGGCTTTTAAACACATCCCATAGATATCCCTTCCAGACCCCCACCTCCCGGTTGGCAACCCATGCTGTGGAGCTTCCCTAAATGAGCAGGGTACAAGACCCAGCGGCTTCAAAGTATCTAAACACCTAGCGCTTGGCTACGATCTATTTGTAGTAGTCAGAGATTTGTGTCCGAATGCAATATTGTTACTGGACGTTGTTACGAAGGCGTTACAAAACGCCTTTGTAACAAAGCTATTATGAACTGTGCTCTTAAACTGCAGGCAACATATTAACTCAACCTTCCAGACTGATATGATTTGAAAGCATTCTCCTTCATACCATTATTTGTCGCTAATTTAGAATGCAATTTAAGTTTTCTGCACATAATGGTCTGAAATTTTTAAACAAAAAAAGGTAGAACTTTTTTGCTTGCTCACCTTGGGCCTTCAGCACCTGCAATACATGCCTACAATAACAGACACGCTTGTCCTGCTTCATCAGTATAACATTTCTACAGTACGTCCCCTTCGGAATCGTATGCATGTTTGGAATTAGTGGGGCTGAGGGAGCTTCAACCCCAAGGAACAAGAACTCCCTGCAGCAGAAAACAAGCCTGGAATCGGTCAGCTTCGTTCACAAGTGAGGAGGGTAGATGTACCAAGTGCTCTGCTGGCTTGTTAGGCTCAAAAACGTTTCCTGTATCTCATAACTAAACATGCCGCTAGAAGTCCTAAGACTCCAATTATTACACTGGAAGACTGTCTGCCTACAGGGAGGTAGTCTCTTTCTAATATTTGTTGATCTTAGATCAGCATTTGACTTGGTCCCGAGAGAGAAGTTATGGTCTGTTTTAGCCAAGATGGGGGTTCCTGTTTATTTAATTCATCTTTTTAAACGTCTACACGAATGCAATTATGCTCAAATTAGGTATGGGAAGGATGGCAATCTTACTGCCCCCATTCCAATAAACCGTGGAGTTAGACAGGGTTGTGTTCTTGCACCCACCCTGTTTAGTCTTTACATTAATGGCCTAATTGACATTCTTTTAGCAGCAAAAGATTTAGATGCCCCCAAACTAGCTACCCGCAAAATTTCGGCCATGATGTTTGCCGATGACACCCTTTTGGTTGCTAAATCGGCCATGGGGATACAAAAGGTTTTGGATATTTTTGAAGAATTTTGTAGGGATCGTGGTCTTGAAATTAATCTTCAAAAAACTAAATTTATGGCATTTAACTGCCCAAAAAGCACACGTCCCAATCCATTCCTACATGGTAAACCTCTCGAAAGGGTGTCTTCTTTTGTGTATCTAGGACTAACAATTACTGAGTCCATGGATTGGGGGGTTCATACTGCTAAATCTACCATAAAACTAGCACAATCTTCAGGAGGGATTATGAAGGTTTTTAACACTTCTAGCAAAAGAAATGTTAGCCCAGCTCTGGAAATTTATAGGGCACAGGCAAGGGGCGGAGCATTGTATGGTGCAGAATTATGGGGCCACTTAAATATGTCAAAATTACTGCAGGTGGAGAACCAATTTTTAAGACAATTATACAGATTACCCCGTAGCACACCTTTGGTCCCGCTACGCCTAGATACAGGTATAACTCCAATAGATGAAGTTGTAGGACTCAAACCCATCATGTACTGGCGTCGTCTGTGGACAACCCCCGAACTTACATCTTACAGGGAGGAGCTTACGGAGGTATTAAGGTCATGTGGTTCGCTGAAAATCCCATGGTTCGATCATATAAGACTCCTCCTATCTAGCCTGGGTCTGGGAGATTGCTGGTATCACCCAGAGTCTGCTTGTTTACGGATATCAAAGGGCCAAATGAAGACCTGCTTTAGCGAGCATAGATTAGCACAACTCCATATTTCTTCCGGGGTTGGGAAATGTACCAGTGCTTTTCTAGAAATTAAATCACTTTCCCGTTTTGAACCGGCAATTGATCTTATAACTCCACCTGCAGCCAGGAAGCTTTTTTTACAATTCAGACATGGGGTACTTCCACTGCGTTGTTTTACATCAAAATGGAGTAAACAAAACCCGATCCATTGCCCCATGTGCGATTTTCCTGAGGAAACAGAATTGCATGTTTTTTTCTGCTGTGTTGGATACCAGAAGGCAAGAAGGCGCTGGTTGACACAGATCTGCAGGAATCTCGGCACCAGGTCGTGCCTAGAAGCATACAGGATATTGAAATCCGACACCGGTATCCCAATAGTTTATTCGGTTGCTGGATTTTTATTTTCGACATGGTGCACTAGAAGGGCCCTTCTGAAATCCCAAAATGTAAACTGATTGTGTAAACTTATGTTAGAATTGCATTTTTAATTGATTTTTTATACACTAGTATTAAATATAGGATCCTTCCTTCCTATTTTTATTGAAGATTGCCTTTTTTAAGCTCAAATAATATATTTATTGTTCCATGAACTCTCCGACAAAACTGTATTACTCTTGTCCTAATTCTATGACTCAATGATTCGATGATTTTCTTAATCTGAAATTGTATGTACAACTGCATTGTTTTATTTATTCTTATGTACTTTTTAGGACATTTTGTCCGAAATAAAGTTTTGTATTGGTTGATTGATATGATTTCAAAGCATTCTCCTTCATACCATTATTTGTCGCTAATTTAGAATGCAATTTAAGTTTTCTGCACATAATGGTCTGAAATTTTTAAACAAAAAAGGTAGAACTTTTTTGCTTGCTCACCTTGGGCCTTCAGCACCTGCAATACATGCCTACAATAACAGACACGCTTGTCCTGCTTCATCAGTATAACATTTCTACAGAACGTCCCCTTCGGAATCGTATGCATGTTTGGAATTAGTGGGGCTGAGGGAGCTTCAACCCCGAGGAACAAGAACTCCCTGCAGCAGAAAACAAGCCTGGAATCGGTCAGCTTCGTTCACAAGTGAGGAGGGTAGACGTACCAAGTGCTCTGCTGGCTTGTTAGGCTCAAAAACGTTTCCTGTATCTCATAACTAAACATGCCGCTAGAATGCATTTTCCTGGACTGGGGCTTTTTATGCAACAACCCAATTCATTCAGATAGTTCTAGTTCACCTTAATTGACCAAACTGCAGAGGAGATTTAGATTGCAATGGTAAACAGAAGGAGAAAGCTAAACTTGAATCTGAAAACCTGTCAGCCCATCACCTGGTAACTTTACCATGGTGGCTCAGAGCATGCACACATGGGCGATAGACAAGTCACAGCTATATTTGATTAACTGTTCGTTCCCCAACCTCCAAAAAACTACTCCGTCAGTTACAGACCGCCAAAACGTGTAAATACCCTGTCAAATGTAAAAGGCTCATGTCTCTAGGTACCAGACTAAACCACCAACTCGCATGCCTCAGACTCCCTTGCCTCAGACTCCCCACCTTTTTTGTTCCACCGCTGGTAAAATCTCAGGTCCCTTATGATTTTAAGGTTTGCCATCTCAATGTGAGGTCATTGGTCAAACATCATTTGGACGTTTATAATCTACTTACGGAGGAAGCTCCTGACATTCTTTTTATGTCAGAGACATGGCTGCATGAGGAAGCCTTGGCAGCGGTTAATCTGGCTCTTCCCTCTGAGTATGCGATTTTTACCCACAATCGTAACTCGAGAGGCGGTGGCATTGCGGCCGCTGTTAAATCTTGTTACTCATGTGTATGGAAGGCTTAGGACATAGCAGGCAGCGAAAGTGCTCACTTTCGTATTTCTGTTAGTCCTCATTTTACTTTCTCTGGGCTACTTACCTATCGGCCTCCGGGCCCGGACGCTGCCTTTAGGTCAGCTCTTCCTTAAGTTGTCAGCGCACTAGCCTTAAGGGCTGCCAACTTTAGTATTATTGGAGATTTAAATCTTTTTGATACTCCCCTTTCTCCTGCGGCCAGTAGCACTCTTGCCGATTTGGAGGCTCTCCAGCTATCTCAGCTGGTTAATCATTGGACTCATGTTGGTGGGCACATTTTGGACCCTATTTTTACCAACCTAACTTCGGCTTAAGTGTTGCCTCCCAGGCCTATGGCCTGGACTGATCATCTCATAGAGCTGCACCTCACGATTGAGGACTCTCCTCACAGAGCAATCGTGCCTGTGTTTTTTGGACGCCCATGGAAAAAACTGAAGCTAGCCGATTTTCATCGGCTACTTGGTCTATATCCTCCGGGCCCCTTTGCTGATGCGGAGTCGGGCTATGATCTTTTTTGCAGCTGGCTGACTGGAGCCTTAGACTGCCTGATCCCAATTGCGGAGAGTAAACGCCGTCGCGCTGAATCCAGACCCTGGTATGATGACTCGCTTCGGCTCCTAAGAAAATCTTGTAAACAAGCTGAAAGAGCCTGGCGTAAGTCATATCTGCCTGATAGGAAAACGCTGTATCTTGTCAGGACTAAGAAATATCATAGAGCGGTCTGTAAAGCTCGGGTCGCTTATTTTTCTCGTGAATTTAACATCAGCACCAATCCTACTAAATTAATATTTAAGGTGCTTAAGGATCTTACAGCCAGTAGAGCCCCAGTCGCTGAGATCTGCTCTGCCTCGCATTGTGAGGGCCTGGCCGCCTTTTTTGTGGAAAAAGTGAAGGCCATTTACCGTTCTTTTCCTGGCTCATCCGCATCTTCGGAGAAGTTGGAATCTGGCCCGAAGACAACTATGTCTTTGTGCTCTCTCCCAGAGCTCTCGATGGAGGAATTTAATAAAATTGTGGCAAAAGTCAAATCAGGTTCACCCATAGATCCTCTACGACCTGCCCAATTCAGAGAATCTACGTCACCGTCTCCCTCCTTTATGCGACCTTGTCAATCTTTCCCGGACGTCAGGCTCTGTCCCTGGCAGCTGGAAACAATCCCAGTTGATGCCCATTTTAAAAAAACCTGCCATGGATCCATTAAAATTTGAGAACTATCGTCCCATATCCCTTCTTCCGTGGGTGGCAAAATTGACCGAGGCCCACGTCAATGCTATTCTATCCAACCATCTCCATTCTGCCAATATTTTAGATCCCTCACAGAATGGTTTTCGACCTGGCCATAGCACTGAGACTGCGCTGCTCTCAATGGTCGATCACCTGCGAACTCTGGTTGATTCTGGTCAAACGGCGGCACTGGTGCTTCTTGATCTTAGCGCCGTGTTCGACACAGTCTCCCACGTGATTTTATTACAGCGTTTGGGTGAGGCTGGTGTCGATAACGTGGCACTTAAATGGTTTCGATCGATTTTATCCGGCCGCACATTTAGGGTTGTCACCCCTCCCTTCCAATCTAAACCCTATCCCATTGCACAGGGTGTTCCACAGTGGTCGGCTCTCAGCCCCACACTTTTCAATCTATGTGCAGCCGCTGGCTGCTGTCGCCAAGCGTTGGAACCTGACTATGGTGTCCTATGCTGACGCCACGCAGCTGGCGGTTGCAATAAGTGGGGCTTCCGACCTTGAGGCTACTAAGTTTCGTGAGGGAATTAGCTCGGTGGCCCGCTGGATGACAGATAATTGCTTGCAATTGAACGCCAAAAAAACCGAGGTGCTCATTGTTGCCAGGCAGAGTCATCTCTGGGGTGATCATTGGTGGCCATCCGAGCTTGGTCCTACTCCTCTTCCTGCCACCGAGGTTAAAAACCTAGGGATTTGGTTGGATTCTAAACTTAGTTTGGTCTCTCACACTAAGAAAACCGCTGCCATGTGCTTCGGGACTCTTCGTAGGCTCAGACCCATTTTTAAATTCTTTGATGCCCCAACCAGACAGCTTATTGTACAAGCTACGATTTGGTCTAGGTTGGACTACGCGAGTTCCCTTTTACTGGGAGCTAATTTGGCCGTACTTTCTAGACTTCAACGCGTTCAAAACGCTGCCGCCAGGGCTCTGGTTGGCTTGCCGAGATTCTGCTCGGCCAAAAAAACCATCTATAAACTCCACTGGCTCCCTGTTGCTCAGAGGATTAAAGTCGCTTTGCCTTTCATTTAAAATTCTGAAGCACTCCTCCCCTCAGATTTGGGAGCATTTTATCTCGCCATATGTACCCCTGCGGTCTTTAAGATCCTCAGGGCTCCACCTGGTCACAGTCCCGCGCTTTAAGAGGGCTAGGTCCGGTGGCCGCTCTTTCAGAGTGCTTGCTGCTAGGCTATGGAACTCTCTTCCGGTCCATATCCGTGCTATTGATGAACTTCTGGTCTTTAGGAAGGCCGATAAAACCTTCCTTTTCCTCCTTGATTCCTAGAGCTATCATGGTTGTGTCCTTTGGTACTGCTTGTGTCCGGTTTCTTGTCCATTATAGCGCCAGGACGGCCCTTTGCTGGGGCAGCTGCACGCTCTACAAATCCGGTTAACATAACATAACATAATAACCCTACACTGAAGGGGAGTAGCCAGCGAGAGGATACTAGAACCAGGATGAGAGCAGACATGCGCAGTTGAGCTAACCTGGGTAACTGTAGAACATGTGTCCAAGAAATGTCAGACACAAGCAAATTATGCAGGGGTGCTTGGGAGAAATTTTAATAACGCCCGCTAAATTTGCGACATGTACCATTTGAGGTTTTTTTTTGTGAGCGTAATTTATGGTTTCAATCTTTTTATTGAGAACATTATCCAAACACATTTAGCATTTCAAAGGCAGTACCATAGCTGTGAGCACACGACCAGAGCCTGCCGTGTCAACAGGATCAGTGCAGTTTAAGCAACTAGAGCAGTTGAGTAAACAACGACTTATAAAGGAATCTTATTCTAACCCCCCCACCGCCCCTTGTCCATGGAAAAAGGTAGCGTTATGAAAGGAACATGGCCTAGGTTTAGTCATGCAAAACAAGACGTCATGACCCTATATGTTGCTGGTCTGAGAGTCGCAGAAGGCGAAGATACCTGGGACAGGTGACTTCCCTGAATTCAGACAAGAGGAGGGACAGGAATGATTGCCATAGCTCGTTGAATGTGGATCCCTTCCCAGTTATGGCCAGAGTTAATTTCTCCATACGCAGCACGTGCCAAAGGTGGTAGCCAACCTGTGAAGGTGGGGAGCTGGGGAGTGCGCCAGTGTGTCAATATGTTTTGGACTGCTGACCCCAGCGCGATGGCGATCAGGCGGTCCCTGCGAGACTTTAACGAATAGGTCAATGGGTTCGGGAGGCCCAAGAGAACGTATGCAGGAAAGCACGGTATTTGTGTGTCAAGGTGCTTATCCACTTCATCGAGTACTTGGGCCGAGTAAGGCTGGAGATGGGTGTATTCCCACAACAGATGCACAAGGGTACCCTGGCTCTCGCAACCCCACCAGCATTCTGCCCCCTGGGAGGGATCCATGGAGTGTAGGCCTTCAGGGGTAGAATACCAATAAGTGACCAGTTTAGTGAGGGTTTCGGTCAATCCCCTGTGGTAAAACAGAAAATCTGTGCACACGTGTACAGTGTTAAAAGTATTGAGTACTGTAAGTAAATGAACAAAGAAATTAATTGAACACAAAATCAATGAACATCAATACGTTGACTAGTATTTTCTTCCTTCGTAGATTTAGTCGGTGACTACTGAATTCGTGCTGTTTTTGACTATGGTACTTACCCTACCTTACACGTTGCCCTCACTGTGACTGATATTCCCTGTGACGGAAGTACAACCGGCGGAGTGACACACCATTTTGCTTTTACTTGCCCATTAGCCCTGAAGAAGTCGTGGGTTAAACACCCTGACTAAACACGTGTTGGCTGGGCATTTGGTCACCGAATAAATCTACAATGGAAGAAAATCCTCTTCAACGTATTAATGTTCATTGATTGTGTTCAATTAATTTTTGTTCATTTACTTACAGTACTCAATACTGCTAACACTGTACACGTGTGCACATATTTTCTGTTTTGCTGTACAAAGACTTCGGTCTACCTAGGGGGTTTAGGGTCATCCCCTCATCTGTAGCACCGTAGATATTCTACCTAAATACTGACGTTTACACGCAGAGGCGCCATCACGCAACGCATACTAGAAACCCCACGCAAGATTGAATCCCCTGTGGTACGCTGAATGTCGAGCTCTATAATACACCCCCTCCCATTCTTTGCGGGTTAGTGTGCCCAGGTCCCTCTCCCACCTTTCACGGCTAACATTGTACATGTGTGTTCCTAAGTAGCAACATCTTGTATAGATCTGAGATAAGTTTGTCAGAAGTACGGGTGATAAGCCATTTCTCATATACGGAGAGGGGTCTATTGGCAGAGGCCGAAACTGGTTGTGTAAGGCCCAATGCCTGAGCTGGAGGTACCGAAGCCGTTCGGTTTCGGGTAGCCCGACTTAAGCTGCTGAAATGGTATGATCCTGTCCAAGTCAAACAAGAGGCCAAGGGAACGACACCTTGTGGACGTCCACCTTGTAAAGGCAGTTCCATCCAGACCTGCCCGAAAGTCTAGGTTATCGAATAGGGGAGTAAGCGGAAAAGGGAAGGTGGTTAATTTGTGTTTGGTGTTGGTGCAGTCCCATGTTTCAAGGGTGGCTCGGGTGATACAGGACGCATATAGATTGGGTGGCCTATGCACCCTCCGAAGGAAGGGTATCCCCTGAAGGGGCCTGGCGGCCACTGCTTGGTCTTAAAACAACCAGCTTTTTTCGGATTCCCATCGGCTCCACTACACCAAGTGACGCAGTTGTGACGTCTGAAAATACAGCCGGTGGTCAGGGACACCAAGGCCCCCCTCCTCAGGGGGAAGCACCGTCCAAGCTTGCTTCATCAGCGGTTTTCCAGATGAATTGTGCCAGTTCAGACTGAGTTTGCTGAATCCACCCCTGCGGAGGTCGGAGAGGCAAGGTTTGGAATAGGTACAAGATCTGAGGTAGTATGGTCATTTTGACTGCTGCTATTCTACCTAGCCAAGACAGCGGGCAGTGCTTCCATTGGGTCAGTTCCTTGCGCATCTTCACCCGTAGTTGTGCGTAATTAGTAGTCACTATGGACGGCAGAGAGGAAGCTAGCTGGATCACGAGGTAGGGAACTGAACTGGACGCTCATTGTATGGGTGGTCTTCCTGTAGGTGTGCTCGAGAGGAAGACAATAAGGAGAGATCTAGCGCCACAGAGTTTTCCACATTCACCTTGAACCACGAGATTTGTGCAAAGGCCTCTAGTTCTGTGAGGCATGCTGGCAATGCGAGGGTTGGGTTTGACAACGAGATCAGAACGCAATGCGAAGGTTGGGTTTGACAACGAGATCAGAACGTCATCTGCGTATGAACTAATTGTGAGAGTGTCCCCGCCAAACTTAATCCCCGTTTTCTCTGGGTTATGTCGGAAATGAGAGGCCAGGGGCTCCAAATAGAACGCAAAGAGAAGGGGTGATGAAGGGGCCCCCTGCCTTGTACCCCTCACTTTTGGAAACCGGGACGACATATAGCAGTTAACATGCACTGTGGCCGTGGGGAACCGGTAGCAGTTGAAGATGCGCGTTCGGAACTTCTCCCCCACCCGCTCGAGAACCTGTTCCAAGTATGGCCAGTCGACCTTATCAAAGGCCTTTCCGGCATCAATGGTGAGTAACATGCATTACCCTTGAGACTGAACGACTCTCTCTATGAAGTGGAGTGCCCGTTGTGCGTTATCACTTGTTTGACTGTGGTAAATATTTCATTACCGGTACTATTTTTTATGCGGTAAAGTCTATTAAGAATAACTCAGTAAATATAAGAGGCAGAATCCGTGGTATTAGAGGTTTTAAAAGGCTTTATTCCTATACAAAGGAATACAATTCGAATTGCAGGCTTTCTATTCCATCACCACGAAAGTTCAGGAAGGAAGGGCATACATTATTGACAGATAATTGGTTTTATAGGAAATGCATTACAGTGAAACAGATGCAAGAGGCGTAACAGCTGATAGTACAGATAAAAGGTGCATACGTAACTAATAGAGGCGGATATATGGGCGTAATTTAATAAACGTCATCATACATGTCACAAGTGGGTGGATCCATAAGAGAATCCTGCAATGTCAGCAGAAATATTTGGCAGAGATGCGCGCGCAGCCGCATGACGTGTGATTGACGTGCAACTAGAGGGTGAAGGGGACTTGACATTTAGCTCTACATGTGGAGACAGAAGTCTGGGGGTCATGTCAACCTAATCCCAAATCATATCTAATATCCTATGTTTAAAGAACTGTGTTATCCAAAAGGAAAGGTTTCTAGGATAGAATCTATTCTATACTGACTGTTAGTGCGTGTACAAGCGTCTAAGTGTCTACATGAGATGCGAGGGGGTAGGAATATTCCATGGTAACGGGGCTATGAATTACTTGCATGAGGACAGCGAGGCCTGGCCCTTTGCACGGTAGCTGGAGGAATGTTTACCTAAACTACTAGACAGGAATGCATCGGATGAGGAGCGGAGTAGATAATCTTGAAGGTGAAATACAGTTTTTGGCAGGCAACAGGCTGGATCAGGCACCGTTAGCCGCGCAGGGAGTAGGACAAAGTTCATGGATACAGATGTAGGCTCAGACTGGAGCTTTCAGAGGCAGAAGGCAGGAAAAGGCTTGATGACAGAATTCTGGGCCTACTCGCCTGAATCTGTAAAATGTGGAAAGTGAACCACATAAAGTCGGTGGCCTTTCATACTTAGGAATGGAATATCTGACCCATTCATGGCGGATCTGAAAGAGGACATGTTGACGGTGGACGCACATATATTTGCGTCTTCAAAACTGGAACTGGAGGGAACATACATGTACTTATAGCATGCACATGGAGCCGTTGGGGTCTACGATAGGGGACATAACTGATCACAAAATTCATATTTCCTCATTCCCTCCTTGTCCCCTACAGACCCTCAGGAGATATCGATCTTCATCAATCCATCGATCTGTTCATATAGCATCATTTGTTCTTCTTTCTTCTTCCGGGATCTTGAACGAAAACTTGGATGTGGGATACACGATGTGGCACACAGACCACAAATCGCTGGCCCACATTGTAGACATAAGCAGCAACTGAATAGTATGAGAAAGCCAATACCTAGGAAGGATAGGATTCTCCATCCCCAGGCTGACAACACGCCCCAGAACCAACCGGACCAAGTCCAGGTGCCTGGACTCTGGTGTATCTGGCTTACAATCTTATGAAGGCGAGTTATGGCTTTATATACTGACGGCGAATTTTCTGGTATGAAAATGCAGCAACTTGATCCGATGACCCTACAAGCTCCGCCCCTATCGGCCAGGATGACGTCAAGGACAAGACGATTTTGAAGCACAACAATCCGCATAGCAGACTGCTCTTCTGTTAAATTGCCTAAGGCGGAAATAGTTTCGTTCACTACTGCTTCAAGGGTTCTGGTTAATCTACGTATCAGCTTACTATTGGTAACTGTACCTATATAGGGAAAGAAACCTTTATTGAAATCTGTGTATTTTTCCCATGCTGTTTCAGTGTAATCGACAATTGGGAGATCTCTCTGCTGTCTATTGTGTACTAAATGGGTATTTCTATGATAATCAGGAGGAGCTAGGAAAACAGGTGGCAGAAGGAATGCTATGTAACAGGTACCATCCCAATCTAGAGGTAGACGTATATATGCAGTCTGGCCACATATGAAGTAGGAATGACGAGAAGCTCTAAATGTAGACTTGCCTTGATCACTGAATTTTATTACAGTGATGCATTTACTATGGCCCATGTGTATGGAACCATTCTTTCTTACACATAATTCCCCTTTTACTGGGAATATTGACATGGCGGGCAAGATTGGTGTAGCTTCGGATTCAACGTTCAGGATCATGAGGTTAAGTGTAAAGTTACCTAATCCATATACTTCATTTTCTAGATCAGTTCCTGTTCTTTTGGGAAGTCCCTCCTTGTTAGGGTAGCAGACTTTAAGCAAAACTAGGTTCAGGTTTCCCCATACCCAGTTGTCTTGATAAACTGCGGAATTTGAATCTAGGGAATTAATCAAACTAAACCATGCTCCACAGGAGCCATTGTGTGTGAACGGATATGGAAAGAGGGGCAAAACTCCCTTATAGTTCTGATAGGGAGGGAGTCGGCCACATATCCAACAATTTGTGGCATTGCTGGTCTGATGGGAGTGATGTAACATACTAATGAATGTGTTGTTGCGCAGCGCAAATCTATAGGACAACTCATGCGGAGGTAATTCGCTAAAAGAATGTTCTGCAGTTACATTGTAAGCACGCTTAAGAATAGGGTAATACATGTGCAATAGTATGCTGACAATGATGATCAGAAGACTTAGAAAAAACAAAATTAATAATGTTACTGTGCAGTGACTACGAAGTGATTTACAATACGCATGCTTCTTAAGCTGCATCTGTTGATTTCTTTCTCTATTCCGGTCTAGAGGATACATGTCAGAGACAAATTCAACCGATTCACCTTGGAGAGGACTTAAACAATCAAATTGTCTGACTTACTAGACCTTAATTTTAGTTTGTAAAGTTCAGAGTTTGTTAATTCAGCCAAGGGGAGCTTTGAGTCTGTCTGTGAGGGAATGCAGGGCTGAACGTTCACACTAGATGGTAGTCCATAAAATTTCTTGATATGACTCGAGTGCAACCACCCTTTGCGTCCTTCAATCTTCACGGCTGTCCTTGTAGTTAGTAGAACCAATTTTGGCGATGTCCATCTAGGCTCCAGTTGGGTCTTTCGGTCAAAATTCCTGACCAAAACCAGGTCGCCAGGAACCACGTCATGGGGCTTCACCTCAGTATTATCGGGAAAAGCTGCGGCTACCTGTGAACGACAAGATTGTAGTGCAGACATCAAGGAAGCCAGGTAATCTGTCAGCATATTACAGTCAACATCAGTGATTTTGCGAGGTATAGGCGTCCCCCACATATTTGGTGGTCTACCGAAGATCACCTCGTACGGGGATAGCCCTGTTCGAGAATGTGCTACCATTCTCATGTAAAAGAGCGCAACTGGTAAGGCTACTATCCAATTGACACCTTTTTCTCTACATATTTTGGACAATCTAATTTTCAGAGTTTGATTATGGCGTTCCACGAGACCTGCCGCCTCGGGATGTCGGACACAGTGGAATTTCCATTGGTAGCCTAACAAAAGGGAAACGTGTTTCATTAATTCGGATGAGAACGGCTGGCCGTTATCCGAGTAGACAACACGTGGTAAACCGTACCGTGGGAAGAATTCTCGAACTAACTGTTTGGCAGTAGTCGGGGCAGTGTAATCTGAAACCGGGTATGCTTCTGTCCAACGGGAAAGAGCACAGACAACTACGAGAACATATTTGAATCCTCGACATCGTTCCATCTGGATATAATCCATCTGGAGGACTTCAAAAGCATGATCGGGAGATTGAAATCCACCCTGCTCTACGGGGATGCTTTTACCTGGATTAAACTGACAACATATCATACAGGTACGAACTTTTTGTTTAGCTGCTGCTCGCAAGTGTTTGTTGAACCAAATGTGTTGAATGCTGTCTAGCATAGCTTTTTCTCCTAGGTGCGCTGGACTATGTATTGTGTTAATGATAACTTGAACCATTGAGTCGGGAAGAAACCATATAGATTTTTCCTTCGTCATCCATCCTTGATCCGTTTGGATCCCTCCTAATTCAGTCCATTTCTTTATTTCTTCTGGTGTAGCATGTGTCTGTATGTCAATTACATCAAGGGCGGGATCCTTAACTGTCATGCAATGTGTTGGTGTCGGAACTATTGTCTTTGTCGTGTCGTTTGTGTGAGTCTGATTCTGAGCAGTCTGTTTAGCTGTTCTGTCAGCTAGGTCATTACCCTGAGAAATGATGTCGGTAACTTTTGTGTGGGCTTTGCATTTCATAATCGATATTGCAGTAGGTAGATGAATCGCGTCTAATAGGGCTTGAATGAGGGGTCCGTGTTGGATGTGGGCACCGTGAGAAGTTAAATAACCCCTCTCTCGCCACAGTACGCCGAAGTCATGGACGACTCCGAATGCATAACGTGAATCTGTGTATATGTTGACTTTCTTATTTTTGGCTTGAGTACAGGCTTGTGTCAGAGCGATGAGCTCTGCTGCTTGAGCTGACAAAGTGTTAATACAATTTGTTTCAATGACTTCAGTGTCTGTTGTGACTGCGTAAGCGGCCACTAACTCTCCTGTACTTGTTCTCATACATGACCCATCTACATACAATGTCAAGTCTGGATCTGACAAAGGGATATCTGTCAAGTCTTGTCTGGGTTTCGTCGTGATAGTAATGACTTCGACACAGTCATGTGCCAATGGATCTGTTCCGCCTACTGGTAACAGTGTGGCAGGATTTAACGTATTACAACGTCTGATTTCTATATGTGGCTGAAACAATGTTAATTCGTAACCGGTGAGTCTCGCTATAGTCAAGTGTTGTGTTTGTGTGCGGTTCAAGAGAACCTCTACTGCGTGTGGTACTTGTACTGTCAATTGGTGTCCTAACACTATGGCATCGCTTTGTCTGATTGCTAAAGCTGTTGCTGCCACCGATTTCAGGCACGCAGGAAGTGCCTGAGCTACTGGATCTAATGTACTAGAGAAATAAGCACATGGTTTGTGTGATCCTGCTTGTTCCTGAGTGAGCACTGACAAGGCAGTACCTTCGCGTTCTGTAACAAAAAGTGTAAACTGTTTACTGTAACATGGTGTTGCTAAAACAGGTGCTTGGCATAAAGCTTTCTTTAAGCTTTCAAAGGCGTGTGTATGTTCTTGAGTCCAAGGGAGGACAGTCGATGTGGCTGCCTCCTGTGTTGTCAACTGGATGAGTGGTTTTGCTAGAAATGCATATTGAGGGATCCACTGCCTACAGTATGAAGTGAGGCCTATAAAAGCCCGTACCTCCTTTTGTGTCTTGGGTGGTGGCATGTTAGCAATTAACTGGATGCGATCAGGTGTAAGCTGCCTTCCCTCCTTGGACAGCGAGTGCCCAAGGTAAACAACTCGCTGGACACAGAATTGCAGCTTGGAAGGGGACACCTTGTGCCCCTTGTCGGCCAGAAATTTTAAAACCGTCAGTGACGCTGTCTCACATTCAGGTTCGCTTCGGGCGGTGATCAGCAGATCATCGACATATTGAAGCAAGGCAGTGTTAACTGGCATGTGGATACTGTCAAGTTCTCGTTTCAGTGCTTGGCTATAGATGCTGGGGCTTTCTGTAAATCCTTGAGGTGCGCGTGTGAATTTAAAACTTCGTCCATTTAAACTGAATCCGAACAGATATTGACTTTCCGGATCTATTGGGACACTAAAGAAAGCATTCTTGAGATCAATTACAGTGAAGAACGTTGCTTCTGAGTCAATAGCTGTGAGTAATGAAGAGATATCTGGGACCACAGGGTATTGTGGTACAATACATTTGTTCAATTCGCGCAGATCAATAACTAATCGGTATACTGGTGGTGCTTTTGGATCCGTTCTTTTAAGAATCTGAATTATCAGGGAATTACATACATTGGAGTCGGTTTCGACAACCACTCCTTGTGCAATGAGCTCGTCAATGATTTGCAGTAAAGCCACTACAGCATCTGGTGGTAACTTGTATTGTCGCATTCGTGGTAGTACTACTCCCGTTTTCAGTGTAACTCGATATGGTGTAATATTCATGCAACCAACATCAGTGGGGCCTTGTGCCCATAAATGTGTAGGTAAATTCTGCAGTCGGTGATCCAGGTCTCTGGACACGTAGTGACCTTTAAAGTCACGTAAAAATAGTCGTACCCCTTCCGGAGAACAACATATTATGGCTCCTAGAGCTTTCAATGTTTTTATACCTAACAAGTTTTCTGGACATGATTTAGTAAGCAATAAATCTGTAGTACGTGTCAATGGACCGACCGTAAGTGGAAGAGGTTGTGTTACGTCATTTATTATAGGTTTTCCTGAGAATCCAAGGGAAATATTTTGTGAGCCTGAGAGGGGTGCCCCTGGAACTTCACTGCGTCTTATAGTTGTTCTGCTTGCCCCTGTATCAAGTAAAAACTTTCTGTCTTCCCCTAATAGTTCACTATGTACATAAGGTCCCTCTTGGTCTACAGGAACCTCAATAAGGGGTAAGCCAACTTCCCTCTCTAGGCTATTTCATGTGTATCGCTGATAATCGGGATAATCTGCTTGTGCATACTGATACATCTGTTGTGTTGTTGCTTGTGTTGCAGCAATAGGCTGCGCTTGTGGTGGTGCTACGATCTGTTGTGGAGCTGCCTGTTGCGGAGCTAGTTGTTGCGGAGCTAACCTAGGTTGTGCATGCTGAGGGATTTGTTGTTGATTCTGATCCTGTCTAGGTGGACGTGGTCTTTCCTGCCTTCTACCTGTGGCAATATTATGTTTCAGGACTGGACAATCGTGTATATAATGACCTTGTTGTTTACAATAGTTGCATGTCCCTTTCGTAGGACCTGCGGAATCACCCCTTTGATGACCATCGGCTGGAACTGACTGTGCAACAAGCATTTTCATTTTTGTATCTTTCATACGTCTTTGTTCGTGTTCTTGTTCTTCTCTAATTCTATTGTGGTGATATTGTAACATCTAACATCTGTGATGGGGTATTACCTTGCCAGGTACTTTCGAATTTCAATACTCTATTCTTGATTTGCAGCAGAGAATTTTCAACTAATTTTGTCACAAACAGATGTGGATATGACTCACTACTGGCTTTTATGCCACTATTTATACCAAAACATTTTTCAAATCGGGAATAGAAATCACTAGCGTCTTCATCTGGCTTTTGTTTACAGGCTGAGATTGCACCCCAGTCTTCCTTTTTCGTAGTTAATAAACGTGGCAGTACCTGCACTAGTAGCCCTGCTAGTGCTGTAGTCTTTTCCCCAAGCCCTGCTCCTGCGGCTCGGGCCCTTTCTTCGTTTTCTAATGCTATCCAATCTATCTTTTGGTCTCCCACCTCCCATTCCTTTTCCTTGAGTTTCTCGTAAACACCGGCGGGTAATAGGACTTTTAATATTTTCATAATGTCGGGGTAGGTATACTCTCCCATGAGTAACATGTCTTTTATTTCACGGTGGAAACCTGCTGGATCCTTGTCATGGCTGGGTACTACTTTCTTCATTTCTAATAATTCCAGTTTAGTTATAGGCGTGTACACAAACACGCGTGTAAAATTATTACCGTCACCTCTGATTGGGTGTACTTCGCGTAACGGATTCTGTCTATGTGATACATTCTTCTTCCCATGATGGGAACTGGAACGTGTTCTGGGCATACAAAAGTTAAATATTGGTTTCGAAATTCTAGAATTTCTTTAATCAAATCAGTACCTGACCCTCTCCATATATTCGTGAGTAGTTCTGTCAATATGTCAGGTAAGGGTCCTGGATCGGAGTGTTGGCTTTTATATAATATAAGGAGGTGTTGAATCATGTATATACTAGCTAAACGCTGTTCGTATGGATCAAGATTCAGAAACGTGTGTGCAAGTACATCATCATTGTATTCGCTGGGACTGTCAGCCCATTGTACTGCTGACCTGGCTAATTCTTGTTCGTCCATGGAATCGAGCATGTGGTACCCCCTTCGATCTCGGAGTAATTTATCAGCGGCTTGGAATAAGTGTTCAGGGGATCTTGTATTTAACATAGGGTTTGGAAAATGTCTATTATGTTCTGGACGTATCGGACGTATCGGATCATTGAAACCTCTGGTATTATTATGGGGTCTTCCTCTACCTACATAAGCTATCGTTTCTAATTGCTCTGATTCTTGCTCCTCCTCTTCTTCTGATTCTACTCTGTCTGTTTCTCGTCTTTCTTTATGTATTCGTTCTACTTCCTTGCGGATCTTTCGACACATGGCGATTATACACGCCTGTCTATCATGTTTCTCTTCTGATATGTTCTGACCCCATTTGGCAAGTCTTTGCATGGTATCGTGATCTGCCCCAGGCCTGTCTTGATTCCTAATTACACAATTTATGAAAAAACGTAGTAGTTGTCTTTGGACATCCACTTTCTGGTACTCCATAGCTTCGTTAATACTTTCTGGGCCTCGCCCTGTTTGGACAAAGCGATATATTTCGTCTAGGTGTTCACCCATTCCTGGTATCGTCATTAAATATAATGTAGCTCGTCGTATACGTAGTGATGATATGAGCAATTTGTCCTGTCTACCTGGTACTGGGTCGTATCTACAATCCACAAGCTGTTCTTTAAACATGTCGGATGTCGCTAATTGAGGTGTACGTTGGAGTGCTAAATCTCTAAGGGTCTGTTTATTTCGCGGCGGTGTGGCAAACATGTCTGTCGTACCTCCTGTAGCACCATCTGAGGTGCTAGGCACGAAAGGATTCGTTGGGCGTAGGATAGAAATTGTAGATGCGGGAAAAACTGTAGAAACGGACGGACCTGTGGGAACTTGTGTAGGAGTTTGTAGTTGCGGGGATACAGACGGATGCTCTTGGTGTTGAACACCATCGGCAAGCGGTATGTGTGGTATGGCATTAGCATACTCGGGAGCTACGTCATCTAAATAGGAGGAAAGGAAAACGTCCTTTGCTGTTTTGGGATGTGTTTTAGGATGTGCTTTTATCGGGAGCAATGGAGGAGTTAAGTCTTTTGGTATTTCCGGGGTAGCCTTAGGTAACCCTTCGGCCAGAAGAGGATACATACCATTCATAAGAGTGTTTCTTTGTCTGTCTACTTGTTCTGTTTTTACTCGGGTACCTTCCTCAAGTAATAGATTTTCTCGAGTTTTATTTGAATTCTCTCTACCTTTCTCTTCCTGTCTGAGTGCTTTTTCTGTACGTCTATATGATTCTTTACGCCATAATTCAATGGCATCTTTCTGTGACTGTCTGGCTTTCTTTTTCCATAATTCTTCTTCTACTCTCATGATGCAATCTGCATCCCAGGTCCCCGCTGCGGGCCATCTCTGACTCTCTGGTAATTCTTTGGTGTAGTCCACCCATAAATCAAGAAATAATACGGCATCTAGGCCATGCTTATGATACATAAAGTACCCTGGAGTGTCCCTAGGTGGGATGGGAACAGCTTCTTCGAGTACACCTTTTCTAGTTTTGATCTGTCTTAGTTTCGAAAAGAGCGGCATTTTTAGACCTTATTACTAGAACACACTTTATACAGGAAACACAATAATGAACAGTCATTCACACCACAGTATATAGAACGTATTTAAAACATTTAACACTTAACAGTTTTACGAACAATGATAACTAATAGAAAACTAGTTACTGACATAATACTGACACTAGATAATACTTATTTATACTTATTTATATGCAAAACATACTATATATACTGCTAAACAGTACAGATACACTGCTGAAACAGTGCAGACCGGATTTGTGTACCCAAACCCGTCTTGACCGGCACAGACTATGTGCACGTTAAATGCCTCCCCGGTAATGGTACTCACCGGGTAGCTCGGAACGGAAGGCCTCGAAACGGAACTAAAACTGGACCGGACTGGACTCGACTCGATTGGACTCGGAACTTCGGAACCTGGTGGGCCTCTGTATACCTCGGATCTTGCTCTCAGCTAGGCTCTGGTCGGGATACTTCGCACTTCTCACCGCCTCGTCTGGGTGTTGATCGCAGCCTCAGTCGTCCCCGCTTGGCCGGAGGGAGATACAGGAAATCCTGCAGGTACGCGTTTTTGTCCGTTCAGCTGTGGCAGGAGACCGGGCCTGCAACGCACCGCCGGCGCGTGAGATGAGAAAGTGTCCCTATTCGGGCGCCAATTTATGTGGTAAATATTTCATTACCGGTACTATTTTTTATGCGGTAAAGTCTATTAAGAATAACTCAGTAAATATAAGAGGCAGAATCCGTGGTATTAGAGGTTTTAAAAGGCTTTATTCCTATACAAAGGAATACAATTCGAATTGCAGGCTTTCTATTCCATCACCACGAAAGTTCAGGAAGGAAGGGCATACATTATTGACAGATAATTGGTTTTATAGGAAATGCATTACAGTGAAACAGATGCAAGAGGCGTAACAGCTGATAGTACAGATAAAAGGTGCATACGTAACTAATAGAGGCGGATATATGGGCGTAATTTAATAAACGTCATCATACATGTCACAAGTGGGTGGATCCATAAGAGAATCCTGCAATGTCAGCAGAAATATTTGGCAGAGATGCGCGTGCAGCCGCATGACGTGTGATTGACGTGCAACTAGAGGGTGAAGGGGACTTGACATTTAGCTCTACATGTGGAGACAGAAGTCTGGGGGTCATGTCAACCTAATCCCAAATCATATCTAATATCCTATGTTTAAAGAACTGTGTTATCCAAAAGGAAAGGTTTCTAGGATAGAATCTATTCTATACTGACTGTTAGTGCGTGTACAAGCGTCTAAGTGTCTACATGAGATGCGAGGGGGTAGGAATATTCCATGGTAACGGGGCTATGAATTACTTGCATGAGGACAGCGAGGCCTGGCCCTTTGCACGGTAGCTGGAGGAATGTTTACCTAAACTACTAGACCGGAATGCATCGGATGAGGAGCGGAGTAGATAATCTTGAAGGTGAAATACAGTTTTTGGCAGGCAACAGGCTGGATCAGGCACCGTTAGCCGCGCAGGGAGTAGGACAAAGTTCATGGATACAGATGTAGGCTCAGACTGGAGCTTTCAGAGGCAGAAGGCAGGAAAAGGCTTGATGACAGAATTCTGGGCCTACTCGCCTGAATCTGTAAAATGTGGAAAGTGAACCACATAAAGTCGGTGGCCTTTCATACTTAGGAATGGAATATCTGACCCATTCATGGCGGATCTGAAAGAGGACATGTTGACGGTGGACGCACATATATTTGCGTCTTCAAAACTGGAACTGGAGGGAACATACATGTACTTCTAGCATGCACATGGAGCCGTTGGGGTCTACGATAGGGGACATAACTGATCACAAAATTCATATTTCCTCATGACATTGGGGGATAAAGCCTGCTTGATCTGGGTCATTCAGGCCGGGCATATAAGGCGCAAGGCCAAAATCCCGGTGTAAAGCTTAATATCGACGTTAAGGAGAGATATGGGGCGATAAGCTCCATGTCATCTTACCTTTACCCGGTTTCCAAATGGCCACTATGGAGGCTTCCAACATGTTGCCCAGGATCACCCCGGGTTCCGTGAATGAATGAATTAAAAAGTTTAGTGAGTATCGGGGCCACTAGCGCGCAAAAGGTTTTGTAAAAGGCGGCCGAAAATCTGTCTGGTCCAGGGGCTTTAGCAGGTTTAAGGCGAGAAATTGCTGCATTAACCTCTTCTTTCCGTATGTCTGTCCAAAAGATCAGCCTGGGCCTTGGTCAGAGTAGACAGATCAGTGGCTGTAAGATAATCGGCCCGTCTGTAGAGGACAAGGGCGTGCTCGCATACAAGCGGGCATATTAGTCGCGAAACACCTCCGCGATTGCAGAGTCCTCCGTGACCCGGCCACCACCCCCATCCCGGATCTCCTGGACCCCTTGTCTGTCGGGTCTCACGTAATTTGTGGGCAAGGAGCCGGCCGCATCCGTCACCCCCGGTGTAGTAAGCATGGCGCAGCCTGAGGGCTGCATACTCTGCTCTGTCTTGGTCAAGTGCCGCTAGCTGTTGCCGCACGGCCTTCAGTTGGCACCAAACCCGTGGTCCCCCCGTCCGTTGGTGCATCTGTTAAAGCGCCCTTGTTTTTTGGGGGAGGTCTTCTCTCTTCCGCTCACGGTCTGCATTTTCTGCTACCGAGATGGCCAGTATTTCCCCACGGAGGACCGCTTTTTGCGCTGCCCATTGGGTGGCTAGAGACGTGTCATCATTGTGGGAAAGATAGTCTTTTATAGTGCGTTGAAACTGGTCTACCACTGTTGGACTGTGTAATAGAGGGTCGCGAAGGCGCCATTGTCGCGTGGGTCGTTGCATGGGGGGGAAGAGTGAAAGTAGCAAGTACTGGTGCATGGTCTGAAAAAAAGCTACACCCATTTCTACAGTTGTCGCAAGCCCATGTAGGGGGGCCAAGGTCAGCAAGTAGTCCAGTCTAGCGTACGTTTGGGCTCCACATTTTCACCTTCCTATGCGAACCTGTTCAAGGGTTGGCTTGAGGAGGTGTGGATCTGGGGCAGCATGGGCAGCCGATGGAATGACTCCATCTTATACTGGGGGCGTTACATTGACGATTGCCTAATGGTATGGACAGGGGATAACAATAAATTAGAAGAATTTGTTTTACATCTCAATAGTAACAACGTGAATATCAGATTCACTCACGAGAAAAGTAAAGACAAGATCTCTCTTCTTGACACAGAAATCTACATCAAAGATGGCAAGCTACAGAGTAGATTATACAGAAAGGCCACTGCATGCAACTCTATTTTACATGCTTTAAGCGCACACACCCCCACATCAAATCAGAGCCATCCCTTATGGTGAACTTATCAGAGCCAGACGCAATTGTAGCCAGGACTAGATGTAGATGATATGGTGAAAAGATTCAAAAGGAGAGGATCTGACAATCGAACTCTCGACTCTGCTAGATTACGGATTAGCAAAATCAAAAGGTGTGACACATTAACAAACTTCTGATCAAAAAAAGAAAAATAAGAATGACACCATAATATTGGTTACTAACCATAATCGGTTGTCTAAGGTACTAGTGAAAAGCCTTAACCCACATTGGCACATACTTAGGGGTGACAATAGTCTCAACAAATACATCAAAAGCAGACCAGATATCTCATACAGAAGGGGCATTTGTCTTAACCTATTGAGCCCCAGCTATCGCATCACTAAAAAACAAAGATTGGTTAACCATAAGAACTATGGGATTCTATGGATGTGGACACTGTAGCGTGCAAATGGGCACACAATGGCAAAAAGGATTTTGTAGGACCAGGTGACAAACGTTACAATATTCAGACGAATATAAACTGTACCACTAAATATGTTGTATATATAATTGAGTGCAAATGTGGGAAAAAATATGTAGGGAGTACGATACGTACTCAGAGAAAGAATGGGGGAACACGTAAGGGCTGTAAAACAGTGTGACGTCCGGTACCCCATAGCTGCACATATCTCCCAATGTGAATTTCAAGGTAGAAACAAGGACTTCAAGTTTTATGGTATTGAGGAAACACCTAGACATCCTCGGGGGGGGTAACCGGGAACTGACATTAAGGAGAAATGAGGCGACTTGGATCTTAAGATTGCAGACCACTGAGCTGGGTCTGAATATTGACCAGGAGCTACATTACTTTCTAGGATCAAGATGAAAACTTGTTACCATCTTAATTAAATATATTAGTCACCTGTTGTAACCTATACTCTGTACACACTGTCTCTTAGGATTTTTCTGTAAATATGATGTTTATATTCATTATTACCGACGACCCAACTGTTTCCAATCATGAAGATGAATTAGTAAAGATTTATTGACCTATGTAATTGTTATCAAGTGGGGACACTTTACTGACGTAATACATATTGTAACAATTTGAGATAAGACATACACAAGAATTCATTTGTCACCCACTTTTAGTCTTGTTGATAGATATATTCTAGATACTTGTTGTTACTTTCTATGCTTAGTTATATCAATTTAGGATTCTTTATAATGCTAATTAGGCCTAATGTCCCTATGATTGATTTGAAGAAGATTTTGGTATGCAGGGTTTTGACGTTCTATCTCTATTGATTTCCACACGTCGTTATAGACCTTGTATATTTGGAACAGGCGTTTTTGGACGTGAATCACGGATATACAATAATCTTCCGCAATGAATCCGGTTAGGTAGGATTGAATTAATAGTTTAAAACAAAACCACCAGGTAACGTTTGATGCAAGAATTCGGGTCATTCATATATTCTCTGTGGCGAGATTGAATTTCAATACTCACATGAATTTCACTTATTTGTGGACACTGATATATGTACATTGCACTTAATATAGCCGGATATTTGCACAACAATAGTTATTCTCATTACTACGCTGAGGCCAGTATAGTCTCCGTTGCGGGATAAATATTTACACATTACCTCGGGTATTTTCATACTATCTGTCTGGATGAGGCAGAAGTTATGTTAATTCTACTTTGTCACACTCACGTTTTCATTCATGCCTCGTATCATTGCTGGACGTACTATTTTCCGGTCATAACCTATTGGGAACAGTAGCGTAGTTTTCTGACCTAAGATGGCGCAGAAATTATCAGTTTAATGCACCACATACGTGGCATACACGCGGTCACGTGATATTAAATTATGCTTAAAAACACGGAAATGACGTGTCGTCCTCCTCGTACTCTAGGAATACGGCGTGAGGGGGCGATTACCATTAGACACAGCTGACTTTATCTGTGAGTGCACTGGACGCATTCTGCTTTAAACATAATAGCCCTAGCTAATAATAGCTTACATAGCATTCAAACTTTATTTTTCCACGATATGATAAACGCATACAATTCTCTGCCCATTCGTCATCGACCCATTTCCGGTCACCACTATGTCCGCTCATTATCAGGCATCTAATTTTCATAATAAATACTTCTATAGCCTTAGATAAACGATACTTTACATAGAACTCTGAATTTATTTCGTCCACTATATGACAGACGCTGGCTTGTTTCTGCCCATTCGTTTCTGACCAATCTTGTGTCACTACAATGTCAGTTCATTACTCTGCACTTTTTCTATTTTGTAATCACGTCTGTTCCAGAGCATTTTTTTTTTTAACCTAACTAACTTCCTTAATGATGACGGGGCCGCACATACTAAACTCATAGGATACCTATATCGGCTTATGTTTACAGAATTATATTTTTTTATACATTTCGTTAGTTTTTATTATAAATCTAAATTTAGTTTGGCCATTGTTGTCTTACAGACTGCGCTCATGAAAGAATCTTATTATTCTGCCCGCCCGCGATTAACCACGCCAGAGGTCAGTGTGGGTCGGAATTAACACCACACTGAAAGTAGGTACCCTTATTCTTTGGTGATAACTATGGACCTTAATTTACCGAATACCTTAGGGGGCTGAGAATTAGTCACAAGTTCTCCTCTCTTCTTGATTTACTTACAGCGGTCCCTTAATAGAAAATTAAGGTCGGTACTATTCTGCATAGTATTAGTTCAATGAATGTTGGTCACGGTGCACGCATGGCACATTTGGAGTTATTGGTTTCAATAGGAGAACTAGACTTACGGGTGAATAGCCACATAATAAAATGCTAACGGACACAATACACCAGGTCTTATTTTGATTCTTTTCCTTGACAAATGGTTATAAATATCAGAAATCTACCTCTCTTTAAAACTCTTGTATCAGTCCATTGAATATGTTGGATTTAATCTTCACAGTATACACAGTCAATTTTGACTGATATGGTGGCGGCATGTATTGTACCATTATCGGCAGTATGTGGCATACCAATGGATGCTTTCACATACCATGAGCTTTAAGTTCTTATGTACACAGTCACTGCTATAATTTTGGTTGGAATGTCGTATAGCGTATATAACTATGTACCATTCTGTCCCGAGATAGTGACTGTAGTCTATTCTTTACTTAGCCTTGAAAAAGTTGCATGTTAATTGAACGTGAAGCGACGAAACACGTGTTGGCTTTGGGCTTACAAACAGTCACAAGAAGATCAACCAAAGGAACCTACATATGAATTAAAGAGTGAAGACTTCAAGATATACAATTTGTGCTGCTGATTTATATGTTGTCTCATGTTTATTTCGTATCCTTTGAATTACTGTGTTAATTAACATTGAGAATCAACGTGTGCTAGGGACTTATGTTGCTAATTGTTTGCGGCCTAGGCTGCTGATTAGGAGACGCTGGTGGTTCTCTCCTCCTTATAGCACTGTACTAAGCAGGATAACACAATCTTAGTGAATATTTCTGGCAGCGCCTGTCCTATTACTCATACCACCTTTCTCCTAGTTAAATTCAGTCTAGCGTACGTTTTATGCGCATTAGAATAGTGAGAGTATTCCCTGGAAGTGGGGTGGAAACAGCGCCATAAATCTTTGAGGCAGGGGTCTCGATAGCGCCCCAGTCGGTCCCATGCGCTGGCACGATCTGTCTAATATATTATCAAAGACCAAGTTCAGGTCTCCCCCAAGGAGGATCAGTCGGTCCGCCGTGGCTGTCGCCTCAGTGAGTGCAGTGTGTAAAAACTTTTGTCCCTCATTGGGGGCATACACGGAGCCCACAGTGAATGTGAGGCCTCCTAGGATGAAGCGATATGCAAGTAGTCTCCCTTGGATCTCAGCTTCCTTGTGAAGGATCTTACCTCGAAACCCCTGAGCAACCAATATAGCAACTCCTGCCATTTTAGTGGGACAGGAGGAAAACAGTTGGGTTGGGAATTTACGAGACTTGAGACGTTAACAATCTTTGGGTAAGAGATGTGTTTCCTGCAAGAGGCATATATCTGCTTTAGTGTTTGAGACAGGACAAAACAGCCCTGTGTTTAACGGGATTGTTGAGCCCTCTCACATTCAGGGTAAGGATCTTAAGTGTGGAGGGAGCCATTCAGTCAGGTGGGGGTGGTGAGGGCCACAGGGGGAGCCTGACGTCAATCTCTGATCGCAAGGAACGATTTGTGGTGCCAAAAGGATCTATCGTTATGAGACTGAGTTATTGATACAAAAGGGTGGACAAGGGACCCCAGAACCTCTAAAAAATAACCCCAAACCAATAACAAGACAGAACTCTTCTGCTTAGGGCAGAAATAAAAAGGAAAAAATAAAGTGTAACCATTATGAAGTCCGTCATCCTCAGATGAACGAGTAAGAGTCTCCATGGGGGAAACGTGACCGGGGGGCATTCCCCGCCGGCGGCCCACTGTTAGGCGATGCATATAAAAACATTTTTTTAAAAGGGAGTCGGTGGGACAGTTAGTTTCAGCTAGGCTGCGTTTTCGCCAGTTCAGTGGTCAGTGTTTCCAGCACTGATTTTCGTCCCTCGGAGATTACGGCAGGGTCCGGTCGCCGCGGCCAGCGGAGTCGTCTTTGTTGTATCCAGCTCAGTCCCGTGCCCACTGTCTGGGGAGTGGAGCAGTCATCTCTGCTCTTATCCGCCGGGGGATCGATACCCAGCAGGTGGCAGGCCTCCGACAAGGAGCCGGAGCCAAGCTGGAAAAGTTTGCCATCCATCCGGAAGATTACGCGGAATGGGTGACCCCAGCTGTAGGATATGTTGCGTTGACGGAGGTACGAGGTAACCGGTCTGAAGATTTTTCGCTTCTGCAGGGTGAGGGCTGCTAGGTCTTGGTATAGTACTGGGTGCTGTCCGCGGAATGTTAAGGGGTGCTTCTGTTGGGCTTTCTGAAGAATTTCTTCCTTGGTTCGGTAGTCCTGAACGCAGACCAATATGTCAGAGAGGGGCTGTAGCAGGGCGTGGGGGCCCCACCCTGTGTGCCCTATCGATCTTAAGCTCAGCATCTGGTGGGTTGCCCAAGACATGGTTAAAGAGCTCTGGTGTATTAGAAAATGTCATCTGCCTCCTCATTGGCCTTCACCCCTCTGATCCTGATGTTGTCGCACAGTTAACTCCAGGTCCTCTAGATGAGACTAAGTTCACCTGCTGGTCGTGTATGCGGACGACCTCTTGTTGAAGAGCAGACAACTCTGTGTCCCTCTCGCTCTTCTCCTCTAGCTCGGCAACCCTCTCGCCAATGCCATCCATTTCCCTGCGGACGTCTTTGATTTAGACCGTGAGATCCCGCTTGAGTGTTTGCAGGTCTTCACTAAACAACTTAAACAAGGACTCCAGGAAGGCCTTAGTAATGGGTTCTTCGCCGTCATTGCCCATTGGTGAAGCCAAGTCAGCAGTCCCAGGGGTGTTGTCCACCTGACCGACAATCTGGGCTTTAGCAAACAGTTCTTTTAGGGTTTTATCCTTCTGTCCTCGAGAGGAGGACATGGTGCGTGGTTGCAGGCAACCGGATCGGGGCTAGTAGGATTGAGGCGGATTGTGACCCAATGTCTCTGGATTCTAGTGGCTTCTAGTAGCCCCCTTTCTGAAGTACCATGCGTCGAGTCTGCCCCGCCGCTGCGCCTCACAGGCCCCGAGCAGACTCCAGGTGCCTGGAACTCCCACGCGTCACTCGGGCAATCGCAGCGGGCAGGTATGGAGGGGACCTCCCTCGGCACGCCCGTTGCCAACCTCCCCCCCCCTCGCTCTGGACTCGCGGCACCTGGAAGGCTCGAAAGATCTTGATGCCTCCGGTAGTGGGCGTGGGCCGGGACCGGTGTATCTGTGCTCCGGGCAAGGGGGCAGCCGTCTGCTCCCTGTGCAGCGCGGTGTCTCCCCCTAACGAGGCTGGCCTCCTTAACTGCGCCTCCTCTGTGGTGCGGCGCTCCCATCGAGCCCTCAGTTGAGCCGCTACACAGCACCCCTAGGCTGCCTTCGGTGCTGTCCCAGGCCTATTCGCTGCAAGTTGTTTTCCGGGCGTGGGTCGTCTCTCCCCGCTGCGCTCCCCGACTGGCGAATGCAGCTTGCTACCCTGGGCTGGGGATTTGGTAGAATCGCGGTAGGGGATGGCAGTTAACAGGCCCTCCGATCCGCCCCACCACTAGGCTGCGCCGCCGAGGTCGGGTCTCTCGCTGCTTCACTGCAGGCTACACTGCCATAGGGCCTATTCGCTCTTTGTGTGCTGCGCTTTCACAGGACCGTGTGTTGGTGCAGATTCAAACTTGGTCGCGCTGCATTGGGAGTGCTCCGCTTGCCGCCATAATTCTCGGGCCCTCAGGGGAGAATCACTGCTCTTCTTCCTGCCTCCCAGCACTGGACGTGCTTCGCACTAGCTGTCCCCCAGTTGTGCACTTGCCTGAGCCACGGCTTGGTGGACGGAGCACCGTCGTCTGCCGACCCGACAGTTGGTTCCAGGCGATACGCAGCTGCAAGGCTGCATCGCAAGATGGCGGGTCTCACTCCATTCTGTTTGCGGCCTGGAGATGTGCCGGTCCTCTACCCAGATGGGGTGTCTACTGCTCCCAGGGCACCGCCCGTCTGGCGGCGCATTCCGCCTCTTACAGGCCGCTGTGGAGAGAGAATTGGGGTATTCTCTGGCCACCTCAGCGTCGGGCTGCTCCTGGGCGGAGCTGCGACTCAGCCGGGCCGCTCCCACCTTCGCTGCGTTTCCACAGTCGCGGGCAAGGGATTTTACCGCCACCCAGCCCAGCTACCATCTCCGCTGCAGTCTCTTTGTGCGGGCTCCCTGCGACAGGAGTCTGCCTGCTATATTCCGCAAAACGCCGGTGCTTTACGGGGTCACCAGCGGGAGCGGAGGAGCCGAACGTCCTAACAGTTCGCCATCTTGGCCAAGCCCCCTTGTGAGCGTAATTTAGGTATATTTTTACCTGAGCGCACAGCATGTAATTGTTAGGCACAAAACTTAATTAGAATGACAGCGGCAGTATTTTGAAGGCGAGCGACTGGACTTCTACTCAAAACCTTTTTCACTTGAATTTCCACCTGAATGGACCATTAGGGTCATTTTTTTTTTGAGTAAGAGGGCATTTTGCATACATAAACGTAATCAATGTAATTTTGCACTAACTTTCCATTATTATGTCGCAACAAATTAAGCGAGTCTCAAACCTCCCGTAGAATATACTTAGATGGTTTCACCGAGACAAGGTGGAGTCTATATGCTAGGAAGCCACACTTGTTGGTGCTCCCTAAATGTCTGTCGGTGTCAAACAAATATAAATATGAAAAGAAAATATTGATTATTCCTGGGGAGATAAGTACAAAAGAAATATTGATGTAATTTGCTGCAGTCAGTAGGGGACGTGCAGAACTGCATCTGGCAGAGCCTTCAACAGTGGGCATTGCAGCTGTGGCAGTACCAGTAGTTACTAGCCACAAGGAAATTATGGTTCTGTTGGGAATTGGTAAGCTTAGTTAAACATGCATTAAATGCTAAATCTCATTAAGTAAATATTCATTCACAGAGCAAAAAAAGGGAGTATACACACATGAACGAAAGGATTCAGAAATTAAATTAATTTTTACTCTATAATCAGTGTCCGGAAATTTTTCTCTCACAAAGGTGTGCATTTACAGGTCTAACCAACCATAATACAAATACAACATAGAACATTCAGTGCTTACATAGACTCATTAACATAAAATCACATTTGCCATATACACAAATAACAAAAATAACAAAAATAAAGTGATACAGACAAAGTCCAAAAATCAAGAGCATTAACCACAATTGGACATGATTTCCTAATTCTGATTGTGGAAGTGCGTGGACAATTTGGACAGAGCACGTCGACGTTTCGACCCTATATAGTAGTGCTGGGTTGTGTGCATCTAGAGCGGGTCTTCCTCAGGACAAAAAGTTGGGCTGGCTGCCTGGAGTCAGAGTGGTATAGGATTTTAATTTCCTTGTCTCTCATTAGAGTTCTCAGCCGACATCTGAATTAATCAGGGATTCTTCACAGTGAATTATTCAACTGGAAATGAGTGGTGCCGTCAAAACGATCGCCACTTAATAGTTTTCTCCGCACAGACGTCTGTATCCGTCTCAGAGCGTGAGACGGATACAGACGTCTGTGCGGAGAAAACTATTAAGTGGCGATCGTTTTGACGGCACCACTCATTTCCAGTTGAATAATTCACTGTGAAGAATCCCTGATTAATTCAGATGTCGGCTGAGAACTCTAATGAGAGACAAGGAAATTAAAATCCTATACCACTCTGACTCCAGGCAGCCAGCCCAACTTTTTGTCCTGAGGAAGACCCGCTCTAGATGCACACAACCCAGCACTACTATATAGGGTCGAAACGTCGACGTGCTCTGTCCAAATTGTCCACGCACTTCCACAATCAGAATTAGGAAATCATGTCCAATTGTGGTTAATGCTCTTGATTTTTGGACTTTGTCTGTATCACTTTATTTTTGTTATTTTTGTTATTTGTGTATATGGCAAATGTGATTTTATGTTAATGAGTCTATGTAAGCACTGAATGTTCTATGTTGTATTTGTATTATGGTTGGTTAGACCTGTAAATGCACACCTTTGTGAGAGAAAAATTTCCGGACACTGATTATAGAGTAAAAATTAATTTAATTTCTGAATCCTTTCGTTCATGTGTGTATACTCCCTTTTTTTGCTCTGTGAATGAATATTTACTTAATGAGATTTAGCATTTAATGCATGTTTAACTAAGCTTACCAATTCCCAACAGAACCATCTTTTGCCTTTATCACAAATGCCCAGGTTCTGAGGGTTACTGGGTTACCCCATTATCTTTAATGCACAAGGAAATTATGGCAAAAAAACGTAGCCGTTGCGCCATACAGTGTTCTCTGGGGCAGAGTATGCAGGTGTGCAATGCTTTCCTGGGTAGTCGATCCATCAGGTTTCATTTTGAGGCAACAATAAACGGGAGGCTCTTTCAGGGCTCACTACTAGCGAGGGGCAATGGCACCCACCACCATGAGTTGTGGGGTTTCTGGTGCAGTAAATGCAATTGTTACAAGGTATGTTAGGAACGCAATGGTGAGGAGAAGTGGCAGCCATCCCTGACCACCCTGTGTCCACCGGTCCCATCACATTGTCAGTCTTGGGCCTTTCTGTGTTCAAACAGTGGAGAATGTTCATGGCAGCACTGCCATGCATGAATGATCAGCGACATTCCCTTCATACTAAGAGTGTGGTATCCCGCTATAGGACGCTGCCCAAGCAACAGTAAGGCTCAAAAACTAGCATTTGGAAAAAAGGAGGGAGAGCCTCCAGCAAAGCCAAAGCATTCTTTACTTTAATACACCAAGCTCTTTGTCTCAGGGTAACATAACGTGAATTTGTAAAGCATGTTCACCCAAGGGCATCTTGGTGCTGAATAACAGATGTTTATTGTTACCCAACTCAAAATCAATCAAAAATTTCTTTATTCGGCTCGCCAAAGAGAGTCATAAAAGATACAATTTTTAAAAATACACATTAAAATACATTTTCAGAAACACATTTAAAATTCATTGTGTTTAAAGGTCATGTCTGATTGTAGATATTCACAATAATGGCAGTTTTCCAAGATGTAAACTATAGCATACACCTCTGGGTATAGCATCAATTAAAATGGTACAGTTTCTTTAAATAAAAACAGGTCTGGGTTAGGTCAGCCTAGATTCTGTCTATGGCGCATGATGTATTGTAGGAAATTAGAAACAATATGGACCAACCCCTCCCCCTCAAGCGACTGTAAAAACAATAACGCCGGGCGACAGGTACGGAAGCCCGTGCGTCTTAAAAGGGGGATTAATAGTTTCTTCCGCTGATCTGTGTAATATTTACAAAATAAGATAGTGTGAATTGTGGACTGGGAAGAACTCCCGTCACAAGGGCAGAATGGAATTGTTTTGGCCCAGTTGTTTCTCAATGGAAAAGTGACTAGTCGATGGAAACAATTCAATCTAAACCTTACAAGAAGGTATAACTCATAAGAAGTAATGTTGTACATCAGGTAAGGTTGTATCCCAAAGACGGTCTGGACTGTTAGACTCTGTCTGACCGTTTGTTTCATGATCTCCGAGTTAAGTCGTAAGTCTTCGAGATGACTATAGCAAAGATCGTGAAAGACTTTTCTTGTTAACTCCTGAATTGTAGGGGGATCATTATAATATTTTCCTAGGCCAAGATCAGTAAAACAAATTTTAACATGGTACTCATTTTATTGACCTCGGAAGAATGAAGGCTGTGTGGACCCACTGGGATTTGAACCTGTGACCATGAGTTCGAACACAGGCTACTACTGTGGACGCATTAGTCCACTAAGCCACCACACCCAGGTATGCAACAGTTCAAAGGTCAGTCTACCACCAAATGTGACTATGTACAGAACATCCTCAAGAGCTCAAAATGCGCATCTTTCCAGTTTTATGTGAAGAAAAAGCAGAGATGATGGAATTATTTCTCACCAAAATAAATGCAGTTTTAAACAAGACTAAGTCAAGCAGCCTCAATACTTGCTTTCCTATAAGTTGATCTGTCCGTACAATTGCAGTGTAAACATATGGGAACACACAGCAAAGGGAGAACACTTGAGGGACCTTGCCCCCCCCCCCCCCCCCCCCCTTCCTGACGCATGCACTTCTACGGTCACAAAACAGACCCCACTCGAGAATAAATAGTATAACCTTTCTGGGCGGTGACGCAGCTTTCTGCATCAATCCAAAGCAATGACCTCTTGGAGAACATGAAAACACTTTCCCATCTAACACCAACATTGGTACAAAGGTTCATTCAGGACTATGTACAGCCGAAAAATGTTCACTCTTTGGTTTGGCCCAATCATACAAAGCTGAAAATAAAGTTTGCACTCTAATGGGGATGAGAGATGAGCGAAAAGACAATACATACTATAAGTTTTATTTTTAAACAAGACGAGAAGACCACTGCTGCACACAAGGGCAAGATCGATTGGCTGATCTTGGCAAAAAGTAGGCTTGGCACTAACATTAGCTTTGACATTAGTAGGACACCTATTAACTGAATATAGAAACACCACATTGTGGCATCTGTGTTCCTTAATGGAATCTTATACTGCCACGGACACAGAGGCGTGGAACTGGAGGTCGAAAAGACAGACTGCTCAGTGAAGGCGGTATTGTACTAGACAAAAAATGTCTTCAAAGGGCAGGCCGTGGACGGACCTAGCACGGAAGTACCATATATTAAGGGACAGCCTCTTTCGTGTCTAAACGGACGAATATTGCAGTGTGGCCGTGGTAAAACATCTTGCACTCCCAAAGGAGACGATAATGTGGTAACAAGGCAGGAAAACTGATTCCATGGACAAGCAACAGTGATGCAAACAGTCGAACTCTTATCGCCTGACACAAAGGACATTGTTTGGGGTCAAGGACATCAAGTATTCATGTTTAATTTGTCTTTTGGACTAGCGGGCCCAACCCAGCTCCCAGAAATCTGTCTGATTAGATGGGAATACATGCAGAAGCCTCAAAGCAATATTGAGGATTCTTTCATTGCAAAATAAAATGTAACAAAAATAGCAACTACAAGAAAAACATTTAGCTAAACTGCATTTTAGGTACATTTCTTTGTGGGATGAATTATTCAAATTTGTTTGATGCATGTTAGGAGTTTCAAAAAAAGAATAATGGAAAATTAGCGTACACCCAGTTTCAACGAGATTATTGGAAACCTGAAAATAAACACATTGTCAAAGACAAGGGGTCTGGCGCAGATTCCCATCTTTTGGTTTGTCAATGTGTTTTTTTGTTTCAACAGTTTTTGTAAAACTTTATTGTAGGAGCTGCAGGGCCCTCACCAATGTATCACACAAAGTTGGCTAAAGGCAAATATGTTTTAGTCTTAAAATGCACAAGTTGCCATAGAAGCCCCTGGCAATGAAGGAAACTACTTTGTGAGCTGTTGTGCTTCTTGTGAAAGAGCAGAATGCCGTCACTGAATAATTAACTATTGATATATTTATACATTTTAACAAGGACAATGGGTCTTGGATAAGTAATTAGAGGCCCATTTATTAAAGAGAGTTACAAAAGAGCACCCATGGTATAAGTCCTTGCGTCAGTGCATCTTTACTATTTTCACAAATTCACAAGAATTCACAGAAGCCTAGAAACCATACTCTTGCAAAATTTGTGAACTGCATTTTCACGTGAGCAAATATGCATATTTGCATGCGCAAAATCTAATTCGCTTGCAAGCTCACTTAACCTACAACCCCTTTTTTCCCACGTTTTCCTTCTGACTTTGTCAGGAAGGAGTACATTTCTAACCAAGGGACAAGTGAATTTATGAAGCATCCCGACCCATGCACAAGCAGATATTTCATAGAATTCAACACCCCTAGATGTGCACAAGAAAGTCATGGGATGCAGCCAGATATTGGACTTGCGTGTGTTCCGGCTATAGTCCATGTATTTTCTGACCATCATATGGCTCTCTACACTGCTCACTTCGGCAATAATGAGGATTAATTAGCGCAGTTCACACAGTCGGTGTTCGACAAGGAAGTAGCAGAAGATTTACTGGGTTATGCTACTACAATGAAAAAACAAAGCTTTCAATTTCCTGTTGAGTATTAGGGTTCATAACTCAGAACAGTGTGTCATTCTTGCATTAATACGTACTTCTGGAAGGTACACAAACCGATCCGGACCGCAAGTGAAGCTTCATGAAACAGCATGTCCACATAACTTGTGTTGTAATGCTTGCCTCCAAGTAATGGAAAAGTGCCACCAAAGCTAATAAGAAAGGTGACTGGTAAAACGATCAATTTAGTAGGAGTAAAGTATTTTACGGATCAACCCAGGCAAGCAAAACAAACCACAGAACGAATCAAACTGTGGTAAGTCTACGATTTTCAGCGAAAATCAAACTGAAAAATCCAAGCTTGCTAACCATTTGTCTTAGGCCTTGCAATGTCAACCAAATATGAATCGCCTGCCTTTGTTTGGCAGGTCACGAGACATCCTGAGCCAAGTGACTTAACCAACGGGTCTGTCAAGCCTCCAAACTCCATTAGCCATAAAAGATCGATGATCAGCTCTCTAGTCTGATCTAGAAGTGTAGTAACTCCATGAAAGAAAACCCATGGATAGGTTGGAGGGCCTAGCTCGCCTCGAACATTCAGCATATTAGTGAGACCAGGCCATCGGGAACAGACAGCTCATGGGAATGCAATTTCAGTGTCCACACTGTTGGATGAAATGTCACCACTCGTCATGGGCAACAGAGAAAACAATACCCAAGTTATAGGTCTCACATCCATGAATGCAATGTAGTCAACTTCCCCAGCACCCAATGTGATAGAAGGATTAAACTTGCCATAATAGCAGAAGAAGAGACACCAGCCGAACTCTAATTGAGGCCCTGGGAATTTCAAATGATATCCAAACGTTTTGTAAGAATGGCTCTGTAGCAAGACCAGGTACTACACACCGCTGGTACCTCAGAGATCTACATTAATTTGATACATTAACATCTACGATATGCCAGAATCATCACCAGCTCCGCCAATTAATTCATTGTAGAGTAAAAGGCTGCAGGGTAAAATCAGCAAATGGTGCTACTGACTTGAATCTGAATTAATTAGTGAGAAAAACAATCACGCCGAATAAGTTTCTTGCCCACATTTCAAAAACTAAAAGCAAACTCCAAACTGTTGTAGGTTTGCTATGTGAGGTTTTATTTTGTATAGCACTTCTTCAACTAATGTACTTTGCATCTATGCATATGATTTTGAGGACCAGTTTCCCCCTCTAGAATTCCAAAGCAGGATTTTCAATAGCACTCTGCATGATGCGTTTTATTAGTGTTGTGCTTTAAAGCGATTTGTCGTTTGTTTAGCTCCTCCCAGCTTGTAACCACTCGCTACACAAATTAAACAAGCAAATAATTCATAAATATTTGTAAATCCAAAGTGAACTCGACATTGTTGCATTAAATCAACAGAAGAGTTTGTGTGGATGCCAAATGCCATGCAACCCAGCTATCAAAAAAGGCAACTATGTAACGTTAAACTTGATTGACTGATGCCAGGTGTAGCATACACTGTACCTGGTGGTCTCTTCAGCTGAACCGCTCCTAAAATCAACCTTTGAAATGATACTTGGTTTTAGGGGCCTTTTTCTACTCAAGGATTGCTGTACTTCTTATGAGGCAGGATCCATGCATGGGAGGTCCTGCAGCAGTTTGGAGCTACAGTAGATTGTAGGAACAACCCCACCTCAGTGGTGCTGGAACAATTTCTGGAGTGGGGATGTTGCCTTATAACGAACGCCAGCTCACTAAAACAAGGTGTATTTAACAGTGTTTCTTTAGAAACACAACCTGACAGAAGAAAAATGTTTGATAGGCCCCTATATTGTTCATTCTCCATAAACAATGTTGCAACTTTTAGAGAGGAAGGAGGGGTCCTCCAGCACTTCTATTTGTAGCGGCAATGCCCAATAGAATGGTAGACTCAAGAGCAAGAAATTAACAAACGTCATCTCGCCTGCCCTATGGCGAGTCTATACATTGCACAAAGATTAAATGCATCCATATGGCAGATACTCAGGCTACATGATAAACTGGACGAAATCGGTTTTATTTGGCCTCCACGGTCCCCCCCCCCCCCTCCGCCTACCCAGGGGAGTAACGATACAACTTGGGAAAGACTGTTTTAAATACCTGGGCATCAATATTACACCTGACCACACAATTCTATGAGCGAAATCTCGTGCCCCCTCTCCTGAGACTTAAAAACGATGTAAAACATTGGCATACACTACCCCTGACCCTCCTGGGCCGTGCAGCCTTGTTCAAGATGATGGCTCTCCTGCGGTTCCTTTACACCATACAAAATACACCTAGCCCAGTCCCAAGCTCCTATTTCAAAGCCATCGAGGCTGAGCGGAGAAGCTCCTCTGGGGTGGAAACCCCCCTTCCCCCCCCCCCCACATAGCCCTATCTAAACTCACTAGGAGCTGGTACAATGGTGGAATCGCCCTGATCAGTATACAACTGTACTACTGGGCTTCACAACTTATAGTAGTAAACCACTGGCTGCATGCCCCGCAGGAGGAACCAGCCCTCCGGCTAGACAGACACTCTTGGGGCCTGATGGACCCCTGGTGGCGCTTTACAACAAGAATAAGAAAGAACCGTGGATCGGCCCCACTGCACACCCAATATATATATGGTTTGCTGCGCAGCGAGCGCTCGGCTGGGAGGGAGTCCTCACTCAACTCACACCATTGTGGGACATGCCAAAACTGGGTATGCTCCGCTACAGTAAAGGTTTTGCACAATGGGACCTTATTGTCATCTCGAAAATTGGGGACCTCTGGAAGAAGGGAGATGTAGTGATGTTTGACCAACTGCAAACAATGTATCATATGGCAAACTCAGAACAGTTTCGCTATACACAAATTAAGCACGCACTCAAGGGCCATACCAAGAGGCACCGCTCTCCCCGAATCATCGCCACTTGAGGACCGCCTCCTTACAGACCATCTCTCTAAAAAAGCCATTTCTCTCACCTATCGTAAACTAATCAATAATCAGAAAGATCCCACGCACACCCTACGAGACAAATGGCAGACTGAACTGGGAGACATGGACGACCAGGACTGGCAAGAAGCCTTGGCATCCCCTCGAGAGGTGGCAATTCCGTCCCGACTACAATTAGTGCAATTAAAGATCCTAAACAGGACATAATACACTAGAACCATGCTCCATAAAATCGGTTAGGCTGAGACACCTCTCTGCCTGCGGGACACAGGGCACGTTTTACCACACACTATGGGATTGCCCCATCATAGCATACTATTATGAGGCAGTCTTGGGAGACAATTACTCGGGTGTGTGGCTTCACCCTGAGCCAAGAAGGTGCCTTCTCAATATATAGGAGCCAACAGACCTTAACCTCGCAGCACAGAACTGGGCGACCCTTGGGATTACGCTAGCTAAACGTAATATCGCACAACATTGGGGCGCGTCCACTGCCCCCCTACAACAGCACTGGTGCCATGACATGGATAGAGCAATGGTGACCGAAAAGGCAGTCTTTACACACAGAGGGGGTCCCAAAAAGTGAGAGCGGGTGTGGGGCAAGTGGAATTCTTTCTGCTGCAATATCTGTGCCCCACCCTTCCCGCCCCCCCCCCCGGCTGAGGAATCAGACCCAGATTTGAGCTGCTAGCCCACAGGAACAATTAGAGTGCCACATACACGCCCAAGTGCGAGGGTCCAGACACTTAGATGAGTGAAGTTTACGGTACAAAATAAGGCAACTGTGCACAATGTACTACCTGTTTAAATACCCTGTAATTAATGTAACATGACAATGAATATTGCTAAGTGTAACCAGCAATGCTTCTTTTCCACTTATGAGAATAAAATAAAAAATAAAAATTCAAAAAGGCATCGGGATTTTATATCAATATTATTATGTGAAGACTTATGCAAAGCATAATATGATGGGAACATTATTGCTGAATTGAATACAGACGATTTAAGCAAAAATTAAGAATAAAAGAATTTGAAAAAAACTGTCTGATCGAAAGACTTCTCATTAACACACCATCTCAGGAGTGCCGGGAGAGTGCGATTGTCCTCGTTGGAGAACGTTCCTATTGCATCGAGTCTACACATTACCTTGGATCCTCACATTTTCAAGAGAGAAGACTAACTGGTTGGTTGACTGATTTCAGGTATGTCCATTACTTATTCAGGGCTGGACTGTATGTAACCACAAGTGTCCCTGCCAAAAATGCTTAAGCCAGCCCCATTCCCTTCGTCTTGTGTAGTCTCTCTCCATTCTCACTCTCTTCTCCATCTCCGATTGCTTACCCTCTAGCCACCCCACTTATTCTCTTTCTCTTGAAGCCTCCCTCTGCCTGCTCCAATCAACCTCGGGGAGCCAGGGAACAGGGGCAACAGGAGCATCCCCGACCCTTCAACCCCAGGCTCTTGGGGCTCCAGCTCACTGGGAAATGCCGATGGGATAAAAGCACTAAACTTGTTGGGCAACATGCCCACTAAACCCTGCATGAGATCGCACAAACTCAGCCAAGGTTGCCCTTCCCACTCACTTCTTAGGTCCCCTCACTCCAAAGGTTCCTTGTATTTTAGACCCTGATGTGTAGACCTATGGGACCTCACTTGTTGGAAGCCGCCAACTCACCTGGAGGGCTCAGGGCCACTTGTGGCACTAGCATGTGGGACACCCCCTCACACCATCATTGACATTTTCGTGGGGCACTCCTAGCTAACTTGTAAACCAGCTTCTCCCTCAAGCGCCTTCCCACTTACCAATGTCAGCTTTACCACAGAAAACACTAAGTGCGTGTTTTGTGACTCTAGGAAGGCCAAGTGCTCGCAGTTTAACGAGTTTATGTAAAGTTATCAATATTATTCTTTAACACAGACATTCTACCTCTGTCTGCTCCAACAAGCACTACAGAACATTTAAGAGACTCTTACACCGGTTTGTAGGGGAGGTTTCATTTAAGCTGCGGTCTCAGAGGCGATATAACAACGGATTTGGGCCATTTTTGCAGCTCCGTTGCTGGCCTTGGCAGAAAACACAGATCACTCAGGTGAAGTAAGTACGGCAGGTGACAACAGCCCCCCTCCTCCTTGTTGGGCCCTTGTTGGCCACCCCCCGGCTCAGTCTCTCACTCACTTGTAGGTCAGCCCGTCCCCGCCGTTGAAGAGCTGCTGGGCGCTCAGCCCGTCGTCGGGCACGTAGCAGGTGCCCCCGCTGATGAGGTAGTCCGCCATGGCCGGGGTGGGAGCGGGGTGCGGGATGGTGTGGAGGGTGCAGAGGGAAAGGACCGGCGGCGCGCGCGCGCCCTTGACTAGAGCCTGTTGGACGACCCCCGCACGCGCACGGCGCGCTCCCGCCGCCTGCAGCTGTCTGGCCCTTGCCGGCTCGCGCGCCTGACGCAAACGGACTCCTTGCGGCGCGCGCACGGCCAACTGTCAGAGCAGGTGCCCGAGGTTGTACACACAGCCACGTGCAGCCCGCTTTTAGAGGCCACAAGCTCCCGCGTCGCCGGTATATAAAGATTTCAGTGCGTGCCTCCCTGATGTCATCACGCTGGGCGGTGCATACCCGCGCCTAGAGGCTTGTTTAGTAACGCAGGGGGAGGGCAAAGAAGAAGAAAACTTTCCTCTCTTGATAGTCACGTGACTGTCAGTAAATATGTTCACCTTAACCGAATATGATCTGGGGCACGCGCTCACTGCCATGAAATTGAGGCTTTCCTCAGGCTGACAGGGGCAGCACTCACTGCCATGAAATTAACAGTGCCTCAGCCTGACTCATGGTGGTAACATGACTGTCACATTCTCAGCTCAACCCGTGATCAATGGTGGTGGAACAAATTTCAGAATGGGGTGCTGCCATTTATCTTAGATCAAGGAAGTCATTGGTGTTGTGAAGGATTAAAGCTTTACATAAACAAGTGTAGCACATTTATTCAGCAAGAGCTTTATAAGGGCGTAGTGTATAGCTGGTGGCGCATTTTTGAGCACACTGTAGCAAATATTTTACTTAAGCATAGTGTGATAGTGCACTGTCATTTATAGACAAAAACATTTTCCATTGAAATAGCCACAAAATGTGCACAGCAGTACAGTTTTCCTCACAAAAGTACATATTGCGCTAACAATCTGTGGCAATCAGAATTCAGCAAATATTTCATTTTCCCATCAGTAAGTGTGATGATTTGTTTTCATTCAAATCTTTGCTTCCATCACACGGCAGAATTACAAAAAATGTTTACTCATTTGTGCTTTCTCAACTCAATATGTATTCTTAAATATGTGTATATTTAATTTGCAGGTATTTACATTTCATTATTTGTGAGAAAAAGAATGCCACCCAACAGACATTTCTTTCAGTTACTGTACCCCAGCAAGATTGTCACATAGGTCACTTTACAAAATCTTCTCACTTTGCAAGAAAAGTAAATGCCAATATCCATCTTAAATAAATTAGCAGCAATTTATGTCATAAAATATAGCCTGACATTTGACCTATTTTTGAAGCACAGTAAATGTGTCAAGATGAAAAGCATCTTAATTACTCATTCACCTTCTGAACTCTAACATGTTTATGTTGGGGGTGGTGCATCACTCCCGCAACCCTACTTCCAGTGATTACATCTGTGACGGAGGACATTGGTGTGTGTTGTAACTCTTATCTTAGGCTCCACAAACAGCAGACCCAGACTTCAAGGCTTGAGCAACTGGGAAGATTTAGCAACAAAGTATGGAACATCAACACCGCCAACATTCTGTTGTAATGACACCTGACTGATATTTAGAGTAAACAAAGACAGAAAGACCATTTTAAAAACAAGAATATAGATCAATTCATATAAAGTTCCACTTAAGAATCATGCAGAATCTTAAATCATGAACAGATGGTGTGAGAAAGTAGCTCTGTATATACTGTCCCTTAATAGGTACAGGGTGTACAGAGTCCACAGTCCCCCAGGGTTTGACAGAGGCTAAAGTTAGATATAACCTTACTCTCTAAAGTGGTAGCTTGGTCGAGCAGTAAGGCAGTATCAGAGGACAGTGTAAAGCATTTGTTGTACACACTCAGCAAATGGTTCCACACACTCAATAACTGAACTCTAGGCCAATGGTTTATATATAAAAAAATATAGGCTTGTTTTATTTTAGAACCAACACTTGGATTTAAAATATACTTTCTCAGAATGAGATGTTTCATATAAATACTTTTGCAATATGCAATTGACTTTTGTAAACAGTTACAAGTGGTTACAATAGGCAACTCTATTTTAAACACAACAATGCATTGAGCTCAATGGAAAATTCAAGTTATTTGCAACAGATTACTTTTTAGATTACTTTTGGAATTCCAGGACTGGATCCTAGATTCAGTCCTGGGTCAGTACTCAGAATCAAGTGATGAAAGTCGACTTAATTACTGTAATGATTTTTAAACAATATTTAGCTATTTTAAAAGTTGACACTTAGAAAATATTTCAAAGAAAACAGTCAATGATTCCCTATGGAAGAAAATTCAAGTTGCAGGTACAGTATGTTCTCGTTACTTTTGTAATCCAGTACTGGGTGCCTAGACTCAGTACTGGGACCTTTATCCAAAACAGGTAAGTAATTACGTTTTAAGATATTATACGATTTTTGAAGAATATTTAAAGATTGCAGAAATTGACACTTGGAAGAAATTTCACAGAAAAACAGTCAATGATTTCCTATGGAAGAAAATTGGGTTACGGGTAAGTACAGTTGTAAGTATTTTTCAGAGTCAGTGCTGGGCATCAAGATCCAGCACTGGGAGCTCACCTAAGAGCAGGTGAGTAATTTCGTTTTCGTTACTCGGCTGATTTTTGGTGAATATTTTAAGATTTGAAAAGTCCACACTTAGAAGAAATTTCAGGAAAAAGCCAGTCAATGTTACCCTATGAGGAAAATAGAGTTATCGGTTTAAGGGTAAGTACTCGACTGGCAGAGTTGAGGTTCTGGGCATAGACTCAGGGGTCCCCCAGGGTCAGGTAGGTACAGTTGGTTCACCCTCAGCGACTCTAGGGCGGCCGGGTGCAGAGAGAGTTAGGCCCAAAGTTATCCTACGAGGGATAGGGGGGCCTTGGTTGGTGGCTGCTGACTGGCAAGCCACGCGGCTGTGGGAGCTGGGCTCCTGGTCACTTACTCAGGGCAAGTGGGGAAGTAGGTAGGTGTAGAGTTTTCACTGCCAGGGCCACTCGGGCGGCTGGGTGCAGGGTGCTTTTGAGCCTTCGGGCGCTCAATTGATTTCAATGGGAAATCTCCGGTTTAGAAAAAGACTGCAAGCTCGGGGACGAGGACTCTTCAGGTGCCACCACCACTTCGAGAGGTAAGTTGGGCCGTTGGAGGATAGGTAGGTACCCCGGGATTGGGCACAGGGGGCCGCGGGGCGCTGCGTGCAGGGGTGCCTTTTGGTGTCGGGAAATCTTACCCTCTGTTGATCGCGGTAGGGGGGCACCTTGTTCTGAGGCTGCAGGCTTCTTCAGGAGTGTCGAGGGAGGTCCTTGGGTGCCGGACTCGGGGTCACAGTCGCCGTAGGGTCGGCCTCGGGGTCTTTGTTCACTGCGGCACTGGCCAGGCTTGGCTGGTGCAGAGTGTGCTGGGTTCGCGGTTCCGGGCTGCTGCCAGGGATTAGAGGTAGGTTTTGAGTAGAGCCTCTACTCATGGGAGTCCCAGGGGCTTAGAGCCAAAAGGTAGCCAGGTCCTCCGGGGTTTGTGAGGTTGCTGGCCACAAGAGATGCCTGGTTGGAGCAGGAGCAGGTTCGAGGGTCGACAGGCCAGTAGGGCTGGGGCCAAAGCAGTTGGTGTCTTCCTCTTTTTAGCAGCTGCAGGGCATGTCTTCTTTCTTCTTGCTCTTCTTTGTAGTTTTGAATCTGGAATCTGGGGAAGGAAGGTTCAGGGTGCCCCTAAATACTAGATTTAGGGGCGTTACAGGAAGGTGAAGGGCAGGGACCAATGGGTCCCTGTCCTGGGGTGGGTGCACCCCCTATCCTGCCTCTCTCCTGTGGGAGGGGGGCAGTAGCCTAGTCCTGATAGGGTAGGGTTCCTCATCTTGGGGTGGGGTTGGCAGGCTGGCACATCCCCTGTCCTTATTTGGGATTTCTGGCCAAAGCTTCCCGCCAGAGTGGGGGGTTGCAGTGGCCTGGGGAAGCTCACAGAGGCGGCATGCCTTTGAAGCTTCCCCCTGCCCATCCTGGGGGAGGAGATTTAGCACCTCACCCAGGATGTGCATTGTTGCAGGCCCAGGAGAGCAGGGGCTCTCCTACCCAGGGGTCCAGCAACATGTCTGCTGGGTGGCAGCCTAGGCAGCCTCAGAGCAGACGTGGATTGTAGGTTAGGTTTAAGGGGGCACCTCTAAGATGCCCTCTGGGGTGCTTGGTACATTAAATCCCACACTGGCATCAGTGTGGGTTTAATGTGCTGAGAAGTTTGATACCAAACTTCTCAGTCTTTAGTGTTGCCATTATGGTGCTGTGGAGCTCGTGTTTGACGAGCTCTCAGCACCATATACTCTTAAATGGCAGCAGTGCACTTACAGTGCTCAGGAATGGACCTGGGCACTGTAGGGGCACAGGGCTCCTGCTCCTGTGCCCACACCATTGGCATAAGGCACCCAGCTAGAGGGGTGGCTGATGTATGCCATGGCAGTGTAGGTGATGGGCATGGCAATCAGGGATGTGTGTCATGTCGACTTTGTTTTTGTCTTGCACCCAAACACTCAGCCTGCAAAGGCAGTGTGTGTGTGTAAGGGTACAGGGCCTCTAAGGGTGGCACAAGGAGTGCTGCAGCCCTTAGAGGCCTTCCCTGGTCACAAGGCCCTGGGTACCTAGGGCACCATTTACCAGGCGCTGACAAGTGGCCAGGGTTTGCCAATTTGGGTTTGGTTTGTTTTAGGGAAGGAACATAGGCCCTGGGCACCTGATTGGCAGGAGTCCAGGGCACACTCAGTCAAAGTACATTCAGCAATTCAGCAAAAAGTGGGGGCATACCATGCAAGAAAGATGGCACTTTCTCACAGATGGCTGCTATTTTTCTCTGGAAAGGTGGCATTCTAAGTAGAATCCCCAACACAGTACAATTTAAATGACAATCCAAGGTTACATTGCACACTGTATGTCCTTGTGGGGTTCCATCAAGGACAGTGGGGACAGACAAAGGAACAAGTAAGAGACTACAACACCCTAACTGTTCCTCATCTGTACTCAAGGTATTGATAATGGCAAAACTAATTAACAAATTAAAAATGTAGTTGACATTTTTGGGTCACTAACTGTTATTCTTTAAAACATGCATAACAAATAAATGCACATAAATTTCTCTCTTTGTAAAACAGAAACATATTGTGAATTAATTTTCAACTGTGGTCTCCGTGTCTTTCCTTAGCTAACAAGATAAAAGGTTTCAAGGGCAAAGGCTGTAACCTGTAGGCAGAAGTGAATGTTTCCATGGTCTATCATGTGAAGCTTTCTGCAGTGTAATACAGTGCTGGAAAAATGTGGCGCAAAAACATGAATTGATGTGATGTATTTTAAAATCTGTTTTATTGATTTTCTTAAAGAACATTTATATTGCAGGACACAAAACTACAACCCGGTGCCTTCACGTCTTACACACTAGGCAGTCATGAGTAGGATTACACTCAACAATGTGATGCACCAGACATACCAGGATTAAAGCCCATCTCCTCCACCCCTATCGGTATCCCCGCATTACAGATTTTGCTGTGGACAGCTTATCCACATCGACAAACCACAGTGGGAGGATCAGCATCCCAGGACACAACGCCCTATGGCAACCCTTCTTCCACACACTTTCATGGACCCCAGATTTTAGTAAAGTTTTGTGAGCAACCTCTTGCCTTATACATTTGTTCTTCTGCCCACATACTCCAGTTTATATAACATTCCCACAGTCTCACCATAAAAACGCTCACTCTCCCCCATCACTGTACTGTGTCTCACCTAGCAAGGGCTGCCACATCCCCCAACTGTGTCTCCAGTGTTAGTTTGTTCTGCCACCCCAACGCTTATGTCCCACTTCTCCATATCCTAACTGCCATCGCCATTGGGGTCGGGAGCACAGCAAATCTCCCTCTATCATACAGATGCCTGACATAGCTTCTCAGGTCCATAGCGCTCCTATCCACCATTATCAATGGCTCCCTTTCTTACGCAAAGAACCGTTATGGACCACTAGTAGGTGTGTCACCCCGAAGTACAACCGCAGGTCTGGAAGGGCTATACCACCGTCAATTAGTTTCCTGGTTATTTTAGATAGCGCTATCCTCGGCATCCCCTGTCCCAATTTAACAGTCTTGTTTTGGTCTCCATCTATCCAACAAACCACTAGGGGACCTCAAAGAGTGAGTTCTGTTAGAGACAGAGGAACATAAGGAGCCACCCTACCCAGTAACAATAGGGGAAGCCAGCGCCAATGACCCACATCCTGTTTTTTTTCATCTGATAGTCTACCCAGATTCTGATTATGGAACAATTTCTGATAAGGGGTTACGTATATCCACAAATTGGTGAAATCCCTTTCTTCCCAGAGTAAGGGACAGTCCCATCCCCTGCTGAGCTGCCACCTCTAGAGTGAGCAGGCAATTCATTTCCCCCAATTAATTTGGAAACCCTAAATAGTTTCTCAAAATTCAAAGGATCTCTAGAACCCTCGGAATGGACCTATTCAGATCCATTGGGTATAACAGGATGTCATCCACATATAATGAGATAAGATCCTCCCAGTCGATATCTCATCAGAGTTCCTGTATCAGGGCGTCGCAGCAAATCCAGTTTGCTACTGCCTCAACTGCTTCTGCAAACAGTGATAGGGACAGGTGGCATCCCTGTCTGGTTCCCCTGCCCAGCTCATACTCCCTTGAAGTGGTGCCGTTCACCCGGATTGAGGACGTCGGAATTTTGTAGAGAAGCTGCACCCAAGCCTGAAAGGAGGGATCAAAGCCCATCCACTCTAGCAGCGCCATCAAATAAGGTCACTTAAGTGAGTTCAACGTTTTCTCAATATCCAAAGCTAACAGTACCACCAGCTCCTTCACACACCCTGCACGGTAGGCATTCGAACACTTACTTAGTTGATTTGTAAGGCATAAAGCACAATTGATCTGTGGCGGTAATGCTATTTATCACCTAAATCAGGTGATTTACTAATACCTTTGTTTCTATGTTTAGGAGGCATATCCGTCTATAAGAAGTGCAATTCTCCTTTGGTTTTTCTTGCTTGTAAATGAGAACGATCTCTTGTCTAAGATCCCTTCATAGCTCACCCACTGTCCTGGACTCATGCAACATGGTCTGAATTAGTCGCACCACCTGACTTCTCACACAAAAAATAATCTGCAGGCAGGTGTAGATAAATTGACCATTTTTGCATGGTTGCCCTCCACTGTTTGCCTAATGTTGATGCTCTTTGACTGAGTGTGCCCTGGGTTCTTGCCAACCTGGTACCCAGGGCCGATGTTCTTTACCTAAAACTGTATGGTTGAAAACCCAACTGGCAACTCTCAGGCCACATATCTGTCCCTTGTAAAAGGTGTCATGGGTACCAAGGGCACTGTGACCAGGGAAGGCCTCTAAGGGATACAACACTTATTGTGCCATCCTTAGAGGCCTTGTACCTTTACACACACACACGCTGCCATTGCAGGCTGAGTGTTTTGGTGCAGAACAAAGTGAAGAGTCGTCATGGCACACATGCCTGTGTGCCATGTCTACCACGCACTGCCTATGGCATAGGTCAGCCACCCCTCTAGCTGAGTGCACTATGCCACTTGTGATGGTACAGGTGTATAAGCCCTGTAGCCCTACTGTGTCTAAGTCCATCCTTACACATTGTAAGTGTCGTAATGCCTTAAAGAGTATATGGTATGGGAGTTTGTCATTATGAACGCCACAGCACCATAATTGCTTTACTGAAAACTGGGAAGTTTGATATCAAACTTTCAGCACATTAAACCCACACTGATTCCAGTGTGGGACTTTAAGATGCCCTCTGTGTGCAATTTACTTTGAGATGCCCCTTGAAAAACGACCCGACAAGTGTCCACTAGTGTCCTGGCTGATGGGCTGCTTGACAGCTGCCACCACCAGATATGTTTCTGGACCCCTGGGTTGGGAGCCTGCTTCTCCCCCAGGGGTCCTGAAACAAAGCGCATCCTGGGTCGAGGTGCCAAGCCTTCTCCCCCAGGATGGGCATGGTCCATGAAGAGGAAGCTACAAAGGCTGCAAGCCTTTGAAAGCTGATCCAGCTCTTTGCTGTTCCCAGCAACTGGCCCCCACCGGTTCTGACCCCCAATTTGGGTGGGAGAATCAGCGGAAAGACCAAGATAGGAGGAGAGGTGTGCCCACCTTCACCAACTCCATCCCTCAGGTGGGGGAGGAGTGGTGCAGCACAATTCTCAGTCCTGGCCATCTTGAAGATGGGGAATCCAGCCAACCAGAGTGAGGCTTATGCCCCCTCCCACTGGAGGGTGGCATAATAGGGGGTGTACCCACCCCTAGGAAAGGACCCATTGATCCCATCCTTTACCTACGTGAAACGCCCCTAAATTTAGTATTTTGGGGCAGCCCTGAACCTTTCCTCCTCAAACAAGAAGTAGGAGGACTGAAGAGCCGTGCTGAAGGAAGAAGAGGAGGACACCAACTGACTAGGGTCCCAGACCTACCGGCCTGTCCCGACCTAGACCTGCTCCAGCAAAACCCCGGTGTGTCCTGCAGCCAGCAGCCCCCCAGAACCTGGAGCACCTGCCCTGCCTTCCCCAACAAGACTTTGTCTCCCGTGAGCACCATATTTGCTCACCAAACAGACTCTGGCCAAATCAGCGAATCTGCACAACTCTGCACCCAATGCCCACAGCCCAAGTTCGAATGGCCCAACACCACGAGAAGGTATCCCCGGTACCTGACCTGGGATTCGGTGATCCCTGACCTGCCTCAAGTCTCCAGCCGACGCCTTCAGCCCCTTTCTGTAGGATCCCCCCCCGACCGGAGCCGGTAAGAAAAACCCAACATCAAAAGACACCCATGCACCCAACGCCCCACGGCCTTGGGTGGCCTAACCAATGGTGTGCCAAAATCCCACCTTACCTCTCTAACAGGTGGTCACCTCCAGAAGATTTTCGTGCACAAGGCTGCAGTGTTTGTTGCAACCGGAGAATCCCCATTGAAAACAACAGGGCATCCAATGCCAAATGGGCACCCAATGCCAAACCGGCACCCTGCCACCCCTGTGCCGCTGTGAGTACAACTTGTGTGCTAAATCGGATCCCCCTTTGCCCTGAGCTTAAGTCCCGGAGCTTTGCTCCCACAACCTTGTGGTCTGCTCATGAGCAGCCAACAACTGGAGGCCCCCTAGCCCCATTGGAGAACCTTGGGTCTCAGGACACTGCACCTGGCCGCCTTAGTGCACCTGAGGGTGCTTTGAGAGTGCATCCTCAACCCTGGAGGAACCCTTGTTCTAACCCCAGAACCCCAACTCCCAAAACCAGGTACTTACCTGAAAACCGATAACTTCATTTCCTCCTATAGTATTGCATTAACTACTTTTCTGTGGAAGTGTTAAGTTGGGAAATTGTATGAAAACATAAGTAACTGTATATTTATCAAAACTGATTAACTCACCTTTTATCTAGGAAATGTCCCAGTGTGATATCTAGGCATATCACACGGAGTAGAAAAAGTAAGTTAAAAAGTAATCTAAAAAGTAACTGCAAAGTAACTTACACTGTGCATGCACAAGTGACTTACCGGTAACCAAACCAATTGCATTCAACTGCATTTCAACTGTATTCAACAACATTCTTCTTGCAAAGTATTATTAGACTTACCTGTACCAGGCCTGGCTTGGTTCTAGAAATAAAATACAACTAAATCATATTTTATACAAACAAATTGGTCTGAGTTCAGTCTTTGAGTTTGTGACATCATTTCTGTGTGTACAATAAATGCTCAACACTACCCTCTGATAAAGCCTTACTGTGTGCCCACGCTACCACAAAGAGATTAAGGTATTATCTACTTTTACCTCTGCCTACCTTTGGGGATCCACTGGACTCTGTGCACACTATACCTCACTTTGGTATAGTATATACAGAGCCAGTCTCCTACAGCAGGTCATTAGAGCCTCGTGATTTCCCACTCTTATTGTGTGATTAAGCTTCCATAATCTCACCCTCTTGTAACTCCCCGTCCAGAAGTCTCCTGGCCTTTTTCCATAACTTGAGGACAGGTATCTCTCTGATGAAATTGTCAGGATCCCTCCCAGACTCCCCACTGGTATGTGGGTGTACAGATTTCTCAGAAAACACACACATGCTTGCACAAATTCATTAGTTAATTCCACCAGAGCTCCATCCTCTGTTTTCATTTTTGTACCCATCTCTACCCCTCTTTTTCCTTGCAAGCCAGGCCAGTGGTTTTCCTGCCTTATTACCCATTATATAAAGCTTGCTCTTTTTTTCCCTGTATAGTATCCTCGTCACCTGCTGCATAAGGCATCTGTAGTCCTCCCGGGGCTGCTCTATCTGATTGGCCAATCCTGGATTTGGAGATTCCACATACTGTGCTTCCCAGTCTTGCTGTTTCTTTTCCAGTTCCCTGCCTTCTTTTTCCCTTTCCTCTTTTTCCCTTATAAATGAGATAATAACTGGCCTCTCATCACTGTTTTATATGCCTCCCACAAGACCACCCCAAGTTCACGACCCTTCATTCTCCTTAAAATACACATCCAATCCCTATTGGGTAAACATCCTTAGTAGCTCAGTCTGTTGGCTCCCATGGATCCAGTCTCTGCCTAGACTCAGCACGGGGCAGAGGTTGCAACAGGCTTGAAACTAAATGAGAATGATCAGAGATGCCCCGGGGGGAAATATCTTGTGTTTCAATATCTTCCCGACTGATGCACTGGCACAAGAAATAAATCAAGTCTAGACATGGATTTCATAGAGTTTTGAAATAGGAATATTGTTTGTAGCCCTGGGTGAGAGGCCCACCGGAGATCTGCCAGCCCCAGGGCCTCAGAAAATGGGTTTTAACCAAGTATCCTCTCTGGGTTGCCCCCTGATTTTGACAAATCTATCCATGTCCGAGGCAGGGTTAGGTTAAGATCCGTCTTACTATCAGGAGCTCATCCATAATCTTAGCTATCCAATACCCCCATGTCATCAGCCCAGCAATCTATAGGCCTGGGAGAAGGTATCATGAAGCCACTACTAATGACTCACTGTTCCGTGTACCCCCTCTGCTGCCCAATTGCCTAGGGGTTCTGACCACATCCTGGTCACCTGAAACGGTAAGGGTTTGCGAGCTAATATCCCCTACCTACTAGTTTGGAAACTGGGACTGCGATAGCCCCCATTGCTTTGTAATTCTCTGCTCTGTCTTTGCTGTATTGTATTCTGTTTTGCTGCTGTTGTATTCATTGCTGTTCTGTTGCTTTCTCCGCTCCCGCCGTTTTTCCTGTTCTGTGCCCTTCGACCTCTTGCTAGCCCCTCCCACTTCCCGCCTCCCAATACTACTTACAGAGGCCACAGCATAGACGTGCCCAGTGGTCAAACCTGTCTGGTCCAGTCCATGCCTTGGTCGCACCCAGTGCCAGGAACCCTGGCCCTACAACCACCATAAGATACACCGCCACCGAACTCCATGCCCTAGCACTGAGACTCCGCAACAACAATACCTGGCGCATCTTACCCAGATCCACGGTAGAACCTTTCACCTGCTGGCACTGCCTCTTCTCCTGCTACACCAAAGCTCCTGCACACACGGCGACCACCAGCACACCTACCACGACTTCCTCAGTCCATCTCTACCACTTCCTGCTCAACATAAGATCACTCTGCAAGCACACCACCAAGATTTTGAGATACCATCACCTCCTTCACATCCAGCTTCATCTTCCTTACCAAGAACAGGCTCAACCTGCATTCATGCCCAACGTAGTCTTCGGCTCACCTGATGGCTACAAGATTGCACACCGAGACTGCATCAACAAACACAGAGGGGGTATCATCATCATTCACAAGGAAACCATCCTCTGCACCACCACCGCAGACAACATCATCTCGATCATGGAACACCTCAGCTTCCAACTCCATACTGACAGCAAAAAAACACACCATCCAGAGGCACCCTTGCCTATGGACCTCCAGGACCTTGCCACAGATTCTGCAACACCATTCCTGAGTTCACTGCTCCACTTGCCATTGACTCCGAAAACAATATCTTCCTCGGTGCCCTCAATTCTTACCTCAACTACCCCAATGATATCAACATCACCAACCTCCTCAAAAGCATGAGCAACATTTTCTCACCCACCTGGTCACCAACCCCACTCACATCGCAGGATTCACACTCGACCTGATATGCACAGCCAGCAACAGACTCGGTACAGTCATGTCATCGAGCTCACCTAGACTGACCACGCCATCATCCACTTCACCATCTCGGGATCCCCTGGCACTGCCTCCAAGCTGCCCAGCATGTCATACCACAGCTGAAACAAGATCTCAGAGAGCCAATGGCCCAAGGCCCTTAACACCTACCGACCTCACACCACCACCAACCTTGATCAGGCAGTCAAGAACTTCTCCGCCTGAATCACAGACTACGCCAACAGAGTTTTCAGTAGGAACTGTTTGTTTGTTGGACAACATCCCCACGCTAGCCAAATTCCTAGAAAAATGTGTACAATCCCAACTTTGTGCTCAAATAGAGAACTTCCAACTCCTAGACCAGAATCAATCAGGCTTTCGGAAGGGGCACAGTACTGAATTGGCTCTCACTCACGTTATGGATGACATCTTAAAAATGCTTGACCAAAATGATTCATGCCTCCTAATCCTCCTTGACCTTTTCTCCGCATTTGACACGGTTAATCATGACAACCTCCTATCCATTCTGAAGAATAGGATGGGTTTCTCTGTCAGGTGCTACAATGGTTCTCATCCTTCCTCCACCACAGATCACAAAGTCAAGCCAAACCACTCCCTCTTCCAGCCCTCTCCAGTACTCATGAGTGTCCCCCAAGGGTCAGCCCTATCTCCTATCCTCTTCAACCTTTTCTTGGAACCATTAGCTAATATTCTATATTCCACGAACATTCTTATGCATATGTATGCGGATGATACGCAACTTTATATGAAAATCTCATCCCCGGATGACATCATTTCACTCTACGCTACCCTAACGTCTACACAAAACTGGTTAACTGAGAACCATCGCCTGCTCAACACCTCCAAAACTGAATTCCTTCTCTTCTCACCTCAGAACCACGTCTCCAAGCTAGACCTTTGGCTACACCACCTCACTGCTTTCAACTGCACCCCTCTCATCATAGACTCTGCCCAATCCCTCGGAATCACCCTTGACAAGCACCTGAATATGAAAAATCACATCAGCAATGTGTGTAAGGGAGCTAATCTCTTGATGAGGACACTTAGAAATATCAAACCATTCCTTCCACAAACCAATTTCAAGCAGGTGGTCCAAGCGCTTTTCTTGCCGAGGCTTGACTATGGCAGCGCTACGCTCTGTGACCTTCCCAAATACACCCTGGCTCCACTAAGGGCATCTCTGAATGCTGCGGCTAGATTGGTGACTGGTACCAAACGAAATTAGCACATATCCCCTGTCCTAAAATCTCTTAAATGGTTGCCCTACGAAGCTCAAATTCAGTTAAAGATTGCCGTTCTGGCGCACAAAGCTCTGCATCATAAAACCCTCAGGTACCTAGCGCAAAAGCTTCAACTATCCTGTGGTGGTAGAGGTAGAGCCTCAAGAAGCGCTAACACTTTCCTCCTGAAACCACTCATTCTTAGCAAAAAGAGAATTTGTCACTGAGCCTTCTCTGGCGCTGCCCCAAAGATATGGAACTCTCTCCCACCGGAAATACGCAGAATATCCTCAATGACTGCCTTCAAAAAGCCAAAAAATTCCTAATGAATACATTCTTACCTTAATTGGGCTAACTCACATGCTCGAAGCCATTGATCCAACAACCATTGCTCTGACATTTGATGCTGCTCTTCCTTATCGCATAGTGTGTCTCCCCTCGTAGCCTGCTATATACCGATGTACTGTATTACTCTCCCTGTCTAATTTGCTTTGTAATAATGCGATTTTTCCTGTTTTTGTATTTTCACTTGATGTCAACATAGCTTTTATATCCTTCCTTGCATCCTTTTTGTAAAGCGCGCCGATATCCTTCGGGATCTTGTCCCGCGCTATATAAAACTTTATAAATAAACAGTGTGATGGTGTCAGACTGATTCTATACATCCCCTCAGAATATGTTGGCATATAGACCAGCTAGCTCACAGTGCCACCTTAAGTACCCCTCCAGGCTTCTCCGAGTAGCTTGTGAGCTCCTTGTAACTCTCCAGCAACCTGTAAGTAACTCTCCTGCTTGAAGCCCAGCTTACTAAATTAAAAGCTTTGACTCGGTTGAATTAATATATGTATACCAAAATTCAAGACAAAATGTGTGTATTTTTATAACTCAAACTGATGTTTGGAGAAATATGGCAGAATTTTCAAAATATAGTGAAAGCTGAATTTGTCAGTGATAAATAGGAGGCTTTTTTAGGGCAGGGGCGTTGGAGCTATAGCTCTTATATATTATGCACAAAGGTGCATTCCACTTTCACAAATCCTTTTTACATTACTGCTTGCAACTGTGCATGATAACCTGAGGTGATCAGTCCTAGTAATCTTGCACATGGTGGCCACTGATGTAAACTTGTAGGCTGTGGCCACTGTTACAACATTAATATTAGTAGCTCAGGATAATTTTCATTGATCATAAGTAGCTCTTATTACAGAAAAGGTCGGAGATCCCTGCCCTAAACCTAGTTAGGTAACAAATGGTTTAGGCACCCTTAGAACATGACAACCCTGAGTCCCCAAGGAATTGAGGTAACAGATTTAGAACCTTTTCTCTCAGTCACACATGCTCACTCAGAAAGCTTCACAAGAAATACACAAAGGGGTATTTTCAATATTTATTTAACCATTGTGGTTCTTGTATGAAATATATGAGCTGTAATAGTTAAAAGGCAGAAGCAGATAAAAGTGATTAGCAAGATAAGGACAGTGAAAACAATGAACAATGCCATCACCGTGTCAAATATTGTATACATGCTGGCATTTAAGTACTGTGTATAGTGTACTCCTACTATGCGCTACCTAACCAAGTTACCTAGGTCAGGTGTTCTGTCAAGAATCCCCTATTCGATGATCTAATCCCCCATTATCTGAAGGCACGGTATATAGGTTCCTGTTTTGGTCACAAGTTGGACATCCCTCCTCTCAGAGGGAAAAACAGGAACCAGCTGAGCTGAAACTCCAACACAGCAACAACCTCGCAATGACAGCAGGGTGCTCATCTGATTTGAGCACAGAAATACGGGTGTATTTATAACAACAAAAGCCATGCTTGATGTGTCGATGCTCCAGCTGAGCTGATATTGTTTATTGTTTCTGTGATAGCAATGTCGCCTCATGGACAAAATAACAAGCAACAACATTTGCACAATGTGTTTTCAAGCCTTGTACTGAGTGTTGAAGGTTTCGTGGTAGTGTACTTACGAGGTGGAATTGTAAGTAATATGGTTTCAGAGAAACTAATCCTTGCACTGTCACACAAGCAAATGTGTGTCAAAGGTCATCGTGTTGAAGAGAAAGCAACTTAAGAAATTTGTACAAATAAAAATGGCAGTGTTTCTTCCTGGGCCTACCCTAGCCACGTGACACTGTAATATATTACACAGTGAAAGAGAATTCTGATAGTCTGGCTGACAATCTAGCAATCATAGTCGTAGAACATTCCTGCTCTCTTTCCGATAAAATATCAACTAAAAGGCAATGATCAGTTTTCAACTCAAATGGCCTGCCCCCACAGGTACGGCCTAGATTTCTCCACACTCTAGACACAAGGAAACAATTACTGAATATTTCCGTTCCGCCTGGCTTAAAGTCCTAGAAGCAAAACCTACCATATTCTCATATTTATCATCTGACTGAGACAGCACTGCCCCTAATCCATACTCGCACGTGTCCACCATAACAATTGATTTTCTTCTTTCCACAAATGGTTGTAAAGTAGGTGTCTTGACAATTTCTACCTTAATTCTTTCAAACATACACTCACACTGCTTGGACCACCCAAATTCAGCACCTTTCTTCAGGTAAATTTGCAAAATTGTTCATGAATTTAGTGTAAAACTCATAAAGACCTAAATAGGATAACAACTTCTCCCTATGTTTAGGTGCTAAAGCCTCAATTATATGTTTAACCAAACTAGGTTTGGGTTTCACTCCATGTCCTGGAATAAACATTACCTAAATACTCGATCTCTATTTTTTCTAAATATACTTTTCTTTCCTGAGTGTAGCCCCTCTTTTCTCCAACACCCCCAGCACTTCATTAAACACGCGACCATGCTACTGTTCATTGTCAGAAAACATCAAAATATCATCCTGAAAAACTACAACTTGAGATAATCAGAAAACATTTTAGACATAAGTCTTTAAAACTCTGGTGCACCTGACGCAAGGCCAATCATCATCCCACAGAATAGGAAAACTCCTTTTGGTGTAATGACGGCAGTAAGATGTCAAAATTCCACATCAAGCTCAACCTGATGATACTCTGCCCTCAAATCCAATTTAGTGAATGAACTGGATTGTCCAATTTTTGTAATTAAGTCTACAATTCTAGGCAACAGAAAGTTGTCCACCCAAATGGCTTCATTAACGCTTCTCAAGTCCACACCCATTCTGAGTTCACCTAATTTATTCTGTCCAAAAACGTTTGGAGAAAACCATTAAGTTTCCTCAGACTTCTCAAAGATACCCTATGTACATGTCTTTCAACATTTTAGAAACATCTTTTCTCACACTCCAAGGAATGTCGTAGTTTGTGTTTCACAGGTGGCACACCTTTCTTTGCTTTAATATTATATGTAAACTCTAATATTTTGCCTAACCTATCCTGGCAAACATTTTTGAACTTTTCTTCCCAAGACTCCCTTGTGTCACATACACACTGACCTTATTTCACTTTTCAATTGTGATGGACTTGTCTAATCCTGGTTTTATTATAATTTAAAATTATGCTTGAAGCACCCACTCTAACACAGTGATGCCTTTTTTATTCACATATACTTTTCCCTTTTATGACTCACCCCACACCTCAATTGTGGCCCAGAAATATCCAATCAAATCAACTTTGCTTCCGACTCAGAATCCACAGTTAAAATGTCTGGTGGAAACAAACTCTTATAAGGTCACAATTGGTCAAATGTCTCTTCAGACACAATAGTAATCTGAGCACCTGTGTCAACTAGAATTTTAATTCCTTTTTCTTTCATCAAGACTTCAATGTCTGGATCAGCAATGTAGCTCATCTTCATTGCCTTCAAGTACACAACAAACACTACCATTCTTTCTACCTCAACATACTCTGAGAAAAGGGCCAACTTTTCCACATTTTTACATTGCTGACGTAAAGCAGGATAGTTCTTAAATGAGATATTCAACCTGTTCACACCAATTGAGTTAGGTTTTCTATTATCCAAAGAGACAGTAGTGACAGATTTATTAACCACAGCTCCAGAAATTGTTTTAACTAAAGCTTCCTCTAAGAGTTTCGCAACTTCACTTGACCCTTCAATACTCTTGGCAATATCTATTGCGTTAACCAAAGAAGGATTTTTACACTCCAGCAATCGTTGCAGAATTTTCTTTGAATTGCATCATGCAACCAACTAATCTCTAATTAATAATCCATCTTAAAGACATTACCACAGAAGGTTCTATTATTCCTGGGAGAAAAAGGATGTATGAACATGTGAAGATCTGAGAAGTCTCTCTGAGGGGGGCATATTCATGTAACATGTGCGATCTGCTCCATCTCATAAATGGAAGCTTATCCTTTTGATTTCACAAAGTACTGCTTAAAAATATGTATTCAATAGAAATAATTTCATTTTTGCAAATTTTCTGGTTATGCCAAGGTTTCAAATCTCTGTACATGTTTACGGCCAGGGCTCTTTGTCCAGAAATGTTGAATCATCTATAAATAATAAACTAATCAAAATTAGCTTTTTCAGTAACAAATTTTACACATTTTTTAAATGTTTTCTCTATGCCTTTATTAATATTGTTGCTTTGGGTTTACATTCAATGCACACACCTTCCCTTATGCGATTCATTTACTAACCTGGTGTTGTCTCTCACAGGTTTATCAGGCCATTGTCTTCTAGCCACCTGGGTCTATGTGGTAGTGTTGTTGAAGTCCCCTCAGGCATCATTTCATCCTCATTATTTCAGTGACAAAGATTATCTGTCTTTTCCTCATGCAGTAATTCTTGTTAGTTATATATTATGTGTATGTTGTCTTTGAGTTTCTCGATCATTTGTTTAAAATATAATATAACACTTTTAACTTACAAGTCAATATGTTCATTGTAGGTTGATCAGCATGCTTGTAATTTGTATTATTGCAGTGTCTTTGTTTACAAAAACAGGACCATTGCTGTTCTTCATTTAATATATGTGGATGAAACATGTTTAATAAATTACATTACAATGTCGTTCAATTTTCAGGCCTTTAAATAGTTGAGGTGGCGACCATCCAAGATGGTGAATTACACGCTGGAATGAACAATGAACCACTGAAGAGCAGAGGACATGGTTCATCAGCCCGGGCTGGTGGCAGAAGTGTGTAAATGGGCCAGAAGGATCCTTGCTTGCTCTGACTCAACATACATAGCCAACGAAGGGGAGCATCCCACCAAATTTGGTGACTGGCGAACCTGCCAGACAGTAAAGCAGATCTTTGATCACCAACAGCCCCCAAAATGGCATCTTGGAGGGATCTGACTGCTAAAGAGGGTAATTTTACATCCAGTCAATGATGAAGTGGCTGTTCTCTGCATTGAGAGTCTACAAGAAGGACAGAGAGAGAGACTAGGCTGAACTCCCTGGTTAAGGCACATAGCAAGGGAGCAGGCTGCAGCATTGGTGCCATGAAGGAAGGGTGGTGCTATTGTGCTTGTTGGCACCACTATGAGTTTTTATGCCACTTAAGTGGTGTGTGCCATACAAAGCTATTGAGAGTGGTTGGCACCACTATGAGTTGTTATGCCACTTAAGTGGTGTGTGCCATACAAGGATATTGAGAGTGACTAGCTACCAGGGACAGAGTACAATGATTAAAGGATATAATGGGCTCAAGATGCTATAGCTCCCATGTGTTACATGAAATGTGCAGCACCTCTACTATGAGAAAGGGAAGCATGGCGACAGTCCTCAATCGGAAGAGCGCGCGTCTCTTTTGACGGAATTGGTTTTTGCAATACACTATACTGGATCCGGACAGCGGTTGGAGTTAGCCTTCGGTATGTTGTGATCTATTGACTTTGGACTGTTGACTTTTTTTTTGAAGGGGGAATAAAGAAAGAGGACGGACTACGCTGTTCACAATCAGATAGTGCTAAGGACAGTCTGGTGGTTGGGGGCCATGACTAAGTTGAAAGTGTTCAGAGGAAACAAAGTTTATTATTTAAAATGTTTTCATTGGTTGCTTTGTGTTTGGAGCAGTAAAGATGGAGAAGCAGAATCAGAGCCTCCGGTCCGGACACAGAATACACAATATTCATAGAGATATGGTCCGCTCTCTTGACAAACACTTAACATCCTAACTACAATGGGTCCTCCAGAATCCTAGAAGAGGAGCATGCTAATTCCCATACACAAAAGGGGGTACAAGATCCTACCTTGCAGTTATAGGCCCATCTCACTCTTAGACGGAAACGCTAAATGAATGGGCTGTGTATTGCTAACCAGGCTAGAGGATTGGACAGAGGACAAGGAAGAGGGAAGAGGTGTGGCGCAGCGGCCAGGGCGACTGACGCTGGAGATCACGGTTCAATCCACGGCTCCGGCGGCAGGGGTCTGCCCAGCACCATGTGACTCTGGGCAATAGCTCGCTTAATCTTCCCGACGGCACCCAGCGCCTTGACACCTTCAGGTAATTGTTCGCACTTTACAAATACTGGACATTTACATTTTCCACAATTTACATATCCCCGTGCAAAACACTTTTAAACGAGGCAGAGGGACCACTGACCAGTGTTTAAACTTAAGCTTGGGGATGGCCAAATGCATGGCAGCTAAGATGGAGCACATCTACCAGGCCTTTATAGACCTTTTAGCAGCTTTTTATTGTGTCTTGCACTCCAAATTATGGAGCGGCGTGGAAGCAATGGGAATAGACCGAACCCATAATAATCCTCATCCGCCAGATGTATTCCCAGGCATCGGATAATGATCAGTACAGTAGGGAAGGGGACTGTACGAGACCATGCAAAATCCAAAGCGGGGTTTAGACAGGGTTGAGTCCTCGCCCCTTTCCTCTTCTCACTTTACACTAATGGGTGGAGGCCGCACTGTTGGGGTCTACAATGGATATTCCACCCATAAACGCCGCTCCACTTCCCCTCCTCCTATACACGGATGACGGAGACTTAATTGCAAGAACGGGTAGAGTACTGCAGACCCTAATCGATGCTTATTCTAGCTTTATGAAGCAAATGGACCTCAGAGGTAATGAGGCGAAAAACACAAATATTAGTGACAGGCCAACGGCTAAAGAAGCGTCCATCATTTCACGTAGAAGCACGCAGGCTGGAAGTGGTACATACCTTTCCCTATTTGGGGATCTGTTTTGACGAAAACCTAGCATGGAATTGCATGGTAGCAAACAGAGGCCTCTCCTTTGAAAAAAAGCATAAGGGCCATCTTCAGGGTTATTAAAAAAAACTGGGTTCTAAACCAATCCCAGAAATTCTGAAGGTGTATAAAGCCAAAGCAGTATCAGTGGCCACTCATGGGGCAGGGATTTGGGGAATGGCCGATGGTGATACTCTACAGTGTATTGAGGACAGATTTGACAAAAGATTACTCTCCCTCCCGCGTACATGTTCCAACTACCATTGCCACACTGAATTGGGGGCCCCATTTATTTGTGATATGATTCACGTAGCTCCAAATATATTGTGACACTCCATTTGGAGGAGAAAGACAGTAAAATTAAACCAAAACATCCTGAGTGATTGTCTAAAGCTGGACCATGTTCATCTATTTAAATGGCTGCATTATGTGAAAACCACTTAGGGGCATTGGGCTGTTTGGATCTTTACGAAAATCCAACCTGTTGTAGGTTGATCCAACCTGTTGTAGGTTGATCCAACCTGTTGTAGGTTGATCACTAAAGCGAATCTGAAGGACGCCTTCTGCCTGAAAGCTATGCGGGAAAGAAGGGAGGCATCATCTGAAACCTTCCCTGAATCTTTACCAATTGTCCCCTAAATCCCCTTGGATACGCATTCCTATTTGGCACAGGTTCCCAACTTACATCGCTTCATATTAGTAAGGTTGCGACTAAATTACATTCCTCTGATGCTGGGGTACCCGGCGAGCAGGTACGGTTTACATGACTTACCTCAATGCCCATGTGATGGTTCATCCTCACAAGCAGATTTACACCTGATTTTTTCTGAAAATTCTATGATGAGCCAAGGAGAAAATTCATCTTGCCCCTTGTACGCAGACATAATTTTAGACAGAGCCGGGTAGCAGTTTATTTTATCCAAATGCTTGGGGATCAGTTTGTGTGCTATTGTATCACGTCGTTTTTAGAGTCAGCTTTAAGGCTGAGGAGAGCCCAGCTCACATTTGTCCTATTAAAGAACAGCGAAAGTTGATGACATGTTTTTAAAACTTTACAAAGATTCTGTTTTTAATGATATCAGCTTTCATTGTTTTTAGACGGAAATTATCTTTATGATAGATGTGTGTGATGAAATGGTCTACACTTCTGCACTTTATATGCAATTGAAAGATTGTGAAATAAAGGAATTTGATTGACTCTACACTGGCTCCTCTTACAAGATGACATCAAATCCAAACTCTTCTCCGTCAAACTCAAAGCACTACACTCAGACAGAACTAGTTACCTGTCAGGGGCCGTGCTGCATACAGTGCTCATGAAGTGCAACGGGCGCGTAAACCGGTTTTCTGCACCCCGAGGAGTGCTGTATTATAGAGGAGGCCACACGTAAGAGTATACCCTATCTGTAATATATATAGCGCCAGATCAAATTCAAGATTTAAGTAAGTTTAAGAGGGAGGGATCAGGTGGTCAGCGATTCGGACCAGCATGAGAAGATGTTGGGGATCTTGCAGCTTAACTTAAACAATACTGTTCCTCAGTGTTCCTCAATTTCACGCCCATGCCATAGGTGCTGAAAGTAGGGAAGTGTGAGTGCCGAAGAACCCCCCAAATCACCCTGTTGGAGTTCAGACACGGGGAGGAGGCTGTAGGATGTTATTTTGTTCTAGCACACCATAACATTTAAATGCCAGTAAATGACTTGTACACCTGTTTAGGAATAGATCAGAATTAGCAAAGCATAAATGAAGCACATTTGTTTTGGTGTGAAGTAAACAATTATTTAAATACAATCAAAACAAGTCAACAGACTAGGTGATGCCGATTTCCACACATTTTCATTTGTGTGCTGTAAAACTGTATGTCTGAGCAAATGTAAAGTGAATTTCAACTGAAAATGAGTTGTCTGTAATGGCAGTGTGCTACCACACCATGCATACTCCTCTCTATGCCACACCATTCTACGATTCTCTACTCCAGTCTACGACCCTCCTCACCATTTCACTCCAGTCTACGACCCTCCTCACCATTTTACTCTGGTCTACGACCCTCCTCACCATTTTACTCCAGTCTACGCCACTCTAATCCACTTCACTGAACTCTACACCTTTCCACTGTACTCCACTCTACGACACTCCACTCCACTCCACTCCTCTTCACCCTATGCCACTCCACAACACTGTACTCCACTCTGTGCCATTACGCACCACTCTACAACACAACCCCACTCAACAGCACTCTATGACACTCCACTCTGTGACACTCAACTACCCTACATGATACTCCACTCTACAACACTCCATTTTACATCACTCCATTCTATGAATCTCTACCCCATTCCAGTATAGGACACTCTCCTCCACTCTATGCCACTCCACTATATGCCCCACCACTCTACTCCACTTCGTTGTCAGACATTCTACTCTACGACACTTCACTCCCCTCTCTTCTGCACTACTAACTTTTAGACATGTTGAACAGCAGCCACACTGACACACTGCCAATGCTGGATGGACTGTTTTGTTGCTGCTGGTACTAGAGATAAGGCCCCCCGTAGTGCCCCGGACCTTTGTGACTTTGGAACAGTGTGAAGTCATTGTCATTAAGGAAATTTGAGAACTGTGTTTCAGCTGGGTCCGAGTGGTTATCAAAAATACGAAATGAAGCCCTAAGTCCAGCAAAGGAAAGGGCAAAAAGAACTCAAACATAACATCTAATAAAGTTTTAAGAAATGCAGTATATTTTTGAAATCCTAAAGATTAAGCATTAGAAACATTATGCACAAAGTGAAGTCCCATAAGGAATGGTATTACTCTGAGCTACTGACACAAACAAATGCCTGGGTTTGAAGAAAAAGCCCACAATGCAGGAAGTACCTCGTTTCACTTTGTGGTGAACGTGTATGGAACTTGCAAAAAAGCCGCTGCAGCCCAGGACAGGTTGTTTGGGATCAAGGACAACAAGGGTTCATGTTTGTTTTGTCCATTGGACAAGTAAGCCTAGCTCAATGAAGCACAAACTCTTTGTCTGCCAGTTTGCAGTAGCCAGGTATGGCTCTTTGAAAGGTGGATTGTCTGCCCTTGAGGTAAGCTTTTTAGGTCTCGCCTGACCCAGCGCATGCGCTGGTCTGGCGAGACTTTTTGTGAGGGCTCAAAAAAGTGCTACCACTGTAGCCTAGAGCTACAATGCATGTGCACAGGCGCGCGCGCCTCACTTACGCGGCCGCACGGCCGCTTTGATGTTTGATCGCGATTGTGATCACTTTCACTTTCGCAGCCGCACGGCCGCTTTGATGTTCTCCATGAGCCAGGTTTTTTTTCTCCTGTTTATCACTTCTATGTAGTAATGGTGGCACCCGTGCGCCGCCATTACTACAGAGCAGTAATAAACAGAAACAAGCATTGGCATAGCCAATAGGTCTCGCTTTTGGGACCTTATAAGTATTTAGTTATGCAACTGTTGCATGGCTAAACACTTATAAGGTCCCAAAAGCGAGACCTATTGGCTATGCCAATGCTTGTTATCCTTATATAGGAGTTGTTCAACAGTACATATGGTTCAATAATGAAAACAATTACTATTAAGAGCACGCTAAGGAAATGCAGTTAGCTTTAATCTCCGTTTGCATTACTGGCATTGGTTCTATACCTTAAATGATCCCAGAATGCTTCCGGACTAATTATTGCCAGAAAGCACGAACCTGGTTGTCCAGATTCAACTGGAGCGATGAATATTTCCACACTGTTCACAGCCAACCACGCGCAGTAGCAATAAGCGGATTCACTTTATACCTGGGAAAAAGGGAATGACCATAGAGTGAATATTTCTAATACTTGTATCATACCTTACACTCCGCAGATGACAAGTACATGGCTGAGTTCAGTTACTCAGCACATAGTTAAGGAGCTCCGTCTCAGGAGAGAAAGGGTGGGCTAACTGCCACTTACTGGAATCTCAGTGCATATAAGGTTCCAGATTCCAGCACGATGCCACACTTGCCTCCATTAAACAACAAAATGTAAACTATGCGCGAATAATTTTTGTATACAACATAACATTTAGAACTCAATAAAACAGTACAATCTAAATAATTTGCTATAAACCACATAACATTTAGCAAGACAAATAAAATAAACTATATTGTGGAGTAGAGTTCCCAAACAAAAAAAAAAAAAAACTAATTCTACTACTTAAAAATGAAATAGTACTGTAATACAGAATTAAGGTTGATGTTTACAGATACAGAATAAATATTATGTTATATATGCTTATACTGACAAAAAAGCCTGTGATACTTATCACACAAAATATATATTTTTATTTTAAAAGACAACCCCTATCACATGAATCTGTCGGGGGAGGGCCATATTCGGGGTCTAACCCTGCTGTGCGTGATGCTTTTACCAGGCCCAGTGACAAAGGACCAGCACATTAAAACAGTTCATAAAGATTGTGTAAAAAAAATAATATATATATATATATATATATATATATATATATATATATAGGAAGTGCTTGATGTAAGCAATCACAATGAGCCTGTTTGTAGTTACTCGCCAACTTGCTCGCTTTCTCATCATTGGCTGCTTTCCTATAGACCAGAGGAACCAACACTCCTAATCTAGTAGGGCTGCTTGTGTGTACTTCTGTGAGGCCAGTCACACACATCAGCCTCCTTAGGTCATCATAAGGGAAGAAATGGCTATACTATCTTCCTCACAAAAAATATAGAAACTAAAAAAAGAGTTAAATGTGGCATCTAGCATACGTCTTTATTCTATGCCCATACTCATGACTAAAACCAAGTCACATGTTTAGAACATTTTAGTGTGACTGGCCAACATGTTTCATTGCAACACACCAACTTACTGGCAAATACATCAGGGCATGAGTACCAGCAATCACCCAGTTATGCCCCGGACCATATGACCCCCAGGTAAGTGCCTACCAGTAAGCCATAGGAAGAACTTATCTAGAAGCAACATTGTGGTTACCGTGGGTGCCAGCGGCCCATCTGAAGAGCCCACTCCACATGCCGCAGCCAGATTCCAGCACAATGACACACATTCTCCTCCGTTAAACAACAAAATGTAAATTATGCACAAATATAATTTACAGTATACAACATAACCTTTAAAACAAATAAAATAGTACAACAAAAGTAATTTGCCATAAACCACATGAAATTTAGAAACATAAATTTATTGTGGGGTAGAGTTTCCAAACAACAAACAAAGAAAAATTCTACTACTTAAAAATTAATTAGTACTCTAGAATTAGGGTTGATGTTCACAGATATAAAATAAAAATTATGTTGGGCTGATATACGATTACCCTATACATATATCATGTCCGTTTTTTGAGTTGGTACATCTGATAATCCTTACACCAGGTGGGAGAATGTCTCATACGTTTAGGAGAAATTGATTTGTACTCGTATCACCAGGAACAGCCACAACTCTCGCTAACAATGTACTGGCTTTACAACCCTCCTTATCCTCTTTTGGCCACAAACACTGCTGTAATTTAACCACTTTGCTCATGCTCCTAGCATCTCCATTAGATAACTTACCTATCCTGTTTACCTCCTACTCTATCTTCATGGGAACAGAACATTTTGATTCCCTAACTTTAAAAATCTCCCTTTTTTCACACAAACCCAATCACCTAATTTTAGAGCTGTTGTTCTATTACCAGACCCTAGATTGAATTTTGACCCAGATTTGCATTTTTCAGAAGACCATTTGTAAATTTTCCACACTTTGCAACTCCGCAACGAGCTTTGAAATTTGTATCAATCATCCACATTTTTTTTCAATTGCCCACTGCTGCCCTACCTCTCATTCTTTTCAAACGGTATTTCTCTCCAACAATTCTTGCTGTGGTGTGATAACTTCAAAGTAAATCTTAAATCGTTTGATTATACAGTACATATGGATATCTAAAACTTTTGTTTCGAATAAAGGGGTGCCACAGGGATCGATTCTGAGCCCTACCCTCTTTAATATAAATGTGGCTCCCCTGGCCAAGCTTATCAGGTCATGCGGCTTCGATCCGATTTCATATATCGATGACATGCATCCTGTCATCACTATGGGTTCTAATATAGAATTTACCAAAATCAATTTTAAAAATTGCATGCTAAAAATTGCCTCCTGGATGACGGCTCACTTCTTTCAGCTTAACACTAGCATGATGAAAATGTTACTCTTTGGGAAGGCACACACAGTCTGATCTACCGATTAGTGGCCATCTGAACTGGGACTGTCCCCCACTTTTGAAAAATTGATAAAAAATTTGGGTGTCCTCTTGGACGATAATTTTTCCATGAATGAGCATGTTAAGCCTATCTCTGGGACTTGTTTCGGTCTGATGTGCATTCTTAGGAAAGCCTTTCATTGGGTTCCTTTGCATTCAAAGAACACCATGGTCCAGGCATACATAGTGAGCCACCTGGACTATGGGAATTCCCTTATGGTCGCAATGAATGAAGGCCTTTTCTCTAGATTTCAGGTGGTACAGAACATGGCAGCATGCCTTGTCTGCAATCTTCCCCCGTGATCTCCCTCTCAACCTTTATTACGTTCTCTCCACTGGCTTCCCATAAAAAAGCGTGCACTTTTGAAACTTATGTTTGGTTTTTAAAAACAAATTGCAGCCATATATCCCAGCATGCCTACTTGGATCCAGTGAGCTACTATTGCTACGCCCCAAACGCATTTGTACAGCCAGATATGGAGGCCATTCTTTTTCTTCTCTGGCTCCCAAACACTGGAATCAGTTACCCTTACAGCTACGCTCTTGTTCAGACACTCTCTTTTAAGAAATCCTTGAAAACATGGGTGTTTGATCTTTAATCTTCTTATGGAATTGTGACCCGTATAGACTGCTCTGGCACTGAGAGATCCCCAGGGATGATTTGTGCGCCTAACAAATCTAGAATATATATAATCCTTTCCATTAGCTATCACAAGCTGTAATCCTTTTTTAAATCTCAAATCCATCTTTCCAAAATTCCATTGCTCTGGGGTAACATACAATGTTAACTGTATACCATTATCTGTCCCTATACATTTGGGAAAAAAATCTCTTTCGAAAACTTAATTCATAAATTGAATACCTGTCAAGAATTCCTGTCATACAAGGGAAACACGCCCTTATGTAAACAGGAGAGCTGTTACATAACTCAAGGGAAACACGCCCTTATGTAAACAGGAGAGCTGTTACATAACTCAAGGGAAACACGCCCTTATGTAAACAGGAGAGCTGTTACATAACTCAAGGGAAACACGCCCTTATGTAAACAGGAGAGCTGTTACATAACTCAAGGAAAACACGCCCTATAAAGGGAGGAACCGGGAGGTACAAGGCTGTCGGATATTGTGTTTACACCGACGTACCTGCTTCGTGAAGAGCAGTGTTCCGGAGTGGTGCTCCAGTAAGGCAAGAACGGAGGTAGGTCGAGTCGTTACTCCCTGGGCCGTGTCTTGCCCCATCGTCACCTGTGAAGGACCCGGAAGCTCTACCGGTCAACCATTGAGCTTCGCTTTTTTGACTCGGCTGAGTCCAAGCGCAGTGGCGCTTTTGCTGGTTGGAGTCGTAACTCCCAGCCCGACCAGAGACACAGGGACTGCCAGCTGTAACGCACACCAGGAGGTGTTTGCCGCGTTACAGACTCGGAAGTCCACAGGATCGATCGAGCGGCTGCTCTCGGTTCAGTCTTCTTGCTTGTGATTGGGGTATCGGTGACGCATCACCAGGAGGTGACTCCGCGTCCCGGTGCAGTCTGAGGAAGAGGTTGAGCGGCTGCTCCCTTCAGGTAGAGACCCCGGCTGGGTGTTTCCCTGACTCCTCGATTCTCCCCAACACTCTTCGTGCCCCTCACAGCCTACCGATTGGCATTGTCGGCCATTTCATTTCTGCCCTCTGTTGGCATACGCCGGGATCGGCGTATATGCAGAGGACAGTTAGGACCATCCGTGCTGTGGGCTGGTAACGTACTTAGCCTGGAGGATTCCAGTGACTATAACTTTTGTTTGTTCTTTGTATTTTATTTGCCTTCATTAAAAGAACTAACCCTTCACAAGTGGTTGCGTCCTCATTGTCGTGTCTGTTAAACGATCCTGAGACGTTCAGGGCGTTACAAAATATCCGACCTTAATAACACTAACTGTCTCCCGGTCGATAACAGACATGGCAACACTTGATGATGTGCTGGCTGCTTTAGCGGCCATGCAAGTTGAAGTGGCTGCCTCTAGGCAAGAAACAGCCGATGTAAAAGCCAGACTGGATGCCATCCAATTGGACCCGCTCACGCCCAGCACCTCCCTCACGAACCAGACCCCTGCGGTAGTAGTGGAAATGCCGGTAGCCATCCCCTTGGCAACACCAGAGAGGTACAGTGGGGATCCTAACACAGTGCAGGTATTCCTCACACAAGTGGCGCTACATTTATCGTGCAAACCAAAGGCGTTCCCCACGAGTCAGGCTCGTGTGGCTTTCCTTATATCCTATTTGGCTGGAAACGCGGCACAATGGGCCGTACCTCTGGTGAGCAGGGACGACCCCCTCTTATGTGATTGGGGTGCTTTTCGCGAGGAATTCCTGAAGGTATTCGACAGAAGGGCTGACTCGTACACGGCGGACCGTGAAATGCTTGAGTTGAGACAGGGATCCAACGACCTGGTGCAGTATCTCAATGCGTTCCGAAGGCTGGTTGCGGAAACCAAGTGGCCTGTTGCTAAACAGACGGCGCTCTTCCATCAAGGGCTGTGCGATGAGCTCAAGGACGCCGTGGCTCATATTGACCCTCAACCCAAGACATGTGAGGGCCTTATCAACCTGGTATTACGGCTGGAACATAGGCTAAGTGAAAGAAAGGGGGATCATGGGAGAAAAGGAAAATCCCTTCCATACTATGTGACGGTGGGAAGTCCTGAAACTTCCACCGCATCCAAGGGAGAACCCATGGACATCAGCGCAATACGAGCGAGCCTCACAGCCACGGAGAAAGAGTCACGCCGTAAACAAGGATTGTGCCTATATTGTGGCAAAAAAGGCCACTACGTACGTGAATGCCCTGCCAAACCGAAGACGTCACGTTATCGGGCCAACCGGTCGGTAACAGCCGTGGTGGACATACCGGCGGAAAACTAGAGGACTCCAAGACCAGAGAAGGGGCATCTCGGAGTCACTCATCCATCCCTTCACTTTCCAACTCGGTCACTAAGGGACAACGACACCTGTTTATCACGGTGCACGTGGGAGTGCATGACCAGTGGATACCCGTTGTGGCCATGGTGGATTCAGGGGCCACTGGCATGTTTATGGACCACAACGAGGCATGCAGGCTAGGGCTAGTGCTTCTTCCCAAAGCAGTACCCGAAGACGTCTATGCGGTAGACGGAAGGCGATTGGTGACGGGGCCCATCGGACAGCACACGGGGGTCCTTCCGATGAGATATGGGAGGAACCATTTGGAACAAATCGATTTTAACATCATCCGAGCGCCCCAATATGGCGTCATATTGGGATTGCCGTGGCTACAGAAACACAACCCCTTTGTGGATTGGCCAACACATCGCATCGAAATGACGTCACCGTATTGCATCCTGCATTGTGGAATAAGAACGGAATCCCTTGACGCAGATGAGAGCGGGAGTCAGACGGTGGCTACAGCGGCAGAAAAAGATGTGGCTCTCCCCCAGGCTTATCACAGTTTTGAGGATGTATTTGATGAGGTGAAGGCGGAAGTGCTACCACCACATAGACAGTTTGACTGCCAGATCGACCTGGTGCCAGGGGCCAGCGTTCCCAGCGGCAGGCTGTATGCCCTGACGGAGCCCGAAAACGTGCATCTCCGGGGGTACCTGGATAAACTCCTCAGGCTAGGATTCATCCGCCCGTCCAAGTCTCCGGCCGCCTCGCCACTCTTCTTCATCCCGAAGGCTAATGGGGAGCTGAGAGCCTGTGTGGACTTTAGGGCATTGAATGCGATAACCATAAAAAATCGGTACCCCTTGCCTCTCATCAGTGTACTTCTGGAACAGGTCAAGAAAGCTCGTATCTACACCAAGTTGGATTTGAAAGGGGCATACCATCTGGTGCGCATGAGGGACGGAGACGAGTGGAAGACCGCCTTTAAGACCAGGTTCGGCCTTTTTGAGTACCTCGTCATGCCGTTCGGTCTGTGCAACGCCCCGGCAGCCTTTCAGTACTTTTTGAATGAGGTATTCAGAGAGGAGTTGGATATCTACGTGGTCGTATATATCGACGAGATCCTCATCTATTCGTCCAGTGTGGAGGAGCACGTACACCACGTCAAAGCTGTGCTCCAAAAGCTGAGGGAAAACATGCTGTTTTGTAAACTCAGCAAGTGTGACTTCCACGTCACATCCGTGGAATTCCTCGGAGTGATGCTGAGTCCAGAGGGACAGGAGATGGCAGAACGAAAGATCAAGGCGGTGAAAGAATGGCCGGTGCCCCAAAGCGTGAAGGACGTCCAAAGTTTCATTGGCTTCGCCAACTTTTACAGGCGGTTTATAGATGGATTTTCAGGAGTGGTGGCCCCAATCACACAGCTACTGAGGAAGTCCAAGGAGTTTGTCTGGTCCCCTGAAGCGAACAAAGCCTTTGAGGCCCTGAAAAGCGCCTTTGGTAAGGCGCCGGTGTTGGCTCACTCCGATCCGGATCTCCCCTACGTGGTGGAAGCGGACGCGTCGGATGTGGCGCTGGGGGCTATCTTGTCCCAACGCAACCACGACACAGGGGTGCTTCATCCCGTTGCGTACATGTCCCGCAAACTCAACGACGCCGAACGCAACTACCATATTGCGGAGAAGGAGCTTCTCGCAATCAAGGACGCCTTCACCGAATGGAGGCATTGGTTGATGGGGGCAAGACATGTGGTATCGGTGTACACGGACCATCGCAACCTACAGTTCATGACGGCCACTAGACACCTTTCTCCCAGGCAGCTGCGGTGGATGATCTTCTTTGCGGGGTTCAACTTCTGCATCACATATCGGCCGGGGACTGAAAACCGGAAGGCGGACGCCCTGTCCCGTCAATCTGCAGTTAAGGAACCATTGCCTGCAACCGAGCGTTCCATCATTTCCCCGAGGATGGTATTGGGGGTTATCCAACCGGATACTTTCCTGAGGGGAATAAAGAGAGGGATCAGGTCATTCGCATGGCGGAGGTGGCTCCTCAGTCACAGAGAATGGCAGCTGAAGGACGGGATACCCCTGAAGGGCAGGTGCCTATTGATACCCACGCCTAGGCTAAGGAAACAAGCATTCATCTGGTGCCATGACTCTCCATGCGCAGGTCATTTGGGCTTTGAAAAAACGGTGGCCAGCATGGGACGGCATTTCTGGTGGCCAACCATGAGAGTGGATGTCAGGAGGTGGGGACAGGAGTGTCCTACGTGTGCTACCATGAAGGCCGACCATGGCCGAACCCAAGGGCTCTTACATCCACTTCCGACCCCGGATAGACCATGGGATAGCATATCACTGGACTTCGTGGTGGGCCTACCGGTAGACCAGGGGATGACGGCAATACTGGTGGTGGTGGATTACTTGACGAAAATGGGGCACTTCATCCCCTGCAAGAGAGTCCCTACGGCCGGGGAATTGGCGTCGCTACTCCTAAAGAATGTGGTACGACTGCATGGATTACCTGGGGTGATCGTGTCGGACCGGGGGTCGCAGTTTACTGCGCAATTCTGGAAGACTTGGTGCACTGCGCTGCATGTTAAGACCGCCCTGTCCACCAGCTACCACCCTCAAACGGACGGCCAAACCGAGCGCCTGAACCAAACGCTCAAACAGTATCTGCGATGTTTTGTGGACCAGGGCAGGGAAGAATGGGTCGACTTGCTATGGGTTGCAGAGATAGCCTATAACAACGCCACTCACAGCTCCACACAGTCATCTCCGTTCTATAGCAACTATGGCCAACATCCCAGGTTCTTGCCATTTCTACATCCGTTCAGAGAGGACAGGATTCCCGCCACAGCGGACAGGGTGGCACACATAAAAGACACGTTGATGCGCTCAAGGGCTGTCCTAATAGAGGCCAAGAGAAGATACAAGGCTGCGGCAGATAGGAAGAGAAGGCCCGGGCCACTGTACCGCACTGGAGACTACGTCTGGATATCCACAAGAAACATGAGGTTTCGAAAGAACAGTGTGTTCCATCCCAAGTACATGGGCCCCTATCGAATTACCAAGTGTATGGGTCCCGTGAACGTGAAGGTGTGCTTGCCCCAGTCATTGCGGATACACCCTGTCTTTCATGTATCATTGCTCAAACCAGCACCCTCCAAGCCGTCTGGGACACCTAGGCCGGTATGCGTGGAGTCGGAGGTGGAGTATGAAGTGTCGGGCATACGGGCGTCCAAATGGCGCAGGGGGAAGCTGTGGTACCTGGTTGCGTGGAAAGGCTATGGCCCGGAGGAGCATTCATGGGAACCGGCTGAAGGGGTTCATGCTCCGCACTTGGTCTCCTTGTTCCATCGGCGTTTTCCTGCCAGCGCTGGACCCGTGGGGAGCCGCTGAGAGGGAGGATGTACTGTCAAGAATTCCTGTCATACAAGGGAAACACGCCCTTATGTAAACAGGAGAGCTGTTACATAACTCAAGGGAAACACGCCCTTATGTAAACAGGAGAGCTGTTACATAACTCAAGGGAAACACGCCCTTATGTAAACAGGAGAGCTGTTACATAACTCAAGGGAAACACGCCCTTATGTAAACAGGAGAGCTGTTACATAACTCAAGGAAAACACGCCCTATAAAGGGAGGAACCGGGAGGTACAAGGCTGTCGGATATTGTATTTACACCGACGTACCTGCTTCGTGAAGAGCAGTGTTCCGGAGTGGTGCTCCAGTAAGGCAAGAACGGAGGTAGGTCGAGTCGTTACTCCCTGGGCCGTGTCTTGCCCCATCGTCACCTGTGAAGGACCCGGAAGCTCTACCGGTCAACCATTGAGCTTCGCTTTTTTGACTCGGCTGAGTCCAAGCGCAGTGGCGCTTTTGCTGGTTGGAGTCGTAACTCCCAGCCCGACCAGAGACACAGGGACTGCCAGCTGTAACGCACACCAGGAGGTGTTTGCCGCGTTACAGACTCGGAAGTCCACAGGATCGATCGAGCGGCTGCTCTCGGTTCAGTCTTCTTGCTTGTGATTGGGGTATCGGTGACGCATCACCAGGAGGTGACTCCGCGTCCCGGTGCAGTCTGAGGAAGAGGTTGAGCGGCTGCTCCCTTCAGGTAGAGACCCCGGCTGGGTGTTTCCCTGACTCCTCGATTCTCCCCAACACTCTTCGTGCCCCTCACAGCCTACCGATTGGCATTGTCGGCCATTTCATTTCTGCCCTCTGTTGGCATACGCCGGGATCGGCGTATATGCAGAGGACAGTTAGGACCATCCGTGCTGTGGGCTGGTAATGTACTTAGCCTGGAGGATTCCAGTGACTATAACTTTTGTTTGTTCTTTGTATTTTATTTGCCTTCATTAAAAGAACTAACCCTTCACAAGTCGTTGCGTCCTCATTGTCGTGTCTGTTAAACGATCCTGAGACGTTCAGGGCGTTACAATACCTATATTTAATTAAAACTATACAGAACACTTGACTCTTAGATCAACACAAGGGACCAGCTAGATCGAGGGATACTCTTTCCCATACCGTTCCCAGTCTAGACTTGGGTACCTTGGTATTGTTTTCTGTGACTTACAGCTAGTAGAACTTTCTATACGCGATCTTACCATATCTTCCACAGATGTATCCACACCAGACCACAAAAAATCATATCCAATTCTTCATGCTATTCATTCCAGGATGTCCTTCATGGGACATGCCAAGTATAGATTGCCTTAAGCTCTCAGGCACAATCAACTGTTTGCCATGTAAAAACAAACCATCTTGTTTAGAAAGTTTATCCGCAATGTGAAAGTAAGATTACAAAGTTTCATCCATCATATTATTTTTGGGCCATTTTGTTCTAATATACTTCAAAACCATTTGAACCTCTGCACCCACATCACATGCTTCACTCTGTTGTGTCTCCGGATACACCCCCTTCACATATAGATGATATCTTGTCCATATCAAAGTCTTTCACTGAAGGGTCCTCAATGTCCTCTACTGGAACTGGAAGTTTCAATAAGCAATCTGCTAAAACATTTCTGGCTCTAGGATCATATTCCACATTAGAATTAAATTCCTGCAATTTATATTGACTTCTTCCCTCCCTGGGCGTTACTCTCCTGCAACCCTTTGTAGTAAACAAATCTACTAAAGGTCAATGGTCTGTACTCTTGTGGAAATGTGCCTAAAAGTGGGCACACTGGTGCAGGGTCACCCTCTTGTCCACGGGTCCAGAGACCAACAAAATAGAGTTCAGCACTGGAGTTGGAATAAATAACAAGTTTATTAATCACTCATGAGTGGGACCACGTCCACACAGCACTCTCAAGTGCTGCAGGATGTAGTACACTGAATTCACAAACCATGTCCCTTTTATACCAGTTTTCTACAATGTAAGCATGTGAACAGAAATAGGAAGAACACGTTTTAGAAATAGTTATCAGCAAACAAGAGCAGATGAACAACTACGTGGTCAGCAAAGTGGGAGGGGGAAGCAGAAATGCTTATGGCAGCAGTAAATGGTCGAGAGTTAACATCCGAGACCAGGTGCACTGGCAGCTACAAACCCTCAGCACGTACATTGCTTTAGCTGAGTCAGGAAGTCAAGTAAAATAGATAACACAAGCAGAGTGAAAAGACGAGCAGCAGAGGACGGAAGAATCACGTAGGAAACAAAATGAACACCACAGCCAAAATGGCTGTCGCTTATGCTAAGTAAAATATTACACATTTCTACACTCTTTAAATTTAGGGACATGTACACATTTTCTAAAGTATTCAATACCCCACCAACATGCTAGGGTTTCTTTCTCCAAAGTTGAATAATTTAACTCCAAGCCTCTCATTAGTCTACAAGCTAAAGGAATAGTTCGCCTTTGTGATCTTGTAATAAAACTGCCCAAATTCCCACATTACTAGCATCAGTCATTTTATTTATTTTTTTAAACATATTTTATTGCATTTCTTATTTTCATTGGCATCATTACAATGTTCGCAGCTTGTAACATTTTATACATCCAGTCCTGTATACATTAGTCCTTTGCAGCTCTCCGCCACAATCCAGGTATATACAACATCTTAATGCGGCTGTTACATTGTCTAGCAATGAACTGAAAGAAGGTGGACATTTGTGACAAGCATATTACTACAATATTGATACTAACTACCCAAAACTCCCCTCTTCTCACCCTCCCCGGTATTACTAGCATCAGTCATAATGATGGAAACACTTTCAGTATCAAACAAATACAATGCTTTTGAACTTGCAATAAATTTGTTTTGTAAGTTATTGAATTCAGAGTCGTTGTTCCATAAAAATAGCTGTTTTTTTCATCAACTCTCTCATAGGTTTTGTTTTGTCTGAAAATGCTGGAATAAATGTAGCATAATATTCTGTTAAACCTAAACACAATCTGAGTTGGTCTTTGTCTCTGGGCTCAGGTGCATCCTCAGAAGTTTTGACCAAACTTCGTTTTGGAGAGATACACTGGTTTCCAATACTGTGAAACCAAATAATCAACAGATTCTAGTTCAAATTTACATTTACTCTTTGTTATGGTTAGACCATTATTTTGTAAAATCATCAATGCTTTAAACAAAGTTTCAACATGTTTCTTCTTTGTCTTACCAAACTACAAGATATCATCTTGAAAATACAGTAAATTTTTAAAAATCCTTAAATCAAATATATGGATTATCCTTTGAAAAAACGCAGACGCAGAAATTAGCCCAAATGGCATTCTTCTGTAACCGAGTGCTTCCTCTGGTGTAATAAAGGAAGTATAGTGCTTACTATCGTCATGTAAAGTAATTTGGTGGTGCGCAGTTGAAAGATCTAAGATGGACAACACTGTGGCATCATTCAATAAAGAAAACTTTTCACCAATATTGGGCAATGGCTGATCTACTGATACACATTCAGATCTTTCAAGTCAACACAGAGTCTGATCCTACCATCCAGTTTATGTACTATGGACTACAGATGACAACCACTCCGAAGACTATCTCTTCTATTATGTCACGTTAGCACAGTTTTTCAAATTCTTCTTTTAATGCCTTTGACATAGATATGGATATGCTTTTGACTTTGGGAACCTCAGCTACAGCATTATCCTTTAGAATGATCTTATGAAGAACTTATTTTAATAAGCCCAACTCAGATGAAAAAACCTTGGGTAATAAACTCTCCCATTCCATACCCTGATCCTCATTGACATGTAAAATTAAATGACAACAGCCCAAAGCCTGATCAGGAATGAGAGTTATCATAAGATTCCTCTGTTGTGGCCATCCTAACAAACATTATCCTTCTTAGGCCACATATATTTTTGGGTCAATAGTCTTTCCCTTGCAACTTAAAGTTGGAGTAAAGTACCCAAGCACATCACTGGGCTGGTTACAATAACCCAGCAGCTTGATATCTGGTGGTAAAAGTTTACATCGGGGAATAAATGTAATAAATCATACCCAATCAATGTGTACCATTACAATTATATCTTTACCTTTACAATATAACCTACATAAAAAGGTGCATCTTTTTTTATTTCTATTAATTTCATATACACCTAGAATATAATCATGATATGACTTGAATTTGGCTTTGTTACAACATCCTTATCCCCATTACATCGGGTTCTACCTCTGCACATCCTTGAACAATGGCCTTTCGTTTTGCAAATCTGACCAATGGCGGGCATGATCTATCATTAGATAAATGACTGAGCAAACCACATTTAAAGCACACGTATTCCTTCTTCTCCAGTATATGGTACACCCTACCACAACCAATTACTTTAGGCTTGGTTTCAGCACTCATGCTGTTTTTACCCAAATCATCCTTTTTGACTAATTGTGCTTCAGTCAGGACCTTGTGAGCCAATTCTTTCATCTCTTTAAATTGGTGTTCAATATCACTTGCTTTCTCTAATGTTAAATCCTGCTCCAATAGTAGTTTTTCTTGTAGCTTAGCATTGCATGTTCTATGTACCATCTGGTACCGAATCATCTGATCTCGAAAGGTTCCATATTAACATTTAGCAGTCATTACTCTTAGGTCCATATCAAAAGAATATGTTGATTCATGAGGCAACTGGCCTCATCCTAAAACATTATGCCCGGCAGCCACTTAATTTACCCTTTTTTGTTGTTGTAATAAATGTTGAATTGTTTTATTGCAGTTTCATATAAATCCATCACTTTGCTTCGTCTTCTACAACAAATGGTGGTAAATGATACAAAACCCTGGTCCCTTCAGAACCTAGACAGTGCTTTTAAATGTAGATTTCTGTTTGTTTCCGTGTAAGCATCTCCAACAATGGTATCCAAGTACGCTTCAAATCCATTTTTTCATTGCCTAGAGCTGGTTCACCTGAATTTGATCGAAATGACACAGGTGCTGTAATATCTTCCAAAGTAGAAACAAATGAGTAAAAAGAGCTTAAATTGTTAAATCTGCAGGATGGTTGTGCGAATCACAGAGTTGTGTAATTGGAAATAGTACACAGTGTTACTATCAGTGTGCAAATCACTAGTTAGCATGCATGAAATCCACACTATGGACTGCTATAACATGGCTGATGTATCAGATTTACCAACTGTACTGACTATACAAGTGTGCGAATCACCCACGGATGTCCTCGGCATTCGCAGTTTTCACCTAGATAAGGATATATTCAAAAAATGCAAAGGTGATCACCAGAGGAAAATGGATTTAAAACATGTCTAAGTGATATTTCAAGACAGGAGGCTAGCATTATGCATTGTACTTTTATTCGCCACCTTCTGAGCAGCATCCATTAAAAGCTTACAGAGATCTCCAAAACATCACAATAACCAACTAATGTTCAGTCCCATAAATAGCATGTAACCTCCATCTGCCTCCTCTTTTGTTTTCTGCTTCTGACCAGATAAGTACATCCAGAGATTATTATTTTATTTAAATTAGGGGATTTTTAGGAAATTATGTTTCAATGGTGAAAGATTTATTTTTTTTATAAATATTTTTATTTATATTTTGTAATTTAAACTCACCAGCAAACAAGTTATAAATACACGATACAAATTGGAAGTCAGGCCGTCACCTACATTTTAGGGCAAATAATATAACCACATTTCCTCCGAAAGAGAGCATGCATTTGAGCTCAAACACCATATATGTACAAGAGACGAGGGGCACCACAGAATTAGCCCCATTTACCAACAATGGGTTAGGCATTGCAATTGTCAAGGCTCTCCCCTCGATCTTCCCGATGTCAAATTCACTTCCTCCCCCGACCTTCCTATGTCCAAACCATAATATTCTATCCAGGGAGCCCATATCTTCTAAAACTTTCGAGGGCAACCTCTTGCCTGATATGTCACTTGTTCTGCAACCATGTATAAATCAAGACATGTTCTCCACTGGTGAAAGATTTTTGAATACCCAATTTATGGGTGTATGTTTAAGCGAAGGGATAGCTATGCTTGTTGCAAGTTTATATTTTAAAAATTATTTGAACTAAGCTGTATGGTTAGTTTCCTTTTTTAAAGGTATTCTGTTAAGCAGAATGTTTACATTTTAAATATTTAATTTGAAATTAAGGTTGTAAAGATCTTACTTGAATTCTCTAAGCCGCGCAAGTTTTTTTTGGAGAGGTAAGCGTTAACAGGTTTGTGTTTGGGGCCACGAGCGATTGCTGATGGAACTGTTATTTTCGTGGTTGCCATCACGCACCTTGGCTGGAGACTCGCACTGAGTAGTAACTGCGTGTGGCTCGTTTCATGCACTCAGAGAACACAGACAAACGAGGAAGGTGAGCCGAGTGACATAATGCTGTTCGGCTTGCTTTCCGATAGGCTGATGTTTGGCTCAATTTTTATAGGCAAGTAGAGCTTGCTTTGCAAAATTTGGGTTTGTTTCTACAGCTGCTTGCTCTGTGAGGATGTTTCCAGGAGAATGAAGCTTCATTAGCAGCTTTGTGTCAGACAGTTTTTTCAAATGGTAGGTGATCGTTTTAGTGCTTTGAGATTATTTTTGGTAGTTTTGGGTGAATTAAAATGACTGAATTAGATAAAAATAAGAAGGATCAGAAGTTTAATTAGAAATATTTCTAAAGAGTTAAAGGTGGTGATTCAGGAGTCTGTAAAGCAGGCTTTGGGAAAGAGAAGGAATATTGATGAAGGGGAGAATTTCCAAGTTTCAGATGAAGAGGACCATATGGTGGTCCAGGAGGAGAGTGTCTTTCAAAAAGAAAGCATTTAGATTTAAAAGCAGGACAGAGTGTAGCCCCAAGCTTCTCGCAAAGGGAAGGTGCCTGACACCGTGCAAATAGAGGTCAGTTTCACACTAAGAATGGAGGGAATACATCGGAGGATGTATCCAACAAAACTGGTATGGATATAGATGACTTTATCTTGGCTTTAGAGTTCAAGGATGGATTTGATGATGAGAATGAATCAAGTGATAGAGGTAAAAGTAAGGATACAGTAGTTGATCCTTTTGGAGAACAATTATTTAGTCCAATGGAAATTAGACACCCTAGGGGAAAGGATCGGTGGCCCCTGGAACACATTTCCGATTACATCAAGGCTAGAATAAGGAAGCATTTGGAGAAGGATGAGGGAAATGTGATGTGAGCTGAATTTTCAAGGCCAATAATTGATGATAAAGTGTCTATGACACCTAATTTGGATCCGGAGCTCATAACTTATCTTTTTAGGATGGGTAAGGATCCTTGCAAAGATCCTTGAAACAATGTCAAGATAAGGTTCTTGACGTTTTGGGGCCTTTGACAAAAATATTTGATGCTGTAGAGGAAGCGTATATTAAGAACTTGTATTTGGATTTGACTTTGATACATGGCTGGTGTCAGAGAGCCATTTGCTTTTTAGGAAACGCCAATGCAGGATGTTTAGCAGAAAAGTGAAAACTGTGCTTATGCACATGAATCCTAAATTAGGTGATTTAGCAAATAGGGAATCTAATGAGGATGCCCATGGTTTACTGTTTGGTGAAGTCTTTGACTAATTATGTATGTACTTTCACAAGTCTGGATTAGGCGCAGTCATCTATGTGTATGGTGTTTTCAAATAGTCGTTTTTATGGGCAGACTGGTAGGAGAGGGCACCCTACCAGCCGTGCAAACTACAGAGCCCAGTATCAGACCCAAGGCAATGTATACTATAGATCAGGACAAGCAGGTTCTTGATTATTTCCCCAAAGAGGGAGAGCTCGAGGTCACTCAATCAGAGGAAGGGGTCAAATTACAAGAGAAGGACAGAACAGTGAGTATGAAGATTATTTCTGTTTCTATCCTGAAAAGTATAAGAGGAAGATTAAGGTATTTCAAAGAAAATTGGAGAGTGCTAACAAAAGATGTTTGGGGTCTAAGGACTATAGAGGGTTATGTGATACAAAGCCAGTGCAGGTAAACAAACCGCACAACTTGGTGTTTCAAGCAGATTTGGAGCAAATAGTAGAAGAGGAGGTTTTGCAGATGTTAGAAAAGAATGTGATTGTGAAGGGTGGAAGAAAAGAAAAAAGGGATTCTAAGCACTTCGTTCTTGGTGGAGAGGAGAAAAAGGACAAAGGTTGGAGACCGGTAATAAATCTTAAGAGGTTTGAATCAATATGTGACATATCAATATTTCAAGATGGAAGGTGTTCATCTATTAAGAGATATACTCCAGGATGGAGATTCAATGGTGAAAATGTATCTCAAAGATGCGTATTTCACATTACCAGTAGCAGACCCAGAAATTTCTGCAGTTCCGATGGAGAGGTCAGTTACTTCAATTTCAGAGCTAACCGTTCTGGCTTTCTTCCGCCCCTAGGTGTTTTACAAACATAATGAGACCGGTGGTTGGTTTTCTCAGGGAGAGAGGATTGAGAATGATCATTTATCTCGACGTCATATTAATAATGAGTCAAGATATTGGAGAGTTAAAGGATCATTTGGATATGGTGAGAAGTCTTGAAATTTGTAGTGAATCGAGAGAACTCTGTTTTGGTTCCTGTGCAGAGGTTGGAATTTTTAGGATTTGTAATACACAGTTTTATGCCAATTACGTCTTCCGGAAAAGAAGGTGAGGAAGATAAAACAGGAGGTACAATCAGTAATAAAAAAGGTGAAATACAGTTAAGGGAATTAGCTTGAGGGGTTGGCTTGCTGTCTTCGTCAATTCAGGTAGTATTTCCAGGACCATTACTTTAGAGGGCCTTGTAACGTTTAACAATTTCAGGCCTAGCAAAGGAGGCAAAAGAAATATTGGTTTGGTGGAAACAGAACTTGGGAGCTTGGAATGGTCGAAGCAGTTTTTGGGATAAATCTAGATTTTGTGTTGGAGACGGATGCAAGCAGTTCAGGTTGAGGAGCTATTTGCCTAGAAAAAGAAACTGGAGGACTTTGGATTCCACTGGAGAAGGAGAAACATATAAAATGTCGGGAAAAGAAGGCAGGATTGTTTGCTTTGAAGAGTTTCAAAACAGGCTTGCAAGAGAATTCTGTGTTGCTGAGGATGGACAATATAACTGCTGTGGCATACATAAACAGATTGGGAGGAACAAGGTCAAAGGGACTAGCAGATCTGACAAAAGAGATATGAGAGTTTTGTTTGGAACAAAAAATAGGATTGAAGGCGGACTATTTACCGGGAGTACAGAATGTCTAGGCAGATTGGAATTCTCAATACATTACATATTACAGAGATTGGAAGTTGGAGGATGTCTTTCAAAAGATATTTAGAGGAGCTAGGTCCTTTGGAAGTGGATCTCTTTGCATCGAGGCTAACCTTCCATTTACCAAAATATGTGAGCTGGAGGCCGTATCCAGGGGCGATGGCAGTGGATGCGCTTTTGCAGAATTGAAAAGGATTGAGAGGGTATGCGTTTCCCCCGTTCTCCATGATACAGAGGGTTTTCAGTACAGGTGAAGAGGCAGAAATGTCAGGTAGTTTTGATTACTCCGTTTTGGCAGACCCAAACATGCTTTCCATCGGTGATGGAATTAGCAGCGTAAGAACCTTTTTGGGTGATGGCCTACAAAGGTCTTCTGACAAATGTGGACGGTGAGATCAACCTTCGAGGATGGAAGATATCAGGTGTTCAGGAGGATTGTCGGAGATTTTGGACTCAGCTGCAGAGTAACTCAATGAATCTTGGGCCCCAGGTACAAGGAAGAGGTATAGAGCGGCATGGAAGGTGCGGCTTGGCTGGTGCTTGGAAAGGAGTTTGTATCCCTTGGAGGCAGAGGACGCTCTGGTAGTGAGTTGTTTGAAAGGGGGATGTAGGACAGTGATCTGCTACAGGTCAGCGGTGTCTGCTGGTCATTCTCTCAGACAAGGTATTTCGATTGGTAAAAGCCTGTTGGTATGTAGGGTAATGAAGGGTATTCGATTGAGGAGACCTCCAAACCCCAAGTATCACACTTTATTGAATGTTGATTTAGTTCTAAAGTTATTTGAGGGGTGGCCAAGCAATAGATATTTTGAAGCGAGAGAATTATCTTGGAAGTTAGCTACTTTGTTATGTCTTATATCTTTCCAGAGGGTATCAGATGTGAAGGCACTGGCGAGATCACATAGGTTTTATCAGCCGGATGGCGTGATTTTTGAGGTATGCAGGAGGACTAAAACAATGTCTGGGTCAATTTTTTATCCTATATTTGACGAGTGTGCTAGGTTGTGTGTGGTGCATTGTCTAAAAGTGTATGAAAGCAGGATGTTGGAAAAAAAGAGCTGCAGGAGTTGAGCAAGTGCTGATTTCTTATGTGAAACCTTCTAAAGCAGTTTCTAGTGCAAAAATTGCAAGATGGGTAAAGGCTGCTATGAAGGAGGCAGGTGTGGATGAGTCAAAGTTTACAACACTTTAAGGGTTGAGAAGCTATGGCAAGATGGCAGATTGGAGGATATTATGAAAGCAGCAGATTGGTCTTCTGCTCAAACGTTCAGAAAGTTTTATTTTAAGTCACTAAATCATGTTTCAAAATGTGTTTTGAAAAGCTTTGAGCATGCATAATGCTAGCCTCCTGTCATAAAATTGTGATTCTAATAGGTTTACTGTATAAAGAATCGAGATTTTATTAAAGACTAGGAGCCTAGCACTATACCACCCACCCAGCCCTATGGGTGTGGTTATTTTTTGGTATTATAAGAGTTTCTTAATATGTTGTGATGATGATAAGTTAAGAGATTTAAGAATAAATGGTTAGGAAGGAACTGAAAATGAATGACTCTGCATAACTTGACAGTGTCGCGTGAGCTTCCTTACTGCAACTGCTCGTCCAAGGACTTTGTTCTGTGCGCGTGCCTAGCCTCAGGTGACTCCTCGTGCTGGTTCCACTTGAGCTATTGCTCTCACCGGTGACTGGATTTTGTTTTAACGATTCAATCTAAAAAGATCATTTTCCAGTATTACCTTCTGAACGTGCTCACCACAGCCCACCAACAGGGCCGCTGTACAGTTCCTGATGATCCATGGTGAATTTGTTCCTTTACCACAGGGTTCTAGGCTTCTCTAGTCCTCCCCAGTATCATAATTTATACTCCGCACATGACAAGTACACAGCTGAGTTCAGGTAAGTGGATTTATTCAGCACAAAGTAAAGTAGCTCCTTCTCGGGGGGAAAAGCCTGGGCTAACTGCCACTTGCTGGAAAGCTGAGGGTATAAAAGGTTACACATTCCAGCAGGATGCCACAACCTGCTTAACACATTGACCCATCTACCACTTGCTATAGTGAGGATATACCTTCGGAGTATCTCTTTCTCAGCCTCTGTTGATTGGAACACTGATATTCCTGAAACTAGAGCACAATTCATTATCTGGAAAACTATTATTATCTGGAAAACTATTATTATTCAATGTTTGACTTAATTCTCTCTCTCTCTCTCTCTCTCTCTCTCTCTCTCTCTCCATGCTGGCCACATAACTACATTCTGTTTTGCGAATACATGCTTTGTGGTGGTGGTCCTCATTTAGGGGTGTCTTTTCATGAAACATAACACTTATCAGAATGATATAGCTCATGCAACTTAGTCACTTCCCTCCCACTACCTTAACTACAATGTCCATTTCCTGACAGAAAGATCCACAATGTGCAACAAAAATATAGTTCTATATTTGTCCAAGGTCTTTTAGAATCAGTACTTAAAACTATTAAAGTTCATATCTAAAAATGTGTTAAATCTATGAGACACTGCCTTGTGTTCAAGCTCAGTTTTCAAATTCCTTAAAATCAAATTCCCCCCAGGCTTCTGTGGGTTTTAACATTAAAATCTTGGCTGAAGCAACAAAATGTTTTGATTGTTCAGCAAAGATGCGGTTAATCATGAGGACATTTATACCCAATGAGCTCAAAATGGCTGCTACCATTTTCAACAATGCAAAAATGGGAGAGTTCAGCAGACTCCTGGGAAATGTACTGGGATTGTGAGTGTAGGTGCATAGGGCATTCTCCAGAGACACAACACCCTTCCCAAGTAGCACCCATATTCTGGGTCCATTATCAGTCTTTCCTTCCCTAGAACAAACTCTGCGAAGGCGAGTTTTGCGTGCCCAGTGAGCGCTGCTGGGAGACAGACAGCTCATACCAGTTACTGCGGTCTCTGCAGTGGAAATGTCTGGATTATCAGGATTCCTCCATAAAATTCACATTAAAAATGTGGAGCATGACGATAAGATGATGGTTCTCATGATGAGCCACCAGCACCAAACCCCTTCCAATCTACCAAATATTGCAGTTGTTTCCTAACATGTCTCGTATCTATAAACATATGCAATTTGTTTAACATTTCATCTGAAATGAAACAGAATTTGCTGCAAAAAGCATTCCTCAAAAGGAGAATTTCAACATTGATACATGGAAAACAGATTTTTTTTCCTTGTATTTGGACAATTTCAATTATACAAAGAGGATTCACAATGTGTTCAATGGGAAATTAACCAACACATTTTGGATGTAACCTGAAAGATTTTTTAAGTGTATTCCTTTCTGAGTAAGCATACTTTATAAACCACTTCCTATTTGGTTGGAAGGGTTCGTTTACAAACCAATATAATTTGTACCTAACTTTTTCTTTTTCTAATGCTTGCTCTGCTGATTTTTGTACCTACCGCAATTCAGTAAAACATTCTTGTACCAAATGAACTGGTGTTGACAAAGACAAATCTAATGGCAGCATTCTGGGATAATGTCCATACACCACAAAAAAGGTGCCATCCTAGCAACTGACTGTTCAGTATTATATGCCAGCTTTGCTACCCACAGCTCACTCCAATCCTCATCCTGCTGCAAAGCTTGACATCTCCAATATAGTTCACACATTGGTCCAACCTTTGTCTGTCTGTCTGAGGGTGATAACCAGTAGACAGAGAGACTTACACATCGAGTTCTTTTAAATAAGGCAGGCCAACATCTTGAGGTGAACTGAGGTCCCTAGTCAGCAATCACGACATATGGAATACCATGGTGTGAAATGATGTGGTGTACAAACATTTGTGCTAACTCGCTTGAAGTGTGTAAACTTTGTAATAGAATACAATGGCCCATCATTGTCAAATGGTCCACAGAAATTACAGTGCATTTTTTACTTTTAGATAACTCTGCTATAAAATCCATTGATGCTACAGAGTCAGTAAGCCCGTGAAGGTCACGGGGGGAGAACATGGTGGCAGCAGGTTGAGCTGCCGCTGCATCTGAAGGCTCTACCCGCTCTCCCGATGTTCGTGTAAAGGAGTGTTGAGGGCTGAGCGCTCCATAATGATCCATAATGTTGCGGAGAAGCTTCCTACCTTGCTGTGAACCTGTTTTTTCGGCAGGGCAGCTCCGTTTGTATGGGTAACGGCGGTGGCTGATTCGGTCCCGGGTTTTGATGCTCAGCGGCGCCGGCGCCACTTTCTTTCCTCTTCTCTTTTCGGTGGTGGCGCTGTCGAGCGTCTGTGCGGAGGCGGCTGCGGTTTCACCGCGGATTTGCTCGGGCTTTCGATCCAGTCCGCTGCAGGTCGGTAGAGGCCGGTGGATTGATGGGATGTCCCATATTCAGGTAGGAGGCACCCTAGCTAATGTGGGGTCGCCTTTCTTGGCCCCTGGTCTTTCACTTACCTCAGCCTCCCCCTTGGATAGCAGCAAGAGTTTTAGGAAGAATAAAAGTCATAGGGGAGGAGGAGGAGGGCTTGCAAAGGCTAAAACTGCTAACTCTGCTAAGGAAGCTATCGACCAGTTAAGTGACTTGGGGGGGGGGGGGACCTGGTCACTAGTACACTAAATACTGGCAACATCCTGTGTAGTAGTGCCGGTGGAGATCACGGCATTTGAAGTAATAGTAGCTATAGCAATACTAAGTGGAAGGTTAAGTCTCGTAAGGACGGGAAGACTGATAAAAAAAATACTTCCACTTTTCTATCAGGGGAAGAAGTAAAAAATAAGAACTCTAAAATAACTAAGGTTAAGAGCGCCTTCCCAGATGCTAAGCCCAGGATTACTCCTTCCCTAAGATCATATTTTAAGGTACTGCCGGAAGTATTGTGTCTTGCAAGACAGGGAGAGGTTGGAAGATTGGGGGGGCGAGACCACAACTGATGTGTGTGGACCTGCTAACCCTGATTAGGAATAGTGAAGTCGACAGGGAGATATAACAGGATGGAGGTAGTAAATGAAGGGATAGAGGCAGTGGACCAGACTCCTCATGTGGTCTCGCCAGAAAATCTTCAGGATCCACTTAATGGCTCGATCTCTGTGGAAGGACGATCGGAAGGGGGAGTAACAGTAACAACCTCAAATTTAGAGACCCCAATCTCAGAGACACACTCGATTTCCTCCTTGGAGCGTCTTATGGCTTCATTGGCGGTAGATATTAAAAAGGGTTTTGAGGTCTCCGCCGCAAACCAAGGAGAGATCCGGAGCTTTTGTGAAACACTGGATAAAAAAAGTAGACCTTCTAAATGCAAGGACGGAAACTCTAGAATCTAACGTGGGGGCATTAACGGAGCAGCTTGATGTTATGAAAGTAGATCTTGAAGCCATGAAAAAAGAAGAGGGAGCCCTACGGGATAGACTGGAAACATTAGAAAATAATTCTCGTAGGAACAATTTACGAATATTGAATGTTCCAGGGGGGAGTGAGGGCGACGATCTTAAACCCTTTATGATTAAGCTTTTGAAAGAATCACTCGATTTAGAAATCTCTGATGAGGAAGTGGACAAAGACATTCAGAGGATTCATCTGGACCCCTTCAGAAGGAACCCGAATCGCTCTAAGCTAAGGAAAATCCTTATTAATTTTCACACTTATTCAGTGAAAGAGGATACTTAATCTATCTCTCAAATATAAATCATTAAAAGGTAAGGACTTTCCTTTCCAGATTAGATCGGATTTGGCTAGAGCCACGTTAGATAGGCAGTGGGAACGGAGCAGAAAGTTCGAGGACTTTAAAAAGCAGGGAGCAGTGGCCCAACTCAAATTCCCTGCCTCTTTGAAGATCATGTTTAAAAATAAAATGTACAATGTGAGATCGGTACAGGAGGCAGAGGATGTTAGCAAATTTACAGTTGGGCTAGGTATATTTTATCCACTGGGCTCCGTCTTCAACCTTAGCCCCCGTTTGCCATTTTTTTTGTTTTTGTTTGTTTTGTCCTCTCCACTTGCTATACCGGCATCTTTCTTTTAAGTACTCTATGCTGAAAGATTAGGGGAGTAGAATAGTAACCGTTTTAAAGACGGGGAGAAGGGATTAAAGAGATCAAGATGAGTATAGATGGGGCCTCTCTGCTTTCCTTTTTCTCTCTCTTTTTCACAATATCTTAAACTTATATTTATTGCTTTGTAGTAGGCTGGCTTAGGTATAGGTATATTGTTTTTTTATTTTGTTCTCTGGAATCTTTTCTTCTCTTGTTGTGTTTCTCTTTTGGGTGGATGCGGGTGACAATCCTCAGGATGCAACTATCTGGACTCCTCTGTCCGGATGATTGGGGGTTGGGTTCTCTATGGGTGGGGGATCGATGGGTATGGGGTAGGGGTGGGGGAGGGAGGAGTGGGGGGAAAAAAAAAATAAGAAAAATCCAAATTTTCGCCACTCTAAATATGCCCAGTCTTAGAGTTGAGATAAAGGGCGCAAGCAAGGTGCTGACGATGCTGAAAGCTGACACCCCTTGTTTTGATAAAGTAGGGAAGAGGGAGCAGCCATGACTTCTTTTCAGATTCTTTCCTGGAACGTCAATGGCCTGCGCACCAGACCAAGGAGAGATAAGATCTTGCAGTATTTGCGGGACTCTTCAGCGCAGGTCATTGTCCTCCAGGAAACACATCTAATGGAAAATGAAATGATCTCCCTGTTAAAGCCCCAAAGTTGGGTGGGTTCCCATGTAAGTACAAATCAGTCAGCAAATATTAGAGGGGTTTCAATTATTTTTAAGAAGACAGCAAGTGCCCATATCTGTTCCTACATAAAAGATCCAAATGGTAGATGGGTGATAGTAAAAGCTTTAATAATGGACACCTTGCGGACTTTAATTGGATATTATGGTCCTAACCAGGATGACCCTACTAGTGAAGGACTGGGCTATTCTAAGGCCCAGCGGTGCCAGGGGACAACACCTGAAACCTTCGTGGGTTACCTGTTCCGGCGTACAAAACACAGAGACACGGGACACTTCCTGCGGCGTCAAAGATCAGTATTTATTTACTGCAGGGATACAGAAATCGCAAGAAGTACACAACGTGTAGGTTCTGAGAGACTGCTTCAAATTGCAAAAGTGGATCGCTCCTTTTATACACATTTTCGTCATTGAACAACATAGCGAACAAAAGGTTACAACTCAGTTCCCACAGTAAACTTCAAAAAGGGTCGTATTCATGTTTATAGAAACCCGGAACATAATTACAGCAGCATTGCCGGTTCCCAACTGTGAAAGCACGTTATCCCCACATTAAGCACATTCCATTCTGACTGTAAACGAATTAGGAGAAGGGACAGAAACAGGTGCAAAAGAAAAACAAGGATGGACAACAGATTGAAAAAGAGTGTAGGGAGCCATATCGGAAACATGATTGCAGGATCAAAGGATTCGTGCCTAATGCATGCACGACTGAAACAATAGACTAGTATGACAAGATGAGCCTCGAGCGGAGCCATCTGCCTTTACAGTGTCACCCCCCTCATCATAAAGACACCCTCAAAGGAACACGTGTCCTCCGCGAAAGCCTGGGAATCCCAGGGTCATGAAGCGGACAGTGTCCGTTCGCTGACTACTTGAGGGCAAGAGACAAAATGGATGCCGTATCTAAAATGGAACCCAAGGGTTCAGATGGACATACCCAGGAATGAGACGAACCATACATAGCAGCGTAGCGAAAACGCGTACACCCACTAAACTCGTCATTTGCGGTTCATAGATACCAAACTCGTCCATATTCGGACAAACCCAAAAATGTCATTACGATTCTCACGGAACCTCAGACGCTCCTTTTGCCCTCATGTAGGCAAGCACTAGTCGAGATCAGAATCGATTTCGATATTCATCAGATCGTCCAGTTGTTGCTGGAACATCATTCTATCCATCAATGTCTCTTTGGTAACAGATGGCCGTCTTATACATGTTGTAGCACAGAGGCCACATAAGGCAGGACCGCACTGCACACAAAGGCAACACGTGAACAGAAACGTTACAACAACCCCTATGATCATCAGAATCTTCCAACCCCAAGTTGACATCAGGCCCCAAAACCATCCTAGAAGTGTCCAATTACCTTCGTCCACGTGTATGGACTCAGAAATCTTATGCAACTTCGAGATGGCTTGGTAAACAGTTGGAGCGTTGTCAGGGAGGAAAATGCAACAGCTCGAATGGATCACCTTGCACACTCCACCTCTATCTGCAAGAACAACGTCTAGAACCATACGGTTCTGCAACGTCATGAGTCTATCCGCCTGACGTTCTGCTGTTAAATTACCAAGAGCACTTGCAGTTATGTTAGCAGTCAATTCTACCACACGGGTCAACTGTCTCAGGTTCCTACTATTAACCATAGGTCCCCAAAACGGCAAGAAACCCTTAAAGAAATCTCCTGCTTCTTGACCGGCAGTGTCCTCTTCGCTAATAGCGCCTCTCACAACTCTAGTCTTGTGATAGTCTGAGGCAACCGTAAAAGTCGGTGGCAGAAGATTCGCAATATAACAGGTACCCGAGAAGTCACGAGGCAACCATGTATATGCACGTTCATAACATACAAAATAGGTACCCTTGGCAGTCAGGAAAACGGGGGAAGAGAGCATCAGTAGAACATACGTATCAGTACAAGCACTCTTCCCAAGCTGGGCTCTCGGATTTCGACCAAGACCTTTCAAGCAGAAATTACCGAGGTGGGGTACGATCCATATTGGAGACGAGCTCTTAAGCTGTCTATCACCCACTGACATACTATACTCAGCCTCACTCAGATCTTTATATTCTTGCACCTCTTCATCTGGAATAAGCGATGCATCAAAAATATCTCTATCTAAATCAGCAATCGCTATCGCCAAAGGCTTGTGGTACGGACCAGTGTGGTAAATAAAATCTTCTTTACCGGACTGAATTTCATACGGAATCTTAAAATAAAGTAAAATAGCTCAAAATAACAAGAGGCAGAATCCGTGGTATAAGAGGTTTTCTAAATGGGCTTTATTCCACTCAAAATGGCCGACTCGAGTCGCGGCCTTCAGGTTCCGTCACCACGAGGGTTCAGGAAGTGAAGTACAATACTTTATTGACAGACATGCATTTTTATAATAAGTACATTACAATGAAACAAATGTAGAAGGCGTAACATTTGATAAGAAAAGTGACATAACAGGTACGTAATCGAAACTAGGCGTAATAAGGAATAAAAGAAACATGATTGGTTAGGATTATCAGACATAGGTGGATCTATAAGATAATACTTGGCATAGATGCGCGCGCAGCAGCATGACGTGTGAGTGACGTGCAACTAGGGGGTGAAGGGACTTGACATTTAGCTCTACATGTGGAGACGAGAAGTCTGGGGGGGTCAAGTCAACCTAATCCCAAATCATATCTAACATCCTATGTTTAAAGAACTATGTTATCCACAAGGAAGGACTCTCGGACAGAATCTAGTCTATACTGACTGTGTGCGTGCACAAACGCCTAAGTGTCTATATGAGAAGCGAGAGGCAGAAAACTTTCCATGGCAGCAGGGCTATGAATCACTTGCAGGAGGACGGAAAGGCTGAGTCCTTTGCTTGTGAGCTAAAGGAAATGTTTACCTAAATCACTAGACAGGAATGCATCGGCTGAAGAGCAAGATAGATAATTCGAAGGTGAAATACAGCTTCTTGGCAGGCAGGCGAAAACTGGCCGATGCAGGCACCGTTAGCTGCACAGGGAGTAGGACAAAGTTCATGGATACAGATACGAGCTCAAGCTGAAGCTGTCAGAGACAGAGAGCAGGGAAAGGCTTTGAGGACAGAATCGGGCCTACTTGCCTGAACTGTAAAAATGGAGTAACTTAGCCATATAAAGTCGGTGGCCTTTCATACTTAGGAATCGAATATCCAGCCCATTGATGGCGGATCTGACAGAGAACATGTCGACGGTAGACACACATATATTTGCGTTCTTAGAAACTGGAACTGGAGGGAACATACATGTATTTGTAACATGCATATAGAACCGTTGGGGTCCAAGATAGGGGACATAACTGATCAGGAAAATCCACATTTCCACATTCCCTCCTTGTCCCCTACTTGCCCTTTAAGAGATATCAATCTTCATCATTCCATCGATTTGCTCATGGAGCATCATTTCTTCTTCCTTCTTCTTCCGGTGTTTTGAACGAGAACTGTGATATGGAATGCATGATGTGGCACACAGACCACAAATCGCTGGTCCACATTGCAGGCATAAACAACAACTGAAAAGCATAAGAAGGCCAATACCTAGGGAGGATAGAACTCTCCATCCCCAGGCTGATATCACACTCCAAAACCACCCGGACCACGTCCAAGTGCCTGGATTCTCGTGTATCTGGCTCACAATCTTATGAAGGCGTGTTATAGCTTTATATACAGATGGCGAATTTTCTGGTATAAATATGCAGCAGCTGGATCCGATGACCCTGCAAGCTCCGCCCCTATCGGCCAGGATGACGTCAAGGACAAGACGATTCTGGAGAACAACAATTCTCATCACTGATTGTTCTTCCGTCAGATTGCCTAGGGCGGCTATAGTCTCGTTTACTACAGCTTCAAGAGTCTTGGTTAGTCTGCGTATCAGCTTACTATTTGATATTGTACCTATATAGGGAAAGATACCTTTATTGAAATCTACATACTTGTCCCATGCCGTCTCAGTATAATCGACAACTGGGAGATCTCTTCGCTCTCTATTGTGTACTAAATGAACATTTCGATAATAATCAGGGGGAGCTAGAAAAACAGGTGGCAAAAGGAATGCTATGTAACAGGTACCATCCCAATCTAGAGGCAGACGCATATATGCAGTCTGACCACATATAAAGTAAGAATGGCGAGAAGCTCTAAATGAAGATTTACCTTGATCACTATATTCTACTGTAGTAACGCATTGGCTATGGCCCATGTGTATGGAACCAACTTTTCTTACACATAATTCACCCTTAACTGGAAATACTGACATAGTGGGCAGAATTAGTTCAACTTCGGTTTTGACATTCAAAATCATAAGATTAGGCGTAAAATTACCTAATTTATACACTTCATTTTCTAAATCAGTTCCTGTTCTACTGGGGTGACCCTCCTTATTAGGGTGACAGACTTTGAATAAAACTAGATTCAGATTTCCCCATATCCAATGTTGTTGATAAACTGCTGTGTCTGGGTCTATGGAATTTAATAAACTAAACCATGCTCCACAGGAGCCATTGTGTGTGAACGGATGTGGAAAGAAAGGCAGAACTCCTTTGTTATTCTGATAGGGAGGGAGTCGGCCACACACCCAACAATTGGTGGCATTACTAGTCTGATGGGAATGATGTAACATACTAATGAAGGTGTTGTTGCGCAGCGCAAGTCTATAGGACAACTCATGTGGGGGTAATTCACTAAAAGAATGTTCATCAGTTATATTGAAAGCACGTTTAGAAACAGGATAATACATATGCAACAATATGCTTGCAGTAACTATTAAAAAACTCAAGGAAAACAAAATTAATAAAGTCACAATACAGTGGCTACGCAGTAATTTACAATAAGCATGTCGTTTTATTATGTTTCTGGACTCTACATCATTCAGACCTAAGGGATACATGTCGGGACAGATTCAACCGCTTCACCTTGGAGAGGACTTAAACAATCAAATCGTCCGACAGTTTGGATCTGGACCTGAGTTTCTGCTTATAGAGTTCGGTGCTACTGGCTTCAGCCAAAGGTAGCTTTGAGTCAATGGGGGAAGACACACGAGGAGTACTGTTTGTGTCAGGAGGAAGTCCATGAAATTTCTTTATATGGCTGGAATGCACCCAGCCTTTTCTCCCTTCGATCTTCACAGCTGTTCTGGTTGTCAGCAGGACCAACTCAGGAAGCCTCCACCTTGGCTCCAGTTGGGTTTTCCGATCAAAATTCCTGACGAGAACATAATCGCCGGGAATTACATCATGAGGTTTCACCTCGGTGTTGTCGGGAAAAGCTGCGACTACCTGTGAACGACAAGATTGTAGTGCAGACATCAAGGAAGCCAGGTAATCTGTCAGCATATTACAGTCAACATCAGTTATTTTACGGGGTATAGGCGTCCCCCACATATTCGGTGGTCTACCAAAGATCACCTCATAAGGTGATAGCCCTGTTCGAGAGTGTGCTACCATCCTCATGTAAAATAGCGCAACTGGTAAAGCTACTATCCAGTCCACACCTTTTTCCTGACATATTTTAGACAGTCTGATTTTTAAAAGTTGATTATGTCGTTCCACGAGACCTGCTGCCTCGGGGTGTCGGACACAGTGGAATTTCCACTGATATCCCAACAAAAGCGAGACATGTTTCATTAATTCGGATGAGAAAGGCTGGCCGTTATCTGAATATACAACACGTGGTAAACCGTACCGTGGGAAGAATTCTCGAACTAGCTGCTTGGCAGTAGTCGGGGCAGTGTAATCTGATACGGGATACGCCTCTGTCCAACGGGAGAGAGCGCAGACAACTACGAGAACATATTTGAATCCTCGACAACGTTCCATCTAAATATAATCCATCTGGAGGACTTCAAAAGGATGGTCAGGAGGCTGAAATCCACCCTGCTCTACGGGAACACTCTTTCCTGGATTAAACTGACAACATATCATACAGGTACGAACTTTTTGTTTAGCTGCTGCTCGTAAATGTTTGTTGAACCAAATGTGCTGAATGCTGTCTAGCATAGCCTTCTCTCCTAAATGTGCTGGACTGTGAACTGTAGCTATAATGGCTTGAACCATGGAATCAGGGAGAAACCATACAGATTTCTCCTTCGTCATCCATCCTTGATCTGTCTGGATCCCTCCTAGTTCAGTCCACTTCTTTATTTCTTCTGCTGTGGCATGTGTCTGTATGTCAATTACGTCAAGTGCGGGATCCTTAATTGTCATACACTGTGTTGGTGTCTGAACTATTGGCTTTGTCATGTCTAATGTGCGATTCTGAGCAGTCTGTTTAGCTGTTCTGTCAGCTAAATCATTGCCTTGAGAAATGGTATCAGTAACCTTCGTGTGTGCTTTACATTTCATAATCGATATAGCAGTGGGTAGATGTATTGCGTCTAACAAAGCATGAATGAGGGGTCCGTGCTGAATGTGGGCACCATGGGAGGTTAAATAACCTCTCTCTCGCCACAGCACGCCGAAGTCGTGTACAACTCCGAATGCATAACGTGAGTCAGTGTATACATTAACTTTCTTATTTGTGGCTTGAATACAGGCTTGTGTTAGAGCAATAAGTTCTGCTGCTTGGGCTGACAAAGTATCTATACAATTTGTCTCAATAACTTCAGTGTCTGTTGTGACTGCATACGCGGTCACTAAATCTCCTGTATTTGTTCTCATGCACGATCCGTCTACATACAACGTCAGGTCTGGATCTAACAATGGAACGTCTGTCAAGTCTTGTCTAGGTTTCGTCTTTATTTCAATGATTTCAACACAATCATGAGCTAGTGGGTCTGTTCCAATTACAGGTAATAGTGTAGCAGGATTCAATGTATTACACCGTCGGATCTCTATGTGTGGTTGAAACAATGTCAGTTCATAACCGGTAAGTCTTGCTATGGTCAAGTGTTGTGTTTGTGTTCGGTTCACAAGAACCTCTACTGCATGTGGTACTTGTACTGTCAATGGGTGTCCTAATACTATGGCATCGCTTTGTCTGATTGCTAAAGCTGTCGCTGCCACTGATTTCAGGCATGCAGGCAAAGCCTGAGCTACGGGATCTAATGTACTGGAAAAATAAGCACATGGCTTGCGTGATCCTGCTTGATCCTGAGTGAGTACTGACAAGGCAGTACCTTCGCGTTCTGTAACAAAGAGTGTAAAATGTTTGCTATAACATGGTGTTGCTAAAACAGGTGCTTGACATAAAGCTTCCTTTAGGCTTTCAAAAGCTTGTGTATGTTCCTGAGTCCAAGGGAGAACAGTCGATGTGGCTGCCTCCTGTGTGGTTAACTGAATGAGTGGTTTTGCTAGAAATGCGTACTGAGGGATCCACTGCCTACAATATGAAGTGAGGCCTATGAAAGCCCGCACCTCCTTTTGTGTCTGGGGTATTGACATGTTAGCAATTAACTGGATGCGATCTGGTGTAAGCTGCCTTCCCTCCTTGGACAGCGAGTGACCAAGATAAATAACTCGCTGGACACAGAATTGCAGCTTAGAAGGAGACACCTTGTGCCCCTTGTCGGCTAGGAAATGTAAAACTGTCAGAGAAGCTTTTTCACATTCTGGCTCGCTTCTCGCTGTGATCAGCAGATCATCGACATATTGAAGCAGTGCAGTATTGACTGGCATGTGGATACTGTCAAGTTCTCGTTTCAGTGCTTGGCTGTAGATGCTGGGGCTTTCTGTGAATCCTTGGGGAGCGCGTGAGAATTTAAAGCTGCGCCCATTTAAACTGAATCCGAACAAGTATTGGCTTTCCGGATCTATTGGGACGCTGAAAAAGGCATTCTTGAGATCGATTACAGTAAAGAATGTTGCTTCGGAATCAATTGCTGTCAACAATGATGATATATCAGGGACCACAGGGAATTGTGGTACAATGCACTTGTTTAGTTCACGCAAATCAATAACCAATCGGTACACTGGTGGGGCAGTAGGATCAGTTCGTTTAAGAATCGGAATTATCGGTGAATTACATACATTGGAGTCTGTTTCTACAACTACTCCCTGGGCAATCAGCTCATCAATGATTTTCAGCAAAGCCACTACAGCATCATGCGGTAACTTGTATTGTCGCATTCGTGGTAGTACCACTCCTGCTTTCAGTGTGACTCGATAGGGTGTAATGTTCATGCAGCCAACATCCGTAGGGCCTTGTGCCCATAGATGTACTGGTAAAGTCTGTAGTCGGGGATCCATGTCTCTAGACACATAGTGACCTTTAAAATCACGTAAAAACAACCTTACTCCTTCCGGGGAACAACATATTATGGCTCCTAGTGCTTTCAGAGTTTTAATTCCTAACAGATTTTCTGGGCATGATTTAGTAAGCAATAAATCTGTAGTTCGTGTCAAAGGTCCTATCGTAAGTGGTAGAGGCTGTGATACTTCATTAACAATAGGTTTTCCTGAAAAACCAAGGGAAACATTTTGAGAGCCTGAGAGGGGTGCCCCTGGAACTTCACTATGTTTTATGGTTGTTCGACTTGCCCCTGTATCGAGTAAGAATTTTCTATCTTGACCTAATAATTCACTATGTACATAAGGTCCTTCTTGATCTACAGGAATCTCGATAAGCGGTAAGTCAACTTCCCTCTCTAGGCTGGTTCATGCGTAACGCTGATACTCAGGGTATTCATACTGTGCAGTCTGATACATTTGTCGTGTTGTGGTTTGTGTGGCAGTAGCAGGCAACGGTGGTGCAGCTGGCACAAACTGTATGGGTTGCTGTGAGGCTGGCATGGACTGTTGTTGAACTGGCATGGACTGTCCATGCTGCATAGCTCCTTGTTCATTCTGATCTTGTCTAACTAATCGTGGTCTCTCCTTTGCAATACCTGTAGCTATATTACGTTTCAGGACTGGACAATCGTGTACATAATGGCCCAGTTGTTTACAGTAATTGCAGGTTCCCTTTACAGGAACTGCAGAATCACCAGAATGTGTCACACCCTTTTTGTGACCATCTGCTGGTACTGTCTGAGAAACTAGCATTTTCATTTTTGTATCCTTCATGCGTCTATGCTCGTGTTCTTGTTCATCCCTAATTCTATTGTGATGATACTGTAACATTTGTAGCATTTGCGACGGAGTGTTACTTTGCCAGGTACTCTCGAATTTCAATATTCTATTCTTTACTGGAGGCAATGCATTTTCCACTAATTTTGTCACAAATAAATGTGGATATGAGTCACTACTTGCTTTTATACCACTATTTATACCAAAACATTTTTCAAATCGAGCATAATAATCGCTTGTGTCTTCATCTTGCTTTTGTTTGCAGGCTGTGATTGCACCCCAATCTTCCTTTTTTGTAGTTAATAAACGTGGCAGTACCTGTACTAGTAAACCTGGTAACAGTTTAACTTTATCCCCGAGCCCTGAACCTGCAGTTCGGCCCCTTTCTTCCTCTGCTAATGCTGTCCAGTCTATCTTTTGGTCACCCACTTCCCACTCTTTTTCTTTCAGTTTTTCATAAATGCCAGCAGGCAAAAGCACCTTTAATATCGTCATAATATCAGGAAAGGTGTACTCTCCCATCAGTAACATGTCTTTAATTTCTCGGTGGAAACCCGCTGGGTCTTTGTCATGACTAGGTACTACTTTTTTCATTTCTAATAATTCCATTTTTGATATGGGTGTGTAAACAAATACACGGTGAAACTCATTGTCTTCGCCTTTTATTGGGTGCACTTCTCGTAGGGGATTTTGTCTATCCATATAGTACGGCGCTCTTTCTCTGCGGGGCAGCGAGAGAGAATCCGGACTTACAAAAAGGACATACTGCTTACGTGACACTAATATCTCTTTAATTAGCTTGTTACTAGAACCTCTCCATCTGTTCGTGAGTAGTTCCGTTAATATATCAGGTAAAGGACCAGGGTCAGCATGTTGGCTCTTATATAATATGAGGAGTTGCTGAATCATATAGATTCCAGCTAAACGTTGTTCATCTGTACTGAGATTAAAAAACGTGTGTGCTACGGTCTCATCACCGTATTTTTCAGGACTGTCAATCCAGTGAACGGCTGATCTGGCTAATTCTTGCTCATCCATGGAATCGAGGAGGTGGTAACCCCTTCGTTCTCGTAGTATTTTATCTGCGGCTTGAAACGAATGTTCAGGAGACTTCAGATTTATTATAGGCGTCGGATACGTTCTGCTATTATTTGGGCATACTGAGTGTATGGGATCAGAAAAACATCTAGCATTATCACAGGATCCTCCTCTGCCTACATAGGCTATGGTCTCTGACTGTCTTGCGGAATTCCCTGATTCGGACACTTCATCTTGCTCAAACTCGTCTGTTCCCAATCTTTCTTCATGAATACGCTCTATTTCTTTACGGATTTTTCGGCACATGGCTATTATACAATTTTGCTTATCGTGTCTCCCTTCTGATATATTCTGACTCCATCTTGTAAGAATAAGCATTGCATTCGGGTCTACCCCCGGGCGGTCTTGATTTCTGATCACACAGTTTATGAGGAAACGTAACAGTTCCCCCTGTATTTCTACTTTCTGGAATTCCATAGCTCTGTTAATACATCCTGGATCTCGTCCTGTTTGAACAAAATGATATATGTTATCTAGATGCGTAGTCATTCCTGGTAACCTTGCTAAATACTCTGCGGCTCGCCTGATACGTAATGATGCCAGGACCATTTCGTCCTCTTTACCAACCACCGGGTCATATCTACAATTTACAAGGAGTTCCTTAAGCGTACGTTCACTTACGAATTTAGGTGTACGTGAATGTGCTGACTCTTGAAAGACAAGTTTATTTATTCTAGGTGGTGTAAAGGTAATGCTAGCACCTCCCGTGGCCCCATCTGGGGCGTCGGGTGTGAATGGGTTCGTTGAACGTGACACAGCAACTATGGGTGTCGATACCTCTGTAGAGTCGACTGCGGAGACAGATGCGGAAACAGATGTGCTTGCCGAAGCTTGTGTCGGGACTTGCTGTTGCACGGGGACAGATACCTGATCCTGACGTTGAACCCCTACACCAGACGGTCTATGTGGTGCGGCGTTAGCATACTCGGGAGCTGCGTCGTCTAGATATGAGGAAAGAAAAACATCTTCTGCGGTTCTGGGATGCCCTTTTGGATGTACCTTAATTGGAAATAATGGGGGTGGCAAGTCTTTTGGCATCTCTGGAGCAGCCTTAGGTAGTCCTTCGGCTAGAAGGGGATACATACCATTCATAAGAGCATTTCTTTGTCTATTTACTTGTTCTGATTTCACTCGGATACCTTCCTTAATTAATAGATTTTCTTGAACTTTATTTGAACTTTCTTTACTCCTCTCTTCTTGTCTACGTGCTTTTTCTGTTCGTCTATGAGATTCTTTACGCCATAACTCAACAGCGTCTTTCTGTGATTGTCTGACCTTTCTTTTCCATAACTCTTCCTCCACTTTCATGATGCATTCTGCATCCCAGGTTCCCGCTACGGGCCACCTTTGACTTTCCGGCAATCCCTTGGTATAATCTACCCATAGATCAAGAAACAATATGGCATCTAAGCCATGCTTATGGTACATAAAATGCCCTGGAGTGTCCCTAGGAGGAATAGGAACTGCTTCTTCAAGCACCCCTTTTCTGGTAGTAATCTGTCTTAACTTCGAGAAGAGCGGCATATTGACAACTGATCTGATACTTACTCTTGAACTTACTTAATACGAAAAAAACCCCAATAATGAACAGTGTACAATGAACAATCATTCATACCACAATATGCAAGACATTTCTGAAAACATTAAACATTAAACATTTAACAATGACCGACAATGATGACAGTCTGCCTAACTAATCACCACGCTGAATTCTTGACAATAACTGCATACTTCGGAATACTTGATATACTGCTAAACAGTACATATACACTGCTAAACAGTGCAGACCGGATTTGTGTACCCAAATCCGTCTTGACCGGCACAACCTATGTGCGCGTCAACACGCCTCCCCGGCGATGGTACTCACCGAGTAGCTCCTTGAAACGGAAGGCCTCAGAGAATGGACAGGACTCGATGACTGCGGACAGCGGACCCTCTGGACATCGGGATTTCGAAATATCTGGTGGGCCTCTGTATACCTCGGATCTTGCTCTCTCAGCTAGGCTCTGGTCGGGATACTTCGCACTTCTCACCGCCTCGTCTGGGTTGATCGCAGCCTCAGTCGCCCCCGCTTGACCGGAGGGAGCTTACAGGAAATCCTGCTGGTACGCGTTTATGGTCCGTCCAGCTGTGGCAGGAGACCGGGCCTGCAACGCACCGCCGGCGCGTGAGATGAGAAAGTGTCCCTGTTCGGGCGCCATTATGTGGTAAATAAAATCTTCTTTACCGGACTGAATTTCATACGGAATCTTAAAATAAAGTAAAATAGCTCAAAATAACAAGAGGCAGAATCCGTGGTATAAGAGGTTTTCTAAATGGGCTTTATTCCACTCAAAATGGCCGACTCGAGTCGCGGCCTTCAGGTTCCGTCACCACGAGGGTTCAGGAAGTGAAGTACAATACTTTATTGACAGACATGCATTTTTATAATAAGTACATTACAATGAAACAAATGTAGAAGGCGTAACATTTGATAAGAAAAGTGACATAACAGGTACGTAATCGAAACTAGGCGTAATAAGGAATAAAAGAAACATGATTGGTTAGGATTATCAGACATAGGTGGATCTATAAGATAATACTTGGCATAGATGCGCGCGCAGCAGCATGACGTGTGAGTGACGTGCAACTAGGGGGTGAAGGGACTTGACATTTAGCTCTACATGTGGAGACGAGAAGTCTGGGGGGGTCAAGTCAACCTAATCCCAAATCATATCTAACATCCTATGTTTAAAGAACTATGTTATCCACAAGGAAGGACTCTCGGACAGAATCTAGTCTATACTGACTGTGTGCGTGCACAAACGCCTAAGTGTCTATATGAGAAGCGAGAGGCAGAAAACTTTCCATGGCAGCAGGGCTATGAATCACTTGCAGGAGGACGGAAAGGCTGAGTCCTTTGCTTGTGAGCTAAAGGAAATGTTTACCTAAATCACTAGACAGGAATGCATCGGCTGAAGAGCAAGATAGATAATTCGAAGGTGAAATACAGCTTCTTGGCAGGCAGGCGAAAACTGGCCGATGCAGGCACCGTTAGCTGCACAGGGAGTAGGACAAAGTTCATGGATACAGATACGAGCTCAAGCTGAAGCTGTCAGAGACAGAGAGCAGGGAAAGGCTTTGAGGACAGAATCGGGCCTACTTGCCTGAACTGTAAAAATGGAGTAACTTAGCCATATAAAGTCGGTGGCCTTTCATACTTAGGAATCGAATATCCAGCCCATTGATGGCGGATCTGACAGAGAACATGTCGACGGTAGACACACATATATTTGCGTTCTTAGAAACTGGAACTGGAGGGAACATACATGTATTTGTAACATGCATATAGAACCGTTGGGGTCCAAGATAGGGGACATAACTGATCAGGAAAATCCACATTTCCACACCAGGACCGAAGTTTGCAGAACGTGGCTCTCGACTGGGGTAGGAATCTAGTGCACTACGGAACATAGTTTGGAATGCTCGAGCTGACCCCTGGGAGCTGTAAGGAAGAACCAAATACGGAATACCCCTATCCATGGTATGTGGCATTAACCCACACACCCAACAGTTGGTAGTATTCATCACCAACTGATGCTGATGTAGGAGTTGAACGAAGGAGTTATTCATGAATTCCACACGTCTAACCTGTTCATGTTGGGGCAAAGGATGAAAGGAATGTGGAGAAACAGTGGTAATAGAACTTAGTTTAGGAGACAAAGTAGGTGAAATGGAAGGCAATAACGACTGTATCCCAAAATATACTCCACCCACCAATAGCATAGAAACAGTCAGAAACAGCAGGAATACCCGAAACAAAAAGCATTTTGTTCGTACAATCTTATGCAATTTTGATCTTTGCGCCGACATCCTTTCCACTTCCAACAGCTCAGAGAACGCCATCCTCTAAAAACCGTCCGTGTCATCCTTGACGCACTTCGTTCTGAGTAGAGATTATCAATTCCCAGGAGTTCCCAGGAATCGACAAAAAGTAACCGACCTAGTATCAGGAACCTGCTAAACAGAAGGAAGTACCCGCACGGCCCTACGGTCAACCCGGATGATAGGTTTTTTAAACAAACATCCAATTAATAAAAAAAAAAAGGTCTCTTAGCTGTAAAAAGTACACATGAAAAGGAACTCGAAAATCAGTAAAGGATGCAATTGTTCTTAATGTTCGTGGCTACAGTAAAGGACAATATAAATTCAAAAAAATTATTAGTCTTTGTCATGTGAACGAAAAAAATATCGACTTCTTCCAGGTCGAGTCTGCTCTTCAAATAATTGTTCAACTTGTGAAACAGTGTTCAGTCGATCAGATGACAATTCAGACCTTGAGTTCTCCAAAACTGACGATTCAACAGATGTGTCTGGCTGCAATGAATTGTTTCCTACAGGTTGAGCATCACTAAACGGCACGAAACATAGAGGGGTCTCGGTTTCCGTTGCCGCAATACCAGTCCTCACCCAATTGTCTGCCGGTGAAGGGATCGGAACCTTTTTGGTATGGGTGGCATGCGCCCAGTTCTTTCTGCCTTCCAACCGAACTGCAGTCCTTGTAGCCAGTAATACTTGGAAAGGACCCACAAATCTCGGCTCCAAGTTGCGTTTTCTACCAAAATTGCGGGTGACAACCCAGTCACCCGGTTGGAGCCGATGTCCAGGACCCTTTGTCTGTGCCGGTAGAGCTTCAAAGACCTGTTGATGAATTAACCTCAGTTTAGCAGTCAGATCATGAAGATAATCAATTGACATTGGATACTCAAGACTATCAAAGGCCTTAGGCCTCGGGACTCCCCAAATGTTTGCAGGGCGGCCGAACACAATCTCATATGGGTTAAGCCCTACTCGAGAGTGCACCCTAGTCGATAAGAGAGCCAGAGGCAAGGCATCAGGCCAAGACAGACCAGTCGTAGCTTGTATCTTCGCAAGTTTCAGTTTCAAAGTACCATTGTACCCTTCAACCAAACCCGCTGCCTGGGGATGATTGGCGCTATGGAATTTCTGTCGAATTCCAAGACCCTTACACACACTCTGCATCACGCTTCCCACAAACTCACTTCCGTTATCTGACCACACAATCCGTGGCATTCCATACCGAGGAAAGTATTCCTTCAGTAGGACTTTCGCTGTGGACAGGGCAGTATTATCCTTAAGAGGATAGGCCTCGATCCATCTAGAGAACGTACAAACCACAACTAAAACATACTTCAAGTTATTGCATCTCTCCATGTGGATGAAATCCAGTTGGATAACCTCAAAGGGACATGTAGGAGGAGCAAAATGGCCGGGTGGAGTGGGGGTGCCCTTGCCAGGATTATGCATCAAACACACCATACAATTCTTAACCACTCTTTCAGCACATTTAGCAATACCAACATTCTTCCATACAGGGGACAACAACTTACATATACCTTTCGCACTAATATGTGACAAACCGTGGGCCATAGTCACAACGGCTAGTACATATGCATCCGGTAACATCCACCTCTGACATTCTGACAAGTCAACCCAACATCCATGCATGTCTAACTTTCCCGTGCTTTCTTTCCACTTGGTCTTCTCAGTTTCAGTGGCCTCATCCTGAATTGCTTTCACGCTCTCAGTGTCTTCACACATACCAGTCTCCGTCGGCCACCTCACTGAACTCGTAACATACATTCGGGTCGCAAGATTCTTAGCCGTTTCCTTAGCAATCTCATCCGCAAATGCATTACCACGACCAACATCATCCGTAACCTTTCGATGCGCACTACATTTAATGATTGCCACCTGTTTAGGCAATGTAAGTGCATCCAAAAGATCGTTTACGAGCTGTCCGTGTTGGATCTTCGTACCATGCGATGTCATAAATCCTCTTTCTCTCCACAATCGACCAAAGCTATGTGCAACGCCAAACGCATATTGACTATCAGTAAACACATTAACTCGCTTTCCCTTAGATAAAACACACGCTCGTCAACGCAATCAACTCTGCCGCTTGCGCTGAATTCTGACTCAATCTCGCAGTTTCCACAACCGTACTCAACGTCACTACAGCATACGCAGTCGTCACATCACCATTCGGCAACTTAAAACATGAACCATCAACATACAAAGTGCCATCGGGGTCTATCAATGGAGTGTTTTTCAAGTCAACACGACCCTTCGTTTCTTCCTCAGTTCGTAAATAGCAATCATGTGGTGGTGCATCGTTTGATTCCATATTAGTCGGCAACAATGTCGCCGGATTCAGCACATTACAACGCTTGATCTGTATATGACTTGCCAAAAGTGTCAACTCATAACCGGACAACCTTGCACTTGTCAGATCTTGAGTTTTTGTACGATTCAGGAGAGTGTCAACTGCATGCGGAACCATCACTGTGAGCATATTATCCATGACCAGACCTGCGGATTGTCGAATAGACACCGCAGCTGCCGCTGTCGCTCTCAAGCAACTCAGCAACGCTCTAGCTACCGGGTCTAAGGTCGAGGAAAAATATGCACATGGACGCTGCTTACCACCAAATTGTTGCGTCAAAACACTCAACGCACAACCTTCTCTCTCATGAACGTATAGTGTAAATGGTTTACTGTAATCGGGAGTACCTAACACAGGAGCCGAACACAACGCATCACGCAGTTCAGAAAATCTTTTCTGACATTCTTCCGTCCATGGCAAAGGAGTCGAAACATCCTTGCACGTGAGAGCTATCAATGGCTTCGCTAACAGTGAAAAGTTCGGAATCCACTGTCTGCAGTATGACGCGATACCTAGAAAGGCACGCACATCCCTCTGAGTTGTTGGCACAGTCATTCGAGCGATCGCTGCAATTCTTTCTGGGGTCAACCTTCTTCCCTCCTTTGACAATAAGTGACCTAGATAGGTTACTTCTTGACAACAATATTGTAGTTTAGAAGGTGACACTTTGTGATGTAAGTCACATAGATGCTGTAACAGTGATACTGTAGCAGTTTTGCAAACCTGTTCAGTGTCAGCAGCTACCAACAGATCATCAACGTACTGAATCAAGGCCGCACCAGCCGGTAACACAAACGCATCAAGTTGACTCTTAAGAGCTTGGCTGTAGATCGATGGACTCTCACAGTAGCCCTGAGGTGCGCGTTTAAACCTGAAGCTGCGACCACCTAATGAGAAACCGAATAGATCTCTGCTTTCCTCAGCAATCGGAATGCTAAAGAAAGCATTCTTCAGATCGATTACCGAGAACCATGATGCAGAAGCTGGAATCAAAGTCAGCAAGGCTGTAATGTCAGGTACCACGGGAAACTGCGGAATTACAATCTTATTTACCTCTCTTAAATCAATAACAAAACGATACACAGGAGGCTTGGATGGATCAGTTTGTTTCAAAATAGGTAACACAGGACTATTACACACGTTACCCCGAGTTTCTTCGATGACATCTTTATCGATCAAATCGTAAATGATCGCTAACAGTGCTCGTTCTCCATCAAGAGAGATACGATACTGGGGAATGCGTGGTAATCGCACGTTCGATTTCAATTAAACAGCATAAGGTGGTATATCCAGCAGGCCCACGTCATTGGGACCTGTTGCCCACAAAGACTCAGGAAGAGAACTCAATTCCGGTGGGAGCTTATCAGTTAACAAATACATAAGAGAGATCACTCTCTGACCCAACGTAAGCTCCACTCCCGCAGGAGAACAGTACAAAGTCGCGTATAACCGCTTCAACAAATCCAGGCCCAAAAGATTCTCACCACAACCAGTAGTCAAAATCAAAGGAGCTTCTAACTCACGAGACCCAATTGTAAGGGGCAAAGGGCTAGAAACTGGATTGCTAACGGGGGCGCCAGAGAATCCAACGGAAACATTCGTTAAGCCAGACAAAGGCGCGCCAGGGAGTTTCGAATGCATGATGGAACTTTTCGCTGCACCAGTGTCCAACAGAAAAGGCTCAACTACGCCCAATGTGGCAACTGCAACGTAAGGCCCTCTCTGATCAACCGGAACTGATACTACTCCCTCTCTTCGTCTATGGCTGTCCTAGTAATTACCATCAGCATCAACATCATGCTCAACATAATAGTCGTCCACATGATACTGTGCAGATCTACCAGACGATGAATCGCGCCGATCAAAGCAATTTTGCGAGTCTGATGAAGTGGCAAAACGCTCACTCTGATTCTGAGGAACACCGCGACCTCTACCGCGTGATGCTTGTTGAGGACCACTACGACCTCCTCGAGCCGAAACACCATTGTTTCGGTCACGCAAAACCGGACAATTAAACTTCAGATGGCCCTCACCCCTACAATATGCGCATTGATTATACCCCAGCATAGATCGTGGTGTAGAGGAGTCAGTACGCGACTGCGACCTAGAAAACTGTGATTGCAATCGATTTTGCTGTTGCGAGTCATTTTGATTCGAGCGCGGAGGATACGCTTGCTGCAATAAGACCTTAGTTTTAAGATCCTTTGTTTTCTTATCTGCACGTTCGCTTTCTTCTTTCTCTCTATTTTCGTAGTATTGGGCCGTGGCTAATATTTGAGCAGTGGTAGAAACGGCCCACGAACTTTCAGAATTCTTCAATTTGTTGCTTAGTTCAGGCAACAAATTCGATACAAATTTATCAACAAACAGTCGCTGACCTCCCTCAGTGCTCATATCCTGACCACTGTGATCGATGAATGCCTCCTCAAATCTCGTAAAGAAATCGGAGACACTCTCTCCCTTCTTTTGTTTGCACGCAGACAGTTTGTCCCAGTTAACTCTTATTGCTGGCATAAGCGTCTTCATAAGTGTAATTATCCTCTGGGGCAGATTCTCAATGATCTGTTCAGGTTTAGACCCACCAACTTGTCGTCCGTCAGCCGCCGCAAGAGCAGCCCAATCACCGCCCAACTCAGCTGCGTGATTCTCTTGACGGATTTTCGCCCAAATCGGTTGAGGTACTACATTACCGAACAACATGTCAATATCGGCGAGGTTCATAACAGTAGCATCCACTAATTGGGATAACTCCTTATAATAACCTGACGGATTTTTGCGGGGGTCAGGCAAAGTTTGCTTCACCTGCAAAACTTCCGATCGCTTCCATGGGAGGTGTATCCAAACTCTCTGAAAGTGTGGTGGAATAACAGGATTAGCAGCTGGATCACCTGGCATCCACACTGGGGGAACTTCCCGCATAGGATACTGACCAGGTTGTGCCATCCGCTCCTCAGTTTCGTCCTTAAACAATGCTCGAGGTTGTACTGTAGATCGAAAAGATAACAAACGCTCTAAAGCACGTCGGACATTACCACCCACAATCATACCATTCGAAAACTGATTCTGAAGTTCAGTCATCTCGGGCGGTACATTGTCTACCTCATCATTATCCCACTCTTCTCTCAAGGACTTACACATTTCCTCGAACACGAATCTTTGTGTGGGCTCATTAAACTGAGAAAATGTTTCGAAAACTATACGCGAAGTGTACTTAGCAGGATGCCTAATCCATTTACGCGCCATTTTCACTAATGTCTCACTTTCTCTATCATCAGGAATTTGACTGCGCCTCTGAGAGACATCAGAAAGATCGGACCCAAGTATTGGCCCAAAAAGTGGAGAATAGAGATTAGCAACAGCATTAGGTATACGACTACGAACAGAAGGGGAAGAAGAAAGAAGTACAGGAGCAACAACATTAGGAGTAAACGTAGAAACAGTAGCAGTAGTCGCGATAGCAGGAGTAGTAGTCTGATGAGGTACAGGCAAAGGAGCAGTAGGAAGAAGAGCGGGTAAAGGAGTAGGGACAATTCGGGGCACAAGGGGATTCGGAAGAACAGGAGGAACGACAGGCTGACCAGCAGCCGCCAGAACAACAGGTTGAGGAACAGGAGGAATCACAGGAACCATAGTATCTTGTGCATAGGGAGGTGGTGATTTCAATAGATAAGACAATAATGGATCCTCTACCGCTTCTTCTCCCTTCTTATCAGAACTAGACGGTAAAACCGGATAACATTTATCCACCGCCATATGATGCAGTCTAGCAAAAACTTCCTGTTCCTTCTCGTCTTTGTCTCTCTGATACTGTTCTGCATTTCGCATTACCGTAATAATACCTTCTCTCTTATTTTTCTTAAACTGTTTAATTTCTTTCTGTTTGGCCTCTTTACGCCATAAACGAAAGGAATCAAACATGGCCGGCCTAGCCTTCTTTTGAAACAATTTAGCTTCAAGATTATCTAATATTGCAGTTTCGAAACTACCATGTGGTGGCCAACTAAGAACACCATCATTTTTAGTGTAACGAATCCAATATTCATTATATACGATAGGACCTACTCCGTGGCGACTATAGAGCTCATAAATTGGAGTTCCAACTGGAGGTATCGGACATGAATCCTCCAGCCGGGAATCCGTGCTGCAACACTTAAGGAAACCAAACAAAGTACTATGGCCAGGCATCGTGCACACTAACCGAGTTTACAAACTTCAAGGGCTATCGAATTACGATGTCCTCGCAAAAAAAATGCAAGACCCTCGGTTTTTGGCGATTGCAATTGTCAAATAAAACCCAACAACTAAGAACCAACAACTAAGAACCATAAATGCAATGGAACCATGCAAACAACCAAGTTTTAACCAAGTTACAAAAAATACAAAGTAACCGTCCCAAAAAGGAACTGCAAAACCATGGACTCTGGGAGCGACCCACAAATACTTAACTGAAAGAGCAATGGCGTCACCAGGAAGGCCCGTCTATCGTCTCGCCGTACAAAGGACTACGCCAGGCGCCAAAACAGGTCGACAGTCAGGGCATCAGTCCGTCGCAGCCGTCAGGAGGCGGGAATCTTCGCGGGAAAAGTCTTCGGACCACTTATTTCGACAACTGGATCGATGAAGCGGGGTGCACCTTCCCTCGGAGATTTCACACGAAGTTCCTCACGATCGTCGGGCTTTTTTATTTATTTATAGGTTTATATCGCGATAGACTCGACTCCCGAAGGAGTATCTCCGCGCCGTTGGTCGACCATCCTACAGTAAAAGAGGGCTAAGCAGTATGTCATAATAGTTAGTTCTGAAATAGGTATGTTTTTAATTGCTTCCTAAAAGGGAAATAATAATCACAAAGTCTTAAGGATAATGGGAGGTTATTCCAAAGAGTAGGCCCAGCAACTGAAAGGGCTCTAGCTCCCTGTCTTGTTCTTTTTACTCTGGGTACACACAGCAAAGCCTGTGCACTGGATCTCAGAGGACGCAATGTTACATAAGGGGAGAATTTCTGAGACAGATATGCAGGGCCCAACCCATGCAGGCATTTGTGTATAACACAACAGACTTTAAACTTCACCCTTTGTCTGATGGATAGCCAGTGAAGCTTCGTTAACAGAGGTTTGGAGGGAGTGCGAGGGGGCTGATTTAGGACAAGGCGAGCAGCAGTATTCTGGACCACCTGGAGTCTAGAAATTACTCCCTCATTTGCTGCCAATAGTAACCCATTACAATAGTCCAATCGACTCATTACTAAAGCCTGCACCAAAGTCTTTCTAGCAGAATCTGGCAGCAAAGGGAAGACTTTCCGTAACAAACCAATAATGTGGAAACAAGAGCCCACCACTTGGTTGCCATGATGTTTTAGGGATAACTCCTGATCCAATCTGACCCCGAGATTTTTCACTACGTGTTTGGGTTCAGGGACTGGACCCAGATCTTGAGGCCACCAATCCGGTGACCACAGGAGTTTAGCCTCCCCGAATAGCATCACTTCCGTCTTTGCCACATTGCATTGCAGGAAGTTAGATGCCATCCAGTGAGCCACTGCTTTCATTCCCCGGGAAAAGTTGTTTGGACCGGTACCGCTGATGTCGCCCCACGTTGGGCGCCAACTGAAGGACTAGGCTATTCTAAGGCCCAGCGGTGCCAGGGGACAACACCTGAAACCTTCGTGGGTTACCTGTTCCGGCGTACAAAACACAGAGACACGGGACACTTCCTGCGGCGTCAAAGATCAGTATTTATTTACTGCAGGGATACAGAAATCGCAAGAAGTACACAACGTGTAGGTTCTGAGAGACTGCTTCAAATTGCAAAAGTGGATCGCTCCTTTTATACACATTTTCGTCATTGAACAACATAGCGAACAAAAGGTTACAACTCAGTTCCCACAGTAAACTTCAAAAAGGGTCGTATTCATGTTTATAGAAACCCGGAACATAATTACAGCAGCATTGCCGGTTCCCAACTGTGAAAGCACGTTATCCCCACATTAAGCACATTCCGTCTGACTGTAAACGAATTAGGAGAAGGGACAGAAACAGGTGCAAAAGAAAAACAAGGATGGACAACAGATTGAAAAAGAGTGTAGGGAGCCATATCGGAAACATGATTGCAGGATCAAAGGATTCGTGCCTAATGCATGCACGACTGAAACAATAGACTAGTATGACAAGATGAGCCTCGAGCGGAGCCATCTGCCTTTACAGTGTCACCCCCCTCATCATAAAGACACCCTCAAAGGAACACGTGTCCTCCGCGAAAGCCTGGGAATCCGAGGGTCATGAAGCGGACAGTGTCCGTTCGCTGACTACTTGAGGGCAAGAGACAAAATGGATGCCGTATCTAAAATGGAACCCAAGGGTTCAGATGGACATACCCAGGAATGAGACGAACCATACATAGCAGCATAGCGAAAACGCGTACACCCACTAAACTCGTCATTTGCGGTTCGTAGATACCAAACTCGTCCATATTCGGACACACACAAAAATGTCATTACGATTCTCACGGAACCTCACTAGTTTGAAGGTTATTTTTTCGCACTTACTGGATTCCCCAGAACCATTGGTCCTGGCAGGGGATTTTAATACTGTTTTAAATCCCACATTGGATAAGACCCCAACTAACAGGGCTGTGGTCTTTTCCAAATCCCGGCAGTATCTGCTTGGGGCCATGAGACAGTTTACTCTATCAGACATTTGGAAAGAGAGATCAGGGCAGCAGCGAGGGGTGTCTTATCAAAATTTTAAATATAGACATCAGTCAAGAATCTATTTCGTTTTGGTCAGCTATTCATTAAGGAGTCTGGTTAAAAATATAGTTTACTTGGCTCCTCATCTTTCGGACCAATCTGGCGTTCTCCTGGTTCTGAAATGCCAAGCACCTAGTCCAATTAGGACCTGGTCCTTTAATCGAGCCATACTCTTGGAGGAGGAAGAAGCTTCTCTCTCACGAGAGGTGGCATGGTTTCTGGAGGTGAAAGTTGGCACTGCTTTAATAACCTCAGTCTGAGACACTATCAAAGCTTTCCTACGTGCCCAAATTACTAATAGATCCTGCTATAGGAACAAAAAAAATAAGGAAGAGATCACTGGTATTGAAGCCAGGTTGAAGGATGCAGAGGTGGATCTCTCAGTTCCTGTACCCCCTGAAATCCTGCAGGAAAAGCGAGATAAGGTCAGCAGCCTGAAAGCCCAGCTTGAAAACATTCTGAAGACTAGACTTATTCGAAGGTGGGAAGCCAGCAAGATCTCCCATTTCGAATATGGTGAAGGAGCAGGTAAACTCCTTCCTTGGAAGAGTAAATCAGACCGAGCAAGACAGAAATGAGAGGGGCATTTTAGCCACCGATGACGAAATCCGGGATGCCTTCTAGGCCTTTTTTCACTACATCTATCAGGAGGATGGCAATGTAGATAGCCGGAGTGCTCCGAGCTGACTCGCAGATATCTCGCTTCCCTCTCTTAGTTTAGAGCAACAACTATACATGGACAGGGACTTTTCCTGCGCGGAAGTAAGGGAGGTTATCTTTAATAGTAAGAACAGTAGGGCCGCAGGGCCAGATGCCTTACCTTCTGAGATCTATAAAGTAATAGGGGAACAGGTTATTCCTATTACGACCAAACTCTTCAATCAGATCTTGCAAAAAGGCCTGCCCCCATCCCCCGATTCATGGAATGAGGCCACTATAGTTTTAATTCTGAAACCAGGGAAAGCGGCATCCAATTGTGGGTCTCATAGACCCATATCTTTATTGAATGCCGATTATAAAATCTTTACCTCTATAATGGCAGCGCGTCTGGGTACAGTGGTGGGGGACATCCTGCATTCAGACCAGAAGGGCTTTGTGAAAGGGCACCAGATATCGCACCTAATTTACGATCTAATCGGGGCAATAGATCTGGCGTCCGCATATTCCATCCCTTTAGCAGCTATGACTTTAGACGCCACCAAGGCCTTCGACAGGGCAAATTGGCTATACCTGTCGGAGGTCTTGGAAAAATGTAATCTTGGCGAGAAGTTTTGCCGTACAATACAATCCATATATAGGAGCCCCACAGCTTGACTTCTGGTAAACAGCTGTGTTATGGCACCCTTCAATATATCTAGGGGTACTAGACAGGGCAGCTCACTCTCCCCTCTCCTTTTTGACCTATATATTGAGCAGTTTGCTCAACGGCTTAGAGAGGACGTTAACATCCAGCCTTTTAGGTATGGAGAGTGGGAGAGGAAGTTAGCCCTGTATGCCGATGATATCTTGATTTTTACTGCCGACTTAGATAAGGCATTTCCAGCAGTCATCAGTCAAGCCCAGGAGTTTGGAGTGGTGTCGGGGTATGAAATTAATGCTGCCAAAACAGAGGTAATGGTCTGGAATCAGGTGGTTAACCAGTATCAGCACCAGATAAGCCCCAAAATGAAATATCTAGGAGTCAATATAGTGCAAGATATAGCCAAGATTGCGGAGTCAAATTTGACTGTAGTGGCGAGAGAATGTGTGAAGCTTATGAAGACTTGGGCCTCGCTCCCCCTATTATTGGTAGGGTCAACTTGGCTAAAATGTCGATACTTCCAAAAATTACTTTCCTTTTTAATTGCATCCCACTTTATTTTGAAAAATCACAAATTGATAAAATTCAGAGGGATATCAATTATTTTGGTTTGGGGGTAAACATTCTCACGATTAGCCTGGAAAAAGCTGAGACTCCGAAGGGAGAAGGGGGCCTTACCCTGCCTGACGTTCAGCTTTATGCATGGGCTTTCCAACTCTCCCACTCTCGCATGCTATTAAAAATGCCCGTTAATGTTGGGGTTGGAGGGTTGTTTTTAGCAATGCTTCAGGGCGCACATTTACCGGTGGAGGGTTTTTTGTTTAAATTCGAGGATGTTAAGTTCTTCAAAAAAGTTAGGATTAAGGTTTTGCAGGGTCTGGGTAAAACTTGGGCAAACCTGAGGAGGTCGGTTACTCTTGGTTACTTCTCCAACATGACCCCTTTATGGGACTCTCCCGGTGGGCCAGAGTGTCTGAGGGACAGTTTAGCGACGCCGTTAAGGGAATCTGGCTTGGCGGTTTGGGGGGGATCTGATCTCAGATGGCACTTTTGCAACATGGGAACAACTTAGGGAGAGGGTAGGGCCAGGTCTCTCTAGATTTAAATATCTGCAGCTGGCTAGTTGGGTTCAGGCTCAGTTACAAACAACCAAGGGGGGCTTATTAGGGAGAGGTAACGACTTAGAGTACAATCTTGTGACCAGACCCCGTGGGAAGAAAGAAGTCTCCTTTTGGTATCAGGCAATTTTGGAAGCAGAGGACGGAGAGTTTAATCTCGCGGAGGAATTATGGGGTCGTTTCTTACCAGGTCAAGAATGCGACTCTTTATGGCAATCTTCGTGCAAACGCCTGTATCACACAGAAAAGCCGGCGTGGTTGAAAAGGAACCATCTGTTCACCATCCACAGGGTTTACTTTACTCCGCTGAAGCTCTCTAAAAATCAATAAAGAGCTGCCTGTATGCTGTAAGAAATGCGGTTTGGCCTTGGCTTCCGACATCCACATGTTTAAAGAGTGCCCAGCGCTGATTTCCTTTTGGGATAGTGTAGGCAAATGTTTGTCGGACATAATAGGAATCGCGGTTACTAGGGATTTTCCCCTGATTTTCTTTGGACTTCAAGACAATGTTAGAGGTCCTGCAAGATTGCTAATTTTTTATGCTGTGCTCCTGGCTAGGAGACAAATATGCAAGAAATGGACAGATCCTACCCCTTCTTCCTTTTTTGACTGGCAATCTTCTGTTCTGGCGACTTCCAAGTTGGACTTAATGAGAACAGGAAGCAAAAAGAAGAGAACATTCTGGAATATACTGGAAGGAAATGGGACCCGCCGTTGAGAGGATGTTTTTTTTTTCCCCCCTCTCCTGGGTCCTATGATTAATGCTGCCTGAATACTCTAAGGGTCAGGTCGGGAACACCCCCCCAGTATGGGGTGGAGGCCCTAAGACAAGGCCATCGAGCCCTAGAAGCTCGCAATATAGAGTTATCTCAGTGGGTGCTTTGATGTACACTTCAGCAAGTCTTAGTGCCGGTAGGTGGGCGATTTTAATCTATAGCCGCCTACGCCTCTCAGCTTGCTGAGTGTGGGCATGGACTGCTTGAATGTGCATTCAAAGGGAGATTGGCGGTAAACGAGCACAAAAAAAAAAATCAAAAGAAAATCCATTGATACTATGTTCCAAGTCCTGGGTGGAACAGGTTAAGTCCTCAAAAGGCCCACAGGAGTAACATGGTAACTCAATTAAGGATCAGAACATCTCTATATGTACTGTTTTACATCAGCAAACAAACTTGACCACCAAAAATATTTCCTGACTACTGGCCATGTTTGACCTATTGCAGGATGGCCTGCAGCTTTAGAGACAAGAAGCCAACTCCAAGCCTGCCATCTTAATTGAACTGATGGCAAATACATACCCTTCCCTTCATAAAGTAATCCATCTCCCATATGTATCTTCCTGTTCTTGAGCCAAACCACCTTATCTCCAAATTGTGTTTTGGTACGTACTTTTGTTAAAAAGGAGTCCACATTTATTAAAGCTATAGAACCACTGAAAACTTTGAACACAAAATAATGTTAGATCGCGTATCTGCTTCTCATTTTCAGGTTGAGGTAATCAAGACAAGGTTTTGGTATTTCCATTATTAGGACCTGGTCCATATGTACCTAAATAACTTTCTTTGCTTAATTCTCTGTGTTATGTTGGCAGGTGAGAACTTGTTTAAGTCTCTGATAAAATAATATAGGTCCAGAAAGAGTTTTCCCAGATAATTTCCTGGTCCATATGTACCTAACCAATCAGGTGCTGCCCTGCCCTCCCCCCACTCTCCCACAACCCCACCCTAAGATGAGCTCTTTGATCATTAGGGCACTGAGCTTAAGTTTTCATATTTTTTTACCACCAAAAGATATTCAGGACAAATTTGTGTCTCTTTTTTCCCCTCACATGGTAGGACTTCTAAAGGTAACTAAGGTTTGTGGATTTCCCTCGAGCGAACCAAGAAAAGTGTTGTGCAAGAAAGAGTGTGGTCTGTTTTCCAAAAATTAAATCAACAAAAGGTTTGCTGTGCTAAGATCATAGTCTTCCCAGCTTTCAAGAACAAGCATAGTTGTAAAAAAAATGTTTTCTAAGTGATGGTCAATTTTTCCTATTTTTTGTGATTTCAGTCTACTTGCAGTTAGTGGTGGAAACAGGTGTGAAACCCATGGGTGAACCGAGAAAGCTATACATCTATGACAAGAAGACAAAAGTATGGATTCAGCAAGGGGGCCACTTGTGTATATTGCTAATGTTTATTTTGATCCCACATCTGACAAAAGTCTAACCCTTTTCTCAAAAGCAATTCAGAGGCAACCTCTGTGATGGAATCCATACTAACTCTGAATCCAATGCCAAAGAAAGCCCCAGTTGTGTGGCTTTTATTGACTGACAACCTCGTTGAACTGTGATGTCAAGATCTCCACAAAGATCATCACAGACAGACAGACGTATGCATGACCATCATTGGTGGTATCCTCTCATTAAATATAGGCAAATAGGCGAAGAGGGCTACACTAGATTAGCCTACTAATCAACAAGGTTACCCGTAATTACAGTCACATGCTCCTACTCTTAGTCGATGCAGAAAAGGCATTTGCTATAGTAGATTGAACACTTATTTTTGGAGTTGGGGGAGGGGGGTAAATCAGGCTTAGGGCCAAGAATGATCTCCTTCATAAAGACCAATGTAAAATGCCCCTCTACTAAGCTAATGGCAAGGCAACAAATGTCCAAGTCAATAATATAATCCAGACAGACAAGACAGGGCTATCTCATATCCTCTGGTGTTGCCTCGCAATGAAAAATGCAAGGAAACTCGGGCCATTAAAGGTCTACACATGCAATTGGCCCTCATAAAAAGGGCCCTCTTCACACAGCTGATATTTTGTGGTTCCTGGCCGAGCTGAAGTCATCAGCTCTGGCCAGATAGCTGAACTCCAGAAGTTTAAGGAAGTTTCTTTATTTAAGGTTGCTTAGCATACGTTCAGTCATATGGAAGTCGCTGTCAAACAAGCAAAGATTTGAGAGATTTTACAAAGACAAGGTCCCAAACAGGTACAGAATACCTGTGAGAAGTTCTACCCCCCTCAGCCCCCAAGGATTTCTATCACGAAAACAGTCTCCCAATCCTGTGTGACACCTGTTCAAGGACCTCTATAGATAGGGTAAGTTAGACATTTCCAGGATCAGAAGGGTTAATTGCATCAAGTTGAACTTTATACCTCGATGACTTTATGTCACCACAGTTCTCCCTGTGAGGGATACGTGTCTCAGAAGTTGGTAGATTTATTTTAGCAATACAACTAGCTCCAGCCCTGCCATGGGTAACACTACCCAATGGCAGACCCTTGTGGCCACTGGAGCAAAAATGTGTAAGACACCCACAAGTGAACACATATGGATGTCCCCTAAAACCTACAAATTTCAGGGACACCTTCTACAGTTGAATCTGATCACCTCAATCATTGGAACAAAACAGTGCAAAGTTATCACGTGACTAGCTTACCATCCTCTCTGACAGCGATCGTACACAACCCAGACTACCCTGTGGTATGACAGATGGCGGGTATTTGTAATGGGCTCTTAGCTACCACCCTCCGTTAGGAGCAGTGTACAATAATGAAGCTTGCATGACACGGTACAACAGGGGGCAAATATGGATATCAAAGCCATTTAAGATCTACTGAAGCAAGGTTCTATATAGTAGACGGTTTCCCACTTGTATCTCTTATTAGAGATGAGTCGACCTTACCAAACATTGACTTACATTAAGCAGTGGTCAACAGACCTTCAAGCAGACATCTTGGAAACTCTCAGATCCTTATTTGGCAGAGGGCAGATAAATCATCTTTGGGTACACAGTTCAAGGAAAATACATACAATGTGATCTGTGTTGGTAAGTAATGTCAGTCTGATTGAAGGAAATTTTGTTGGTCCTAATGTATGTTAGGAGGTTTTAGGGGGCATATGCCCGTATCCACATGTGTGGTATCAAAGGATTTTGAAGAGATTCTTTCCCCGATTAAAGACATCACCAACGCCAAAGACAGTTGCCACCAGATCCACTGAGTTTCATTAGGGGACGTAGAGGGGGAAGGCTAATACTTATTCTCCTCCGATATCCTAAGCTTGATGTACATCATTGATTGCTAAGATTCCCATATTTATTTCAAGCTGTAGCTCATATGTTATGTTTTAAATAAGCTAAGACAATCAATTTGAACTGAGGAATATATATTAAGCGAAACGAATCTTTTCATGATTTCCAAAACATGCCAAGGGACTTGTATGTGTATATAACAATGTCAGACCTACACACAAACTGAAACCATTAACTGCCATAAATTCACCAAGGATCTTTTTCTTGATCACTGGTATGTGTAAAGATTGAACACGCGTAATGTCCAGATAGTTTCTCAGAGTTTCTGAATCTAAAAGTCCTAAAATATTCTTTTGAGATCTTAAGAGGGGACCAGTATAAACTGTGGATTGTAAAAAAGTGGTTCTTCCTGAGTGCAGCAGATTTTATTAGTGGGTAAAGAGTGTCTATGGATACTTGCCATATCTCATCCAACTCCTCGCTCAGCAAGTATTTATTCCAGACTTGATTTGGCTTCTTCATCTTAATGTCTGCTGCGGAGAGAAAATGGTTGTACCATAGAGCCACTTCTTTTTTCCTCAATGTGGGGATTTGTAAATCATTTTCTATTGAGAGTTCAACCGGAGAGGGCCAGCTTTGTGCCTTACTCCATGAGGGGATCTGGTAGAATTTAAACCTTGAAAGGGCACCGCCGGTGATGGCGTTCCAGTATTCCCAAGGATGACATTCACTAGCCTGCATAATGTCTTTCCAATGCGTGACTCCAGCCTCAATCAAAGGACGAGCTAGAGCATCTAATAGATAGTCTGGAGTACCAGGGGAATCCCACACCGGGGCCCAGTCACTATAGTAAGAAAGTCCGAAACATCCTCGACAGGTCGACCAAAGCTTGGCCGCCGCACGCAAAGTCTTCAGACGTACTTTCTTTAAAAATTTGAGGGACCCAAATTTGTACATAAACCCAGATTCCGCTATACCTACTAGCATAACATGCTCCCGGTTAATGTGTCATCCGGCGTTTGCAAAAGCATCCTACATTTTTTAGTTGATAGGCCCATGAATACAATTGTAAATCCGGCAAACCCATACCTCCACTCTGAAGTTTACGTCTGAGTTTTTTCCAAGAGAGCCGAATTCCTTTACTTGCCCAAATAAAGGAAGAGATCTTACCCTGAATTTTGAGCAGGTCTGCCCTTGCAAATTCCAGCGGTATGTTATTAAATAAGTAGGTATATTTTGGGAGTATGCACATTTTAACGAGGTTAACTCTACCAAAATGGGAAAGTGGGATACTCTGCCACCTCTTTAATAAGACATCCACCTCTTTAGAAACCTTGTCTAGATTCACTTTTGGAATATTAGCAGGATTTTGGGTGATTATGACTCCGAGATATCTGAGCTGTTTTGCAAAGATGTTCCTATGATCGGGGATGTTCCAGGCCATGATCTCGGTTTTATCTTCATTAATCTCATATCCTGCGAGATTCCCAAAAAGCTGAGCTTCAAACAAAAGTTCTGAGAGAGTGACCTCAACATTCGAAGAAAATAAGACTAGGTCGTCTGCATAAAGGGCTAGCTTCCTTTCAAACCCGTTCGATACAAAAGGGGCTATCTTCATATTCTGCCGTAGGCTTTGTGCGAAAGGTTCAATATAAAAGTCAAAAAGAATAGGAGATAGTGGGCAGCCCTGCCTAGTTCCACGACCAATTCTGACCGTGGAAGATAAACTGCCATTCACTAAAATCTGAGCAGTGGATGACTTATATATTTTTTTAAGGACTTCTCTGAACCCTTCACCGAACCCAAAAACCTTCAGAGCCCTATCTAGAAAGACCCAGCTCACACGGTCGAAGGCTTTGGCAGCATCAACCGTGAAAATAGAAAGTGGCTGACAGTGTGAAACTGCTAAGTCTGTTGCTCCTATTAAGGTGTAAACTAATTCCGACATCTGTCTGCCCGGTAGAAAACCTTTCTGGTCTTGGTGTATAATAGTACCTACTATCTTGGACAGCAGAGTATATTCAGTACCCCTGCAAAAGATCTTATAATCAGCGTTTAATAACGAGATTGGCCGGTACGATTGGCATTGCATTGGGTCTTTCCTGGGTTTTAATATCAGAGTTATGACAGCCCCACTCCAAGAAGCTGGCATGGGAGATCCACCTGCCAAAATATAATTGAATAACTCCAACCGGACAGGGACAAGCTCTTCCTTAAGTAGAGAGTAAACCTCAGTCGGAATTGAGTCTGGACCGGGAGCTTTACCCTTCTTAGCTTTTTCCAATACTGTCAGTATCTCACTCCCTGTAATTACTTCTTTTAGAGACATTTGATTATCCTCACAAAGTTTTGGCAGTTGTTTAGCTATAAGCCATTTATCAATGTCTAATTTGGCAGCAACTTCTTCCTCTTGATATAACTCTTGGAAGAACTGTGCAAAAGCCTGCTCTATTTTATCTTTGGCCTCAATTACTTGAGCATTTACTCTAATCTTTTTTATGTAATTGTGAGACCTATCAATTCTACTCTTCATGGCTAATATTTTTCCACAGTTCTCCCCCTGTTCAAATTCTCTCATCTTGCTGACTTCCCATTTTTGGATCAGAATCTCCTCCGACTTGAGTCTGAATTGTAGCTGCAGCTCTTCCAGTCTCTTCTCTAAATTTTCATACTCTTTACCAGGAGGGGTCCTAAACTTTGTCACCTTCAGCTTTTTTTTATTTGAGTTTCTAAATCCGACAGATCTTTCCTCTCTGCCTTGCTCCAACCGGATATTGCCCCCTTTAGTGTACCCCTTAACCAGGCCTTAAATGTGTCCCAAACATTATTCAGAGACGTTGACCCCACATTATCTTTTAGAAAGCAGGCTGTTGCAAGCTTCAAAAAACCTGGAGTAGATGACTGCAGTACAAATCTCCTATTTAGGGTCCACCTCCTCAAGGGAAATTCTTGAGGGAGATCTAAAATAAGGGCTACAGCTCCATGGTCTGAAATAGGGATAGGCTGATATTCGATTAGGTTGACTTTGTCGATTTCAGAGTGATCCAGAAATATATAGTCGAGCCTGGAGTAATGCGAGTTCTTTTTACTATAAAAAGAATATTCCCTATTCTGGCCCTTTATTTCCCGCCACACATCACTCAAATTTAAATTCTTGAGAGTGGACATAAGGTGGGCTTTAACACGTGGTGCAGAAATCTGATCTCAAGAATAAAAGGTGGTAGAGAAGCGAGATGTCTTAGATGTGGCACTTTGAACGCGGATGACACCCACATATTTGCTTCCTGTCCCAGGCTCCATGAATTTTGGGCAAGAGTGGGTAAGACCATCGCTAGGGTGCTGGGTCCTGCTGTGGAGGTAAGCCCAACTCATATATTATTTGGGGTAGCAACCAAAGTTGAGGGTGCACAAACTCTAAAGGGGGTACAACAGAAGTTACTATTTTACTTGATACTCCTGGCCAAGAGAGAGATATGTAAGTTGTGGCGCCAGGAGTCTCCTCCTTCATGGAGCGTTTGGTGGAACTCTGTTAGATACTTTAGAGCTTTAGACCAGAGAGTAAACGTACACAGAGAGAGACTGGATATTGGGTCATTCTGGAATTTGCTAGATACCGTATTCTCTGCTTAGACAGAAGTTATTAAGGGTTTGGTTTGATTCCAATGATTAAAACCTCTGGGTCAGCTCAGGTTGAGTATTTCGGGTGATCCCCGAAAAAGAAAATATCGGCTGAGACTGTAATCCACCAAGCTATTAGTAACAGAGGTGGACCAGGTCGAGAGGTTGCTATAGCTGCGGAGGTCATATGAGGAAAATAAAAAAAAACATTCTTTTGCCCTGTGGTAACCAGAGTGCCACTTTCCAGAATGGCTGTATCTCAGGTTTAAGCTTTTTCTCGTTTGGCCAACTCACAACTAAGTACTTTAAGACTGTACACTACCTCACCATCCTTCTTCCATTCACTGTCGCATCCAACAGCATTCACATTGAGGGTACCAATAACACATTCCACTGTTTCATCTACCAGCTCAACATGGTTTTTAAATACTGGTAACCTTGGGAGATAATCAGCCAGACTGTTCTGTCCTCCAGGAATGCACTTAATTTTTAAGCCAAACTTTAGCAGTTTCTTTGCTAACCTTGCTAATTGTGCGGAAGAATTATTTTAACCTGGATACCTCACAAAATATCAACGGATTACCATAGTTAGGCAGAAATCAGGTGTCTGCAACAAGCACTTTTTCATCTTATTTGTGATCTAGTACAGAAATTACTTTTATGAATTTGCCTGGTTGCTCCTTGAAATCATACAGAGACCCTTTAACAAGCATAGGTAGGTTGCATGATTTTGAGGATCTTTTTCATCAAGCATTCAAAGTTGTCAATGTCATACCGTGCAGAATCAGGCACGGATGGAGCCATCTGTTCCTCAACTACAGTCAAATCAAGCTATTCATCTTCCTATTCATCCTTTGGCACCTCTTCTCCTTCCTCCATCATGACCACTAGCATGATCAGGAACTAAGAGCATCTGGTCTGTGAGGCAGAACTGCTGGTTTTGGTTGTGCAGGGTGGCTAGAGTTGTACTAGGTGATAAGAGCCCAGAAACCCTGTGTAAACGTTGTTCATCGTAGTATATAAAGAACCTATGAAGTCCACTTGGAAATGCAGTTAGGGGTTCTCGATACATAAACCGTTTCTCATGGTAATGTTAACAGTCTTTATGGTACTGAAGCCTGCAACATTCGGCCTCTGATTGCAGGTAAAGCTGGGAACCCGATGTTTTTCTCTTGATGTCTACAATCTTCACTTTCATCTATTAAGTAGCAAAGCCAAAGAAACCAAAGCAGCCTCTGTGTCATCACTGTTGTCACTTTCCAGGATCTTAGCAGACGGTTTAGATGGCACCTTGGTTAGTCAAGTATGTGCTGGGCGGATGGCCATTGTCATCTCTATAGGAGTTGTCATAACCGTAGGGGGTAAGCAGAAAAAAGCATCTGGTTGCATCAACATTTTGCCATCTGGGAGACCTTATTTGGTGTCTGTGACAGTGGGAACATTGACAGCCGATGACAAGATGGTAGGACATGGTCAAGCATGGTCTTAAGCATTGAATCAGTGCTTTACTTATGTGGAGATGGTCAATGACAATACAGTCCAAGACTTTCATCTTATCTGTGCCCTTTCACAATATTGGTAGGAAAATGAGCAATGCAAAGAAGGGCCGAGAACAGATTGCTGGGGCTATTTAGCAGCTTTTGGCTAAGGTTCATTAGTGCTTGAGGTTGCTTTTGATGGCACATTGAATTTCTGAATGTTTAATTCGTGGTATCTGCTAAATTGTAGCTTATAAGCCTGTGGGGCATTCCCTACAGCAGAGAAGATACAGCAGAGAAGACATTCAAAGGTATGAGAGGGATTCTGATATTTGCCTGAAGGGGTTTTTGAAGAGTAGTCAAACATCAAAAAGGTATACTGACCTATATAGTGAACCACTAATTGTAATCAGGATAGATAAGGAGGATCAGGGCGTATCAACCTTTCAACACCCATATCAAGATCACAGACACTGCCAGAGACTTCAGCCTCGACGCATGTACTTGTTAAAAGTACTAAATTCAGTGGTTAAAAAAAAAGAAAGTGTCTATGACAAAGATAGTTCAGGCTTTTCTGAAATTGATGGCTCTCTACAAACATTATTCTCTGACAGCAAGGAAGACGATCGAGATCTTGGGCTTGATGGATTCAAGCGCATTTCTTGGTCCCAAAACCAAGGTCACACATGCAACAGCAAAAAAAGTGTTTTGTGAGTCCATGATCTCAAGCACCTGGTCCTTGGGAAGTTGTAGTGTTGGAATAACCCGCAGTACCATAAAGGTAGAAGAGAACCACATGTTTTCTTACCATGTGGGTCTTTTGCAGGCCCACAGACTGAAGTGACCATTACAACTGATGTGCTGCTCTCAGTGTGGGGGTTACACAGCAAGTAGTGATTGACTGTGTCAACAACATATCAATGTGATGGAACTCAGAGTGGTTGGTTGCAAATGCCCTGAGATTCTTTAAGAAAAGGCTTTACCAGTTTGAGCAAACAGCAGATTTACCTCCTATTGGCACATCTGCAAGGAGACATGAACAGCACAACATTTCTCTGCTATTGGCACATCTGCAAGGAGACATGGACAGCACAACATTTCCCTCCTATTGGCACATCTGAAAGGAGACATGGACAGCACAACATATACCTCCTTGTGGAACATCTGCAAGGAGACATGGACAACACAACACTTACCTCCTAGTGGAACACCTGCAAGGAGACATGGACAGCACAACATTTTACTCCTAGTGGAACATCTGCAAGGAGACATGGACAACACAACATTTACCTCCTAGTAGAACATCTGCAAGGAGACATGGACAACACAACACTTACCTCCTAGTGGAACATCTGCAAGGAGACATGGACAACACAACACTTACCTCCTAGTGGAACATCTGCAAGGAGACATGGACAACACAACACTTACCTCCTAGTGGAACATCTGCAAGGAGACATGGACAACACAACACTTACCTCCTAGTGGAACATCTGCAAGGAGACATGGACAACACAACACAACACTTACCCCCTAGTGGAACATCTGCAAGGAGACATGGATAACACAACACTTACCTCCTAGTGGAACACCTGCAAGGAGACATGGACAGCGCAATATTTTCCTCCTAGTGGAACATCTGCAAGGAGACATGGACAACATTTACCTCCTAGTGGAACATCTCCTAGGAGACCTGGACAGCACAACATTGACCTTCTAGTGGAACATCTGCATGGAGACATGGACAGCACATTTACCTCGTAGTGGAACATCTGCAAGGAGACATGGACAGCACAACAATGCTCTCTTAGAAGAACATCTGCAAGGAGACATGGACAGCACAACCTTTACCTCCTAGTGGAACATCTGCACAGACATTGGTCATAAGTTCTCTTAGAGAACACTTTCACGTTGGGGAGGGGCTTCTCCAAACAAAGACAAGTTTAGAAGTGAAAACCCTTTGCTTCCAGAATCCCCTATTCATAACAATGGGGGCATACTTTGTGAATAGACTAGTCTGTGATACTTTCTTGCGTGTTCCCCCTCCCCAGCTTTAACTCCCTTGCTATACAAACAAGCATTGGCATAGCCAATACGTCTCGCCTTTGGGACCTTATAAGTGTTTAGTTATCCAGCACAATATCCTTGGTGCAACATCAAGTGTTGCATGGCTAAACACTTATAAGGTCCCAAAGGCGAGACCTATTGGCTATGCCAATGCTTGTTTTGAGCGAGTGGCTCGTGCAGGTATGCCATTGTGAGGTAGAGATGCTGCGAGTGCTTTTTGCAGGAACCCCTGTGACATTGCACCTCTTCAAAATGTATCTTGGGTCTGGTGTAATACTTCAGCCCCTATTTCCGTCTTCTCGCACCCAATGCATCCTTAAATGTCCCATGTACAGCCGGGGTTGACACTCCTATCACCCCTACCCTCCAGTGACACTTTACCTGTCACGGGTGGTGGTGGTGGTGGACGTGTTGCTGGTGTAGTATGTTTTGGTGGTGGAGGATGTGTTGGTGGACGTGGTGGTGTTGGTGGAGGTGGACGTGGTGGTGGACGTGGTGGTGGTAGCCAAATGGTAATTTAATGTACCAACAAAGTGCAAAAAAGCAAAAATGTAATAAATGACAGAGTGGGTGCTAGTGATAAATGTGATTGGTGCTCTTTGAAGTGTGTTACACACGTGCAGTAAAAATGATAAAAGTGGATATCAAATCATTAAAGAACAGAACACTCCTTAAATTATAATATGCAATAATTGGGCTTTGTGCGAGCCAATGACAGTTTGATCCTTTAGTAAATATAGGTTCATCAGAAATCTGTCAAATATGGAACCCGAGAGACCTCTGTAAAAGGACAGAGAAAGGAATCCTATTCCAAGATACAAGTAAAGGGCAACATACATATGAGAAGGAAGAAAGCAGTGTGTGCTACTCACTTCCTCAAGTCACAATACGCACTGTAATAGAAAAGAAAAACAATTCTGTGTAAGGTGCCAGTTACGAAAATGGAAAAGGGAGGTGAAAAGAAGGATCAAAAGCTCACCCAAACTATGAAAAAAACGGATTAGCAGCTGGGAGACATTGATCATGAAGAACGGTGTGTGTAATGCACCAGGGGACATGAACCAGCCTGGAAGAAATGATGTAAGATATGAATGGATGGCAGAGCAATAGACATGAGAACATGTAATAACCACGTGCATGTCAAGGAGTGAGCAGGGGGGAAATGCTCCAATGACCATAAAGAATTCTTATTTCATAGGCAGGAAGTCTGGCAGTGGAGGATCAGCCGAGCAGGTTCTCTGATTTGCAGGAAGGCTAGGATGCCGTATGGGATGCACAATTAGAAATAGAAAGGGGATCAAAAGAAGGGGAGTACCCCGACGGCCATCTTGGAAAGGTGTACATGCACAAAAGAGGTGGCCATCTTGGAGTTATGCATGGAGGGCAGTCAAAATTCAAGGGAGATGAGGTGAAAGTGTGAGTTTGAACAAACCAACAAGGAGAAAGAAAGTTGCAGGCACATGAAAATGTATGGACGTAAACAAAGGTAAGAATGGCTGAAAAAACAGTGGCAAGAGGTAATCGAGGGAATAGGCTAACACAGAAAGAACAAGCGCTGGGCACATGCTGCACCCGGCACACTAAAAAACAAAAAAAACATGCGTGTGCGCTGCACTAGTTAACAAGCAGCAGCTGTTTTCGGGAGTGGTGTGCGTGCGCGCGCAGTCTTCACTTTTCAAGCACTCATGCTTGTGGCGCGCAGCTGCTTGCTCCCGAAAGGTGGATGCCGCCACAAGCATGAGTGTAGTGCTTGAAAAGTGAAGACCGATGGCTAAAGGCTCTCCCAGAGCAGCGCATGCGCGCTGCCTAGGCGAGACCTAAAAATTGACCAAACATGAGACCAGGTTTCACTCTGCTCCTGTTTTGGGACAATAACCACCGTACTTCCTACTGTACACCTTTTCACCAAGTTACCAAATTAGACAATGCATGCCCATTTTGAGTCATTACAGTCTTCATGGAAAGACATGAGTTATTCCAACAAGGTCTTTTCCAACACGTTTAGACATAGATAAAACAGCTAAGAGGACAAAGCTAGACAGCCGCATGGTAGGCAATTAAGATCTATCAGCTGCATGGGAACAGTTAAAAGCTCCCAAATGTAGGAAACCCGTTTTAGCGTTCTTCAAAAGCACCTTGATGCAACTCATGAGTCCTGATGGCATATCATTGCGTAATGCTCCCAGCTCCTGTGCCTCCAGAGTGAAATGGTCTTTTTGTTCAAAATAATTTACACATCATATGCTTGTACAAATCAGCTAATAAGATAACGGGCAGTAGTCTTTCCAGGGATACTCCCATCGCCTCCCCAGAGTCATTTTCATACGCCCCGGCAGTTCAAGCAGAAAAGTCGAACATACTGTCAAGACTCAACTTACTCCATACCGGGGGGCGGGGGAGGAAGAAGCAGTGGGGACACGGTGCGGAATGCACATTCAAAAGTCAGACTATGCTGCTGTTCTTGGTTATTGGGGTTTTGTTGAGTTTTGCCCTTTAATGTTTTCTTTCTAACATCTGTGCACACATGTATGCTGCAGACTCTGCGTAGACTTTGTACACCATACCACTGGAACCATGTCACCAATGTATGATGTTGTTTATCCTGTCCAGGTTCAACTTGTAACTACACCACTAATGTGCTCGATATGTACATCGGTTTATCATTGGTCCACAGTCATGTTCATCTGATATTGCCAAATGCTTTAAGGTATGGTGGATGTTAAATGCTGCCTGTCTACAAGATGTAAATTCTTCAAAACAATAAAAACAGATTTACCAAAAAAAACAAAGACTCAGCTTACTCCACTGTCAATGGCTCAACAAGTGGTCTCTGTGGTGTATTACTTTGTTTTTTCCAATCTTTGGTACAGATTTACAATCTCAATGTGCAGCTTTCCATAGAGCTCTCTGAGCACCTCTATACCCAAATGGAGGAAACAATAAATAGAGAGGTTTGTTATCTCCGTGCATTGCGATTTTCAGGAACGATGATTCCCCATTCAATGGAAGTCTGAAACTTAACTAAAAGATATTGAGAAAAAAACATGTTGCTATATACAAAGCACTAAGTGGTATAAGTGCACAGCATGTGAATCAACACGCACGCTGCACTCCACACTGCAATACTAAAGTAATGGCTGCCACTTTTATTAACTTACCACATTTAACCAGCTTTGCCAAAGTCACAAAACAAAATGGTTACTTACCTGACCTGTAAGAGATGTTTTGCAGGTTGAAGAATTTTCTGGATTCACATACTGTGCATTATTCTACCTACTAGTGGTTGGGTCTGTAACCCTCTCCTTGCATAGTAGTCCTTTCTTGCTTTTCTCTGTTTTGTTGTTGTTGGGGGTTGACGGTCCCCATCATTTGGTGCTTGTTCCATCCTCCTCTGATGTCAGACGCCCTCCCCGGAAGTTCCCTCTTGGTCGCCATCTTCAGATTCATTTTTTGTGTGATGTTTGTACATTTAATGGTCTGTGAGCTTCCTCTGGCTGTATTCTTTTAAATGTCTCATGTTTACTTATCTTGCCTCATTTCCTGGGGAGGCATGTGAATCCCAAAACTTCTTTAAGCTGCAAAACTACTCCTTTAGGTAAGTAACAATTTTGTTTTTACACAGCAAATCTTTTCTGGATTCACAAGTGTGCATTAATTTTTTGTTGTTTTTTTCACTGTGGTGGTGGTAGAGGAGGATAAGCTTGTAAACAGTACCCTCTGTCCCAATTGTTCTTCCCTGTTCACCTGTACATCAATGCAGCATTGTTTTGTGAACATGTGTACTGACGACCATGTGCCTGCCATACATACGTCGTTAATTGAAACATTAGTCAGGAAGGCTATTGTCACTCCTTTCTTTCTTGTCGAATCTGCTCTTTAATTTTGTCTCTAGCTGCATTCTCGCTCTCCTCTCGTGACACATTTGGATTGCCTGAGTTATCCATCTTGCGATGGTGTTCTTTATAATCGGTTCTCCTTTGTTATTGTCTGAGAATGATACAGAGAATTGTTTTCCTTTCCTGATTTATTTTTATAAGTAATGACGCTTGCAGGCATCCAGTGTGTGTAATGTTCTTCCGACTCGAGTAGGTAGTTTTTGGAAAAAAATACGGCATTTGAATAGCTTTGTTTATGTGGAAGTGGGCTATGACCTTTGGGAGGAAGTGTGGGTCAGTCCTCATTACTACTCTTTCTTTGTGTTTCCATATACTTGTATGGTGAGTACTTGTACTGATCATCTTAATCTTTCCCTTTTGACCAAATGCTTGCAGGAGCTTGTCATCTGTTCTAGTGGGTCGTCTTGGCCTCGGAAGATCCTAGATGCATTCTTCTACATTACCGGTGTAGTTGCAGGATCCATCACTCCTATGCTGGCACTAAATCTCCCACTGGCACAAAATGGTCTGATCATTATTGCTCACTTACCCGAAGAGAACTTAAATGTGCCCTTAAGGCGTCTCCGAGAGATGCTATTTTCATGTGTCAATGTCACTGTACTTATAAATCGGAGCAAAAATGAGATTAGGGACATAACATTGGAGAATTTGCTTGACCCAGAATGCCTACGAAACAGTACCAAGTTCTGGGGCATCACTAAGAGGCAGGTTAGCCGCTAGAAAGGGTCTCCCATCTTGTATTTACCAGGGAAGAAGTAAAGAAGGGTATTCTGGGTATGTCCAGAAACAAAGCGTCAGATCCCGATGGAATTCCCCGATTTATATTGTAGTGATGTGGATATTTAGACCTTCATCTTGACCAATGTTTTGAATGCTGCCCTGAAGGAAGGTTCTCCTTCCTCGTGGGCTTCTGCGGTTGTAATAGTTGTCAAGAAGAGGGGATAGGGATTGTCTGTCTAGTTCTAGACCAATCTCGCTTCTTGATTCTGTAATCACAGTTTTGGGGGTGTCCTATTGGATACACTTACTCAGTGGTCGGATGAGCACAAGACACTGTCGGACCTCCAATACAGTTTTAGACCGAGAAAATCAACTATGGATCAATGTTTAAACCTCTATTTGATTTTCAATAAATATACAGGGGCTCAGTCCAGTTGGCCTTCATGGACTTAATGTCGGCTTTTGACTGGGTTAATCATAACAGTCTTTGGAGGATTATTCTGAATATGGGGGGTTGATCAGAACATAGTTTCTTTACTAAGGGATCTCTACGCCAATACCAAGGCTGCAGTTAGATATACTTTCGATCCCCCTTGCACAGAGAGCTTTATAACCTTGCGGGGTGTTAGGCAGGAGTGCATTATAGTTACTTTTTTATTTCCATTATATATAAACTTGTGCAAGTTTTAGTGGAGGAGGGAATAGATTCCCACAGGTAAATTGGCAACCTCTGCCTGTTCTGCTCTATGCAGACGCCCTTTTAATGGCAAAAACAGCAAAGGGGCTTTCCGTATTTAGGTGTTTTATTTGATGCTAATCTACGATTGACAAAGCTGATAACTGGAAAGTTGTCTAATGGCAAAAGGTCTAATGCTGCTGTTTAGAAAATTGCCTCGACTGGGGAGGAGGCCAGGTAGCGCTTTATTACAAGTTTATCGTGCTAAAACGGTTCCTACAGCTGTATATGGGTCTGACATCTGGGGATATGCTAAAGATACTCCTTCAGGTAGTTGAAAACAAGTTTTTGCGACATTTGCTCTGTGTCCCTCAAAGTACCCCTTCTAATATACTAAATGAATAATTGGGGCTAAGCCATATCACTGACACCAATGCCCTCCTTCCCCTCTTATGTTGGGTTGATTTGTGGTTTAAAGGAGCACACCTGAATAGGGAGATATTGCAAGATTGTCAATCCCTTGATTGCCCATTGCAAATTCCCTGGCTTAAATATATCAAAGGTGAGTTACATAATCTAGGTAGGGGGGATATTTTTATTCATTCTGATAAAATTGAAAAAGGCAGATCATGGTTGGGTGAAAGATAATTCTCTAAGACATAAAATGTTAGCAAGAGATTCTGAAGCTCTTTAGAGTGTCTCGGGCGCATGGATTTATTGTTGAAAACTAGCCTACTTATAGAGCCCTACCTTACAGTGGTAACTTCATACAATTTCTGCTAAATAGATTTAGGCTGAATTTGCTGCCACAGCTATTTGCTTTTCCTCTGGGTTGGCATACATCTTTATCTCTAGCTCCTTGCAGCTGCGTCCAAAAGTCTCCACAAGATATCAAGCATTTTACTTTTTTTAAATAAATACTATGGGGTCCCGAGTAAGGCCTATTTAATCCCCCTTCTTAAGGAGCATGGTTTTAAACAGACACGGCCAGCTCTTTTAGTCTCGCAAATGCTCTCTGTAGAGATCATTATTCATGTTGCCAGTTTTTTTTAAAAGCGGCAGTATGATTAAGGGACTCGATTAGGGACTGATTCGGTTTATTTTATTGTATCAACTGTTGGCTATCTATGGTATTTTATTGATTTTAATTACTGTATGATTTCAGTCATTTTATATGTTTACTATGATGTATGCATCTATGGTTTTCCTACTATAACCAAATAAAGCTTTCTTGAGTACCTGTAGCTCGCTTACTCTGCAGTGCAATGTCATGGCAGTTAGGAACACGGATTTCAGCACGATGAATTTGAAGGTGGCCTTGTGGAGTGCTTTAAATGGTTCCCTCATCCATTGTGTCAGTAACATGTTAAGGTTCCACATGTGTGTAGGCGCACTGCTTGGTTGAGCTATTCTTGGTTTCCTCCAGAAACATTTTGATGACCGAGGCTGTGAAAAAAACTACTCCCTATGCATCCCCTTGTGTAGGCTACTATTGCTGCCAGATGTAACTTTACCAACGCATAAGTTAGGCGTTCTCTGAACAGGTGTTTAATGTATCTGATACTGTAGTTTTGCATGTCCTCTCTTGAAGCAGACCAGATCGCTGGCACCATTGTGTGTATCTTTCCTATTTTGTGACTTAACATTTTCTAGTTGTTGGTCTCCTTGCTTCCCTAGTACTGCCATTGCTTTTTCTGCCAGTCCCAGGTGATCAAATTCTATGTCTTCAGGAGTCATGCCGTTAACTCTGTGTTTAGTAATGGGTGTAGAACCTTCCCTCTTTGCATGGAGAGCATGTCTTATGATGTTAGCAGTTTCAGTATGTTGTGTGCCACCTCTATTAAATCAGAATACCAAATTTGTCTTGCCTACTTGGGGGCTATAAGTAAGAGTGTCATCCGCAACCACCAGCATTTGTTGATCACCATGGAGAATAGTGGGATCAGGGGTGGGTGTATAAGAAAATTTCCCTGACCAGTATATGGATGGTGAATTCCCCATGGAATGAGGGTACGGGCGCCTGGATGCGAAGTATTGGTATTTTGCATTTTTGGGGGTTGTAAACAGGTCTATTTCTGGAGTTCCCCACCTTTTAAACACTTTATCACTGTCTAAATTAGCTCCAAATCGTGTGAGGTGGATGCTGGTCTGCTTCCACATTGTCTACGCCTGGTAGATATATCAGGGTTATTGTTAACTGTTTCTGAATCTCAATATCTGTTGTGCTAGTCTTGAGAGGGAAAAGGATTTTGTTCCCCCTTGTTTGTTGAAGTAGAACATCGTTGTTGTATGGTTTGTTTGAATTTGTATTGATTTGTTCCACAATCACTTCTGAAAGGCTTTTAAGGATAGGAAGTTTTCAACTCCAGTAGATTTATGTTGTATTGATTATTGTGGTTTCCATACACCTCTGAGGTTTAGTTTCTTCCTATGCAAGGCGTCGTGGTGATGGTCACTGTTGGAGCAGGTGCGATGAAGGGTCTACCTGTCGTTACATTCACTTTGTTTCACCATCTAATTTCCTCCTGTACTCTGTGTGACAACCATTACTTTCCAGCTCCCCGTTGCCTGTGACCATTGGTTTTGGACCGAGTCCTAGATCGGTCTCGTGTGTAGCTTCGCATGTGGTATTAGTGGCATGCAGGAAGCCATCATTCCTAACCATTTCCCCACAGTCCTCACTGTACGAGATTGACCCTTCCCGTAACAGTGTGTTTTGTTTTATAGGTAGGACTCTTTTCTCGTATGGAAATGCCCTCACTTGTACCATGTTTACTCTTGCTCCAAAGAAGAGTTTCTCTTGTTCTGGAGTAGGTGAAGACTTCTCCATTTTTCTTGTGAATCCTAATCTGTGCAGTGTAGTCCTCACTGTTTTGATACTATCTCTGCACTTATGAGTGGAATTTGGGCTCAAGTGGGGTATACATGTATTCCCTTTCTTCTCAGATGAGCGCCTACAGGCACCTTGGCATAAAGTCATCTCCCTGGGTATTCACAAAGGGCAGAACTCTTAATTGGTCAAGTATTTTGTCTATTATGAAGAGCAGGAACTTCTTGTGTCTGTGAGTCATTAAAATGTGCAGATGGGCACCCTTTAAGTCTATAGTTGCCATTTAATCCCCCTGTTGGAGCTGAAGAATAACCCTCCTGTAGAGTTGTCATTTTGAACCTGTGTTCTTACTAACTTGTTTAGGAAGCGTTGGTCTGGTATGTGCCGAAATGATTTGTCTGGTTTTGGTATGTTGTGTAGACTCCTTGACTGACCTCTTCTATGAGTACCTTTTCTATTGCTTGTTTTTATAGCAGCTCTTTTGCTTCATTTTGAAGACAGGTCTTTCTTTGTGTGGGTGTTGTGCTTCGGACCCCTCACTGGTGGGTGATTTTCCAATTTTATGCAATAGCAGTGTTGAATTATGTTGAGAATCCATTTGTTCGATGTGACCTGTGGAAGTCCAATTCTGGTAAGCCACTTGTTTACTACAGCTCCTCTTAACAGCTGGCCGTTGCCCCTTGCTCGCCTGCGAAAGGTCAGTCTCTACACATGGAAATCCCACTGTTGTGTTGCTTTTTGTGTCTGTCTTTGTGTTGAAGTCTTCTAATGGGGGTGGCTCCCCTTTTCTGCTGGCCCCTAAACTGCAAGGGCCCCATCAACTTGGCTGTGTCGTTATCTTTTTTGATTTTTTGAAGTGTGTCATCTGCTGAAGTGCCGAAAAGGTATTCTCCGTTAAAAGGGGGGTTGATGAAAACATGCACCTTATTTTTTAGTCTAAAGATTCTTAGTCACGTGTGGCACCTTATGTTCGTTCCTCTCACCAGTTGTCTAGCTGCTCTGCCTGTGGCATCAAATGTGACTTCAAGCATGTGTTGGCTATGTTCCTTCCTTATTCTGTGAGGGCACTTGCCCTCTTCTGGTATTGCTCTAGGAGGTGTGATACACACCTGTTAAGCAAGGCTTTGGAATTTGATATGCGCCATTGTGCTGCTGCTCCTCTTCGCCCCCGCCCCGATTTTGATCCTTTCACGGTCTCTATCCGGAGGATGTTGGTATATTTGTTCTCATACTGGCAGTGGCTATAATGATGGAATCCGCCACCACATTACCCAAAAAGTAAGGTGGGTTCTTGAAGGAATGTTCATATTTTTTTTCGCCCTTGAGTCAGTGACCTGCAGGTTTTTTTTTTTTACTTCTCTCGCCCCTGATCACTGATGCTTGGGAGCATTGGAAGGCACTGGCTTTTATTTTGTGAGGGTAGTAGTGTCACTAGTAGGAAACAGGTTATGACATTTCCTTGACCACTTGGACTCCATACTGTTACGCCACCATCTTAACCAGCTGACTGTACAAGGTAGTATAACCTGGAGGCGATGGCCTCGACGGAGAAGGGTCTATGGCTTCTTCAGATAAATCTGCCTCGAGGTCTTACCATTTTTCTTCGACACCTTCTGACTCTTCAATGTCCTGGTATATACCTTGTTCTTCTGTGTCCTCGTCCTTGCAGAAGAGCTCTTGTTCTTCCTCCTCTTGTGTAAAATGGTATTCCAGTTTCCCATAATCTTTATCCTCCTGTGTGCCTTCTGTGGAAGGTTTCAATAGAATTCTAATTCCCATCCCAGGAGGGAGGCGTTGAAATCATTTTTTTAAGGATTGCGGTCATTTGGACTTTGTGACGTCTTTTCTTGAGCCCGATTTCAAGGGCGTTCTTTGGTGTAGAGCGTAGGCGCTACTGTCTTTTTTGGTGAAGTTTCAGCTGCTGTTGACTGAGCTGCCGTTTTCTTTTCTTCCTCTCGACTTTCTTTTGACGCCAGTGTCTTCAAGGCTTTTTCGTCAGCGGTATCCTTATGGGACCCGAGGGCTCCTTTTTAACCTTGACTTGCCTATGGCTGGTGACAACTTCAGCAAAGAGGCAGTCTTGTGTGGTCCAGAGTCTGAAGCTTTCAGCTCAACTTTTCCCATTGTTTTTCAATGTTACCTGTACATGGTTCTCCTTCGGTCTCTTGCTCTTTTTCAACGATAACTCTTGTGCCATCAGAGCCCTCTCCTTCCACTTCTTCAGCAGCGTTATTCTTTTTTTCACTCAATAGTCCGAGATCTGAGTGAAGTTTTCTTTTGTCCCTGCATGGCGAGCATGCCGGTCTTTGTTTTTCCCCAAGTTTTAACTTTTTTGGCTTGGACACCACGCACGCCTTGCAGGAATCAGACTTGTGGTCTATTAGCAGGCAGAGATTGCACATTTATGGCGGCACTCTGGGCAGAACCAAAATGGTGTCTTCTCCATTTCATGAAGAGCAAGTAGCCCCCATCCTCGCATTTTCCTTTCCCTCGATGCCAGTTACACTTACTTAGATGTTTTACTCTACAATTCGGTGGAACCTCTGGGAAAAGAAACCCATACTTTGTTATGGCAATGATCTCCGTTTTCGTCAATGAAAATCCAATTTTGTTTCTTCATCTTCCTCTGGGTGCTTGGAGACCTTCATGACACTTCCAGACCCAACAGCAGAAAAAAATTATCTGAAGATAGCGACCAAGAGTGGGTACTTCTGGGGAGGGTGTCAGATGTCATAGGAGGATGGAACAAGCACCGAATGGTGGGGACCATCACCACAAAAAAAGAAAATGCAAGGACTACTAAACAAGGAGTGTGTTCCGGAGCCAACCACTAGAAGGCAGAATAATGCACAGCATGTGAATGCAGAAATAAATTGCGTCGCAAAAACTGTGCTAGGACTAATTCACACTCAAAACTGAAACTTCTACTCTGGCCACTCCTTTACCAAACTGTAACCAAAAAGCTTTTGCAAGAGACCATGGCACTCCCTCATCACTAGGGATCCGTGGCTCCTTTAGAAATGATTCCATCTCACTAATCAAACCACATGCATCAGCCAGAGGACACCCCCTCTGTATTTTTATAGTGTCTGCCATTCCATAGTCTTGATTCAGGTCTGACACCATAGACACACCACTGCATCAGCTCGAATAAAATGCATCCCTCTACACAGAAAAACATATAATAGATTCTGGCCAGAATAAAACGTAAAGGTTACACTTGAGCACCTATAATCCTTACTAAGTACGTCATCTTAGTACCTTTGACTAGTGCCAGGTCCTTCACCTTCCTGGAACAACTATAATCTTTATAGTCTAGATGTAGGAAATGCTAAGCATGATCAACAATTCAGTGTGCAGCAAGTACTACATAAATTGTGTAACAAATACTACAAAGAAAAGTGAGATTTTTTTAAATTGTTATAGCGGAAACACCACGTAAGCAAATCCTTGAGTGTTCAGGGATCCTCTCACAAGTAAGAGAAGTAAGCTGTAAAGTAGCATGGTAGGCAGCTAATATCTGCCACAAGTAAGGCCAATAAAATCTCCCAAGTGAGCCTCCTACCCTCACGCTCTTAAAAATGCTTTAAACAAGTTTAAAATGTATTATCGCTTTTCAAGATGCAGATTAAAGATTTTAAGGCCAGAGGATTAATTAAAGGTTATGAATACAGTTGGATTACAGGGCTTTTGTAAAACTGATTCCTCAGTTTCCTGGTCCCAGTAGGTAGACTTTTGTGGTCTGCTGGTTGTAAGCTTTCACAGTGGTGGAAGAGGATTCTTATTGAGACCTTTCATTAAGACTTGGTTTGAAAACAAGGTAAACTAATTCTTCCAGGACTAACAAAGCCAAGATAGAAAAAGTTGAAAAATCCACTCACTTGTGCTTCTCTTCCATTCACAGTAGGTTTTCATATTTTTTCTGGACTCAAATATGCAGCTTTTAAGGTGTACGCTAACTTCCAAAAATGTAGAATTTTACATTAAGGAGAAACTCGGCATACCCCAGGTGTGCAAAAGTATATTTGAAATTTTATTTATTTAGTTCTTACTACCACTGAAAAGGTATTGACATTTTTTACTTGTAAACTTTCGTCTTCATCTCTTTTAGAGAGATTTCTCCTCGTGAACAACCCACTTCTACAACCTCATGAAATAAGGGTTTCTCTTTCGTTTTAAACTTGAAATGCCACTTACCAGACCTTTCACAATGGTACATTTGTTAATGTTTCCATGTTGAGAAACTCTTATTACCAAGAAACACATTAAACTTCTGTGTTTAAAGGGTCTTCTTCAATGTACCCTTTCATGCTGCTAACCCTTAATTTATGATGGCACATTTTCAACCATGGTAAATGCAATGTAAAACTCCATAAATCCTGATGAGATTACGGTGTGTAATTATTTCCTCCCTTAAACTGTTTCTTGAGGATCTAGATTCCATTGAAGACCAATAATGTAATCAACAACTCACCAAACTTGAAACATTCACCTAAGCAGAGGAACACACTCCTGCAAATTACTAACACATCGTCACTGCACCAACCTGAAAATAGTTCTAAAAGTCACCAAGTACCAATGAAAGCTACGCAATGGCACACCGCTGGCAGGTTTTCGCTGATCAAGTGTCAATGACCTAACACTTAGGAGCTAAATCTTATATGAATCTTGGGCTTCATGAGTATGTAAAGCTTCATGAATTCAAATGCTTGATGCCTCAACCTGCCCAAGATGGAATTTGTGACAACGGTCAACATTTAAAGACAACCTTTACAAGATGTCAAGGTACAAGGCAAAGGTAGTTTAAATTAATTTAATACAAATAAAAAGGACCTAGCAATACGTACCGATTGTGCTAAGGATGTTGGGCCTGTAGATATTATTCAACCAGGACCTTATTGTTCAATGCACCAAGGTTGCTGTAAGACTGTTTGAATGCCTAAATACAGTACAAAGGGCCAAAGTGCACAGAACTGCAAGAATAGCGAACCCGGTCTAAACATGGTTGTAGATGGCTTTGTTAGTGCAGCCAAAAATGTAACTTCTAAATGTTGAGAATGTCTTGACATTCAAATGTCTTTGAAAGTCTCAAAGGCTGATTGAACATAATAGAAGACCTAATTCTACACTGCATTAGATGAAAAACTCTTGTTACATGAGGTGTTGGATTCAAATGCAGAGTGACCTTGAACACTATTTATGATGGACATGAAGTCCTATAGACAAATTCAAGCACTGCTCAATTTCTCCTCCCTTTCCACCAAACGCCCTAGGCTACTCAAAATCTATTCCAGTATTGGCGATCTGCTTCTCAGTTTCAAGAATGCAGGATTCGCAATGCGAAGCAGAGCAATTGATGTAGAGTGAAGAGGGTTTAAGAGGATCTTTTCAGAGAGTATTTGCCTCTCGACTACAAAACCCCCGAACTCTAGCTCTTTGATGGACGGGCATCATCTTGCTTTCCCCCAGTTACCCCTAGCATATGACCAAGAAAGTAACAACGAGGATGGAGGCAGTCAGACAATGGTAATAATGTGCAGGAACGTGCTAGAAGATGGTGTCGTTTTCAAGCACAGATGGGCAGAGTAGCAGTATCCGACTTATTCTGCTAGGCAGAATCTCAAATAAGGACAATATGAACACATTGTGTGCTTCACGCTGACTACATGCTAATCGGTTTTCTTTTGGTGCCACAGGCAGCACAAACCAAACTGCTAAGTAATGTACCTCTGTACACGGCAAGCTACCACAGACATGTTTTTGCCTTGTTAGTCCAGCATCAGGCCCAACAAGGCCAAACTATGCCTGGGCTGGACTGCTCCTATACTGAACCAGAGTTGATGAGGCATAGCACGACAGAAAAGGCTGAACTGATCCTTTTGGTTAGGCCCAAAATCTGTCTGTAGACAGAGCTTAAACTATGGTCTCAATAGAGCCTAAGTTAATTACCTGCAACTAACAATATTTTAAGCATTCTATTCATTGCTTTACGTTGTTCTCCTGCTAGCAGAACATTTCATTCAAGGACGAATTTCAGTCATCAACATTATTACTCAGGAAGCAGGTTGCCTGCATGTAACAATCATACCATGTACATGTGCCTCCACAATAGGACTTGTGGTATACTGTCAAAAGATGTGTAGATCTACAGTACTTGTAGTCACTCTACATTCTGCATAGAAATACTAGGAGCAATAGGACTTTCTCCCTGTGCTATTCTAACATTCTCCCAGCACCCCACCAACTACCCTAGATAAGAAAATATGGTAACCATTCTAAATAAAACTGAATAAGACTAAATTAAAAACAAGCTGGTATCTTTATATGAGACACAAAGTATGTTACAAGAATTCCACCAGGCACATAAGTGGCACTAAAGGTTATAGAACTAAAGCCACAAAAAACAAGCAAAATGTCTTTACGACAACATCTAAAAATATCTCTAAGAATAGAAATAGTTTTTATTATTTTTGTTATAAACGCATAATTATTCATTTACAGTCTCAACACTAGTCAAGTATTTTCCCATTTAAGATGATTATTCATCTTTACTTTCTGCACAAAAAGAAAAATAGTTTATAGTTTCAGTACGCAGAGCTCCCTAATGTGCGCCGGTACAAGATCTTCAAAACCAAGAAAATGCCCGGCTACGTCAGTACACAAATCCCTTTTATCAATAAAAAATGTTGCTTAGCTTCCATATTTTTTCTGAAAGGTAGTACACAAAACGTTCAAACAAGTTGTTTTAATAGTTTTTTTATGATGAACATTGGGTATGTTTTCTTGTATACTTTATTTTAAACAGAAGAAGCCTAAAAGGGCTTCAAAACTACACCAATTTAAAAAAAAAAAAAAAAAAAAAGTTAGGCATCATATTAGTGTAAAAGTCTGTACAGTTTTCCTTTACATATTTTCTTGATCTTCTCAGCCACAGTTTCCTAGTGCATGCTGTTGACATTTGCAACAGCTATGGCGTCCTGGATCTCTCGGATGACCAGTATACGGGTGAGCATCTGTTCCATTTGCTCTCTGCTGATTGGTTGGGTGGAGTACCAAATAGGACTGTTGGGTGCAACCACTGGTTCTGGGGTCAGGTAAAATGTATCATTTCGACCTTTTACACTCTGCGGACTGAAAAATAGAGAATTTTTAGTTTATAGGTAAAAACAACTTTGTTTACACGCTAAGTAATTCCAACAGGATTATCTACCCAGGCAAGGCAATTTATCATGGAATCGTAGCTGAAAAAAACCTTTCCTTCCTTGTTCCCCTTAACTGCCCCTTTTTGAATCTTTTTCTCCTGTTACTGCTCCGTTTTGCATCTTGGTCTCTTCTGTCACTGTTTGCTACGCCAATTGTGTTTTCCTGCCCAGCCGCCCTCACTAATCCGCCTATCGCCACCCCCACTCCTCCCACTCTCTTCCCACTCTCCAAGACCATACATAACAGACCCCCAGCTGCACCACCGACAAACTCCACTTGCTCAACCATGGACCATTAGTCCACAGTAGGCCACTTTGTCTGCTCGCTCTGACACTTCACATGCTTCCACACGCCTGCTCCCACCGCTCACACACATCGCACCCCTCACCAAGTGAGAACTCCAGACCCACACTTGCACAGCACCACACACCCACCCCACACAAGAACACTCACTCGCATGCATGCTCCTCAACACACTGTCACTCCGCAAGCACGCCACCGAGATTTGGGATCTCATCAACTCCAACGCACCAGGCCATCCTCTTTCTCACTAAACCCCACGTCGGGGCTGGACATCGCCACAGTCATTCCTACTGGATACAAAATTCTGCACCAGGACAGACCCCTAAACCAGGAGGACGACTCGCCATCATCCACAGAAACACCATCAAGTGTACCTCTTACACTGACCAGAAGTAACTTTTATGGAACACATGCACTTCAAGTTTCAGACAGACAGAAAAACCACTATCAATGGCACCCTCGCCTACCTGCCCCCAGGACCTCGCACTTAGTTCAACAACCTTTTCAGCAATCTCAACGCATCCCTTGCCATGGGCACCAAAGAATTCATTCTCCTAGGCGATCTCAACGACTCCACGAACTTGCTCGTAAGTCTACAGAACATTGGCTGCACCCAGCTGGTACAAGTCCCTACCCACATTGCCAGACCGACCTTGGACCCCATCTTCTCCGGTGACATGGTTAAAGTCCGCCACATCACTCCACTCACATGCACGGACCACTTTATTGTTCACTTCCATATAACTGGGCCACCAACCACCCTTCCGGAGTCTAACAACATTCCAAGCCACTGCTCGAAGAAAGTTAGAGACTCGGAATAAACCTTCGCCCTCCAACTACACTACCAAGACCCAACCAAAGCCCTCATCAGTGACACAAACAACTAGGCCTCCAGATGCACCACACCTTGGCGCCCCTGAACACCAAACCCAAAAAATCCAACTAAACAAGCTAGCTGGTTCAACGCTGACCTCAGAGAGTCCAAGAGAGTTTACAAACAACTCAAAAAGAAAGGAAGAACCACTCAAAAGACCACAGCAAGAAACATCCACTAAGCAGTGCTTAGATACTATCAAGTGAAAGAGACCACAAAAAAGGAACTTTTCGCCATTGTCAAGGAATTACCCAATCCAACAGCCACAACCAACACCATCCCCCCTCCACAAGATCTCTGCAACAACCTCTCTGATGGAATAAATCACCAAGATGGACAGCAACTTCAAACCCCAGCCACCCCCCATCGACCTTCCCAGCCTGCTAACCTCATCGACCAAAAACTACCAACTGGTAGCATGGAATCCTCTATCCATCGAGGACACTAGAGCAATAATGAAGACCGTCCTCTTGGGGGCACCAACAGACCCCTGGCCTCACCATTTTTACAACCTGGGAAAAGCCACGATCAGTGCTGTACTTACTTCGATCATCACCACCTCCCTCAAGACAGCTACCTTCCCAGATAGTTGGGAAGACGCCTAAGTCACAGCCCTGCTAAAAAACCCTCAGCCTACCCTGAAGTACTGAACAACTACCAACCAATCTCGCTGTCCCCTTCCCAGCCAAAGTAATTGAGAAGACCATCAACAGATAACTCTCTGACCACCTAGAACACCACAAACTCATAGACGTCTTGCATTCAGGATTATGAAACAATCGCAGCACCAAAAAGACCCTCATTGCTTCCACAGACTACATAAGCACCAGCCTCGACCGTGGACAGACAGCCACGCTCATCCTCCTTGACCTCTGCCGATTTTGACGTCTCCCTCCACACACTCATTGCCAGACTACGCAGTGGGAATACAAAGGCTGGCACCCAAATGAATAGCTTCCTTCCTCAAACAACCAAATGATTGGTTCTCATTTAATTTATTTTTTAATCTCATAATTAAAAATAAATAAAATAAATAAGAACCGCTCTACAGACATGTTTTGAGATCATAATTTTTTTTAAACTAGTCAAAAAGGCAGAATCAAGGGATCCCTGCACACTTTTCTCACCTTGGTACAAAACAAGTATTTGGTCACTGGCTCAAGGAATTTTGTTAAAAAATGCATGCATAGCTGCAAAAGACATTCGTTTGTTAGACTCAGAAGAAAAGTGAAAAGGAATATTTTGAAAGTCAACTATTTTCAGAACTTAAGTCTGGTCAAAACATCCTTAAGATTGTTTCATGAAATTGAGCATAATCTCACTATCTGACATGCACACCGGATAGATGATGTTTGGTGGGATATAGCGCTGAAGCCCTCTGTAGTAGGGAGACAACCGTTTTGTGTGCAATGAATGTATCTGAAAAAGAAAAATTACTTACTTGCAACACTAGTTCTCCAGGGCTGGCATCTTTCATAGATTCAAATGCTTGAATGATCCCCATATTCGAACTGTGACTCCCAAAGCAACATTAAAATACCCGTCTGATGCTAAATAGGAGGCTGTAAGCATTATCCCTTTAGTAATCAGCAGACCTCATAAAACAATTACCAAACTTTAACCAGTGAGGTGATATGAGACAAAACTAAAACCCCCATAGGCCACCATTTCTCAGATTTCATAGCGCTAGTGTGAAGGTTCTAAAGTTAAAGGTTTTCAAAGCTGGATGACCCAAATGTGAATCGATGAATGATGCCAATACTAGAGAAGGAAAATGCAACTTACCAGTATGCATCTGTTCTTGGCATGTAGAGCTGTAGATTTGAACACTTGTGCATAGATCGCCATCTGGTGTTAGACTCGGATGTTTGTACTTTGTTTTTGTCTTGGTAGAAGTCTTTGTAGTCACAAGGTGGTTGACTCCTCCTTAGGATAATAGTGCGCATGGGCATCGACCATCTCCAGATTGTTTGCCATGGAGGGTTATGATGGAGTTAGTAAGAAATAGAAAAGGATGTCCATGTGTAATGTATCTAAGTAAGATCGTACTGGAACAGATAGAGGTATCCGGGGAGGCGGGTGAGCGTATACGAATTTACAGCTCTACATGCCAAGAACAGATGCATACTGGTAAGTAGCATTTTCCGTTCGAGGCATATGAGCTGTAGATCGTATACTTGTGTATATACTATACAGCAGTTACCTCCTTAGCGGTGGCTACCTGTATCTGTTGCAGTGGTTTGAAAAAGTGTTCATAATACAGCCTGGCCCACATTAGCTTGTTGTTTTGCTTGCATGTCTACACAATAGTATTTTGTGAACGTGTGTGGTGTAGACCAAGTTGCTGCTTTGCAGATGTCATCTAGGGGAATGTTCCCCAAGAATGCCATAGATGCCCCTAATTTACGTGTGGAGTGAGCCCTAGGGGGAATGGTTAAGGTGCGTTTGCTTTAGCATAATATATTTGGATGCATTTAACAATCCACTTGGCAATCCCTGTTTTTGAGATAGGATTGCCTTTATGAGGTGGGAAGAAAGCCACAAAAAGTTGTTTAGTCTTTCTAAAGGATTTTGTTCTTTCAATGTAGTAAAGTATCGCTCTTTTTACGTCTAGCGTGTGAAGAGCATCTTCTGCTAATCAGTCTGGTAGAGGGAAAAACACTGGGAGTTCTACAGACTAGTTAAAGTGGAAAGCAGAGACGAAATTTTGGGTTACTCCAAAGAACCACTTTGTTATGATGGATTTGGAGAAATGGTTCTTGTGTGGTTAATTCCTGGAGTTCACTGACTCTTTTGAGACAGGTGATCGCAACCAGGAAAGCTACTTTCCAGGTGAGAAATTGTAATTTGCATAGGTTCATATGGGGGATCCATGAGTCTGGTAAGTACCACATTTAGGTTCCATACTGGAGAGGGTGGAACTCTAGATGGAAGGAATATGCTACTTACCAGTAAGCATCTGTTCTTGGCATGTAGAGCTGCAGATCTACACACTTGTGCATAGATCGCCATCTACACACTTGTGCATAGATCGCCATCTGGTGTTGGGCCCGGATGTTTGCATTTGTTTTTCCTCTTGTAAAGTCTTTGGAAGTCACGAGGTCAGTGACTCCTCCTTTGGATCGTATTGCGCATGGGCTTCGGCTCCATCCTCAGATTATTTTTCGCCAGCAGGGAAATGATGGAGCGTAGTAATAAACAGTGAAGTTGCCCATGTGTGTTGTATCTAAATATGATAAACTGGAACAGAGAAAGGTAGCCGGGAAGGCGGGTGTAGATCTGCAGCTCTACATGCCAAGAACAGATGCATACTGGTAAGTAGCATATTCCGTTCGAGGCATATGAGCTGCAGATTACACACTTGTGCATAGATTATATAGCAGTACCCACCCTTAGCGGCGACCACCCGTATCTGTTAGTGGTTTGAAATAATGTTTTGAGTACAGCCTGGCCCACACTAGCCTGTTGCTTAGTTTGCACATCTACACAATAGTGTTTAGTGAAAGTGTGCGGTGTTGACCATGTAGCTGCTTTGCAGATATCATCTAATGGCATGTTTCCTAGAAAAGCCATTGAAGCCCCTATTTTACGTGTAGAATGGGCTTTAGGGGGAACAGATAGCGTTCGTTTTGCTTTGTGGTAGCAAATCTGAATGCATTTGACAATCCACCTAGCTATCCCCGACTTGGAGATGGGGTTGCCCTTGTGTGGTGGAGAGAAAGAGACAAACAGTTGTTTGGTCTTACGGAAAGGTTGTGTTCTCTCGATGTAGTAGAGTAAGGCTCGTTTGACATCTGGTGTGTGGAGAGCTCTTTCTGCAACAGTTTGTGGTTGCGAGAAGAATACTGGTAGTTCTACAGATTGGTTTAGGTGAAAAGGAGAAATGACTTTAGGGAGGAATTTTGGGTTGGTACGGAGAACAACTTTGTTATGGTGCATTTGTAGAAAAGGTTCTTGAATGGTAAATGCTTGTATCTCACTGACCCTTCTGAGGGAAGTGATGGCTACGAGAAAAGCGGTTTTCCAGGTGAAAAATTGGAGTTCACATTTGTGCAATGGTTCGAAGGGAGGCCCCATTAGTTTGGTGAGAACGATATTTAGGTTCCACACAGGTTAGGGTGGCACTCTGGGGGGAATTATTCTTTTAAGTACTTCCATGAAGGCTTTAATGGCAGGTACTCTAAAGAGTGATACATGTTGCCTGTTTTGTAGGTAAGCTGCTATAGCTGCGAGGTGCAGGCGAATGGACGTATAGGCTAGATTACACCTTTGTAGGTGGAGTAAGCAGCCTATGATGTGTTGAATGGAGACGTCTAGGGGATTGATGGTGTTGTTGTGACAATAGACAGCAAAACGTTTCCACTTGGCGGCGTAGCACGCTCTAGTGGTAGGTCGCCTAGCTTCCTTGATGACGTTCACACAGTCAGGGGGAAGATTTAGATAACCGAATTCTAGGACTTCAGGAGCCAGGTCGCAAGGTTGAGCTGGGTCCGGGTGTCTGATCTCTCCATGGTTCTGGGTTAAGAGGTGTGGAGAGAGGCGTAATTTTTGGTGCGGTACTACAGATAGTTCCAGCAGTGTGGTGTACCACGGTTGTCTGGCCCAAGTTGGAGCTACTAGGATTAGTGTGAGGGAGTGTTGCTGTAGTTTGCGCACCACTAGTGGAATGAGTGGGAGAGGCGGAAAAGCATACGCAAATCTGCCTGACCAGTTCATCCATATCGCATTTCCTTTGGACAATGGGTGTGGATATCTGGCAGCGAAGCTTGGGCATTTGGTGTTTTCGTGGGTGGCGAAGAGGTCTATCTGTGGATGCCCCCACATCTGAAAGTACGGGTGTAGAACTTGTGGGTGGAATTCCCACTCGTGGATTTGTTGCGTTTGTCTGCTGATCAGATCTGCCATAGTTTTTTGGACTCCTGGGACATGCTGAGCTAGGAGAAAGATTTTCTGGAGTATGGCCCATCTCCATATGCTCTGTGCTAGCTGAGAGAGCTGTGGAGAGTGTGTGCCGCCTTGTTTTTGAATATAGTACATGGCTGTCATGTTGTCTGTGCGGATTAGGACTGCCTTGCCTGAAATCTGTGTTTGAAAAGATTTTAGGGCTAAGAAGCTCGCTAGTAACTCCAGATAGTTGATGTGGAGTAACTTTTGTTGGTGTCCATGTGCCCTGCACGGTGAGATGTAATAGATGAGCTCCCCAGCCGGAGAGCGATGAGTCTGTGGTTAGTACTATCTGGGGAACCGGGTCCAGGAACGATCGACCTGTGGAAAGGTTTGTGGTGGTCCACCACTGCAGAGAGCGATGGGTGCGACCGTCTACCAACACCAGATCTGTTAATTGACCCTGGGCCTGGTTCCATTGGCGCACTAAGCACTCTTGGAGAGGACGTATCTGGATTCTTGCGTGAGGTACTATGAAGATGCAAGAGGCCATCATCCCTATTAGTTGCATAAACACTCGAGCTGGAAGGGAGTGTTGTGCCATGAATTTTGCGCGTAGAGCCTGAATGTTTGTAATCCTGGCAGGATTGGGGTAGGCTAGTGCTTTTGAGGTGTCTATGGTGGCACCGAGGTATTGTTTTATGTGGGATGGTTGTAGATTGGACTTTGCATGGTTTACTGTGAAGCCCAGTTGGTGAAGTAGCTGGATAGTGGCATGCGTGTGTTGTACACACTGGCTGTATGAACTGGCTTTCATTAGCCAGTCGTCTAGGTATGGGAAGAAATGGATGTGTTGTCTCCTGAGGTGTGCTGCCACTACTGCTAGGCACTTGGTGAATACACGTGGTGCTGTTGTGACTCTGAACAGGAGTACTTTGAATTGGTAGTGTTGGCCGTCCACTACGAATCTGAGGAACTCCCTGTGAGCGTTGTGCACTGGAATGTGGAAATAAGCATCTTTTAGGTCTAAAGTGGTCAGGAAGTCGTTTTGGAAAAGCAGTGGAAAGTACCTGCTGAAGCGTTACCATGTGAAAATGGTCAGTGTATGTATTTGTTTAGGGGCCTGATGTCTAGGATGGGCCACAGAGTCTCGTCCCTTTTTGGTATGAGAAAATATAGGGAGTAGACCCCCATATTTCGTTGGTAGGAACGTGTTCTATCGCCCTTTTCTGTAGGAGGGAGATTACCTCCTGCTTTAGTAGTGTTTTAGATGTTCTTGTGACATTGGGTGTTGTCTGGGTGGAATGTTTGGGGGGAGATGTTAGTTCTAGGCAGTAGCCTGACCAAATTATTTGTGTTACCCATTTGTCTGAGATGATGGTAGCCCAGACAGGGAGGAAATTTTGAAGTCTGCCCCCGACCGGAGTGGGATGGCCTGGGGGAGCGGAGGGAAGTCATTGGGTAGGTGTGATGGCAGAGCGGGCGGTGTTTGTTTTGCCTCTGCCTTTGTTATTGTTGCCCCTGTAGCCGCCTCTTTGGTAGCCCCTTGTAAAGGTGGACTGGGTAGGGGCCTTATATGAAGTGGAAGCGGTGTCGGAGGAGTAGCCTCTGGATGTGCTCCGAAAGGAAGAGCGGCGAAAGGAGCGCCTGGGAGGGTGTGACTGTAAAGCTCCCATGGATTTTGCCGTGTCCGTGTCTTTTTTTCCATCTTTTCTAGGGCCTCATCCACTTTTGGGCCAAACAGATGTTCCTGCTCGAAGGGATGGTTGAGGATGGCGGCCTGTACCTCCGGTTTAAAACCGGAGATCCTTAGCCAGGCATGGCAACGGAAGAGGACACTAATATTGATGGCCCTGGAGGCTGTGTTTGCTGCATCTAGGGCACAACGTATGGAGGTATTAGTAATGGTTTTGCCCTCCTGAATTAGCTCGTTGGCCCTAGGTTTGTATTTATCATGGTGATGTTGCATTATGGCTTCTAATTCGTCATAATGGGCCCTGTCATACCTGGCTAGTAGCGCTTGTGTATTAGCGATACGCCATATGTTGGTAGCTTGGGATGCAGTACGCTTGCCTGATGCGTCCAAGAGTTTAGACTCTTTGTCAGGTGGTGGTGCTTCGCCTGACGCTTGGGAGTTGGCCCTTTTACGTGCTGTGGACACTACCAGAGAATCTAGTGGTGCTGGCCCTCTGATGTAGGAGGGATCTGTAGGGGCGGATTTATATTTCTTTTCAATGCGCGGGTTAATGACCCTGGCTCTGACTGGGTCTTTAAAGACCTCTGGCGCATGTTTTATAACTCCCTTGAGCATAGGCAATATGGAGGTAGTCCTATGTGTGGCGTCAAACGTATCGAGGAAGAAATCTTCCTCCACGGGGTCGGTATGGATATCTACCCCGTTATAGTGTGCCGCCCTTTGTAATAGATGATTGAACCCCAGTGAGACTTCTGGTGGGGAAGGTCTGGAAGGGTAGAGATCATCCTGTGGGACGTTCGTGATGTCAGGGATATTATGATCGTCCCATGGGTCTGGGGAGCCTGTGGGAGTGGGGTCCCCTGTAGGTAAATCTTGGGGCACGTCTCCTATGTCATCATATGGATCCCCCTGATCATCATCATCCGGAGAGGGTGTTGGGGAATGATGAGGTAGGGGCGGAGATGGTGGAGGAGGGGAAGGTGGAGGAGGCGGTGGAGGTGGGGGAAGGTATTCTGAAAGGAGAGTTAGCAGAGTCCTTCCTCTTTGGAGGTGGAGGCGGAGCAGGTTTATCCAGCTGTCTCTTTTTGATGGAGAGCATCAAATGTCCGGTTTTAGGATCCTTGGTTAGTGTTTTTTGTAATGGATCCGTGTAAAATGTTCTAGTGATGTTGGTTGGTCCGTTGGCGCCGAAGGCGTCGGGCCGTTGGTTTTTTGGCTTTATCCGTGCTGGTTCGTTGTTTGGAACTATGCTTGGAAAAGTCTGATTGTTTGGTCGGCGCCGTGGTGGATTTCGGCTTGGAAGTGTCGGTGGCCCTGTGTGTGCTTTTGTCGGTGCCGAAGATGGTGTCGGCACCGAGGAGCTGGAGCTGGTTCTCGACACCTAGTGTTTTGGTGCGGGGCTCGGTGTCGAAGCGGAGGCCATTTTATTTTTCGGTGTCGAAGAGTGCTTATCGGCAGCGACGGGGGGCTGGCTCGAGCCCGAGCCGCCGGAAGGCTTAATCGGCATCTTTACTGGGCCCGAAGGTGCGGTGTGGGAAGCAATGTCTTTGGTCTTGCTCAGGCCTGGAGGCGAAGGCGTGGCCGAAGCCTTTTTCGGTGCCGGCAAGGGTGAGTGTGTGTGGGGGGGGGGGGGGGGGGGATGTTGGTTGGTACTCACGACCCACTGCGCCGGAGTTATGTCCTCCACATCTGAATCGTCGGCTTCGGAGGCGCTGACGAGTCCATCGTTGGTGTGGTGTTCTTCTGGAGCGTCGACGCCTTGCTCGAAGATGTTGTCCGGAATCGCCGTCGACGAGTGTGCCATGGCTCTTCTAGCCCTTCGGTCTCGAATGGTTTTCTTGGACCGGAAGGACTTACACGCCGAACAATCTCGAGCCTCGTGTTCAGGGGAGAGGCAGAGATTGCATACTTCGTGGAGATCGGTGTGGGGGAACTTGGACCCACATTGAGGGCACTTCTTGAAGGGAGTCCTTTCCATTAGCCAGGACCGGAGCTTGGGTAGGCCCGAAGGCCGTCGTCGACGACCAGAATGGAAGGTTTTTGCCGATGAGAGGCGCGTCGAGTGGGGAGATCGCGATCAAAAACAATACCGCGAGTTAGGGTGAGGAATGCGCGTCAAAAGTCGAACTGGAAGCTGTTCGGAACCGGAGTGCGAAGATCACATCCGAGCCCGATGGCGGAAAAAAACAATCGGAGGATGGAGCCAAAGCCCATGCGCAATACGATCCAAAGGAGGAGTCACCGACCTCGTGACTTCCACAGACTTTCCAAGAGGAAAAACAACTGCAAACATCCGGGCCCAACACCAGATGGCGATCTATGCACAAGTGTGTAATCTGCAGCTCATATGCCTCGAACATATTCTTTTAAGTTCTTCCATAAATGCCTTGATAGCTGGTACCCTAAACGAAGACAAGTGTTGTCTGTTTTGGAGATAGACTACATCTCGCTGCAATAGCAGCCTAATAGATGTATACGCTAGGTTACATTGTTGTAGATGCAAAAGGTAACGGATGATGTTTTGAATAGAAGCATCTAGTGGGTTGATTTTGTTATTTGTACAGTAAATTACAAATCTTTCCACTTTGCAGCATAGCAAGCTCTATTGGTAGGACGTCTAGCATCTTTAATGAGGTTCATGCAGTCTGGCGGGAGATTAAGGTAGCCAAACTCTAAGATTTTAGGTGCCAGATCGCAAGGTTGAGTTGAATGGGATCTGGATTGCTTATCTCTCCATGGTTCTGAGTGAGAAGCTTGGGTGAGAGGCGTAGCTTTTGATGAGGAACTACTGAGAGATCCAAGGGGGTTGTGCCCATGTTGGAGCAATCAGGATCATTGTGAGGGAATGCTGTTTGAGCTTCCGAACCACTAGCGGAATGAGCGGGAGAGGCGGAAAAGCGTAAGCAAATTTGCCTGACCAGTTCATCCATAGCGCATTGCCTTTGGACAATGGGTGAGGATACCTGGATGCGAAGCTTGGGCATTTTGGTGTGTGGCGAACAGGTCTATTTCTGGGTGGCCTCACATTTGAAAGAATAGAAGCAGAACTTGAGCATGAAGTTCCCATCTGTGGATCTGCTGTGTTTAGCAACTGAGTAGATCTGCAATTTGATTGTGTACTCCTGGGAGGTGTTCTGCAAGAAGATATATGTTTTAAGGAATGGCCCATCTCCATATGCTCTGAGCTAGGTGTGTAAGCTGCAGTGTGTGTCCCCCGTTTTTGTATGTAATACATTGCTGTCATGTTGTCTGTACGGACTAGGACATCTTTGCTTACGAGGTGGAGTTAGAAAGATTTTAACGCTAGGAAGACTGCCAACAATTTCAAGTAATTTATGTGGAATTGTTTTTGTTGAGGGGTCCATATGCCCTGAATGGTATGGGTTTGAAGATTAGCTCCCCAGCCGGTGAGAGATGCTTCTGCTGTTAGCACGATCTGTGGAACCGGATCGAGAAACGTCCGCCCTTTGGAAAGGTTTTGTGTGTTTCACCATTGCAGAGAGCGATGGGTGCGGTCGTATACTAACACCAGATCTGTTAGCTGACCTTCATCCTGGTTCCACTGACGTGCCAACACTCCTGTAAGGGACGCATTTGAAGTCTTGCATAAGGGACGATGAGACTGCAAGAGGCCATCATCCCGATTAGCTGCATGAACACTCGCACTGGTAGTGAGTGTTGAGGCTGAAATTTTGCTATTGGAGCTTGCATAGTGCTTATCCTGCCTGGGTTGGGGTATGCTAGAGCTTTTGAAGTGGCTATTGTAGCCCTAGATACAATTGTATGCTTGACGGTTGGAGGTGGGATTTGGTGAGGTTTACCGTGAATCCCAAGTCGTGAAGCAGTTGGATTGTTTTGTGTGTGTGTTGCACACAGCTGCTGTGTGACTTAGATTTTATGAGGCAGTCATCCAGATAAGGGAAGACATGAATGTGCTGTCTTCGTAAGTGGGCCGCAAAAACTGCGAGACACTTGGTGAAGACACTGGGTGCTGTAGCCACCCCAAATGGGAGGACCTTGAATTGGTAGTGTTGACCATCTACCATGACCCTGAGATATTTCCTGTGAGCGGGGTGAATGGGAATATGAAAGTAGGCATCCTTTAAATCCAGAGTGGAGAGAAAGTCGCCCTGTTGAAGCAGTGGGAGCACCTGTTGGAGAGTGACCATGTGGAAGTGATTTGACTGAATGTAGAGGTTTAGCGGTCTGAGGTCTAATATGGGCCTGAGAGAGCCGTCCTTTTTTGGAATTAGGAAATAGAGGGAGTAAACCCCTGTGCCTTGATGAGGCAAGGGGACTGGTTCTATTGCATGTTTTTGTAATGGGGAGAGAACCTCTTGTTTGAGAAGTGTGAGATGTTCTGAGGACAATGGACGTGGTCAGGCAGGAATATTTGGGGAAGTAGAGGTGAGTTCCAGGCAGTAACCATACTGGATAACCACTTGTCTGTTGTGATTGAATTCCAGACAACTAGCAACTGTGAGACGTCCCCCGACAGGAGTGGGATGATCGGGGGGAAGTGCAGGAAAGTCACTGTTTGGTGGTAGGGGAGTTGCGTTTTTTTTGCCGAGACCTCTTCCCTTACCATTGTTGCCTCTGTAGCCTCCACAAAAGTATCCTTTGGAGGATGTTTGAGTGGGGCTCTTATATGAAGAAGAGGGATGTTCTGAGCCAATGGTTTTGGAGCCAGCTCTGTAAAAGGAGCGGTGGACAGAACCTCTAGAGGAAGGGAATTGTAAGGCCCCCATGGACTTAGCAGTTTCCGTATCTTTTTTCATCTTTTCTAAAGATGTTTCAACTGAGGGCCCAAAAAGATGCTCTTGATCAAAGGGCTGATTTAGAGTAGCAGATTGCACCTCCTGTTTGAATCCGTAGACTAGGAGCGAAGCGTGCCTGTGCAACAAAACGCTAGTGTTAACGGCGCGATATGCAGTGCGAGCCACGTCGAGCGCACATTTAATTGAGGTGTTTGTGATCAATTTCCCCTCTTGTATAAGGTCGTTGGCCTTTTGTTTGTACTGGTCAGGAAGGTGTTGCATGAGCTTTTCAAGCTCGTCATAGTGAGCCCTGTCGTACCTGGCCAATTAAGCTTGGGCACTGGCAATCTGCCAATGATTTGCAGCCTGTGATGCAATACGTTTAACAGATGCGTCTATTAGTTTGGACTCCTTATCAGGAAAGGGAGGGGGGGGGGGGGGGTTCGTCTGTACTCTGAGTGCATTAGACACCACAAGAGAATCCACAGGGACCTGACCTTTAATATAAATTTGATAATTGGGAGCTGCCTTATACTTTTTATCTACCCTGGTGTTTAGAATCCTGGCTCTGACAGGGTCCTTAAAAACTTCTGGGGCATGTCTGAGCATGCCTTTTAACATTGGCAGGGTGTGTGTGGACTTTTGCGAGGGTGCAAAAGTTTCAAATAAAAAATCTTCCTCTAAGGAATCAGAATATAACTGTGCCCCGTGGTATTGTGCAGCGCTATTGATTAGTTGCGCAAACCCAATATGGTCATCTGGTGGTGATGGTCTAGATGGATAGAGGTCCGGGTCGGGATCTGTGTTGTAGTCATCCCAATGGTCTACGTCGTGTGGAGTGGTATGTGCATCATCATCCCCATGTGGATCTGTATTCCCACCCCCATCGGTATGATCATCCTCAGTGTCTGATGTTTGAGGTGAAAAAATAGGTTGTGGGGAGTATGGTGGAGAAATTAGAAGATTTGGATCAGCTGGAGGAGGAGAAGGAGGTGGGGAGGTTTTAGTACTCATCTCCTTTCGTTTCAACTGTATTTCAGATTCCTCTGAAGTGTCCAGTTTCCTCTTTTTTGGAGGCTTGGCAACGACTTTGCCAGTCTCGTCAATAAAAAGAGTTTTTAGTTTGACCTGAAAAATCAGATACAGGCTGTGTGGGTAAAATGCCTTTTTTTGGTGCCGAAGATTTTGGGTCAGAATGCTCTTTGGACCGAGTCTGAGGCTTTCTGTGGGGTCTTGGACTCCTTAGGTTTTGTTCTAGGAGTTTGTGGCGCCAAGACTTTTTCCGGCTTCGACGATTTTTTGGGTTCCGAAGCAGTTTTCGGCTCCGAAGATTTTTTCAGTTCCCAATGTTTGTCCTTGGTATGTTTCGACGCCGAGGGCTTCGGCATCGAGGCTGTCTTTAGCGTCGACAAAGAAGGGCGTGGTACACCTTTGGTCTGGTGCTTCGGTGCCGAAGGTGACTTTTCGGCACCGGAATGGGGTTGGCTTGAGCCCGAGCCGAAAGGCTTATCTTTAGGTTTCATAGCCGGGCCCGAGGTGTCTACCCGAGGGTGAGGGTGTTATTGGAGCCTTGGGTTTGGTTTTTGGGAGAGGGGTTTTGGTACTCACAGACCGCTGAGCCGGGGTGACTGTCTCCTCTTGTACGTCGGAGTCGTCCGCCTCGGAGATGTCTTCTTCATCATCTTGTTGCTCCGGCTGGAGATTGGGATCTGCTCCAAAGATGTCCGGAATCGAGCTGCTTACGCGAGACATTTCGTGACGTCGAGCCAGACGATCATGGATGGTTTTCTTTGACCTGAACGATGCACAGGCCTTGCAGTTTTTGTCTTCGTGCTCCGGGGAAGAGGTAGAGATTACAAACCTCGTGCAAGTCCGTGTGTGGGAACTTAGCACCACACCTGGGGCATTTTTTTTAATTTTTTTTACAATTATTATTATTATTATTATTAGTTCTTATATAGCGCTCAACTCACCCTTGGGCATCTTGGCGCTTGCATTGGGAACCCGTCCTGGTTTTTCCTGTGAGATAACCCGTACTGGGCATCCCCAAGGTGAAAGCCAGGCATCCCGCCGCGGGGGGGCCGTTGTGGAGATTAAGCAAGCTTGTTGCCCAGAGCTGCATAGTGTGAACTCGTGCTTAGAGTGGGCACCGAAGCGAGAATTATCGAGTCCGTGGACAATTGGGCTCCGGACCCTGCCGCGTCGGGAATTGAACCCTGGTCCCGGGTCTGACCTCTGCTTCAGGGTATGCCTCCTCTAACCAGTGAGCTACACTTCTCCAAGGAGTCCTTTCCATTGACTGCAGGCATGGTCGGCGCGGATAGGCCAGATGACCCGTGTCGAAGATCTCGGAGTTTGTTTTAAAGATGCGCGTCAAAAGGGAAACGCGATCGAGACAATACCGTCAAGTGGATAGGAATTGCGCGTCGAAGGGGGGTTTGAAACCGACCCGGAGTGCAGCAAATCGTATCCGAACGAGATGGCGGAAAAAAATAATCTGGAGATGGAGTCGATGCCCATGCGCACTATAGTCCTAAGGAGAAGTCACCTACCTCGTGACTACAAAGACTTCTAACAAGACAAAACCAAAGTGCAAACATCCAAGCCCAACATCAGATGCTGATCTATGCACAAGTATATGATCTACAGCTCATAAGCCTCGAACCTACTGTTACAGATAAGTAACGTTTTCAATCTCCAGTACTGGATGTTTCATATATTCACAGGCTTGATTCAGAATAAGCAGTGCAATAATGCAGTATAACAGTGGATGGAGAGTAAATTAGGTATGGCTTATGTGGAACATACATGTCCCGCATCAGAGTCTCTCTGTACTATTGCTTTTAGAGAGTAATGCTGTGTAAAGGTATGTAAGTTCTTCCAAGATGCTGTCCTGCATACATCAGCCAACTGTACTCAAGCGAACAGCGCTGCTGATGCTCAGACACTCCGTGGAATGGGCTGTCACAGGTCATTAAAGTGGTCTTCCAGCTTTCGCAAGACAGAAGGTTACTGCCACAGCCCCTTCTCATTCTATTATACCCTGCTTAGCAAAGGGAGGCCCTTTTTCAGCATTTCAGAATGCCACAAATTACTGGTCAGTCTAATGGAAGTCCGTCAATGTAGAACTTAAGACATCTTCTGACATCCAGCGTATGCAGTGCTCCCTCCCTAGGCTGGCGGCATTTTGGGAGAAAGTCTTCAGGACTACTGGTTTGTTAAGAATAAAGCCCATATGATCTTTGGGGATATAATGAGCATTCATTTATTCTTAATTGGATTGTCTTTGGGGAACTGAAGCAAAGTAGCTTTGATTGTAAAAACCTGAATCTCACTGACGCTTCTTGCAAATGTCAAAGGTAATAGAAATGCAACCATCCAGGAGAAGGAATATGCTACTTACCAGTATGCATCTGTTCTTGGCATGTAGAGCTGCAGATCTATACACTGTGCATAGCTCGCCATCTGGTGTTGGGGCCGGATGTTTGCAGTTTGTTTTTCCTCTTGGAAAGTCTTTGGAAGTCACGAGTTCGGTGACTCCTCCCTTGGTGGAGGAGTGTGGCTCAATGGTTAGAGCGGCAGACCCTGAAGCAGAGTTCTGGCCAAGGACCAGGGTTCGATTCCCGCCCCGGCGGGGCTCGGGCTCAATTTCCTCAGACCTGTCTATTCTCGCCTCGGTGCCTATTCTAATCACGGGCCCCACGCTGCAACTCTGGGCAATAGCTTGCTTAGCCTCCAAACCGGCCCCAACAGCGCAAAGGATGCCTGGCTTCACCCTGGGGGTGCCCAGGAGTGGACACTTCACAGGGAAAGCCAGGAGGGGTTCCACAGCGGTATGAGTATCAGCCCAGGAAACCGCAAAGGCGACACTGCAAGGTGTCCGTCTGGTGACAGTGCGCTCTATAAGTACCTTGACATTTACATTTAGTTCGTATTGCGCATGGGCTTCGGCTCCATCCTCAGATTGTTTTTCGCCAGCAGGGAAAGATGGAGCGTAGTGGAAACAGTAAAGAAACCCATGTGTGTTGTATCTAAATAAGATAAGACTGGAACGGATACAGGTAGCCGGGGAGGCGGGTGGGCGTGTATAGATCTGCAGCGCTACATGCCAAGAACAGATGCATACTGGCAAGTAGCATATTCCGTTCGAGGCATATGAGCTGCAGATTATACACTGTGCATAGATTATATAGCAGTACCCAACCCTAGCAGCGACCACCGGCATCCGTTGCAGTTGTTTGGAACAGTGTTTTTAGTACAGCCTGGCCCACACTAGCTTGTTGCTTGGTTTGCACATCTACACAGTAATGTTTTGTGAAAGTGTGCGGTGTTGACCATGTGGCTGCTTTGCATATGTCATCTAGTGGTATATTTCCTAGAAAAGCCATAGAAGCCCCTATATTTCTTGTAGAGTGGGCTTTGGGGGGAACCGATAGCGTTCGCTTTGCTTTGTGGCAGCAAATCTGTATGCATTTTACAATCCACCTAGCTATCCCTGATTTAGAAATAGGGTTGCCTTTATGTGGTGGAGAGAAGGAGACAAATAGCTGTTTGGTTTTCCTGAAAGGTTGTGTACGTTGGATGTAGTAAAGTAGAGCTCTTTTAACATCCTGTGTGTGTAACGCTCTTTCTGCAACGGTTTGAGGTTGTGAGAAAAAGACTGGTAATTCTACCGACTGGTTTAAATGGAATGGAGAAATTACTTTGGGTAGGAATTTTGGGTTGGTGCGGAGTACAACCTTGTTCTGATGCATTTGAAGAAAAGGTTCCTGTATAGTGAGTGCTTGTATTTCACTAACCCTTCTAAGGGAAGTGATGGCCACTAGAAATGCTGTTTTCCATGTGAGAAATTGCAGCTCACATTTATGTAATGGTTCGAAAGGGGGTCCCATTAACCGTGTGAGAACGATATTCAAATTCCAGACAGGTGAAGGTGGTACTCTGGGTGGAATTACTCTTTTGAGGCCTTCCATGAAGGCTTTGATGGCAGGCACTCTGAAAAGCGATAGGTGTTGCCTGTTCTGCAAGTAAGCAGCAATGGCAGCGAGGTGTAACCTAATGGAAGTATATGCTAGGTTACACCTTTGTAGGTGGAGTAAATAACATATGGTGTGCTGTATGGACACATTTAAAGGATTGATTGTTTTGTTGTGGCAGTAAACAGCAAATCTTTTCCACTTTGCCGCATAGCATGCCCTAGCAGTAGGGCGTCTAGCTTCCCTGATAATATTCATGCAATCAGGGGCAAGGTTAAGGTATCCGAATTCTAGGACCTCAGGAGCCAGATTTCAAGGTTGAGCTGAGCTGGGTCCGGGTGCCTGATCTCTCCATGGTTCTGGGTTAGGAGGCATGGTGAGAGGTGTAGCTTTTGGTGTGGTACTACAGATAGTTCCAGCAGTGTGGTGTACCGCGGTTGTCTGGCCCATCTTGGAGCTACCAGGATCAGTGTTAGGGAATGCCGTTGTAGCTTTCGCACTACTAATGGAATTAGTGGGAGGTGGAAAAGCGTATGCAAATTTGTTTGACCAGTTCATCCAAATCACATTGCCTTTGGACAATGGGTGTGGATATCTGGCGGCGAAGCTTGGGCATTTTTTGTTTTCGTGGGTGGCGAATAGGTCTATGTGTGGATGCCCCCAATTCTGAAAGAACGGGTGAAGAACTTGTGGGTGAAGTTCCCACTCGTGGATCTGCTGCGTTTGTCTGCTGAGCAGATCTGCCACGGTGTTTTGGACTCCTGGGACGTGTTGAGCCAGGAGAAAGATTTTTTGTGGAATTGCCCATCTCCATATGCTCTGTGCTAGTTGAGAGAGCTGTGGAGAGTGTGTGCCCCCCTGTTTTTGAATGTAGTACATGGCCGTCATGTTGTCTGTGCGAATGAGGACTGTCTTGCCTGAAATCTGCCTCTGGAAGGATTTTAGGGCAAGGAAGATTGCAAGTAACTCCAGATGATTGATGTGGACTAATGAATATGCTACTTACCAGTATGCATCTGTTCTTGGCATGTAGGGCTGCTGACATTCATATCTGTGCATAGATCGCCGCCTAGTGTTGGGTCCGGATGTTTGCACGTTGTTGTCCTGGAAGAGTCTTCGAAGTATCCTGAGATAGGTGACTCCTCCCCTGGACCACAGTGCGCATGGGCATCCTCTCCATCCTCAGATTGTTTTTCGCCATTGTGGCAGTGATGGAGTAGATACAGAAAGTGATGACCATGCTATACAGTAATTCTGAGAGCTGCAGCTGCTACAGGCGCCGGGGAGGAGGGTGGGCGATATGAATGTCAGCAGCCCTACATGCCAAGAACAGATGCATACTGGTAAGTAGCATATTCAGTTCGAGGCATGTGGGCTGCTGAATTCATATCTGTGCATAGAATACATAGCAGTACCTCCCATTAGCGGCGGCTACCAGTGCTAGCTGCAGCGGTCTGAAAAAGAGTTTTGAGAACAGCCTGTTGTGAGAAAGTGCCATCTTTCTTGCATGGTATGCCCCCACTTTTTGCTAAATAGCTGAATGAACTTCGATTGAGTGTACCCTGGGTTCCTGCCAATCAGGTGCCCAGGGCCTATGTTCCTTCCTTAAACCACACAAACTCCCAATTGGCAAACCCTAGCCACATGTCAGCCCCTAGTAAATGGTACCCTAGGTACCCAGGGCCTTGTGGAAAGGGAAGGCCTCTAAGGGCTGCAGCACTCATTGTGCCACCCTCAGAGGCCCTGTACCCTTACACACACACTGCCCTTGCAGGCTGAGTGTCTGGGTGCAGGACAAAACAAAGTCGACATGGCACACATCACTGTGTACCATGCCCATCACCTACACTGCCAAGGCATATGTCAGCCACCCCTCTAGCTGGTTGCATTACGCCTATGGTGTGGGCACAGGAGCAGGAGCCCTGTGCCCCTACAGTACCCGGGTCCATTCCTGGGCACTGTAAGTGCAGTGCTGTCATTTAAGAGTACATGGTGCTGAGAGCTTGGCAAACACGAGCTCCACAGCACCATATTGGCACCACTGAAGCCTGGGAAGTTTGGTATCAAACTTCTCAGCACATTGAACCCACACTGATGCCAGTGTAGGATTTAATGTACTAAGCACCCCAGAGGGCATCTTAGAGATGCCCCCTTACAGCTAACTTACAATCCACGTCTGCTCTGAGGCTGCCCAGGCTGCCACACAGCAGACACGTTGCTGGACCCCTGGGTGGGAGAGCCCCTGCTCTCCCGGGCCTGCAACAATGCACATCCTGGGTGAGGTGAGAAATCTCCTCCCCCAGGATGAGCAAAGGGAAGCTTCAAAGGCAGGCCGCCATTTGGAGTTTCCCCAGGCCACTGCAACCCCCCACTCTGGCGGGAAGCTTGGCCGGAAACCCCATACAAGGACAGGGGATGTGCCAGCCTGCCCACCCCACCCCTCAGGTGGGGGAGGCGAGGTGAAGCACATCTCCGGGCTCTCGCCATCTTGAAGATGGGAGGCCTTACACTATCAGGATCAGGCTACTGCCCCCCTCCCACAGGAGAGAGGCAGGATAGGGGGTGTACCCACCCCAGGACAAGGACCCATTGGTCCCTGGCCTTCACCTACCTGTAACACCCCTAAATCTAGTATTTAGGGGCACCCTGAACCTTCCTTCCGCTGATTCCAGATAGAAAATTACAAGAAGAGCAAGAAGAACAAAGACCTGCCCTGCAGCTGCTAAAAAGAGAAGAAGACACCAACTGCTTAGGCCCCAGCCCTACCGGCCTGTCGACTCTCGAACCTGCACCAGCGCGGCATCCCTCGTGGCCAGCAACCTCACCAACCCCGGAGGACCTGGCTACCTTTTGGCTCTAAGCCCCTGGGACTCCCATGAGTAGAGGCTCTACTCAAGAAACCTATTTTTAACCCCTGGCAGCAGCCCGGGACCGCGGACCCAACACACTCTGCACCAGCCAAGCCTGGCCAGTGCCGGTGTGGACAAAGACCCTGAGGACGACCCCACGGCGACTGTGACCCCGAGTCCGGCACCCAAGGACCCCCCTCGACATCCCGGAAGAAGCAGCCTCAGAACCAAGTGCCACCCCAACCGCGATCAACCAGAGGGTAAGATTCCCGACGTCAAAAGGCACCCCTGCACCCGGCGCCCTGCAGCCCCCTGTGCCCAATCCCGGGGTACCCACCTAACCTACAACTACCCAACTTACCTCTCGAAGTGGTGGTGGCACCTGAAACATCCTCATCCCCGAGCCTGCAGCCTTTTTCCAAACCGGAACATTCCCATTGATTTCCATTGAGCGCCCGAAGGCTCAAAAGCACCCTGCACCCAGCCGCCCGAGTGGCCCTGGCAGTGCCCTCTCTACACTAACCTACTTCCCCACTTGCCTGAGTGAGTGACCAGGAGCCCAGCTCCCACAGCCGCGTGGCTTGCCAGACAGCAGCCACCAACCAAGGCCCCCCTATCCCTCATAGGATAACATTGGGCCTAACTCTCTCTGCACCCGGCCGTCCTGAGACCGCTGAGGGTGAACCAACTGTACCTACCTGACACTGGGGGACCCCTGAGTCCATGCCCGGAATTTCAACTCTGCCAGTCGAGTACTTACCCTTAAACCGCTAACTTTATTTTCCTCATAGGGTAACATTGACTGGCTTTTTCTTCAAAAATCTTCTAAGTGTGAACTTTTCAAAACTGCAAAAATTCACCAAAAATCAGCCAAGTGACAAAAACGAATTTACTCACCTGCTCCTAGGTGAGCTCCCAGTGCTGGATCTTGGTGCCCAGCCCTGACCCTGAAAAGTGTTCACAACTATACTTACCTCTAACTCATTTTTCTCCCATAGGAAACCATTGTCTGCTTTTCAGTGAAATTTCTTCTAAGTGTCTAGTTTTGCAAATTTGAAATATTCTTTTAAAATCGTACCATTTCTGCAAACGAAATTACTTACCTGCTTTTGATAAGGACCCCAGTCCTGGGTCTAGGCACCCAGTCCTGGACTACTAAAGTAACGATAAAGTACTCTACCTGCAATGTGAATTTCTTGCCATAGAGATCCATTGAATGTTTTCTTTGAAATATTTTCTAAGTGCTAACTTTTGAAATAGCTAAATATTATTTAAAAATCATTACAGTTATTAAGTCGACTTTCATCACTTGATTCTGAATACTGACCCCAGGCTGGTTCTAGGAGCCAGACCTGGAATTCCAAAAGTAATCTGAAAAAGTAATTTATTACAAATAACCTGAATTTACCATTGAGCTCAATGCATTGTTATGTTTAGGAAATAGGATTGTTTATTGCAACCAACTGTGACTGTTTACACAAATTTATTGTTTAAGACCAAAGTATTTATATTCAACCTCTCATTCTGAGAAAGTATATTTTTACTCCCTTTGTGGTTCTAAAAATAAAACAAGCATATATTTTATATATACAAACCATTGGCCTAGAGTTCAGTTATTGAGTGTGTGAAACAATTTGCTGACTGAGTGTGTACAATAAATGCTTTACACTGTCCTCTGGTACTGCCTTACTGCTCGACCAAGCTACCACTTTTGAGAGTAAGGTCATACCTAACTTTGACCTCTATCAGCCTCTGGGGGACTGTGGACTCTGTACACCCTGTACCTATTAGGGAACAGTATATACAGAGCCACTTTCTCACACCTGTCCTACAGCTGCCTGCTGTTTTGATTGCACATCTACACAATAGTGTTTGGTAAATGTATGTGTAGTGGACCAGGTGGCTGCTCTACATATATCATGCAAAGGAATGTTTCCCAGGAAAGCCATGGAGGCCCCTAACTTACGTGTTGAGTGGGCTCGTGGGGGAATCGTTAATGTGCGTTTAGCTTTTTGATAGCAAATTTGAATACATTTAACAATCCATCTGGCTATACCTGCTTTGGAGATGGCGTTACCTTTGTGGTGTGGGGCAAAGGCAACGAAAAGTTGTTTTGTTTTCCTAAAGACTTTAGTCCTGTCTATATAGTACATGAGGGCTCTCTTTACATCCAGTGTGTGGAGTGCTCTTTCTGCGACAGTTTGTGGGTTTTGAAAGAAAACAGGCAGTTCAATGGTTTGATTCATGTGGAACTGCGATATCACCTTGGGCATGAATTTGGGGTTGGTACGTAGTACGACCCTGTTGGCGTGAACCTGTATGAATGGCTCTTGAACGGTTAGTGCCTGGAGTTCACTAACTCTCCTTAAAGAAGTGATTGCTACTAGGAAAGCTACTTTCCAGGTGAGGAATTGAATCTCGCATGAGTGTAGAGGTTCAAAGGGTGGACCCATCAGGCGTGTGAGGACCAAATTGAGGTTCCACATTGGAGCTGGTGGGTGGCTTGGAGGAATTACTCGTTTGAGTCCTTCCAAGAATGCTTTGATGAAAGGCACTCTGAATAAAGAGAGGTGCTGCCTGTTCTGGAGATAGGCTGATATTGCGGTCAAATGGACACGTATTGAGGTGTATGCCAGATTGCATCGGTATAGGTGTAAGAGGTAACAAATTATGTTTTTGATGGATGCGTCTAGCGGGTTAATGTCATTGTTATTGCAATAAATGACGAACCTTTTCCATTTGGCTGCATAGCAAGCTCTGGTAGTGGGTCTTCTAGCTTCCTTAATGATGTCCATACAGTCAGGTGGCAGGTTTAGGTAGCCAAACTCTAGGACTTCAGGAGCCAGATTGCCAGGTTCAGCTGTTGCGGATCTGAGTGCTGAATCTCTCCATGGTTCTGCGTCAAATGCGCGGGTTTGATCCGCAGCCTTTGATGCGGCACCACGGAAAGTTCGAGAAAGGTGGTGTACCATGGTTGGCGTGCCCATGTTGGAGCAACCAGGACGAGTGTCAGTGAGTGTTGTCTGAGTTTGCGTGCCACCAGCGGTATCAATGGCGCTGGGGGAAAAGCGTACGCAAATCTGCCGGACCAGTTCATCCATATCGCATTGCCCTGCGACTGCGGATGTGGGAACCTGGCGGCAAAACTTTGGCATTTTGCGTTTTCGCTTGTGGCGAATAGGTCTATCTGTGGATGACCCCACTGTTGGAAGTACGGTTGGAGTACTGACGGATGTAGCTCCCACTCGTGCATCTGGTGGCTGTGTCTGCTGAGCAGATCCGCCATCTGGTTGTCCTTGCCGGGGAGGTGTTCCGCCATGAGGAATATGTTCCTCTGAATGGTCCACTTCCACATGCTCTGAGCCAGATGAGACAACTGTGGAGAGTGTGTTCCTCCCTGCTTCTGTATGTAGTACATGGCAGTCATGTTGTCCGTCCGGATCAACACGACTTTGTTGCACAAGTGTACTTTGAATGCTTTCATTGCCAGGAAGATTGCCATCAGTTCTAGAAGGTTGATGTGCATCTTCTTTTGCTGTATTGTCCATAGTCCCTGCACTGTGTAATTGAGTACATGAGCTCCCCATCCCTGGAGAGACGCGTCCGCTGTCAGTATTATTTGTGGAACAGGCTCTTGGAACGGTCGGCCCTTGCAAAGGTTTTGTGGATTCCACCAATACAGAGAGTTGTATGCCCGACCGCTCACCAACACTAGGTCTTTTAGTTGCCCGTGAGCCTGATTCCATTGACGTGCTAAGCACTCCTGAAGCGGGCGCATATGTAGTCTCGCGTGTGGGACTATGAAAATGCAGGAGGCCATCATGCCTATCAACTGCATGCCATCATGCCTATCAACTGCATGAACACTCGCGCGGGAAGGGAGTGTTGGGGTTTGAACTTGGAAATCAGCATTTGCATGCTGTTGATTCTCACTAAATTTGGCTGAGCTGTGGCTGCCAGAGTGTCTATGGTCGCACCTAGGTACTGTTGTACATGTGCGGGTTGGAGATGTGATTTCGGGTAATTTAGTGAGAACCCCAGACTGTGAAGAAGGTGAATGGTGCGGGACATGTGGCTGGCACATTGCTGGGCTGACTTTGCCTGAACAAGCCAGTCGTCCAGGTAAGGGTAGACGTGAATGTGTTGCCTCCGTAGATGTGCAGCCACAGTAGCTAGGCACTTTGTGAAAACTCTGGGTGCTGTTGTCACGCCGAAGGGAAGAACCTTGAATTGGTAGTGCTGCCCTTGAATAGTGAACCTGAGATATTTTCTGTGTGAGGGGTGAATGGGTATGTGGAAATACGCATCTTTGAGGTCTAGCGTGGCCAGGAAGTCTCCCTGTTTGAGCAGCGGGAGGACTTTTTGTAGGGTGAGCATGTGGAAATGCTCTGAGAGAATGTAGCGGTTGAGGGGTCTCAGGTCTAGTATAGGTCTGAGTGACCCGTCCTTTTTTGGTATTAAGAAGTATAGGGAGTACACCCCCGTACCTTGCTCGTGGACGGGTACAACCTCTATTGCGCCTTTTTCCAGCATACTTAGCACTTCCTGCTGTAATAGCGCTTAGTGCTCTGAGGACATAGGACGGTGTTTTGGCGGTATTGTGGGAGGAGTGGAGGTTAATTCTAGGCAGTAACCGTGTTTGATAATATCTTTGACCCACCTGTCCGTGGTGATGGAGTTCCACGTGGACAGGAACCTTTGTAGCCTTCCCCCGACAGGTGTTATGTGGTCGGGAGGAAGGGAGAGGGCGTCACTGTTTGTTCTTGGGGGAGGACCTGGTATTGCCGTATCCGTGTCCTCTACCCTTTGTGCTGGAGCCACGATATCCACCCCGGGTGTTTTTATCGTAGGTACTTTGTGTGTTGCCCTTGTTGAAGGTTTGCTGTGACCCCTGTCCTCTACCTGCTCCTCTATTTCCGGGGCGACGAAAGGAGCCACTCCAAAAGGTCTGCGTTTGGAGAGCCCCCATGGACTTTGCAGTGTCTGTGTCCTTTTTTATTTTTTCTAAGGTGGTGTCAACCTCTGGTCCGAACAAGTAGTCGGGGTTGACCGGCTGATTGAGGATGTTATTTTGAACCTCAGGTTTGAATCCAGAGATTCGTAACCAGGCTTGTCGTCGTAACATGACGCTGGTGTTTATTGCTCTGGCAGCTATATCTGCGGCATCCAGTGCACACTTAATGGATGCGTTCGTGAGGAGTTGTCCCTCCCTGATGAGGATCTCTGCTCCCTCTTTGTATTGGTCAGGGAGATGTTGGAGTAGGGTTTCTAATGTGTCATAGTGTGCGCGATCGTAGCAAGCTAGGAGCGCCTGGGTATTGGCAATACGCCATATGTTAGCTGCCTGGGCTGCAACCCGTTTGCCGGAGGTCTCTAGCACCTTGGACTCCTTGTCCGGGGGAGGAGCTTCCCCAGTAGTCTGCGAGTGCGCCCGTTTGCGAGCATTAGCGACTACGATGGGATCTAGAGGCAACTGGCCTCTAATGTACGTAGGGTCCCCAGGCGCCGACCTATATTTTTTGTTGATCCTGGGGTTTATTACTCTTGCCCTAGTGGGTTCTTTGAAAATGTCCTTTGCTGGTTTGAGGACACCTTTCAGCATGGGTAGAGTTTTGATATTCCTTTCTGAGGATGCGAAAGTATCCATTAGAAAATCGGCCTCGATTGTGTCAGAGTGGAGTTGCACACCATGATTGGCCGCAGCACGTTCAATGAGGGCGTTGAATGCGGCAGTGTCCTCTGTGGGAGACGTTTTCGCACCATATAGCTGCGTGTCCTGTGTATCCATAGGCGCACCCGGGTCTACAGGGTCATCCCAAGCCTGGTCAGGGTCCTGTTGGCCTTCAGGGTCCATCTCTCTGGGGTAGGGGACATCGTCACCCATGTAGTCCTCCAAAGCATCGGTTTCGGAGGGTGTCGGAGAGAAGGGCTGTGGATCTAGGTAAGAGGTATGGAGACGTTCGTAAAGAACTGGTTCCGAATCCGCTGGCAGCTTTTTCTTTAGCGGGATCCGGTAGGGGTCTAAAGACTGCTCGGAAGATATTCTCTGCTTGTGGAGCATAAGTCTGCCGGTGTCGGCATCGATGATGTGGGACGGTGACGTCTCCGTAGGAGAGCGTTCGGCAGGTGTGATCCTAGTTTGGGTGACACGTGTCCTGATTTCAAACAGTTTGGGCGCCGTGGATGGCGGCAGTCCAAAAGTGATGTTGGGTGTTGCTGGAGAAGCTTTTTGAGCTTTTTTCAGGTCGGGCCTGACGTGTCCTGGAGGGCTGCCTTTTCTTTGATGCGTTGCAAGGACGCTGCAACTTGTCGCACCTGTAACGCCGACGGTTCTTTGGTGCCGAGCGGTTCTGTAGAGGCAGGCGTGGACTTCTTTGGGGCCACGGGGTCATCGAGTCGAGGAGAGGTAGTAGCTGTCGACGGCGTCGATGATTGGGCCTTCGGTGCTGCTTTTGAAGCGATGTGCGACGCAGCGGCCATTTTGACCTTCGTGGCCGGAGTCGATTGTTTCGGTGCCGGGGGCCGAGGCGGCTTGGCGGTACCGATGGCCTTTTTCCATGTGTCGGCGCCGACGTCGGCTGCTGCGAGTTCGGCACCGAAGTCCCGTTTGGTGCGGTTGGTGCCGACGGGTTTGGCTGGCGTCGAAGGTGTAGTGGGCTTCGATCCGACCAGTGTCAGTTTCAGTTTCTGTGGAACAGATACGACTTTTGGTTTCGGTTTCGAGGAAGGGAAACCAGTCATTTTTGGTACTAATGGCTGTCGCTGAATGTCCGAGGCCGGGCCAGAGGGCGGGGCCGAAGAACTGCGGGATAGGTCTTGGGTAAGGCCCGAAGGCGATCCCTCGACCGGAGCCATAGACTGACGCACTGGGATATCCTCCGTCTGTACGGGTAGGCCTTGCTCGTCACCGGAGCTACTTTCTTCGGCCCCTAAGGCCTCATCGTAGTCTCCTACCTCGGTGTCGGCTTCTTCCCTGTGAAAGATTTGTTCTTCGATGTGTTCGGAAGCGGGGCTGGAGGGTAGGTTCTCCACGCCTTCCACATCTTCGTCCTCGGCGCTGAAGATGTTGGTCGGGGCCGGTGCCGCTTGCTGCGCTTCAAGTCTCGCTGCTCGTCGATTCCGGAGAGTCTTCTTGGATCGGAATCGGGCACAGGCCATACATGTGGATTCGTCGTGGTCCGGTGAAAGGCATTTGTTGCACACCGGGTGGACGTCGACATGGGGATATTTCGCATTGCAAACAGGACACCGCTTGAATGGTGTCCTCGATTCCATCGTCGATGTAGGGTCGATGGTCGGATACGATGCGAAAAAATTGTTCTTAAAGTCAGTAAACTAACAAGTAACTGTTGATACCGATCGGGAACAGTACCGACGCGAACTAAAGGCCTTTTGGCCTGAAAAAAAAAGATTTCCTAACTTGAGTCAAGATAAGCACATCCGAACCCAATGGCGGAAAAAAACAATCTGAGGATGGAGAGGATGCCCATGCGCACTGTAGTCCAGGGGAGGAGTCACCTATCTCGGGATACTTCGAAGACTCTTCCAGGACAACAACGTGCAAACATCCGGACCCAACACTAGGCGGCGATCTATGCACAGATATGAATTCAGCAGCCCACATGCCCCGAACCTTCTGTTGTGGCGTCCATGTGCCCTGTGCTGTGAGATGTAACAGATGAGCTCCCCAGCCGGAGAGCGATGCGTCTGCTGTTAGGATTATTTGTGGGACCGGGTCCAGGAACGGTCGACCTCTGGAAAGGTTTGTGGTGTTCCACCACTGCAGAGAGCGATGAGTGCGACCATCTACCAACACCAGATCTGCCAGTTGTCCCTGGGCCTGGTTCCACAGGCGCGCTAAGCACTCCTGGAGTGGAAGCATTTGGAGTCTTGCATGGGGCACTATGAAGATGCAAGAGGCCATCATCCCTATTAGTGGCATAAATACTCTTGCTGGGAGAGAGTGTTGAGATATGAATTTTTGACGCAGAGCCTGTATCTTTGCTATCCTGGCAGGATTGGGATAGGCTATGGCTTTTGAGGTGTCTATGGTGGCACCGAGGTATTGTTTTGTGTGTGATGGTACCAGGTGGGATTTTTGATGGTTCATCGTGAAACCTAGCTGATGGAGTAGTTGGACTGTAGCGGCGGTGTGTTGCACACATTGATCGTAGGACGTGGCTTTTATTAGCCAGTCGTCCAGATAAGGGAAGACGTGAATGTGTTGTCTTCTGAGGTGTGCGGCCACTACTGCTAGGCACTTGGTGAAAACCCTTGGTGCTGTAGTTACCCCGAACGGGAGCACCTTGAACTGGTAATGTTGCCCGTCCACCACAAATCTGAGGTACTTTCTGTGGGACTGGTGTACTGGGATATGAAAGTATGTGTCTTTCAAGTCCAGAGTGGTGAGAAAATCGTTCTGGGAAAGAAGTAGGAGAACTTGTTGAAGGGTTACCATGTGAAAATGGTCCGAATGTATGCAAGTGTTTAGAGGTCTGAGATCTAGGATAGGTCGTAGAGTCTCGTCTGTCTTTGGAATCAGAAAGTACAGGGAGTAGACCCCTAAACTTTGCTGATTTATGGGGACCTGCTCTATGGCTCCTTTTTGCAGGAGGGAGATCACCTCCTGTTTTAGTAGTGCAGTATGTTCTTGAGACATAGGGCGGTGCCTGGGTGGAATGTTTGGGGGGGCAGATGTTAGTTCTAAGCAATACCCTGACTGAATAATTTGTGTCACCCATCTGTCTGAGATGATTGTCTCCCAGACGTGAAGGAAATGTTGTATTCTGCCCTCGACCGGAGTGGAATGGTCTAGAGGGAGTGGGGGAAAGTCATTGGGTATTAGGTGTGGCAGAGCGGGCGGTATTTGTCTTGCCTCTGCCCTTGTTATTATTTCCTCTGTATCCGCCTCTTTGATAACCCTTTGTGAAGGTAGAGTGAGGAGGGGATTTGTAGGACGTGGATGCAGTATACGAGGAGTAGCCTCTGCCCTTGCCTCGAAAGGAAGAGCGGCGAAAGGAGCGCCTAGGAGTGTGTGACTGTAGGGCTCCCATGGATTTCGCTGTGTCAGTATCTTTTTTCACCTTTGAGGGCTTCGTCAACTTTTGGGCCAAATAGATGATCTTGGTCGAATGGGTGATTTAATATAGAGGCTTGTACCTCAGGTTTAAAACCTGAAACTCTGAGCCAGGCATGGCGACGTAGAAGGACACTGGTGTTTATGGCCCTGGAGGCTGTATCTGCGGAATCTAGGGCACAGCGAATAGAGGTATTAGTTATTAGTTTTCCCTCTTGGATCAATTCATTGGCCCTGTTCTTATATTTTTCAGGGAGATGGTGCATGTTGGTCTCTAACTCATCGTAATGTGCCCTGTCGTATCTGGCCAATAGCGCTTGCGTGTTGGCGATACGCCATATGTTGGCGGCTTGTGACGCAGTGCGCTTCCCTGACTCGTCTAGGAGCTTGGACTCTTTGTCAGGTGGTTGTGCTTCGCCGGACGCCTGAGAATTGGAGCGTTTCCTAGCTGTAGATACCACTAGGGAATCCAAAGGTGCAGGGCCTTTAATATATGAAGGGTCTGTGGGGGCGGCTTTGTATTTCTTCTCTATACGGGGGTTTAGGACCTTGGCCCTGACTGGGTCTTTAAAGACCTCCGGTGCATGTTTAACCACCCCTTTTAACATAGGTAGGATGGCAGTAGACCTATGTGCGTCGTCAAAGGTGTCTAGGAGAAAATCCTCCTCTACTGGGTCAGTGTGTAACTCCACCCCGTGGTAGTGTGCCGCCCTTTGTAATAAGTGGTGAAAACCCAAGGAATCTTCAGGTGGGGATGGCCTAGATGGGTAAAGGTCATCCTATGGGACATCTGGGATGTCCGGATTATTATAGTCGTCCCATGGGTCTAGAGATCCAGTAGGGGTGGGATCCTGTGGCACATCTGCTGGATCGTAAAATGGGTCTCCTAAGTCGTCTGGGACAGGAGACAAGGTTGGGGAACGATGAGGCGGGGGTGGAGAGGGTAGAGGTGGGGAGGGTAGAGAAGGTGGAGGAGGAGGGGAAGGCACTCTGAAAGGAGAGGTAGCAGTGTCTTTCCTCTTTGGAGGTGGAGCTGGTTTGTCCAAGTGTCTCTTTTTTGTAGACAATGTCAAATGTCCAGTTTTTGAATCCTTGGTGAGTCTTTTGGAGAGGATCCGGTGTAAAAAGTTCTTGAAACACTGATTGCTCGGCCGGCGCCGATTTTTTCGGGGCCGACGGCTTTTTAGGCTTGTCCAAGCCGTGCTTCTTTGGGACCTCCGATTTTTTGGTCGGCGCCGAAGAAGGCTTCAGCACGGGAGTGTCGGAGCCGAGGGCCTGGTGATGTTTGGTCGGCACCGGCAGGGCATGTTTCGACACCGGAGGCTTTGGTACTGGGTTCGGTGTGGAGATGGAGGCCGATCTTTTCTTCGGTGCCGAAGGGTGTTTTTCGGCACTGATAGTAGGCTGGCTCGAGCCCGAGCTGCCGGAAGGCTTAATAGGCTTCTTTACCGGGCCCGAAGGTGGGGTGTGAGAAGCAGTATCCTTGGTCTTACCTAGGCCCGAAGGCGTGACCGAAGCCTTTGTGGGTATCGGCGTGGGTGTGGGAGGGGGTATTGTACTCATGACCCTCTGTGCCGGGGTGATATCCTCCACATCGGAGTCGTCGGCCTCGGAAGCACTGACGAGGTTGTCGTCCTCTTCCTCGATGTTCTGCTGTCCCGGAGCTTTGACGTCGTCCCCGAAGATGTCGACTGGAGCGGAGGTCGAGGAGTGCGCCATGTTGCGTCTAGCCCGTCGATCTCGAATAGTCTTTTTAGAGCGAAAAGACTTGCAGGCGGGACAGTCTCGAGCCTCGTGCTCAGGGGAGAGGCAGAGGTTGCACACCTCATGGAGATCGGTGTGGGGAACCTTGGACCCACATCTAGGGCACTTCTTGAAAGGAGTTCTTTCCATCAGCCGAGACCGGAGCCGGAATAGGCCCGAAGCCCGCCGTCGACGACCGGAATCGAAGAAGTGCCGAAGAGAAGGTGATGAAGATGATTTATTATCTGAAGGATCTCGATGAGCGAGGATTTTGCGTCGATCGTTGAACTGGAAAGTTCGGAACCGGAGCGCGAAGTATTACATCCGAGCCCGATGGCGGAAAAAAACAATCTGAGGATAGAGCCGAAGCCCATGCGCAATACGAACCAAAGGAGGAGTCAGCGAACTCGTGACTTCCAAAGACTTTCCAAGAGGAAAAACAAACTGCAAACATCCGGGCCCAACACTAGATGGCGAGCTATGCACCGTGTATAATCTGCAGCTCATATGCCTCGAACATATGCAATTCCTGTCCTGTGGATTGGTTCAGATGAACTTCTCATCTGTTGTGTACAAATGTGTCTAGTCTTGCTCCCAATGATTGATTTTGCTTCTGGGGGAACCAGAGACTACTTTTCCTTTGCTGACTGCAAGACCTAGATTTTAGAAGAACCTCAGACAAGCTTGATTTGTAGCAGAGGGATAGGAATCTCCCTTTATCAGACAGTCTTTCAAGTATGGGAGTTCTTGGTGACTGTTTTCACAGGTGTGCTGCTACTCTTCTCCTAGACTCCACACTGGTACCCCTTAAGAACAGTCATTCAAAAACGAAATGTTTACTATGAGACAATGTAGTACACACAATCTGAGCTAACCACCACAAAGACACTGAATGTAGGCAGGAGCAACTACTACCCGCCCAATTAGGACACTGGAGTTACTTGGTTTTGTTCCATGATCTTTTCCACAAACCACTTTGGAAATGGATTTTTTGGAAGTGGCTAAACCCGTACGGACCAGACCAATGTTGATAAACAATTGATTCGATCTGCAGATGTCCCGTGTTTTATCAAGATAAAATCTTAAATCCTTATATCCAGGGAATGAAGAGTTCTTTCTGCTGGAGTAGAGGGATTCTGAAAACATTTAGGTAATGAGATAGTCTGGTTGACATGGCAGTCCAAACTCTCCCTGGTGAGGAATTTCGAGTGAGTCCTCATGACCACTTTGTTGGAGTGGAAGACTGTGTATGGTTCGTGAGAACATAGTGCTTGAATCTCGCTAACCCTGCAAGCTGATGTTATTGATACACGGAAAGCTGTCTTCCAAGAAAGGTGTGTAGGAAGCTGGCTCTGTATATACGATACCAAAATGAGGTAACACCAAAGGTAGGCAGAGGTAAAAGTAGATAGCACCTTACTCTCTATTTGTGGTAGTGTGGGCGAGCAGTAAGGTTTTTTCAGAGGGTAGTGTTAAGCATTTGTTGTACACACTCAGGAAGCAAATGATGTCAAACACTCAAAGACTGAACTCAGACCAATTTGGTTGTTTCAAAAATATTATTTAAGTTATTTTATTTCTTGAACCAAGCCTGGTGCAGGTGAATTAAATAAACGCTTTGAAAAATCTTATGCAATGTTTTACAGTTGAATGCAGGTTCAAATGCAGTTGATTAAATTACAGGTAAGTCAATGTTTCGAAATTACTTTTCAGTTATTTTACAGATTACTTTGTATGTTACTTTTCAGATTACTATTTAAGTTCCTTTTCCATTTGCAGCTTTTCAATGTTTCATACAAAACCAACTCCACACTTGAAACAATTTTCAAGGAAAAACAGTCAATGTATTCCTATGGAGAAAAACGAAGTTAACGGTTTGCAGGGAAGTACACGTTTGTGAGAGTTGATATTCTGGGGTTAGAACCAAGGTCCTCCCAAAGATCAAGGAGGCACTCTTAAAACATCCTCAGTGGCACAAGCGTCTCGGGTCTAGTTCGCGCTATATAAAACTTCCCAAAACAAAAATAAGGGCCTAGGGCCTTCATGCTCTATCTTTAACATTGCTTTGCTATTGTAAGGTACCGGGGACTTCCATCTTGACGACGTGGAAAGATTCAAGCATGTGATCTATGAAAGTTCCAAAACTGGAGTAACTGTACGATGTGCTGTGTTTTTGAGTGTTTCCACCAAAAATTAATTGTTCTCCTGGACAACATGCATGCCTACTTTATGGAAAGTAGTCGCCCTCTGTATAAACTTGTAGTATGAGGACATGTCATCAGGTGGGGAAGGTTTTGATGGGTACAGATCAGGGTCCGAGTCGCCTGACTGATCAACATCATAGTCGTCCTGGGTAATCCTAGGCTTCATGATCAAAGGGCGCATCATAGTCGTCCTATGGATACTGTGGACCGCCCTACCCCATAGGATGAGTGCTTGACCCCTTGGTGCAGATGGGAAATGTGGCACATACCGCAGTGAGGGGTGTGGAGGAGTAGAATTGGTTGCTCGGAGTTGTAAAAGCCAGTCGTTGATGGCACTTAAGGCGCAGAGTGGCTTTTCTGCGTTGCTGTGGTTTTAGCTTTCAGTGTCTGTTTCGATGCCGAAGTGGGCTTCTGAGTCGGTTCAGAGGTTGCTTTCGGCATGGTCTTTGATGCAAGAGTCATTGGCTCAGATATTGGCTGTGACTTCAGTGGGCCTTCACACCTGGAGAAGGGATCGTGGTTTGCTCCAAGGGTTTGTGTTGGTGCCGATAATGGCCCGGAGGTAGTGATTGACAAGCAGACTGTTTTAGAGTCTCTGGGCTCAATGCATGGAACCCACTGGGGAGGTGCTCAGCCAGTTCTTGGGGCGTCAGTTATACGGCCATGGGTTGGGACAAGTTAGTGACCATACTCATGGTCGACGTCTTTGGGGCTCATGAAGCGCATGCATCTTGTTGGTGCTCCCCTTCGGATTCAAAGGGCGAGCTCAGTTTTGAGCTGAACTGCAGCAGCTGGGTCCCCCCGAAGGGTCAGCTCCTTCCACCACCTCGCTGACGCGCTCCCCGAAGATGTCGGGGTGTCATCTTCATCTCACCTCTGCATCCTGTGATGTGCCCACCTCTGTTTGCATAGGTATCGAAGAGTCTTCTTCGACCGAAAGGTAAGGCAGACTTGACACATGCTCTTGTGCTCAGGCAAGAGGCAGAGGTTACAGACTTCATGGTGGTCAGTCCAGGGTACTATGAGTGGCACTTGGGGCAGTATTGGAAGGGCACCCATTCAATCACTGACCTGGTAATTTTTACAAGAAGACATCGGAGACGAGTGGTGGAAGGCCATGGGAGGGGGCTGAAGCCAAACCGGAGGGTGACGAGTGAAGTGTTTATTTTGAGGTTCATAGAACAATTAAGTGAGAGTAGGGATCTGTGAAGGTCGTTCCAGGACAACCAGAATCAAAGGGTCGAAAAGGCCCAACAAAGGTGCTATTGAGCACAAAACACAGAGCCAGATTAGTACAAGTCCAAACTCAATGGTAGAAAAAAATTAAATAATCTAACTATGTAGCCAATGTGCATTGTCAACTAGGGGAGGAGTGGCCACACTTCATGACTCGAAAGGCTTCTTTGAAGAAAAAGATGCTGCGAGCATCCAAACCCCAACACTAGACGGCAGGAGTATGCAGAGCATGTGTATCTACAGCCACACACTATGGAAAATAATTTTCCAGTGTAAACATCACAGATTTAAAAAAAATAATTGACTATCAAGATGGGGGGAGGGCGGGGGCGGGAACCCCCAACCCTCGCCTCCACCCCAAATCACCCTGATCAGTCAATCACATTTGATAAAAACTCTCTGAGGGAAGGACTACTCTATTGCCAAGTTTGGGGTAAATCAGCTCAGTCTATTTCTAATGTGAGCTAATGGAGAATGGCAACTTTTTTTTTTTTTTTTAAGAACCCCATACTCCCGTTTAACTTATGTCCCCTGCATACATCAAGAAAATTAGCGTGTTGCTACTTAGCTGGCTATATAAGTGACAAATGAGTCCATCAGGCCAAAAGCTATAGGCAAAACAATACGTATTCAATGGAAAGGGTTTTTGAACCATAACAACATAATTATTACTGCCACTGTGTAATATACGAATGTTATATCTACAGGTTTAGAACTAGTGCGCAATTATGGTTGAAATAAAAAAAAAAGTTTTACTCTCTAGAGGCTGGTTCTCTACATGGAACAAGCAGATTGACTAGAAAAGGCTATGAGAAAACCAATGCTAGGCATTTAGCTGTGAGCATCCCCAATATACACTCTCTTCTATCAAAACTTAGCTACAGTATGCTGGACCTGGGTGGTATGACGATTTTAGCTAGAGTTGGCATGTCATGTTTCCCAGCAGGGATGATCATTACGCGCACCTCTGAAAATTATGCATTCTGTCGGAGGAGCCAAGGCAGATAATCCAAGTGTGTGCCAACAAGCATTGAACATAGGAAACATCATTTCACTGCCTGCTGTTTCCCAAGACCAAAGTAAGGGGGCAGAGTGGAAGATGGAGTTTCTCTAGTGGATCTCACGAACAATGGTTACTTTAGATCAATGCAAGTGCACAGAAGTTGGTCAACCTTTGGGTCTTAACTTGGGAAATCTTGGATGTAGACCATGCTTGGCTGGAAGGTGTTTTGCCAGGACTCAACCTCTGAAGCGTGCCTAAAATATGAAATTATGAGGTGACACCTGAAAAATAGACATATGGGATGTGGTACTAAGAAGTGCAAATGACAGCCCCTATCCATAGCATGGAACTGAAAGAAAAGTCTAGGCAAACTCTGGGAGCACTATATAAGGCTCTTTAACATCATGAGGGCCTAGGAGTGGTGAAGAATGTTTTATGAGTTAATCTCTGAACATCAAGAAACTTCAGTGGGGAGGATGGGCGAGTGATCCCCTATATGTATGGACCAAGGAGCACCTAGTTTCCTCTGGAAACATAAAAGGCAACATTGGCCAAGACACTAATGTAGGCACAGCTTGGGGGAGGGGGGGGTGAGGCTAGGGGTGCTGAGGTAACACCATTCAAGTCAGTATTAGTCGGTGGAGAAGTAATTTATAACAGAACAAAGAGCTGCTAACCCTCAGAAAACCCCTTTCACATTCAAACTATATGAGAGTGTGACGCAACGCCTGATACATGGCCCCAGGGAAGTTTGTCTGTGCCTAAAGCCTGGTATGAAGGGTCATTAGAACCTCAGATTCAGCATTCCATATGACCCTCTGCGCCCCAATGCTTTAGGTTCATATTAAACCTGGAAGACGGTTTAGTTGCTGGAGCCAGTAAGAATGGCTTGAGTTCAATCAAATAAGAATTTAGCGAAAGACGACAGGTTATGGCAAACCAGAAGGTATGGTGATCAGAGCGTGTGCATAGCGTTTCATGACACAAGCGAAGACTTAAAAACATTTGAATGAGGAAGAATAGCTGTCGAAACATACATACAAGTAGCTGTAACAGATCACAGCAAAGGAGGAAATATCTATTTTGTGCAGGTTAGTGTTGCTGCATGAACACTTGCTGAAAGGATGCATACAACAAAGCAATACTAGACTCTTGCAACATTACCCGCTTCTGCGAACCAATTTAGAAATGCTGTAACCAATAGACATAAGTGTTGGGATAACGAACTTTACTACATATATTCACATGCACACAAAGACATTTTTGTTATCTCACCATTTGAAGAGGTAGAAATCGTATAGTTTTATCGGACACCTCAGTGGATTCTCTGGGTTTTCTGTCTGCTCTGCATACATGTCATCTGTAACTTAATGAAAAAATATATATATATATTTAGAAACTAGAAATTTGAAAAATACTTTGATAAAACATTTTTGTTATATGGAACACTGCAGTATGTCAGGGACTTCGTCAGTCTCAATGCAATTCCTCTAGTTCTCAGCATGAATACACTCTTAATCCCCCAAATAAATGTAATTCAATATTAGAGACACGGTCCGGTACGTGCGCTTATGTTCTGCAATATCATCACAGGGGCAGTTCCAGAAAACCGGGAGTACAATTATAAAACTATCTCGACCATTGTGTCATAGTCCAAAGTTGATGGGAGATACTATTCTAGAGTAGCGCAAGAGAAATGACTTCACAAATAACTGATTTAACAAGAACACATTTGTTTGGGAAGAAGTTATCAAGCTGCACCAATAATTTGAATGTGAAAAACGGTATTCTGGGAGCCAAGCGCCAATGCGATTACAGAGATGAGCAGAATGGTACCTGGGATGGTGAGGTCTTACCCCAAATGTTCCCCAGCTGAGAAAGACTGCACATCACTAGAAAGCCCTCCTTTGACTACAGGATCCAGTTCTGGAGACCACATCGCCAAAGCCAATAAAGACTGGCTGGCAGTATAAAAATTACATAACTTATTTATAACACTTGCTCTTCATTATGGAATTAAGCTTATAATATAACTGCACATCGGGATGATCAATGGAAGTCCAATTAAAAAACAGGGTACACAGGTGCAACAAATAAGATTTTTGGTGAGACTCACAAGTTTGCCCCACCTTTCGAAAAAGTCTCCTAATGTATCAGAGAATAGGGTGGCCCATTTGAATAAAGGTGGGGTCAAAGGGGGTTTCTTCACACCTAGTATTACAGCAACGTAAATTCTACAGACACACAACAAATGTTTAATTTCTTAGGAATAGGACGGGAGAACAGATTACCTAACAATAGGATAAGCTGGCTGCAAGTCTGAGAAGTAATCCTCTGTGAATAAAAGAGGTCTGTCAAAAATACTTGATTTAACCACACACCAGCATCAGCAAAGTATATATGAAGTAATGTCCATGCAAATGAACACATCAAGAACAACCTTCACAGTCATTCAGGAATGGCACTATTTCTTTAGAGAACTAATGTAACGCTGCAAATCACAGAACAAGTTAAGCAAACTAAACTAAACTTGTAGTTCTTACCAGAAACGTCAGAGGGGCATAAAACACTAAACATAAGCAGGTTTTCACTCCAATGACCGGCTAGCTCAATTATTACAAAGATAGCACAGGCCTAAAATACAGACATCACAAAATGGAATGAAGGAACACTCTGGAGAGGTAAATTGCACAGTGGATGAGAAAATATAAAATAAGGATTACAAAGCAATGACCAAATTCACCATATGCAATATAAATTAAAGTATATTCAGCAGAAGTGACATGACTGTGCTCTGTGTCTGGCCACAGCCACTTGATGTGATCCTTGCTCAGTTACCACCCCATTGGTTCCAGTTCCGTGTTTTCGTGCTGATCGTGTGAGCGCGAGGGAGACGCGAGGACGCCGGTTGCTCCCGGTGACTCTAGACTCAAGCCTTGCTCCCAGCTTACGGCTCCCCCCCCCCCCCCCTGTTTCTCACATACAGCGGGGGCACCTTATCGACCCGCCGACTCACGGAGCTGGTGGAAGCGAGGCGGGAGCTTGGCGTCAGCCTTGAGTCTCAGTCCGCCGCATGGAGGCCCTGTACAGTGCACGGATTTTGATTCTGCTTCATTCACGGAGGACACCGTGGCGCAATAAAACAGCAGCAGCAGCCTCAGCAACTTCAGCGGGCTCAGAATTGCCCAGGAGCAAGCTCCTGCCCCCGCAACAGGCAGGTACCATCGTGGAAGCAATCTGCTGATTTGATTCGATTTGCTGATCTGCAGTTTCGCCTCCCGTGGCTCCCAGCTCAACCCCCAGTCTGAGGCATTGTGCTTGGGGAGTTTTTTTCGGCCGTGTGGCAGGCGAAGGGGAGCGAGGCAACAAGGCAGCAGGGGAGCAGGCGCAGAGGTAGAACTGGCGGAGCGGAGCAGAGGCTGCATGACGGACACAGAGTTTTGGATTACAGCGGCGACTGCGAGTTGGTGGGTTGCTGTCGCATCGCATTTCGCTGTGACCTCTGTGCCTCTCGCCCCCTTTGCCCTCCTTGTCCCCCTTTCGCTCCCTTATTGAGATTGCAACTACCTACTAAAAACTCCTGCGCACCATACTGACTACCACAGCAGTCAGCAGACACGTCATTGTGATCTGTCTGAGACTACTGACTGAGTGACTGCTTGCTGACTGCGCTTCCTGTCTGAATCACTGTCTGAATCACTCCTCTTCAAGGCAGTAGTGACCACCCGAACGAGCCTGGAGCCAGGAGTGCTTTGTTTAAAGGGGCAGGAGTCGCCAGCGATTACCTAAAACGTGGAAGGAGCCGCAGCGAGCCACCAGCGATCACCCCAAAGAGGCAGGGGCTATGAGCGCTTTCTAGTTACTGATTACGAGCCTGGCTGCCTGATAATTGACAATTGAGAAACATCACTAGAGTTGACTGCCATCTGGACCGAGGGAAGTGCGGCATTGCTGCAACCTGGTAAGCCCTGTGGGCCCCGTGAGCTGTGAATCGTGAACATTGAGAATTGTGACAGGACTTATTGCACTGAATCGCAAGCTCACATAGGGCCTGCACAAAAGACTGTGCCCAAGGGGAGAGCACCGCAAGAGGGATTGCAAGAGGGAGTGGCGTCAGCCCCCACTAACGGAGCCTCCGTCACACCCTACTGAGTGCGGTGCAGAGTTGTGTGGTGTAGGAGCAGGAGTAAGAAACACCACTGTTAAACCGCTAATAAGTTCACACCCAGTGTAGGCACGAGACCTGTTAACAAGCGCGGATAATAAGCAAACAAAATAAAATCGCATCAACCCAGGGTGAGGAGGAGTAAAGGAATATAGGAATAAGGAATAAAGACAAGAAATGAGGTCAGGGAAGTCAAGGAACTATATGGCTCCCGTGAACCCCCCTAAAAGACCAAGGAGAATAATGAAAAACCTCAAGAAAGATTTAATGAATGTTAGCAAAGAAGACAAGAGGACAGATGAGGGGAGAAACGGAGCTGAGGAGGGAGAACTTCCTTTGATTTCCCCCCGGCTCACAAGCCCCAAATGTCCGCCAGACACAAAGGCAAGAGGGATCGCAAATGTTTTCTCAGTGAATAAATCTAGCTTTCAACCTAAAATCTACTAAAAATTTTCATTCATCAAAGACGCTGGCTCTGTCCTCTGCCTAAATAGTAGCAACATAAGTGATCTGCCAATCCCGCTACAGCCAAGCAAGGCAAACAGGGCAACCCCCCTGACGCAAGAACTACAGGTTCGGTCGGAAAGGGATCAAGCCGACCTTAGAAAAGGGAAGAACAGCGCAGAAGAGGTTGCACCTGTAAGTAAAGAAGAGCTGACCAAGGGGCCAGAAAGGAGGGCCTCTTGGAATCAAATGGCGCAGGATCAGGGACGAAGGCAGGAGCTGGCAGGCTCAAGCCCAAAAACAGACCCAAATGGCTGTGGGCACAAAGGCGAATAAAAAAGAGGGCCAAAATGTGACCAAGTCATAACTTTGCTCCAATAGAAAACAGGAAGAGGAGATTCACAAGCCCCACAAGGCTCCACAACAATACAGAAGAAGAATTCTTCGAATCCTCAGAATTTGCAAATGGCAGACAAGAACCACTTGTAAACCCTGAGAGACTAGATGGACTGGAGGATTCAGCAAACTGGGGACCTAGGAACTACACCCTGCAGGACAAGGGTGACATGCAAAACAGCAAATACACTCAGCATGGAGATTTAACAGCGCAAATAGAACCAGCATTGTGCAAACACACACTGACAACGCTAGAGGATAGGCCGGTAAGGCAAGAACCCAGGAACACAAGAGAACTAACAATAAGGATAGACACTAAAGAAGTGCGGCAATTAAATTCCACAATCACACAGGAAGTTAGAGTATAGGGGCAGCATCCATCTCAAACAAATGATCAACAATCTGAAAAACCTGAGAAACAACAGGAGCAACTTGAGCAAGGAGGTGTCCTTACACAATCAGACATCGATCCCCCCTAGTCCATCCACTTCATCCAAAGCACGCTCTATATCACCTTGGATCAACGACTTTGAAACCTCGTATCTCACCCTAGAGGAGTGGGAAGAATTGGTGGTATCTTACCCGGCGGCCATTAAGGAGGAATTGCCAGGAGGGTCCAACAGCGTAACCAACGAAAATCTGGATAAGGTAACACCGAAAGCAAAAGAAGACATCTGGTCATCGCTTTTGCATACAATGCAACTATCGGTAAACGCCATTCAATACAAGTCTGATAAGATGCACTTACAACTTTCTGTCCTCAACTCGCTGTCAATATTTGTTGCCAATATTGACGGAAAGTTAGCAGAGTTGAACAACTTGGTCAAAAGGGCGCAAGCAGAAACCCAATTTACACAATCTAATTGCTCCTGCATAACAATCGTGGACAAATTGGCAACACTCCCAACGGCAATGGACAATCTCCTCTCTGACATTAGGGAGGTTGTAAAAAGTAACCGATCAACCAACCCCGCCAAAAGGAGATGCGAAATAAGCACGCCACAGCTAGAAGGAACGCAGTCACCAACGCAGAAGAGCTTAAAGACGACCCAAGATCCACACTCGACCAGGGAAACCGCAGAAGTAAAGAAGAGAACGGTCAGCAATACACAACAAAATGAAGGAACCCAAACAACAACACGAACTGCAAATACATTGCCACCGGGTGAAAACTCACAAACTGGAGCTGTGCCGGAACATTTTCAACCAGGAAAACAGGGAAGAAAACAGAAAAGGAAGGGCAGAAATCAAAAGAAAAAAACTGCGGTAATACCCTGGGGTAAGGGCACTCCTAGTGAGAAAGTGATATCTGGCCTACCACAAGACAGGCTGACTGAGATGAGAGAAGACACAGAAACAGAACATAACAAACAAGAAATCAGAAATCAGAAAGGGAGGAAAAAACCCGAAAGAAAATAGTCACAAAAAAGAAGGCTTATTACCAGCTCCCCACACAAAATTGGGAAAGCGACATCTGACTAATCGCAAGACAGGTTGACCGAGATGAGAGACGACAAAAAAACAGAACACAACCCACAAGAAATTGGAAACCTGGATGAAAGGAAAAAATCCGAAAGAGAACCATCTCAAGAAAGAAGGTTCATCACCAGTCCCCCTCACAAAAAAGAGGAAGGACACACTTGAGGAAGCCCTCAATGGGCAGCAACTGCAGTATTGGACCAAAACTAACGAAGAAAAATGAAACAAGTGTTAAAAGATGGGTAGAAGCAAACGAGGAACATCAAGGCTCAGAGGAGGACCCTAATATTGTGAACAACAGCCAGACACAAGTCAAGGGGCAAATAGGCACTACCATAATAGTCTTCCACCCGGAGTATAAATCAAGGGGCACAATTGATACTCTAAATAGAGGGAATATTCTACGCCTACTGAAAACAATCGGCAGTCTTAAAAATATATCCTCTAGTGATCTGGAATCAGTAGAATTCATAGAAATGCCGGGACACTCAGGGGTAGAAGCAAAAAAAACAGTATGGGTCACAGCAGAATTCCCGGAGAGACTGCTAAAAGAACAATCAAAATTCGACTCATGGGGAATAAAACTTCAACCATTTCTGAAACCAAGATATCCAGATCCTCTAGCCCTGGATAGCCAGCAAAAGAAAGAGAATGGGCAGCCTAATTCGAACTCAGTCCCAAGAGGGGCACGAAGTAAAACCCCATAGAACTTAGTCCATCGAGAACAGGCCAATAAGAGTATCTGCCAATTACAGTCCAACTTCGCAAAATTGGAGTTGGCTAACCAGGACCCTAAATGTCAAAGTCAAAAATCAATGACAAAATAAACCAAAAATAGGGAATATGCCTAATGTCCTCAACCTGTGCTCCTGGAACATCAATGGCTTAGGAGACAAATTCTCAGACCCAGAACTAAACACCTACTTGCAAAGATTCAACATCATCATACTGCAAGAAACCTGGACCGACATCCCACCAGTATTGTCGGGATACAATTTAAACTCCCTGCCATCTACACAGAGCTCATTGTTTGGCCATAAGAAGGGAGGCCTGGCTATATATAGCTCACTAAAATCTATCGTTGAAGTAGTACCCCTGGCTTACAAGCTACTTCCCCTAAATGCAATGCAAGCACTGCGAGTGTCACCTCCAGAGCAGAACAAAAAAGAGGACATAGTCCTAATAAACCTTTACTTACACCCTAGGGAAAAAACCAAGGGAGCTCAACAGCTGAAGGAAGAGCTCACAAAATTAATAACAACTGAGAAATCCAACAGCCTGATCATCACCGGGGACTTCAACTTAAATATGCTCAGCAATTTAGCCTCAGAGATTAACGAAGATGAGGATCTCTTTGCTTGGGAACCAAGCAACCAAGATAACACCTCGGGAGGCAGAAGCTCGAAAACAGCTAAGAGCCTACTCTCAAAATTAGAAGAGCTGGGCCTACGAGCACTCAATAGTAGATTCTCAGGGGATCGTCCTCAATCCGCCACATTTCATAGCACTAAGGATAGCTCCACAATAGATTTCACATTTCTCTCTTTCGAGGCTTGTATCAAAGGGCAAGAGATTTCCACATCGGTTCGATGGATTACAGTGACAACCTTCCCCAGGAAATCACGATTGAAGCTCCAATAACATCAAGCCCTCCCGCCGCCAACAGACTAGGTTCAGAATTTTCAACAAACTAAAGGCGGATAAAGTGCAAAACTAATGACCTACAAAGTCTTTTATCTCAAGCAAAACAAGCACTAGGAGAGGCAACATCAGCAACCACAGACTCAATCAAAAGTTGGGAGATGTTCACTAAAACTTTACGAGATAAATTCAATACAAATAAAAACGTAAGGACCGACAGAAGGGTCAAAGCCCCGAAACACAAGAACCATCACAATTTTAGAAAAAATATCCAGCTAAAAAAGTTAAAAACCCAGATTAACAACACTCTCTGAAGAGCAAGGACAGATCCCGCTGCATGCCAAGCGCTTAGACAGCTAAAAACTACTCACAGGAAATTGATATGGCGACTTAAAAAAGAAGCTGATGAGGTCTTTTGGGGAAAACTCCTACATAACGCCAAAACAAATAACAGCGCGCGGTTTTGGCAAAACATTAACAGTTTGATCAGCGAGCAAAGTCAGAGGATTGAATCCTATGCCACTGAAGAGGCCTGGACAACTTTCCTTGGTGCACATCTAAACGATGCCCAAGAACCACGGAAAGATTCATACAAACCCAATAATGTCTCCGAAGCGTGGAACTCACAATACAAATAAGTTCTCGAACACAATGAGGAATTTTCAATCACAAATGTACAGATATGCAAAAGAATCTCGAAAGGGAGACGCGAGGAAGCACCAGGCCCAAATGGCATTCCCCCTGTCGTGTTTAAACAAGAGCCGGAATACTGGGCTGCCGTTCTCAAACCAATGTTTGAAAAAATCTTGCAGACCTCAACAATCCCACGATCTTGGAGGGGAGCAGTTATCTCGCCAATCTTCAAAAAAGGAGACAAGAACGATCCAAGAAACTATCGCCTTATAGCCTTACTTGATAATGAGGCAAAATACTACGCCGGCCTAGTGCTCCAGAAGTTAACATCCTGGGCGGAAGATACAACAGCAATTCCTTACAATCAAACTGCATTCCGTAAAAACATGGGGACAACTACTAATATTCTTGCCCTATCGCTTTTGATTGACTCAGCTCTTGCGGCAAAACAGCCTTTATACCTGTGCTATATTGATTACAGCTCCGCCTTTGACCATGTTAATAGAAACGTGCTGTTGAAAAAATTAAAGAAAATGAAAATTCCATCATTGCTGTTGAACCAATTAATTCTCCTGCACAGCAATACCTGGGTTCAGGTCAAACTAGGTGCAGGGGAATTCTTATCCAAGATGATCCCCACAAGCACAGGGGTAAAACAAGGATGTGTGCTCGCACCAACACTATTCAATCTCTTTATGGCTGAACTGGCAATCCTGCTGAATGAAAACAACTCTCATGTACCCAAGTTAGGCGGCACTCAGCTGTCTAATCTATTCTACGCAGATGACTTGGTGCTGATTAGCCGGACCCTGATAGGCTTACAGCGACTGTTAGATATCACCTTGCAATATTCTAAAACAAACAAACTCAGTATCAATCAATAAAAAACTAAAGTCATGTGCATAACTAATAGCAAAAAGAAATTATCAACTAGTTGGTTCCTGGACTCAAGGAAGCTGGACGTTACAAGCAAATATAGATACCTGGCGGACATCTTAGACCCCAGCGGCAGCTTCAAGCCACAATGCGAGGAGATAAAAAAAAAAGAGGATTAATGACAGCGGTATCCCTAAGACACTTAAAAAATAAGATCAGGGGACCAAACCTCGTTCCTTTAATAGAGGTGATACAGGCAAAACTGATCCCATCTATCACCTATGGAAGCGAAGCGATGAGGAAGGGACGCCAAAACGGTAGACAGAACAGTAACAAGAGCCATGCGCATGATCTTTGGATTGCCAAGGTACACTTCACCCGCGCAGATTAGACTTGAATTTGGGCTGGTAAAGGAAGAGCTGGCACGTAAAGGTGTATACTTATAAAGCTGGTACAAAATAAGCAGGGGGGAAGCAAACACACTCAATGCTCTCCTCTGGAAGGAACTGCAAACCAAAGAAAATTGCCCCGCAAGGTTTTTCTTGGAGGACGCAATAAAACATCTGGGGGTGCGTCAACTGTGGGATCTACAAGGGCCTCTGGTGGGTTTTAATAAAAAACAGTAAACAACAGTGTTAGAAAAGAATCTCTCCTGCAGGACAAAGCTTCATTGGCGGAGCGCGCTCATGGGTGGCTAACCATACACTCTTACTCCAAGCTCAGGCCACAAATATATCTTCAGACTAGCTTTACCAAAAAAACAAAAGAGAAATTTCTGAAATATCGCCTAGGACTATTGCCTTCTGCAGACCATATGGCTCCTTCGCTACGTCCCTCAATGCCAGCAAAGTGCCGTCTTAGTGGGAATGACGAAGACAACATCACACACCTTATTGCCATCTGTAAGGAGCTGTTGCAAGACCGCCGGAACCTTCTGAGACCACTATTTAACAAAAAAACGAATTAGGTCATGCAGGCAAGCTGTCCTGGCATGCTTTTCGGGTGACGAAGTTCAACTGAGCTGCCGATTAGTAAAATATATTGAAGCTGCAGAAGTCCGCCTTAATAAAAAGAAAGAATAAACCGAAACAGCTAAATTGATGGAACCCAGTGCATCACTTGCATCCTCAGAGCTAAAACACTCGGATAATAATGGGGGCACAATTGGCATCTAGGAGCCCACTGGAACTCAACGCTACAAAGAATAAGCTTATGGGGATGAGAATGTCTTGCTACCCATCCTGACTACGAACTGCAACAACTAAATGCATCTTGAAGAGGAAAGCAGGCCAGCTCAATTACGTAAAGCTCCTCAATTGTAAGGATAGAACTGACTTAGCAGTGGGCCAATTTCCCTTCCCACTATAGTTTTAGACTTAGTAATTTTTTTTAATTGCAGCTTTTTATATCTTACCACAGTATTAATATAATCTTCTATGCTGCTAGAGACATACGAAACCGTTTTTATTGATGTTGGTTTGTAATGGTTTTTATTAACTGTACAATAAAGTATTACCTTACCTTACCAGTGTCTGGCGAAATAGATTAATTGGATGAGCAAAAACACAATGGAAATGGACTAATCCAAGTTATGCGTGATCAGCTATGTGCAGGAAAAAACGTTGAACGCATACACAATTCCCACAAGAATATTACTAGGATTTACCTGACAAGCGCAAAAAGGTCCAAAAGGACAGAAGAGTGCACGTGCAGAGTCATTGGATGTCTTCAAAGCAATTGCCGTTGGAGTACCATTCTCCTTAAAAGTTACATCTCATGCAGGTCTTTTACTGTCAAGTTAGAATTCCCTTTAGGCTTTCTAACTATGGCAACACATTTCAAGAGAAAAAAAAAAACACTTCTTACCTCTGATCTAAATCTGCCTAATGGGTATGGTCTCTGAATCCATGAACATAATATTTTTCTGCACATGTGGAATCCCCAAAACACTTCACTGTAAACCCTTTGATATTAAAAGCCATAAAAGCAAGAAAAATATGGCTAAAAGAAGCAACATTTTTTAACACTATAAACCAGGCGTACTTATTTATGTATCTCTACCCTAATCTTTGCTCTCAATTGGACAGCGCGTGTCCTACCCCAAAGGAGTGGGGAATTCTAAACCATTGCTAATACAGGAACCTGCACTACATTGCAAACTTCTAAACTTGCCATAGCCAGATTGAACTACTGTATATTACCACATGATCAAATCGCAAGGAGACTCCTGGTGAGTATGACTTGAGCAAATTTCACCACAGGAATAGGAGCGACTGTGGACTGGTACTTTCAATGGAATTTGCATAGTGGACATCTAGAGATCAATCTACAAATTTGCAAGGCACAACACATGCGGGTTCCAAGTTGAAGGTGGTCATGGCTTACTGTGAAATGTATAAAATAAAGGTTTCAGTCTTCAAGATTTCTCACTTAAAATTGCCCCCTCCAATCGGCTTTCCCATCCTGAAGAGTGGAGAATAAGCTCGATATTCTAGCCTCGGTTTGGAATGACAAATACAGCTCCTACAATGAAACAGGAGAAGGAAAGGTTTCTTAGCTGTAATCCTAGCTTTCTTTCAGGCAAATCCTCATCAAGGTCATGAGCACTGAAGTGCCCTACCCTTGGAAGGGACCCCGAAGCACTGCGCAAATATAAATATATGGAAGATGTTACTTACCGTGTAAGCATCTCTTCGTGGTATATAGTGCTGCGCATAATGGAGCTCAGATGCGTACAAATCTCTTCTCCTCGAACAAGCTGTTCGATGACCATGACTGGTAATGCGCATGGGCATTAGCTGCAAGGTTAGATTTTTTTCCTACACTGCGGGTGAGGATTAAGATAAAGCATCAAAATGCACAACGATGCCCATGCAAGGAGAAGAGGTATGAGAACTACAGGGAAAATATCTGCAACAATTGAAGGCCTCTGGGGAATCTGTGTATCTACAGCACTACATGCCACGAACAGATGCTTACAGAGTAAGCAACATTTTCTGTCTGTGGCATGTGTGGCTGTAGATACACATGATATGCATAGAATGTAAAGCAATTCTCCCCCAAAGTGGTGGGAAGCCAGAGGATATTGCAGAGGTCTGGAAAAGGGTATGTAGTAGAGTCTGGCCCACTAGGAGGTGCATCACTGTTCAGACTATTAGCTGACGATTTAGTTGAAAGAGGCTGCAGTAACTGAAAGGCTTGGACTCATGCAGCACTGGAATAAGCTTTCCGGTGAGTTAATTGAATATTACCTCTATGTAGGGTTGTATTTGTGATTGTTAAAGGTGGGATTTGCCTACGTGGTTAGTGAAACCCAGATTATGGAGGAGATCTAAGGTGATCTGTGTGTGAGCCTGCTTGCTTGCACTATTAATCAGTCAGTCGTCGCGATGTAGGAGAACTTGGATGCTCCTACGCCGTAGACAAACGCCCACCATTGCAAGACATTTGGTGAACACTCATGGGGTGGTAGTTACTCTGAATGAAAGAATTTTGAATTGAAAGTGCTGTTCACTTACCATGAACCTGAGGTATTGCAATGTGCAGGATGGATCGGGATGTGGAAATAGGAGTCCTTCAGGTCAAGGGCAGTTATGAAGTCTCCTTGTTGCAGCAGCGGAATGACATCCTTGATCGTGACCATGTGGAAATGCTTTAACAGGACGTACTTGTTGAGGGGGTCAGTGGTTTAGTATAAGCCTCAGAGACACATCTTTTTTTGGAATTAGAAAGCACAGGGAGTACACCCTTTGCTGCGTTGTTGGGATGGCACTGGCTCTATGGCTCTTTTGAACAAGAGTGCATCTACTTCCTCTTGTAGCAGCCTTTGGTGGTGAAAGGGTGTGTGTGTGTGTGGGGGGGGGGGGGGGCATGTAAGCTCCAGGCAGTAAGCTCAAGGCAGTAAATCTGCTCTACAATGGACAGGAACCCCTGCAGACGTTCAACAGGTGCTGTGTGGTCGAGGTGGGAGGGAGAGATGTCACTGTTTAGGGGGTGCTGCTTCCTTAACTGTTCCACCCCTACCACTACCTGTGTTGTTTCCCCTAACGGCACACCTGGGCTATCCTCGGGAGGCTTGTGATTGTTGTTGCTGCCTCTGATATGACAAGACGCATCAGCGGAGGTAGTCTTGGAACAGCCACAAAATTGTTAAGTGACAAAAAGTTGTATGGAGCAATAGAGAATGGAGAGCCCATATTGCTTTGGCCTTGATTTTTTCCAGCATCCGATAAACCTGGGGCCCAAACAGAAGTTTCCCATCAAAGGGCATGTGAATCAGATGCTGCTGGACCTCCGACTTAAAGCCAGACACACGGGGCCAAGCATGTCAATGGATTATCATGCTGCAATTTATGCCCCTGACCGCAGTATCGGTCGCATCGAGGGCACACTTGATAGTGGTGTTAGAGAGTATTTGCCCTTCAGCGACAATCTCCCGCGCCCTATGCTTGTATCGGTCTAGGAAATATTTGAGTAGGTCCCCCATTTTGCCCCACTGGGCACTGTCGCATCTCGGCAACAACCCTTCTGAGTTGGCAATAAGCCAGCGAGTTGTTGATAGTCAGTCAACCTGTATTCCCTTTTGCATTAATCATCTTGCTGTCTTTTAAAGACTGCAGAGCATCCTTAGTTCCATGGGCATTTTGCCTGTTTACGAACGGCATGCACTACCATGCAGCAGCCTAGCACATCAGTGGCACTTCCTATGTTTATTTCTGACCCTGCTGTGCCATGTTTCATACCAACTGTGTCCAACCACTTGCTCTCTTTATCTGGGGGAATAGTGGAAACAGGTGCAACGGCATGCAATTTCCTTGATGTGGACACTATGATCTAATCAGGACGTGGATCCATTGTAAGGAACAGCGTGTTCTGATCCAGAGCTTTATATTGTTTCTGTCTAGTAGCAGGAGATTTTGCTGATGCTGGGGAATGAATATGCTACTTACCAGTATGCATCTGTTCTTGGCATGTAGGGCTGCTGACATTCATATCTGTGCATAGATCGCCGCCTAGTGTTGGGTCCGGATGTTTGCACGTTGTTGTCCTGGAAGAGTCTTCGAAGTATCCTGGGATAGGTGACTCCTCCCCTGGACTACAGTGCGCATGGGCATCCTCTCCATCCTCAGATTGTTTTTCGCCATTGTGGCAGTGATGGAGTAGATACAGAAAGTGATGACCATGCTTTACAGTAATTCTGAGAGCTGCAGCTGCTACAGGCGCCGGGGAGGAGGGAGGGCGATATGAATGTCAGCAGCCCTATATGCCAAGAACAGATGCATACTGGTAAGTAGCATATTCAGTTCGAGGCATGTGGGCTGCTGAATTCATATCTGTGCATAGAATATATAGCAGTGCCCTCTTATTAGCGGCGGCTACCAGTGCCAGCTGCAGCGGTCTGAAAAAGAGTTTTGAGAACAGCCTGTCCTACAGCTGCCTGCTGTTTTGATTGCACATCTACACAATAGTGTGTGGTAAATGTATGTGTAGTGGACCAGGTGGCTGCTCTACATATATCATGCAAAGGAATGTTTCCTAGGAAAGCCATGGAGGCCCCTAACTTACGTGTTGAGTGGGCTCGTGGGGGAATCGTTAAAGTGCGTTTAGCCTTTTGATAGCAAATTTGAATACATTTAACGATCCATCTGGCTATACCTGCTTTGGAGATAGCGTTACCTTTGTAGTGTGGGGCAAAGGCAACGAAAAATTGTTTTGTTTTCCTAAAGGGTTTGGTCCTGTCGATATAATACATGAGGGCCCTTTTTACATCTAGTGTATGGAGTGCCCTTTCTGCGACAGTCTGTGGGTTTTGAAAGAAAACAGGCAGTTCAATAGTTTGATTCATGTGGAACTGCGATACCACCTTGGGCATGAATTTGGGGTTGGTACGTAGTACGACCCTGTTGGCGTGAACCTGTATAAATGGCTCTTGGACGGTTAGTGCCTGGAGTTCACTAACTCTTCGTAAAGAAGTTATCGCTACTAGGAAAGCTACTTTCAAGGTAAGGAATTGAATCTCGCATGAGTGTAGAGGTTCAAAGGGTGGACCCATCAGGCGTGTTAGGACCAAGTTGAGGTTCCACATTGGGGCTGGTGGGTGGCTAGGTGGAATGACTCGTTTGAGTCCTTCCAAGAATGCTTTGATGGCAGGCACTCTGAATAGAGAGAGGTGCTGCCTGGTTTGTAGATAGGCTGATATTGCGGTCAAATGGACACGTATAGAGGTGTACGCCAGATTGCATCGGTATAGGTGTAATAGGTAACAAATAATGTTTTGGATGGATGCGTCTAGCGGGTTAATGTCATTATTATTGCAATAAATGACGAACCTTTTCCATTTGGCTGCATAGCAAGCTCTGGTAGTGGGTCTCCTGGCCTCCTTAATGATGTCCATACAGTCAGGTGGCAGGTTTAGGTAGCCAAACTCTAGGACTTCAGGAGCCAGATTGCCAGGTTCAGCTGTTGCGGATCTGGGTGCTGAATCTCTCCATGGTTCTGCATCAAATGCTCGGGTTTGACCCGCAGCCTTTGATGCGGCACCACGGAAAGTTCGAGAAAGGTGGTGTACCACGGCTGGCGTGCCCACGTTGGAGCAACCAGGACGAGTGTCAGTGAGTGTTGTGTGAGTTTGCGTGCCACCAGCGGTATCAGTGGTGCTGGGGGAAAAGCGTACGCAAATCTGCCGGACCAGTTCATCCATATCGCATTGCCCTGCGACTGCGGATGTGGGAACCTGGCGGCAAAGCTTTGGCATTTTGCATTTTCGCTTGTGGCGAATAGGTCTATCTCCGGATTACCCCACTGCTGGAAGTACGGTTGGAGTACTGATGGGTGTAACTCCCACTCGTGCATCTGGTGGCTGTGTCTGCTGAGCAGATCCGCCATCTGGTTGTCCTTGCCGGGGGAGGTGTTCTGCCATGAGGAACATGTTCCTCTGAATGGCCCACTTCCACATGCTCTGAGCCAGATGAGACAACTGTGGAGAGTGTGTTCCTCACTGCTTCTGTATGTAGTACATGGCAGTCATGTTGTCCGTCCGGATCAACACGACTTTGTTGCACAAGTGTACTTTGAATGCTTTCATAGCGAGGAAGATTGCCATCAGCTCTAGAAGGTTGATGTGCATCTTCTTTTGTTGTTGTGTCCATAGTCCCTGCACTGTGTAATGGAGTACATGAGCTCCCCATCCCTGGAGAGACGCGTCCGCCGTCAGTATTATCTGTGGGACAGGCTCTTGGAACGGTCGGCCCTTGCAAAGGTTTTGTGGATTCCACCAATGCAGAGAGTTGTATGCCCGACCGCTCACCAACACTAGGTCTTTTAGTTGTCCTTGAGCCTGATTCCATTGACGTGCTAAGCACTCCTGAAGCGGGCGCATATGTAGTCTCGCGTGTGGGACTATGAAAATGCAGGAGGCCATCATGCTCATCAACTGCATGAACACTCGCGCGGGAAGGGAGTGTTGTGGTTTGAACTTGGAAATCAGCATTTGCATGCTGTTGATTCTCACTAAATTTGGCTGAGCTGTGGCCGCCAGAGTGTCTATAGTCGCACCTAGGTACTGTTGTACGTGTGCGGGCTGGAGATGGGATTTTGGGTAATTTAGTGAGAACCCCAGACTGTGAAGGAGGTGAATGGTGCGGGACATGTGGCTGGCACATTGCTGGGCTGACTTCGCTTGAACGAGCCAGTCGTCCAGGTAAGGGTAGACGTGTATGTGCTGCCTCCGTAGATGTGCCGCCACCGTAGCTAGGCACTTTGTGAACACCCTGGGTGCTGTTGTCACGCCGAAGGGAAGGACTTTGAATTGGTAGTGCTGCCCTTGAACAGTGAACCTGAGGTATTTCTTGTGTGAGGGGTGAATGGGTATGTGGAAATACGCATCCTTGAGGTCCAGTGTGGCCAGAAAGTCTCCCTGCTTGAGCAGCGGGAGGACTTGCTGTAGAGTGAGCATGTGAAAATGCTCGGAAAGAATGTACTGGTTCAGGGGTCTCAGGTCTAATATAGGTCTGAGTGACCCCGTCCTTTTTCGGTATTAAAAAGTACAGGGAGTACACCCCCGTACCTCGTTCGTGGACGGGTACGACCTCTATTGCGCCTTTTAGTAACATACTTTGCACCTCCTGCTGTAAGAGCGTTAAGTGCTCCGAGGACATAGGACGGTTTTTTGGAGGTATTGTGGGTGGAGTCGAGGTTAATTCTAGGCAGTAACCGTATTTGACAATATCTTTGACCCACCTGTCCGTGGTGATGGAGTTCGACGTGGACAGGAACCTTTGTAGCCTTCCCCCGACAGGTGTTATGTGGTCGGGAGGAAGGGAGAGGGCGTCACTGCTTGTTCTTGGGGGAGGACCTGGTGTTGCCGTAGCCGCGTCCTCTGCCCTTTGTGCTGGAGCCACGATAACCACCCCGGGTGTTTTTATCGTAGGTGCTTTGTGTGTTGCCCTTGTTGTATGTTTGCTGTGACCCCTGTCCTCTACCTGCTCCTCTATTTCCGGGGCGACGAAAGGAGCCGTTCCGAAAGGACTGCGTTTGTAGGGCCCCCATGGACTTTGCAGTGTCTGTGTCCTTTTTTATTTTCTCTAGGGTGGTGTCAACCTCCGTCCCGAATAAGTAGTCGGGGTTGACAGGTTGGTTGAGGATGTTGTTTTGTACCTCCGGTTTGAATCCGGAGATTCGCAACCAGGCGTGTCGTCGCAACATGACACTAGTGTTTATGGCTCTGGCAGCTGTATCCGCGGCATCCAGTGCACACTTAATGGAAGCATTTGTGAGCAGTTGTCTCTCCTGATGAGGATCTCTGCACCGTCTTTGAATTGGTCAGGGAGATGTTGGAGTAGTTGTTCTAGTGTATCGTAGTGCGCTCGATCGTAGCGAGCGAGGAGCGCCTGAGTGTTGGCAATGCGCCATATGTTAGCTGCCTGGGCGGCAACCCGTTTGCCGGAGGTCTCTAGCACCTTGGACTCTTTGTCCGGGGGAGGAGCATCACCTGTTGTTTGCGAGTGTGCCCTCTTGCGAGCATTCGCAACTACAATGGAGTCCAGAGGTAACTGGCCTTTAATGTAAGTAGGGTCCCCAGGCGCCGATCTGTACTTCTTGTCGATCCTGGGGTTTATCACTCTTGCCCTAGTGGGTTCCTTGAAGATGTCCTTTGCTGGTTTGAGGACACCCTTCAACATGGGCAGAGTCTTTACATGTCGTTCTGAGGATGCGAAAGTATCCATAAGAAAGTCGTCCTCGACGATGTCAGAGTGAAGTTGCACCCCATGATTGGCTGCAGCACGTTCAATTAGAGCGTTGAACGCGGCAGTGTCCTCTGTGGGAGATGTTTTTGCTCCATAGAGTTGCGGGTCCTGTGCATATAGAGGTGCACCTGAGTCTACAGGGACATCCCAAGCTTGATCAGGGTCCTGTTGGCCTTCAAGGTCCATGTCTCCGGGGTAGGGGACTTGGTCACTTATGTAGTCCTCCAAAGCCTCCGTGTCGGAGTGTGTGGGAGAGAAGGACTGTGGATCCCGGTAGGGGGAATGGAGAGGTTCATAAAGAACTGGTTCTGAAGCCACTGGCAGCTTTCTTTTAAGCGGGATCCGGAAGGAGTCCAAAGCTGGCTCCGAAGTTATTCTCCGTTTGTGGATTATCATCCTGCCGGTGTCGGCGTCGATGAGATGTGATGGAGACGTCTCCGCAGGAGAGCGTTCGGCAGGAGTAATCGTGGTGTGGGTGACCCGTGTCCTGATTTGGAATAGTTTTGGGGCCGTGGATGGTGGTAGGCCAAAAGTATTGTTGGCTGGTGCCGAAGAGGCTGTTGGAGCTTTTATCGGCTCGGAGCCCGACGTGTCCTGAAGGATCGTTTTGGTTTTGGCGCGTTGCGTCGCAACGGGTCGCACCTGGAGCACCATCGATTCCTTCGCGCCGACCGGTTCAGTAGAGGTGGGCGTGGATTTTTTCGGCGCCGGTGAGACATCGAGTCGAGGGGCGGTAATGGCCGTCGACGTCTTCGATGAGTGTGGCTTTGGTGGTGCAGTTTGACCTTTGGGGTCGGAGCCGATTGCGTCGGTGCCAGGAGCCGAGTAGGTTTGGTGGCACCGAAGGTCTTTTTCCTCCTGTCGACTCCGACGTCGGCCGCTTCAAGCTCGGCACCGAAGTCTCGTTTGGTGCGCTCGGTGCCGACGGGTTTTACTGGCGTCGAAGGGGTGGTGGGCCTCGATCCGACCAGCGCTGGTTTCGGTTTCAGTTGAACCAATACAGCTTTTGGTTTCGGTTTCGAAGAAGGTAAACCAGCCGGTTTGGGCATTAATGGCTGCCGCTGAATGTCCGAGGCCGGGCCCGAGGGCGGGGCCGAAGAACTGCGGGATAGGTCTTGGGTAAGGCCCGAAGGCGATCCCTCGACCGGAGCCATAGACTGTTGCACTGGTATTTCCACAGTCTGTACGGGTAGGCCTTGCTCGTCACCGGAGCTACTCTCTTCGGCCCCTAAGGCCTCATTGTAGTCTCCTACCTCGGTGTCGTCTTCATCTCTGCGAAAGAGTGTTTCGTCGGCGTCTTCCGATCCGGAGTCATGTTCGGAAGCGGGACTGGAGGGTAGGTTCTCCACTTCTTCGACATCTTCGGTCTCGGCGCTGAAGATGTCGGCCGGGGCCGGTGCCGCTTGCTGCGCCTCGAGTCTCGCCGCTCGTCGATTCCGGAGAGTCTTCTTGGATCGAAATCGGGCACAGGCCATGCATGTAGATTCGTCGTGATCCGGTGAAAGGCATTTGTTGCACACCGGATGGACGTCGATGTGGGGATATTTCGCATTGCATACAGGACACCGCTTGAATGGTGTCCTCGATTCCATCGTCGATGTCGTGTCGATGGTCGGGTAAGATGCGAAAAAGTTGGTTCTGGAAGTTAGTAAACTAACAAAGATACTATCGATACCGATCGGGAACAGTACCAACGCGAACTAAAGGCCTTTTGGCCTGGAAAAAGTTTTTCCTAACTTGAGTCAAGATAAGCACATCCGAACCCAATGGCGGAAAAAAACAATCGGAGGATGGAGAGGATGCCCATGCGCACTGTAGTCCAGGGGAGGAGTCACCTATCCCAGGATACTTCGAAGACTCTTCCAGGACAACAACGTGCAAACATCCGGACCCAACACTAGGCGGCGATCTATGCACAGATATGAATTCAGCAGCCCACATGCCTCGAACACAAATAACTGCATTGCGGGTTCCAAAAAACCTGGGACTAAAATCAATAAATGTCTTGATGGTGCACTGTGATGCAACGTCTCAAAGATTGCCGCTGTAGAAGTAGGTGGTGTTCGAATAGAATGTTAAATTTTACTGCATCCCTAACTAATCCGTCATTCAAGGAAGTCATCAATAGGCGATATTCTTGCAAGAGGATAATCAGATCAAGTCACTGAAAAGTCCCAGATAGAGGAATGGATCTGAACTATAATACAAGTCCAAAGAGGAGTGAGCAAGTTTCACTGGACTAATGAGAACTTGACCTCTCACTATGGCATCAAGGGCACCTTGAAAGAGAACAAAACCTGCCAGGATATCTAGAGCCCAATTGAAGGAAGCTGGCTCTTTATGTGCTATGCCAAAATGAGATATATTGTGAAAAGAGTCCCGGGGTTCTCTTATAAGTGGACAAGGGCTTGCTATGGCAATGTCAAGGTGTTCTTCTAAGGGATAGTGTGGTCGAGCAGCTTTAGGCTGATCACAGAGGAGTGCAAGACATCTAAAAATACACATACTAGTCAACAAATGACAAATCAATAAGGAGATCCACAGCAATTTATAAAACGAACACGTATCTTTATACATATTTAGGCACCGGAAGCAATTAGTTCAGGGAAGCATGTTTTCAAATAGAAATTCTTTTCAGTTAAAAAAATTCGACACCAAGTGCAATTTTTAGAAGCTGCAATGTTATCATATGGGAGGAAAAGTCAATGCGGCATTCAGGTACAGTACAGCGACTTATAGGGCTAATCTCTAGGAGTTAAGGTGAGTGGTGGGCAAGGTCCAAGGCAGCCCCATCAAAACACCACCAGCTGCACTAGGTTGGCCAGGTGCAAAACAGTGTTGGGTGCCCAATGTTACTCTATGGGAATCGGACTTCACGTAAAGATGCTGCAGGCTCGGACTGGGAAGCCAGTCAGGCTGAACCAATGGGGGGGCTCAGGCCTCCTGATACTCGGGGATGTAGGGACACCTTTTGTCTTCTTCTCCACAGCCCAGGGGTGACAGGTGCAGCTGTATCTTTAGCCGTCATGTTTTCCTTACTGTGAGCAGTTGCGATAGAGGGGCTTGCGTGCAGAGACTGCAGGAAACGGATAGTTCACTCGGGACGAAACCACAGTAGGCGCAGTCTTTGGAGGGTTGGGGGACCACAATGACACTGTTGGCCCACTTCAACACAGGCTTGGAGCAACAGGTGCAATGGTGTCTTCAGGTGTCAGGTTTCTGCAGTCACGAAGTCCTCACAGGAGTCTTTGGATGCCTGCAGGTTGCAGGGAAGCAGGTCTGCTACTTCTTGGGAGGTCGTGGTTCCTGGGTGAAGTGCTGGCAGGTCTCCCTGGCTTAGGGGACTAAGCATCTGCAGGACAAGTCGTCTTTTGTCACAATTGTTGAAGTCAGCAGGCAGGACGGCAGGGATGGCACCAGGTCAGTTGCTGGGTCTTCAGTTCTTGCAGGATGCAACTTTTCACATCCTTCTTTGTCTTTAAGATCAGCAGGATCTGATTTCCTGGTGCCAAGGGCTCCCCAAAACACTGAATTTAGAGGCGTTAGGGGAATGTAGGGTGGTAGCCAGCGCTGGCTACTGACCCTTGGGGTGACTACGCCTCCTATATGACCACTTCCTGTGAGAAGTGGGCCTAACCCTGTCCCAGAGATTCCCAAGTGTGCCAACAAGGATGACCACTTCTGAAAAGCTATACCCACATCACGTTAGGCCACCTTAGGGGTGGTACTAGCCTGGGGGTGGGCACGCCTACCTGACTTGCAAATTCAGGAGGAGAGCAATTCGCATTTCAAAGGTGGTAGCTCTTTCAAGCTCGCCGGCCTAGGAGTGCTAACCTGTCGGTGTAGTTTTGCAGCTTTAAGACTTTCTGGATTCACTATACTGTGCATTATTCCGCCATCTAGTGGTTGGGTTCAGAATCGTAGTATTTCTTCTCTTTTTTTTTCGTGGCCCAGGTGGGCGTCGACATCTCACCACTCGGTGTCCTTCGTGACGTTGACACGCTTCCGGTGGAAGCTCCCACCTTTGGTCGCCATCTTCAGATTCTTTTTTCTGGTCTGGTGTTATCTTTATTTTTTTTTTGATCCATTTAGTTATGATCGCAACTTTATCCTCCTTTCCTCCGGTCTCATCTATCTGTCGGAGAAGGGTGGGATCCCTTGTGAATCCAGAAAGTTTAAGCTGCAAAACTACACCGAAAGGTAAGAAACTATACGTTTTGCAGCGTGAACCTTTCTGGATTCACTATGCTATGCAGAGACTTAGTAGCGGTTTGTCCTTATTGTGGTGGTTGGGTGGAAGAGTAGCACTGGTTACTGAAAATGTGTTGTAAGACTTTCTGTCCCACTTGCGCTTCCTTATTCATTTTAATATCCACACAGTAGTGCTTAGTGAATGTATGCACTGAAGACCATGTTGCAGCTTTGGCAAATGTCTTGAACAGGTGTGTTTGCTAGAAATGCAATTGTTGCTCCTTCCTTCCTTGTAGAGTGAGCTTGAGTTGCTCGTTGTAACTGTTGTCCTGCCTGCTTGTGGCAGAGTTGGATTGTTTGCGCAATGCACCGTGCAATGGTGTTTTTGGTGACTGGCCGTCCCAAAAAACTGCTGGCAAAGGATACAAAGAACTGTTTTGTTTTCCTGCACTCCTTTGTCCTTTCTATATAGTGCATGACAGCCCTTCTGGCGTCTAGTGTGTGTAGCGCCCTTTCTGTGCTTGTAGTAGGTTTTTGGAAAAGAAACTCGATATTTGGATTGTTTGGTTAATGTGGAATCGAGACACCACCCTTGGCATGAACTGTGGGTCCGTTCTCATTACAATCTGGTCGCTGTGTATTTGTAGGTAGGGTTCTTGGAGCGTTAGCGCTTGCAATTCACTTACACTTCGTTGCGACACGATAGCCATTAAGAAGGCTGTCTTTAGTGTGAGCATTTGCATTGTCGCCTTGTGGAAAGGTTCAAAGGGCACCTTCATCAATTGAGTTAGCACCACATTGAGGTTCCATGTCGGGGCGATCCTTTTAGCTTCCTCTAGAAATCTTTTCACAACTTGGGAGGTGAACAAACGCTTCCCTGTCTCTCCCCTAGGGGAAGCTACCATCGCCGCTAAGGGCACCCTTAGGGATGTGCAGCTTAGTTTGCTTTGTAGCAGGTGTATTAAGTATTTTAGTACTGTGGATTCCCTTGTGATCTTCCGTTTCTTCTTGATGCACCATTGGGAGAATCTTTTCCATTTCGGCATGTAGCACTTTCTTGTCGTCTGTCTCCTCGCCTCTCTGTGTACTGCCATAGTACTTGCTGGGAGTTTTAGGTGAGCAATTTCTAGGTCTTCAGGAGCCATGCTGCAAGGCTGAGGCTCTCTGGCTCTGGGTGCAGTACCTTTCCGTTCTACATTGTTAACAGGTCCCTTCTTCTTAGGAATCTGTGTACTGGTTCTTGTGCCATTTCCACTATCTGTGAGAACCAGGACTGTCTGGCCCACTGAAGTACTATCATTATTAGTGTCATGTTGCTGATCCTACATTTGTTGAGTACCCTGTGTATCAGTGGTATCGGGGGAAAAGCGTATGCAAATGTCTTTGACCAACTCATCTGTGGCGCATTCCCTTGCGACCGATGGTCTGGTTGTCTGGATGCGAAGTGTTGGCATTTTGCATTCTGGTGTGTTGCAAATAAGTCTATTTGCGGTGTTCCCTACCTTTGTAATATTCTTTCTACTTCCTGCTGGTTGATCTCCAATTCACGCGATGCGGACGTTTACCTTCTGAGTCGGTCTGCTTCCACATTGTCCTTCCCTGGTAGATGTATTGCTAATAGGTCTATCTTCAGTGGAATGGCCCATGTCCGTATCTCCTGTGCCAGGTTTAATAGTGCTACTGAGTGTGTTCCTCCTTGCTTGTTGATGTAGAACATGATCGTGGTGTTGTCTGTTTGGATCAACACCCTGTTTCCGTACAGCTCTTTTTGAAAGGCTTTTAAGGCTAGGAACACTGCTTTTAGTTCCAGGTAATTGATGTGCTTGACCGCATCCTGTTTCGACCATAGCCCCCTCACCTTGAGCTTATTCATGTGCATGCCCCACACCAGCTGGGAGGCGTCCGTCGTGATGGTCACTGTTGGAGTTGGTTGCGTGATTGGTTTTCCCTGCGATATGTTTTGTTCATTCCACCGCGCTATTTCCTGATGCACTGCGTGTGTGATAACCCCTAGGTCTTCCCAACTCCCAGTTGCCTGTGACCATTGCTGCTGTATCCATTCCTGGAAGGGCCTTATGTGTAGTCAAATATTTTGGACTAGGTGAATGCACGACACCATCATTCCCATCAGCTTGCTCACCGTCCTCACCGTCAGAACTTGCCCCTTGCGGTACTGACGTGTCTCCTTCAGTATCGCCGATGTTCTCTTCCCGTTGGGGAACACTTTGGCCTGTATGGTGTCGATCTCTGCCCCTAAGAATATCTTGATTTGTTCTGGCTCTGTTGACGATTTCTCCCAATGGATTGAGAAACCTAGTCTTGTCAGTGTTAGTATGACCTGCTGGGTGTCTAGTCTGCATTGGTCGTACGAACTTGCCTTTACAAGCCAGTTGTCGAGATAGGGGTATACGTGTATTCCTTGCCTTCGTCGGTGTGCCGCGACAGCTGCCAGGCATTTTGTAAACACCCTTGGTGCTGATTTCAGTCCAAACGCCAGTACTGTGAACTGGTAGTGGCTTTGGTTGATCACAAACCTTAGTAGGCACTTGTGTTTGTCGTTGATGGGGATGTGTAGGTATGCATGCTTAAAATCTATAGTAGCCATGAAGTCCCCTTGTTGTATTTGTGGTACTACCTCTTGTAGGGAAGTCATCTTGAATCTGAGTTCTTATGAATTTGTTCAGGAACCTTAGATCTAGGATAGGTCTTAGTGTTTCGTCCACCTTTGACATCAGGAAATAAGTTTTTCTTTGGTTTTGCGGCACTTCCTCTATTGCCTCCTTGCTGAGCAGTTCTTGCGCCTCTAATTGTAGGAGCGAGAGCTCCTTCGCTGAGTGTGCCTTGCTTTTTGGTTTTCTGTTTGGAGGTTGTTTCTCCAACTCTAAACAGTATCCGTATTGTATGATGTTTAGTATCCATTTGTCCGATGTGACCTTTCTCCATTCCTGGATGAAGTCTCTTATTCTCCCCCCTACCGGTGTTGAGTGTTCGAGATATTGTTTGTCGTTGAACGTTCGGCTGCAGTTTTTCTTTACATTTTTCCGCCCACCCCGAGGTGTTGCTAGGGTGGGGGACTGTTTCATGGAGGAGTCACTTGGTTGAGGGCTATTAGCCTCCTCTTCGCGCTTGTCCTCATCCGTTTCAGCGCCCTCGAAAGGACTGTCCCCAGGGTTGGTACTGCCAGTTCTGCTGCTGCTGCTGGCCTTGGTTGTTCCCTTTGTAGCCTTGCTGGAACGTTTGGTGCGATGTGGTCGGCACGTTGCCTCCATTTCTACCACCTCGCCTTCTTGTGGGTGTGGCTCGTCTCATTCCCCTGAACTGCAAAGCTCCCATGGACCTTGCTGTTTCGTTGTCCTTCTTGAGCTGCGTCAACTTGTCGTCAACTGGCGTGTCGAACAGTTGCTCGCCATTAGGTGTATTTAGGATGTTGCTTTGCACCTCTGGCTTGAATCCCGAAGTTCTGAGCCATGCGTGTCTTCTCTTGGTCACTCCTATCATCATTAGCCTGCTCGATGTTTCTGCAGCATCCAATGCAGATTTTAGGCAAGTGTTTGCCATGTTCTTTCCTTCTTCTACCAAGTGAGGTGCTCTTTGTTGGTACTGGCCTGGCAGATGCTTTAGGAGCTGCCCCACTTCATCCCAGTGTTGGTATGCGTGCCTGTTGATCAGGGCATTGGAGTTTGCGATGCGCCAATGTATTACCGCATTTCTCTCCACCTTTCTCCATGTGAGATCCATCCTTCTACTCTCCTTGTCTGGAGGTGGTCCGGCGTTAGTGGGGACATTAGCCCTCTTCCTAGCCGTTGCTGCAATTATGGAGTCGGCTGGCACTGACCCTTGGATGTATGCCGGGTCCTTTGAAGAAGGTTTGCACTTCTCAGTTCTAGGGGACACAGCTTAGCATACTGCTGGCTCCTTAAAGGCCTCTCTTCCCTGATTCAGCACACTACTGAGCATGGGCAGGAATTGGCTCCTAGTTTGTTGCGGCAGTAGAGTTTCCAGGAGGAAATCTGCCTTGGGCTTCTCTTCCTCCATTTTCACTCCATACGCCTGTGCAGCCGTATGTACGACCAAGTTGTAGACTCCTATGTCGTCTGGCGGCGAGGGCCTCGAAGGTAGGTAGCTACGCCTTCTTCTGGTGATTCGGCGTCCAGATCTAGCCATTCCATGTCTTGTGCCTCAGAGGACGTCGAGTCCCGGTAGGATTGCAGATCTTCATCGCCTTCTCCCTCGAAATAGTAGTCTTCATCTCCCTGTTCCTCGACTGGTTTGGGGGTCTTTGGCGGTTCGGCGTTTTCCTCGTCTCTTTCGGCTTCGAGCGCGGGTTTCGGCAGGATGGTGCATTGGCTCATCTTCTCGAAGTCCTTTTATCTTTGCAGGAGGCTTGCCATTTCGGCCTCAAGCCTCTTTTTCCTCTCCATCTCGGCGGCATGTTCGGCGTCGAGGGTTGGAACGCTTCTCTTTGGGGCTGTTTACGTCGATGACGGCCCTTCTTTCCTCAGCGCCAAGGTGTCCTTTTCGAGGGCCACCTTTGACGATCTTTGTTTTTCAAGGGTTTTTCCCGATTGGGAGTCCTTTTCGAAGGATCCGCCCGGCTGACTGTCCCTGGTAGCTCTTGCCTTAGTCGAGTTTTTCGGCGGCAGAGCTCCTTTCGAGGACTTAGCTTCACATCTAAGAGTGTCGCTCGGGGCTTTAGCTTCACCCTTTCGAGTGTCACTCGAGTGTTTAGGGGTCGACGACTCCCTTACCTCCTTCGAAGTCATCTTATGAGCCTCGATGACCGTGCAGTCCTCCGGTCCTTCGGCGATGTTGTCCTCCTCTCCACTGGAGAGACCCAAGTCTCGAAGCGATGGAGGTGGCCCCTGTCCCTGCATGTTGTGGTTCGCCCTTCTTTGCCTCTCCCTTACTTCGAGGGTCTTGGGTGTAAACGCAGAGCACGCGTTGCAGTCTTCGCAGCTGTGGTCGAGCGGCTGGCAGAGGTTGCAGACTGGGTGCTGATCCTTCTGGGCGTACTTGTGGTGGCAATTGGTGCAAAACTTGAAAGACGTTTTGTCCATCCCTGCGCTCAGGGAGCCCCCTGTGAGCGCATTCTCCGTCTAGGTTTTGGTTGTGAACCTTCTCCCTCGTCGCTCCTGTTACCTGGTCTGTAGTCCGGTGTAGCTTAAAATCTTGACTTTCGTCGATTTTCTGCGTTTTTCCTTGATTCCTCTTCCAAAACTCTGGCACTCTTCGGCAACGATCCAGACCAAACGATGGAAAAAAGAATCTGAAGATGGCAACCAAAGGTTAGAGCTTCCGCCGGAAGCGCGTCGAAGTCACGAAGGACATCAAATGGTGGGATGTCAACGCCAACCTGGGCCACGAAAAAAAAAAAAAGAAGAAGAAATACTACGATTCCGGACCCAACCACTAGATGGCGGAATAATGCACAGCATAGTGAATGCAGAAAGATTCACCCTGCAAAAGTTTTATTTCTGACCTCCTGAGAGCCTAGCCCCTCACCCTGGGAGGATACAAATCAGTCTTGGGTGGCAGAGATCAGTCAGCCAACACACCAGCAGCTGGTAGGTTTTCAGGTGACACCTCTAAGGTGCCCTCTGTGTGCATGTGTCCACAAATCCACCCACTGGAATCAGGGTGGATTTGTGAATATGAAATGTTTGATACCAAACATCCCTATTTTCAGTGAAGCCATCATGTAGCTGGGAAACTTGTTTTCACCATTGTCCAGCACATGTTCTAAAATGGCTTTCCGGTTCACTTGTACTGGCAGTATTGGAACTGACCAGTACAGGGGCCTATCTGCTCATGCACATGGAACATTAATCCAAGTAATTAAGTAAGGATGACTTACAAATACTACATACAGTGGTAGGGGACATAGCACACAGGGATGAGTGTCGGGTAGTGTTTTTCACTCTTGCCTGCACCCAAACATGCATCCACACATGAGTTTGGTGAGGGGGCCTTTAGGGTGGCACAAACTGTGCTGCAACCCTTGGGGGGACCCGCTTGAGCACCTCGGGCCCTATGTAGGCACCAGGGGAACCATTTACTAGGGACTTGTAGAGGGTGCTAAAGGTATTGCCAACTGGGGGAACAAGTGTATATTTTTGGGAAAGAGATCTTGCACTGGGAACCTGCTTAGCAGAAACCCAGTGCACTTCCTGTCAAAATCACATGTACCAAGCAAAAAGTGGGTGTGACCATGTTAGAAAGGGATACTTTCCTACAGTGATCTTCTCCTTTTTCATTTACTTTTTCATTTAGTTTCCTTAGGAGCTTAGGAACTAAGGGGAAGTCTCTTTAGCATGGGGAGAGCCCAGAGGACGAATGCAAAACTTCTCCTCGCTCCTCAGAATGTCTTGAAGCTGCTGCCTGAAGTCTCTCTCCTGATGCCGTGCAGCCTGATCTTCTGCCTGTCCTTCTGGGACCTCCTGGACATTATATGACAGAGTCCATAGTCTTGAGGGTGGTGACCCTCTGGTAACCAGGGTGGTGATCCTCTGGTAACCAATGAGGTCAAGGGGGTCTGATTTGTCTTACTTCGTGCCACAGGCAGGGATTTCACAAAAGGTGAAGGCATACCCATTGGAAAAATAAAAGCTTCGGAAAACCGGTTGAATCCCTCCTAGTCCTAAAAGTCGACAAATGAGGTGGTTTTAACAAGTTTTCCAAAGGGTTTTTCAGGATTATTAAAATAAAATAAAAAACACGAAGGAAGGCAGTGCTCCCGGATCCTGTTGCCATGAGCCAGAATACAGAACTGACCCGTCACCTCCATTGCATGATGGGGTGGAGGGGGCACAGGAGGAAAGGTGAGGCCCCTAAAGACACTGTGCCAGTTTTATGGCTTTAGTTTATGCAGCCTGCCCGCTAGCACTGCCCTGCATTTCCTTAGGTTTCCTTTCCGAAAAAAGGTATGTCAATACTTAAATGTAGTGGCTATTTTTTCTATATTTGGAGACATTTCAAAGAAGAAAAATCTGGTAGTTTCTAGCCTTTGTCAGGTTGCAAAAAATTGTTTTTACCTATCTGCACTTCTTTCAACAATAGGGACCTGCACATACATATATGCGTACATTTACAAAGCACTCTTCCTTTAAATTTATAAACAATCAAATCAACATTATAAACACAGAATAGTGGGTGAGATGACTTCAGATAATCTCACTGAATACCTAACAAAATGAAATTAACCGGCTGGAACATTGAATGTATTCAGGGACTCTTGAGAAGCCTGCTTACAATGAAGTTCTTGCCTTTTTAACCACATTGCCTGAAAGTTTTGCTTCACAAGAACAACTAAAAAGAAATTTTGAATTCAGTACCTTACTGTAAACCCATTTAAAAAAAATCGAATTAGAGTTATAATAATAATAAAAAATTAAAAGATATAATATTTTTTTAAAGAACATTTTAAAAATGTATTTTGGATGAAATAGAATTAGAGTTATAATAATAAAAAATGTAAAAATATATATTGTTTAAAGAAAATTAAAAAAATGTATTTTGGATGAAATATTTCTTTCTGCAAAAAACGTTCTGGAAATGCACATAGAAGAAAACAGGCTATGTTTATGAATTTAATGCAGATATTCATGTTAGATAACAAACAAATAACGTTCTTTCATCTAAGTCAGGGAGAATGATTTGATAAACGATAGCTCATTAACTAACAATCCAAGTTTTCCATCAGGGGTATCTTTCTGGAATTCATGGAGATTTCTATATGATTAGATGCTCTCGCGAGAAATGTTCTGATGGCCCTGATTTAAGAGAGCTGGAATTAGTCAAACACTTTGACAATCATTTATCACAGTGACTTCAATATCAGAAGAGAAAACAGGGCTCGCTGCAAAATCTATTTCCATGATTAGATTCACACCCATTTGTCCCTAATCTCAAACTGTACCCCCACTTCCAAAGTCAAGAGATTAGGTTATTGTATTCTTACGTTTACGACTATCACATATAATCCCATAACAATTAAGTAAAACGTGTTATCTTACAATGTTGCTTCTTTTTTAAATTCACATAAGTAGAAACGGATGTAGCTGGATTCTGTCTTGGCACACCCTGATAAAATGAACGGCTTAGCACCGTAGTTCATTCTGGGATAGATGAGGTCTATGAGTCAAATTCACGTATGTAAAGGGTGATGCTTACATGCACTATTCCCAACTCTATTTTTGGGAAGAACTGTAGTGGGGGTTTCAGCCAGATTTACTATATATAGTGTTTGCATTTAATTCAAATTGGTTCCCTCATTCTTTTAAAGAGAAAAGATGGATAGTGTGGCCTTCTATAGGCATGTCTCTTTCAAGAGATCATTATCATTAACTAAAACCTTACCTATTAAAATGTGTTCTGGGATCCTGCATAAAGGTATAGATACCTCAGACTTTAAATATAATACAGAAGGTCCAGAAGGACAACCGATTGTGATATTAGTGTCGGAAGCAACAATGAAGCAAACGTATCAAAGACATCCTTACCTTTCTGACCAGCTTGATGGATTCCCAAAGCCTTCAGATACCGGATACTTGTACTCTTGTCCTTTGGATTGGAAGGACTCTTTTTCGTCTGCCGCAGGACCTTTGAAAAAGCCAGTTTCATGTGTTGCTCTACTGTTTTCAACTGGAAATACCTGAAAGGAAAAATAAACAGATTTATATGAATAAACACACTAATTAGTTTGGTGTATTCTTTTGCTGTCTAAAATGAACACAGCAGAAAAGCAATTAGAGTTTATTTTTATGGTCTGTACCAAATAGAATATCCATATAACCCAGGACAAGTTGGACTTTGTATTGTAGTCCTCTGAAAAAGTTAAACACTGAATAAAGCCTAACTCTACATGTTGCAAAGTGACCCCTTTTTGGGTTGTCACGCCGTTTTTTTAGGGGTCTTAGCTGCTGGTAATCTTAAACTCCAACACTGGGACACTGCCATCTAGTGCCCAGTGCATGTGCTCTCGCCACTAAAACATGTGGAAATTGATGTAAAACCTGTTTGGTATATTTATCTACTTATAAGGCTATAGTAATGTGTGTAAGGGAGCTAACCACTTGATGAGGACACTTAGAAATATCAAGCCATTCCTTCCACAAAAGGACTTCAAGCAGGTGGTACAAGCATTGGTCCTGCCGAGGCTAGACTACGACAGCGCTACGCACTGTGGCCTTCCCAAATACACTCTGGCTCCACTAAGGGCATCACTGAACGCTGCGGCCAGACAGGTCACAGGTACCAAACGAAATGAGCACATATCCCCAATCCTGAAATCTCTTAAATGCTTGCCATACGAAGCTCGAATTCAGTTAAAGATTGCCGTTCTGACGCACAAAGCCCTATATTTCAAAACTCCCAGGTACTTGGCACAAAAACTTGAATTATCCTGTGGGGGAGAGCCTCAAGAAGCGCTATCACTATCCTCCTGAAACCACCCATCCTTAGGAAAAAGAGATCCTGGCTCTGAGCCTTCTCTGGTGCTGCCTCAAGGATATGGAACTCTCTCCCACCTGAAGTACGCAGAATCTCTTCAACATCTGCTTTCAAACTGGAAGCCACAAGATTCCTAATAAACACATTTTTACCTTAATCTGGGCTAGAATCAACTGCTCGAAATCATTGATCCTACATCCATTGTACCTTCATGTGATGCTGCTCTTCTGTACTGCATTGTGTGCCCACCTTGTAGCCTGCTATTTTCCTGCTTATTGTATCTCTCTCCTGGATTCATTTGTCTGGAAATCAAGCGATCATTCAGGTTCTGTATTTTTACTTGATGTCGATATTGGATCTATGCTCTTCTTTACCGCATGGTTTGCCCCCCTTCGGAGCCTGCTATATACCTGTTTTTTGCACTACTCTCTCGGATTCATTTGTCTGGGAATTATTCGATTATTCCTGCTTTGTATTCTTACTTGATGTTTGATATTGGATTTATGTCCTTCCTACCATTCTTTGTAAAGCGCTCGGATATCCTTCACGATCTTGTTTGCGCTATATAAAACTTTATAAATGAATAAAAAACAGTATATGGAGCAGAAGTACACCCATGGCATGGTAAGTTATATGCCACTTGTGGGCTGCAGCATTTATTGTGCCATCCCCTAGAGGGTTTGTGACAACACAGCGTACCCTGTGTAGTCTGACTGCTGTATCTTGAAGCCTGCTGCACAGCCCTGCCAAAAATTACTCTTTTGACAGGTTTGAAAACCAGATTTTAAGTATTAAATAAGTCACTCCTAAGCGCACCTTACTGTCCAAAAGTGGAACATGTGTGACATTACAAATGTCATGTTCCCATAGTGACTAGGTCCAAAACGACCTTATCACTGGTCAGGCTGCAGCGGTCACATAGAAATGTTAAAGTATATACTCCCTCAGTTAAATCGTAACACACTGGTCACATTCAGCTGATAAGTCAGGAGAAAATTTGACTTCTTTGGAGGGAAGAACCAAGTGAGACAGAACCTCAGATTTAGAAGGAAACTTAAGTTAAAAGTTACCCAAGTTTCAAATTGATGATGCACAAATTTTCTGTGCGGTTAAAGCACTCTATAAGAAACACTGCAAGAATGTTCCTCGACGATTTTTGAAACACTAGAACATTTGACATATTTCCATCCTCTAATATCACTGGTCCAGGCCTGTTAGAGACTGCAATGCAGTAATACTTATCTCCATCCACCTCAAAAGTTACAATAATAAAAAGATTCCAGCCTCCAGGGCAAAATGAGCGATTCTTGAAAGGAGAATCGCGACCAGATTCTATCATTGAAACTGAGTTAAGGTGCTTTCCTAATTTGTCGTCTGCTCAGTTTCCACTAGATGAAGAAAATCACAGAATGGATGCATCGGCCAAATAATATGATGTATATCCAACCATTAACTTAAAGAAAGAAAATTTCTATGGCACAAGTGTATAGATATGATAGGACCATTTTGCTGACTGCATTCCTAGCAAAGTGAGACACAATATTCTAGATGTGGTGAACAACGGAAAGGATTAGTCCAATCACATAATTAGTGAATCAGTTAAGATTGTTGACCTATCAGCATATGGCTGTTAGCACGCATTGTGTAGGAGGTTCTCTAGACATTGACTGAGGTCTAAGACTTGCTCTATAGTTAAAGATCCAGAATATTCTATTAGGTTACCATGTAGATAACAATATGTACAGACAAAGGAGGAAGCAGAAAGGCTAAATGCCATGTTTTGAGAAATGCAGGAATTCTACAGGCTGTCAGATCGCATTGTTCTCACTTTCACCAAGTAACTTCAACATCAAGAGAAAGAACTTATCAGTTCTGCACAGGTACTTCATCTAGAACTAGGCATCACAGGTACTTCTGCCAACGCACTATGAGCTATTGTTTACTGAAGCTTTTGCGTGAAAGAGGTCTACCAAATACCCTCGGTGATGCTGTAAAATCTGAACTCAAAGGTAGTTTGTGTAAGACTTCTGCGTTGTCAAAAAACTTGCCACTAGCTTAGAATTGTTTTAATTTGAAATATGGCTATTTTTGTTAACTGGACAACCATAACACAGGTAAAGATTTTAAAATGGAGTATCAACACATTTAGCTAGTCGAATGACAGAGCCTATTAAATGGGCAAGCAATAAGAAAATGTATCAAGCTCCAAACTGACAGTTTATCACTAAAAGTGAATATGAGCAGATTGTATAGGTCGAATAGGAAAGACCCAAATTGCCCACTCTGCTTGTTTCTTCTACACAGGACCTTAATCATGTAGACCAGCTCACTCATGTTTCCTAACAAATATGTTCTCACAGAATAATATCACTAACGCTTATGATGCCCACAAATGTATTCATGTCCCTCAAACCCAGACTGCTATAGCTAAATTATTTTAAAAAAATTCAATGTCTTATTTAAGTGCCCTTTCTTTTTTTAAATTATTTTTATTAAACTGTTGCTCAGTATACAAGAAGCAGAACTACAGATTATCGGCTATCGAAGGGACTTCACCTCAAAACAAATGATCATAGTCATGACTATCACAGTGAAACAGAGATAAACATTATACAGACATAAGTGTTTCTGCACACAAGAATGGATTTCTTGAATCTCAGGGTTCTAAAGAGTGGAGCCTCTCCCCCACCCTATACCTCAGATGCCTCTCTGTATTTGCACCAATTGTCCCAGACTAACACCCATTTCTTTCGGCAGCCCGACTCGGATAGACCGCCTGCTCTGTTCTGACACCAGTCTACATCCGCCTCTCTGCCTGCAACCTGCAGGGTTCTCTCTGTCCCCAAGGCTCAGGCAATATTTCCTAATCCATATTTTTTGATAATTAGGTCATGCCTCATCTCTGGATAAACACAAAATAAGCCACTTCGCAGACAAAGGCCCTTCTTGTCTAGTGACCCTAAACATACATCGAAGTACCCTATTCCAAAATCGTTGGATTTCCGGGCACTCCCGGAGTATGTGATAAAATGATCCCACTTCCCCGCATCCCCTAATGCAGACAGCACTATAGAGCTTTCCCAGGCGATGAAGTGTCCTTGAATAATAAGACTTGCGGAGTAATTGGATAAGGCAGAACCGGGCTCGTATTGCCAGTTCTCTGGGGCTTTGCATAGCTCTGACCCACTAGTGATCCTCAAGAGGACCTAGGTCTCCCTCCCACTTGTTTAGGTCTCGCCTAGCGTTGCAGCGCGCAAGCGCTGCATGCACTGCGAGACATATTGTGGATGAGGAGATTTCAGAAGGGGACTTGAAGACTGCCCCTCATTTTCAATGGCTGGCGTCATCGTTTATGTAAAACAGTGGCCTCCGATTGAAACTGAGGCGTTTTGGTTTCCGCCCTTTCTCCTTTTCGTCCCGCCTGGATCGTCTGCTTTTCGGCTGTCGAGAAGCAATTTCTTATCTTTAAGAGGCGTGTACTGCCAGATCATGTTTCCGGCAGCTTGTTTTCAATTACTCACAATTACGTCACTGCCTCTATTTCTAGTTTTCCCCCTCCCTCCTCGTGATAGGAGCCCTCACATTGAGCACAAACGCAGCTGTGGATTTGTTAGTGCACGAGAGAGTGCCGAGACACTGAGTAAGATGCTTCATACATTGGAATTCCTGTCGGTACTCACACAGAAGTTTGTGCAGCAAATTAAATTTAGCTTCATACTCAGAATCGTGGTCTTAGAGTTGTATTCCCGCAGAGAAGTCACTGCCCAGCTATGATGGGCATGGAAATGAGGTGCAGATTGAAGGCAAGCGAGCGTCCAATCCGAAAAAGAATGAAAAATTACCCCAAACGCTGAAAATGGCCTTGCCCATGGTGGGTAGGGGAATGGTAAACAGGGTGTGCGCTCAGGGTTTGACATAAGCAACTAGCAATTTGTGACAGCGCTAATAGCTCCCAGAAGCTACACCGTGCCACGCGAACAGTGAAAGGAGCTGAATGTAAAAGAAACTCAGTGCCTGTTTAGAGAACGAGTCCCCACGCATGGCGAGTGAAAAGACGACAAGACATCATAAGCCATTGAGCCAACAAGCCTGGGGCCGCTGCCATCAAACCCTGGCACCCTCCCGGCAGGCACTGGCTCCGGTCCAGCACTTCACTGATTCCCACGCGGCCAGCATGATGCCAGCACGCGGGAAGAACGCCTTGGTGCCAGGGATCAACTGGCCCACATTGACAACAGAAGGTGGGCATCGGTGCCGCTTTCCGATAAGTGCACCTAATTACACTGTCAGGAGGCAAACGGGGCGCGCTCATTACGTGATCATGTGAGTGTTTTGTTAAGGTGAAATCCACGCGGGTCGTTTCCCCTATTTCTTGGCATCTGATCAGTGCCCAACTACACCTGTGTTTTGTTTCCATCTTGAACCACTTCCAGCAACCAAGAGCGCCAGTGACCTATCACCCGGAGCTATTTCTGCACCAGGATTTATCAGGGTTGTTTCTGAACAATGCTTGGTTTGTTGTGGCTGTTTCCGTTCTACGGCTGGTGGTTAATTGCCGTTTTTTTCACAATAGGCACAACGGGCTTCTGTTGCACAGCCAACAGATACACAGAAGTTTGTCTTGACAATGGTTGGTCAGCACAGCTGTTTCTGCACACCGATTGGTTAATCGTAGCTGTTTGGGAACAACTGCTCACGGGACACCCGCAGGTAGTTCAGCAGAACAATCGTTCCCCCACAGGTGTTTAAGCACAACGTCTTTGCCCAGCAACTTTTGAAGAAGACATCATGGCTCCTTGTGGTAAACAAGCATTTACAATGCCATAGGTCTTTGCGGGGGTCAACAGGGGGTAAAAGACATTATCATTTACTGCGCCAATAGCTCTAAATTATGCAAATGCGAGACCTATTGCATTTCCAATGCTTGTTATTAAGTGCACTTTCGTACAAGAAACCTTCGCAATGATTACCTTGATTCTATAAGCTATGTTTCTACATAAATATTAATGTCCAAGAAAAAAATCCATTTATGCATCTAAAAGTCATAATATGATCTTCAACATCATTTTTGAATTGTTTCACATTTGAAACTATATTGCTTTTTTACATGATAATTACTGTTCCGTATTCGTCAAATAAATCATTATTGCTTACTTGCTGTCAACTCTGGTAGGAAAACCTCTTCAATCCAATAGGCAATGACCCCCTAGCACCCCCCTCACCATTACCCACCCATCAGAGACAGGACACCCACACACCTAAAAGAGCAGGCAAAACAAAAAAATAAGCAAACAAAACTACAACTGAGTGACCTTTATTGTAAAAGATGGCTATTCTCCCAAATCTAAGCATATTCTTTCACAGGTAACACAAGTTTCATCCAACCACTCTCATAGGGTTTTACTCTCAAGCATGTTAAAGAACAAGTATTGAAAATGCAATAGGTCTCGCCTTTGATTAAGTTAAAGCCATTTGTGTTGCTAATGGTATTGTATAGCAAAGCAAATGGCTTTAACTTAATAAAAGGCGAGACCTATTTCAGTACTAAAACGCACTAGAACACATAACACAAGCTGCTCTCTCGTAGGAGAAAACTTTGTCTATCACCAATTGACCCATAGTTTTCAAACTCTGTACAATAAGCACAACAGCCGCCGGCTAGCGCTTTATGAAACACATTTACTCTTGAAGCGCTACAGCCGCTGTCTAGCCCCCTTTGAAGCACATTCACAGTCACGTCATCCTAGCTGCAGCAGTCATCGCCTGCACCCCGCGATGCCATTTCCTTCATCATGTCTGAAATCCCTAGGAGAGAAGCCCCGAGGAGAGCAGCAAAAGGTGGCGGCCGTTTAATCGAAGCCTCGCATGCGGACGGCGGTGAACCGAAAGGTGGAGAGCGGAGATACGCAGCGGGCCTTCTCGGGGTTGTCAGAGGGCGATCAGAGCACAGAGTCCAGATCGCACCCTCGGAAAATGGATAGGACTACAACTGCAAGCGGTGCAGCGTGGCACCCAGCGCGCACACCACAGGGTTTCTCACCGCCACCACCACGGCTGCTCCCTCCTTCTCTCCACTATCGGTTGGAAGCCCACATGATAACAATTCTGCAGACACTAAGGAGACTCCCTGGCGGGTTTGCTAAGGAATAAAGGACCAAAATCTTACCAGAATTGATAAACTGCTCGAAAATTGCCCTGATCGCATACAATTGTCCCAATTATTTCTGAAGTAGAGACAATTATGCCAGTGGTTTCTGACTGCCAAAATCCACGACTGAGTTCTATAGGGAGAGAAAAAATAAATTATCCCACATATCTTAGAGCTGGATAACAATCGTATTTTGGGATGGGTACACCGTTTCAAAGCAGTCTTTCTCAGCATGGATGCCCCCCAGGAGGGGGTGTTGTGCTACTGCCTTCCCACTCTAGGGCAGGGAGGCCGTGGCAGGGGGCTACACGGCATCTCCATCGCTCCCTTGAGCTAAGACACGTGGGTGCCCTAGAGATAGCCCTCTGGCGTTTGTCCCGCTCTGTTCGCCAGTTCTAGATCAGTGCAGTTTTTGGCATGGCCCCATAGAGCTCATACTCTCCTCCCATGAGCAACGGATGTGTTGGTGCCCTGGCACCGAAAAGACGTGAACTCTTAGGGAGGGAGGGAGGCACAGCTCCCCGATGCCAGGCCGTTCAGGCGGCAATGACTGGACCGCACAGGAAGTGACCTGGAAACCCAGCCGAGTAAGAGGTGTTTACTAGAGAGTGGGTGGAAGGGGCCGGGGGGGGGGGTTGGAGTAAGTTGGGGCGAGGCACGATACTGTCAGCCCAGGTTTTAAGTCACTAAGGGATTGGAGGGAACAAGCCAGAAGTTGGTTCATTGGAAACTTGAAGCGTAAGGGAGAAGCTCGGGAGTTGTGTGCGCGCGCTAAAAGGAAATAAATGCTGCTATGTGAAGCAGCACTAATCGCCGACAGATAAGGGGTGGTTTAGTAGGGGCGGGGGGAGAAGCCTTCCGTTTAAAACGCGTGGCGAGCGCATCTAAATAAAACAAGCTCGACCCAGCCGGCCTGCGCTCACAATGACAAAAAAAGAGTGCGTTCCAACTTATGAAGGAGACTGTCTCACGCCGCAAGTGAGAGATCCAATCCCGGTAGGCGGGGCCAAAAGAAGACAAGGCGGCAACAAGGAGGGACTAAAAAGCCTCCTTTACAATTAGAAGCCAGCGTTTTGCATGGAAGATGACGCTGCCCAATTAAAAAGATGGGCGGGGCTTCAACTCCACCTCCGAGAGCTTCGGAATCTGTATTGATTCCAAGAAGCTCTTGAATGCCGAGAGCAGCGCATGCGCGCTGCTTTCGCCAGCCGAGACCAAAAAAGTAACGGAGAGCATACAAGTAAACACAGAAACAGACATACTTCAAATACCTCTTGTCAGGAAGAATTATAAAGTATAGACTCACTCAGGATTTAAGAATAGCAAACAAATGAGTAAAAGGAAGTTTATAATGCTGGTTACAAACTAGATATTTCCATAGGTCCGTCAAGGGGACGAGAAGTTATATTATGTTAAATTATTATAAACCACTCTGATACCTGTAGGGTGTTCTGGTGCAGAGGGAAAAAAACCTCTACAAGAAGTAAATGTAACAGAAATTTATTGTGGATAAAACCATCAATAAATGTCCAAGATTCATACTTTCAAACAAACACAACAACAATTTACTATAAAAATATGGTCAAGGAATCTCTCCAAGGAAGCTCAAATCCATGTAGCATTGGGTAGTAGGCAGAAACGTCAGCATAACGCCACTAGATAAACTAGTAGTCCAAAACTGAGAGTATGTACCAGACGATCGTGCAGAACAAAATCTTTTATTGCTCAAGCCAACCTGATCCTGCTGGTCCGGCAGAGCCACTAGATGGTCAAATATTTACAGATCTAATTGGGCAGTACAGAAAGTAGGTTTAAGCACCCCAAGGCTAAAAGGAGGCTCTGGGAATAGAGCAGGATCACTGCATTTCATGTTTTAAGGCAATGAAGGACCTTCTTGCCCCAGATGTTGTGTTCTTGGGTAACTAGGTGTAGTATCTATGGTTGTTTTGTCATGACATACTGAATGTTCTGTCACCTCCTTGGTGATGGAATGTTTATGCTTGAACGCTCTAGGGATGTTTGTATTCATTCCCTGGAAGCTGTCGTTGATGAGAAGTAAAAAGACAACACCTGCATTTACAAGTTGTATTGGTGGTCACTTCAATTGGCGACGCGATTGGTTTACTGCTCACCTACACCCACGTGTGCGGAGTCTCTCTACTGAAGATTCACTTAACCAATTTTTTTTTTTCTTGTAAAGAAATTATCTACTGCTTGAACATTACAAGAATTCCTCTGAAGTGTACTGGAATTCTCGTTGCCGATGGGACATTGTGTCTCGGCTATTACTGACATAGTCTAAAGTCAGTCAAACTTGTTTTTTTTCACTCCTGCACAAGACTGAATATCTTAGCATGAATTAGCATCTCAATCTACCTCGAATCATAACATTCTCCGGAGCTCCATCCTACCTTCGGCATCAGGTTAGTCCGCTTTCTGCATTCTTCTGCTTGCCTGGTTGGTGAATCGCTTGGAGAGGTGCTCGAGATTCGAGGAAACCGTTGGTCTTTACTCCTCCATGCCGGCGGGTGGAATGATGACGTGGAGTGCGCATCAGTGGTGACGCTCATCAAGTATTCTTCCTGCCTCCCTAAGCTGATCCTCACATTCTGGCTGTGAGGTCAGTGCGCTTTCATTCCCTTCACGCTGTGACGTCCTCCGGTAGTGAGGTCAGCGCGCATAGAACAATCACCGTACTGTGAATGCTGTGTTACCCAGCAAGACATCCGCAAACGGAAGGGGACAGGACTGCTGCATAACTCGTTTGTGACAAGGTACTGTTGCATCGCTCTGCACGTCGTATTTTTAGTGAATGTGTTCATCGGAGCAACTTTATCTTTTTCTATGTTCTGACAATACATTTATAACACTCTAGCGCCATCTTGTGGATCTTTATATAGAGCTGAAGGACTCATTCAGTGAACTTGGTTGAACAGTGACATTTAATACTCATCGCAAGTGGAATTTCACTAATTCATCTTATTCAGGAGCAAATTGACAAAGGTTGAGGTCAACATTTTTGTTAATTTATTAAAAAAAAAAAAAAGGGAATATTTCTTGGGAAAGGGAAAATACTGGTTGTTTTACCTTCAGGTCTTGCAAGTTGTCTTTCCTTGCATTTCATCATGCAGAATGTACAAGCACCTTCTCCTTTTCTACAGCTTCCAGGAGACCTACCAGTAGAGTGGAAGGTATGGTACAGGGCATTTACGAAATATTTAGGAGCCATTGGTGGCCTTCGGTTTAGTGCTGGACGCAAGAGATTTATCCTTGAACACAATTTGGGTTTTGAGGGTCAGGCTGTGTTAGAACATTTACCTTTACCTGAAGTAGCAGAAGGTAATGAACCTCTAAATTATTTTGATCAAGCAATACAAATGTTAGAAAAACAATTTGATGTTGAGAAGAGTTTGGTGGTAGCTAGGCACTAGTTTTTTCCGAGGGAACAACAAGCTTCTGAAAGCATTGTGTCGTATGTCGCTTCGTTACGTATTTTGGCTGCTGAATGTGAGTTTGAAAATTTTACGTCTCAACTCATCAGGGACCAAATTGTTGTACGATGGAGAGATAAAAAAGTTCAACAGAAGTTATTAACTTTAAAAAATCCCTCTCTTGAAGAAACGATCTCCATTGTCAAGAGCATTTAGTTATCTCAAATGTCTTCCAACGAGCTTAGATCAGACAAATCTACGGTTGGTGTCGTAAATGAGGCAAAAAATGGGGTGGAGAAGAATAGTGAGTCTGAGAAAAACAGCAATGAGATTAAAAGGAAATTGCCTGTAGTTAGACATGATAAGATATAATTGTATTTTCAAAAGAAAAATGTGTGTTCCAAATGTGGAATTTCTTCACATTTTCCTAATTCTCGTATTTGTCCTGCTAGGAACGCTTCTTGTAGAAATTGTGGTAAGCAAGGTCATTTTGCTAAAGTGTGTACCTCTAGGAGGAATATTAACGTTGTGTGGGAGGAGAATGACAAATTGGAGAGTGACACGGAAGTTGTAAGTTCCATGAGTGATTTAATGTTAGTGGTTAAAGATGATTGTGAGGAGTGTGCAGATCCCATTGTAGACATTATAGTTGATGGAAAAACTTTGACATTACTTGCTGATTCAGGAGCACGTATGACGATGATCACTGAAGAGTTGTTTGGATCTGTGTGGGGCGATAAGCATCTTGAACCTCCTGATAGAAGCCCTGTATCTTATGAAGGAAGGAAGATCCAACTAAAGGGTTTTTTTGAAAGCACATTAGTTTTCAAAGGGAGATCTATAACTGGAAAGATATTTGTGGCTATTAAAGGGTTAAACATCCTAGGGTGGTATCACCAAGGATTATTCGGGATGACTCTTAGACCAGGCACAAAGGAACCAGTGTCCATTGTCAGTGAATTAACATACGATGATGACTCTTCTGATTGGGCAAGAACATTTCCCAATGTTTTTTGTGACACACTAGGACTAATCAATGGTTTTAAACATCTTATCAAAGTAAAGGATGGAGCTATTCCTATTAAACACAGATTGCGAAATGTACCCTTGAGTGTTAGGGATGATTTAACGAAAGAGTTGGAGAAGATGTGTGAATCAGGTGTGATTGAGCCCATTGAATCCTCTCTCTGGTTAAGTCCCTTGGTGGTCGCACGGAAAAAGAATGGGAATCTCAGAGTCTGCATTGATCTGCGCAATCTCAATAAGAATATATGGGTGGATTCACACCCACTACCTTGCATTGATGATATAGTCTCTAAGTTTCAAGGATTCAAATGGTTTTCGAAGATAGACTTATCTTCGGCATATCATCAAGTTGAACTGGACGCATCGTCTAAACACTTGACTGCTTTTGTTTCTCCAGCTGGGACTTTCCAGTTCAAAAGGATGCCGTTTGGGCTAGCCTCGGCGGCTTCCGTGTTCCAGCGTGTTATGGAAAAAGTCCTGATGGGGGTTCAAAACACTGTTGTCTTTCAAGATGACATCCTAGTGGCAGGAGTTTGTAGATCTTCGCACGACAAAAGCTTGACTGAAGTCTTGAATAGACTACAAGAGAAGGGTATTGTGGGTAATTTGAGCAAATGTGTTTTTGGTGTTGAGTCCATTGATTATCTAGGACACCGCATATCTGGTAAGGGGATTCTTCCAAGAGTAGGTCTGTTAGAGGCAATTGTCAAGGTTCCTCCTCCCAAGACCAAAGAGCAAGTTTCATCTTTCCTAGGTATGTGCGAGTTTTATTCCAAGTTGATTTCCAATTTCTCAGCCAAAACTGCTCATTTACGTGAACTTTTGAAGAGAGGAACTGTTTTTCTCTGGGATCAAAGGTGTCAGTCAGATTTTGACAATATTAAGAGTGAACTTGGTTCTTGTAACATTTTGGCTCCCTTTGATCCTTCTTTAGAATCTATCATATCTGTGGACGCAAGTCTCGATGGTCTTGGTGGCATGTTGACTCAAATGGAAGTTGGTGCCGAACGTACTGTAGGAATCATCTCTCGCTCATTACGTCCCAGTGAAAAAAAATATTCTGCCATCGAGAGAGAACTTCTGGCTTGCTGTTGGGCAGTTGAGAGGTTTAAAAGTTCTCTCTGGGGTAGGTCTTTTAAGTTATTGACTGATCACAAACCTCTTATTCCTATTCTCCATGGTGTTGTAGTGAAAGATCACACTCCCAGGATAGCTAGATTGAGTTCCAAACTTCTTAAATACAATTTTGTGGTTGAACACATTCCCGGAGGAAAAAAACATTAGACTTGACCTACTTTCTAGACTGCCTTTGCCTGTTGTGCAGAGTGAGTGTACTGCAGATGAAGATGAGGAATGTTTAATTGCAAGTATTAACGTTTGTAATGGAGGGTGTTTCAAGGAGGAAGAGTGGTTTGATGCGTTGCATTCTGATTCTGTTCTCAAGGAAGTTAAAAAATGTATCATTCAAGGTTGGCCAAAGGAAAAATATCTTGATAGTGAACTGCAACCTTTTTCTAAAGTGGCTGATGAATTGTCTCTAGAAGAAGGTGAGATAATTTTATGTGGTGATAAATTTGTACCTCCAGCAAGCCTGAGAGATCGTATTATTATGGCTGGACATGAAGGTCATCTGCGGCAAACCTGTACCAAACGCAGAATTCGTTCAATTTATTGGTGGCCTTCAATGGATCGTCATATAGAGAATATGGTTGAGAGTTGTTTTACTTGTTGTTCTAGTGACAAAGTCATCAAGACTGTGATTCCCCCCAAAGTGAAAGTTGACTTGCCTTCTGGCCCTTGGATGAAATTGGCGATAGATTTTATTGGACCGTTTAATGCTTTGCCCAATAAATACAAATTTTCTTTGGTTGTTGCTGATTATTACAGCAAATGGTGGGAGGTTTGCTTTATGACTGATCCCAATACGAATGAAGTTATTAAGTTCTTAGAGAGTCTTTTTGCCAGAGAATGCTTTCCCAAGGAATTAGTGTCAGACAATGGAGTACAATTTGTCTCCAAAGAAATGTCCAGTTTTTTAAATCAATCTGGTATTATCCATCGGCGAGTTGCACTTTACCACCCGCAAGGAAATGGTTTCATTGAGCGCATGAATCGCATATTGGTCGAAGGTGTGCAATGGGCTGTCTCTGGAAATATCGATATTAGAGGAGCTGTACGGAGTATGCTGTGGGCTCATCGGACCACACCGGGCACTGAGTTTGGGAAAAGTCCTTTTGAATTATTGAGAGGGAGAGTTGCTACGTTCTGTATGTGTCCAGCTTGGATGAGGCAGTGGGGATTCTTGTCCAGGTCGTCTTTGTCATCTTCAGAAGAGAGAGATGAGGGTGATATGTGTATACAATAAAGCTAATGCCAAGGAAAACACTTCATACCATTCAGGACAGAGTTCTCACAAAGAAGGGTGGGCCCACAAAATCAAGGTGGGAGATTGGGTTAAGATAAGGAATCCTCATAACGTACCCAAAGGTCTCTCAAAATTCAGTCAACCGATGTGTGTTGATTTGGTTTCACGTTATGCTGTGAGAGTCAATGGGAAAAATTGGTGGAATGTATCCAGGAGTTATAGAATGCCTGACAAAGTTGTACATCAAATGGGTTTGAAAATTAATCCTGTTTTTCCTTCTAATAAATCGCTTGATGTTTTGGAGATTAACTTGAGCAGAAGAAGTTCAACTAGTGATGGTACATCTCCAGATATGTCTACTCCTTTGGTGAGGAAGAGTAGTCGCAGGAGATTTGTTCCCAAACGTATGGATTTGTGAAGTTTACCAGTCGTTCTAAGCTTGGCTAAGCTTTGTTATCCAACGCTTGTTTAAGTTTTGTTATCAGTACTAGTTCTTTTTCTTTTTATTTCTTTTCGTTTTTATTTTCCTGTCTCTGCTTATTATTGTATTTAACTTTGGTTATATTTTTCCTCCCTTTTTCTCTTTTGCATATTCAATCATTATGTTTCTGTGAGAAAGGGAGATATTGTAGTATCTATGGTTGTTTTGTCATGACACACTGAATGTTCTGTCACCTCCTTGGTGATGGAATGTTTATGCTTGAACCCTCTAGGGATGGTTGTATTCATTCCCTGGAAGCTGTCGTCGATGAGCAGTAATAAAGACAACACCTGCATTTACAAGTTGTATTGGTGGTCACTTCACTAGGCTTGAGGGAACGTCTGGCATCTTGGAAGTCACTGTCAAGAGGTCGTCTTTGCAGGCCCTTGCTGATTTCCCCTTGCGCCAGATCACTTCCTCTCTTGGCATGTGTAGTCTAGCTCCTAATGCTAGAAGGTAGGTCTTCATTCTTTCTGCAGTTTAAGCAACAGTAGGACTACACCTACTTTGCCAGACTTAGGCCCAGTCTGGAGTGTGAATGACAAACATGCAGCAGTTTTACTCTTAGCTCTTTCATTTTCTTCTGCCGTGGTGCAGATGAATTGCTCAGTGCAGAGCTAAAACAACGAACCAAGCACTTGCTGAGAAGGTGAATATTTTTCTTTTACTAGAAGCCAAACCAGCACAATTAGGAAGGCTGCATCTTTTGAATGTCTGAATAGTCCTCTAAACGTGGGTAACCATCCTTCCCACTCCTGAGCACCACATTTACAGGCTCCGTGACAGTCTAAGATCAGTATAGGCTGGCTCAGGTGGGTACGTATTGGCCATTTAATTTTGCAGGGGGAACCTGGCTATCTCTTGCACCTCCAGACAGGGGAACAAGAGATGTATATGTGCATGCTGGCAAGTCTATAAGGTGTGTCCTGCAGCCAGCAACCTCAAAAACCCCTGAGGACCTGCCTGCCTGCCTTCACTTCCAAAGACTGCTTCTCCCGTGAACACTGGATTTGTTCAACTGCAACCTCTGGCAGCAGCCGGAGACCGCGAATCCACCCCACTCTGCACCCGCCGTCCACGGCCCGAGCTTGAGTGGGCAAACACCATGAGGAGGTCTACCCAGCGATCCTGAACTGAGATCTGGCGACCCCTGACTTGCCTCAAGCCGACGCCTGCAGCCTAAATCCAAAACGCACCCCTAACCACGACCAGGAGCTGGTAAGAAAATCCGGCCCCAATAGGCACCCCTGCACCCGACGCCCCACGGGCTTGTGTGCCCAAACCGACAGTGCCTAACCAACCCCCAACTTACCTCTCTAAGTGGTAGTCGCACCCAGAAGTCCTTTGTCTCCCTGCCTGCAGTGCTTTTGCAAACCGGAGGTTCTCCATTGGAAACAGGTCATCCGACCACAAAACAGCACCCCGCACCAGGCTGCCCTAGTGCTGCTGGGGGAGCACCTTTGATGCTAATTTGTATCCCCATTTGCCCTGAGCTAAAGTCCAGGAGATTTGCTCCCAGCTTGCCAGCAGCCACCAACCGGAGGCCCCCTATCCCCATTGGATAACATTGGGCCTCAACACTGCACCCGGCTGCCCTAGTGCCGCTGAGGGTGTAACAAGAGTGCATCACAGACCCTGGGGGACCCCTGAGTCTAACCCCAGAACCTCAACTCCAAAGACTGATTACTTACCTAAAAACAGATAACCATATTTCCCTTCATAGGATAACATTGACACTTTTTCCTGAAAAAGTTTTAGTGTGGAGTTTTGAAACCTAAAGAAATTCTTTAAAATTGTACGATTTAACAAAAACGCTTTAACTCACCTGTTTACAGGAAATGTCCCAGTGCTGCATCCAGGCATACAGCACATAGTAAGAAAATTAATCCAAAAGTTACTTACCTGCTATTTTACTGAAAATCCCTTTCAAGTCTATGTACTGTATTTACAAGTGATTGCATTTCTCCGAAACAATACTGTAAGTCAAACCATAATACATTTACAATTGAACTGTTTCACAATCAGCATTTACTACTGTAAAGTATTTCTTACTTACCTGTGCCAGGCTTGCTTGGTTCTAGAAATAAAATAACTAAAAGAATATTTTTTATACAAAAACAGTTGGTCTTAAGTTCAGTCTGAGTGTGTGAGTTCATTTGCTGACGGAGTGTGTACAACAACTGCTTAACACTGTCCTCCGATACTGCCTTACTGCTCGACCACACTACCACAAATAGAGAGTAAGGTTCTATCTAATTTTACCTCTGCCTACCTTTGGGGCTCCACTAGACTGTGCACACTATACCTCACTTTGGTATAGTATATACAGAACCAGCTTCCTACAACTGTGTGCAGCACAAACCCTTGTCAGACAGCTAAATTGGCCTATAGCCAAGACCTAACAAGGGAGGATTATAGAACAGCACTAGCCAAGTGAGATCAGACACAGCCCCCAAGAGATAATCGGCTCTTTCAGAAGAGCCCAAGGTGTGGCCTAAGAAGGCAAAAAATTTTTTTTTAAAACTCTTTGACTTGTCCGAGCCTATGGAGCCCCTCTTCAGCTTCATAGGATAAGGAAACAGGAAAACAGCTGGCAAAGAACTAGACTTCCAAACATGAAATTGCAAAACTTGAGGCAAAAAGGAGGAAACTCAAGAAACACCCCGACATAATAGCAGATAAAGACAGCAGGAAGTTCACTCACACTTCTGGCAGATTTAAAATCCACCAAAGAACCACCATTCACAAAACAAATTCAACTGATAAGAATGCATTGGTCCAAAGGGAGGACCCATGAGAAATATGAACACAACATTAAAATTCCAAGGGGGAGGCCTACAAGGTTTCAAGGCAAACGTGTTCTGCAAATCTTTGAGGAATCTATGTACATGGACAATTTAAAGAGTGAACACTGTTCTGGGAAAAATAAACAAGCCAAAATGACGGCCATGGAGCTAAAATACAGATTTCCCACGTGGATAAGAGATAATGTTTGGGGGTATGAATAAGGCTTGACCATCCTATCCTGGTTCTGCAATACAAAAAAATACAAAAAACTTGCTTAAGGTTAACACCTTTCTTTTCCTTTTTCCCCAGATTTTATTAATAGCAGGTGAAGAAAAAGAATATCTCCAATTTCTTTTGAACGAGAATATGAACAAGTTACTTGTCTTCAGTAATGCTTTTAATGTTCAATGCTCTAACTGCAGATTCCTCACCTTTACAATATCCCCAGGAGACAGACTCGATCCGGAAGATTTTTAGCATAGCTCCAGCGTGCCAATAGGTGACCTCATGCAGGCTTCACGTCGAACCTGCTCTGCCCCGGAACAGACAGGAGACGCTGAGGTCAGTTTCTTCAAGGCACTGTCCGTGCTCTTGTATGCAGAGCCCAAAAAATGATTATTCTTGCTAATGTGCCGATCTCAAATTTAGGACCTTTTTAGAGGGAAAGGAGTCCATTTTAGAGAATGGGGAGGTTGGAGCCCGGAAAGCTATCAACAGTTAAATAGAGTATTCATCAGAAAGGGCATTACCGAAGGTACGTCACTTGTTCTTCTAATGGATTAACCACCAATTTCTCATTTTTTGAATAGATACCAAAAAAGACCCTCACCTGTTGGTGGGACTGTGGAAGAACTCATACCAAGAAGTCCAGCGAAACTGAACAGCCAAATTGCCCTTCCCTTAGGATTTGGTTTTTAAGGTAGTAATGCGCTGAAAAAGGCTTGACAAATATCCAGGATGTTTACCCCACATGACAACGCACGGATAGCCGCCTTGGCCCTGGTGATAGGTCACACGCTGATGGCAGCCTTGGCGGAATGGACAGTCAATCCTTCTGGAGGCTAGTTTTTGGTCAACGTGTAGCAGATCTTAATGCAGAGTACTATCCACCAGGACAAATGATTTTTTCCACTGCCTTGCGCTTCTTTGCCCCGGAGAACCTCATAAAGAGATGATTACCCACCCAATTGTCTTTCATAATATCGATGTAGACTCATCGCACTTCTGGTATCCAAACAACAGTTGTGAGAAAGTGCCCTCTTTCTTGCATGGTATGCCCCCAATTGTTGATGAATTGCTGATGTGCTTTGACTGAGTGTGCCCTGGGTTCCTGCCAATCAGGTACCCAGGGCCTGTGTTCCTTCCCTAAAACTGCATTGAAGCCTAAACCCCAAATTGGCAAACCCTGGCCACATGTCAGCCCCTGGTAAATGGTACCCTAGGTACCCAGGGCCTTGTGACCAGGGAAGGCCTCTAAGGGCTGCAGCACTCATTGTGCCACCCTTAGAGGCCCTGTACCCTTACACACACACACACACTGCCTTTGCAGGCTGGGTGTCTGGGTGCAAGAACAAATTAAGTCGACATGGCACACATCCCTGTGTGCCATGCCCATCACCTACACTGCCATGGCATACATCAGCCACCCCTCTAGCTGGGTGCCTTATGCCAATGGTGTGGGCACAGGAGCAGGAGCCCTGTGCCCCTACAGTACCCAGGTCCATTCCTGAGCACTGTAAGTGCAGTGCTGCCATTTAAGAGTACATGGTGCTGAGAGCTCGTCAAACACGAACTCCACAGCACCATAATGGCAACACTGAAGACTGAGAAGTTTGGTATCAAACTTCTCAGCACATTAAACCCACACGGATGCCAGTGTGGGATTTAATGTACCAAGCACCCCAGAGGGCATCTTAGAGATGCCCCCTAAAACCTAACCTACAATCCACGTCTGGGAGGCTGCCTAGGCTGCCACACAGCAGACATGTTGCTGGACCCCTGGGTAGGAGAGCCCCCGCTCTCCTGGGCCTGCAACAATGCACATCCTTGGCGTGGCGCTAAATCTCCTCCCCCAGGATGGGCAGGGGGAAGCTTCAAAGGCATGCCGCCTCTGTGAGCTTCCCCAGGCCACTGCAACCCCCCACTCTGGCGGGAAGCTTGGCCGGAAACCCCAAATAAGGACAGGGGATGTGCCAGCCTGCCAACCCCACCCCTCAGGTAGGGGAGGCGAGGTGAAGCACATCTCCGGGCTCTCGCCATCTTGAAGATGGAAAGCCCTACCCTATCAGGACTAGGCTACTGCCCCTCTCCAACAGGAGGGAGGCAGGATAGGGGGTGTACCCACCCCAGGACAGGGACCCATTGGTCCCTGCCCTTCACCTACCTGTAACGCCCCTAAATCTAGTATTTAGGGGCACGCTGAACCTTCCTTCCCCAGATTCCAGATTCCGAAATACAAAGAAGAGCAAGAAGAAAGAAGACCTGCCCTGCAGCTGCTAAGAAGAGGAAGACACCAACTGCTTTGGCCCCAGCTCTACCGGCCTGTCGACCCTCGAACCTGCTCCTGCTCCAACCCAGCATCTCTTGTGGCCAGCAACCTCACAAACCCTGGTGGACCTGGCTACCTTTTGGCTCTAAGCCCCTGGGACTCCCATGAGTAGAGGCTCTACTCACACCCTATCTCTAATCCCTGGCAGCAGCCCGGAACCGCGAACCCAGCACACTCTGCACCAGCCAAGCCTGGTCAGTGCCGGAGTGAACAAAGACCACGAGGACGACCCCACGGCGACTGTGACCCCGAGTCCGGCACCCAAGGACCTCCCTCGACACTCCTGAAGAAGCCTGCAGCCTCAGAACAAGGTGCCCCCCCTACCACGAGCAACAGAGGGTAAGATTTTCCAACACCAAAAGGCACCCCTGTACACGGCGCCCCATGGTCCCTTGTGCCCAATCCCGGGGTACCTACCTATCCTCCAACTACCCAACTTACCTCTCAATGTGGTGGTGGCACCTGAAGTGTCTTCGTCCCCGAGCTTGCAGTCTTTTTCTAAACCGGAGATTTCCCATTGAAATCAATAGAGCGCCCGAAGGCTCAAAAGCACCCTGCACCCAGCCGCCCGAGTGGCCCTGGCAGTGCAACCTCTACACCTACCTACTTCCCCACTTGCCCTGAGTAAGTGACCAGGAGCCCAGCTCCCACAGCCGCGTGGCTTGCTAGTCAGCAGCCACCAACCAAGGCCCCCCTATCCCTCATAGGATAACATTGGGCCTAACTCTCTCTGCACCCGGCCACCCTAGAGTCGCTGAGGGTGAACTAACTGTACCTACCTGACCCTGGGGGACCCCTGAGTTTATGCCCAGAACCTCAACTCTGCCAGTCGAGTACTTACCTTTAAACCGATACCTCTATTTTCTTCATAGGGTAACATTGACTGGCTTTTTCCTGAAATTTCTTTTAAGTGTGGACTTTTCAAATCTTAAAATATTCACCAAAAATCAGCCGAGTATTGAAAACGAAAATACTCACCTGCTCTTAGGTGAGCTCCCAGTGCTGGATCTTGGTGCCCAGCACTGACTCTGAAAAATACTTACAACTGTACTTACAAGTAACCCAATTTTCTCCCATAGGAAATCATTGACAGTTTTTCTGTGAAATTTCTTCTAAGCGTCCATTTCTACAATCTTTAAATATTCTTTAAAAATCGTATATTATCTGAAAACGTAATTACTTACCTGTTTTGGATAAAGGTCCCAGTACTGAGTCTAGGTACCCAGTACTGGATTACAAAAGTAACGAGAACATACTGTACCTGCAACTTGAATTTTCTTCCATAGGGAATCACTGACTGTTTTCTTTGAAATATTTTCTAAGTGTCAACTTTTACAATAGCTAAATATGGTTTAAGAATCATCACAGTGATTAAGTCGACTTTCATCACTTGATTCTAAGTACTGACCCAGGACTGAATCTAGGATCCAGTCCTGGAATTCCAAAAGTAATCCTAAAAGTAATCTGTTGCATATAACTTGAAATTTCCATTGAGCTTAATGCATTGTTGTGTTTAAAATAGTGTTGCCTATTGCAACCACTTGTAACTGTTTACGGAAGTCAATTGCATATTGCAAAAGTATTTATATAAAGCATCTCATTCTGGCAAAGTATATTTTAATGCCACTCCTGGAGGAAGTCTCTTATTCTGCCTCCTACTGGTGTTGTGTGTTCGAGTTATTGTCTGTTGTGTAACGTCAAGTTTGTTTTTCTCTATGTCTTTCTGCCCACCCCGAGGTGTTGCTACGGTGGGTTTTTGTTTTATGGTGAAGTCACTTGGGGGTAGGCGGCTGCCCTCCTCTCCGTGTCTGCCCTCGACCGTTTGAGCGCCCTCGAAAGGACTGTCCCCGGGGCTGGTAAGAACAAATGTTACTTACCTGTAAACTGTGGTTCGCCAGTATTGGTGTCTTTCATAGATTCACATGCTTGAATATTCCCCGTCGTCGAAGTGGGAGCCCCACGGTACATAAAAAGCAATAAATCTCATGTATATAGATACATACATAAACCATACAGGAATAAAATACATATATAAATTAACTTTATATAGTTCAAAATAACATATCAAGTCAAAAGTGCCATAGGATAACATTGACACATAGGAAAGCATTGAGAACAAAGAATCACTTTACTGACATATCCATGTCTTTTTTATAGTCCAAACTCTAGCCAATCAGGCGCAAGCACCCTCTAGAACCTTCTCCTCAGAGGCTCAGATTTTCGTAGCACAAGAGTGACAAAAGAGTCTAATGAGGAGAAGAGAGCCTCTGAGGGGAGGAGAGTGGGTCGCATGTGAATCTATGAAATACACCAATACTGGAGAACCACAGGTTACAGGTAAGTAACATTTGTTCTTCTCCAGTATTGGGGTGTCTTTCATAGATTCACATGCTTGAATAGAATAGTGAGCAGCACTCTGCAGCCTGAAGAGGCCGTATCAACGTTGCATGAAATACAATGACATTGTATGATAAAAATACGCAGCTGATAACAACCCAAGGAGGAGGGAAGTAACAGAGGTTCACCTTATTTGAAGAGATTCCGAAGAACTGCTTGGCCCACAGCCGTATGCGCTTCATTGATTGCATCCAGGCAGTAGTGCCTCGTGAAAGTGTGCCTGCTGGACCATGTAGCTGCCCGGCAGATCTGATGAATGGGCACACCAGCGAATAAAGCAGTGGAGGAGGACATTGCTCTTGTAGAATGCGCCCTCACTCCAGAAGAAAGAGGCTGCCAGCCTTCTGATGGCAGTAAGATATCGCTGAAGAAATCCAACGTGCAATTGTTGATTTGGTAACAGAATGTCCCTTACAGGTTCGCCCGTAGGCAACGAACAGTTGATCAGACTTGCGAAAGGGTGCAGTTCTGCTGATGTAAAACTTGAGACACCTCTTTAAGTCCAAAGAGTGTAGACTCTGTTCCGCTGGAGATTGCGGATGAGGAAAAAATGTTTTTAAAATTACGGGTTCATTAAGATGAAAATCGGACGGCACCTTTGGCATGAAAGCTGGGTTAGTGCGGAGGATAACACAGTCCGATTTAAATTGAAGAAAAGGAGGTTGGATTGTAAAGGCGTGAATGTCACTTACTCGGCGAGAGGAAGTCAGTGCAAGCAGGAGGGCGACCTTCCAGGTTAAAAATTTGAAATCCGCTGAATGGATTGACTCAAAGGGCGCCTTCAGAAGCTGCGCCAATACGATGTTAAGACGCCATGTGGGCGGAGGACGCCGAATGGGTGGAAACATCCAGAACAATCCTTTAAAGAATTGCTGAATTACTCTAGATGAATAGAGAGAGGAAGCGCCGTCCTGACGAAAGCGAGAAATTGCCGCTAGAAAGACTTTTAAGGTGGAGTGAGACAGTCCTGACTGGGCCAACTGCAAAAAGAAAGGCAGAATCTGTGCCGGGGAGGCGTGCACTGGGTGGATGTGAACAGACAAGCACCAGTGACAGAAGCGCTTCCACTTTAGCTTGTAGGTCTTCACCGTGGAAGGCGCCCGCGCCCTGGCCAGAACTTCCCTGCAGGCAGGTGGAATGTTCAAGTGAGCAAATTCAAGATGCTCAGGTTCCAAGCAGACAATTTGAGTGAACTGGGATTCGGATGGCAGATCCGACCGTTGTTCATTGTTAGAAGGTCCGGCCGAGAGCGAAGAAGGATGGGCTCGCACTGAGAGAGGAGCAGCAGCTCCGAGAACCATGCCTGCCGAGGCCACCGTGGAGCAATCAGGAGAATGTGGCACAGTTTTCTCCGCATTTTCCACAACACTTGAGGAATCAGAGGGATCGGCGGAAAAGCGTAGGCAAATATCTTGTACCAGTCCATCGAAAGGGCATTTCCGCGTGACCCTCTGTGGGGAAGCCAAATTGCGTCAGACTGGCATTTGCTGTTCTGTGGAGTTGCAAAGAGATCCAGGTTTGGGCGACCCCAAAGGCTGAAGACAAAGTCTAGAGTCGGCTGATGCAACTCCCACTCGTGGGTCGATGACGTTGACCGACTGAGTGCGTCTGCGAGAATGTTGGAAATGCCGGGCAGGTGAACTGCAGTGAGCGTGATCTGATGGAGTATGGCCCAATCCCAGATCTTCTGAGCCAGCTGGGAAAGCAGTGGAGATTTTATCCCACCCTGCTTGTTCAGGTAGTGCATGCTGGTGGTGTTGTCCGTCTGAATGAGCACTGATTCCCCTTGAAGCTGGAGCCGGAAGGATTTGAATGCAAGGAAAATTGCCATCAGTTCCAGTCTGTTGATGTGCCAAGAACGTTGAGACAGAGTCCATTTGCCCTTGATGGACAGATCTTGAAGGTGTCCGCCCCACCCTTCCAGGGAGGCATCCGTGGTAAGAACGAGTTCAGGGGCTGTCGCCAGAAAAGAAGTTCCAGCTGCGATGTTGCGAGAATGTGTCCACCAGTGCAGAGCTTGTGCCATGCGAGCGGTTACGAAGATCCGGTCGCTGAAAGAACCGGAGACCTGACGCCATTGTTTGTCTAGTTCCTCTTGAATGGGACGACTCTTCAGTCTGCATTGTGGGATAAAAGAAATGCAGGAGGACGCCATCCCCAGAAAGGACTTCAATATGGGGACTGAAACGGACCGCTTTGATCTGATGGAAGCTGCGAGCTGCAGGATCCGTGTTTGCCGATCGGCGGAGGCGAAAGCCATGGCCATTGAGGTATTGATGGTAGCACCGAGGAACGTTCTCTGCAGAGCTGGCGTGAGCTGAGATTTCTGTATGTTGACTGACAGTCCCTGAGAGTGGAACAGAGTCCGACAATACGGATTATCTAGGGATGCTTGGTGGGAGGACTGAGACTTGATGAGACAATCGTCCAAATATGGGAATATTTGGATGCCCCGCAACCGCAAATGGGCCACCACCGAGGCAAGGACTTTCGTGAAGACTCAAGGAGCTGAGCGAAGCCCGAAGGGCAGGACTTTGAATTGAAAGTCCCTGTGGCCTACACGGAAGCGTAGGTATTTCCTGTGGCATGGTAAAATTGGCATGTGGAAATAAGCGTCCTGAAGATCAATTGTTGTCATGAAGTCGTCCTGAGAAAGGAACTGAAGAATGTCCCTCAGCGTGAGCATGCGGAATAATTGGTCTTTCAGAAACTTGTTGAGGGACCTCAGGTCGAGGATAGGGCGCCACTCCCCAGATTTCTTTAATACAAGGAAAAAACGGGAATAGAAGCCTAGCCCCTTCTGTGTTTTCGGAACCACTTCGATGGCCCCTTACTTGAGCATAATGCTGATCTGATGGAAAAGCTCTTTGAGATGAGCGGGAGGAGGACCGGATGGAGGGGTGTTGCGAGGGAACTTGACGAATTCGAGGGCATGACCCTTTGAAACAATATCCAACACCCAACGGTCTGAAGTGATCAATGACCAATTTGAAAAGAATTTGGAGATCCGTCCTCCAACTCGGGATGAGGGGGCACTGAGGGGAGGGGGACATAAACAAAGAGTCATTGTTTTTTGGAGGAGTTCCCCCTATAGTTGGACTTTCCTCTGTAGGATTTACCAGTCTGTTGTCTGTAAGACTGTGGGTTTTGGGAGGAAAACCTTTTTTGTCCTTGGCTGTAGGAGCGGTACTGAGTGGAATTGCCACGAAAGGAAGAGGTGGTGCTGCGTCCGCGAGCACCCCGAAAAGGCTGCCTTCGAAACTGGAGCGTGCCGAGGGAACGAGCCGTCTCAGTGTCCTTCTTGATTGTTTGGAGGGCCTCATCCACATGTTGTCCTAACAAGGACTCCCCATCAAAGGGCATATCGAGAATCTTTGCCTGGACTTCTTGACAAAAAGAAGTGGAACAAAGCCAGCCTTGCCTCCTTAAAACAGCTGCTCCAGCCAGCTGTCGAAAACCAGTGGAGCAATGTCTACAGAGCAATCATTAACCTCTGAAGATGCTCTTTCACCTTCTTGCAAGATTTTGAGAGCGTCCGCTCTAGAGGACTCTGGAATGAGCTTAACGAAAGCCTCCATGTCCGACCACATTTGGCGATCGGAACGGCCCAAGATGGCCAAAGAATTCACCGCCCTTACTGTTGTGGAGGCCATGGTAGAGAACTTTTTCCCAATGGCGTCCAGGCGACAGCCATCACGGTCAGGTGGAGAGAAAGTGGAGACGAGGGATTCTTCGAGCGTCGTCGTGCCGCCTGGGTGATGACTGAATCCGGCTTAGGCTGGGACACCATGCAAGCAGGAGAAGAGTCCGGGGCCATGTACTTTTTCTCCAACCGCTGAAGAACTGCCGGGATTGAATTAGGTGTTTTCATTAGCTTATTCCCTTCATTCCAAATAAAGTCAATTATGGGCACGGCCCGAACTTGTTTCTGTGGTTGTGATTTGAAGTCATACAGAAAGCAATCCTCCTCTCACGATCATGGGGAGATGAAATCGCTGCGCCGCTCTTTCCATCAGCTGATCGAAACCAGTAATGTCAACAGGTGGAGAGTTCACTGGCGACTTTGGAGGCGAAGAAGGCGAATTTATTTGATAATCATCCCAGTCGGCCATGGTGTCGTCGTCATCGCCCTGGAGCTCTCCATCTTCCGTGTCCTGAAGAACGTCACCGTCACCCTCTGCAGGGGGCACTAGTGAAGGGGCGGATGGCGTTGGCTCCGCCGGCACTGGAGGAGGAGTCAGAAAGTTCGATGGTGCGTCACGTGGAGAACTGTGAGAAGAAGGTGGAAAACGGCAGTTGTAATCCTCCAACATAAATTGGAGGTTGGAGATGAGGGACAAAGGAAGCTGTGCCATTGGGACCTGTGTAGGAGGATCCTGTTCCCCTTCCTGATAGTAATGATCGTCCAGATCCTCATCTCCGAAATCCTGACATTTAATGAAGAGTTCAGACGGACTGCGAGCAGCCCGGAAAGTGGAATGAATGTCCTCATCAGAGGCAGAGTCATCCTCGTTGCCAGAGGGAAACAACTGTTGCGGTGGCTGAGTGGCTAGTGGCATAGGAATGGAGTCCAAAACAGCGTGACGACGCTGAAGCAAGGATTCGCCAACAGGAGCAGATGTTGGCGTAGACAACAGCACCAGAGGCAGAGATGCAAAAGTTGACAACACCGTTGACGAGGCCGCCGACGAAGCCGCCGTCGACTAAGCCGCCGTCGACATAGCCACCGCCGACATAGCCACCGCCACCGCAGTCAACGCCGACGAAGCCAACGCCGACGAAGTGCCGTCGACGACGAGGCTGCCGTCGACGAAGATTTAATCATCGACGACGACGACTTCTTTTTTATCGTCGATGAAGATTTGGACGTCGACGGGATAACCAGCTTCTTCGTCGTCGACGAGGATATAGAAATCGTCGACGAGACAGCCTTCAATGAAACACATACCACTGTCGACGGAGAGTACGTCGGCGAAGCCGTCGGCGACATAGGGAATCTGCTGGAAACCGTCGTCACCGTCGTCGACGAGGTTTAAGAAGCATCAGATTTCGTAGACGGAGGGACCGTCGACGAGCCCGTCGATGGTTTGGCACATTTTTGAGCAGAAAAATGCGCTGAAGGAGTCACAGACGCCTGAGAGTGTGATCTCGGGGGCGTGGACGTAGTAGCAGAATGTACTGGCACTTTAGAAACTCCCAAAAGGTGAAGCTTTCTCTTCTTTAGAAAGGGAGAGGGCAAGTCCTGTACACTACTACGCTTGGAGGAGACTCCGGTGCGAGCAGAAGTCACACTTTCGACCTCAGAGAGAGGATTATCTGCGTCCTTCAATTTTTGGAGCCACAAAAGGAGGCGACCCTCCCTGACCTTTAGAGTCTTCTGTGAGAAAGTTCTACAGATTTTACAGTTGCCCACCTTATGGTCGGGGTAAAGGCAGTAAATACATTTTTCATGAGGGTCCTCAGAAAAAAGTCTTAACTTCCCACAAGAAGCACAGGGACGAAAAAGAGACTTCTTACTTGAAGACATGAGGATAAGTTGAGGAAAAATCCAAACCAGAGAAATAAACTGAGCAGAGCTCAGGGAGACTCCCTTCACACGACGTGCGGTAGAAAATCTGAGGGCCTGAGTCTCTGAGGAGAAGGTTCTAGAGGGTGCTTGCGGCTGATTGGCTAGAGTTTGGACTATAAAAACGACATGGATATGTCAGTAAAGTAATTCTTTGTTCTCAATGCTTTCCTATGTGTCAATGTTATCCTATGGTACTTTTGACTTGATATGTTATTTTGAACTATATTAAGTTTATTTATATATGTATTTTATTCTTATATGGTTTATGTATGTATCTATATACATGAGACTTATTGCTTTTTATGTAACGTGGGACTCCCACTTAGACGACGGGGAATATTCAAGCATGTGAATCTATGAAAGACACCCCAATACTGGAGAATGCCAGTTCTGCTGCTGCGGACCCTGCTGCTGCTGGCCTTGGTTGTTACCTTGGTAGCCTTGTTGGAACGTCTGGTGCAATGTAGTAGGCATGTTGCCTCCCCTACCACCTGGCCTTCTCGAGGGTGTACCCCTTCTCATCCCTCTGAACTGCAGCGCTCCCATGGACCTTGCTGTATCGTTGTCCTTTTTGAGCTGGGTTAACTTGTCGTCAACTGGTGTGCCAATCAGTTGTTCTCCGTTAAAAGGTGTGTTAAGGATGTGGTTCTGCACTTCTGGCTTGAAGCCTGAAATTCTAAGCCATGCGTGTCTTCTTTCGGTCACTCCGATCATCATTTGTCTGCTGGACGTGTCCGCAGCATCCAAGGCCGATTTCAAACATGTATTCGCCATGTTTTTGCCCTCTTCTACCAGGTGAGCTGCGCTTTGTTGGTACTGGTCTGGTAGATGCTTTAGGAGTTGCCCCACTTCCTCCCAGTGCTGGGATGCGTGCCTGTTGATCAGGGCGTTGGAGTTTGCGATGCGCCATTGAATTGCTGCACTTCGCTCCACCTTTTTCCCCACGAGGTCCTTCCTTCAACTCTCCTTGCATGGAGGTGGCCCGGCATTTGTGGGCACATTGGCCCTTTTCCTCGCTGTTGCTGTAATTATGGAATCAGCTGGCACTGACCCCTGGATGTATGCAAGGTCCTTTGAAGAATGTTTATACTTTTCTCTGTTCTAGGAGTCACTGCTTTGCATACTACTGGTTCTTCAAAAGTATCACTTCCCTGGTCCAGCACACTAGCGAGCATGGGCAGGAACTGGCTCCTAGTCTGTTGAGTCAGCAGAGTTTCCAGGAGGAAACATGCCTTGGGCTTCTCTTCCTCCAGTTTCACCCCATATGTCTGTGCAGCCTTTTTGAACGACCATATTGTAGATTCCTATGTCGTCTGGTGGTGAAGGCCTCGAAGGGTATGTGTCTACTCCTTCCGGCAATTCGGCGTCGAGGTCATGCCACTCTACGTCTTATGCCTCCAAGGACATAGAGTCCCGGTAGGTCTGCTGATCCTCGTCGTTTTCGCCCCCAAAATACTATAGGGCTTCTTCCTCAACCGGTTCAGACGTTTTTGGTGGTTTGGCTTCCTCGTCGTCTTTCAAATTCGAGCGCGGGCTTCGGCGGGATGGTGTACTGGCTCATCTTTTCGTCGAAGTTTTTTCTTTGCTGCAGGATGCTGGCCATTTCGGCCTCGAGCCTCCTCTTCTTCCTTTCCATCTCGGCGGCCTGTTCGGCGTCGAGAGTTTGCGCGCTTCGAGGTTGTCGAAGTAGTTGTTGGCCCTTCTTTTCTTGGTGCTGAGGTGTCCTTTTCGAGGGCATCCTTCGACGACCTAGATTTTTCGTGGGCTTTTACCGACTGGGAGTCCTTTTCGAAGGAGCCGCTGGGCTGTTTGTCCTTGGGTTCCGTTGCTTTCGCCGGGTGTTTCGGCAGCAATGTTCCCTTCGAGGACTTTGCTTCACTCCTACGAGTGTCGCTCGAGGACTTTGCTTCACCCTTTCGAATGTCGTTTGCGTATCGACGACTCCCTTACCTCCTTCGACGTCTTCTTTTGGACCTAGATGACCGTGCAGTCCTCCGGTCCTTCGGCGAGGTTATCCTCCTCTCCACTGGAGAGGCCCAAGTCTTGGAGCAATGGAGGTGGCCCTCACCCCTGCATGGTATGGTTCGCCCTTCTCTGCCTCTCCCTTACTCTGAGGGTCTTGGGCGTGAACGCCGAGCACACGTTGCAGTCCTCGCTGTTGTGGTTGAGAGGCAGGCAGAGGTTGCAGACTGGATGCTGGTTCTTGTGGTGACAATTGGTGCAAAACTTGAAAGGTGTTTTTTCCATTCCGGCGCTCAGGGGGCCCCCTGCGAGCGCATTCTTCATTGAACGTCGAGATCTCAGTCGAAAAACCTTCTCCCTCGTCATCTCGGTTACCTGACTTGTAGTCGGGTGAGCTGAAAAATTTGATTTTCGTCGATTTTCTTCTCCAATAAGCTCTGGAACTCTTCGGTAACGATCCAGACCCAACGGCGGAAAAAAGAATCTGAAGATGGCGACCAAAGGTAGGAGCTTCCAGAGGAAGCGCGTCAACGTCACGAAGGACACCAAATGGTGGTATGTCGACACCCACCTGGGCCAGGAAAAAAAAAAAAGAAATACTACAATTCCGGACCCAACCACTAGATGGTGGAATAATGCACGGCATAGTGAATCCAGAAAGATTTATGCTGCAAAACTGCACATTTCTCTGCACCAGGATATTACAAAAGTAGAACAGATGCGTCAGAAGGTAAACCGCTGCAGTTTTTCATTTCATTTCACCTTCTTACAAGAGAAACAAACTTCGAGGAAGAAGCTCCACCAAGGCCAAGACGACAGTGATGAAGCTGAACCCCCTAAATGAACGACTTGAATGCCACTTCACAGAAGTGGATTAAAATGCTATTCAATGGAGGGATCAGGATTGTGTCGGTCAAAAGGGACTTCACTTGTCCTTCCTAGAAAACACTGCAAATTAACCAGGTCTCACTGCAGATCAACACACAAAGCACCACCCCCTGCCTGTCTTGGCAACATGACTGAGTGACATGAAGCTGAAATACTCAAATTACACTTGAGTGAAGGATCTCAACCTGAAAAAACAGCCGATTTTTGAAAAACATTTTTGCTCTACATAAATTGCATCATGTACTGGACATCTCACAAATCTATAGGGAGGAAGACTGCATGTACCAGTGGTACAGTGCGATTGTAGTGACAAGTGGTGCAAGGGAGTTTGTAATCAAGATGTTCGTTCCATACAACAAGTTTTTTTGGAGGCTGAGGTCAGTGCTGACAAATGGGATGAACTGCGAAGCAGTTTGTTATTTTGCAATAGGAGAGATGTTTTTGTGGGCTTCGTGAGTGAAAACACAAGGTTTAAATTCCGTAACGGGTGGGAGGCAGGGCATTTCAGTCTCGAGTGAAGGGCATGAAACCGGCATGAGCCCTAAGACAATGGTGAGGGGCCTGTACAATTTAACTGTGTTTGGTTTGAATTTTGAGAGTGCAGTGTCAAAACCATTGAGAGGTGTGAAGGCAAGGGTAAGTAATCCATGCAAGGTCACTTGCCAATAGTTGAAATGTAAAAAGTTTGTTTTCATTTCTTTTTATTAGATGACACATAATTAGAAACCGCTTTATTAAAAATAAGTATTCAGTTATTCCATGTTTTTTAATCATCTTTGATAGACAAACTTGTTTGCAAAATAAAAGATCCTTTTAAATGTTTATTTAAAGCTGTACAGAACAAACACAAGGTGGTATGGATTCCTGCATCTATCAATCATTCTAAACATCAAGTTTTTACTATACCAGAGAAATGCTTGTTGCAAATATAACTAAGCCCTCTCATAGTGAGTTACCAGGTACTTACTTCGTGTTAAAAAACATAAGTGTTGTGAGAAGGGTGGCTGGGGAGTGAGCGCCCAGCTGCTTGCATTCCCATAACATCTCTTCTGTTACATGACTGGGAATTATATAGCCTGTAAAAATGAAGCAGAGGTTATCAAGTGTACAAGTACATAAAGATGTCAACAACCACATCCCTTGATACACCAAGAAACAGCAAAAGCAGTGGTGTCAGCGCTCTATGTACTGACTGATTTGCGTGAGGGTGTGGATTAGGATTCTTACCTCCACTATCTCTTTGAAAAGATGCAGGGCAATTGATAAAACCTTTTTAAAAGTCAAATGTACAGAATCTAACCAATTATCAAAATGAACACTTTGTTGCACTGACAAAAACAGAGTAGTTACCAAGATTGGTGATCCGTGGCTGAAATTCTTTTAGCACTTCATGGAACCATTCTGTGAACTTTACGTAGTAAGGATCAGAGAAGATGTCATCTACTCGCCCATTTTCAGAAAGGTACTGTGAGATAGGAAAGAAAAGCCAAAAGGTTAAAAACGGACTACTCAACGACCAAGTTACTTATCGTTGGCAAATCTATTTGTAGTGGAAAAACTAACTGCACATTCCTCACCTTTAGAATATCCTCAGGCACCAGACTGGATCTAGATGACTTTTCAGCCCAGCCTGCGTGTGCCAGTGGGCAGCTTCATTGGCTTTAGCATTGCCTCTATTCAACCTCAAAGTGACTACTGGAGCCACATATGGGTACCACCCACGTGTGTGGACAGGAGTTTCTTTCTTGACATAGTCTGTGCCCTTGGACATGGATCCCAAAAACGAATTGATTTTGCCAGTGTGTAGCTTACTAATCAGAGGCATTTTTAGATGGAAAAAACAGTCCATTCCACAGAACAGGGAGGTGGGATGGTGGTGAGGAATCTGCAGTTAGAGAGAGTATTCACAAGGAAGAGCATTATCAAAGTTAAGTAAGTTGTTCTGATGGCTACTTCTAACGGCAGATTCCTCACCTTTAGATTCCATATCTAAGTTGTATCTACTCAGGTGGTCGATCTCTGTAATGACTCAGACCAAAATGTCCAGGAGGACGAACGTCCCTTCCTGTCGTACCTGGCTGTCCACACAGTAGTGCATTGTGAACATCTGCACCAATGTCCATGTTGCAGCCTTACAAATGTTCGATACAGACACTCTGCATGCCAACTGAGCCTTGGCCCTGGAGGAATGGGCTCTCAACACTTCTTTAGGTTTCTTTTTGGCAATCACTGTGCAGATCTTAATACAGAGAAGTAACCATCCAGACAAACTCTGTTTCTGTATTGCCCTGCCTTTTCTTGCTGCAGAGAACCCTCGAAAGAGTTTATTGCCCACCCGATGGCCGTTGGTGCGATAAATGTAAAGGCTGAGTGCTCTTTTGTGGTCCAAACAATGGAGTCTATGTTTCTCTTTCGAAGGGTGAGGTGGAGCAAAGAACACTGGAAGAATGATGGAGTGCCCAGCGTGAAAGGAAGCGACATGTTTGGAGATAAAGGCCGCTTTATAGTTAACAGCACCAGTTTGTCCGGAAAGCTGGTAGTATACAATCAATCAATCAATCAATCAATCAAAGGCATTTGTATAGCGCGCTACTCACCCAGGAGGGTCTCAAGGCGCTGGGGGGGAGGGGGCCGTCACTGCTCGAACAGCCAGGTCTTGATCTGCTTCCTGAAGGAGAGGTGGTCCTGGGTCAGTCGAAGGTGGATGGGGAGGGAGTTCCAGGTCTTGGCTGCCAGGTAGGAGAAGGATCTTCCTCCGGTGGTGGCTCGGCGGATGCGTGGTACGGAGGCGAGGGCGTGGCTGGTCGAACGTAGTTGGCGGGTGGGCGTGTAGAAGGTCAGGCGGTCGTTGATGTACTTTGGGCCCAGGTCGCGAAGAGCCTTGTGTGCGTGGGTGAGGAGCCTGAACGTGATTCGCTTGCTGACGGGGAGCCAGTGCAGGTCTTTCAGGTGGCCGGAGATGTGGTTGTGGCGTGGGATGTCCAGGATGAGTCGTGCGGAGGCGTTCTGGATGCGTTGGAGTCTTTTTTGAAGTTTGGCTGTGGTTCCGGCGTAGAGGGTGTTCCCGTAGTCCAGTCGGCTGGTGACGAGTGCCTGGGTGACGGTCTTCCTGGTTTCGGTGGGGATCCATCGGAAGATCTTGCGGAGCATGCGCAGGGTGTTGAAGCATGAAGAGGAGACGGCGTTGACTTGTCTGGTCATCGAGAGGGAGGAGTCCAGGATGAAGCCGAGGTTGCGGGCGTGGTCCGTTGGTTTGGGAGTGGTGCCCAGGGCAGGGGGCCACCGGGAATCGTCCCAGGCAGAGGGCGATGATCCCAGGATGAGGACTTCCGTCTTGTCAGAGTTCAGCTTCAGGCGGCTGGTCTTCATCCACTCGGCGACGTCTTTCATCCCCTCGTGTAGACTGGCTCTGGCGGTGTCGGGGTCGTTGGTGAGGGAGAGGATCAGCTGGGTGTCGTCGGCGTAGGAGATGATGTGGAGGTTGTGTTGGCGTGCGATGGCAGCGAGGGTGCGCATGTAGACGTTGAAGAGGGTGGGGCTGAGTGATGATCCTTGTGGTACGCCGCAGATGACTTCGGTGGCTTCGGATCTGAACGGGGGGAGGCGGACTCTCTGGGTTCTTCCGGCGAGGAACGAGATGATCCACTTCAGTGCCTTCCCTTGGATTCCGATGTTGCTGAGGCGCTGCACTAGGGTGCGGTGGCAGACGGTGTCGAACGCTGCGGAGAGGTCCAGGAGGATGAGGGCGGCTGTTTCCCCCTTGTCGAGCAGAGATCTGATGTCATCGGTGGCTGCGATCAGGGCGGTCTGTGTGCTGTGGACGGCTCGGATGCCGGACTGTGAGGGGTCGAGGGATCCGTTTGTCTCGAGGAAGGCGGCGAGCTGTTTGTTGACGGTCTTCTCGATGACTTTGGCAGGAAAAGGGAGGAGCGAGATGGGGCGGAAGTTCTTGAGGTCGGTGGGGTCCGCAGTTGGTTTCTTCAGGAGGGCGCTGAGCTCGGCGTGCTTCCAGCTCTCCGGGAAGGTGGCGGTGTGGAAGGAGGAGTTGATGATGTCCCGGAGGTGGGGTGCGATGATGGCGTCGGCTTTGTTGAAGACGTGGTGGAGGCAGGGGTCGGTAGGGGATCCGGAGTGGATGGTGTTCATCGTGCGGGTGGTGTCTTCGGTGCTGACCGGGGTCCAGTTGCAGAGGGTGGTGGCGGCGGGCGATGGTTCGGTGGTTGTGTGCGTGGTCTGTGCGCCGAAGCTGTTGTGTATGTCGGCGATCTTGCGGTGGAAGCAGGAGGCGAGTGAGTCGCAGAGGTCTTGCGAGGGGGTGATGTCGTTTTCGGCGCTGGGGTTGGAGAACTCCTTGACGATGCTGAAGAGTTCCTTGCTGTCGTGGGCGTTGTTGTCCAGTCGTTCTTTGAGTGCTGTCTTCTTGGTGGCGCGGATCAGCTGGTGGTGCTTGCGGGTGGCGTGCTTGAGGGCGGTCCAGTTGTCTGTGGTCTGGTCGTGGCGCCAGGCTTTCTCAAGGGTGCGGCAGTTCTTCTTGGAGTCCTTGAGTTCGTCGGTGAACCAGGGGGTTTTCTTGCTGCCTGATCTGCTGGGGGGGTTCTTCAGGGGTGAGAGGTCATCGGCGCAGGTGGTCAGCCACTGTGTGAGGTTGCTGGCTGCTATGTTGGGGTCCGTTGTGCTGGTGGGGGGGGTTCTGTTTGAGGGAGGCGGTGAGCTGCTCAGCGGTGATCTTGTTCCAGCTCCGGCGAGGGACCTGTTGCGGTTGGTGGTGGGTCGTGGTTCTTCTGAAGCTGAAGTGGACGCAGCTGTGGTCAGTCCAATGAAGTCCGGTGGCGTGGCTGAAGGAGATGTGCTTGCTGGATGAGAAGACGGGGTCAAGCGTGTGGCCGGCGTAGTGGGTCGGGGTGTTCACCAGTTGCTGGAGTCCGAGGTTGGCGAGGTTGTCCAGCAGGGTGGTGGTGTTGTTGTCATTGTTGTTCTCCAGGTGGAAGTTGAGGTCCCCAAGGAGGATGTAGTCGGCAGAGGGGAGGGCGTGCGGGCTGATGAAGTCTGCGATGTCTTCGCTGAATTGCGTGCGAGGTCCCGGGGGTCTGTAGATGAGAGTGCCTCTGAGGGTCGTCTTGGGGTCGGTGTGTATCTGGAAGTGGAGGTGTTCGGCGGCGGTGAAGGTGTCGTTGGAGTTGGTCGAGATGCGGATGGTGTTCTTGTGCACGATGGCGATGCCTCCTCCCGTCTGGTTGATGCGGTCCCTCCGGGTGATCTTGTATCTGACCGGTATGGCCATGGCGATGTCGGGCGCTGAGGAGGCGTTCATCCAGGTTTCCGTGAGGAAGGCGACGTCTGGTGATGTTGCATCGAGCAGGTTCCATAGTTCCACTGCGTGTCTGTGGACTGAAAGGGTGTTGAGCAGGACGCATTTCAGGTGGAGGTTGCTGGGGCTCGGTTTGGCGGGAGCGGTGCAGGTCCGGATGCAGGAGAGTTTGCAGGCTTGGCAGGTGAAGGGTCCGTGGGTGCGTCTCGGGGTGGCTCGGTAGCAGGCGGGGTTTCGGCCGGCGTTGAGTGCGTAGAGGTTGGAGGAGCTGTAAGTCCGTCGTGTGGGTTGCTGTCCTCCGGGGGCAGGGGTCCTGGCGCTGGGCGCGGACCAGGCGCGGACGCCTTCGGCGCGCCCGCTGCGCGTACGCGTGCACTCCGCCATAAATGGCGAAGTGGGAGGGAGGAGCAGCTGGGAGGCGGGAGCGGGGCGGCCAATGGGAGGGATACAGAAAAAGAAAGGGGCGGGGCCGCAGGGGAGCAGCAGCGGGGAGAGGGCGGGAACGCGGCAGGGGGCACAACAATGCTGAGACAGAGGCAACGACGGGAAGCAAAATACAAGCAAAATACAAGGAAACTTTACAGTGAACAGAGGCAAAAAGCGAAAAACAGGCAACAGAGGCAGTGGCAAATACAATACAAACGATCAGGAGCACAGCTACGAGTAGTATAGGGCGGTTGGACTGACAGAGCTTAAAGCCCATTCAAGTGATTTGCTGTGGTTATCGCGATGAGAAAGACCCCATTCATGGCCAGGAGACATAGGGAACAGCTGTGCAATGGCTCAAAAGGAGTACACGTAACAAAAGTAAGGGCAAAATTACAGCCACACTTTGGCAGAACTAACATTTTAAGACTAAACATGTGGACCAACCTTTGAGAAAAAGCATCATAACAGGTGATCTGAACAAAGATAGCTGGGTTTGGCAAATACACATTCAACAGTGCCTGCAGCAAGTCCTTCCTAGGTGAAAGACAGAACAAACAGTAACACACCTGACAGTTTAACTCGCAACAGGTTCCTTTTACAGGTGCCATACCAAGCTGCAAATTTGCCCCAGCATTTGGCATAAATCGATTCGACTACTGCGGGAGGTAGATCGAATGCAATCAAATGCTTCTGCTTTATCTCCATGAATGGAGGTGTAAATTGAGCAGGCCCTGGTTCAAGATCCTGCCCTGCTGCTGCAACAAAAGAATTGCCCGATGTGGCAGCCTGATTGGAGAACAGATGCTCATGCCCAGACGTTTTGAGTACCACACTCTCCACACTAAATCTAGCGCCACTAGGATGACTTGAACCAGTTTGTGATCTTGTACAGACCACGGGGAAAGAAAGGTATGCAGTAGTCCCATGCTCCACTCTAGATGAAATGTGTCTCAGAGAGCCTTCTTGGGAACTTCAACCTGCAAAAGTGTTGACACTGTGGTTCTTGGCAGTGGCAATAAGCTCGAGCCAGGGCTTGCCCCATTGTTGGAAGACTCCTGGAAAGTTTCTCTTGGAACTCACTAGGCGTCCTGCATTTCGCCACTGCCGTGAGGGGAACGGCTGCACCGGGGAGAGTCCAGACAACGCCGTGAGGGGAACGGCCAGACTACATTACCCAGGTGCCCCGGCGGCGCTCACCTGACGCCAGCAACACCGCGCCCGGAGGCGCTTGAAAAGGAAGGAGCGCCGAGCGCTCACCGGGAAAGTTTCTCTTGGAACTCACTAGGCGTCCTGCATTTCGCCACTGCCGTTAGGGGAACTGCTGCACCGGGGAGAGTCCAGACAACGCTGTGAGGGGAATGGAGGGACTACATTACCCAGGTGCCCCGGCGGCGCTCACCTGACGCCAGCAACACCGCGCCCGGAGGCGCTTGAAAAGGAAGGAGCGCCGAGCGCTCACCGGGAAAGTTTCTCTTGGAACTCACTAGGCGTCCTGCATTTCGCCACTGCTGTGAGGGGAACGGCTGCACCGGGGAGAGTCCAGACAACGCCATGAGGGGAACGGCCGGACTACATTACCCAGGTGCCCCGGCGGCGCTCACCTGACGCCAGCAACACCGCGCCCGAAGGCGCTTGAAAAGGAAGGAACACCTCCCGCAACCGCGGGCGGCGCGCGGGCGGCGCCGGACGAAGCCCGTACTAAGGGCGGGCTGGGCCACCCTCCTTGATTCTCCCACATTTCAAAGGTACTTTGTTTCTAACTTGGATGATTTTCTTGTTGGGGGCTCACTAATAATAATACTCTGACATCACTACTGAACTGTTTCTTGAACTCCTCATTTGACATAAAACTGTGCATTGGGATAAAGGCCGGATTGGACTCTGTGTGCCTACGAGAAGGAATTCAGGGTGACTAGGTAGGGGGACAATCCTCAGAACCCCAGTAATGACTAAACCACCAAAAACACGCTCGGCTACGAGCAAAGCCATTTTAGCTGATACCCCAAATCAGGTCATTGCTGGAATAATCAATGTACCATCTAACATAGCTATAAAACCTACCGCAATAGACCTGATGCTGAAGAAAGTCTCGGGGGAGATTGAGCGTATGGAAAGGAGCCTGTCTTCCTCACCAATTCCAATATTAGTTACACCCACACAATCTAGAGACCAAACTCTCTCAGAAAGTCCCAACACAGAAACAATGAGCAACTCAATTGAAGGCATTCCTTGTTCTCAACAGCGCGCACAATCTGGAGCAGAAGAGACAAGGGAAAATAATCTCACTACACAGAGTAGGCCCAAACAACAACGGGGGAGGGGCAAGGGACAGCCCAGGAAAAATACATCAATTACAGGTGCTCATAGACCCAAAAATAGCAAGGAGTCCATTACTGAGGATGAAGTAGGAGCCCCCTATGTAAGACCGCCAGGGTGGATAGAGAAGGTAATTGGCGATCTAAAAAATCATCTGGAAGTCTTTATCATCAGCCAGATTAAACCGATAATCAGTAGGATAGACAAAATGGCAAATGAATTAATCAAACAGGGAAAGACAATGGCCCCCATAAGTATGAACCCTACTGCAGGCCCTAACCAAGCCATAAATACACCCACTAATCAAATTGCGGCCACTAACAATTGTGTTAGTTATACACAAGATACGATCACACAAGTCCATGATCTGCCCAAAGCTCCACCACACCCAGGGAGGGGACACCCACAGAATGGCGGAAATAAACAGATAGATAAAGCCCAACAGCAAGCAACTACACAAATAGTGCGGGATGCCCAGCATTTAACCCAAGGCCCAACTAGCCTACCACAATATGAATATGACCCATTTGAGAGATCAGAAAGCCCCCCACCACATATAAATTTACCCCCGGAAGCATGCCCCTATGTTATAGTATTTGCAGGGGTGCCGGAACTCAGACCCGTAGAAAAAGAAACTCATCTAGAACTAAAATCGAAAATAATAAAATGGTTAAATATTCATAGGCCTTTGAATATGGGGGAAAATTAACAATCCGATTTACCCAACCTGGAACACAGGAAGGGCACAATTCAGACAAAGGGACAGAAGGCCTAAGTAGACAGGCCAATTTTTACCAACCAGAGACTACCCAGAGTGGAGAAACAGATTTGCCCCCTTACAGTTGTTAGATGAAAACGGCTGACTACCTCCCGCTGAAAATGGACAACAAAATATAACCACAGGGGATGGACTCGTTTGTAGCACGAAAGGGGTGGAGGAAAGCCTGGAATCCCTGAGGATAGAAGCCCCCCCAATGATGAGAGGTGAGGATGCTATTGAGCCCATGACTCATAACAAGAAAATGTGTAGACGGATCGACCAGGTATCAGAGGGAGGAAAAGACTCCAAGGCAGAGCTAGCTATATTGTCCTGGAATATAGCCGGCCTGGGGGGAAAATTCGATAATAAGGACTGGAGGGAGTATATCACTGGCTTCCAGATCATAGCTCTACAGGAGACTTGGGCACAAGACCTCTCTCTCTACCACCTGGAGGGTTACAAATGCTTTTTTACGCCAGCTTTGGAAGGTAGATCAGGAAGGGCGAAGGGAGGGCAGCCATATATTTTGATTTAGATCTAAAAGGCACTTGGTCAAAACCCTTGTGGGTATCACATACTTTACAAGCAGTGATATTCCAGGGACAGGGCCAGAGATACCTAATATTAAACTTTTACAACTCAGGGTCGATAGATGGGAATTACCCAGTGATACACGAACTAGAGAGAAGATTAACCGAAGAAATTGATCAAAGGCAGGGCGGTCAAGAACCAATAATCCTACTCATGGGTGATTTCAATTGCCACCTATGCCAGAAACTTACCCGTGAGCCCGGATTGGTCCTCCTGCCCTGTAGAAAGTGGCCCACATTTTGAACACAATAGAGAGGGAACACTCCTTATGAAGATCCTTGATAGGTTTGCTCTCACTCACACTATTGACTTGAGGAATGTGAGAGTTGGAGATATTCTTACACGAACATTTAAGGGAAGGGGCTGCTCATCCATCATAGACTTTATACTAATATCGAGCTCTGCAAAAGAGCAAGTCAAAAAGGTAAAAACGGAATGGAGCCCCTTTAGTGATCATAACCCCCTAACCCTTGAAATTCCCTATAATGTGAGAACTGTAAGGAACGCTCCTGCAGGCACTGAACTTCGCCTAACGGACCAGGGGAAGCGCTTAAGTTGGGCCAAGATCAATGCACAGGAATTTTACTGTTCCTTAATGGAAAGAGGGAAAGAACAAATAGAGGCTTGCCTTGAACTTGCAAAAGAAGGTAGAGAGTTGGTCTTGGCTTTTGAGTCCCTAACCAAGGTGGTTGACGGATTGTTAAAAACTAAACGTCCGGTAAAAGAGTCACCAAATCCACGCTGGTTTGACTCTAACTGCTCGCGGGCTCTGAGGGAGCTAAAACTGTGCCTAAAGACCCTCCCGAGAGATAAAAACAAAGTAGCCCGGTATAGGCATAGTTATAAAATTCAGGTTAAACAAAGGAAGATCACGCTTCAAAAGGAAGTCTGGGCAGACCTACGGGAAGCAGGAGAAAATAGGGATTATACCCAATTCTGGAGAATTATCAATAGGCCCTGCTTTCAAGATTCTAGTTCCCCTGTCATCAGCACTAATATTCTTCCTGAACAATGGGTCACCCACTTTGAAAGTTTTTATAATCACCAGGGCAAAATACTCAAGACCGGACCATGGGTGGGGGTGAGACCCAAGGAACTGGAATTTTCTTTATTGGAAATCACTAAAGCAATCCAAGGCCTCACTAAAAATAAGGCACCAGGGCCGGACGGTACCCCCGATCTCTACCTAAGTAACATCGAATTATGGGCACCGATCATGACCAGAGTACTAAATGCAGCGATTAGAACTGGGCTCCCTCGATCTTGGTCTACAGCACAGATTGTCCCCATCTACAAGAAAGGGTGCAGGGACAACCCGCAATGCTATAGACCAATTTCGCTGATAGACGTTGTCAGCCAAATTACTAGGTAGGGCAGTCTTAAATCGCCTTGCTGAGTGGACTGAAGCACACCACACCCTAGCAGACACCCAATACGGATTTAGATCCGGTAAATCAACTAGTGACCAATGTCTCAATCTCTATCTCCTACTTGCCAAATATACTAAAGCCAGTAACGGAACTCTGTATATGGGGTTTATGGACTTGGCAGCTGCATTCGATAATGTAAATAGAAGTAAACTCTGGGCCCTTATGTTCAAACTGGGAATTGACCCTGAACTCATAACCATCTTACAAGAATTACACTGGAACACCACTGCCAAGGTCCGCTATAGTGCGGGGGGGGCGGGGGTGAGCACTGATACCTTCCCGTGCACTAGCGGAGTGAGGCAGGGGTGTATCCTGGCCTCCTTTCGGTTTTCCCTGTACATAAACGGCCTAGAAAGCTCCTTGTTGGACATGAAGACTGACTGCCCTAAAGCAGGATCGCGCCATATACCAGTTCTGCTGTACGCGGATGACGCGGTCCTGCTGGCACGAACAGCAACGAGCCTACACCATCTGGTGAATGGATTTGTAAAGTTCATGGAGAATTTGGACCTCTCCGTGAACTTGACCAAATCATTTGTCATGGTGGCAGGAAAAAAAACCACCAAAAGATTTAGTTTTAAAATAGTAACACATGTTCTTGAAACTGTTAATACATTCTCGTACTTGGGCCTTCTGTTTGAAGGAGGGATTAGGTTTGCCCCCTTGCTAGAAGAAAGATGCAGGAAATTGATCTCAGCAATTGGTGCTATTTTAAATTTTGCACGTAGACTGGGTCGATGGTCACCAGAGCAAGTGATGACGCTGTATAGAGCCGTCTGCATCGCTAAAGCTACGTATGGGGCAGAGGTGTGGGGTTTTAGGGACGCACACCTGCTGCAAGTAGAGGAAGACCAATTCCTACGTAAGATGCTACAGATACCGCATTGCATCTAAGCAGCGATTGTACATACGGAACTTGGCATCCCATATATTACAGATCAGATAAAAGTAAGACCTATTCTGTCCTGGCTCCGAATCTGGGTAAACCCAGAAGCGGAGCTTAGCAGACAAATAATCAAAGATTGTCTCCAGAGAGATAGATGGCTTCAAATTCCCTGGCTTAAATATGTTAAAGAAGCTCTGGGGGCTCTAGATCATCAAATACTTTTCACAGAACCATCACTGATTGACCCATTCTGCAAAAATCGGATTCAGAAAATGTTATTGGGCAAATATGATTCGAGCAAGAAACAACTTGACTCTATTAAAACATCTGTAACATCACACTCTCTAGTCAGTAACGGAGAGGGCATGGAACCATATTTATTTTTAATGTATAATCAGCAAGATAGATTTTTAATGTGTCGTATTAGCTCAATTTGTTATCTAACATTTTAGCTTAGCCATCTGGTTTTACCCTAACAATTGAGCAGAAGGGTGCCTGCGGCTGCGACAATAGGTCTCCGCAGGACACCCTTCACTTTGTACTATTATGTTCGTTTTATCGTACCCCCCGTCGTAGATTCCTTGTAAATATTTTAAAAGAGTCAAAACTACGTCACGCTAAACCTGCCCTATCATTCTTGCAGAGAGCAACTGACACACGCACTTTATGCTCTATTTTGAGTTTTTTAAAATTTGCCGTTAAATTAAGAAATACCAGGGGCTGACTCAGACTGTATTGAATGTCTTTTTTAATCTTGTTTTTAACATTGTACGGTTCAGAAATGTATGTTATTGATGATTTTGATGATTTGTACTATGAACTATGTATTTTTATGATGGTTTTTAATCATCGAAATAAAAATATACTGAACTGAACTGACTCCCTGCGCTACCTCCTGGTGCAGCTGTCATTCGTGATCCGCTATTTGTCACCGGCTTTCATCTGTCCTCACATTCAAAGATCCTGCAAGGTGGTGTACTATCAGGAAGATGCCCTGACAATTCAGCCAGGACCAGAGGTGCAGGGCATCTTGGCACAGAGCACACAGAACCCTTCTAGTTGTAATACCACATGGTGGTGTTGTTGCCCCTAAGAGCCTGTCCCAGCCTTCCCTTAATGAACAGCAGATAAAGCTTCACAGCCAAGTGGATGGCCCACATCTCCAACAAGTTGATGTGTAGACAGGTCTCAGCCAAATACCAGAGATCCTTTGATCTCCATCTCTCCCAGATTACACCTTCCTTATGCAGCAGTGATTAATCTGTCACCATGTGAGGAAGAGAGGCATCTGTCCCTATACAGGCAGTTGAGAAGCCACCAATGCAGATATTTTGCAGTCTCCTCCGAAACCTGGATGGAATCTTATGGGTTCCCTTGGGACTGGGCCCACTAAAACTTCAGATCAGACTGCAGAGCCCGCAATATGACTTCCAGCATGGTCGACAAGCAGAATGTAGGAGGCCAATAGTCCAAGAGACCCAGGGCCAAGGTTGAAGCTTCATGATCACAGCCCAAATGTATTGGACTTGTTCTAAAGGGAACGCCCAAAAGTGTACCAATATCCAAGATGACTCCAATGAAAGAGAGCCTCTGTGGAAGAGTCTGGCGTGACTTCGGCACACTAACCATAAAGCCCAAAGATGTATGGAGGTTCATGGTTGTCTGGAGGTGGGCCACGGCTGACATGGGAAAGCCTACCTTCAAAAGCTGTGGTCAAGGTAGTAGGCAGACTGGTACTCCCAACCTACAAAGGTTTGTTGAGACCACCACCATTACCTTTGTGAACACCCAAGGGGCACTGCTGAGGCTAAAAGGGAGCTTGGCAAATCGAAAATGCTTGTGGCTTCCCTTGAACCACAGGTAGAGGCTCAGGGCCTGCAGGACAAGAATATGAAAGTAGGGATCCTGCAGGTTTAACTCCTGCATCCAGTCTCCCTGATCCAGTTCAGTTAGAACCTGGGCACCGTAAGCAAACTGAAAGTGCCCATACGCAGGGAGAAATTCGATGATCTGGGTGAAGGCCTCTGACCTTTTTCGGCACTAGGAAATACTGGGAATAACATCCAAAAAAGCCTGAAGCTTCAGCAGGAAAAACAGACAATTGGTCCCCGCTAAGACTCTGATATATATTGAGACAAAAAACCACTCCCATCAGCTGCTGACCCAAGGTTCAGCGCAACAATCCCAATTTTGTGAATAGTAAGAATCCTGTGCAATCACTTCCAGAGCTTGCCGCAGTTAAACTCTACTGAAAATCAGATAAGGCAAATGCTACTTACCAGTATGCATCTGTTCTTGGCATGTAGAGCTGCAGATCTACACACTGTGCATAGATCGCCATCTGGTGTTGGGCTCGGATGTTGCAGTTGTTTTTCTCTTGGAAAGTCTTTGGAAGTCACGAGGTATGTGACTCCTCCTTTGGATCGTATTGCGCATGGGCTTCGGCTCCATCCTCAGATTGTTTTTCTCCAGCAGGAAAGTGATGGAGCGTAGTAACAGCAGTGAAGATGCCCATGTGTGCTGTATCTAAATGAGATAACCTGGAACAGAAAAAGGTCGCCGGGGAGGCGGGTGGGCGTGTGTAGATCTGCAGCTCTACATGCGAAGAACAGATGCATTCTGGTAAGTAGCATTTGCCGTTCGAGGCATATGAGCTGCAGATTACACACTGGGCATAGACTGTATAGCAGTACCCATCCAAGGGCGACGACCACCAGTATCTGTTGCAGTGGTTTGAAACAATGTTTTGAGTACAGCCTGACCCACACTAGCTTGTTGCTTAGCCTGCACATCTACACAATAGTGTTTAGTGAAAGTGTGCGGTGTTGACCATGTAGCTGCTTTGCAGATATCATCTAAGGGGATGTTCCCCAAGAATGCCATGGAAGCTCCTATCTTACGTGTAGAGTGGGCGTTAGGGGGAACAGATAGTGTTCGTTTTGCTTTGTGGTAGCAAATCTGAATGCATTATTTTAATCCACCTAGCTATCCCAGATTTGGAGATGGGGTTGCCTTTATATGGTGGTGAGAAGGAAACGAACAGTTTTTTGGTCTTACAAGAGGGTTGTGTTCTCTCGATGTAGTAGAGTAAGGCTCGTTTGACATCTAATGTGTGGAGAGCTCTTTCTGCAACAGTTTGCGGTTGCAAGAAGAATACAGGTAGTTCCACAGATTGGTTTAGGTGAAAAGGAGAAATGACTTTAGGCAGGAATTTTGGGTTAGTGCGGAGAACAAACTTGTTATGGTGCATTTGCAGTAAAGGTTCTTGAATGGTGAGTGATTGTATTTCACTGACCCTTCTAAGGGAAGTGATGGCTGTAGGAAGGTGGATATCGGATTATGGTTACCCCCAAATTTTTGCCTAGTGTCTAGCTGGTTTTTCGACTTAGTTGGCCTGAGATCCTGCCATTCAGGGTCTCAGGCTGTCTGCTCTCTCTTTAAAATGGACTCCATGTACCCTAGGTACATACCCAATTGGTAAGGATCACCTTATTGGACCCTGTACAGTGTACCCTAGGTACCCAGGGCATAGGTGTACCCTAGGCCTCCCAGGGGCTGCAGCATGTATTATGCCACCCCTGGCCTGGCCTTCCAATCAGACACAACTGGCTGATCACTCAGCTGGGGCAAGGTCGTGTAATCACCCCTTGCTTAGATATAGTATACCTATATCTACCCTTAAAATAGACACATGTGTACCTGTGAGCCACTCCTATGGCAGGCCTTAACAATCCTGGAGGCAGAGTGCTTGGTAACATGTGAGATGGTGCTCTAGCATGAGCTGAGCCTGTCTGCAGCTTTCGGAACCATGTCCTTATAGCTGTTCTATGATATAGCCTACCATATACTCTTAAAGTGCCTTATAATCTTAAACGGTTATGGTAACTATGGTTTGGCTTTATCAAAACATGTCGTGTAAGGTGTATAACACTTTGGAATTATACCCCAATACCATTTCTGGTGATGAGGATATTATTCCTTCCTTCTAGAGGGAGAGACCTGTTAAAATCCTACTTTGCTGTTTAATTCTGACCAAAGCCTCAGCATCACAAAATAAATGCTGCTGGCACAGACACGAGTCTGAACTCCTGCAGCTGGGAGCCCTCCCAGCCAGGGAAGCCTGGACAATAGGTTTCCTGCTTGGGGAGGTGCTAGCACCTCCCCAGACAGACTTTAGTGTATTGGGGCAGGGAGGACTGAAAGGAATGAGACATGCCTGGGGCACACAAGGTGCTCCATGCATAGTCCAGTTCAAACCGGCGCTGGGGCACTCCAGCCCCAGCTCTGGCGTGAAACTGGACAAAGGAAAGGGGGTGTAGCCACTCCCCTTCCTGGTCCCACCCATAGGAGGGACCTTGCAGGTAGCCCAGCCCACTAGCCTAGTATATTAGAAGGTAGCTGAGCCCTGCAGAGGTAGATTATCCTGAACCTGCATCTTGAACAGAAACTCTGGACCTTCGAAATTCTAGTATGGAAGAAGACTGAAGAATCTCCCTTGTGGCCAAGGAGTGACCACCCTGGGCAACCAGGCACCATCCAGCGACCGCTGCTTGCTTTGCGACTGATCCTACGAGGGACGACTGCAGAGACTGACCAGCGCCGTGACTTCCAGACACCTCTGAACCAGATCCACATCTACAGCAAAGCTGAGACCCGTGGAGGAGACGAGGGACGTTGGACCGGCGACTTGGGAAAAGTGGCTAATAACTGACTAGCGCGACTTCTGAGGCTTCCTCGAGGCTGTGCTTGGGGAATTGAGAAGCCCCAATCCCGAGCACCATCTGCAAAGAAGATCAGCTCCCCACACTTCACGTGTTCTGCGTGGGGCCCTTCTGCACCTGAGTTGCTCGACGTGTTGTCTGGTTGCTGGCCCGTTGGCTAGTGACCTTTGTGACGTCGAACCTTAAATTTTGCCTTGCTGGTCCGGCTCCTCCAGACTGGCACCCGCTCCCCTGTGAAAGGGAAGCACCCCAGACCTTCCTGGTCTGCGACAGAAGCAAGTCCTCCATCCTGCGTGGGTTACGCTTGCCAAGGCTTGTTGGGTCCTAACTCGACATCGACGCCGCCGACAGCAAGAGCCTTCGTGGGACAGCTCGCCTCCTGATTCTGGTCGTCCTCGACACCTCCTGGTACCCGTGGCTGCTGCGACAAGCTTCACCTCTTCACCTGCATCTTCACGAAATCGCCTGGTTCCTTCCTGGTTCCTTCCCGGCTCCTGGCTGGTGACCTAGACTCGGTCCCCTCTGCTTGCAGGTATCCTCCTTCCTGATTCCATCCTTGGAATCCACCGGACACTCTTCACTGACTGCCTGTCAGCAACTTTCTTCAGGCATCCATAGGAGTCGACGACGAAACCAGACGCAAGTTCACACCTATGCACCCGCAGCCCGTGGGCTAGGTAACTTGAGTATTCCGGTGCTCACAGGGGTATTGACTATCCAAGTGTCTAGTTTCCAAGTCTCTAACTCCTAGTTCCTTCTGAAGTGTCCTAAAACTCTTAATTACTAAATGCTACTATTTCTATCGACTTGAACGCATTACGCGTGAGTGTTTCCACTCTGCACCTGAATCCCGTGGGCCTCCCACTGCCTAGCAACTGATAGGATAGTGTAGCCCCAGCGATTCCCTAGGCCTAGGCATATCCTGTGTTCGTGACAGTGGTTCTTATACCACTGACTTAGTATATGGTTTGCGTGGCCCCTAGGGCCTAACGGTATTACTTACCTGTGTGACTTATGTATGCTTGAATAAGACTGTGTTGTACTTACCTCGAATCTCATAAGAGTGCTGAGAGCATTTTGACTAGAATAAATACATTCTATTTTTATAATATATCTGTTATGGTGTCCTTTCATTTGGTATTCAAGGGGTTGCAAATGGTATAACAGCTGGCTTCACATGCCATACAGAAAATCAACCTAGTAACGAAATCGAAAATACTCACCTGCTATTAGGAGAGATCCCAGTGCTGGATCTTGGCGCCCAGCACTGACCCTGAAAAGTAATTACAACCATACTTACCGCTAACTCAATTTTCTTCCATAGGAAACCATTGACTGTTTTTCTGTGAAATTTCTTCTGTGTCGATTTTTGCAAACTACAAATATTCTTTAAAAATCGGACCAACTGTGAAAACGTAATTACTTACCTGTTTTAGATATATGTCCCAGTACTGAGCCTAGGAGCCCAGCACTGGATTACAAAAGTAACAAGAACATACTTTACCTGCAACTTGAATTTTCTTCCATAGGATAACATTGCCTGGTTTTTGCTGAAAATGTTTCTAAGTGTCGATTTTGCAAACTTACAAATATTCGTTACAAATCGCCTTTATAACCTAAACGCATTCTCTCAACTGCTTACAGGTGGTACACTAGTACTGGATCCAGGATCCAACACCGAGCTAGAAAAAGTAACAATAACCCCACTTACCTGCTAAGTGAATTTCCTCCCATAGGAAAACATTAGTGATTTTATTAGAAAAAGTTTCTAAGTGTCAGCTTTTAAAATACCAAAATGTTGATTAAAAATCACAACAGTAACTAAAACGTATTTACTCACCTGTTTCGAGGAACTGTCCCAGGACTGAATCTAGGATCCAGTCCTGGAGTTAGAAAAGTAATCCTAAAAGTAATCAATTGCATTTACTTAGAATTTCCCATTGAGCTCAATGTATAATTGTGTTGACAATTGCAACAAACTATTGCATTCAAAAGACTATTGCCTATTGCAAAGTATTTATCTAAAGCATCTCATTCTGAGAAAGTATATTTTGATACCTATTGTTGGTTCTAAAATAAAACAACCATATATTTTTATATACAAACCATTGGCCTAGAGTTCAGTTCTTGAGTGCGTGAGACCATTTGGTGACTGAGTGTGTACAACAAATGCTTTACACTGTCCTCGGATACTGCCTTACTGCTCGACCAAGCTACCACTTTAGAGAGTAAGGTTATATCCAACTTTAGCCTCTGCCAAACCTCTGGGGACTGTGTACTCTATACACACTGTACCTATTTGGGAACAGTATATACAGAACCACTTTCCTACACCATGTAACCAATTAAACATGCATTCACTTCTCTTCAAAATCTGTGGTATGCACTGGATAAGATAACTGGAGAACAGATCCGGAATTTTCACTATCAGTTCAATAGTATGGTTTAGCAGTTTCCTGGTTTTGGCAGAAGGTGACAGATGTTACCTTTCATGTGCTTGGTAGCCTGCCTTTCATTTTTTAATTGAAAATAAACCACGATCGCTGAGCAAGCTGCCTTGCCGATTCAGGTGCACCAATGTCTGCACTACTGCATTTTCCGTCCCAGAACTGTGGAGGGACCTATGGTAGTTGGGCCACGCGATCAGGGCAAGCCTTAGAAAATGTAGGACTGGGCAGCAGCATCACCTCATGGCGTCACATTCCTGCAGGATTGCGTGCCTACCCTGCGATTCCTCAGATAGGGTGGGATTTTCTAGAAGATAGACGTGACGTGCAGCCTCAGACCGGGCTGTGTATGGAAACGCCCAGGGGTTGCATTATATAGGTGCAGAGGAGCTGATGGCATTCCAGCTCCACTTTCATTGCACTGAGGGATGTGAAAAGGTAAGCCCTGCGTCATGGCGTCATTTTTAGAGCGCCACACGTACACATTTTTGTTTGCGCTCCTTTAATGTGCCTGCCTGGCTGTCCCTTGGGGAGAGAGATGCCAGTCACAGACAATAAAGATTTTAAAAATACATATTTAATCTACATGCCTGCATATTGTAAACTGTACTTTGGGATGTGAATTAGGGCTGGAGCGGAGCCCCAGCGCCCTAATGGAGAAATCACCCTCGCCTAACAAGAGGTACTACATTCAAATGTATGATTATGTGACGAAGGAACTCTATAGAAAGGGAAAAATCATGCTGGCAGAACGGGAAGAAACCTCGCACAAGTCAAGCCAACGTGGCTAAATTCATGAAGACATAACTGGATATGTCAAATGAAATATATATATATATATATATATATATATTTTCACTTAAAAAACCATAGGTTTCACACATGTTATAGTTAGCTGGACATTTCACTCGTAAAAAACCAATGAAATTCCCCCGTTATAGTTACTGCAGGCAACTATAACTCACGCGACCGCAATCCTCTGCTGATGACGTCAGATATTACATCACTGTATTTAGACACTTATTTACCCAGGTCTTCTTCCATTAATCTTTAGCTATACATATATTACAAATATTTATTTTTCAGAAAGACACATATGTCATCAGTGATGTAATATCGGACGTCATCAGCAGAGGATTGCGGTCGCGTGAGTTATAGTTGCCTGCAGTAACTATAACGGGGGAATTTCATTGTTTTTTTACGAGTGAAATGTCCAGCTAACTATAACATGTGTGAAACCTATGGTTTTTTAAGTGAATTTGCAAGGTTTTTTAAATGCTTATTCGTAACTATAACGCGTGTGAAACCTATGGTTTTTTCAGTGAATTTGTACGGTTTTTTAAATGCTAAGTTATGTTTTTTTAATTTTTTCAGGTTTTTCAAACAAAACAAAATTATTTTTTTTTAAATCGCGAGGTGCGCGCACCCTGCGCGCGTATATTGATATGCTTTTAAATGCTATTTTCTCAGGAAATACTGAACAGATTTACACCAGACCTGCAAAAGGCACTTCCTTGACCTTATGGCTACCTCTCTGCCAAATTTCAAGTAATTCTGTTCAGCCGTTCGGGCTGTAGCTGTGTCTAAAGGTCCTATGGAAAAATGCATGGGGAAAACGCGTTTTGGGACCCCCCCTTTTTCCCGGGCCCCGCTTGACGAATCACCCCGAGACTTTCAGGGTAGGAGCTGAACGGAGCGCCCCATTAGTTTTGAAAATTTCGCGAGGATTCATCAAGCGGCGCCAAAGTTATTCAAAATAGAATTTTGAGATTTCCTATGGAAACTAGGTTGTAACTATAACTATCTACTGCCAGTAGATAATATATATATTATTACATTTTTTTTTATTTAAAAACATTTATAGAGCGCGGCTGTCACCTGGCAGGTATCCTGGCGCTGGTAGCTTACTCCTGGGTTAGAAGCGATGGGAATTGATTAAGGGGGGCGGGGGTGGAAGGCTGGGGGAAGAGCCATGTTTTTATTCGTTTCCTGAAAGGTAGGAGCTGTGAAATTTGTGAAATTTGGCGAATGTCGGCAGGCAGACTGTTCCAGAGCTTGGCGGCAGCTACTCTGAAAGATCTTCCCCCGATCCTGGCCTTCTTAAATCTGGGTACTTTCACAAGGCAGGCGGTCGCGGATCGTAGCGTTCTGGTAGGGATGTACTAAGAGAACAGATGTTGAAGAGGTCTTGGTCCTGAACCGTGTAGTGCCTTGAAGACCAAGCAAAGGGCCTTGAAAGCTATTCGTTGCTTCAAGGGAAGCCAGTGCAACTCGGCCAAGGCAGCGGTGGCCGAGGATCTCCTGGTCCATCCAAGGGCCAGTTTGGCTGCTGCCGACTGGACTCGTTGGAGTCTGTCTAACAGTATCGAAGGAGATTCAAGCAGGAGGGCGTTGCAATAGTCGAGGCGACTCAGAATAGTGCACCTGACTATCAATACTCGGGCTGGAGGTGGTAATAATGGCAGGATTTTGCGCAGTGAGCGCATAAGGGCCGAGCAGGTGGCGACTGTTCTTGTTACCTGCGTTTCCATGCTAAGTTTGTTATTTAGCATGACGCCCAAATTGCGAACGCTGGCAACAGGTAGCGGATTGTTTGGGTTTTCCGGGGGCCAGAACTCCGCAGGCAGAAGGCGAGGGATACGGCTCGCAGGACAGAACAGAACCTCGGTTTTCGAGGAGTTGAATTGGAGGGAGTTCCGATGTAACCAGCCTGCGGTGTCTCTTAGGCAGTTGTGGAAGGCTTCCAAGGGAATGGAATCTTCGCCCTCCCAAGAGAAAAGGAGCTGGGTATCGTCCGCATAGTTTACTGTAGTCATATTATGGGATTTGATTAAAGTGACCAGTGGTTTTAAGTAAACATTGAAAAGGATCGGACTGATAGAGGAAGCCTGGGGTACACCGTGAGGGACTGGGGAGAAGGCAGATAGGAAACAGGCCGTATCTCTCCCTCCTTTCCAATCTCTGAGATAAGAGTGAAACCAGAGCAGGGCTGTGCCATCAACCCCAGCCTCTCTCAGCCTCTCAAGCAGGGTCACGTGGTTGACAGTATCGAATGCGGCAGACAGGTCTAATAAGATCAAGGCCACGGCTTGGCCCCTGTCTGCACGCACTCGAAGTTCTTCCATGGCAGTAAGCACTGCTGTTTCGGTGCCATGGGCTGGACGAAATCCGAATTGGAATTCGTCCAGAACGTGATGCTGCTCGAGGTGGGTTGAGAGGCAGGTGCTGACCCAACGTTCTACCACTTTCGCCGGAAAGGGCAGAAGTGATATGGGGCGAAAGTTGGAAAGGCATTCTGGATTCAGAGTTGGTTTCTTCAGTAGCGGGGTGATGAGCGCTTGCTTCCAGGGGTTGGGAACGAGTCCACAACCGAGAGATTGATTGCAGATCCTCCGGAGGGTGTGGAATAGCTCGTTCCCGCATGCTTTCCAGGTTTTCGGGGGCAGAGGGTCAAGGGGGGATCCCGAGGTAATGCCCAGTGCCAGCTTCTCAAATTCTGCTTCAGGGATCTGGGGAAAGGCCAGGAGACTTTCCCTAGGAGGGCATGCAGAACTTGGAGGATCAAGGTTAGCGGAACCAGGTCCGGTGGGGGGTTGGAGTGTTATGTGATGGGGGAGTTGCCAGGTTGTTAATGATGGTCTCGATTTTGTCCGTGAAAAACTGTGCGAGATTGTCACAGAGGGTCTGAGATGGGGGAATAGACTTCTTGGCGCAATCAGGATGTATAAGGTTATCCAGAATCTGGAATATGCTTTTTGGACTGTTAGCTGCGTTAACTATAGTGGAGCAGTAGTAAGTCGATTTGCTCTCTGTAATGGCAGATTTGTAGTCACGGAGCATATTTTTCCAGAGGGTTTTATTATTGTCACAGTATCCGTGTCTCCACTTTCTCTCGGCCTGTTTACAGGCTGATTTAAGAGTTTTCAGGGAGTCATTGTACCAGGGAGCAAGTGCTCTACCTTTGGGTTTGCAGTGTTTTAATGGGGCAACAGAGTCCGTGATGGAGGCTCTGTAGTTGTTTTCAACCGAGCTGGTAGGAGAGAAACTATCCACCACATCAAAGACTTTGGTGGTGGCGCTGAGTTTCTCGGGCTTTCCAGTTTCGGTACGTAAATTCAGGTAGAGAGCTATTGTTGGGCTTTCTAATTGTGGTGCTGGTAATGTAAAGTTTGATGAGTGAGTGATCCGTCCAGCTCATAGGCAGAATGTCGCCTACTTGTGTTAGATCAGGGCTCGAGAAAATAAGGTCGAGTCGATTGCCTGCAGAGTGGGTGGATCCTTAATCAGTTGGTGAAGCCCCACGCTGTCACAGGACAGCAAGAGGTTGTCTAGACCTGTATCTAGGCTGCCGTTTGGCCAGAGATTGAAGTCTCCTAGAATAACTAGTTTGTTGTGGGAGGTTGCCATGTTTGTAAAGATAGTAAGAAGAGCTTGCTGTTGCGGGATGGAAAATGCCCCTGGAGGTCGGTAACAGATGATCACCGTGAAGGTGACTCCTGGGTGGCAGTTTATGGCCAGACCAAGGAGCTCAATCCCAGGCACTGGGTCTATGTCTATGGTGTTTATTTGCCATGAGGCTCGGAAGATAATGCCAACTCCGCCGCCGCGGCCTTTGGGTCTGGGGAGATGCAGGATGTTGAAGTTTAAAGGGCAATGTAGAGAAAAAATCTAAACGAATGTTTAGAAAAACAAGTGCACTAATCCGAGCCCAGGTGGGGCTATTGATATTTAAACATAAATGGGTAACGTACTATAACAAATGTTGTCTGGAAGAATGAAACAATTAATCAGAAATGACACCAATTGAGTAACATTTAAATCATCATAGTGGTTAGTTCTCCATGCTTAAAGCACAAATGAATGTCGAAGCTGAATCCATGTGTCCATGTAGTATTTACTCAATAGCAAGAAAAAATAAACAGAACAATGTTCATTCTCAACGAGAATTCGCAGTTTCAGAAGGCAAATCCCAATGCATTTCGGGCTTAAAACATAGCCCTTCGTCAGGGGAATCTCTAGAAACAAACAATATATACATATCAATTGAGAGTATGTCAAAAATTATACTGCATTCAATTTTACTGTACAAGGAAAACGCAAGGGGATAACATTATAGTCATAACACCAGGAGTAAAGTGCCACCACCGCAGAAACCAGAAAAATATGGTGTAGAAGCCTCGAAAAAATGTGTGTATTGAAGACAAAAAAATGCTCAAAACAGTTCCCTATTAATAGCTACACAGACCCAATACCAGTAAAGAAACAGTGCAACACCAACACCTTAAGAAACCAAATAGATGAGTCAGAGTCGTAAAAGCAAAGCAAAACATACCTGCGAAAATATAATGGGTAAACCACAAACGGTGTGCCAAAAGCACAACGCAACATGTACAATTAACAATCCGGTAGTCCCACTATAAGAAATAAATGAAAATTATGCTAGAAACCTAATCGTAACAGCTCCTTTCAACAACGGTCTAAGTATCCAAGATGCAAGGCTTACCCTGAAAACTCACACGAGTGAGATTGATCGAATGGTTAACCAGCCAGAAGTGTTAAAGCGCAGCCAGCGTGCGAACTTTTTCTGGTTTCTGCGGTGGTGGCACTTTACTCCTGGTGTTATGACTATAATGTTATCCCCTTGCGTTTTCCTTGTACAGTAAAATTGAATGCAGTATAATTTTTGACATACTCTCAATTGATATGTATATATTGTTTGTTTCTAGAGATTCCCCTGACGAAGGGCTATGTTTTAAGCCCGAAATGCATTGGGATTTGCCTTCTGAAACTGCGAATTCTCGTTGAGAATGAACATTGTTCTGTTTATTTTTTCTTGCTATTGAGTAAATACTACATGGACACATGGATTCAGCTTCGACATTCATTTGTGCTTTAAGCATGGAGAACTAACCACTATGATGATTTAAATGTTACTCAATTGGTGTCATTTCTGATGAATTGTTTCATTCTTCCAGACAACATTTGTTATAGTACGTTACCCATTTATGTTTAAATATCAATAGCCCCACCTGGGCTCGGAGTAGTGCACTTGTTTTTCTAAACATTCGTTTAGATTTTTTCTCTACATTGTTGTATGCAGGTGGCTGGCAGTGCCATCTTTCAGGTGCACACCATAATTGTTTGAAGTTCAACTATTCTTGAGTACTTAGCTGTATTACAGTTTGAATTTGAATATTGAGTGCATGCCTAGCTGCTTTTGTCTCCAGTCTCGAAGTTTAAAGGGCAGGCAGATGCTAAATCGATATCACAGTCGGCATGTGTCCAAGTCTCAGTTAGGAAAAGGACATCTAGATGGTGGGATTCTATGAGGAGATTGATTTCAGTGGCATGCTTAGGTAGGGATCTGACGTTCAGCAGACCTCCTACGATTAAGCCCTTGTGGGTGAAGTCAGGTAGGGGAAAAGCTGTCTCTTCAAAGGTGAGCTTACCTTCGTGTGCAGACCCTCGTAGATTAAGCAATGCATTCCGGGTGTAACGTGGGGACTGTGGGCCGAAATGGGCATGGTTGGTGGCGCTAGTCGCGTCCTCGTCGCGGACGAGCGCAGACGAGCTTGCCTTAAGCGCGCCTTCGGCGCGCAATCGTCGTGCCCGCTGCGCTCGTCCGCTGCGCTTCCGGTGTTGACACATAATTTATAGTGGCAACGAATGACGTGGGAGGGGGCGTGGCCAGCAAGAGATGGGCGTGACTGTAGTCTCCCTCGGCGTGCAATGGCGCCCAAGAAACGAGCGATTCCGTTCAGACAGCTAATATTCAGCTGCTCGGCGAGTCAAGGGTGAGTGCCAAAGTAATAATCAATGTGCAAATAAGCAGGTATTTTAAAAACAGGACACAACAGGTTAAAATGCAGCAATAACGAGCTCCCGGCTTTTCGCCTCAGGAGTAACGCATACAATGGATACATGACGTATATTACATATACATTACATACACATATATACACAAGCTGATTCATTATTTTCATGAAACCGGACTTTCATACTGAGGCCCACTGGAGGGCTTTAAAATGTGTGTCCTTTTAAAATGCGGAATTTCACACAAAACCCACTGAAGGGTAACAATGGAGCGTAAAATAAACTACAAGTTCCGGAATGCTTTGCAAGAACATCAATTAAGCAGGCACACCGGAGGCCTAATTAATTTAAGCAGGAAGTTGGAACTGTGGCAGCGCGAAATGCTTGTGTGTTCTGGGGCCTTCGAAAAAGGAGCATGAAGCTCTGAAACGCGTCAGGCTGAAGGATGGAAAAAGATCGGTATGAAATGCCAGTTTCCTGTTGGATTAAATATTTGTGAAAATCATCAGCTTGGGAGTGCGTCCTCATTGCATGGGCAATTTTGGGAACACACATATACACATACACATATAGCAACATAAATTTGAAAGATACAGAATATTTTCAGACACTCACCCTCATCACAGATCTGGGTTGAATCCATTATCGTTCTTTAGCTCGCTTCGCCAGATCTGTGAGTGGGGGTGAGTGTCTGAAAAGCTTCAGTGCTCCGTCCATCATCATCTTTTGGTTGAGAATCATGTGACATCACATGTTATCTCGGACATGCAATCTCTCAGGAGATGGGTAGTGCACTGTGGCCACATTAAGCACTCAAATATTTATAAATAATTGGAGCATTCTGCTTCCCAACCAGATCATTGCAGTTTAAGGGGAATCTGATCAAGAACACATTTTTGGAATATTCATCCTGGAGTCATTCTTCTCCAAACATGGATGCAGTGTTAAACAAATATATTTATTGAGCCTTGAAAAAGTCCTGGACACTGGGGGACGATAAAGGTGTTGGCTGCATTTTAATGCATTTGGCTGAATGTTTAAACACTTACAGATCCTGGTGCTTTGAACAAAAATAAATGCAACTGATCTAGCGATTTTGTCAATAGTCCTAGAGTTTCATATACAGAATTAATCGAGCTATATACTTTAGACCTATTTCTTGCTCGAGCAAAGTGTAAAGTTCACCCCGAAGGCAGGATATCGACTTTTGCAAGAGACAGGACCTCCCGGTAGCAATTTCACCTCAAGTATTGGATGCTGGAGATGTCCTGTAGTTATGGTGTGCTTGGAAGCTGAAGAGTCCAAAGAGGTGAAAGAAGCAGATGCATAACCAAGTGGAAGACCAGCATGATGCCCAGCAGAAAAAACCTCTTCATGGATGCAGTCTCGAATTTGAACCATGGAGTAAGCACATGGATCTTGGAAGCCAAGCTGACTAGTGTTTACTCCAAGGGCCTTTGATGCGCCGGGACACACTTGAGCAGCTGTGTGCTATATGCATGCCTTTATTCATTCTACAGGGTGGAGGGTGGGTTGCATGTGAATCTATTAAAGATACCAATACTGGATAACTGCAGTTACAGGTAACTTATTTGTTATTCAGTATTGGGGTATCTTTCATAGATTCACATGCTTGAATCAGAATAGCAAGCAGTAATGTAAAACAAATAAGCACCCTTAATGGATGGCGGGTAGTGCCAATAATATTTCAAAATGTATTCACAAAAGGAGTGTCTTGTGAAAGCATTGGTGTAAAAGTAAATGCATATAAAGGCACTGGCACGTGAAATAAACATCTCGATTATCAACTTCGACAAAGATACATTTTCAAATGCAGATCAATATTGACAACAGAAAAGAAATCATCTACTTAAAGGGGCTCACCTTACTGAAATAAATGACGTAGTACTGCCTGTCCCACGGCTGCATAGGCACGCTGTGTCGACTCCAAGCAGTAGTGCTACGTATGCGTAGTCTTCAACGTCGCAGCCCTGCAGACTTCTTTCCAGTGAAACCCCAGCGAGCATGGCAGCCGATGTAGAGACTGCTCTTGTGGAGTGCGCTTTCACTGTCTTTGATAAAGGTTTTCCTGCGTATCGTGGCAAAACTGAATTTTGGCTGCTATCCATCTTGCGATGGTAGCTGTAGAAACAGAAGTGCCCTGACGACCTTGCCCATGGGCTACGAACAGTTGATCTGTCTTGCAGATCGACTTAGTCTTTTGCAGGGAGAATTTAAGGCACCTCTTGATGTCTTGAGTGTGTAGTGTTCGTTACGCAGGTGTAGAAGGATCAGGTAAGAAAAGTCCTGAGAATGATAGGTTTAAGTGGAACTGCGAAGGAACCTTGGGATTAATTTGGGAGTCGTCCTGAGGATGACCATTTCATCTGTAAAATGAAGGAAATTATGATTTATGGTGAAAGCTTGTATTTTGCTAACCCGTGTAGTTGATGTTAGGGTGAGCAAGAGAGCTACTTTCCACGTCAGGTACTTGATGTCCTCCCTATGGATGGGCTCAAAGGGTTGTTTCATCAATTGCGATAGAACTACATTTAAGTGCCACTGAGGGGGTGGGGCTTGAACAGGAGGAGAAGTACGATATAGGCCTTTCATGAATTGCTGTTCAACTCTTGTAGAGCAGAGACGTATACGTTTTGGGGAGCGTCTATATTGAGAGATAGCTGAAGAGAGTAACCTTAATTGAAGAGTACACCAGCCCAGATTTAGCCAAAGGCAGTAAGTACGGTAGGATTTGCTCTGGAGCAGAGAGATACGGATGTACTTTGCTTTGCAGACACCAAAGGTAGAACCTCTTCCATTTCTGTCTTGTTGGTGCTATCCGCACGAAATCTGGCCATAATGTCTTTACACTCTTGCGCAATAGTCAAATCCTTAAATTGAAAGAATTCAGGAGCCACACATGCAAACAAAGAGATGCTGGCTCCGGATGACACATCTGACCTTGGTTCCTGGTCAACAGAGTTGGTGTCGGTAGCAGACGGACAGGCTGGACTTCTGAGAGGAGGAGAAGCTCAGTGAACCAGTGCTGCCTGGGCCATCTGGCGGCAGTGTTTCATTTCATAAGGATCTGAGTATCAGTGGAATGGGAGAAGAGGTGTAAGTATGTATTCCTGACCAATGCATCAAAAGGGCATTCCCCTGCGAGTTTGGGAGTGGGAATCTGCTTGCGAAGAACCGGCATTTGGAGGTGGTGTGGGTCACAAACTGGTCCAGCGCTGGTTTCCCCCAATGTGAAAAAATCCTGTCCAGTTGGTCATGTTCGAGCTCCCACTCGTGGCAGTTGTCTTTGGTCCTGCGGAGGGTGTCTACTAGAGTATTCCGAAGCCCTGGAACATGTTACGCTTTTAGGGATATTCCGTGAAATGTGAGCCAGCTCCAGAGCTGCTGGGCGTCCTGAGAGAGAGTAAGAGATTTGGTTCCTCCCTGCTTGTTGACATAAAACATGCTAGTGGTCTTGTCCGTACAGACCAACACTGATGAACCTTTTATCCAAGGGAGGAAAGCCTGCAGGGAGAGAAAAATGGCCTTCAACTCTAGCCTGTTGATATGCATCTGATGCTGGGCCGTGGACTATTTTCCCTGAATCTGAATGTCTTGAAGATGACCTCCACAGAAACATCAGTGGTGGAAGAATTTTTTGATCTCCTCTGAGCCGCTTGAAAAGTCAGAGTCTGGTTTGGAATGACCCGTAAGGCATGCAGGGGAATCCTCAGACGCCCTGTATTTTTTGTCTAATCTTGGCGGTGCCAGCACTACAGTGGCCGGTGATTTCATTACTTTAAGGCCTTCCTGCCAGATATGGTCTATAATGGGTATAGATATTACAGACTTCGTTGATTGTTCCTTAAAGTCATAAAGAAAACAATATGATTGCTTGACTATTGTGGGCAGATGAAATCTGGAAATAGCCCTATCCATCAGATTATGAAAACCTCCAATGTCTTCTGGAGGCGAGTCACAACGACGACAAGGAGGAGGGGATGGTGTAGGTATGATATAGTTATCCCATTCAGCAGTGGGTGGAGGGGGATAGTAAATTTCTCCGTCTTCAGGCTCTTCTTCCGAAAAGGATGGCTCTTCTCTAGGAGGAACAGGGATGATGGGACGTGGCAACATCCTAAGAGTAGCAGGAGGACGCTGTATTGGCGTAAGCGACGCCACAGGTGGTGCTGGTGGAGGCAGCGGGACAGTAATGTGTTCCTCTTGGGGTGGGAACCTTTTTCTGTAGTCTGTGAGCATGGCCAGTAAATCTTGTATTAAAGAAGAAGGTAATTAAGCAGATTCTTTCCTTGGTGGATCAACATAATATCTAAAATGCTGATATTGTGTAGGAGGAGCTGGATAGTGTTGGTAGTACTGCACCTGTTCATCATAGTCCTCATCCTCTTCCTGAAACGTGACACGGAGTTCAGAAGGATTATGAGCAGCCCCGAAGAGACCATCATCATCCATTTCTTCTGTGTCTAGAAGGTGGCTTGGGAGTAAAGGAGAAATCTTGCCTGTTGACTGGAAATAAGGCCGCAGCAATGTTTTGGACAATCTGGATGGTGTGAACTGCATTTGCATTGATTTAGTCAACCGGGAGCGGCGGCGACGGATCCATCGACGACCCTGATTTTCTTGTCAACGGCAAAATAGTCGAAGCCGTCAACGGTAAGCTCGTCGACGGTGGAACCTTCGTTGGCAGTGGAGCCATCGTCAACGGCGATGGTGTTGTCATCGCTGCAGGCATCGACAATGAGAGAGAGTAGTCGGCGTTGTTGAAGAAGCAGGCGTCGACGGTGAAACTGAAGCAGAGAGGGATCTGTGGCTGGATTTATGCCTGGAAGGCCCTGAAGATTTCAGTTTAGCTTTAGAAGTCCCAGAATGATGTGGCAAGACTAGCTCTGAGGAGACTTTAGGTTCTTTCTCCTTTTTTCGAGCTTCTTTGGTCGGATGAGAGGTTTTAAGGTGTTTATTGACCTCCTGAGACTGACCCTCAGGTGAACTGGGCCTCTTATAGGATTAAGAGGAAGTGTCACTCTCCTCCTCAGAAGCTCCCTCAGTCTTCTTCAGCCACAACAAAAGTCTGCCCTCTCTATCTCTAAGAGTCTTAGATGAAAAGGTGTGGTAGATTTTACATGGTCTTGCCTCATGATGAGGATAAAGGCAATAGGTGCAATCCTTGTGGGCTTAAATCTATATGAACCCTCTTCTTTCCGCAGGATTTACAAGGGTGAAATAGTCCTTTCCTGTCAGACATTGTCCAGTAAGAATAAAAAAATAAAAAAAGGACGTATCTGAGAGAAATTTTGAAGAACTGAGCAGAGCTCAGGGAGACTCCCTTCACACATGACGTGCGGTGAAAATCTGAGTGATTCAGCCTCTCTTGTGAAGGTTCTAGAGGGTGCTGGTTACTAATTGGTTGTATTTGTTTTTTTGTGGTTTTTTTTTAGAAAAGGCGGTAGATAGGCTATTAAATGCATGGTTGCCTCCATGAGCCTATTTAAGTTTTTCAATTACTGCTTTATTTATATTACCGTGGGACTTCCACTTCGACGACCGGGAATGATTCAAGCATGTGAATCTATGAAAGATACCACAATACTGGATAACCCTAGTTCCTCACCTTGCCCCAGCACTGCTAAGAAACTATGGCATAAAGAAGAGAGTCATTCTGCCCATCGGTCCCAACTGGCTGCCTGAACTATAGCAAACTCCAATTTCATTTAAGACAGTCAAGAACACTCAGATCATCCCCAAATAAGGTTAAGTGGTAGCAGGTCCCCATGTTCTAAAAATATAAATAGCAAATGGTAGAAAAATATTTGGGGTGATCTTGAAACGCACATTTTCTTTTTAGCATGTATTAATTTAAATTGGTCTATTCTTTCTACATGTACATAAAAGCCTATTATTCAGAGCAGTGAAAGCTTTAACCGGACAATTAATGTATTGTGCATCATTTACTGCGTTGTGTTTTATCCGAGTTTCTATAACCTACTACAACCTGTAATAACAGTCACCAATTACATGCCTTTGCAACAATGCAAAGTCAAGTGACCAAAAGGACGATATTGGTAATTCTCACAGAAATGCATTGGTTCTGGTGACGCAATACCCTCCGCCAGTACAGCCCCATACCGACTGATTGCCCCAGAACTTCAAGAACAAGCGTCACACAAGTGACAGAGGAGTAGGTGGCTCCAAATTGTATTTAAATATAAATACAGAAATGTGAAAAGGAAAAAATAAACGGTTGTAAAGTAATCTTTAAGTTTACTTTCCGGCACTCTGAACACTCTCAATGGTAGCCTGCTTTCTTTTTAAGTTCAAACCAAGTCATTCAGAATGTCAAACTCTTTTACTATGATTTTAAAGAAAAACACCACAACATTCTTCCCTTCTCACCACCCCCCCACCCCTCTCCCTTGCCCCCTTCCTTCACGGTTACCAATTAATCTTTTTATCTCTACTCCCCTAGTTTTCCTACTCTCAATCTACCAAATGTGGTCAAAGAAGCAGAAAATACAAGAAAACAGACCGGTCTTGAGATACATACATGTATGTGCAGAACAACATAAAGGAGTGTTCTACCCACCTTCTGAATGCAGAGATAAATGTAATAGAGAACATCGGGGTCATAAGGTTCTCCATCTCCATTCCGACACTCTCTCGACATCAAGCAGAGCCCATAATTCAACTCCGCCACCGCAGAGGAAATTAGATCTTCCTGAAACCTCAACAGCTGCCGTCCTAAAAAGCAAAACATTGCAATTCATTCCAGTACCATAAGCAAGGAGTAGCACAATATCTGCAATAAGCACAATTAAAAACTACTTACGCAGAAAGCACCTCACAATATGATAGGAATAGGCTACTTACCAGTATGCATCTGTTCTTGGCATGCAGAGCTGCAGATCTACACACTGTGCATAGATCGCATCTGGTGTTGGGCCCGGATGTTGCAGTTGTTTTTCTCTTGGAAAGTCTTTGGAAGTCACGAAGTATGGGACTCCTCCTTTGGATCATATTGCGCATGGGCTTCGCCTCCATCCTCAGATTGTTTTTCGCCAGCGGGGAAATGATGGAGCTTTGTAAGAAACAGGAAAGATGCCCATATGTGCTGTATCTAAATAAGATAAAACTGGAACAGATAAAGGTAGCCGGGGAGGCGGGTGGGCGTGTGTAGATCTGCAGCTCTACATGCCAAGAACAGATGCATACTGGTAAGTAGCATATTCCGTTCGAGGCATATGAGCTGCAGATTACACACTGTGCACAGATTGTGTAGCAGTACCCCCTCCTAGCGGCGACCACCAGTATCTGTTGCAGTTTTTTGAAACAGTGTTTTGAGGACAGCCTGGCCCACACTAGCTTGTTGCTTAGTTTGCACGTCTACACAATAGGTTTAGTGAAAGTGCGCGGTGTAGACCATGTAGCTGCTTTGCAGATATCATCTAAGGGTGTAGAGTGGGCTTTAGGGGGAACAGATAGCGTTCGTTTTGCTTTGTGGTAGCAAATCTGTATGCATTTAACAATCCACCTAGCTATCCCAGATTTGGAGATAGGGTTGCCTTTGTGTGGTGGTGAGAAAGACACGAATAGTTGTTTGGTCTTGCGAAAAAAGTTGTGTTCGCTCAATATAGTAGAGTAAAGCTCTTCTGACGTCTAGGGTGTGCAGAGCTCTTTCTGCAATGGTTTTTGGCTGCGAGAAGAATACGGGCAGTTCCACAGATTGGTTGAGGTGAAAGGGAGAAATGACTTTAGGAAGGAATTTTGGATTAGTGTGGAGAACAACCTTATTATGATGCATTTGCAGAAAAGGTTCTTGAATGGTGAGTGCTTGTATCTCACTGACCCTTCTGAGGGAAGTAATGGCTACAAGGAAAGCTGTTTTCCATGTTAACAATTGAAGCTCACATTTATGTAGAGGTTCAAATGGAGGCCCCATTAGTCTTGTGAGAACGATGTCTAGGTTCCACACCGGTGAGGGTGGCACTCTAAGGGGAATCATTCTCTTAAGGCCTTCCATGAAGGCTTTTATGGCAGTTACTCTGAAGAGTGATAGATGCTGTCTATTTTGTAGATACGCTGGTGTAGTCTAATAGACGTGTAGGCTAGGTTGCATCTTTGTAGGTGTAGTAAGTAGCCTATGATGTGTTGGATAGACACATCTAACATAACATAACATAACATAACACGTGCATTTGTAAAGCGCACGTTCACCACTACGGGTATCTTGGCGCTGAATAACAGATGTTTATTGTTACCCAACTCAATGGTACTCATTTTATCGACCTCAGATGGATGAAAGGCTGAGTGGACCCGCCGGGATTTGAACCTGTGACCATGAGGTCGAACACAGGCCCCTGCAGCAGACGCATTAGTCCACTGAGCCACCAGACCCGGCTAAGGGATTGACATTATTGTTGTGACAATAAATCACGAAACGTTTCCACTTGGCTGCGTAGCAAGCTCTAGTGGTAGGTCGACTAGCTTCTTTAATGACGTTCATACAGTCAGGGGGAAGATTAAGCTAACCAAATTCTAGGATTTCAGGAGCCAGATCGCAAGGTTGAGCTGAGCTGGGTCCGGGTGTCTGATCTCTCCATGGTTCTGGGTTAAGAGGAGTGGGGAGAGGTGTAATTTTTGATGCGGAACTACGGAGAGTTCCAGCAATGTGGTGTACCACGGTTGTCTGGCCCAAGTTGGAGCAACTAGGATGAGAGTTAGGGAATGTTGCTGTAGTTTGCGCACCACTAAGGGAATGAGTGGGAGAGGCGGAAAAGCGTACGCAAATCTACCTGCCCAGTTCATCCATATCGCATTGCCTTTGGACAATGGGTGTGGATATCTGGCGGCGAAGCTTGGGCATTTGGCATTATTGTGGGTGGCGAAGAGGTCTATTTGTGGTTGCCCCCACGTTTGAAAGAATGGTTGAAGAACTTGTGGATGAAGTTCCCACTCGTGGATTTGCTGAGTTTGACGGCTCAACAGATCTGCAATGGTATTTTGGACTCCTGGGACATGTGCTAGGAGAAAAATGTTTTGAGGTATGGCCCACCTCCATATGGTCTGTGCTAGCTGAGAGAGCTGCAGAGTGTGTGCCGCCCTGTTTTTGGATGAAGTACATTGCTGTCATGTTGTCTGCGCGGACTAAGACAGCCTTGCCTAAGACGTGTGTTTGAAAGGCTTTCAGGGCTAGAAATATGGACAGTAACTCCAGATGGTTGATGTGGAGTAACTTTTGTTGAGGTGTCCACCTGCCCTGCATGGTGTGATGTAGTAGATGAGCTCCACAGCCGGAGAGCGATGCGTCCGCTGTTAGAACTATTTGAGGAACCGGCTCTAGGAACGGTCGCCCTTTGGAAAGGTTTTTGGCGGTCCACCACTGCAGAGAGCGATGGGCACGACCGTCTACCAACACCAGATCTGTTAGCTGACCTTGAGCCTGGTTCCATTATCGTGCTGGGCACTCTTGGAGAGGACGCATCTGGAGTCTTGCATGAGGTACTATGAATATGCAAGAGGCCATCATCCCTATAAGTTGCATGAACACTCGGGCTGGAAGAGAGTGTTAGATTGAAATTTGGCGCGAAGAGCTTGTATGCTTGCTATTCTGGCAGGGCCGGGGTAGGTTAACGCTTTTGAGGTGTCTATGGTGGCACCGAGGTATTGTTGTATGTGGGAGGAATGCAGATATGGGACTTGGCGTAGTTTACTTTGAAGCCCATGTCGTGAAGTAGTTGGATAGTGGCGCGAGTGTGTTGTACACACTGATTGTATGAGCTGGCTTTTATAATCCAGTCGTCTAGATATGGGAAGACGTGGATGTGTTGTATTCTCAGGTGTGCTGCCACTACTGCTAGGCACTTGGTAAACACTTGTGGCGCTGTGGTGATTCCGAAGGGGAGTACTTTGAATTGGTAGTGGTGACCGTCCACTTTGAATCTGAGAAACTTCCTGTGAGCGGTGTGAACGGAAATGTGGAAATAGGCGTCCTTGAGGTCTATGGTGGTTAGGAAGTCGTTTTGGAAGAGCAGAGGAAGCACCTGCTGGGGTGTGACCATGTGAAAGTGGTCTGAGTGTATGTATTGGTTTAGGGGTCTGAGGTCCATAATGGGCCTGAGAGAGACGTCTTTCTTTGGAATGAGAAAATATAGGGAGCAAACTCCCTTGTTTTGTTGGTGGGCAGGAACTGGTTCTATTGCATTTTTTTGTAGGAGGGAGATTACCTCCTGCTTTAGAAGTGACAAATGTTCCTGTGACATTGGGCGCTGTTTGGGTGGAATGGTAGGGGGGGTAGATGTTAGCTCTAGACAGTAGCCGGACTGGATTATTTGTTGCACCCACACCCATCTGTCGGAGGTGATGGTAGCCCAGACAGGAAGGAAATTGTGGAGTCTGCCCCTGACTGGAGTGGAATAATCTGGGGGAAGTGGAGGGAAGTCACTGGGTGGGGGTGAAGGCAGAGCGGGAGGTGTTAGTTTTGCCTCTGCCTTTGTTGTTGTTACCTCTGTAACTGCCTCTTTGATAACCCCTAGTGAAGGTGGATTGGGTAGGAGTTTTGTAGGAAGTGGAGGCGCTGTCGGAGGAGTAGCCTCTGGTGTTGCTTCTAAAGGAGGAACGGCGAAAGGAGCGTCTGGGAGCTTGCGACTGCAAGGCTCCCATAGATTTTGCCAGGTCTGTGTCCTTCATTTTTTCGAGGGCTATATCGACATTAGGACCAAACAGATGTTTCTCATCAAAGGGGTAGTTAAGGATGGAACTTTGAACCTCAGGTTTGAAACCTGAGATGCGTAGCCAGGCATGCCTACGCAGAAGGGTGCTGGTATTTATTGCCCTGGAGGCGGTGTCAGCTGCATCGAGGGCACAACGGATGAAGTGTTTGTGATGGTTTTACCCTCTTGAATCAATTTGTTGGCCTTATGTTTATATTTGTCAGGGAGGTGTTGCATGATTGACTCCAGCTCATCATAATGTGCCCTGTCATATCTGGCTAGGAGCACTTGGGTGTTAGAGATACGCCAGATGTTGGCCGCCTGGGACACCGTCCGTTTGCCAGAGGCGTCTAGGAGTTTAGACTCCTTATCTGGCGGTGGAGCCTCATCTGATGCCTGGGAATTGGCACGTTTCCTCGCATTGCAGACTATCAGGGAGTCGAGTGGTGCGGGGCTTTTAATATAGGGTGGGTCTTTTGGGGCGGCTTTATATTTTTTCTCAATGCGTGGGTTAATGAACCTGACCATAACTGGGTCTTTAAAAACCTCTGGTGCGTGCTTAATAAACCCCTTAAGCATCGGCAGAATTGAGGTGGACCTCTGTGCAGTGTCAAATGTATCAGAGGAAGTCCTCCTCTACGGGGTCTGTGTGGAGATCAACCCCGTGGTAGCGGGCAGCCCTATGGAGAAGCTGGTTAAAGCCCATGGTGTCCTCTGGGGGGGGGGGGGGATGTGGGGGGGCCTAGAAGGGTAAAGATCGTCCTGTGGGACTTCTGAGATGTTGTAGTCGTCCCATGGGTCTGGGGAGCCTGTAGGAGTAGGGTCCCCTGTTGGTTGGTTGTCCGCCCCGTCGTCGTAGATAATATCATCATCATCCTCATCTGGAGATGGTGTGTGAGAATGATGGGGTGGGGGTGGAGGAGGTGAAGGAATCCTCAAAAGGGGAGGTGGCAAAGTCTCTCCTTTTTGGTGGTGGAGCTGGTGCAGGCTTGTCCAGTGATCTTTTTTTGTGCTTACCGCCAAAGGCCGTGTCTTTGGATCCTTTACGAGGGTTTTTTTGGTAAGGATCGGGTCGAAACAGTTAGTCTGTAAGGGGCAGATCCTTCGGTGCCGATGGTGTCGGAGCCGTGGGTTTTTTAGGAGTCGATTCGGCACTGGTTCTTGGTTTTGAACCGTGGGGTTTAGCAGTGTCTTTTGACTTCCTCGGTTCCGAGGTGGCTTTCGGCTTCGAGGTTTGGGCGTTAAGGCTTTTCGACTTCTTGCTCGCTCAGAGGAGCCGGTGCCAGTCTTCGGCGCCGAGAGCTTCGGTGTCAAGCTCGGCGCGGACGAGGAAAGGGGCGTTTTCTTTTTCAGTGCCGAAAAAATCACATCGGCACCGAAAAAGAAAACGAGGGTAGGCTGGCTTGAGTCCGAGCTGCCTGAAGGCGTGATGGGCTTCTTAACCGGGTCCGGAAGCGAGGTATGGGAAGCAGTCTTTTGGTGCATACCTAGGCCCGAAGCCTTTTTCAATGGCATGGAGGGGGGTTTAGGGTCGGGGTAGACGTCTGTACTCACGCCCCTCTGTGCCGGAGTGATGTCCTCGACGTCGGAGTCGTCCGCTTCGGAGGCGCTGACGAGGCCTTCTTCGGTGTGCTGTTCCGGAACATCGACGCCTTCTTCAAAGATGTCGTCGGGGATCGGATCGAAGTCGACGAGTGAGCCATTGTTCTCCTTGCTAGTCGGTCCCGGATCGTCTTCTTCGATCGGAAGGAGGCGCAAGCTGGACAGTCCCTTGCCTCGTGTTCTGGGGAGAGGCAGAGGTTGCACACCTCATGGAGATCGGTGTGGGGAAACTTCGACCCACATCGAGGATCTTCTTAAATAGCGTCCTTTCCATCAGCCAGGACCGGAGCCCAGGTAGACCCGAAGGCCTTAGTCGACGACCGGAATCGAAGACTTAGATTGTTGAGTCACGTTGAGTGTTGGAGAACGCGATCGAGACAATACCGTCGAAGGGGGAGGGGGGGGGGGGGGTGGGGGGGACGGGGGGACGGAGGGGGGGGGAGGATTGCGCGGCGATCAGGAAAACTGGAACGGTTCCGAACTGGAGCGCGAAGAACACATCTGAGCCCGATGGCGGAAAAAAACAATCTGAGGATGGAGCCGAAGCCCATGCGCAATATGATCCAAAGGAGGAGTCACATACCTTGTGACTTCCAAAGACTTTCCAAGAGAAAAACAACTGCATCATCCGGGTCCAACACCAGATGGCGATCTATGCACAGTTTGTAATCTGCAGCTCATATGGCTCGAACATATATTTTCATGCCGTTTAATCATATCTAATTCATGATGACGAAATGTGTATGTAAACTGCAAGATGAATTATTGGTTCTGATTATTTAAGTGCTCTTTTTCTGGCTGCATACAGGCTACTTTGTCTTAGTTCCACAATTACCCCTTCAGACATTTAGAGCCATCAGCACATTCATCACATCACACTTGTTGAATCTCGTGGTAGCAGACCCCCAGTTGGTGTAAGTGACTCTCAATCACATGCTTCTTGAAATCAAAGAAATGCAAAGGAGAATCATCCAGATTTTCCCTCTTTCTCCACAGTGACTTTAGTTCAGACCCTATAATGTGGGTAGGTCATACATAGCAAAGGATGGAAGGGAACACTCTCCCTAACACCTGTCCCATCCATACCCATAAAGTGATTAAAGACATTTTCTAGTTGGTTATTCAGGCCATGTGGCGGAGAGAAAAATGAATAGCCAGTTTCTCGCCATAAATTCTCAGAAATCTAACATCTAGCAGGTGATTCAGTTGCCTGTTTACTGTGTACATCTCTTAGCCTAGCGAAGTTTCTGTCAATCACATCAGTCATCACAAAGTCACCTGCACTAATTATAAGTTTCCAACCATGACATCACCACTTAAATCAGTTTTAGGTAAAAGACCATCTCCACCCCATTAGGGGCACAGACATACATTGCTTCCAAAGTGTGCTGCATACTATTAAGTATCTTCCTTTTATGTCCCGAAACACAGCTTCTCCATTAAGTAGCACTCACTGTGTATCCAGATGAGTTTGCGCCTAGAATAGGAGGTGCTCTGAGAAGCATACATACATCATCTTCACTTCATCAACAAGCGGGTGTGAATTTCAGTTTCAAGGTGGTTCTCCTGCAAGAATGCTCTTGACAATGCCCATCTCCTAAGGAAGGGCAACACTCTTTGCTTCTTATAGAAACTGTTAAGACCCCCCACACTCCATGAGAACACATTTTTATTCCCACAACAACCGATCGATAAAACGTAGCCGCAGAACAGTGGCGGGGCCTTTTCTTCACAGCCCAGGGGCATTCAATCACATAGGTCAGCCCTGCATAAACATCTGGGCCACACTCAGCAGAGTCCATAAAGATCCAAAGGGGGCAGCTTTTCCTCCTAGGCCCAGCTGTCCCTCCATCTTCTAGTATGTCACCTCCACGCCGCTAACTGCTCGGGCTTCAACACTAGTCATCCACAGTCTTCAGAGTTGGTGCTACATTCCTTTACCAGCATCACACCCTTGTCCCCCAGCATCTGTGCTCCTTTATGAAAGACAATATCCTCCATCCGAGGATGCATCCGACCACTAGGTTTCCCGTAAGAATCATTTTTTGAAGGAGTTCACCAAGCTGCAGTTCCTCATTCTCCCTGTTTCTCCCATCTGTACAGCCAGTTGCAGGCGTATCTGGTCTACAAGAACAACTTGGGGACAGGAATACATCCGGGAGGTCCCAACAGGGGCCACGGTTCAAACGGGCCCTGGAAGCACAGTTAGTTCTCGGGAAGCCAGGCTGGAGTGCTCGGGTGCAGAGTTGTTAGGTCAGGTGGGCGTGTGCATCACGGACACTCATGGTTGTCGGTCTCGCCAGTAGAGGTGACAAAAACAGGACAGCTGGGCCACTCTAAGTGGGTCTCTACGGGGCTGGCATACCTCATTGGCTGCCCGGGTCTTGGAGTCCAGATTGGACTCACACAGGCCTTGGTTGCTGCAAGAGGTTCGGTGACCCTGGTACTGATGCTGTATGGCTCTGGTTGGTCGTGGCGTCTTCTCACTTGGTGGGGAGACTGATCTGACCTCCTGGAGCACAGTGACATCTTCCTGGGCAGCTGCTGCGTCGGTGAGACCGGGAAGCAGCAGAATGGAGAATTGGGCTTTGCTGTTTGGTGCCTGCAAGCTGCGGGGGAGTAGCTCCTCTACTCCAAGGGAGATTGCTGGCAATGCACTGAGGTTCTTGGCAGATGAACAGCAGTGTCTGTGTGTCATGATAGTCAAGGCAGGGTTTGGCACCAAAAACTTCACAGCTGGTCCTCAGTTTGCGCTCCTTCGCTCTTCTTTGCCCCCTTCTTCCTGTGTCTGTCGAGTCTAAGTTCCTGGTGTCAGGGGTGCCATCTAAATACTCAATTTAGGGACATTGAGGGCAGTGTTGGGTAGTAGCCAACGGGCTACTTACCATTGGGGTGCATACACCCCCTATATGACCACTTTGTGTGGGGAGTGGGCATAAACTGACCAAGGGTATATATTTTCACCAAAAATAAAGGTGGTGGGATTCTACTTTTCAAGTTCACTAGAGGTAACTCACTTTAGGGGTGTACCTGGCCTGATAGTTAACACGCCTCCTGACTAGCTTCCCACCTGCAGGGGTTGAAAAACCTGTCTGTGGTGGCAGGCTGGTCTACACCAGTCAGCCAGTACACTAGAGGTTGCTGGATTTTCAGAGGACACCTCTAAAGTGTCCTCTGGGTGCATGTCTCAATAAATCCACTACTGGAATTAGTAAGGATTTATTATGACTAGGTGTGTTATATCAAACACTTGGTGTTTCAGTGAAGCCTCCATGTAGCTGGGGAAACTCGTAATGACCAGTGCCCAGTAAATGTACTTAAGATTGCTTCCCTGTTCACTTGTACTATCTAGCAATTAAACTAGACAGCACAGGGGCATATCTGCTCATGCAGATATGACGACATGTAATATAATGCACCATGCCTTAGGGCTGCTGTAGGGCTGACTTATTTTTTATTTTATTTTTATTTTACAGAGCCTTATATAGCGCGAACTTGACCCGAATTGGGAATCAGAGCACTTTACATAGCACCAGTTGCTTTACACACATTCATTTTTATTAGGCACGGGGAGATTAAGTGATTTGCCCAGAATCACAGGATGTTCAGCGTCATTTCAGAGACTCGAACCCAGTTCCCCGGATTCTAGGTCGACCGCCCCAGCTGTTAGGCCAACTCCTCTCCCCTACTTATATTGAATGCAGTGTCTGTGGATATGGCACACAGGAGGTGGGCCATGTCATGTCCTTACTTTTTTATGCATCATGGCACGCAGCCTGCAATGGCAGTTCGCATGTTGGTGCTGAGGGGGTCTCTTTGGGTGGCATTTTACATGCTGCAACCCTGAAGGACCCTCTTTAGGACCCCATGCCCTAAGTACCTGGGGTACCATTTACTAGGGAATTACAGTGAGTGCTAAAGGTATTGCAGATTGGGGAACAAGTGAACAGTTAAAGTGTCCCTTTTGGCTAGGGGCATCAGTAACATGTCTGAACCAGACAGTGGAGATTAACAATCTAACAATGGAACTGATGACCCTGCACATTACCAAGTCATAGGAGGAGTTATACCTTGTGACCTGAGAGACTTCTTTGAAGAAAAACAAGTTGTACACATCCGAGCCAAACAGTAGATGACAGGGGTATGCAGAGTAGGTGTATCTGCAGCGACACATGCCACAAACGTAGTTTTAGAATCAGCATTTTTGGCAAAGGTGTCCATGTGGTTCTAAGTCCTCTCATTTTCTATTCATATGGCATCCCTTTTTGTCTGCCTAACAGGTCTACATTAATGGTTTTGCTTTCCTGATACATCATAAAGATTATGTTTTTTGCTGTTGCTTACGTCCAGATTTCTTGTGGCAGCTGAGACTTGAAATGATATAGTTCCTCTCTGGTCTATAGCAAGGCACTTCAGAAGCTCAACACTCTGCATACTTGTCCTAAAAGTGGTTACATTAAGGTGAAACTAGGTGTAAATCTTTCACAGACAGAGATATCTACAATAAAAGTAAGATAATCTATGCTACCCAAGATAACCTAGGGTTCTTTGATCAGACCATGATGAACTTAAAAGCAAGTACTACTGTAGCCCCCCCCCCGCCCAAAACAGAAATCCTACAGACAAATACAGGGCCTGCCTTATCACCTATTCTATTTGATGCCTATGTGAAACCATTGGCAGTCATCCTTGGCTCCCACAAGACTGAGTACCAAATATATGTTGATGACACTGACCTCCAATTCAAACTCGAATACAATTCTGGCAACCTCTTTAAGCTATTTAACTGTTGCTCGGTCAGTCGATGCAGAATAACTTGGTATGTGTTAATAGAAAAAGGGCTGGAATTCAGCTCTTTAGCTTGGTCAGCCCTTTCTCTCTAACCTTTCCCTGAGGACTTCGCCCCCCCCCCCCAAACCCAGTGACCCAAACTTGCAACCTCGCTCTTAAGTTTCACAGCAATCGCACACTTTTTCCACACATAAATAAAGGTCAACAAAACAGCATATCCCCACCATCACCGACTAAAATCTTGGGTCGTAGAGAAAATCATGAACAAACACCTCATCGAATACCTCAACAGTCATCAACTACTACGGGTTTCAGACCCAACCACAGCACGGAAACTGCTCACACTGCTGCCACCGGATGGCATCCGCTTAACTCTGGACAGAGGAGGCACGGTGGCCCTCATCCTCCTGGACCTATCCGCAGCATTTGACAGTCTCCCACCCCATCCTCATCCAACGCCTAAACAATATCGGAATCCAAGGACAATCATGCCAATTAATCTGCTCCTTCTAACGGGAAGCACCCACTCAGTCAGCCTGACACCGTATGCATCGGTCACCCACTTACAAAGTTCTGCAAGAATACATGGCCTCCCAAACAAAGATGGTGTCTGGCTGCTGCTTCGGCCTTGTGAGAGCCCTAAGAAAGACTCTGAATAGGCTCCCAATGGAGTCACATAGAATTGTGATCCAAGGATTGATTCTTTCTTGCCTTGACTATAGCAACTCTTTACTTGGGTATCCCAGTCTCTGTCGTCAAAAAATGTCAAATTATTCAGAACGCTGCCGCACGAATACTTCTAGGTATCGCAAAACCTCAGTCAGCACAAACAGCACTTAAAACTCTCCACTGGCTGCCCATAGGTTGTAGAGTACAATTTAAGGCACTATGCATGACACATCGGGCAAAACACAAAGGGGGCTCACATGTCCTCCATCAGCTGGACACCTCATCGGACAATGAGAGCATTTAGGTCTAATAATCTTGACTTACAGGTGGTCTCCAGAATCATAAAATCCAGTAGTGGGGGCTGCTCCTTTACACACCTTGCACCCAAACTCTAATTCCTTACTGATTAGGCGGAGGGCACATTTTTGAGGTTCAGAAAGAATCTAAAAACCTAGCTTTTCACCTAATCACCCTTCTCTCGCTCCTTCTAGAATTGCTAGTGCTGGGAAGCTCGGTATCGGGTAGCCATGTGCTTTACAAATCAGGTGAATTGAACCCTCCCCGAGCCGGACCTTCTTTAACGCATACATGCTGCCTCTAGCCAGCATCATCTGCTTTCAAGATAAACATCCTCTCTTATGCAGGCGATACCCAACTCATTCTCTCCCTCACAGACAAAACGCTCCGTACCCGGATGAAGTTAAATGCCTGCATGACTGAAATCGCACACTCCATGAAGACCAACTGTCTAAAGCTGAACACTGACAATACTGAAATCGAGATCACCATGGGATTTCACGTGGTGGCTAACAGAGCTAGGACCAACACCACCCCCTCCACCCATGCCAAGAAACTCAGGATCATCATCAACAGCAAACTTGACATGGCAGCCAAAGTCAATGCTGGCACCACCTCATGTTCCCAACCCTGAAGCTGGAGAGGGACATTTTCAACTGGCTCTCAATCAGTACGTGGAAAATGGTTACGCATGTCCTGGTCACAAACGTTGAACAGAACCCAACATTTAGTAAATCCAGAAGGAGGCAACAAGATTTCACAAAGGTTCGAACTAGCTCTCTTCTTTTGCCTAATTACACACGCTGGGATGAATCAATGGTAAAATAAGTGGTGGTCACACTCACCGAATTACAAGCATCATAGCAGGCAACCAGCAGTGCAATGTTAGACTCTCTGCTGCAAATGGTTGCAAACTGCCTGTGCATTTTGTAAGCACTCAGACTGCTGCAGAACTATGCAGACATTGCCTAATCCAGAAGGCATAGCCTCAGTCATGCTTTAACACCCTCTTACATCTTTATAGGCTACTGCATTACTTCTCTCTTAGGTCGGAATTAAAGGGTCATAAAGCCACATTTGAGCAATATATTGCTCTCTGTAATTATAATGCATCCATATCCATGCTGTTTGTGTATTGTGAAGAGTGTGCTTTCTGTCTTTAGAGCACAAATTGGTAAAACCATTAGTGTAACAGTGGTGGCAGAGCCTACACAAATCTGGACTGGCCAGGTTTGCTCTGCTTTTCATACAGAATTGAATTCACATTTTCTAGCATAACCTCAGATCCAGTTCACTTCCCCAGTAGTGCTCCAGGTAAGTACTTAGGTACCTGGCTTTATCCTATAAAAATCAGTACAAAACGAACAGATTAAACAGGAGCAAAAATGGCCACAGCGCATGCAATGTGAAGTAAACTATATGCAGAAATGTGTCCACCTGCTCTCTTGTCAATATGTTCGGCTCCATACCATACAACGCACAAAGCCACAAAGAGTTCTACCATATTTCTGCCTCATCTGAAAGAATGTACAGGTTTTCATCTAGGTGTTGCCATAGAAAAACATCTGTGATCAAGTGAAAATGGATTTGTTACTCGTCTTGGGATATTTACCATTGAGAACGGAAACTACCATGTCTAATTCATAACAGAATGATTTTCCCACAACCTTCAAAATTAAGGAGCAAAATGCTCCTAGTTCAAAATACTACATGCAGCCACGCTGAGAAGGTTGGGCGAAAGGTGCTAGGAGGAAAGGTTAGTGAAGGACCGCTCAGGAGCAAACACTAGCTCCAGTTAAACACCAGTAAGCAAATGTTTCAACTCTTCAAAGCATTCAACTCTGTACACAAGGAACATGAAAAGACTGGTTGTTCAGACACTCACTACCAATAGGAGCTAATCGGTTGTGGGTATTCTTTTCCAGCTCTGCGTTCTTCATCTGTGCCCAGTTTTTCCACACTTCAAGTCCTTCTTCTGGCTTCAAGGAATTAGGGAGCATAAGTTCAGGTGACGGTTCAGGTTGAGGGTCCACTTCAGAAACTTGGACAGCTTGGCCCTGCGATCCAAAAGGCAAACAAACACTTAAATTGCTGATTTCTATACAAGAAAAGCAAACAATGCTTTAGGTTTTATGGGAGCAAAACTTGTGGCAAATTATTTCTCATTATCTTTGGAAGTGTTTGCTTCCATTTTTATTAATGAACAACCTGAACAGTGTGCAGAGAAAGGACCAGTATTCTCTAAAACAAAGGTTCACTTCATAATACAACCAAGAGGTTATTGTATAGGAAAGCTACATTGATGCTTAATCCCACACGCATCATCACGACCATGCCTAGCACCAAAACACCTGAACCCCTCCATTGAGCAAAAGAGATTGTGTTCTGGATGTATAGCTTTACAAGTTGTTGATTACACCAAGTCAAGAATGCTTCCGACAGCTTCAAAGGGGTGAAAACCTTCAAGTTCCTTCTTTCGAATTTCAGAGCCTAAAATAAAAAAAATAAAAAAACTTTCTTCACCTTCCGATATTCCTGTAGATATCAGATACAGCTTGAATGAGCTAGTGGAGGAATGGTGTGCAGAGAAATTTCACTTTCTAGGTTTCCAGGTTATTCGTTGCAATTTCACAGGCAATGCTCTATACATGCAATCTAGTGCTGAGCACTGGAATATTATTTTTTTCCCCAAAGGTTTTTGTTATATGCTACAGGTGCTACTCATGATTCTCGAGGTAGTCCTCTCAGGCACATTAGGCACTTGCAGAGAATTCACCACAGATTACCAAAGTATTGCCCCCACTGGAATGAGTGTTCCTCTAAGGACCTGTGAAACTGCCAAGAGAACAAGCTGCAAACCGATTGTTAAAGGTTCAATTAAAATTAGTCTGGCCAAGGTAAAGCACTCATTTAGTTTCTTCTGTGCTCACATGCCCAGTGGGTATGCAAGAGGTCCTCTGTATTCAACATCTAGGCTGAGCCACTAGTTAAATCCTACATTCCAATGCTGTACTTCTGTAGGTATGCTGCAGACTCCAAGCGGACGTCAGTAAGGTGGCGATTATTCTGCTACTGAGCATTTCCAACTCTAAACTAGATCGAGGAGTGAATGGATACCCACTGACGCATACTGAACATGGACAACAACTCTGAAAGGCTCCACTTCCTTTCAAGTGTGAAATCTGTGATTATGACTAGAGCATTGACTCTAATATCTCAGCAAGTGGTGTCCACTGCATGTACCACTGCCACAACCTACATAAAATGACTTCTTAGCTTGGTTTCTATATCTTTCAGAGATTCTGAAGGATCAAATCATTCATATGGAACTGCACATCCCACCCTGACCAAAAATCAAACAGAAGGACAAGTTATGTCCCCCATTCCAGAAAATTACCTTCATAGGAAACTTCACAAAAGGAGGCAGGGGAGATGGGAAACGGGAAGGACATGAATCTAGCAAAAGGTGGGGATAATCACCTAAAGAGGCCATAATGTTTTTCCATTGTGTTCCAGTTCGCAGCACGAGAAACCTTCTCCAGTGTCACTGCAGCGAAAAGGGCTGCTGACATGGCTACTGATCTGATGGATTGAGCTTTAGTCCGTTTGGCAAGGGCCTGTTACCCTTGATGTGACAAAACTGAATTACCGCCGAAATCCATCTTGCAACAGTAACTTTTGTGTTCGCAGTTCCTTCCCTGCCTTGGCCTAGGTCTAGCGCTCGTTATCCCCACAAAGCAAATACTCTGTCCAACTGGTGCTGACTAAGCTCCCATTCGTGGCAATTGTTTGTTGCTCTGCTGAGAGCATCCGCTAGTGTGCTATGCAAGCCTGGAACGTGTCCGGCTCTGAGAGAAATTCTATGCTCCATTGTCCAGTTCCATAACGCTTGAGCTTCCTGCGGAAACGTGAGAGACTTGGCTCCCACCTGTAAGTAGAACATACTGGTGGTATTCTCCGTATGAACCAGCACGGAGGCACCTGTTATCCTAGGTAGAAAGGCCTGTAGAGAGAGGGATTTGGCCTTTAATTCCAGACTGTTGATGTGCTTTAGTTTTTCAGAACTGGACCATTCGCCTTGAATTTGGAGGTCCTGTATGTGTTTTCCCCAGCCTTCCATAGAGGCATCCGTTGGCAGGATGTAATATGGAATCTCTTGCAAAAAAGTCAGGCCCTTCGAAAGATTTGGTCTATGGTACCACCACTGCATTGCTTCTTTCATAACCGGGGTGACCCGAACGATGTCTTTGAAGGATCCCGATATTTGCAGCCACTGTTGTTGAAGTTCCTCCTGGTCAGGTCTCTTCTAGGTCTATGGCTAATTAGCACATCCCTAGGAGCGATTTGTACCTCCTTACAGAAACTGACCTTTTTCTTGAGCTGGCCATAGCAAACTGCTGTAGTCTTATCTGGCGTCCGTCCGATAGAAAGGCTTTGCATTGGACTGTATCTAGTCTGGCTCCCAGAAATGGTATGATTTGGCTGGGAAGAAACGATGACTTTTTGAAGTTCACTATCAGTCCTAGCTTGTTGAACAGTTGAAGATAAGCGTTTGTGATTCTGGTAGCTTGACTTGCTGTTGGTGCCTTCAGCAGCCAGTTGTCCAAGTAGGGGAATGCTTGGTGACCTTGAAAAAGTAGAGCAGCGGCTACTGGAGTGAGGCATTTGGTAAATTTTCTTGGTGCCGATTTGAGGCCGAAAGGGAGGACCTAAAATTGGTAGTGGGTACCAGCTACCGTAAACCTGAGGAATTTTCGATGGATGGGGATGTGGAAATATGAATCTTCCAAATAGAGGGAAATTATGCGGTCTCCTCTGTAGAGGTGACGCAGGATCTTGGCCAAGGTTACCATCCTGAATGTTTGCTCTCTTAGGAACTTGAGCTTCCTGAGATCCAGTATTGGTCTCCACTCCCCCGATTTAATCTTTATCAAGAAAAAACGGGAGTGGAAACCCTGACCCCTTTATAGAGTTGGAACATCCTTGATTGCTTCTTTTGAGAGCATCATTTTTGCCTCCTTGTGCAATAAGTGAAGACCAGGGGCGGGGGTCTCCTTTGGGTGGAGTAGTGGGAGGTATTTCCGTGAACTCTAGAGTATGACCACAGTTCTCCCATTGACACAAAAAATTGGAGATCTTCGCAACCACTGGAGAGGTAAGGGGGTGGAGGGCAACGCTGGTACCCGGTCTAGATCATTGCTTTCTTCCAGCGTCTCGTCCCAGAGTAGGTGTTCTTTTGTGGCAGTCTTGACGAGAGAAACCAGCTGTAATAGACTGACGGTAAGTAGGAGGCTGGTAGGTTTGCCTGTATTGCGGTGGATAGGCTTGGTACTGATGGGTTCTCTGATCACCGACTCTGTATGCGGTGAAACCGCGTCCTTTTGCTCCTCTGAAAGGCATTTTTCTATATTGGAGAGTGCCCAACGCCTTTGCAGTGTCAGTTTTAATAGTGCCTTGTCAAAAAATTCCCAAGCAAATAGTCCCCATCAAACGCCATGTCTAAAATCTTTGTTTGCACTTCGGATCTGAAGGTAGTGGCTTTCAACCATCCCTGACGCCTTAACACTACCGCGCTTGCCAGCAGGCGGAAACCTGTGTTGGCTATATCCATAGCACAGTCAATGGTGTCCGAGGCTGCTCACTCTAACTCCAATAGGATCTTCTTAGCCTCCTATCTTCAGGGATGAGGTCTAGCATAGAGGCAATGTCAGACCACATTGTAGCGGCCGATGATTGATAAAGCATTGACCGCCTGGACTGTAACTGCAGCCATGCTGGAAAAACGCTTCCCCATACTGTCCGGCCTATGCACTTCCTTATCAGGGGGAGTTGAGATAGGAGCAGCTAGATTTTTAAAAAATCTTTGTGCTGCCTATGAAATGACAGAATCTGGTTTCGGGTGACCAGTGAGGCAAGTAGGGAAATCCTATGGTACCCTGTATTTCTGATCAATTTGAGGGAGCACTGGTGATACCGCGGCCAGTGTCTTCATAATCTTCACTCCCTCCTGCCAAATATAGTCAATTATGGGGATTGATTGAATGGATTTTCCAGTTTCCTCTTTGAAGTCATATAGAAAACAATCTGTATGCTTCACAGTCATCGGGAGATGAAATCTAGTGGACGTCCTTACCATTAAATTGTGGACCCCCCCATGTCTTCAGGAGGCAAGTCCGCTGGATGATGCGGCAGAGGGGAGGGAGTGGGCATGATGTAATCGTCCCAAGGATCTGTAGGTGGGTGAGGATCCAGGATCTGTCCTCATTTTACGGATCAGGCGGTCTGTAAATTGTAAAAATAAATATTGCAGCAGTTCTTTAAGACAGGATGATCTTTTGACAAGAGATAGTCCGCAGTCCTTCAACAACCCTCGATGGCTCATCAGATGTTAAAGCATTGAAATGTGGAGAAGGAGGGTCATTTTAGTCAGGTGTAGAAATGTAGCATAATTAATATGGATGCTGTCTGATGTTACAGAGAAAAGCTTTTAAATATTATTACATTTAGAAATGCAAAAAGGCTGATGTAGAAAAATGCATGTGTGACTGCTGAAGGATATTCTCCACTTTATCGTATCCAGAAAGCCAATAAAACATACTCGAAATCTTTTGTTCTGCGAGCGCATGACAACTGCGTCAGAACGGTTTAGCAAAAGTGCTCCGACTGATGCATTAGTGCAAGCCATTGAATGCAATCAAGGGGCCAAACAGAAAATCAGGATCATTAATTGGTTTCAGTGGTTATGCCTATCTGAAGAGGGATGTGCACATTCTGAAAATGAAAGATTGTTTGCAATACAAGTGCTTAAAACAAGGTCACATGATGTGATGTAATGTAATTGACTTCAAGACACCTATGTAGGACAACTTCTTTGGTGGAATTTTGACTGTAGTGTACTACTGCAGAATAACACCACCACTTAACAAGCCTGAACAGTGAGGAGTGTGGCTAATGTTGGGTTTTACAAAATGTGAGATAACTTGTGTTACTTTGGTGGCCAGCTGTTGAGGGGTTTGAAGACGGTGATTCCGTTATGCTTCTTTGCATCACCGTGCATCTGAGTGACTAGCCCCCAGAAACAACGTGGCCCTGTTTACGCCTGTTTCTCTCCTATATTGACTTTGGGTTGGAAGTCCTAGTCCTAGGAGATATTTTGTGGGTTGAGTCGTCTACGTTACGTCAGATGAAAGGCGAGGGGCGGGGGTTGCTTGCTGCTCATTCTTCCGAGATAGCTAAGTTTGATTAGTTGTATGTCTCAATTGTCCTCGGTTGCTTAAGGAATATGCTACTTACCAGTATGCATCTGTTCTTGGCATGTAGAGCTGCAGAGTTGTACACTTTTGCATAGATCGCCATCTGGTGTTGGGCCTGGATGTTTGCAGTTTGTTTTTGTTCTTGGACAGTCTTTGGAAGTCACGAGTTCGGTGACTCCTCCTTCGGTCCGTACTGCGCATGGGCTTCGGCTCCATCCTCAGATTGGTTTTCGCCAGCAGGGAAATGATGGAGCGTAGTGATTACAGTGAGAAACCCATGTGCATTGTATCTAAATAAGATAGACTGGAACGGATACAGGTAGCCGGGGAGGCGGGTGGGCGTGTACAACTCTGCAGCTCTACATGCCAAGAACAGATGCATACTGGTAAGTAGCATATTCCGTTCGAGGCATATGAGCTGCAGATTGTACACTTTTGCATAGATTATATAGCAGTACCCAGCCCTAGCGGCGACCACCGGTATCCGTTGCAGCGGTTTGAAATAGTGTCTTTAGTACAGCCTGGCCCACACTAGCTTGTTGCTTGGAGTGCACGTCTACACAGTAATGTTTTGTGAAGGTGTGTGGTGTTGACCAAGTGGCTGCTTTGCAGATGTCATCTAAGGGTATGTTCCCTAGAAAAGCCGTAGAAGCCCCTAACTTTCTTGAAGAGTGGGCTTTAGGTGGAACAGATAATGTTCTTTTTGCCTTGTGATAGCAAATTTGTATGCACTTTACAATCCACCTAGCTATCCCTGATTTAGAGATGGGGTTGCCTTTATGCGGTGGAGAGAAGGAGACAAACAATTGTTTAGTCTTCCTGAAAGGTTGCGTTCTTTGTATGTAGTACAGTAAAGCCCTCTTAACATCAAGTGTATGTAGAGCCCTTTCCGCAACAGATTGAGGTTGCGAGAAAAAAACAGGTAATTCCACTGATTGATTGAGATGGAAGGGGGAAATGACCTTGGGCAGAAATTTTGGATTCGTACGAAGTATCACTTTGCTGTGATGTATTTGTAAGAAGGGTTCCTGTATAGTGAACGCTTGTATTTCACTAACCCTTCTAAGGGAAGTGATAGCTACGAGAAAGGCAGTTTTCCAGGTGAGGAACTGTAGCTCACATTTATGCAGTGGTTCGAAGGGCGGACTCATTAGCCTTGTAAGAACTACATTTAGATTCCATACAGGAGAAGGTGGTGCCCTGGGTGGAATTATGCGTTTTAGGCCTTCCATAAAGGCTTTAATAGCGGGCACTCTGAACAGTGATAAATGCTGTCTGTTTTGCAGGTAAGCAGCAATCGCTGCTAGGTGTAGGCGTATGGAAGAATATGCCAGGTTACACCTTTGAAGATGGAGTAGATAGCATATAATGTGTTGTATGGATGCATCTAAGGGGTTGATTGTATTGTTACGGCAGTAAATAACAAATCTCTTCCACTTTGCGGCATAACATGCTCGAGTGGTAGGACGTCTGGCTTCCTTGATAATATTCATGCAGTCAGGGGGAAGGTTAAGGTACCCAAATTCTAAGATTTCAGGAGCCAGATCGCAAGGTTGAGCTGAGCTGGGTCCGGGTGTCTGATTTCTCCATGGTTCTGAGTTAGGAGGCATGGGGACAGGTGCAGTTTTTGATGTGGTACCACTGATAGCTGTAATAGTGTGGTGTACCACGGCTGCCTGGCCCATGTTGGGGCTACCAGAATGAGTGTGAGGGAATGCTGTTGTAGTTTCCTGACCACTAATGGAATTAGTGGGAGAGGTGGAAAGGCGTATGCAAATTTGCCTGACCAGTTCATCCATATCGCATTGCCTTTGGACAATGGGTGTGGGTATCTGGCGGCGAAGCTTGGGCATTTTTTGTTTTCGTGGGTGGCGAAGAGGTCTATCTGAGGATGCCCCCACTTGTGGAAGAATGGGCGAAGAACTTGTGGATGCAGTTCCCATTCGTGCAGTTGCTGCGTTTGTCTGCTGAGCAGATCTGCCATGGTGTTTTGTATGCCTGGGACGTGTTGTGCCAGGAGAAAGATTTTTTGTGGAATTGCCCATCTCCATATGCTCTGTGCTAAGCGGGAGAGCTGGGGAGAGTGTCCCCCCCCCTGTTTTTGAATATAATACATTGCAGTCATATTGTCTGTGCGAATGAGGACTGCTTTGGCTGAAATCTGTTTCTGAAAGGATTTTAGGGCTAGAAAGATCACCAATAGCTCCAGTTGGTTGATGTGGAGCGATTTTTGCTGTGGCGTCCATAGACCTTGCATTGTGAGGTGTAGGAGGTGCGCTCCCCAGCCGGAGAGCAATGCGTCCGCTGTTGGAATCACCTGAGGAACCGGGTCCAGGAACGGCCGCCCTTTGGAAAGGTTTGTGGTGTTGCACCACTGCAGAGAGTGATGGGTGCGGCCGTCCACCAACACCAGATCCGTCAGCTGTCCCTAGGCCTGGTTCCACTGTCGTGCTAGGCACTCTTGGAGTGGACGCATGTGGAGTCTTGCATGGGGCACTATGAAGATGCAAGATGCCATCATCCCTATTAGCTTCATGAACACTCTTGCTGGGAGAGAGTGCTGAGCGATGAACGTTTGGCGCAAGGCTTGTATGCTTGCGATCCTGGCTGAATTGGGATAGGCTATACCCTTGGAGGTGTCTATAGTGGCCCCGAGATATTGCTTTGTGTGAGATGGTATGAGGTGTGACTTTTGGTAGTTCACCGTGAAGCCCAGCTGGTTGAGCAGTTGGATGGTGCTGTTTGTATGTTGCACACATTGGTCGTAGGACGCGGCTTTTATCAGCCAGTCGTCTAAGTAAGGGAAGACGTGAATATGTTGACGTCTGAGGTGTGCTGCTACTACCGCTAGGCATTTGGTAAACACCCGTGGTGCGGTGGTGACCCCGAAGGGGAGAACCGTGAATTGGTAATGCTGACCGTCCACCACAAACCTGAGGTACTTCCTGGGAGAAGGGTGTATTGGAATATGAAAGTATGCGTCTTTCAGATCCAAGGTAGTGAGAAAGTCTCCCTGACAGAGGAGTGGGAGGACTTGTTGTAGGGTGACCATGTGGAAATGGTCTGAATGTATGTATGCATTTAGAGGCCGGAGGTCCAGAATGGGCCGCAGGGTCCCGTCTTTTTTCGGTATTAGAAAATACAGAGAGTAGACCCCTAAATTTTGCTGATTGACGGGGACTTACTCTATAGCGTGTTTTTAGAGGAGGGAGATTACCTCCTGTTTGAGCAGTGTGGAATGTTCCTGTGACATTGGACGGTGCCTTGGTGGGATATTGGGTGGCGTAGATGTTAGCTCGAGACAGTACCCTGACCGAATAATTTGGGTCACCCATTTGTCCGATGTTATGGACTCCCAGGCATGAATAAAGTTTTGTAGTCTGCCCCCGACCGGAGTGGGATGGTCTGGGGGGAGCGAGGGGAAGTCATAGTGTGGGCGGTGTGGCAGAACGGGTGGTGTTGGTTTTGCCCCTGCCCTTATTGTTGTTGCCCCTGTATCCACCTCTTTGGTAGCCCTTTGAGAAGGTATTTTGAGGAGGGGACTTGTAGGAGGTAGAGGCACTATCGGTGGAGTAACCTCTGCCTGTGCTACGAAAGGACGAACGTCGAAAGGAGCATCTAGGGGTTTGGGATTGTAATGCCCCCATAGACTTTGCTGTGTCCGTGTCCTTTTTCATTTTTTCTAATGCTTCGTCCACCTTTGGCCCAAATAGGTGTTGTTGGTCAAAGGGGTGATTTAGTATGGATGCCTGGACTTCTGGCTTAAACCCTGAGATCCTGAGCCAGGCATGACGGCGAAGCAGGACACTAGTATTTATAGCTCTAGAAGCAGTGTCCGCTGCATCGAGGGCACATTTAATGGAGGTGTTAGTAATGAGCTTTCCCTCTTATATTAGGTCATGAGCTTTACGTTTGTGTTTCTCCGGGAGGTGTTGCATAAGAGCCTCAAGCTCATCGTAGTGTGCTCTGTCATAACGCGCAAGTAGCGCCTGTGTATTCGCAATGCGCCAGATGTTTGCGGCTTGCGAGGCAGTGCGTTTACCAGACACATCTAAGAGTTTTGATTCCTTATCTGGCGGTGGAGCCTCACCTGAGGACTGGGAGTTGGACCGCTTTCTAGCTGTGGACACAACCAGGGAATCTAAAGGAGCAGGGCCTTTAATGTATGCAGGATGTGTGGGGGCTGATTTGTACTTTTTTTCTATCCTGGGGTTTAAGACCCTGGCCCTGACCGGGTCTTTGAACACCTCTGCAGCATGTTTGGTAACACCTTTATGCATGGGCAAGATGGCTGTGGATTTATCCTGAATATCAAATGTATCCAGTAAGAAGTCTTCTTCCACTGGTTCGCAATGTAGTTCCACCCCATGATAGTGTGCTGCTCGCTGCACTAAGTGGTGAAACCCGAGTGAGTCCTCCGGGGGAGATGGCCTGGATGGGTAGAGGTCATCTTGAGGCACATCTGGTATGTCAGGGTTTTGGTAATCCTCCCACGGGTCTGGGGTCCCTGGGGGTGTGGGGTCCATCGGGGCGTCCGCTGGATCATAATCTGGATCCTCGTAATCCGGTTCTGGGGATGGGGTTGGGGAGTGATGAGGCAAGGGTGGCGGAGACCTGGGAGGGAGAGGAGGTGGAAGAGGTGGAGGAGGTGGAGGAGGTGGAGGAGGTGGTGGGAGGTGGTGGGGAGGGCACTCAGAGGAGATGTGGCGGAGTCCTTCCGTTTCGGCGGTGGAGGAGGAGCTGGTGTGTCAAGACGTCTTTTCTTAATAGACAAAATCAATAACCCAGTCTTAGGATCCTTTGATAAGGTTTTTTGAGAAGGATCAGGTGTAAATAGTTCCGTTGGCGCCGAATCGTCCGCTGGCGCCGATGTTTTCGGAGCCAAGGACTTGGGTGGTTTCTCTGCGCCATGCTTTTTTGGAACCTCTGGTTTTTTCGGTGTCGAGGTAGGCTTCGACGCGGGAGCGTCGGTGCCGAGGGATTTATGCTTGTGTTTCGTCGGCACCGAGAGTCCAGGCTTCGACACCGGTGGCTTCGGAGTCGAGCTGGGTGTCACTTTCTTCGGTGCCTAACGGTGTTTATCGGCACCAGGAGTAGGCTGGCTCGAGCCCGAGCTGCCGTGAGACTTGTGATGCTTCGACACCGGGCCCGAAGGTGGGGTGATAGAAGCTGCATGTTTGGTTTTCCCTAGGCCCGGAGGTGAAGGTGTAACCTGAGTCTCTTTGGATATTGGCGCGGGGGTGGGAGGGGGTAGAGTACTCACGACCCTCTGCGCCGGTGTGATGTCCTCCAGGTCGGAGTCGTCTGCTTCGGAAGCGCTGACGATGTGTTCCTCCTGCTCGGTGTGTTGTTGCCCCGAAGCTCCGGTGTCGTCTCCGAAGAAGTCCGGTGGAGCCGAAGTCGATGAGTGCGCCATGGTGCGTCGAGCTCTTCGATCCCGGATGGTCTTTTTTGATCGAAAAGACTTGTAGGCGGGGCAGTCTCTGGCCTCGTGTTCTGGAGAGAGGCAAAGGTTACACACCTGCTGGAGGTCGGTGTGGGGAAATTTAGACCCACATTTTGGGCACTTTTTGAACGGAGTCCTTTACATCGGCCGGAACCGGAGTCGAGGGGGGCCCGAAGGCCTGTGCCGATGTGTGGAATCGAGAAAGTGCCTCTACGAAAGATGAAGAAGATGAAGAATCTCGATGAACGAGGATTTTCCGTCGAGGCTGGAACCGGAAAAGTTCGAAGCCGGAGCACGAAGTATCACATCCGAGCCCGATGGCGGAAAAAAACAATCTGAGGATGGAGCCGAAGCCCATGCGCAGTACGGACCGAAGGAGGAGTCACCGAACTCGTGACTTCCAAAGACTGTCCAAGAACAAAAACAAACTGCAAACATCCGGGCCCAACACCAGATGGCGATCTATGTAAAAGTGTACAATCTGCAGCTCATATGCCTCGAACATAATTATTTTTTGTGTTTTATCTAGAATAACAGGGTGATTAATTAACAAATATTAGTATTGGTGAAACCTGACTTCTGCTGGTTGCACTGCCTAGAATCACAACGTGTATTATAAGTCTATTTATGGCAAAAAACAAATCAACTATGGATAACTACCTTGTGATGGTAGTAAGTAAAATCAACAACGACAGAAGAAAATCATTGGGCCGTGATAGTAGCATGGAATTATTTTCGCAGATTAATGATGCAAACACCACCCCAGATAATGTTGCACCCATAGTTATTGACTGTTTATTAACAGAGTCCCCTACACCAACGGTTGCAGACCAGAATATATTAGATCTGAACCCACTGGACGAATCCAGGGTCGCCCCAACAGTTCGCTCTCCTGTAAAGAGAGCGGTAAGGAAGTGTAGGAAAATAATATCCAAGCGGGGGGGTGTTCAGCATAAGTTACTATCCGAATCAGCTCAGAAAAGTTCTATTGGGCATAAGGGAACTATGACCAGTAACTGTGGTATTAATACAGACATGAGCATAGACATTTTGGCCCATATTACAAAGGTATTGGAGGACAAATTGGAAGCTGTCGTTAAACCCCTTGTTAAAAAAATAGATTTACTAACAGCAGAAGTGCTTAGATTGGGTGGCTTTTTACCTAAAATAATTAATGTCCCGAATAATTTACAGAGTGGGATAGTGGAACAACATGGAAAAATTGTACAGTCTCCGTTGATAGAGAGCGCTCCCTCACCTAACCCTAGGGTAGATAGCCGGATGGCAGATAAAATTACTCCATCTAAAATGGCTCCAACCAGTCCAGAATGGACGTTGGCCTGAGCAAGGAAAATCCGCCCTATTAACCTACCCCCAGAGTATGAGCCATATGTTGTTGTTCTATCAAACGTTCCACCCATAGACTCCTTACAGCCTAGTGCACGAAATGAATCACATGATTCTCTCAAACGGAAAACAGTGTCCTGGCTAAATAAAAACTGTGGGTTCCCCGTTAACTATTCGGACCAGATACTATCGACTAGACGGGTTCCCTGGATTGGGAGTGCCAGGAAAACCTGTAGAGGCGATTGTATAATCATAAACTTTAAACATCCCCAACATGTTGCGACTGTGTTACTTAAAGCAGCATCGTTGGTACTGGGAGAGAACAGTGTGGGTGTGCATCCCTTGGGATACTTCTATAGCCATTTAGCCAGGGTTTCCCAGGTCAATATTTCAAGTAGGTCTCAAAATTCCAATCAATGTTCAACATTTCAGATTACTACAAATAACAGGTATCTGGCACTAGGCACACTGGATCAGAACGATTGACTTTTTCCGATCGATAATTCTGATGCAGGGGCTGTCGTAGCCACCCAGGTTGGGGACGTGAATTTGAGCATCGTAGAGCCTATTGCAGAATCTGAACAAACAAAGATGGAGGCTTCTACATTGCTCTATGGTAACCCGACTTTCAAAGTTGTGGCAATTGCTGTGCTACAAAATAATACGGGAGCCACTAATGCTAGTTTGGGTGAGGCTGGACAGCGTGGTATTGGGAACACTGAGAAAGTGGGAACCAACACTGTAATACCCCCAGCTGTTGGAACTATTACCCTAAGTAGCCCTGTAGATGGTGTAGCAAGATTCTCACCTATTAGACTAACATCATGGAATATAGCAGGGCTAGCCAGGAATCTACGGGATGAAGCCTGGTTTTCCTATACTGAGGAGTATGATATTGTTCTCCTCCAGGAGACTTGGGCTATAGAAACTCCGCATAGACTGGGATACAAAACATTTTGTTGCGGTGCAATTCCGTCAGTAAGAGGAAGAGCATCTGGGGGTTTGGTGATATGGGTAAGGGTCACTTTGGAACTAGACATCACCCAATTGATGATTTTTTCCCCCGATCTACTGGGACTAAAAATAGTGACAAGGGGAAAACAGACTATATATCTGTTAAACATATATAATAGACCTCACCCTCTCAACAAGGAATCGAAGGTGGTAGAGCTCTTGGATTCCTTTTTAGATACACTAAGTCCAGATGAACAGATAATTGTCGGAGGAGATTTTAACTGCAAATATGAACCAGTGTTGGGCTTGGATATCATATTTGATGATCAGGATGCTTCTAATAATATCCTGCCTCTGGAGTCCACTGGGCCAGCTAAAAACTCGATAGCTGCCATGCAGATTTTACAAATGTCAGTGACTCACGAATTAAGGGCGTGTAATGGCCGTTTCCAGTCCGATAGACCATCGGCTCCAACATTCTGTAAAGGAAACTATAGGTCACATATAGACTTTCTATTGGTTTCCATGAGCCTATGGTATCTAATAATTGATTTTAAAATAGACCATAGGATAGAGAGTGACCATTTCCCTCTTCAACTATGGTTACATCCAGAGCCTTTTATATCTAACATAACTAAAGAAGCAGCCCCACTGGGGAACTCCAGGTAACAAACAATAGAAGTGCTATAAAATGGCCCTATATTCTGGCTAAGGAAGAGACAATGTTAAATATTTATAATACCTTTGCTGATACCATTGGAGCATGCCAGATGCCTCTTTTAGGCACTCAGGATGTTTTAGACCTGCATCTTAAATTAGTAGATGCATTAACTCCTCATTTAAGTAAAATTTATAAAAAGGATTTGAGTCAAAAAGAAAACCATTTAGAGGTAGTTAATCAATGGTATAATAAGGATTGCCGTGTAGCCAAGACTAATCTGATCCAGGCTGTTAAATTAAAGAACTCCCAGGGTATAAAAGATAGTAGACAGGTATACAACAAAACATTGACCCAAGCAAAAAAAGCATGGGATGATGCCCTATGGGATGATCTTTTAAATGCGGCCAATCGGAAAGATCAGGGTGCATTTTGGAATCTAATCTCAAAAGGAAATAAAAAAGGTAGATCATCCAGAGATATTTATCTAGACGAAAAAACTTGGTGTGACCATTTTTCCAAATTATATTCTAACATCAATGAGGGGCTGACCATGGGGGATCAGGAGATTAATATAACATCGGGTAATCCTCCCTTGTGTTTTAGTCTAGAAGAAACTATTGAGGCGTTACAAGCCATCAAAATGGGTAAAGCCCCTGGTCCTGATAAAATCCCTGGTGATTTACTAAAGCACGATGTGGAAGTTTGGGGGCCCTATATTAATTTTCTCTGTAATTCTATAGTGGCCGGAACGCCTATCCCCGAAACCTGGAAAGGGGCTGAAATTGTAACAATTTTTAAGAAAGGGGACCGTTATGATCCGGCCAATTACCGCCCTATAAGTTTAATAGATCTTTTACAAAAAGTTTTTGCCAGACACATTTTAAACAGACTTTTAATATGGCTAGAGGGGACTAAGATTTTATCTAAATACCAGGCAGGGTTTAGGTTAAAAACCAGCACGGTTGACCAAGTATTTAGATTTACGTGTATCTGCTGGAAATATATCAACATAAGGAAGGGCAGTTTATACGTAGCATTTATTGACTTGAGGGCCGCCTTTGACCTTGTACCACGCAAATTGCTGTGGTCCACTCTTGAGAATATGGCGGTCCCTAGTGAGTTACTCAAGGAACTCATTAGACTACACACAGGGAATTATGCTAAAGTTAGATGGGGTAAGGGAGGCGAAATTTCAAAAGCTATTCCAGTAGGTCGGGGTGTACACCAAGGCTGTGTGCTAGCGCCTACACTCTTTTCATTATATGTTAATGATATACCTACTTATCTAAGAGATTGCAAACATGACTCCCCAAAATTAGGAGATGAGGCGATCACGGCTTTACTCTCTGCCGATGATACAATTCTCATCTCACAAACCCCACGAGGTCTGCAAAACTTAGTAAATACCTTTAATAACTACTGTGTGGGGAAGGGGTTAGAAATACATTTATCTAAAACAAAATATATGTCCATAAATCCCCAGAAGTCTTTTAGGAAGAACCTGGCCTTAAACAACCAAAAATTGGAGTATGTGGAGAGTTTTAATTATCTAGGAATCACACTGGATAGTACGCCTTTTTGGAAGGGGCAATTGGAAAAAAGTAAACTAATCCTAAAACAAAATTCGATGCCTATCCTAAAGGTGCATGGCAGTAGTTACTCTAAATCTATTACGCCGGCACTCGAATTATTTAAACCAAAGGCTCAGTCAGCGGCATTATATGGCGCTGAAGTATGGGGACATTCTTGTAAAAGCAACTTCAAGAAGGAAGAAAATCATTTCATACGTAGGTTGCTCAAAATACCCACAAGAACCCAGATAGTCCCAGTGTTTATGGATATTAACCTTAAAAGGACAGACCATCAAGCCATACTAAAACCACTATTGTACTGGGCTAGATTATGGACAACTCCTGAGTTGAGCGACTACAAGAATGGATTGATAGAAATAATTCGAATTGATGGGTTTAAAAAGATTGCGTGGTTGAAGCACATTTCCCAGTGGTTTACTAGGCTAGGGCTCTCCCACTTTTGGGAAGAACCCCAGAACATGTCATCGTTCTCCAAAAAGCTTGTGAAGTCTGCTTTTTGGACATATATTAATGATGAACCACTTTCTAGTTCCTCATTAGGCACATTGACCCAGAGATTTTTGATCATAAAGGATACTCCGGTACTCGAACAATTCATGGACGAGATAAGACCACCCCTAGCAAAAACACTAAATTTGCAGTTCAGATATGGGGTTTTACAGACCTCTGCAATTACTTGCAGCTGGGGGGGTAAGGAGGCTAGTGGGCTGTGTACCCTTTGTTTGCAAAAAGCAAAAGAAGATGATGCCCATTTATTGTTTTTTTGCCCAACTTATAAAAAAAATCAAGGGACCGTTGGATCAAACCCTTATGTAAAAACATGGGGACTGGGTCCTGTAAAGAGGCAGAACGCATACTCAAGTCAAATACCTCGCAACCAGTAGTGTTTAGTATAAGTAGATTCTTATTTAATGTGTATCTTATAAGGAAACAGACAGGTTGCAAGTTGTAATGTATCATGCTGGTTGTACCATTTCCAGGCCTGGTTAATTATCATGAATTGTACTGATTTCCCCTTTTTAATATGTATTTAGGAAAAATTTTAAAACAAAATCTGGCTTTTTAAACTAATTTATAAAGTATGTCTTTGTTTTTAAAGCTGCATATAGCACAAATGAGATGTGATTAATTGTGGTTTGACCTCCGTATGTATTATCCTGAAGATTGGACTGTGCATCTGTACTTGTATATTGGAAATGTTTTACGTATGTTTGCTTTTATGGCCATATAAGCCGAAGTAAAGCTTAAATAAAGATAAAGAGATAACTTGTGTAGTGCTGAACCTTGTCCTGCTGGATCTCTCCGCAGCCTTCGACACAGTCGACCATAACCTTCTGGTCGACCGTGTCGGAGACGCAGGAATCATGGGACCCGCCCTTGGCTGGGTCACCTCTTTTTTAGAAAACCGGTCGCAGGCAGTGAGCATAGCACCATTCACTGCTCCCAGAATAAAAAACTCTTGCGGAGTCCCTCAGGGTTCTTCACTCTCTCCACTGCTATTCAATTTGTACCTTCTCCCTCTTGTCCGAGCCCTGAAAGAGCGCCAAGACTGCACATTCAACTACGCTGCCGATTTTCAACTCATCTTTCCTACTAGTAACTCTCCAGAGTCAGTCTTCGCCTTTCAGTCCACCATGCTGTTCAATAGTCAGTGGATGAACAGCAACCACCTTAAGCTCAACTCGGACAAGACAGAGGTGGTTCTAACCGGTGGCCTTACTAAAAATCCCTGGGGCCCTCATTTTTGGCCCAGGGAATTGGGCCTGCCCCCCTCCCCATCTAACTCGGCCAAGAGCCTTGGGGTAATCATCAGTCAGGATCTCACGATGAAGCCTCAGATAGCCTTAGTGATATCTACCTGCTTTTTGCAACTCAGGAAAATAAAAAAGATCTGCAGATTTCTCACCCACGAAGCCCGGACTCAGGTGATCATTGTTATGGTCATGTCCAACATTGACTACGCCAATTTGCTCTACTGCGGTATTCCCCTCTATCTTTCTAAACGCCTTCAGCTGGTCCAAAACCAAGCGGCTCGCCTGCTCGTCCATCAACCCAGGCACTTTCATGTCACTCCTCTCCTGAAGAAACTTCATTGGCTACCTGTTGTCCAGCACTGCGCCTTCAAGGTCGGGTGCCTTATTTTTAAGTCAATCAATGGGAAAAGTCCTAAATTTGTGAACAACCTGATCAACAAGTACGTTCCCACGCGAAATCTTCGCTCAGCACATAAGTCTCACCTGTCCACCCGATCTTTTAAATTAAAGCGTACCGGTGGCACCAGGTTTGCCATTTTGGCCCCCATGCTCTGGAACTCTCTTCCCTCCGAAATACACCTCTGCACCGACCTCCTCACTTTCAGGGGCCTTCTTAAAACCTGGCTCTTCCATCAGGCTTTCTAATCTGCGCATCTGAACTTGGATATTAAGCAAAGTAGCGCCATGAAACCTCCCCGGTGTACATGCGTTTTACAAATTCATTTTAACATTAACATTAACTTCAGTCTATGTTCAAACTGAGCCCTACCCTATTTAATATATATAGGACTCCACTTGAAAGAGTGGTCGCCCCTTCAGGGGTGAAGATCGTCAGTTACGCTGATGATACTCAGCTGGTGGTGGGCCTCACTCAGCGGGCGGAACAACCTGAGGTGTTACACGACTGCCTTGCCAATGTTTATCGTTGGATGTCTATCTCCGCCCTAAAGCTTAATGGAGGTAAAACCGAGCTGATGCTCCTGGGCAATTCCAGCCCCTCCATTATTGCGAGCTGTTGGCCCCGGTCTCTTGGTGACCCACCATCCCCCAAGAAGGAGATCAAGTCCTTGGGAGTATGGTTGGAAGAAGACCTGTCCTTCAGGACTCTTGCTTTGGTTTACTGAGATCAGCCCGAAAGGTGCTACCTCTGCTTCCTGATCCAGCAAGGAAGCTGTTGATACGTGGCCTGATTCTATCGAGGCTCGATTATGGGAATGCGCTGTTTCTCGGTGCTCCTGAAGCGACCTTCAAAACCCTCCAACAGGTGCAAAACGCAGCTGCGAGAGTCCTTATGGATGTTCCCAGAAGGCAGTCTGCTGCTCCGGCCCTCAAAGCGCTTCACTGGCTCCCCGTGAAGGAGCGGGTGAAATTTAAAGCGCTATGTACAGCCCACAAAATTTTACATGGCAAAGGCCCCCCCATCCTTGCTAACATGGCCCGTCCTTACAAACCCCCACGTCTGCTGCGCTCGGACCAAAAACACCTTTTGCAGTTAGCGAGAGTAAGAAGAGCTCGCTCTGGGGGCAGGCGTTTCTCTGTGCAAGTGGCCTCTCTTTGGAACTCTCTGCCCCTCAAGATTCGCTCAGAGCCCAAGATCCTACCATTCAGGAAACTTCTTAAGACCCACTTGTTTCCATAGTAGTGATTAGCTGAGTCTCCCCTTCTGGTCGGCTGCGCCGGGATGCCCCCGGGTAAGCTGAGCGCATTATAAATTTCATATTATTATTATTAAATTGTCAACTGCACCCGCAGAATAGCAGCACAAGCACAACCGTTCACTCCTGGTACTGGGCTCGTCATGTAGGTATCATTCAGTTTTCTGAATCACTTTCCAGGGTGGTGGCCAGACCACTTTACTGCTGAATATGAATTTCTATACAACATTTGGCATTACTTGATAATTTTGTATCTTCCACTTATTCTACGGTGACAGACAATTGTCAAGTTATATGTTATTCTGTCATTGAGGGGTTTGTGACTGATGGTTTAATGAACAGGATTTTCTTAAAGGAAACGTTAAAATGTTACATTTGCTAAGCAGGAAGCGTCTCACCATCAAACCCTTGTATGATCTACTGACGAGAGTAAGGATTCGAGATTAGGTGGTATTCTTGGAGGAGCCGCGATCTCGGTGCAGCTGTGTGAAGGTCAATAAAATGCTCCTAATGGATTGCAATAAACACAAATGCATCACAAACCTCTACATCACAGCCTGTGTGCGACAATCCACTTACTTTAGAAAACATCCTATTTGCCTGAATCTGCTTGCCATCATTCAGCAGCATAGCCTTCCGAAAACTGCAATAGTCAGCAGCGAGCGCTCAATGCACTGAGCCATGCAGCCAGCGATAACTTGGCAGTGTGTCGATCTTGTGTTTTGCAGATTACAGAGGATCCCGATGTCAAGAACAGTAATCCTGAACATGGTTTGGGGTCTGTGATGACTACATTTAGCACAGATTTCTGCAGACAGCGTTCAGCCCATAAAGCTAGCAGCATACAGCTTTCACATGGCGCTGTGAAAGCAGTCCTTCCTGCCAGTAGTCTGCTGCTCTGATATGCAGTGCCAGGAACAAGCTTGTGAGAATGCTGATATAGCACTTTGGCCATCCGCTTGCGGCTTCAAGGAGCCGGTTCTCACCTGCCAGTCAGCCCAGGTCCATGATTTCCCCGAGTGTGCCTACTGCTGCTACGACGGGTAGGACGGGGATGCCTTCTTTTGGGCCGATATAAGCTGCATCATGTCAGACCTCTAGGAGGACTGCAGTTTTGGTGTGGTGTCTCTACCGTGTCATGTCTCTGCCTCAAAGGTCTGCAGGTTTGGGGTGGCATCTAACCCGTGTCAAGCTTTTGCCTCTAGAGAGCCTGAAGGGCTGGGAAAGAATGTGTCCTCATGTCAGAAATGGCTGCGTCCTCCGTGGCAGGCCTTGAACTGACTCTTCAGGAACTAGGGAGGAAGGGGTGAGTTTGGGCACACAGGGACGGCAGGCTGGCAGGAACAATGTACTTCAGTTCCAGTCAATGAAATCAAAGGGCTTGCAGGGACAGTTGATGAATAAGACCTATTTTAAGTGCGATTGACTGGAATTCTGCCAAGTGCGGCACTCTGCAGAATGTTGTGGAATTACTAGCTAATTCCACAGAATTCTGCGAGTTCCTCCCACCCCACTTTTTTTTTTTTTTTTTAATGATCCCACTGGAATATTTGCCAATTTCTTTTTGTTTTTAGCCGTAAGGGGGATTCCGCTGGGTCCCTCTCCCTGTTGGGCCTAGGGGGTCAGGGTATCCGGACTCTGATTGAGATATATATATATATATATATATATATATATATATATATATATATATATATATATATATATATATATATATATATATATATATATATATATATATATATATATATATATATATATATATATATATATATATATATATATATATAAAAAATCTTATGTTGCAGATGGAAGCCAATCAGAGCAAAAATTTAAAAATTAGAACCTTTTTGAAAAGTTTCGTGGAGACTATCAAACAGGGCCACACAAAAAACGGTCCAGTACAAAGGATTAACTATTTACGAGCGATAATAGACATTGAGCTTGCAAAAAAGTGTTTCCTTTGGAAGAGAGATCTTACCTATCCAACAGAAGTGTCAACTGCTGAAAACAACTCCCCATGCAACCGTGCGACAAGTTTAGTCGTTGCTGAGAAGGATGGCATCATGCATCTTTCGGACACTGAATGCCAGACTCCACAAGACCATTGTAGCAATGACTGGAGGATCAGTGGAGCCAAAAATCAGGGAACTGGGAGAACAATATAATGCTTACCCAGCAAGGGATCCAATCATTCCCGTGGTAGTGCAAGGAATCCAATTTCCTAAAAGGAGTTCCTTTACAGAAAGACATTCCTACTCAAACTATACTAACAGTTGCTTCTCTTCTGGGAAAGGATGCTCATATGAACCACCTTAAAACTCAGGAGACTTGGTCAAAGAAAGAACAATCTGATCATATCAACCGGTTAGAATTGAGAACCATCTATCTCACTCTCAAATCATTTCTCCCTTCATTTAAAACAACCTCAATCCTTGCTCAGACAGACAATACAACATATGTATTATCTGAACAAACAGGGGGTGGGTGGGGGGGGGGGGGGGGGGGGGGGGACGGACACATTCGAGACAAATGTCGCTAGAAGCTCAGACCATCTGGAAATGGTTTCTAGCAAACAATTTAACAATCACGGCAATTCATCTTCCAGGAGTACACAACAAACAAGCAGATGCATCAAGTTGAATAATTCAAGAAAATCACAATTGGACTCTAAACGACGAAATTCTGCACATCATATTCGAAGAATGGGGCTATCTTGAATTAGACCTTTGCCTACGTACATAACAAAAAATGACCAAACTTTGCCTCAAGATTATTACTAACCAAGATCCATGGGGAATGCCTTTTTTAACTGGTCAAGGAAATTTCTCTACACTTTTCCTCCCATCCCTTTGATTCCAATGGTGTTAATCAAAGTTCAGCCTTTCAAGACAAGAATGATTCCAATAGTTCTAGAATGGCCTCGGCAATGGTGGTTCACAGATCTTCTTCACCTATCTGAGACACCACAGGAAATCGCAGTGCAGACTGGATCTTTTCTACAAATCTGGGGGTCAGATCCTACACCCCAACCTACCATCGTTGAACTTCAGCTTGTTAAGAATAATGGAATCTTTGTTTGAACTCATTCACAAAGTACTATACAACATTTATCATGGTAGACAGCATTTTTAGTAGCTATTGCTTCTGTATGCAGAGTTAGCGAAATCCAAGCTTTATGCGCAGACGAGTCTTATACTGCATTTCATAAAATAACAGGGTTGCAGTTATAACTCATCCCTCTTTCCTTCTACAGGTATTATCAGATTCATGTCAATCAGACAATTTCTTTGCCAACTTTCTTTCCAAATCCCTCTAATTCAGCGGAAAAAGCTCTGCATTCACTGGATGTAAAGAAGAGGGTATTAAAATTCTAAGAAAATAATAATTGGATAAAAGAGAAGAATTTAGGCAATCTGATCACCTATTTGTGAACTATGGCCCTCTTAGAACTGGTTTTTCTACCTCTAAACAATTGATTTCTAGATGGATTGTTTTTTGTATAATTCTCTTACCAACATGTGAATAAAACACTTGCTGGTAAACCTAAGGCACATTCAACTAGAAGAAAAGCAGGTTTCTATAGCTATTAAAGAAATATTCCTAATTCAGCAATATATAAAGCTGCTTCATGGAGATCAATACATACCTTTACTAGACACTGTCTGGATTCAGATTCAAGAGCTGATGCACAGCGAGGTCAGGCCTCTTTATAGAATCTTCTTGCATAATACTGGATATCTTGTGTATTTCATCTTCTTGTCCGCCCCAAAAAGAGGTGGCAGGATGAACTTGCTATTCTATTCAGTGCTTATGACTTTTGCAGAGGATCCCCTGGATGAGAAAGAAAAGGTTCTAACCTGTAATCCTGGTTTCCTTCAAGGGGAATCCTCATCAAAGTCATAAGCAACCCTCCCACCTCCCCGGATTACTGTTAAATACAGATTTTTTGTCCTAATTCCTTCATCTACATAAAAATGACAGTCACCCTTGGTGCATGATGGGACGCTGGAGCAAGCTAAAACCTTTAAAGGTACAGTGTAAGTCTAATGTTCTTACAACGGGCCTGCGTTTCCATTGGTTTTCTCCGGGCCTGCTTTCCTTTGGTTTTCTCCATTTTACACGAGAGGTTTGTGACAGATATTTTGCATTTTTTTCATATCTGTGTTTTGGGGAAATAATTTTTAAAATGAAACTTGGTCTTGTTACTTACATACACCCCCCCCCCCCCCCCCCCCCCCCCCCGCATGGGTGGGACAATTCACTGCTTATGACTGATGAGGATCCCCTGGAAATTTGTTCCACCAGCAACTTCACAAATGCAAAGAAGGCAGCTGATCAGGTGTTCACTGATCCATGGGCATATTTTGGAGATGCCCTACTGATTTAGGAACCCAGAGGGGGGCCTAACGTGAGTTCCATGGGTCTTACCCCAAGGTATTGTACCCCCTGACCTTGGACAAAAAGGAGTGGTGGGGGTGGAGGTGAAGAGACACTACCCCCTACACTTGAGCAGGGGTAGTAAGCAAAACCTACTGCCAGACGTCCTATGCCAAGGCTAAGTGGGGGAATATTTAGCACTGTCTGCTCTGTACAAGGAGAAGGAAGCTTTGGGGAAAGATTGGGAGGGAAATCTACACCCCTGGACTTAGGCAAAACACTGTGCTGCAAAGGCTCCTCTTCCTTCAGTTAGACAAAGTATGGAGGGAGCAGAGGGAGCAGAGGGAATGGGGGATTAACCCCTTCGGTGCTCATGACGGAGCAGTTCAGGCATGAGCCACAGTGGGCGTGTACTGAGAACGGAACAGTTGAGCCCATGGGGGAAGCGCTGGGTCCCCCGCTCCCCATGGGCCGGCCATCTAACCCTCCGAAACAGGGATGGCAGCGGAAGAGTTTCTGCTGCCACCCCTGACACCCCCCCCCCCCCACCAATTCCATGATATAGGCGCATGAAGAGCCGCCTCATGCTCTAGAAGTCATTTGCGTTCAGCGTGTCTTAGAAGCAGGTAGGTTTTTCCTGCTGCGGGGTGGGGGAGGGAGGTTGGAGTGGGGAGGGGTGGACTTTTCAGCATGCACAAAGACATCAGCAGGTTGTTTGTATGCTTTGAGTCTTCCTCTGACAATAGTTCAGACACTGACTCTGCATCTAAGGCAGAGGAGGGAGTGGAAGATTCTAGCAGTGAATTTTCTGTCCGAGAGGAATTATCTAACGATGAAGCCACTCTCAGCGCAAATGAAGTGCCTGTTTTAGAGGAGGACATTGATGTGCAGATAGTGCAGCAAGAGGCATCAGGATTATAGCCTTGGACTGCAAGGCTTCCCATTGGATGAGCTGACCTATGGGTTAACCCAGCCATGGCGTAGAGTGGATACTGAAAACTGTTTTCTTATACATTTTTTCAGTTGTTTATGGATGAGGTATTTTCGGAGGAGATTGTTGAGCAGACTAATTTGTATGCTGAACAGTATTTGCGGGACAAGAGTGCCAGACGTAGGCGTCACTCTAGAGATACCAGTGGATTCCCACAAGTGCTTGAGTTTAACTTTTTTGATGGACTAGATAAGGAAGCCGTTGATGTCTTCATATTGGTCTACTAGTCCCTTGATGGCAATGGCTCTATTTCCTGCAATCATAAGTCGTGAACAGTATTTGCTTCTGCTTCGCCATAAGATAATTCGGATTGTGACTGTCTTTTCTATGATTCGGGCGGTCCTTGATCACATCATAGATCGATTTTCAGAGATCTATGCTCCAGGTAAAGAAATTGCTGTGGATGAGTATTGGACTTGTTCAAGGGCCGCTTGGTATTTAGGCAGTACATTCCTAGCAAGAGGGCATGTTATGGATTTGAGATATATATCTGCTGTGTCAGAGTAGGACTGGATATGTCTCTAATTTCGGAGTGTACACGAGTAGGGTTCGAGGATTGACCCACCCCTGATTGTTTGTCCACTTTCGGGAGTGAGTGCGAAAATTGTGTGGGAACTTGGTAGAGGACTTTTTCTTTTAACAAAGGTCACCATTTATACGTAGATAACTTGTACACTGGTGAGCAGTTCAGGAAACTGGTTAAAGTGGACATGGTTGGTTGTGGCACATTCCGCTCCAACGGTAAAAGTTTCCCAAAAGAACTGGTTTGTCAAAAGCTTGAGAGGGGACAGTGCAGTGCTTTGCTTAGTGATGAACTTCTAGCTGTGAAGTTTGCAGACAAGACAGATGTCTACATGCTGACTACCATCCATGATGAAAGTACTTCATCTGTGACTGTTCGGGGTGGGGGGGAGGGGGGTGTCATGCTGCTGAAGTGCATAAACCCGTGTGCATTTTAGAATATATTAGGCTCATGGGAGGCGTTGACAGAGTAGATCAGGATTTGGAACCTTACACTGCTCTTCGTAAGGCTTACATTTGGTATAAGAATTTGGCTCTCAATCTTTTCCACTTAGCAACTTTGAATGCTTTTGTTGTGTTCAAGAATTGTTCTCCAGAGTCCAGGACAGGATGGGATAGTTATTTTTAAGCGCTCGAATTCCGTGGTGTCTTGGCGCTGAGTGTGTGCGTGGGGAGACTGGGCTGTAGAACCAGAGGTTTAACTTGAAGGGAACAGCCAGGTCTTCAGTGATTTCCTAAAGAACATCCGATTGGATTGAAGTCGGATGGTGGAAGGCAATTGATTCCATAGCTTAGCTGCAGTATGATAAGCTCTGACCCCCCCCCCCCCTTGCTCTACAAATTTTGAGGGTGTGTGCGAGACCAGAGTTTGTGGATCTAAGGGTTCTAGAGGGAGAGTACCAGGAAAACAAATTCTGGATCTCCACCTCCATATAGAGCCTTGTGCACCATACAGAGGGCCTTAAATTCCACTCGTTGCTGGACAGGAAGCCAATGAAGTGACCTTATGCCCGCCGAAGTGGAGTGGCCTTTAGGTATGTTTAACAACAATAGAGCCGCCGCGTATTGTAGTGACAGTAGTTTCATTCTCTGAGACTTGTCAATGCCCATAAACAGCGCATTGCGGCAGTCGAAAGTAAAAGCGCTACTACAACAGTTTTTTTTAAGCTACCGTGGAATAAAGGGGAAGATCTTACGTAAACTTTTTAGTAAGAAGAAGCAAGAGGAGGTCAGACGATTGACCTGGGCCGAAAAGTTGAGCTGATCGTCAAAGATCACTCCAAGGTTCCTGACTTTAGTGGTAGGGCAAGGACAGCTACCTGCCTCTGTTGGCCACCAGGTTTTGTTCCACAGTGAAATGTCCTTACCGAACTCCAGTACCTCTGTCTTGTCGGTGTTTATCTTAAGGAAGTCTTGGCTCATCCAGCTCATAATATCTGTCAAACGGGCATGAAAGCCGCTGGCAACGATCTCATCAGCATAGAAGACCAGAGGGAAGCCGTGCTTTCCGACGAGTCTGGCCAAAGGGGAGACCTACATGTTAAAAAGCGTTGGAGACAGAGCAGAACCCTGTGGTACTCCGCACGGGAGATGAAAGGTGTCAAACTGTAAGCTGTCCCAGTATATGTTCTGCTCCCTTGCTGCTAGGAAGGAGGAGAGAAGGGCCAGAGCTGTGTCCTCAATTCCCATGTCCCTCAGCCGCTGCACTAACACCGTGTGGTTCACGGTGTCAAATGCTGCTGATCGGTCTAGAAGGACAAGAACAGCTCTGCCCCCCCAGAGTGGCAGAGCTGAGGTGGCATGGCCTGAAACCGTGCTGTGTCGGGTCAAGCAGGTAGTTGGATTCGAGATGTTGGGTTAGCTCCTTGTTTACAGCTTTTTCGAGAATCTTAGCAGCAACCAGCAACCTTGAGACTGGACGGTAGTTTTTTGTTTCAGTAGGGTAGAGGGCTGGCTTTTTAAGAATTGGCCTGATGCATGCTTTTTTCCAGGCACAGGGGTAAATGCCAGACTATGACTTGGTTTAAAAGGGGGGTTAGCTGTGCACTGACATTCCCAGATACCAAATGCAGAGTGGCCGGGGGACAAGGGTCGTTTAGGGAACCAGACTCTGGATAGGAGGAAATTGTTGACATCCTCCTGAGAAAGAGTCCGGAAACGGGTTTGCTGGCCATGAGCTACCTTCTCCACCATTGATGTACTGTTACAGCCAACCGTAACATCGGACGTGTTGAGGAGATCGTTATAAAATCGATTGCACCTTACTTTGGAAGAAAATATTTTTGTAGTGAAGTAGAGACGTTTTGCTTCTATAATAGCCGCCTTATATTTTTCTAAATTTAAATTGTAGGCCACTTTATGCTCCTTGCTATAGTCTGATCGCCAGATTCGTTCACTTCTCCTACAGTCGACCTTTAAACGTTTAAGGTCTGGCCCATACCATGGTGCGGTTGCCGAGGCGCTTTTAACTGAAATGGTAGTTTCGGGCTCTACATAGTTAACTGCTGTACGAATCCAGTTGTCAAACTGGTAAGCTGCTTCGTCATTGTCCATGGCCAGTGTGGGGGGCAAATGCTCAGGGCGTGTTTCAAGTCCCTCCCCTGTATCTTGTTCCACTGCCGAATCCTCACCCTGGAAGGTCTGCAAGGATGACTTTTGTCAAGTTTCAGGAGTCTGTGATAGGCAGCCTTGTTGTAGGCAAGTGTTCCAAAAGTTGTAGCGGTGGAGGATGCGGCTAGACTGAAAGATGGCCACTTTCCTGATCACATTCCTCCCACACCCAAAAAAGACTTTCCAGTGGGAGATGTAGAGTCTGTATGCGAAGATGTGTGCGGAAGGAGACTTGTATGTACTGCCCAGACTGTCTTTCTAAACCTGTGGTGTGTGTGCCTGCTTGTTTTAGAATGTACCACAAGCAAAAGAGTTTTTGGGAGCATCCATGAGTGTAAAAGTAAACTGCCAGTTCTGTATTGTTTAATATATTTTTTTCAGTTTCAAGGTTGGCATTTGTGCGATGTATTTAGCTAGAGTTTTTGTGTTTATAGTTTTGTATCTACTTACAATTTGCTTATGTTTTCTTTTTTTGTAAAAAAAATAAAAATAAACTAGAAATGTGATGGCGGTGTGCGTAGACCAGTACTTGGCTGGCGGTGTGCGAGGACTGGCGCTTGGCTGGCGGTGTGCGTGGACTGGCGCTTGGCTGGCGGCATGGACTGGCGCTTGGCTGGCGGCGTGCGTGGACAGGCACTTGGCTGGCGGCGTGCGTGGACAGGCACTTGGCTGGCGGCGTGCGTGGACAGGCACTTGGCTGGCGGCGTGAGAGTAGTGGCTTGCTGCTGGTCACTACAAACACTGGTAGCCAAATGGCAGTCCACACAATCAGTCATCCGGTGCGGTTGCTGTGTCCGGCAGGTGAGCGTATGAAAGTGATGGGTCCTTGAATGGCACTGTCTGTTGATGTGAGTGTTGTAATGTTTTGGGCCCGCAGTGGGAATGGGTTTGTATGTGTCACACGTATGAAAGGTGTATGAATGGCCTGTAAAGAGGTTGGTGCCTTGCTGCAGCTTTGCAGTTCACGAGCTGCGAGTTACTGGTTCAGGTTTTCGTCCTTTCAATTATGAACAGTGCATTTCATTTTTGTGAAATCTTTTGTTAATAAAATGTTATATATTGAACCATCGCTCACCCTTGTGCCAAATCCAACCAGTATATGTGTACTTGAGAATTGATGGTTGTGCGGTTATAATGGTCTTTTCTGTCTTTCTCTGGCAGGGTGTATGTTATGTCTTTTTGTGAATGCTGTAATGTGTTGGTTCCGCAGCTGGCGGTGTGAATAGTCTTGTGTGTATCACGTACGAAAGGCGTGTGAATGGCTTGCAAAGTGGTTGGGGCCTCGACGCGTCTTCACAGCTCACGAGCTATAAGTTACTGGTTCAGGTTTTTGTCCTCATTTATTAACAGTGCATTTCATTTTTGTGAAATCTCTTGTTAATAAAATTTTATATATTGAACCATCAATCACCCTCGTGCCAAATCCAACCAGTATGTGTGTGTGCTGGAGTAATAGATGGTTGTGCAGCATCAATTGTCTTTTCTGTCTTTCTCTGCCAAGGTGCGCATACTAACTAGGGTAAATCTTCCAACTCTAGATATTTTCGTAAACTAAACACTCAGGGAAGTGCATGGTGGTCTCTCTCTTGTGGATCCCAACACGTTTTCTTACCCACAATGCCCTGCAAACCTCAAAATGTGACTTAAGTCACATATTTTCCTTACATTACTGTGCCATAATTTTTCAGAACAAGAAACCACACATATCCTACCACCCAGCAAACCCCAGGTCTCTCGATAAAAATGATAACTCACTTGTGTGGGTGGGCCTAGTGCCCGCGACAAAAAATGGCCCAAAATGCAACATTGAAACATCAAATTTTTCCAGTGAAAACTGACCGCATTTTCACAATGTGCCTAGCTGCGGATTTTGGACCCTAGGTCAGCCGGCACCTTGGGAAACCTAGCAAACCTGTACATTTTTAAAAACTAGACAACCAAGGGAATCCAGGATGGGGTGACTTGTGTGGCTCTCACTAGGTTCTGTTACCCAGAATCCCTTGCAAACCTGTAACTTTGTAAAAAAAAAAAAGAAAAACTCCTCACAATTCTGTGATGGAAAGTTCTGGAATCTGAGGGGAGCCACAAACGTCCACCCACCAAGCATTCCCCCAAGTCTCTCGATAAAAATGGTACCTCACTTGTGTGGGTGGGCCTAGCAGCGAAGGGGTTAAAAGCACAGAAAAGCATCCCTAGAGTTTGTTTTTTTACCTGCCTTGCCCTGTGGCAATGTGAGAGGAGGTGGAGTCTTAAGTAAGCTTCTATATCCCTTTAACAATGTGGCTGGTTTTCACTTGCACGAAGGGAGGGCTAAGTATTCCTCCATGGCTGCTGTACCAGGCTGAGGAAAGTCAACAAGGGTGTGTTTGCATCTATTGGTCTGGAGGGAGTAGGTGAATTCCCTTATTTTTATGTTTTACAGGTTGGGGAGAAGACATGTAAATTTGGCTGGTATGAGACTTTCCAAAAAATGGAACTAGCGATTGCAAAGCCAATAGGTCTAAAATTGACTTAGAGGCTTTTGGTCTTTAGAGACACCCATTTTGTCGTTTTACAGTTCTAAAGTTTGTTTTTGGGGGGAGTTGAGTCCTCGCTACTTTAAAAAAGAAAAAAGAAATAGCTGAAAGCAAAACTATATTTTGGGTCTCAAAAAGCACACTATGTCATTGTAGTTCAAGACGCTGAAGGGTACTACTTTGGGTGTGGATGTGTTCCTTATAAAACGGCAGAATGCAGTCACTCACAGTGAAGTTAGCCGTTGGCAGAAGTGGGCTGACAAGCGGCACACAGGGTGAAGAAAATGTGAATGGTAACAACTGACCAATGCTGGAAGAGAGCTGGCTGAAAGCCCCTATAAAGAAGTATATTATACATATGATGTTAGTAAAATGAAAAGGTGTAGGCCAACTCCGGACTTAAAAATTCAGCATCAGCTCTCACATTCTGGTGCTTTTTTTGTTGCATTCCTTCCCAATATATATGAGCACTGGAAGAGTAAGCAGTTTTTCCAATGAGCACATGCAGTGTTATGTATTTGCACTTTGCATGTGCTCGTGTGCCTTTTTCTGTTTGGAATCTATTTGCAGTAGATAGTAAACAATATGAAAAAAAACATACTTTGACATGTGCACTGCACACTCACATTTTAGTTTATACCTCAAAAACTACTGAATACATTTTTACTAAACCAGAAATGGGTATGATGTCAGAAAGGCCACCTAGCCATAAATATATGGTGACCGTTTGCTCTGGCTTTTTCGGAGTTACACAGGAAGAACATTTCCCATTTGCAAGCGAGCACCAGTGTCGAGACCCCGGCCACACTTTGGAACCTTCCGAGCAATATGAACAAATCTAGGACACCTTCAGATGCACTAATAAACTCGATTCAAGCTAATTTACAGTATACGCCTGAAGGGAGTTCGGGAGGGGTGGTGTTTTAGGAAGAGGTGGATCACTCTAGAGGATGATCAAAGAATCTGCTTGTACAGGCTGCACCAGGCTACGAGTAATGAACTGCATATTAGGGCGAAGGGCAATCTTTTCATTTTCTGACTAACATCGTTTGCCCCAGACAAGATGGCTCGGGAACACTAATCCTTTGAATAATAGACTACATGTTGATTGTCTAATCTTATTACAAAAGGAGTGCTATAAAGTACTCTTTGTAATGTTGATTTAGATGACACAAGTTCAAGACCATTTTTGACCGTGTTTTTGCATAATATGTGTTAACAACTGAGTGTAACAACTGAGTGACTACTGTCTCAGTTTGGTGCAATTATAACAATTTGGGCCGTAAACACAGGCTAAATTGGTCACATGACCACTTTTGAGGAACAAAACAAACATGGAATTGGCCAAAACCCCTATGTCTACATAATTCATTCCTGTGGGGTTTGCGAGAATTTGGGATACATTTTTAAGAATAAAGGATTCCATTTTAAGAGCATGAATCTTTTTTAATCTTAAGAGTGTCAAACCAGAAAGTACTAACCATCGTAGCTACTACAGCGAGCGGAGGTTTTGGCGATTCATAGGACATCTTTCTATAAGTGAGGTTGCGTGGAGCATTTATCATTAGTTGCGTTGCTACTCTTAGGCCTAGCTCTAGGTTTACTCCGTTATTACAAGGTATAAATATCTATGAATGAATTAAAACACCTAGATGTTTGCCATGTGAACCAAACAAGGCCCATTCCTTTTTTCTTAAGGAATTTTATGGATGCAAGTTAAGGGCAGTGAAACCTTTTGATTTCTATTAAACTGGAGAACTGTTATTTAACCTTGCCCCCATAGTTGATTCAAACTTTCCCCACTTGTGTGTGCAATCCACACCATTTTTACTTTTCTTTCCATTCCCCAGACCTATCCTACCTTGGCGAAAGCATTGAGATCAGACTCCATTTATGGAGACCAATAAAGCAAATCAATAAACCCAGAGCATCAGAATGTGGTGCACTTCAGAATCTTCCTACTATAGCATGGTCTGTACAATCAACAACATAACCTTGACATATTTCCGTCCAGTCATTTAGCCCAGTTGAGTTATGAATGATACATTAATCTACAGCGGTACATCTTTCCATTAAGCAGGTGGGTGAGTGTGCATCCTTATCATGGTACACGGAGCAGGGGGTGGAACAACAGAGCCTTGAGCAGCAAAAGAAGACGGATGGTAACAGGACACTAAAAAGAAACAGTGTGGAACACGGCACTAATCACACTAGACCTCTGCCGCCGTCCCTTCTGAGCACTCAAACAGTTCTATCAATGTCCACTAAAAAGGTTTTGCAGACTTTAGACATCCCATTTCTATGAAACATTTTACGGTATTCATTCAAGTTATACTCCATGGATTTTTGCACCAACTAAGTTACTGAAAAGAAAATACAGTATTTACGTGGAACTGGCATCATGCTACTCTACATGATTGTGGAGTAGAGTGAGTATTAAACAACTTAAATGGCATTCTGGAGCCAAACATCAGAACTGCAATCTGTGCCACTTACTGAACATGTAACTTGCAGCAGCTGCTGCTGTTGCTGCTGCTGCTGCTGTTGATGCGATTGTTGCTGCACCTGTTCTTGCAACATTGTCTGCTGCTGGGGGTCCCATATCTGCACAGTATGTCCTGCATTTTGGTAAGTCCCCGCTACAGTCTGCACTGCCAGAGGAATGTGTATATTACCATTCATAAACTGTGCAGGAAAAATAGAGTTTGCAAGTGTTTGCACAATTTCCTCATGCGAGTTTTTCATCCTGTCCTTGTCATCCTCTAGCTTAACTGTCGTCAAGGTGGTTGGCGAGCCGCTCATATGGACAGCATTGTAGGCTTCTTGAGGGATGGCAATATGAGTTATGTTTTGCTGTTGGAGATCACCGCGTGGCTGTGCAGAATATACAGGGATGGTCCATGTCTCTCCAGTTGGACTGGTAATGGTCCCGGTGGCACTATAAAGGTGTGCACTGTCCACCGTCAGCAAGTCTGGCCGTAAGGACACATAACTCTGCTGCTGTCCCTGTGGGATGGCCAACACTGTGGCAACTGGCTGCCCTGAGATAGCATACGATACTGTAATGGGCATGTCCACTTTACGTTTCTTCACAGGTTGAAGAACACCTGAACTACTGACCCGCCGCTCTCCTTCGCGTGGGGATTCTTGCTGCGAGGGAGGCGGTGAAAGTGTCCCAACAGTTTGGATCTGGATCTGCTGGCCTCCAGAAAGAGACTGTCCAGACACAAGCTGAGCATGGATGTGCTGGTGCTGAATGTGATCCTCCTGAATTTCAGACGCTTGGATCTGGTGAGCCTGCACGTGTTGCACCTGGATCTGGCCCTGCTGCAGCTGGGAGTTGGACAGCTGGTGAGAAGGGCTGTGACTTTGAAGGGACTGGTTCTGTAGATTCTGGGATGTCTGCTGCTGCTGTTGCACCTGGTTTTGGATCTGTACTTGGACCTGGATCGGCTGCTCCGAGGACTGATGCCCCGTCAACTGAGGAGAAAGTTGCTGAACAGTTACGTGTTGGGGAGACTGGTGGACTTGCACCTGAAAAACAAAAACCATCAGTGAGTACCGTTTCAAAAGCTTTAGTGTAATGCAGAATCAACATCACTCCAAATTAGCTGATTCAATCCATTTCAGCTGTTATTACTCAACAAACTGGCAAATGTTATAAAATCACTTCAGGCATATTGAGGATGGGTGCAAAACAGAAGGAATAGGAGACGCACCAGGAACATTGCATTTAGGGCTTTGAAATGAGTTCAAATTCAGGAAGAGTAGCTTGGATGGAGATCGAAAGTAGGCAACTGCTAGCGGCAATGGGTCTGGAGGATCGATGGAGACCTTTCCACCTTTGGAAGAAAGGATACACCTATTACTCCGGAGCGCACAAAGTGTTTTCCAGACTGGACTACTTCCTTATTCCTAGTTCGGAGTCCCCATAAGCTAGTTGACACCCTCACTCATGTCAGAGGCCTGTCAGTACATTGTCCCCTAGAGCTAGAACTCCAGATTTCCCTCAATGTTCCAGACGTGGGTGGGGTCTTAACGCTTGGTGGCTCCAGGACCCCACAACTAAAGCCCATATACGGATGGCCATAGAAAACTATCTGAAGACTAACAAAAACTCAGTTGAAACCCCTGTAATCCTTCAGGAGGCACAAAAAGTCACGATCAGGGGATATCATAAGTTACATTTCAGACACCTGAAAGAAGTGAAGACTCGTAGTTACTGACCTAGAGACATGCATCCTTGAATTGGAGGTGGAATACGATTGGTCCAGAGCACCCGAAACACTGAGGAATTTACTACACAACCAAAAGACCTGAAAACAGCTACTCCTTTACGAAACATGGACACTGTGGCTCGCCACCCAATGTTGGGTGTACCACGGGGGGGGGGGGGGGGGGGGGGGGAACAAGGCAGTCAAGATCCTACACAGTTTATGTACCAATACGATTCACACAACTGATAACACCCAGCAGACAGGGGAAGCGCTGTTGCCTGACAACTCGCCTCTTACTACAAAAACCTATATGACAAGCCGCCCAAGACAGATCCAACGACCCTTTGTGAAGGATCTCCCTAAACGTACCTTGGATGACAGTGAGAGAGACTAGCTCGAGAGCGTTCTCACACTGGAGGAAATGGGCGAGGCCCCGTCTCAACTTCTCCCAGGGAAAACCCCAGGTTCTAGCGGAAACCCTAGAATTCTTTAAAGCTGAAAAATATTTAGTTCTCAGCCTGCTATATGAGAGATTTTTGTAGGCACAGTAGATAGGCATGTTACTTCCAAACTAGTGCCTTGAAGACAGTGGTCATACCCAAGCGCGGTCTCTCCACCCCCTATCCGAACATCACTTCTTCTACCACCACACATCCCTCTTAAATCAGAAGTCAAAATATGGGCTACCCAGTGGAGCACGACCCTTGCATGGCTTTGCTGGGCATCCACGCAGAGGCGGAGGGGAGGGGGGTGCCAGAGCTGTAATTTCTTTAGGTTATTTACAGCTCCGGCACACACTTACAGTCTATGTAGCGGAGTTTACAGACATTCTGGATTACATTCTCCTGGAGGCTAAACTTTTATTAGACAAACTGTCCAGACACAAAATCTCCTTAATATCTTGCTCTCTAGTGATCAATTCGCCTGAATCCTTCAATCGGTCATGGGAGGTCTGGATGGGAGCTGTGGGAGAACTCTCTAAAGAGGACTGGAGAGAGCACTGCACCCCCCCTCCACCCCTCCGGAATCTGCTATAGCCTCACAGTATGTACTTATACAATGGAAATACCTCCAGAGGGTGTACTACACCTGTGAAAGGGTTTCTTTATGATGCATAACAGAGAGATGAGACCTTCACACAATTTGCAAGTGTTGAGGGCTGCAACCATTCTGGGAGGGGGTGTTGATGTGGGTGGGGCATGTACTAGGCTCGACCCTACCCAGAGACTTAAGATTAGCATTACTCCATATCACGACCGTAATAGACATGGACAGATATAGGGCTGCGCTGTTATGACTAGGGCTGGCAAAAAGATACAGCGGGGCCTGGAAAAGCATGGAACCCTGTCATTGGAGAATTGAAGGACAGGACTAGACAATTGCATGTTGCTTGAAATCCCTGCTCTATAAGGCCAGTGGTTGCCCACAAAAGCAGTATACGGGCTGTGTGGTGTCAATACAGGGGCATAACCTTTCAAAGAAGTGAAATTCTGTGCCAAGTCCAAGACGAAGAAATTCAGATGCATGCCGCTTATCAATGATTTGAAGGGCGGGAGTGGGAGCAGCTGAAAATCAACATTCACTATGGTCGAGTCTTTTGTTGTAGGGACACTGTGGGAGACGCATTTCGATGTGTCTCGCTGTACTGTATTTTCTCAAACTTCTGTAAATAGCCTGTTCTTCCTGCATTTCATGCCATACACAAGAAAACAAACAAAATGTTTCATTAAAATAATATAAGAAACGAATTATGAGGTTTTCAGGCAGGACTTATCATTAAAGTATCACATGCACAGACTTTGAACAAGCAAATATAGGCTGTGTGATGAATACAGTAATATGGAAAACATAAGACTCTAGAATCTATAGTGTAAAACAAAGGGTTGCACAGAACTGTGTACAGAATTACATAACACAGCTTTAGGTGTCCTTCGGATTCACTAATAAGGTGCTCATTGTTGCACTTTACTTTTCAAAGTTCTCACCACAATGTACATCCCACGGCTATTTAATATTTGTAAGCCTCCAGCTGAGCCTTAGAGGACCGGATGTATGCTGAACTCATTGCATTAATAGGTTAACAGTAGCATATCAAGTGCAAGCAAGGTGAAATGGAGAGAACTATTCCTCTGCACTTCAAAAAGATGCTTTGGTTGTTGAAAATGGAGCACCCTTTACCAAATTTGCAAACAATATTTCCTAGAATTCTGTCAACATGTTTGAATCACACTTTAGTAAATCAAACAGATCATGCCTCTTCTTGTGGGTCCTTTGAAAAATGTAGAGGTAAGGAGATGGTAGCCTTCAATGAAGCAAGGATGAATTATAAAGCCAGACTATGGAAGCAACAGTTATCTAGGCGTGCAGTAAAGCTTGATCAACTGCGGATTTCCAAAGCACTGCTAATATGCCACTTCAGGAAGTGGCAGAAATTACAAGATAATCCAGAAAAGCTAGTGTCTGGAACATTCCTTATATAAAAATTGGAACTGTTTACAATTTAATTAATTTCTAATTTCAGATGAGAATATTATGTTTGTGTAGCTCCATTTACTAATCTATTCTTGGCTCGAGAAGCTTGCTGGCAAAAGAAAAGAAGCTGTCCCAGTCCTGAGTTGCCCGTCTTTGAGAGGGTCAATTCTTGCCACATTAAAGACCCAAACAATGTTCAAGCACTGGTTGCATCTCCTAACTATTCTCATGGAGCAAAATGTCTAATCCCACCCGAGTAGCAGATTGTAGGATGGTACTACATGATTGTATACATCTTGCTTAGATACAAGTAATGCAGGTTTGGTTGGTCTACCAAAACTCTCTCTCCCCATTAACCCTGTATCTTCAAGGACGTTTATGAACATCATAGAAATGTATACAGTAAACCCTTAAGGCGAAAATGTGTGTCAAGGGCCAAGGTACTAATGTCAAGGGTAGTTTACAATCCTGACAGTCAAGGAGTTGCAGCTGCATTCAATTCTGCAGCTAAAATAAGTTCAAGACAACAGGATGGAATTACTTTCACTGTGCTCAGCACACACAACCACATTTGGATGCAAACCGTAATGTATGATGTAAAAGTAAAGCCAATTAATTCAGCATGCAACCTGAACTTGTCCAGACAGCGGTCATCACTGGTGAGTGCCAGTTTAGAAGAAGTCCCACTGTCCGGTAACTCCACGATTTTGTAAGGAAACTATGCATGTTGTGGTTTTGCATACCGCAAATGTAGCGGGGAAGCAATGGAACACTGAAAAACGGTGTGCGCAACATGATTCCAGTTACAAGAAGGAAGTTAAAAAGCTAAGTACTACTGTGGAGAGGGGAGTGTGAATAATGCTCTTCCGAGAGATCCGTCTCCAGGTTAATTCTCAATTGAAGGTGGTTTCAAGTGCTTATGTCATTTGAGTATGCTGTTCTAGATCCTGGCTGCCTAGATGTAGAAGGCCTGTGTTCAGTATTTTTTTTTACTTGTTGTACCTTGCTGGCTCTTGTCTGATGGTAAGAATGCTAGAGCATTTTTGTGGACACCTTGAAGATGATGCAAGCTGGTTTTGAAGTGGATACTGGTCCAGGTGGGATGCCAGTGAAGTTCCTAGAGCTGGGGTGATGTGGTAGAACTTCAAAAAGACTTTGAAGTGACTCGTAGGATGCCTTCAGGGGTGCCCAAGTAGACTCGTGTTGGTCGCTGAGCAAGGCATTTGTGGAACCGGATGATGGTTGCTAAATTATAAGAGTGATGTGTAAGATGGTGATATTTAATTTATGTATTGCTTTTAAAGAGCTGCATTTAATGTTTAATTCAAACTTAAGTGCACTGGAGAGAAGCTTCATCACCAGTGACATAAGAAAACTAGCTGGAAAGTGGGAGCAGTAATGAGTGGGCACTAGAGTTTTTTTCCAAACTGGGAGTGAAAGCCCAATCGTAAACATCTAATCGCATATTTCATTTGCAGGCTGAGATACCTATAGCCGCTTCACTTAAGAGGATAAAACCCATTGAAAGAGGAATGGCCTTCGAGTTGCTGCTTCGAGGTATTCTAATTTTTCCATTATCATGCTTGTGATTCCCTATATAAAAGGTTTATGACTCTTCTTTGACACTCGCATATTTTTGGGGAGTGTGCTACTGTCCCTAGAGTAATATTCCTTTTGTCAATTGCTAATTAGCAAAGAGCTGAAGGTCAAACTGATGACAAACATGGCAAGCTTACTTCTCTACTTATTTTCATGTAAGAATCTACCACATTATGCCTGCTTCCTTGCTGAGGACTAAGAGAAGATCTAGTGCTTAGTTATGTTCTAAAACATTTTGCCTATGCTCTCTTACTGGAGTGTATTTTACTGTACTCCAACGGCATTTAAGTACCATTGTCCTGGCAGTCCAATTATATTTAACTATCACTTCATACCACAAAAAAGTCAATATGAAAGCCCGGCAGAGCACTCCATTAGGCCAGCCGCTTCCCTCCCACTTTGGACAGAACACTGTCAGATAAAGAAAAGTGTGAAGGCAATCGTAACTTAAACTTTTTGAATTAAGCGTGTATATGGACAGAGCAGGATTAGGTATGTCTGAAAAACCTCAGCTCAGAAAGAACTAGAGGGTGTGAACCTGACAAACGGCATAAAGAACCTTACAAAGCAGATGGAGTAAAATTACACTTAGGGTAGCCAAAATAGCTGAACAGTCAGCACTGGCTCACCCAAATTCTCTACTTATGGACTTCCAGACCATGAGCAGAGCAGAAAACGTTATACCAGCATATCAACAGTGTAACACTGATCGCTAAACCTGGGAAACTAACCAACAGATCTTCTGATATGCCAGAGTCCTGGGACTCCTCTGGGGAGAGGCTGGGTCGGCACTGCTGGGGGTTTGGGTAGTGAAGATTCCAGGGCCTGGCCAGCACTTCTTGGATCTGAAAGGTGACAGAATCAAGAATGGAAAACAAACTCAGCCGTGTGCATTCTTTTCATTTTAGTCATTTCCCAGAGATCACACTTGTGCCAGTATTAAGGATTATTTTAAAGTGACAAGCATGGACTAAGCAGTGCATCATTTTATCAACCAAAAAACAAATTACTGGCTGTACTTTTAACTGCTGCCACCATACCATAGCCATAACCACCACCATCAGTTAAAGCTCATGAACTTGAGAAAATGGGTAAGGGGTTACAACATTGCTGACCAATTCAGAATTCTACAAAAAAAAATACCCTCCTTAAGGGAGATTCATAAAATTAATACATAAATTCGAGGGCTATTAAGTTATTAGGACACAGTTTTTCGACTCCGTTGTTGACAGCTGCAAAACAGGACTATCTCATGAGTCTTTGTCAGGTTCACATCCAGTGGTTCCCACACACCTTCCCTTTGCTTTCTGGAAACATGGCTTTCTTGCCAAATAGACTAGTCTGCATGTGACCGCCTCTTCCCACTAAACCATAAAAACATTTCGCACACTGCTTTGCATTAAATAAAGTAATCCTTTGCTAGTTTACTTTCAGGGGCAGAACACAAATGAGAAAAAAAAGATCTGCTAAGGACCTCAGAGACATTACAACAATAAAAAAAGGGGAAACTGATGTATTTAAACCACTGCTAGTGTGTTTCAGTTTTGGAGTGTACACAGTAGATGTCTTTCCTCAGATGGCTTTGTATATACAAAAAGATAAGGTTAATGACAACTGACAATAGTGCTTAAGCACTCCTATATTTCAATTGTTCACAGGCTTGGTCATGCAAGGATGCAAAATATTTATGTGATTTAGAGACCAAATTTCCAAATCTTTTTCATTTCATTTAGGTTATAAAGTTCCAGCAAAACACAGCTTAAGCAAAGCTAGGTAGAGAATCACTTAAATCTCTGGAAGATACTAATATGAAAGTGGTATGTGAGAAGTAACTTTCTTACCCAGGGCACGTCTTCCATAGACTCACATGATTGGTTGAAGAGAATACAAAGCTAATTTATAAGAGTAATTTATAAGAGAAAGAACTATCTACTTGGAGAAATTCTCAAGTGTCTTGTCCACATTAGGAATCAGTGTTCACATCAGTGTCGATGCAACAATACTTGTAGAAAACATATCTGGACCCAACAGACACCATTTTTATGCTAAGTGAATAGGTCTTTTTGTGGAAGATGTACAGGCATTTTAGGGCGTCATGGACAAAGATGAAGCCGCTTTCGGAAACCCAAACCAGCAAGCATGCTTCTGTTACTGTGATATGTGTATAGAAACAAAGCACCCTTTTTGACCTTTGTAGTATTAGGTAACACAGAAAGTGTTGTGTTGCCAGTACAAAACACCCCCCCCCCCCTCAAAAAAACAAAAAAAAAAAAGTTGAAAATAAATTGAAATTAAAAAGGGAAAAAACGCAAATTTTCTCAGGACCAAGAATGGCCACAAAAAGAACCTTATCTAAAAATAGTAGAAGGCTCACCAACATGTTAATGCATACATTTTAATAGCCTAAATAATGAAAACTAATAAAACTGCAATAAAAATATAGCACACAAAAACCTTTGCTGAAATGCTGTACCATTTCGCTAAATTAGCCAGTCAAAACAAGAGGATTTACAAAAAATGCATTTCTTTTTTTCATCCATGTCAATTACATGTTTGGTGTATACATAAAAGGATTAAAAACCATTATTAGTTTAATTTCTATAGGTCTCTTCTTCCTCTTTTATATCCGCCATTTTGGAAAATGGCAGAAGGGTTGCTCTGAGGAGTTATTTTCTGTCTCGAAGATACTTTACCCCCAAAACCTATGTTTTGGCACCAAAATGAAGTATTCGGTCTTAAGTGGTCTAGGGGAATGGTAATCAAGTCATTGTTTTTATTGGTATTTGGGGAACAGGTATTACTCCCTATGCCTCTTCCTTTAAAATTGTTCCCACTATAAGAACCTCTGTAAAATGTTTTTGAAGTAGAGGTTTGCACTTGGGTTTTGTATGCTGACCAAGTGCTGGCCGAGGTGGCAGATCTTGCCCCTTGCTTGTAATTGGATGTACGAAAAGATCCACAGTATTTGCTGGTCTGTAGGGGCCCCTACTGATTTTGCGACCTCTGTGTCCAATTTCAATTTCTCAGGGCCTGTATCCACTAGGCCTGGGCGGTAAATTTCGTTCCGCTCGCGGAATTTGTGATATTTTGACATTTTCGCGATCCGCGGAGAGCGCGAAAATGTCAAAACTTTCGCAACCTGCCGCGAAATGGAAGTATTTTTCCTGTTTGCGCTTTAAAAATGCATTCTCACGCAGGCGGTCGCGACTTACCGGGTCCCTGCGATCGCCGATGAGTTTTCTTGTCCGTTGGCACGCCACAAGATGTTGGATTGTTGGTAGCCGGTCGCGCTATCCTGCGAGAGTTTGCGATTGCGAACAAGTCATTGCGATCGCAAACAGGAAATAAGCATCGCGAGCAAGATGGCCGCGCCCATAAGCGACCGCATGGGCAAGTTGGAAATATATTTCCCCGCGAGCACGCAAAAACTCATCACGAACAGGCAGGAAAAACAATCTCCGCATCTTCGCGAAAGTTTCACATGCTCGTGGAGATTTTGCGCAATTTCACGATAGTTTGCGAAAGTCGCAAATTCCGCCCACCCTTAGTATCTATCCACTTGAGGTCCGAAAAGATGTCCCTAGTCAAAAGGTAGATTTAGGATAGCCAGTCGTACCTCAGGCTTAAATCCTGAAACCCGTAGCCATGCATGCCTACGTAAGAGGCTACTGGTGTTTATACCTCTGGCAGCAGTGTCAGCTGCATCTAATGCGTATTTAATGGAATTATTGGTAATGAGTTTTCCCTCATTAACAATTTCTTGTCTCCCATTTCTGTGCTCCTCTGGAAGGCGTTGGGAGGGGCCCCTCCATTTCATCCCAGTGGACTAGGCATAGATTGCTAATAGAGCTTGACTGTTGGCTATACACCAATGTTGGGCTTCTTGTGTAGCAAGACATCTTCCAGAAGCATCTATAAGCTTATATTCTTTCTCTGGAGGTGGTGCAGCTCCTGATGTTTGCAAGTTGCCCCTCTTCAATGCATTTGAGATTACTAAAGAGTCTGAGGTTCACTGGCCTTTAATAAGGGAAGGATCTGACGGTGCCGCCTTGTATTTGTTGTCAATGCGTGGTGTTATGATTCTCGCTTTGACGGGGTCCTTATAAAAGGCCATCTACATGACGTGTCATGCCTTTAAGTAATGGTAAATATTGTGCCCCACTTTGGCATTAGAGAGTCTAAAAAAAATTCCTCCTCTATTCAATCTTTATATAGGTGGACCTGGTGGAAAGCTGCTGCACTTGCTTTTAAATCCTGATATGCAGAGGCATCATCAGGTGGTGATGGCATTGTGGGATATAGATCAGGGTCTGCATCCACTTGTGGTTTAATGTCATAATCACCCCAAGCATCCCCAGTGTGTATGTTTTGTCGAATGTCTTCTCCTATTGGTGAGTGAGGAGACATGTCACCTGCCTCAGATAAGTGTGGTGTGTGATGTGGTGGAGTAGATGGTGGAAGTGGTGGTTGTAGGGTAGGTGAAGATTGAATAGGGTTGTGCAATGGGCGAGTGGCAGCATCCTTCCTCTTCTTTTTTAAAGATTGAATAGGGACGTCCAAAGCTTCTTCAAAAGGCAACTGCTTTTTAGAAGATTATGGTTTTGCAGGTTGGAGCACTATTCTTTTAGTTCCAGGCTGAATCTGGAGTCTTTTTTGTTTCGGGTCGAGCCATTCTTGAAACTGCTCGAGGATCGCTCCGGTAGAGATTTCGGTACCGAGACCGAAGACCGAGAGGCTGCAGACCCGGTTGTGGAGGAGGTGGGGGCCCCTGCTGCAGGCCAAAACTTTTGGTGACAAAGCCGTTTTTCAGTGTGCGCCATGGCTTTTTTTTGCTGTGGCGGACCATGAGCAGTCTTTTCGGTTGAAGCCAAGGCTTTGGATCATGGGTATAAGCACTCACATACCGATGCTTCTGTGCCAGCTGAAATCATCATCATCATGGATTGATAGTGATTCCTTTTGTGCCTCTTCACCCTCTTGGTGTCCACGGAAGATGTCCTCCGGTACATTGCCGCTTGCTTGCACTGCATTTCTTGTAGTCTAGCACGTCGGTCTTGAAGAGTGTTTTTAGATCTAAAAGACTTGTAGGCCTCACAGCTTTCCTCTGAATGATCAGGCAAGAGGCATAGGTTGCAAAAGGAACGTTGGTCAGTAGGAGGACAATTCGGACAATAACGGAACACAGCGCGTTCCATTAGCATGTCATTCTCTAAAGAATGTTGAAAGTGTCGGACATATGCCTGGCAGGGCGTGGCCTGTGGGAGCAAGCCAAAGACGCGCTACGTAGAAGGGTGCAATAAACTAACCAATCGAGACAATATCGTCACATGGAGATACTAAAGAACCGAAGGGAACCCGAAGGAGTCTCGAACAGGGTGCAAAATAACACATCCGAAACAGGCGGAAAAAAATTATCTGAAGATGGCGTCGATGACCATGCACATTATTACTAAGAGGAGGAATCACATATCCTCGTGACTCGAAGAAAACTTCTTGGAACAAGAACAACTTGTAATCATCCGAGTCCAACACTAGATGGCGGACTTATGCAAAGCATGCGTATCCACAGCACACATGCCTCAAACATTATATTTATCACTTCTGTTTTAGACACATTTTCATAGTTCACTCCATTTGTTTTGGCACTGAATATTTGAGAAGAGCATATCGACCGGGACACACATCTTTTTGTAGCACAGGTTTTGCAAGTACATGTACGTGTAAGTTCCGTGGGTAGAGGTTTTAGAAATGTCATAGGTTTTAGCACCCTGTCAACATCTTCCCAACCAAATTCACATGGATCTTTCTCTACATATACATACAAGCAGAACGCTCTTTTCATGTGCCCATGCAAAGAATGACATCGGTGGAAGGTCACTTAGCGGGAACGTTCTCTTGAACTCACTATACCTAAGATAGTTAAATGTGCAACAGTCAGAACTCGTTTTTTACATACAAACACACAAGGTATTTTTCTACTTCTTTAAAGTCACATTCTTCTTCTGTCTCAGCAAATCTTTAGAAACTTCACAGGTTCAGCAACTCCAATTTTGCTCATAGGTAGGGTCATCCCCAATAAAAGTATGTGCCTTGATAAAAACACTGGGCATCTCTTGGTCAAGTTTCTTGTGCAGAACATGAAAAGGAATTAAGTGTCTTTTCTCGCCTGTTTTATAACCTATCCATAACTCCGACAATCCTTGACTTATAAACATTGCAAAAAAATCTAAGTAACACAATAACAACGTCTGTGTAGTTTAACAGTATAATGACTCAATTGGAACCATTTTGAACAGCCCACTTAACATGTAGCACAACACAAAGGTTGGCTTCCTCTAATTTGCTGTAAAGTTCTTGAACAATATGGCACGTAGCGTTTGACTATCATTCCACTTGCAATAATTGGAAACTCGGTGTTCACTGAAACATCAGCAATGTTTTGGCGAGTTAACATCTCCAAGTTCATCTTGTTCGATGTTGATGACCAGAATTTATCAAGATGCACAGGTATAGGTGTTGAATTTTTGATGCAGACATTCGTCTGATTCCTCACATTCTTTGACAGATAGTTCAAGATAACTAAAAGACAATGTACAGTTCTTGCAAGGTGCACACTGACTTCGAGAACAGTCTGAACGAACTCTCTTAAGTTTTGCATGGATAAAAACTTGACCATTTACAATTGTGACATAGTCCACAACAACGCAAAACCAAAGGAAATGATGGACGGAGTGTTGAACATTGCAAGCACTCACCCCCAGTCAACTGATCTGGGTTTAATCCATCACCGTTCTTTAGCCCACTCTGCCACCCCAGTTCAGACATGGCCATATGCAAATCAGTCTGACCCCGTGCCTCATGGGAACAGTCCAGCCCGAACTGCCACTGGAATCAAGCTATCCTGGCTGAAGAGGGGTGAAACCCCTGAAACCGGTCCTAGGATGCTTGTTTCCAGTCCAGGGAGGACCTGGCTTGGCAGTTCGGGCTGGACTGTTTCCATGAGGCACAGGGTCAAGACTGATTTGCATATGGCTGGGTTCAAACTGGAATGGCATGGTGAGCAAAAAAACGATTGATTTAGGCCTAGATCTCTGTAGTGGGGTGAATGTATGACATTGTTCTGCATTCTGTCCATCAATTGTTGTTTTTGCATTTGTCACCCCGAGTGGGACGGGTATGCTCAGACGTGAGTCCCGTGCTCTCCATGCCACTGGAATCAAGCTATCCTGGCTGAAGAGGGGTGAAACCCCGAAACCGGTCCTAGGATGCTTGTTTCCAGTCCAGGGAGGACCTGGCTTGGCAGTTCGGTCTGAACTGTTCCCATGAGGCACAGGGTCAAGACTGATTTGCATATGGTTGGGTTCAAATTGGAATGGCATGGTGAGCAAAAAAACGATGGATTTAGGCCCAGATCTCTGTACTGGGCTGAATGTATGACATTGTTCTGCATTCTGTCCATCAACTGTTGTTTTTGCAATAGTCCACAACAACAGCATTTTTCAATGAGGACACCTTTTCTAATTGAAATTCTTCAACTGAACGTTTTTTTCCAAGCTCTTGTACAAGTTTGTGCTTCACTGGTTTGGTGTCAGCATCTCCATCAAATACTATGTTTGTTGGAAGAAGATCACGCGACAGAACGTCCTTGATAAATTCACCCTTTTTTTTGCTACATTCATCTCTGTGAGCTTGCCAAAATTGTTTTTTTTTGTAACCTGTTCTGTTGTAGCTGGTTGGACGAAACTCTTACGATGGCAATTAAAACATGCAAGTTTAACTTTAGCGATTGTGTCAAACAGCCTTTCCTCTTACAATACAAATCTCTCCTGCTTCAATTCTGCGTATAATTTCAATCCATGTTCAAAGACATCTAGTAGACATGATCTTATATCGTTATCCACATATTGTTCGGTCACGAAGTTGTGCAGCTGCACAGGATTAGTTGTTTCAAAGGGGTTTCCCTGCTGCTGCATGAAATGAAGAAGGCTGCCAACTTATTAAAACATTCCCCTTTCTTACCCACGTTTGTGGTGAGGAACAGTTTAACGATGGTCCATTAATTTTGAATTTGTCATTTCTCTGAAAACATTGCAAATAGAAAGGAATTCATGGTAAACTAGCTGCCATTTAGCAACTTACTCACTTGTACGATTCTAACCAACAATTCCCTTGGAGCTTTTCTGTGATCTCTGGTTCGTTTGGTCTAGTTTAATATCCGGACTCATAGCATAGAAACTTCCCTCTGTTTTTCACCACAAAATGTCTTTGGATGAATTTTCTGTAAAGGTATGGTTTCTCCAACTCTAGCTTCTTCACTCTATCCAAATACCAGAACCCATATCTCAGGTAGTTTATGCAATGGAATTCTCAAATCACAATAATCAGTCTTCACGTGCAGGTCCCAATAACTTACCGATCAGCATGTACAAAGTTCTTCACTAGAACTATCATGTGTAAACATTTTCCCAGTACTTGAAGTGTATTGAACATTGCCTGGCATTGCATTATGTCTTTTGAAGTGCACCCTGTGCCTTGTTCACTTCTAAGACAAGATATGCAAAACCAAACTTGTCATTCTTGTTTCAGAAAGCTTTCCAACAAAATGTTTCTATAGACTCAGATATGATTAGCATACCTTGTAACGAATAAACAGAATGAGTTCCACTCAATACTGACTGGACAGTTTTGCTTCCAAAGATTTCAGCCTCAATCAGTGCATCGTCTATGCCACATCCACGGAGATAACTTCCTGAACACCGCAACGCAACTTTTGTCATATGGAAAATGGCCAACATTGGCTAAAGATCTTAAAATTGTACCGGATTGCACATAAAAATGCAAGCTAAAATATGGACAACGCCTTCATCGCGGAAAATTGGCAGAATAGGCTGGTCTTCAAGCTGAGCAAGGACATTTTGGACATGGTCACTGGAGATGGTATTACTGGTAAAAACCCAACCTTCAGTGGGACGGTATTCTGGGAGATCAGAGCATGATTTCAAACCCACGGAGGAACTGGCTTTTCATCTTCCTTCAGCGAATAAACAATATGATAAATTTAGTTAAATCAGTTTTGCAGACTGCAGCTTCAGGTAAGAAGATCCGTGTCCTCGGCCGCTTTGAAACTTTCTGGTGGACTGGGACGTGTTCATGGCTTGTACTGATTTTGCACACGTTGGAAAGGCAGTTGGGTTATGAGTTTGCAGCTTAGTTTGTTTATGCCTACAGCTTGTTTTCCAGCAGCTACTTCATTGGTACGGTCTTGAAAAAGCACCATGGCAGTATCATGTGAACTGGATGTTTCAGACAAAGAAGATCCGTCTTCAGATTCTAAATTATCAAGAGCAGCAATTGTAAATTCTTTCCTGGTTAAGTGACTTGGAAGCGGTATGCTATCGGATTCACAAGATTTTATAGCATAAGCGGTCAACAAGTTCCTGCTCCGAATTATGTCATTGTAACTTGTTGATACACCAATCCTATTCATTGAAGCGATTAGCTCTCTAATTTTGCACTGGTCATTGATTGCGTGGGCAGTCATGTGTAGTGGAGATTTCTTTTTGCCGTGATGTAATTCATAAAACAGGATTTGGAAAAGACAGTACATTTGCACAGTATAAGCCCGTCAGTTCATGGGATTGTCTTCCACTTCTTCGCTTAGATCTTCAAAGCAATCAATAATGTTGTTGGCTTCTGTTCCAAACTCAAGAACTTTAGTTTGTAACATCTTTGCTTTGCTCATATTAACCAATTATGTAAATGTTAAGACAACATCAGGCATTCTTGTAGACTTCCATGATTTGCTAAGCTCTGAGGTATCACAAATTTGTCATTAAGTCCAAAACCTAAATCTTTCAGGAATTTTCTTGAAATGATTCCTGCTGATTTTACTGCATCCTGTGATCTTAAGGCAGCAAGAACTTCAGGAGTTAAATACGCTGAGAACATAATAAATGGCTCATTCTTTTTGTTAGAATTGTCATTGTACACTCTCACCAAATAAATCTTACTTTCATTATTATGGATCAATACAGTTTCATCAATGTTGACCATTATTTCTCTGGTCTCACTGATTGCAAACCCGTAGCCAGGACTCAAGAGTGGCTTTAAAACTTCCTTTGCTTTTTCAAAAGAATGCAAACTTAACTGAAGGCTAGCAGTTACGTTGCTGCTGGGAGCTCATTGTACATTAATATTTTCGAATGTGTGCACACAAGCAGTTCGGGTGGGCATCCAAATCTGCAGCAAATACATTCACCTTGCTGATAGATCAGCTACTCAGCAGAAAACGTCATTTTGGAAGAAACTAGCAGAAGATGAAAAGACGTTTGCCCTTCGAGACTCACATACTCTTTACTTTGTTCTTTTGTCAATCCTTTGGGCCCTTGTTCTGGCTAAACCACAGATAACACACTGAAGATCCTATGCTTTCTAATTAGTCGTTGGAGGTGGACGGGGGTAGTCATCGATCTTCTAAGTGGATGGGCACTGGGTTTGATTGTGGTCGCTTTCTTAGAAGATTGAACTCTTGTTATGATTTATTGGTTTTTGCTATTTTTTGACAATTTCTTTCCAGGCTTTTTTTCCATTGTATACAACTCGTAGCACTTGCTGTTAAGATATAATATTTGATCGTCTTTACCCATCAGTTTGAATCACTTCATCTTGCCGTATTTCTGCAGCATCTTGAACTCTCTTGTGTCCAGCTGCAGTTGATGTTAGCTTGTTTCGGATTATTTTGGCATTTGACACATTTTTCTTTGTTGAAGGAGTCCTCAGATTTTGTAGTTAGCAACACTGTCGCAAGGTAAAGAGGCTCTGCTACCACCTACTTCGCTTATGTTTACGAATTTGAACCAACAGAAAACCTGAAACAAAAACAATATTAAAATAAATTACCAATACGATGGCTAAAATACATTATAGAGCCCCTATTATTGAAAATGGTGGAAAGATTGCTCTGAGGAGTTATTTTCTGTCTCTAAGACTACTTGACCCCCAAAACCTATGTTTTGACACTAAAATGAAAAATATAGATCTCGTTACATCATCACAGCGACACATTCGCCATTTTTAAAAATGTCGCCCAGAGAAATTCGGCACAGATTAGAAATGTCTACCCAAGCAAATTGTCTTCACTAATTGTACAAAAGTACAAGTTACTTACCTTCGGTAACAATATAGCTGTAAGAAACATTAGTTAGTTCCTTACCTTCGAATATCCCCAGGCGTCAGGCTGATCCAGAAAGATTTTTCGTCAGCAGTCCCCTGCGCGTCGGTAGGCGTCGTCTGCGGCTCCGCGTCCGCAGCCGGATGACGGAGTACTTAGACGCCGCCCTCGCGCGCTGACGTCAGTTCTATATATAGCTTTCCACGCCAGGAACGCAGAGCCATCCAAGAAACCGACACTGGTGCCATGAAACTAGGGCCCTGAAAGGGATGACCTTAACCCTAGATATCGGTTCGCAGAACGGGGAGGATGGGTGGGGCAGTAAGGAATCTAACTAATGTTTCTTACAGATATATAGTTACTGAAGGTAAGTAACTTGTGCATCTGAAAGATTCCTTACCTTAGAATAGATACCTCAACAATACCAACCCCGATGGTGGGTCTGCGAACCAAGATCACACCAGGAAGTCCTGGAGAACGGAACGGCCAAAGAAGCCGTCTCTCCGGACTTGGCTGTCCAGGCAGTAATGCTTAGCAAACGTGTGACGCGAGGCCCACGTAGCTGCCTGACAAATGTCCTGCACAGGGACGCCCCGTCCCAAGGCAGTAGTAGCCGCTGAGGCCCGAGTGGAATGGGCCCTCAGCCCCGCAGGAGGATCCTTTTTAGCCAAGGAATAACAGACCTTAATGCACAAAACGACCCACGAGAGATGGTTCGCTTGTGCACCACCCGTACCTTTTTAGCGCCCACGTAGCCAACAAAGAGTTGGTCGTCCACCCGGAACTGTTTTGTGCGGTCCAGATAAAAGGAGAGCGCACGTTTTGGGTCCAGACGGTGGAGCCTCTCTTCCTCTTTCGAGGGATGCGGAGGCGGAATGAAGACGGGCAAGGTAATGGACTGCCAGATGTGAAAGGCAGTAACCACCTTAGGAAGAAAAGTAGGACGAGTCCTCAGAACAACCTCGTCCGAATGGACAGAAAGGAAAGGAGGTTTAGATAAAAGAGCCTGGAGCTCACTCACTCTTCTGGCAGAGGTGATGGCAACCAGGAAAGCGGTTTTAAAAGTCAGAAGACGGAGAGGGCAATTATAAAGTGGCTCAAAGGGAGCGCACATCAGGAAAGTAAGAACCAGATTCAAGTCCCACTGAGGCATCACAAAAGGAACTGGAGGAAACATGTGCATGATGCCTTTCAAGAATCTATTGACAACAGGGGACTTGAAAAGAGAAGCCTGATCAGGAAGCCTCAAGAACGCTGAAACAGCTGAAAGATATCCCTTGATGGTGCCCAGAGCAGAGCCCTGCTGAGCCAGGGAAAGGAGAAAGAGGAGAACCTCAGAAAGAGGGACGGAAAGGGGATCCACAGCCTTTGCTGTGCACCATGCCACAAATTTGTTCCACCTGCAGGCGTATACCGATTTAGTGGAGGGATGCCTGGCTGCCAGCCAGAATGACATCACAGACTTCAGGAGGCAAGTCAAATGGCATCAACTGCCGCCGCTCAATCTCCACGCATGGAGGTGGAGGCTGGACAGGTTCGGGTGGAGGACCGTCCCCTGCTGCTGCAACATAAGGTCCTCCTGAAGAGGCAGTGGAATCGGGGGATCGATTGACAGACTGAGTAGCTCGGGATACCAGTATCTTCGTGCCCAATCTGGAGCCACAAGGATGACTTGGGCCCGGTCGCGCCTGATCTTCTTCAGCACTCTGGGCGGTATAGGCGGAAAGGCGGATAACAGACCGCAACTCCACTCGCGACAAAAAGCGTCTCCGAGCGAGTGCCGCCATGGAAATTCCAACGCGCAGAACTGATGACATTGCGTGTGCTCTTCGGTGGCGAATGGATCTAACCAAGGCTCTCCCCACTGCCGAAAGAGACCTTGCGCCACGTCTGAGTTCAGATGCCACTCGTGATCCATCATGCACCAATGGCTGAGTTCGTCCGCCCTGGCGTTCAGAGAGTCCGCCCTGGCGTTCAGAGAGCCCGCCAGGATTTGAACCACCAAGGTGATGCCCTGATGTTCCAGCCATGTCCAGAGGCGCAGAGCCTCCTGACAAAGGGTCCACGACCCCACCCCACCCTGTTTGTTGCAATACCACATGGCGGTGGTGTTGTGCGTGAACACTTGCACTACACTTCCCTGGACAGAGGGAAGGAATGCCTTTAGTGCAAGCCGGATAGCCTGCAGCTCCAATAGGTTGATATGGAGCCGGGACTCCGCCGAAGACCAGAGGCCTCTGATCTCCGCCTCTCCCATGTGGCCCCCCCATCCCAAGAGGGATGCATCCGTCACCACTACGTGCTCCGGTTGGGGTAGGGAGAGGGATCTGCCACTGACCCAATCGCGGTCCGTGAGCACCACTGCAACTGTCTTGCAGTGCCCTCCGAGATCAGGACGTAGTCGGACAGGTTGCCCTGATGTTGAGCCCACTGGAACTTCAGGTCCCACTGCAGAGCCCGCATCCGCCACCTGGCGTGATGTACCAGCAGGATGCAGGAGGCCATCAGACCCAGCAGCCGTCAGGCCATCCTGACCGAAACTCGGGATAAAGGCTGAAAGATCGGAATCAGAGCCTGCGCCGAGTCCAGAACTGCTCCGATGGAGAGGAGTTGCTGAGAGGGACTCATATGTGACTTCAGTACATTGATGGAGAACCCCAGCGAATGCAGGAGGTCGGCCGTAGTCTGGAGGTAGGAGCAGAGTGTTCGGGACGAGCCCACCTTCAACAACCAGTCGTCGAGAAAGGGGAAGACTGGAACCCCTAATCTGCGCAGATGAGCTGCGACCACCGCAATCACTTTCGTGAACACCCGAGGGGCACTGGTGAGGCTGAAGGGGAGCATGGTAAACAAAGCGCTCGTCGCCTACCGTGAACCACAGGTAACGCTGGTGGGCCGGCAGGACGGGGATGTGGAAATAAGTGTCCTGCAAGTCCAACGCTACCATCCAGTCTCCAGGGTTTAGGGCAGCCAGAACCTGAGCTAATGTCAGCATCTTGAACTTCTCCTTCCGGAAGAAGGCGTTGACGCTCCTGAGGTCCAAGATAGGGCGTAGGCCCCCTTTGCCCTTTTTGGGAACCAGAAAGCAGTGGGAGTAACAACCCCGTCCTACTTCTGGGCCAGGAACGCACTCGATGGCCCCCTTGGCCAAGAGGGCCGTAACTTCCTCCTGCAGAAGTTGCAAGTGATCCCCCGACATGCAGTGGTACTGCAGTGGCATGGCTGGAAGGGTTGCCTCGAAGGGGAGAGATTAGCCCCTCTGGACGATTTGCAGCACCCACCTGTCCGAAGTGATGGTACGCCAGTGGAGCAGGTGATGGCGAACTCTGCCTCCCACTGGCGTGGAATGGGCCTGAAAGCTCGGACTAGGAAGGCTTTGAGGCAGATGCTGCGGGAGCGGATGTGGACTGACCGGCTCTCTGTTCACCTGCTCCGCCACGGCGGAATCCACGTCCGCAACCGCGTTGAGGCTGGTTCTCTGGCCTGTGGCTGGACGAACGTGCAGGGGTGCCCCTTCCTTGGCCACGAAAGGGGCGAAAAGCAGAAGTTTTCTGGCGCTGGGCCGACAGACCCAAAGGACTTGGCCGTAGCCCTGGAGTCCTTAAAGCGCTCCAGCGCGCTATCTGCTTTGTCGCCAAAAAGGCAACGGCCATCAAAGGGCATGTCCATGGGAGTGCTCTGGACATCCCCTGAAAAGTTTGTGGACCTCAGCCAGGCGTGTCGACGAATTGCCACCGTCGTTGCAATCGCTCTGCCCAGCGAGTCCGTGGTGTCAAGTCCACATCTAATGGAATACCGTACTGCATCACGCCCCTCAGCAAGAGCCTGGGCGAGCCGTGTCCTGGTCTCATCTGGACACTGGGGCAGCACTTCCGCCAGCGTATCCCACAGTGAGTGGGTGTAACGGTCCAAAAGGCATGCAGTATTAATGGACCGCAACCCAAGACTGAGTGAGGAAAACAGTTTCTTGCCAAACTGTTCCATCCTTTTGGATTCCCGGTCCCGAGGTGCGGACGGGAAGGCGGTTTGGGACGTGGAGGCCTGGATAACCAGACTCTCAGGGGTTGGGTGTACGGACAGAAAGCAGGGGTCGCCCGGAGCTGGGCGGTGGCGCCGGGCCACTTTCCGATCCACAGGAGAGACTGTGGAGGGCTTGGACCAAGTGCCCATCAGAATGATGGTGAGGGCCTCATTAAACTGCAGAAGAGGCTCCGAAGAGCTCACTGGCGGTTGAAGCACCTCAGTGAGGAGGTTAGTCCTCACAGCCGCTGCAGGCAGCTCCAGGCGCAAGGCCTTAGCCTACTTGCGCAGCACCACAGCATAAGTAGCACCCTCCTCCGTAGCCATGGAAGGAGGAGAGAAGAAACCAGTGTCAGGTGAAATGTCTAGACCACTGGCCTCCCCCAGCTCATCTGCCCAGTCCTGACTTAACTGGCACTGCTGTGCCAGAGGGTCCTCAGACCTCTCCCAGTCCTCCCCTTCATCGGTGTCCTGATAAACAGGCAGAAATGACGGAGCCGGGTCATAGGTGAATTCCCCACCCATCGACGCCGGACCCAGACTGAAACCAGGGACGGCGTCGTCCGAGGACAGCGCTGGGAGCGACACCATGGGGGTCGGCGTCAGCAGAGGAGTCGTGAGGTCAACTGGCGTCGACCGAGATCCAGGCATGGATCCCACGGGGGCCTGCGGCGTCGGGACAGAAGTAGACGACGGCGCCACAGCCGAAGCCGCCGGCTCGCTAGGACCTCCAGTCGGACCTGCGGGGCTCGGAGGCGCACCAGCAGGCCTCGAAAGCGGGAAGAGAGTCCTCATGGCCACGTGGAAGTCTCGAATATCGCCCGGAGTTACATGAAGCCCAGGGACCGGAGGCTGTGAGGCCGGATGAGACTCCTGCGACTCCGGTGGAGCCGGGCGGGTGGTGCCACCCGAACCCTCGGCAGAGTCGTGCGACCAGCGATGGGCGTCAGAAGAGCGCTGTCGTCTCTTCGATTTCTTTTTGCCATGCCTCGACTTACCTGAGTGCGAGGACTTGGATCCCGACGAGCGGTAATGACTGCCGGATCTCGAGGAGCTTGCGGGACCGCTCCTGCCTAGCTTTCGATGTCAAGGCCCGGCAGTCGGGGCACAACTTTTCATCGTGTTCGGCCCCAAGACAGTAGAGACACCGATGGGGGAGAGGGGGGGTGTTGGTAACCGACATCAGTCGTTGACAAGAGGTCACACAGCTTGAACCCGGGCATCCCTACCGGCACCAGGAGTCTAAGTCGACTCGAAAAAGTTAGTCAAAATGTCGAAAAAGTTAGTCAAAACATGACTACGGGTACGCTCTTCCCAGATCTGTGCTTGCTGGTGCGAAAAAAAGAAGAACTGACGTCAGCGTGCGAGGGCGGCGTCAGTACTCCAACGATCACGACGCCGACGACGGACGCGGAGCCGCAGACGACGCGCAGGGGTACTGCCGACGAAAAATCGTTCCAGAAGGAGAAAGCATTAAAAAGAGGCATAAGCAGGAAAAGAACTCAGAAAAACAGGGAGAAAGAAAGGAGAAAGCAGTAAAAAAAATTAGACAAAAGCATGCAGAAAAACAGAAAGCAGTAAAAAATTAGGCAAAAGTAGGAAAAGCACTCAGAACAATGGGGGGGGGGGGGGGGGGGGGGGGAAGAAATAAAAAAACGAGCCAAAAGCAGGAGAAAGCACTTAGAAAAACAGGGAGGAAGCATGTGATGAAACCATTCTTGGTGGTGGAGGTAGATTAAGAGGCCAGCAAAGGCTCTGCAGTGGGTCCTCTGCAAAGAGCAATAAAGCAAGGTAGACTCAAATGTTGCTGAAGCAGAAGGTGACAGTTGTAGGAAACTGGGTTTTTGTTGCAGTAGTCCCCCCACTTTTTGCTTGGTATTTGATGCAGCTTTAGCTGGATTGCACTGGGTTCCAGCTAACCAGGTCCCCAGTGCCAGTGTTCTTCTCCCAAAACAAGATAACTGGTCATGATCCCCAACTGAGCAGGCCTTTAGCACCTCCAAGTCCCTTGTCAATGGTGCCCCTGGAACCTACAGCATAGGTTTAGAAGAGGGTACCTAAGAGCTGTAGCATATCTTGTGCCACTCCAAGGAACCCAGCACTAAACTCAGGCAGGCTTATGCAGTCTGCAGTGGCAATGTGTTCTAAAAAGTGAAAACATGACATGGCACACACCCTGTGTGCCATGTCCCCAACACTACATGTAATATTTGTAAGGCACCCCTACAGAAGGGCTCCCAGCCCTAAGGCAGCATGCATTATATTACATGTGAGCAAATATGCCCCTGTGCTGGCCAGTTCCATTATTGAGAGTAAAAGTGAACAGGGAAACCTCTTAAGGTATGTACTGGGGCACTGGTCAAAACAAGTTACCTAGGTCCATAATGGCTTCTCTGAAACCTATCAAACACCTCGCATTGATAAACTCACACTGGCTAGTACCGGACACTCCCTGTAACACCCCTAAATGCAGTATTTAGGTGGCACTCCTGATGCCAGGACCTCAGATTCGACAGACACAAAGGAGGAGTGGAAAGACTGCTGACATGAGAACAGAGAAGCATTGACTGACATGGCACCAACCCTGCAAGCCTGCCTGCTGCACCCGACCCTCCTGGAGAAACAGACTTGTCCTGCTGCTGTGAAGACTACAAGAAACCAAAAGGGCTGCCAGTGCTTGTCGCCAGAGAACTCCTTTGGAGCAGCGACTGCAGGCAGCGAAGAAGTATGGTTCGGTTCACGGTCCTGCGCTTATCGGGACTACCAACGCAGCAGCCGCCCAGGAAGAGGTCGCCGTGCTGTCACAGGTTAGATCCATCCTCCCTCCAAGTGTGGGGATGCCAGGACCGACCAGAGGCATATAAAACCAATACCTGGGGTACAGGACCCCATTGCAACAACCAATGCTTTTTGTGTCCAGAACAGACACCAACACCAAGAAAGAGCAACCTGTACGTCGAGGGACTTCAGGGATAGTGAGACCCACCTGTCAGGTTTGCCCCTTTTTCAGCAGAACCAAGACAAAGAGTGAGCCTCCGACCGACCCCAACCAAAACCTCAAAGCAACTCTGCACCCTCGGCCCACAGCCCAAATCAGAGGGAGGAGAATGTGCTAACGGGGTTCTAAGACCGAGTCACCTCATGCAGCCTCTTTGTGCATGCCGCCTCAACTAAAAGTGTCTCCTGCAGCATGAATCCGATGCCTAAAGACACCAATGCACCCGAGCTATACTGCCCGAGGAGAAGTGGACTGAAGGTGTCCCTACGTGCCCGAGCATCTCAAGGACTGAGCCCCTCCCCCCTCCTGTGGGTTCATCCGGACTAGCCCCCTATCCAAGCTCGAAGCCTCTTTTTGACCAGACCGTTCCCCATGGAAGTAAAATGGGCACCCAACACTGAAATACACCTCTGCACCAAGCCACCCCAGTGCCGCAAGAGGTGACCTGCTAGTGTTTCCTTGGACCTTCACCTACTGCTTTTGTGTGTACAATAAATGCTTAGCACTACCCTCTGATAAGCCTGACTGCTAGCCCACATTACCACAAAAGAGAGTATTTGGGTTATCATTTGTGTAAACCAGTTGGTGTTTGCCTGGCCACTTTACATGGTGTACCCCATTTTGGTCCACTATATAGAGAGCCAGCTTCCTGCAACAGTCACACTCTTTTCTTAAGGTTATGAAGATCAGGACAGATAGATATTAAAAATCTTGATGTCTATCTGGGCAACATCACAAGGTGGAGTGACAGTGGTAACTTAGTTGAGGAATTTGTGGAGACATTAAATGGATGGATAGGATTGACAGTAAAGGGGAGGCAGTCATGCATATAGAATGTTTCGATGGTAAAGCAGTTATGTGCTTCAAAATCGAAGATATTTTCTGGAGGGGATTAGATTGTAATGCTTCACCAATTAATCAGTTCTCAATGGTGATCATGTGTGAGACAGTGGGATTCAATGGTCACGGGGCATGCAGCTGATGTTGCCTTTTTGTATTCCACCCATTTCTGACTTTTTTGCACCGATTCCTCTTTGTGGGGGTCCTTTGCTGTTGTAGGCAACATCCCAGTGGAAACGCAACAATCCCTGAAGGGTTTCTCCTTCCTCTTAAATCCTCCAGTAGCTTATTCCTTCTTTATTCTTAAGGCACTCTTCACCATTTTTTGGTGTGTGTGTGTGTGTTCAAGTCACAATCCTTTATGGAATAAAAGGAAGATGGACTATAAACATTCTGCGTGAGTCTAGAGCAGCTTTCTTTCTAACACAGGAAAGTGAAATAAAAATAGAAAAGGCATTCTGATGGGAAGATGAAATGCTCTGCTCCGCTTGTCAGATAAAAAACATGTCACGTGAAAGCCAAAAAGAGAGAATTCTGAGATTAGGCGTGAAAATATCCATTGATGCAGTTAACAGTGCAAGGCATTATTGGTAGCAAATGCCTATGGAGTCTTATAGGGAAAATTTATTTTAATTTAAAACTTACAATGCAAGTCTCACAGACTGCACATTTCCTCACTACCTAGACCTGTTGGTAGCAGTTAATGCTATGATAGTTTTGAGAAAAGGTTTCTGGCACAATGGGCAGTCTAAATTTGAAAAAAATCGCTCCTGCTATAGGCTTTTGTAGGGTGCCATGCACATGTTGGACTTTTGTTTCTTCTTTGTGAATAAATGGACATTTATATAGCTATTGATATTTGTGTGTTAAGAGTTCCAACACAAAGTGTTGAACTCTAAAATCGTAGGACTTCAAGGAAGATGCTAAAATGCAGAACAATGAACTGGTTTATGTTCTCAACCACTGCAGGATCAGGGGTAGTCAGTCTGAAGAAGAAAATGCAAAAACATTCTCTGTAACAGCTCATCATCCTGGACAACCTTCTCGGGCAGTCCGTTGCTGGCCTGGATAAGAACCTATGGAATACTGGAATGTTTTTTATATCAAATATACTTTTAGAAGGTCATCTCATTAATTGTTGGTGGCATGGCCACAAGAGATCTCAGGATGGCACTTGTGTTCAAATCAAATTGATTCTTGAGGCCAGAAAATAATAGACGCAACAACACTTTTTTTGTACATGCAATTATCATTTGATGTTACCATGAACAATATTTGTATGAACTAATTGATTTCAATATATGGCTGATTTTATATGGCTCATATGTTTGTATAAATGTGTCACATACTACTGTATATTTGATTCAGAATGAAACAGTAGTTTTTCTGGTTGCTTTTCATGATTCGATATATGGATCAATACTCAATACTCTATTGAAAGTATTGAATATATTAATACATTAAATGATTCATTCTGTTTAAAAAAATAATCTGTGTTTTTACGCAATTTGTTTGAGTTCTGTGAAATTATATTCACTTTGGTGACTATTTAAATAAGAAATATAAGGTAAATGAACCCTCAAGGTTTATCTGTGTTTTGTGACAGAAAATAATAGAAGCAGCAAAGAACTTTGAAAGCAAGCTAATCAAAGGGCATCAGAATCTATCATCTAAATCATACCGCCCAAGGAGTCAGCTGTCAGGGTAGATGGATAGGAGGCTGATGAACCCTTCGTTTTCTCTAAAGGAATACAGCAGGAGGGGGCTTGGCTAAGCATCTCACAAAGGTGGATGTGACCAATGAGACTCCAGTGTGAGGGGCCCGAAACTCCAGTGACATCAAAGAGCTTTGTACTGCCTGGGACCAGGGATCATGGAAAGGTGCACTCCGGGACTATGGGCACACCTGGGCTGAGCCACACCCAGGAGGTTCACAGTGCTGTGGGGCTGGGGCCTGAAGGTGAGCAGTGTGAGTTGCGTCTGGCACCATGAGCAATATCATTCTGAATCACCCACCCCCGGTGGTGAGTGGCGCGGGTGGAGGGGCAGCTAGGGACTCCAGTCGGCAGCAGTGGCTGGGGAAGACCGGCCCAGTAGGATGCACCTTGCTCCTCTTCGGGGGAGCCCGTTTTTAGAGTGATCGGGGGGAGGCCCCGCTCTCCCTGCAGCAGTAGTTGTGACTTTGGAAGGACCAGGGGAGCCCTAAACATCTGTGGAGCTGCTTACCTTTAAGGACAGGGGCACAGTGCTGCTAGCCGCTAGGTGCCTGGAAATTGTCACCTTCAAAAATGCTAACATCCTGTTGTTCCCGGACTTTACTCTCATGGTTCAGTGCAAGAGGGCAACCTTCCTTAAAGTAAAGCTTAGGTTGAGAGAGGCTGCTCTCAAGTACTCACTCATGTTTCCAACAAAAGTAAAAGTACTAGCCAATGGATAATCCTACTTCATTACAGAGCCGAGTGATGCATGGGACTCGGTAGAGCAACTGCGACCTCGTCGGAGGATAACAATGCCACCCTGCGGAGATCCTCCCCGGGCCAACAACTTCCGAGACACTTGTGGCACCAGGGAAAGCTGCCCCGGTGCGATGCCAGTCTCTCCAGGGCTCCCACACAAGCAGAGATCGATGCTTACGGCAACGGCTCTCTTCTGGGATCCTCATTGAGGTCCAGTAAGTGATCACTCAGCACAGCGCATCTTCCAATTTGCTCCCTGCGGTCACAACCCTAAATAACTGATATCCTCTAGCTGCAACCACTGTGACTTGTGAAATGGTGCAGTCCCACGTACTGATGACTCCAGCACACAGTTGACTACACAAGGGTGCACGCCCCCTTTCTTTTCCTTCATTGTGCTGTTTTTTTTTTGAGTGGGGGAGCAAAGGGGTGGTTGTATGGACAAGAGGTACTGCCAGATAGTGTATATGTGCCTAATATGGCCCAGTCACAGTTTGAGGCATAACGAAAGTTCCCACCTGCAATGGGCCATTGGGGTGACTAACTGCATAATGGACCCAGATCTTAATTGGTCCCACCACACGCCACCCCACTTCCTTCAGAGCCTACGCAGCAACACTTCGCACGATGGCTTGCGCATTGGTCACCGTAAGATTCTGGAGTGGAAACTGCCTTTACAATGTGGCCCTAAGCAAGCATGCCGTTTCCCGACAAGCTGAACGCTTACCTTAACCACACATATGCGTGATTAAGGCAGTCGGCATTCTAGCTGTCTGAGTAGATGGGCGTGGAGAGGAACTGGAAAGCATGCGTCAGGAAGGACTGGGACGTGACTTGGTAAGTTGGGCTGGGGCTAGGGGTAGGTTTTAGGTGTGAGGGCTGGTTTTTGCACTCTGGCGGGGGGTCTGGGTAGTTTTTAGGGCGGGATGAGTTTTAGGGCTAGGGGAGGGGCAGTTTTCAGGGCAGGTGGCCAAGATTTATGGCTAAGGGAGGGGGATCAGATTTCAGGGCTGCAGAGCCGGTTTTAGTGGCTCACGGCTGGAGTGCTGGTGCCGGGTAGTTTTTTTCTTGAGGCAGGGTGTTGGGTTTTAGGTCTCAGGGTTGGGTGGGAGGGGTCGGAGTAGTTAATGGGGCTGGGACGAGTAGTTGAAAACGCAGGATGGCCGAATTTTAGGGCAGCGAGTCTGAGGTGGGATCTTTACCCCACATATACAATTACCAATCATGCCTTTACAACGAAATTCGTTGTGAAGGCATGTATGGTAAAGACATGCGTGGCAAAGACGCAGTCATTGTAAAGACCGTGTGGTTAAGGCATGCATGGTTTAGACATGTGTGGTTGTGTCATACAACCATACTGGAGGGCCCTGAACCCAGTCACTAGAGATTATAAATTTCATTCCCCATCCCATGACCTGCATCCATTTTCACCCTATCCTACAGCTTAAGGTAAAAGGGGCGGAATACCTAGGTAAGACCCCGTCGGATCACAACCCGCTATTACTTCACACTGCAGGGGAGGACCCTGCCCCGCCGGAGCCTACCTGGCGTTTTCAGACCACTGAGCTGGAGGATCCTCTATTCTGTGAAATGATCCACGAGATACTGGCTAATATCACAGAAAATAGTACTACAGCCACTATGCGCCTGGTGGAGTAGGAGACACAAAAATTAGTGATCCGCGGTCATTGAATTCATGCAGTCATTGGGGCGCGGGGCAACCTCAGTCAGGAAGTCATAGAGGGAGACGATTCAGTGGGGCCTTGAGAGGGCAATGCTATCGGACGAGGATGTGCTGTCGGAAGCACAGGACCACAATGCACAGCTGTTCGAGTCGCTCCAGTACCTAGTCTAGAAGGGGTACTAAATTAAAATGCATGCAGAGGGAAATAAGCCAGGCTGGCTGTTGGTGAGGCTGTTAAGCTGTGCATCTGACAGCGACCCTATCACTTGTATCCGTCTCTCCCCCGCTTCTGTTGCCACCATGTAGGAGACAATCCATGGTGCTTTCTTCAGGCACTACGGGAACCTCTACGGCTTGCACCTGACAAGTGAGGGCCTGCAATTATGGTATTTCTGTCAAGAGGACACCTGCAGAAGAGCAGTAGGCCCTACATCACTCAATAACAGAGCAGGAGATATGGGGTGCCGTACGTGCTTCACCTACCTGGAAAACCTTGGGCCTTGATGGTCTACCTATCGAATTCTATAAAACCTATGAGATCCTCCGTGTCCCCAAGTTGTCGGAGCTTTATTTGACTGCCCTGGCAGAAAGGCATCTGCCCCCATTTATGAGGAAAGTGTTTCTGGTGTCGCTTCTGTAGCCTGAGCACAAACCGCTGGAGGGCACCTGAAACAGACCACTGTCCATGAAGGGCAGGGATTATAAAATCCTTAGCAAGGTGCTGGCAGAGCGACTGCTGGAGCACATGCCCACACTGATACACCAAGACCAGAATGGTTTCATACCAGGCAGGTCTACAACACTTAATATCCAGAGATTGCAGACTCTTGCAGGAGGCCCTGTTGCGCTGGCCCCACTTGGTGTGTCTGGCCCTGGATGTTGAAAAGGCGTTCTGACATCCTGGTCTGGCACTACCTGTTTGAGGTGCTGCGGGTGATGGGTATTCGAGGTCGGTTACTACGTTTGATTGAACTCTTTTACGCGGAGCAGACGGAAAGTCCAGATAGGTTGACAGATCTCTCAGCCATTCCTGATAGGCAGGTCACTTGTCCGGGCTGCCCTCTTTAGTCTTTGCTCTTCGCACTGGCAGTGGAGCCACAGGTGCAGAGGATACGAAATTCTGGACAGGTCTGGGGCATACAGGTTGGTACCCAGCGTCATGCTGCTTCCCTAAATGCAGACTAAATCCTTGTGTACATAAGGGACGTGTGTGCCGGTATTGCCGATGTAATACACATCTTAGACAACTTGAAAGCAGCCTATGGACTGGGCATCAACTGGGCTAAGACCTGCTTATTTCCTTTGCACCAGACTGTCCTGAGCAGGTCGTTTGAGGTTGGGACTCATGTTCTTCGATGGGAGCCACAGTCTTTCAGGTATCTGGGCATCAATTTGTTTTATTCGACCTGATAGGATGGAAACCTCACAAAAGCAATATCCTCCCTGCTGCCTCAGATTGCTTTTTGGTGCTCCCTTCCCCTTACAGTACAGGAACAGGTGGCGCTCGCGAAAAAGGGGATGTTGCCCAGGCTCCTTTCCTGTGCCACCTTTTGTGTCTTGAACACAATGCTGGGTGGATGGATCTGGAACAAGGGGCGACACAGCTGTCGCCTGAATGCAGTGGATTGGGGACCCTGGTGTTTGAGCACTATTATTTAGCAGCCCAGCTCCAGTGGCCATCCCAGTAGGTCCCAAGGCACAACCTAGTGGACCTTTGTGCGGAGATGTAGGCGCAAACTCAGATTCTGGATCTACTCCTTTCTAGCACGGCGCTGGCAGTGTCCTCAAATGACTTCCTTCAGGGGTGCATGGGAATCACTGTAGAGCACAGTGAAAATCACCCAGGACTTCCGGGTACGCCCTGGAGATACCATCTGACTCTATGAGCGTCTTTCGAGCAGCAGTAAGCAGAGTGGGAGCGGAACTTTGGGAGCCTGTGGGGGTGGGCACCCTAGGTGTGTGTTTCAAGGCAGGCGATTATCCAGTTTGATCTTCTGACAGATCAAACTGATCTCCCAGCAAGTCCGTTTTTAGTGCAAAGATGCCCATTGGTGGAGCTAGAATGCTTGTGGGGAATTGCAGACAGAACCAGTCCCGCACCCCCGATGCAGACCATGTAGATGGTGGGAAATGGGCACCCTCTGATTTCCTGGCTCACAAAGACCATTTCCTATAAGGTACATGACCCAGTGGCTATGCTGCAACACACCTGGGAACAGGATATTGATTGTGCGCGGTCTGAGAAGGAGTGGGACAGAGCCCTGGGTTATCCACACAAGGTCTTGCAACACCTGGTTCCAGTATATTTAACATAACATCATGCACAAAGTCTATTTAACACCAGCCACATTACAGAAAATATACCCTGCTGTGTCGTACTGCCAGCACGGTCGTGTTCCTGTGGAGGATATGCTATAGGTCTTGGAGCGGTCAGAGCGCCCGTAATTGGACAGCGGAGATCTGTGAGGCCCTTGCCCGTGTCACAATCCATTTTGACCGAGACACTGCAGCCAGCTTTTCCCTTACAAGCATAAAAAAGAAGGCGGTGCTACAAACAGTTTCCTAGATCTAGCTCTGATGCTCGCCAGGAGGATGACTGCAATGCACTAGAAGGCCCCTGTGCTCCCAAGCATGGCAAAGGAGCTGGGGTTGGTGATCTGGTGGGGTGGAAGTGGCTGCGCTTCGCCGGGAGGAGGTGCAGGGATTGAGGAAGCACCCCACTGCAGCAGCATGCGATGAGTTTGTCACAGAGCTGCAGGAGAGCACTGGCAGTTCTGCATTAAGGGTGTGGTCCCCAACTCATGGAACAATCATTGGAAAAGCACATTGCAACCATTCCGGTAAAAGGGTGCCCAAAGTATGAAACGTTATGCCAGCATTAGCAGCACAACTTTTTAGTGGCCGCATTGTGAACGCTGCTGCTCTCCAACGGAAGAAAGACCAATCACTACTTGATAATATGTAAGTCAGCACCATTTTACCTGGACCTGCTGCTGAACCTGCATCTGCTGTTCCTGCTGAACTTGCTGATGGACTTGCTGCTGGACACTTGAGGTGACAGGACAAGCGAGCTCAAGCAATGACCCAGCCACTTCAGTGCTGTCCGTGTAGATGCAGTTACCACTCTGTTCATACACCATAGTAGTAGTGGCTGTCTGTTGGAACTCCTGAAGGGCCTCCGAACCTTTGGTGGCCAACGAGTCAAGAAATTCCTTCATCCTGTGCTGTGGAATGGTCCGTGCTTTCATACGAACATATTCTTCGAAGGAAACTGTGTTCTCCAGAGAGTTATTCATCTCGCCAGGTCTTTAAAAGTCCTAAAGAGACAAGAATTGACAAAGTTACAAAACACAATCCCTTGCAGAGCTTTCCAAAGCAGCATCTTGACCCATAGGAAGGAATGCAGGTGCCAAAATGGATTTACAAAGCACTTTCAAGAGAAAAGAGTATTTAGCAAACCAATCCAGTGTCTTGAATAACAGATCTAGTTTGTTCTACTAATCTTTAAATTGTCTACTAAATGTTTCTCTGGATAGGTCATAACCTTATTGATGGCAAGCAGTGGCCCACAAATTGGGTGTGTATTGCGCCCGGACAATCCTAAGGCAGGGTGCTGAACATTACATGACAGCATACTTGGATGAGTAGATATGCACCTGTGCTAGTCAGTCCCATTTCTGCTAGTACAAGTGACCAGGGAAGCAGTTTTAAAGAACGAGTTACTTACCTTCGGTAACGATATATCTGTAAGAGACATAGGTTAGTTATAGAATCCTTACCTTATAATTACCCCCCAGGCGTCAGACTGGATCCGGAAAGTTTTTCGTGAGCAGTACCCTTGTGCATCGGAAAGTGGCATCGGTCGACTCCGCGTCCGTCGTTGGCGTCGTGGCCGCCGAGATGACGTTGCGGAAACTTCATAGATGCCGCCCTCGCCCACTGACGTCAGTTCTGTACACTACTTTCCACGCCAGAAGCGCAGAGCCAAACAAGACACTGGCCACTGGTGCACAAAACTAAGGCCCTGAAAGGATGTCTTTAACCCTAGAAGTCAGTTCGCAGAACGGGGAGGACGGGTGGGGCAGTAAGGAATCTATAACTAACCTATGTTTCTTACAGATATATCGTTACCGAAGGGAAGTAACTCGTTCATCTGAAAGAAACAGTTCTAGATTCCTTACCTTAGAATAGAAACCCCAGCAATACCAACCCCGGAGGTGGGTCTGCGAACCAAGTCCAGAAAGCCCTGGAGAACAGAACGACCAAAGAAGCCGTCTTTCTGGACTTGGCTGTCCAGGCAGTAGTGTCTCGTAAACGCGTGCAGCAATGCCCTCGTAGCTGCCTGACAGAAGTCATTTAGGGGGACTCCTCGTCCCAAAGCAGTAGTAGCTGCCGTCGCCCTGGAGGAATGGGCACGCAGCCCCACTTGAGGCTCCTTAGCCAAAGAATAGCAGGCTTTGATGCACAGAACGATCCACCTGGAGATGGCCCATTTGTGCACGGCCCGACCTTTCTTAGCACCCATGTAACCAACAAAGAGCTGTTCGTCCACCTGAAATTGTTTGGTGCGATCCAAGTAGAAGGTAAGTGCATGTTTTGGATCCAGACGGTGGAGCCTCTCTTCCTCTTTTGAAGGATGCGGAAAGAAGGGGGCAAAGTGATAGTTTGGCCAATGTGGAAAGAAGTAACCACCTTGGGAAGAAAGGAAGGTCTAGTTCGAAGGACGACCTTGACCGGATGGGCAGCAAGAAAGGGAGGCTTGGAAAACAGAGCTTGTAGCTCACTCACCCTGCGCGCAGAGGTGATGGCCACCAGAAAAGTAGTTTTCAAAGTGAGGAGTCTGAGAGGACAGTTATGCAGTGGCTCAAAGGGAGCGCACATAAGTTATGTCAGAACCAAGTTCAAATCCCACTGGGGCATTACGAAAAGAGAAGGCTGATCAGAGCGCCTTAGGAAGGCTGAAATGGGCGAGAGGTAGCCCATTAGAGTGCCCAGAACAGAGCCCTGCTGGGCCAAAGATAGTGAGGAACAAGAGAACCTCAGAAAAAGGGACAGAAAGGGGATCCACAGCCTTTGCTGTGCACCATGCCACAAATGTATTCCATCTGCAGACGTATACCATCTTAGTGGAGGGACGCCTGGCTGCCAAGATTACATCACAGACTTCAGGAGGCAGGTCAAACTACGTCAACTGCTGCCGCTCAATCTCCACGCAAGGAGGTGGAGGACGGTCCCCTGCTGCTACGACAGAAAATCCTACCGAAGAGGCAGTCAGATTGGAGGATCGAAGGCCATGTTGAACAGCTCAGGATACCAGACTCTTCGTGCCCAATCCGGAGCCACAAGAATGACTTGGTCCCGGTCGCGCTTGATCTTCAGCACTCTGGGCAGAAGTAGTATAGGCAGAAAGGCGTACAGAAGATTACAACTCCACTTGTGACGAAAAGCGCCGCCTAGGAAATTCCAACACACAGAATTGCTGACACTGCGTGTTCACTTCGGTGGCGAATGGATCTAACCAAGGCTCTCCTCACTGTTGAAAGACCTTACACCAGCTACGATTGAAGACGCCATTCGTGATCCATCATGCACCTGCGGCTGAGTTTGTCCGCACTGGCATTCAGTGAACTTGCCAGGTGTTGAACCACCAGGGATATGCCCTGATGTTCCAGCCATGTCCAGAGGCAGAGGGCCTCTTGACATAGGGTCCACGACCCCACCCCGCCCTGTTTGTTGCAGTACCACATGGCGGTGGTATGGTCCGTGAACACCTGCACTACTCTTCCCCGGACAGAGGGAAGGAATGCTTTGAGTGCAAGACGAATCCCCGGAAGCTCCACAAGGCTGATGTGGAGCCAGAACTCCGCTGGAGACCAGAGGTCTCGGATCTCCACCTCTTCCATGTGGCCGCCCCATCCCAGAAGGGATGTGTCTGTCACCACTTTGTGTTCCGGCTGGGGAAGTGAGAGGGATCTGCCGTTGACCCAATCCTGGTTCGTTAGCCACCACTGCAATTATCGTGCAGTGCCCTCCGAGATCTGGACACAATCGGACAGATTCCGCTAATGCTGCGCCCACTGGAACTTCAGGTCCCACTGCAGAGCCCGGATATGCCACCTGGCATTAACAATCAGCAGGATGCAGGAGGCCATGAGGTCCAGCAGGCTCAGGGTAATCCTGACCGAAACCCGGATAGAGGCTGAAAGATCTGAATCATAGCCCGAATATCCCGGACTCGCTGTTTGGGCGGATAAATCCGAAACTGTGTCGTGTCCAGAACCGCTCTGATGAAGAGGAGCTTCGTGAACACCGAGGGGCGCTGGTAAGGCCAAAGGCGAGCACGGCAAATTGAAAGTGCTTGTGGCCTACAGTGACCCACAGGTAACACCGGTGGGCCGGCAGGACGGGGATGTGAAAGTAAGCATCCTGCAAGTCCAACGCTACCATCCAGTCTCCAGGGTCGAGGGCAGACAAGACCTGAGCAAGCGTCAACATCTTGAACTTCTTCCGGAGAAAGCGGTTGATGTTCCCGAGATCCAAGATAGGACGCAGGCCTTTGCCCTTCTTGGGCACCAGAAAGTAGTGGGAATAGCAACCACAACCTACTTTTGGGAAAGGAACGTACTCAATGGCATCCTTGGCCAGGAAAGACAAAACTTCCTGTTGGAGAAGGGCCAGGTGATCCTCCGACATGCAATGGTACTAAGGCGGTATGGAGGAAGGGGTCGTCTCTACGGGAAGGGAGTAACCCCTTCGAACTATCTGCAAATCCCACCTGTCCGATGTGATATTGCACCAGTGGGGGAGGTGATGGCGGATCCTGCTGCCCACTGGCGTTTGGTGGCCCTGGAAGGTCGGACTAGGAGGGGATGTGGTGGACTGGCCCACCTGCTGGGCCCCAGAACCACGCCGGTGAGCCCAAGCCGCGCTGGGGCTGAAAAGCCTTCACCGGCCTGTGGCTCTGGGCAGGATGTAGTGGGGCACCCCTTCCGTAACCACGAAAGGGGCAAAAGGCAGACTGCACAGGGCGAATGCAACCAGGCGTAGCCTCAAAGGGGTACCGACGGGGAAATTGTCCTGCCAGGTGCGTCTGCAGTATCCAGCCCACAGCGGATGTAAGCTTCACTACGTCTCTCCCCTTGGCAACTGCACGGGAGAGTACAGCCCGGGCCTCCTCCGGGCACTGAGGCAGCACCTGCACCAACATATCCCCACAGAGTGGGAATAACGGCCCAACAGACATGCGGTGTTTACCGGCTGCAGTCCCAAGCTGGAGGAAGAAAACATCTACTTCCCAAGTTGGTCCAGCTTTTTGGATTCCCTATCAGGTGGCGCAGTAGGGAATTCCCCTATGGACGTGGAGGCTTGGACCACCAAGCTCTCAGGGGTGGGGTGTTGGGAGAGGAAAGTGGGGTCGCCCGGGGCCGGGCGGTGGCGCCTGGCAATCATCCTGTCCACAGGAGCCCCTGATGTGGTGCTGGTGGAATCGGCACCGGTGGAGGTGTAACTAGGTCGACCGGCGCCGATCGAGATCCAGGCCTGAATCCAAGGAGGCCCTGCGTTGCCGAGACAGAAGTCGCCGGTGTCGAAGGCCTAAGGCACGCTGGCTGAGTTGGGCTGCCCAAAGATGGTGTGCATCGCTTCGTAAAATTGACGAAGCCGGGCAGCGGTCGCTCCCAGTCAGGCCGGAGTCGACCCTAAAGGCTCTGCACGCGGAGCCGTAGAAGTGGCACCACCCGCACCCTTCGTCGCGTCGGCTGACGGATGAGGGGAAGTCACAGAGCTACAATGCTTCTTCGACGACTTCTTGTGTTTCGACTTACCTGACCCAGATTGTGAAAACTTAGAAGAGAAATGGTGATGACTTTGCAATCGGCCCCTCAACCTCACACGTGACTGGGACCTTGAGCAACACGGAGCCGAGTGCCGGGCCTCGACGAGCTTTCAGGACCGCTCCCGCGAAGACTTCAACGCCATTGTTCAGCAGCCGGAGCACGACTTGGGGTTTTGGTCGCGATCCAGGCAGTAGAGGCACACGCGGTGCAGCTCCATCACTGACATCAGTCGGGTACAGGAACCGCATGCCTTGAAGCCAGGAATCCTTCATGCACCAGGTTGAGACTCAAAAACAAAGTAGTCAAAAGTCGCAAAAACGTCAGTCAAAAAGTGACTGAAGGTACCGCTCTCTTCGGATCTGTGCTTGCTGGCGCGTAAAAAAGAAAACTGACGTCAGCGCACGAGGGCGGCTTCCATGTAGCTTCCGGACGCCGAGTCGACTGGCGCCACCTTCTGACACGCAGGGGTACTGCTGACGAAAAAAGTTCTGGATCCAGTCGGACCCCTGGGGGTAATTCTAAGGTAAGGAATCTATAACTAATTGTTTCCTTCAGATACATGTGATTGACACTGGTGAAAATGTGATCCCCAGCTAAATGATGGCTTCACTGAAGCTAGGGATATTTGGTTTCAAACATCTCGTATTGATAAACCCACACTGATTCCAGAGTTGGATACACCAATACATGCAGCTACAGGGCACCTTAAAGGTGCTCCCTGACTTGTTTCTGCCAGCATGCCACCCGAGACACTGTTCTGACCTCCCGGGTGAGAGCCCCCTGCTCTCAGGAGACCCAAACAAAAGCCTGTCTGGGAAGGGGGTGTCACACCCCCTTCCACAGTATGACCTGCTGATTAGCCTTCATAGGCTGTAAGCTTCAAGAGCTGCAGTCTTTGAAATGGAAATCTGGCTCCCCGCACAGGAGAGGAAGCAGATCGCCTTGTCCAGAGGCCCTTTGGCAACTGGACTGGTCGGAAGATTAGCTAGTCAGCCCAGGTTAGTACCACCCATAAGGTGGGCTAAACTTAGGTGGATACGACTTTTCAGAAGTAGCCATCTATGTGATGGCATACTTAGGAATTCTGGGACAGCTTTATTCCGACTTCAAACAGGAAGTGGGCATATAGGGGGCAAAGTGACCCCAAGTGTCAGAAGCTAGTTGGCTACTACATTTCACTCCTCTAGTGCCCCTAAATTCAGTATTTAGGGGAGTTCCTGGCACCAGAGAAGCAGATCCTGATGAACTACAAAGAAGGTAAATGAAGAGCCGCAAAAACAGAAGACTGAAGAGAACTGACTTTGCCTCAGCCCTGTCAGCCTGTCTGATGTATCCCATTGAAACTGCGCCAAAGTCGTCTCATCCTAGAGCTGTTGTGCCTCCAAACCCCGGGAGGACTGCCTGCATTCAATAAAGAACCAAGACCTCCAGAGGAACAATGGAACTGTTATCTGCATCTGCAGAATCTCCAAAGAAAGGACTCTGAAGACTCGGGAACCACCAAAACTAGACGCCTGAAGCCACCACTGAACCAGTCTCTCCAAGCCTGAGTTGAAGTGGGCCAACAGTGCCATGGAGGTCCCCAAGCCCTCCAGAGCCAGAGTCCATCATGGTTTCACCCCTCGTGGACCTTTGGACGTCGCCGGAAGAGTCTGCGCGCAGGGCCCCCTCTACCGCAACAGCTCTAGGTAAGAAAACCCGACACTTAAAGACATCTCTGCACCCGTCAACCTCTGGCCCGTGGAGAAGAGGACAAAAGATATTCCTCCATCCAGAGCATCGTGAGGCCTGCCTGAACCACCCTGTTGGGTCAGCCCAAATGGTCAGCCTATCAAAGCCTGAAGCTTCTTTTTACCACAATCGTTCCCCGTAGAGTAACACAGGGAACCCGATGCTCTTTGGCACCCCAGCACCCAGCCGCCCTAGTGCTGCTGGTGTTCTGCTGATGCTGCCTTGGACCTTGCCCACCACTCACCCTAACTCCTGGAGAAGAGTCCCGTAAGTATTTGTACTATACCTGAATGCCGCACTGACTTTTCCTCCCATAGGATAACACTGCAGCCCCCAGAATTTGCATTGTGGACATTTGAAACTGAAAATAATTTATATTTAAAAATGTGCCTACCTGAAAAAGTTATTTTGATGCCTAAACATATATAAAGATCCTTGCTATTTTTATAATTTGGTGTGGATATCTTTCTTGAGTTGTGGGTCTCATTTATTGACCTTTGAGTGTATTTTCAGATGTCTTGCACTCTTCTGTGATGAGCCTAATGCTGCTCGACCACACTAACCCTTAGAAGGGCACCTGTCCACTCATAACAGAAATCCTGGACTATTTACAAAACATCTCATTTTGATATATCATATAATAAAGAGCCACTTTCCTACATTGATGGTGCAGGGGTCTGTCATAAACGAAAAATATTTTTGGGCAATCAAGTTTTTCTAGATGGTTTTAAACTAGCTGTTAGTGCCTTGTGTTAAAAAAGTGTTAAAGTCAGTAAGGTCTTTAGAAAGTACTTAGCATTTTTTTTAAGTTCTTAAAAAGTTCTCAACTACTTTAAAAACGATGTCTGAAGATGGGCATTCCCAGCAGCTCAACCTAGCAGCCTATCAGAGTCTTATGTTACCCCCAACTTAAGGAGCTCTGCAAAGCATGGAAACTTGCATAGGGCCTAGACCTACTAATGCCCATCTGTAGCACTTGCTGGTAGAAAATGACAGGACTCTGGCAAGTAAAGGATCCCGCACTGGGAAAGATGATGAGAACCCAGAGGTGAATGAAGTGGACACCAACTCCACCACTGCCCCCTTTAGAAAGCAACTCCACTGGGAAAACTCTTCCCAGTGCCATAGAAGAGGTAGATACTGAAGATGCAGATCTTCAGAAAATAGCCTAGAAGATCAGCTTAGCGGCTAATAAAAAAGGAAAGAATCGAGATGGGCCTATGACCCTTCTCTGGTGGTTGCACAATCATGAATAGGTAGAAGGATGAAGCTTTCAACACAAAAAGCTCCAAATGGATTGTCACTAAATATTCAGAGGGCGAGGATCGCACCAAATGGTTAACAGCCTTTGAAAGAGTCTGTAAAATGAGACAGCTCAACAAAAAGTATTGGGGCTCACTTCTTTGGGAGCTCTTCTGAGGAGAGTGTAGGGATAGGCTCCTGGCATTGACTGGGGCAGCTGCTGAGACTTTTGACCTCATGAAGGACACCCCGATTGAGGGCTTCAAACTCACCACTGAAGAATACAGGATCAGGAAGACTCAAAACCCTCAGACCTGGGTAGATTTTTCAGTGAAGACATTAGGTGGCTGGTTGAAAGGTAGCCATCTGCATGCTTATGATGGGCTCTAAAATGTAATCATGAAAGAGCATCTGTTAAGTAATTGTGTTCCTGAGAACTTACATCAGTACTTGGTAGACCTAGGTCCACGTTCTCCTCAAGAGTTGGGGAAGAAACCAGGCCACTGGGTCAAAACAAAGGTGGCCAAAACTGCCAATTGTGGGGGTGACCAAAAGAAAGGGGTTGCTAAGGCCCCAAGGGAAAGATGGTAATCAAGCAAAAGACAAACTTCTAAAGGTTCCCAAAAACCCTGTTCAGTAGGGTGAGCCCCGAAACAATACACATTGTAAAGGTGGGTACCAGGGTAAGAACTGGGATCCTTACAATTCTTAGTGCTTTGATTGTAAGAGCAATGGGCACCAAACTGTAGACGCTAGCTGTCCCAAAAAAAAAATGCCTCTAGTGCACCTGCAGTAAATGCAGTGGTAAGTCTCCCGATGGGATCACAGGTAAGTCCTGATCATGTCAGAGAGCTCACTGAGGCAACTTTAGTTTCAGAGGATAGGGTGGATGTAGCTGTCCTGGCTGACTGGCCCAGGAATCTGGAGAAGTACCGACAACAGCCACATATTAATGGGATCAAAGCTGAAGCACTGAGGGATACAGGTGCAAGTATCACTATGGTGACTGAGAAACTAATATCACCAAACAATACCAGACTGGTGAGACATGTACAATCCTTAATGCTGATAATCAGGCTAAGGTACATCCCATGGCAATGGTATTCTTGTAATGGCCAAATGAAGGTGGTGGAATCCTCTGCAATACCTATAACTATCTGCTAGGCAATGATCTGGAGTCCTCAGCATTGGCTGAGGTTAAAAGACCCATGCACCTATGCTGGGTATACCTGAATGGGTGTGTGTAAAAACAAGAGCACCATGCAAAGCCCAGGGTGGAAAAGAAGAGTTGGATCTTGAAATGATGCCCCAACCTTCAAAGTGAAAAAGAAAGAAGACTAGAAAAAGAGGTTCTGAACAGACACCAGCTAAGGTCCCCTCTCCTCAAAACACCTATCAGCCTCAGAGGGAACTGAGCCCTAGGTGCTTTAGCGTTATATGGCAGAGCTCTTGGGCCCAGGGGGGTCCATCTAGGGATGATCTGCACCAGGGACAGGGAACCTGTCCCACTCCTGAAAGCCTGAGACAGCAAGCTCCTGATCAGGAAAAGCGAGATGTAATGGCTCCCACAAAACCTATTGGGAAGAGCGACTCCTTTACACTGAGGCCAGAGACCGCAAACCTGGTGCAACAAGGAGAGTGGTAGTGCCTCAGCAGTATAGAGAGTATCCCTTCACATTGGCTGACATCCCCCCAGCTGGGAATCTTGGCCAGGCCTAAACTAGAGTAGGTTAGTCACCCACTTGTACTGGGCAGGTATGCCCCAGAAGGTGAAGCATTGTTTGTAACTCCGATGCTACCTGTCAAGCCACCCAAAGACCCCCTTAATTCCACTTTCAGTGGTTTGGGTTCCCTTTGAAAGGTTAGGGATTGATATGGTCTGTCGCTTGACCCTCAAACTGCCATCAGGAACCAGATTTATACTGGCAGTTGTGGATCAGGCTACCAGGTATTCTGAAGTAAATACTCTACGTACTACAAGCTCCTGCAGTGGCTAGGGCCCTCATAGGTATCTTTACCACAGTGGGTTTTCCAAAGGAGGTGTGTGAGAAAGTGGCTCTGTATATACTGTTCCCAAATAGGTACAGTGTGTGCAGAGTCCACAGTCCCAGAGGTTTGGCAGAGGCTAAAGTTAGATATAACCTTACTCTCTAAAGTGGTAGCTTGGTCGAGCAGTAAGGACGTATCAGAGGATAGTGTAAAGCATTTGTTGTACACACTCAGTCAGCAAATGGTCTCACACACTCAATAACAGAACTCTAGGCCAATGGTTTATATAAAAAATATAGGTCTGTTTTATTTTAGAACCAACAATAGGTATTAAAATATACTTTCTCAGAATGAGATGCTTTAGTTAAATACTTTTGCAATATGCAATTGACTTTTGTAGCTAGTAGTCACAGGTTGTTGCCATAGGCAACACAATTTCAAACACAATAGTACATTGAGCTCAATGGAAGGTTTAAGTTGTTACAGTAGATCACTTTCAGAATTACTTTTCTAACTCCAAGACTGGATCCTAGATTCAGTCCTGGGACAGTTCTTGGAAACAAGTGAGTAAAGTCGACTTAGTTACTGTTGTGATTTTTAGGCAATAGTTTGCCATTTTAAAAGTTGACACTTAGAAGAAATTTCATAGAAAAGCAGTCAATGATTCCCTATGGGAGAAAATTCAAGTTACAGGTATGGTATGTTCTCGTTACTTTTGTAATCCAGTACTAGGCTCAGTACTGGGACCTCAATCTAAAACAGGTAAGCAATTAAGTTTTCAGAGTTGGTACGATTTTTAAAGAAAATTTGTAGTTTGCAAAAATCGACACTTAGAAGAAATTTCACAGAAAAACAGTCAATTATTTCCGATGGAAGAAAATTGGGTTAATGGCAAGTAAGGTTGTGAATTTTTTTCAGGGTCAGTGCTGGGCACCAAGATCCAGCACTGGGATCTCTCCTAATGGCAGGTGAGTATTTTCGTTTTCGTTATTCGGTTGATTTTAGGTGAATATTTTAAAGTTTAGAAACTCCACACTTAGAATAAATTTCTGAAGAAGCCAGTCAATGTTACCCTATGGAAGAAAAGTGAGTTATCGGCTTTTGGGTAAGTACTCGACTGGCAGAGTTAAGGTTCTGGGCACAGACTCAGGGGTCTCCAGGGTCAGGTAAGCACAGTTCCACCCTCAGCGGCACAGGGGCAGCCGGGTGCAGAGTGAGTTAGGCCCAATGTTATCCTATGGGAGGCAGGGGGGCCTTGGTTGGTGGCTGCTGGCTAGCAGGCCACGCGGCTGTGGGAGCTGGGCTCCTGGTCACTTGCTGAGGGCAAATGGGGAAGTAGATAGGAGTAGAGGTTACACTGCCAGGGCCACTCGGGCGGCTGGGTGCAGGGTGCTTTTGAGCCTTCGGGCGCTCAATGGATTTCAATGAGAAAGCTCCTTGATGAACAAAGGCTGCAAGCTCGGGGACGAAGATTCTTCAGGTGCCACCACCACTTCGAGAGGTAAGTTGGGTAGTTGGAGGATAGGTAGGTACCCAGGAGTTGGGCACAGGGGCCGCAGGGCGCTGGGTGCAGGGGTGCCTTTTGGTGTAGGGAAATCTTACCCTCTGTTGATCGCGGTTGGGGGGGGGGGGACCTGGTTCTGAGGCTGCAGGCATCGTCAGGAGCGTCGAGGTGAGCTCTTGGGTGCCGGATTCGGGGTCACAGTCGCCAGGGGGACGTCCTCGGGGTCTTTGTTCACTCCGACACAGGACAGGCTTGGCGGGTGCAGAGTGTGCAGGGTTCGCGGTTCCGGGCTGATGCTAGGAGTTAGAAGCTGGTTTTGAGCAGAGCCACTGCTCATGGGAGTCCCAGGTGCTCAGAGTCAAAAGGTAGCCAGATCCTCCGGGGTTTGTGAGGTTGCTGGCCACAAGAGGTGCCGGGTTGTAGCAGGAGCAGGTTCAAGGGTCGACAGGCCGGTAGGGCTGGGGCCAAAGCAGTTGGTGTCTTCCTCTTCTTAGCAGTTGCACGGCAGGTCTTCTTTCTTCTTGCTCTTGTTTTTCGGAATCTGGAATCTAAGGAAGGAAGGTTCAGGGTGCCCCTAAATACAAGATTTAGGGGCGTTACAGGTAGGGACCAATGGGTCCCTGCCTTGGGGTGGGTACGCCCCCTATCCTGCCACTCTCCTGTGGGAGGGGGGCAGTAGCCTAGTCCTGATTGGGCAGGGCCTCCCATCTTCAAGATGGCGAGCGCCCGGAGATGTGCTTCACCTCGCCTCCCCCACCTGAGGGGTGGGGTTGGCAGGCTTGTGCATCCCCTGTCCTTATTTGGAGTTTCCAGCCAGTCTTCCCGCCAGAGTGGGGGCAGCAAGTGGCCTGGGGAAGCTCACAGAGGCGGCATGCCTTTGAAGCTTCCCCCTGTCCATCCTGGGGGAGGAGACCTAGCACCTTGCCCAGGATGTGCATTGCTGCAGGCCCAGGAGAGCGGGGGCTCTCCTACCCAGGGGTCCAGCAACATGTCTGCTGTGTGACAGCCTAGGCAGCCTCCCAGACCAGACGTGGATTGTAAGTTAGGTTTAGGGGGCATCTCTAAGATGCCCTCTGTGGTGCTTTGTACATTAAATCCCACACTGGCATCAGTGCGGGTTTAATGTGCTGAGATGTTTGATACCAAAGTTCTCAGTCTTCAGTGTTGCCATTATGGTGCTATGGAGTTCTTGTTTGACGAGCTCTCAGCACCATGTACTTTTAAATGGCAGTACTGCACTTACAGTGCCCAGGAATGGACCTGGGTACTGTAGGGGCACAGGGCTCATGCTCCTGTGCCCACACCACTGGCATAGGGCACCCAGCTAGAGGGGTGGCTGATGTATGCCAGGGCAGTGTAGGAGGTGGGCATGGCACACAGGGATGTGTGCCATTTCGACTCTTTGTTTTGTCTTGTACCCAGAGACTCAGCCTGCAAGGGCAGTGTGTGTGTGTTAGGGTATAGGGCCTCTTAAGGGTGGCACAATGAGTGCTGCAGCCCTTAGAGGCCTTCCCTGGTCACAAGGCCCTGGGTAACTAGGGTACCATTTACCAGGGGCTGACATGTGACATGTCATCAAACATGAGGAGACTACATTGGCTTCCTGTGCGAAGGAGGATACAATTTAAGACCTTATGCCTCGTACATAAAGTTGTACATGGAGGAGGTGCAGCTGACATGAAGTCTCTTTTTCCTCGTTACATTCCGACTCGTACACTGAGATCCACTAGTATGGGACTAGTTTGCCTATCAAAATTCAAGAGGGCCCGGTGGGGTGGTAAGGCCTTTTCATTTCAGGCAGCAAGATTATGGAACACCCTACCAACAGAACTACGATTAGGAACAAACAAGATCCTGTTCAGAAAGGCCTTGAAAACCTGTCTCTTTACCAAATCTTAGACTTTCTCCGCACACCTCCTTCTATCACAGCGCCAAGACGCCTCGGCATAAGTGCGCTTAATAAATATCTCAGTCAGTCAGTCAGGGTTTGCCAATGTTGGTTTTTAGGGAAGGAACATAGGCCCTGGACACCTGATTGGCAGGAGTCCAGCGCACACTCAGTCAAAGTACATTCAGCAATTCAGCAAAAAGTGGGGGCATACCATGCAAGAAAGATGAAACTTTTTCACAAGGTGGTGTGGGACGGAGGTATAAACTTCATGTCCGATTACCTAAACTACACGTGGACAGAATGTGAAGTGGCCTACAAGTTCACTACCTCATATCAGCCACAAAAAAATGGTCTTGTTCAGAGACTCGACAAGATCATGAAAGGTATGATTGGTAGACTCCCCGAAAAACTCAGATGGAGCTGGGATGTCTTACTACCAAGCTTGCTTTTCGCCTACAGGGAAGTGCCACAAAAGGGAATAGGGATTTCCCCTTTGAACTTCTGATTGGGCATCCTGTCAGAGGACCTATGCGTCTAGTGAAGGAAGGTTGGGAGTGACCTCTCAGAGAGCCCAAATAGGACATTGTGGACTATGTGCTTGGCTTTCATTCCCGGATGGCAGAGTACATGGAAAAAACATCCAAAAACCTTGAGGGCAGCCAAGAGCTCCTGCAGCTCTGGGATGGCCAAAAGGCTCCACTGGTGTTCCAACCAGGACAGAAGGTGTGGGTTTTGGAACCTCTGGCTCCTAGGACCCTCCAGGACAAATGAAGGGGACACTATTGTCGAAAGAAAAGGGGGAGGTCACCAATCTGGTGAACCCTGGCTCTTGCAGGAACCCTAAGAGGGTCACCTTTGTCAACTGCTTTAAACTCTATTGTGACCAGGCTAATGTGGCCGTGCGGATGGTCACTGATGAGGATCAGGAAGGAGGTAGCGAGCCTCTCCCTAACCTCCTCTCCAACAGTCCCAAAGAAGGGTAAGTGGATGGAGTGGTCTTTTCAGACACCTTCTCAGCCCAACAGCAAGCTGACCGCAGGCATGTCCTGGAGCAGTATGCTGAGCTCTTTTCCCTTACTCTGGTCAGGCTAACTGATGTGTCCATGATGTGGACACTGGCGACAGTCTCCCTGTCAAAAGTAAACTGTATAGACGGTCTGACCAAGTGAGAGAAAGCATCAGAGCAGAAGTCAGCAAGATGCTTGAGCTGGGGGGAATTGGGCCCTCTGAATGTCCCTGGGCCGGCTAATTGGTCTAAGTCCCCAAACCCAACTGCTAGGGTGGAAAAAGAGAATTGACGTTTTATGTGGACTATAGGGGCCTCAATGTGGTCACAAAAAAAGATGCACACCCTATCCCAAGGGCAGTTCAATGAATTGACAGGCTGGGGACATCCAAATTCATTAGCACTTTTGGTTTGACATCAGGGTACTGGTAAATTGGTCAGACTCCAACAGCAAATGAAAAATCTGCATTCTCGACCCCAGATGGGCATTTTCAGTTTACTGTTATGCCTTCTGGACTGAAGAACGCCCCTGCCACTGTTCAAAGGTATTTGAACCAAGTCCTTGCTGAGTTGGAATCTATTAGTGCAGCTTATCTTGATGATGCTGCGGTCTATAGTTCCACCTTGCAGATTCACCTGATCCACCTTGGATAGGTCCTTGAAGCTCTGCATAGTGCAAGCTTATCTATCAAGGCAAGTGGCAGATATGGCAGGGTCTGTTGTATATTTGGGCCACCTTGTCAGGGGAGACCACGTTCAACCCTTACAACCCAAAATCTAAACAATTATAGACTGGGTAGCTCCTACCACCCAGTCTCAAGTCAGGGAATTGCTTGGTTTGACCTGGTATTACAAAATGTTTGTGATGAGGTATGGTGCTATTTTGGCATCCTTTACAGAACTGACCACCAAGATGATGCCAAAGAAAGTGAACTGGAGAGTGAGCTGTCAAAAGGCTTTTGACAGCCTAAAGGAAGCAATGTGCTCAGCACCCATTCTGAAAGCTCCAGATTATACAAAGCACGTCACAGTGCGGACAGATGCCTCTGAACATGGGATAGCAGCGGTCCTAACCCAAACTAATGATGATGGCCATGACCAACCTGTTGCTTTCATTAGTAGGAGGTTCTCTCCAGAGAGTAATGTTGAAGTAACATTGAGAGGGAAGACGTTGCTGTTTAGTCCCTGAAGAAGCTACGGCCATACTTGTTTGGCTCTTACTTCCTTTTTCGAACTGACCACAGGACTCTCAGATGGCTGATGCAAATGAAAGGTGAAAACCCCAAACTGTTAAGGGGGTCCATCTCCCAAAAGGGTATGGACTTTACAGTGGAACACAGATCTGGGACTGACCATGCTAATGCAGACGGCCGTTCCATGTTCTTCCACTTAGAAGATAAGGACCGTATGGAAAGGTTAGTTTCATCCTCTTTCGTTTGGGGGAGGTGGAAGGGGGTATGTAGGAAAGCAGTCCTTCTTGACATGGTCACCCCCACTTTTTGCCTGGTAAATGATGTAATTGTAACTGGAAGTGCACTGGGTCCCTGCTAACCTGGTTGCTAGTGCAAGATCTCTATTACAAAAGTGTACAATTGTTTCCTCCAATTGGCAAAACCTTTAGAACCCTCTGTAAGTCCCTAGAAAATGGTACTCCCGATACCTAGGGCCTGTGGTACTGAAGAGGATTCCATAAGATCCGAAGCACAAATTCTGCCACCCTAAGGGACCCCTCACCAAGCACATGCAAGTGAAAACACGACATATCACACATCCCTGTGTGCTCTGTCCCTAACCCTGCATGGAATATCTGTAAGGCACCTCTACAGAAGGCCTGACAGCCCTAAGGCAGGGTGTGAATTTTTCATGTGAGGGCATAACTGCATGAGCAGATGTGCCCCCGTGCTGGTCAGTCCTATTATTGCCAGTACAAGTGACAAGGGAAGCCATTTTAAAACATGTGCTGGACACTGGTGAAAATGAGTTCCCCAGGTACATGACTGCTTCACTGAAGATAGGAATGTTTGGTATAAAACATCTCATATTGATAAACCCACACTGATTCCAATGTTGGGTTTACCAATACATGCATGCAGAGGCCACCTTAGAGGTGCCCCCTGAAAACCTACCAGCCTCTGGTGTGCTCCCTGACTGGTTTCTGCCAGCCTGCCACCCAAGACACTGCTCTGACCTCCTACGGTGACAGCCTGTCTGGGAAGGGGGTGTGTCACCTCCTGCCACATGATGACCTGCTGATTGGCCTTCATAGGCCAGCAAGCTTCAAAGAGCTGCCCACTTTGAAATGCAAATCTGACTCCCCTCACAGGAGAGGAAGCCGACCCCACTTGTCCGGAGCCACTTTGGCACCTGGACACACTGGAAAATTAGCTAGCCAGGTTGGCGTGCCACCCCAGGCTAGTACCACCCCTAGGGTGGGCTACACTAAGGTGGACACAACTTTTCAAAAGGAGCTAGCTTTAGGATGGCATATGTAGGAACTCTCGAACAGGGTTATGCCCACTTGCCACAGGAAGTGGTAATATAGGGGGCGTAGTGACCGCAGGGGTCAGTAGCCCATTGGCTACTACCCTTCACTCTCCTAATGCCCCTAAATTCAGTGTTTAGGGGAGTCCCTGGCAGCGGAGAAGATGATCCTGAAGACCTACGAAGGAGGACAATGAAGAGCCGCATAAGAGGAAGACTGAAGAGATCAACTGACTTGTTAAAGCCCAGCTGGTCTGACTGCTGTTACCCGTCGAAACTGCACCAAAGTCTCGCCCTGCAGCTGTTGAGTTTCCAAAACCTGGGAGGACTGCTTGCCTTCAAACAAGAACCAAGACTTCCCCTGGAACTGCGGAACTGTTCCCTGCATCTGCCGAAACACCAAAGAAAGGACTCTGAAATGGCCAAACCCTGATGCCTGAAGCCACGACTGCACCCGTTGCTCCAAGCCAGAGTTGAAGTGGGCCAACGGTGCCATTGAGGTGCCCTAGACCTCCAGAGCCCGATTTCATTGTGGTTTCACCCCTCGTGAACCTGGAGACTCAGCACGCAGGCCCCCCCTACCAAAACTGCTCCCGGTAAGAAAAGCCACCACCTAAAGACACCCCTGCACCCATCGCCCCTGGGCCATGGAGAAGAGGACCAAAGATGTCCCTATGTCCCCGAGCATCGTGAGACCTGATCTCCACCCAATCCCACCCCCCCCCCCCCCCCCCCCTTTCGGGTTCATCCCGACTGGACCCTGTCAAAACCTGCAGCATTTTTTTTTGCCGCAACTGTTCCCCATAGAATAATATTGGACACCCAAAGTGGTTTGCCACCCAGCCGTTCTAGTGCCACTGGTGGTGTTATGCTGGTGCTGTCTTGGACCTTGCACCACCATTCAACTTAACTCCTGGAGAAAGGAACCCCAAGTCGCTGTACTATACCTTAATTTAATGCTGCATTGACTTTCCTCCCAGAGGATAACACTGCAGGCTCCAGAAAATGCACGGTCGACTTTTTGAACTGAAAATAATTCATATTCAAAAACACTTACCTGACCGATTTTCTTCTGATGTCTAAACCTATATAAAAGGTACCTGCTATTTTTATAAATTGGTGTGGTCATTTATTGACCTTTGAGTGTATTTCCAGATGTCTTGTACTCTTCTGTAATGAGCCTAAGGCTGTTTGAGGACACTACCCTTTAGAAGGGCAACTTGGGATTGCCATAGTTAGCCCCATGTCCACTCATAAGGGAACCACTGTACTCTTTACACAGGGTATCTAATTTTGATATATCTTATAAAGAGCCAGCTTCCTATAGTGGTGCTGGAGTGACGGGAGGAACTACAGCAAACAACAAATGAGCAGCTGGGTAGCCCAATCAGCAGCAGGACAGAGGGACACATACGGCAGTGGCACAGTCACTCAGAGGCCTGGAAGTAACAGGAGCTGCTGGGAGCATAAGGGTCAGGCCTGGCTTCAGCTGCTGTGACAGCATAGTAGTGAGTTGACGTGTTTCCATGCACATGCAAGAGGGACGGCTAGGTGTCAGGAGCCCTCCCCCTCTCCTCAAGAATACTGCACAGGCACCAGCATATATGAAGCCTTCGGCAACCGCAGAGGAGGCTGATACTGGTGGATCGCTGCGGCTGTTGATGAAGAGGCAGAGAGTTGCAGAATAGGCTTGATGGCTGCTTACGGGTGGGGAGGGGAGGGGGATGAAGGGCAGTGGGGGGAGGGTGCAGAAGGGGATTCTCTGCCAGTGGGTCCCACTGCATGTGCAGTAATCTAGTAGCCATATTTTCTGTCCTCTTAGATAGAGGTTCCCTGGAGGAGACGTGCTGAAGGAATGTAGAGGAGGCGAAGGAGCCCAGGAGAAGACAGCTGCCAACGGCAGATTACTCTTCGCTCGTTAGGAAATGTGCAAAAAGGTAGGAATTACTGAAAAATGGAGAAACTCTGCTTACCAGCGATACCTCCCTTAACCTGCAAAGAGCCAAACGACCACAGTCGGATGGGATCGCTTGGCACCTACATTAGATACCAGGGATTTGAGCCTCTGATCACATACTGGGGGTGGGGGAGGTCATATGCGGCATGACCTTCCCAATAATGAAATAAAATACTGGCAACCCCATCTTTCGTTCAGAAATTTGAAAAATGCACAGGAAATTAGGTAGGTGTTTTTTCGCCGTGCCTGCAAAATGATGTAGCAGGCATGTTTTTTATATGTACAAATGCTGTGCTTCAGTACGGTTTTAAGCCTAGTGAACCCTGCATAGTGGATACTGTCAACCTAGTTGCATGCAGTGGTCAGGCTGTCACTTGGTTTTCACAATAGTGCTCAACATTCCATGCTTAAGGCCATTGTACATTCCAGAAAAGTTTCAGCATTTCTGGAATGACATGTTTTAGTACTGTTTTATGCCACATGCCGCCTCTCCCGCATGCGATTCTATGGGCTGAGTTGCCATGAGCGGTGAGGTTGCTTGCCAGTCAACATCATGGAGCACCAAATGCAATGTTTTACGTCATCCCATGTTGCCTAAAAGAGTTTGCTTTTTCCGGTTGATGTATTTCATACTGTGTTAGGCCACTCGTGACCCATGTATTGTGAATACAGTGAACTCTGGGCCTCCGCTCCTTGTGATGGGGCACACTTTGAGAGCTTTGGAGTTGAGGCTGAAGGCAGCATTCGTTTTTAATCTCTTCCAACAAAACTTTATACTGAGCAATATTTGATGCAGGACCAGGCCAGGCTTCTAACTCCAATCAAGAGTGCACCAGTGGACTAGAATCAATGTTGAAGAACTGAGGATGTTTAGGGGTCTATCTATTCTAATTGAAATAACTTCTAAGCCAACAGTGTCCTCTTACTGGTGTCGTCATCCAATTTGGTGCACTCCACTATTCTCTGCAGCCATAAGTAGAGAAAGTTGTTTTGCTTCTGCAGTGCATGCTGCATTTCATTTAGAACACCTAGGCCTTTCACACAGACCATCCAGACTATGATCAGCTATTTAAGTTCATTCTGTGCTGGACCACTTTCCCACGCGTTTCATAAAAATTAATAGACCGTGAAAAACAAAACTGTGGAGGACTCCTTGGTGTAATGCAAAGGAAAGCTGCAGTTTCAATCAATCTGGTTTCTTGCAAAGCACAACTACTCACCCGTAAGGGTCTCAAGGTGCTGTATGGGTGGAGGGGCCTGCGGTTAAGTGGAACAGCCAGGTCTTGGGGTCCTTGCTGAATTGAGGCAGAAATGGGGATTGTGAGAAAGTGGCTCTGTATATACTGTTCCCAAATAGGTACAGGGTCCCCAGAGGCTTGGCAGAGGCTTAAGTTAGATATAACCTTACTCTCTAAAGTGGTAGCTTGGTCGAGCAGTAAGGCAGTATCAGAGGACAGTGTAAAGCATATGTTGTACACACGCAGTCAGCAAATGGTCTCACACACTCAATAACTGAACTCTAGGCCAATGGTTTATATATAAACAATATATGCTGGTTTTATTTTAGAACCAACAATTGGAATTAAAATATACTTTCTCAGAATGAGATGCTTTATATAAATACTTTTGCAATATGCAATTGACTTTTGTAAAAAGTTACAAGTGGTTGCAATAGGCAACACTATTTTAAACACAATAATGCATTGAGTTCATGGGAAGTTTAATGTTATTTGTCACAGATTACTTTTAGGATTACTTTTGGAATTCCAGGACTGGATCCTAGATTCAGTCCTGGGTCAGTACTTGGAATCAAGTGATAAAAGTCGACTTAATTACTGTGATGATTTTTAGACAATATTTTGCTATTTTAAAAGTTGACAGAAAATTCAAGTTGCAGGTATAGTATGTTCTTGTTACTTTTGTAATCCAGTACTGGGTGCCTAGACTCAGTACTGGGACCTTTATCCAAAACAGGTAAGAAATTACGTTTTCAGATATTACACGATTTTTAAAGAATATTTAAAGACTGCAGAAATTGACACTTAGAACAAATTTCACAGAAAAACAGTCAATGATTTACTATGGAAGAAAATTGGGTTACTTGTAAGATACAGTTGTAAATAGTTTTCAGAGTCAGTGCTGGGCACCAAGACCCAGCACTGGGAGCTCACCTAAGAGCAGGTGAGTATTTTCGTTTTCGTTACTCGGCTGATATTTGGTGAATATTTTAAGTTTTGAAAAGTCCACACTTAGAAGAAATTTCAGAAAAAGCCAGTCAATGTTACCCTATGGAGAAAATTGAGTTATCATTTTAAAGGTAAGTACTCGACTGGCAGAGTTGAGGTTCTGGGCATAGACTCAGGGGTCCCCCAGGGTCAGGTAGGTACAGTTGGTTCATCCCCAGCAGCACTAGGGAGGCCGGGTGCAGAGAGAGTTAGGCCCAATGTTATCCTATGAGGGATAGGGGGGCCTTGGTTGGTGGCTGCTGACTAGCAGGCCACGCGGCTGTGGGAGCTGGGCTCCTGGTCACTTACTCAGGGCGAGTGGGGAAGTAAATAGGTGTAGAGGTTGCACTGCCAGGGCCACTCGGGCAGCTGGGTGCAGGGTGCAGGGTGCTTTTGAGCCTTCGAGCGCTCAATTGATTTCAATGGTAAATCTCCGGTTTAGAAAAAGACTGCAAGCTCGGGGACGAGGATTCTTCAGGTGCCGCCACCACCACTTTGAGAGGTAAGTTGAGTAGTTGGAGGATAGGTAGGTACCCCCGGATTGGGCACAGGGGGCCACGGGGCGCCAGGTGCAGGGGTGCCTTTTGGTGTCGGGAAATCTTACCCTCTGTTGATCGCGGTTGGGGGAGCATCGTGTTCTGAGGCTGCAGGCTTCTTCAGGAGTGTCGAGGGAGGTCCTTGGGTGCCGGACTCGGGGTCACAGTCGCCGGGGGGTCGTCCTCGTGGTCTTTGTTCACTCCGGCACAGGCCAGGCTTGGTTGGTGCAGAGTGTGCTGGGTTCGCGGTTCCGGGCTGCTGCCAGGGATTAGAAGTAGATTTTGAGTAGAGCCTCTACTCATGGGAGTCCCAGGGGTTTAGAGTCAAAAGGTAGCCAGGTCCTTCGGGGTTTGTGAGGTTGCTGGCCACAAGAGATGCCGGGTTGGAGCAGGTTCGAGGGTCGACAGACCGGTAGGGCTGGGGCCAAAGCAGTTTGTGTCTTCTTCTTAGCAGCTGCGGGGCAGGTCTTCTTTCTTCTAGCTCTTCTTTGGATTTTGGAGTCTGGAATCTGGGGAAGGAAGGTTCAGGGTGCCCCTAAATACTAGATGTAGGGGCGTTACAGGAAGGTGAAGGGCAGGGAAAAATGGGTCCCTGTCCTGGGGTGGGTACACCCCCCTATCTTACCTCTCTCCTGTGGAAGGGGGGCAGTAGCCTAGTCCTGATAGGGTATGGCTTCCCATCTTCAAGATGGCGAGAGCCCAGAGATGTGCTTCACCTCGCCTCCCCCACCTGAGGGGTGGGGTTGGCAGGCTGGCACATCCCCTGTCCTTATTTGGGGTTTCTGGCCAAGCTTCCCGCCAGAGTGGGGGGTTGCAGTGGCCTGTGAAAGCTCACAGAGGCGGCATGCCTTTGAAGCTCCCCCCTGCCCATCCTGAGGGAGATTTAGCACCTCGCCCAGGATGTGCATTGTTGCAGGCCCAGGAGAGCAGGAGCTCTACTACTCAGGGGTCCAGCAACATGTCTGCTGTGTGGCAGCCTAGGCAGCCACAGAACAGACGTGGATTGTAGGTTAGGTTTTAGGGGGCATCTCTAAGATGCCCTCTGGGGTGCTTGGTACATTAAATCCCACACTGGCATCAGTGTGGGCTTAATGTGCTGAGAAGTTTGATACCAAACTTCTCAGTCTTCAGTGTTGCCATTATGGTGCTGTGGAGCTCGTGTTTGACGAGCTCTCAGCACCATGTACTCTTAAATGGCAGCACTGCACTTACAGTGCCCAGGAATGGACCTGGGTACTGTAGGGGCACAGGGCTCCTGCTCCTGTGCCCACACCATTGGCATAGGGCACCCAGCTAGAGGGGTGGCTGATGTATGCCATGGCAGTGTAGGTGATGGGCATGGCACACAGGGATGTGTGCCATGTCGACTCTGTTTTGTCTTGCACCCAGACACCCAGCCTGCAAGGGCAGTGTGTGTGTGTAAGGGTACAGGGCTTCTAAGGGTGGCACAATGAGTGTTGCAGCCCTTAGAGGCTTTCCCTGGTCACAAGGCCCTGGGTACCTAGGGTACCATTTACCAGGGGCTGACATGTGGCCAGGGTTTGCCAATTTGTGTTTTGTGTATTAAGGGAAGGAACATAGGCCCTGGGCACCTGATTGGCAGGAGTCCAGGGCACACTCAGTCAAAGTACATTCAGCAATTCAGCAAAAAGTGGGGGCATACCATGCAAGAAAGATGGCACTTTCTCACAGTGATTGCCTCAGATGTAGTGGCAGGGAGTTCCAGGTCTTCGCAGCGAGGTAGGAGAAGGATCTTCTTCCAGCCGAGGTCTTCAGATCCATGGGATGGTTGTTGGGGTCAGCTGGGCAGAGCGAATGTGTCTGATGGGTGTGTAGGAGGAGAGGACGTGGTTGAGGTATTCAGGCCCTGTGTTGGGGAGGGCGTTGTAGGCGTGCGTGCGGAGCTTGAAGAGGATTCTTTAGTTGCTCTGGAGCCAATGGATATCTCTCAGGTGACCTGTGATGTGGCTGCGACACGGGATGTTCGGGATGAGTATGGTGGAGACATTTTGGATGCTCTGCAGTTTCTTAATGAGTTTCTGGGGGGTGAAGGGCGTAGAGTTCATTGCCGTAGTAGAGTCTGCTGCTTACGACAGCATGGGTGACGGTTTTCCTGAACTGAAGCAGGCGGAGCGTGTGGAAGCAGGAGGACGAGAAAGCGTTGATTTGGCGGTTCATTGAGAGTGAGGAGTCCAGGATGATGCAGAGGTTTTGTGCATGGTTCATGGGAATGGGGGCGGTTCAGAGCGCTGCGGGCCACCAGGAGTCGTCCCAGGTAGAGCCCAGGATGAGGACTTCGGTCTTGTCTGAGTTGAGCTTTGGGCAGCTGTTCATCCAGGTGGCGACTGCCTTCATTCCATTTTGAAAGTTGCTCTTGGGGCTATGGGTTCGTCGTTGAGGGAGAGAATTAGCTGGGTGTCTTCGGTGTAGGAGACAATGTGGTGTCCCTGGTTTCTGACGATACTTGCAAGCGGGGCCATGTAGATGTTTAGGAGGGTGGGGGCTCAAGGAGGATCCCTGAGGCATTCAGCAGCTGATCTCTGTGGGTTCGGAGTAGCACAGTGGAAGTCTGACTTTCTGAGTTCGACCGGTGAGGAAGGAGCGAATCCATTCTAGGGCTTTGTCGCAGATGCCAGTGTTGTGAAGTCTTGCGCAGAGGATGTGGTGGGAGACTGTGTCAAAGGCGGCCAAGAGGTCAAGGAGGATGAGGTCTGCAGTTTCACCTTGGTCAAGGAGGGTGCAGAAGGGTGTCTGTGGCAGCTTCTGAAGCCCAAGTGGGAGAGGTCCAGGATGTGGTTCGCTTCGATGAACTCCGAGTTGGGTGTTGAAGGCCTTCTCTGTGACTTTGGCTGGGAAAGTGAGCAGAGAGATGGGTCTGCAATTCTTGAGTTCCGAAGGGTGGGCATAGGGTTTTTTCAGCAGGAGGGTAACCCCTGCAGGTTCCAGTCTTCTGTGAAGATGGCAGACTCGATTGAGCATCTGATGGTGCAGCAGAGTTTGGGATCGAAGGAGGTGCCAGCTCTGTTGAAGATGTAGTGAGGGCAGGGATCCGATGGAGCTCCGGAGTGGATGCTCTTCATGATCCTCAGGGTGTCGTCAGAGGTGAGGGTGGTCCAGTTGGTCAGGGACTCAAGAGGTCTGGAGCCATTGAGAGTAGCTGGCTCCCAGTGGGGTTTGGTGAATTCTTTGATCACAGTGAAGAGTTCTTCGTGGCTGTGTGTGTTGGCGTAGATGCGTTCCAGTATGGCAGTTTTCTCTGTTGTTCTGATGAGGTGGTGGTGGTGACAGGGGTTTTAAAGGCTACGTGGTCTGTCAAGATCTTGCTTTTTCTTCATCTATTCTCGAGCTGTCTGCTGGTGCGCATGGACTCTTGGAGGGCGGGAGAGAACCAGCTGGCTTTCTTGGAGGGCTGTATAATCTCTGCGAGGGGTTTTGAAGAACAGGAAAAGTGGCGCTCAGGCAGGTAAACGGTGAGGTGTAGCGAGAAAATGAAGAACAATTGCTTCACGGGGCAACCAGGTCAGGGAAAGACCCAAAACCCCTGTATAAGGTGTGGGCTAGAGACCCATACCAACACAATTACAAACAAGTCCTGGGCACACGTCTAAGGTATAAAGTTAGTACAATTTGGAAATCAAAAGAAGGTCGACACCGGTAGTTCCGTGAATATTGTTTTATACAAGTTGAATTCGTCAAAGCAAAAGCGCCAGCCGACACGTGTTTCGTCAACAGGTGACTACCTGTGACTCTTCAGGGCTGATAAATGCGCTACAGTTGCGTGATCGAAGAACCGGTGATATTTCCAACCCGGTCGACGGGTATTAAAGTGAGTCACGAATTGGGCAATCAAAAGTAGAGGAGTCACACGGGCGGGTGCGTCCGTGTTAGCGTGGAGCCTGGTATAGGCGGGTCCAGCCTGTGTGTGTGTCTTGCTGCCGGAGTGCGGGAGTGCTGCTTGCCTGAGGGTTTCCAGAAGGGAGCCAGTGTGTTGGCTAAGTTGAAGATCCATAGGTGGAGGTTCCTAGCTAGGGCGTTGGCGTCAGTGGATGTCAGTAGTGGGGTTTTGCTGAGGAAGATAGTGAACTGGTCTTCTGTGACTTTGTTCCAGCATCTGCGAGGGTAGCAGTGGGCGTGGTGGTGTACGATGGGCTTAGTGAAGGAGAAGTAAACACAACGATGGTCAGTCCAGTGTTGCTCGGAGGTGTGGCTTGAGGAGATGTTGCTTGCGGAGAAGACTGGTTTGAGGGGGTATCCTGCTGAGTGAGTTGGGGAGGTAACCGGGTTTTTGAATAAGATGGTGGCGAGGTTCTCCAGTAGGAATGAGGTGGTGCGGTTGCTGAGGTTGTCCAGATGGAAATTAAGGTAGCTGAGAAGGATGTGGTCTGTGGAGGCGAAAGCATGGTGTGCGAGAAAGTAGACTATGGATGCGCTAAATGGGGAAACAGAGTCCGGGAGGTCTGTGGACGAGAGTGCCGCGGCGGTGGTGTTCGGGTTGGTCTGGACCTGGAAGTGCTCCATGTTGGCAGAGTGGTCGTCTGAGCTAGTTGTGAGGTGGAGGGTGCTTTTGTGTACGATGGTGATGCCTCCTTCCGGTCGGATCGTGCAGTCCTTGTGGATGATTTGGTAGCAGTCTGGAATGGTGGTGGCGATGTCTGGGGCGGAGGTGGGGCTCAACCAGGTTTCTGTTAGGACAACGATATCGGGGGAGATGGAGTCGAGCAGGTCGCAGAACTCTACGGCAAGCTTGTGGAGGGAGCCTGGGTTGAGCAGGATGCAGGGAAGGCTGTCTGGTTCGATTCTTGGGGGTCGTGCGGTTGGTGGGTCTGGTGTGCAGAGGCAGACAAAGGAACAGTTGCAGTAGGTGAATGTGCCCTGGGTATGATTCTGTGACGGGAGGTGACAGAATCGCAGGCAAGTGTATCTTTTGGCCATCAAACATGGCGAGACAACACACTCAGTTCTGTGCATGGTCAGATGGCCAATGTCCAGAGATCTAATTTCATTCTGGTTTACAAAACATACATGGATGAGGCTGACTAGCACAATCTGATGCTTCAGCCCCACAATGCTGCCCTCGGTAGAAGAAGCTGGCTATGCACCTAATGCAAATGGCAACGAACAATGCATATGCTGTGTATTGCCATTCGGTCAATGGACGCAAATGTGCTTTCCCGACTGGAAAGGCAGTCATCTTTAGGTCTCCCCTAGGCAGTGCTTGCGCTGTCTCTTTGAGAAATGCTGTATTCAGGTATGGACTTTAAGCTCCGCCCACCTATTCAATTGGCAGCTGTCACTGTCCTTTGTAAATGGTGGCTTTAGATTTGTTAATAAGCTTAGTAGTCCCTCATTTTCTCCTGTTGTAACCTCCCATGAGGACACCCAGTTACATATGTTGTTACTCTTGATGTCTGTGAGTACTATTTTCTTAATTGACTTTCTCCAGCCTGCAACAAGCAGACAGCACACGCTCTTCAGAAAAAGTTTTTAAAAAGTTTAAAACATTTTTTTTTATTAAAGAGCATGGCACACTGCCGCGCCTTTTCTTATGTGAGGCTAACAACAAAATATATATATATTTTTTAAAGCCGTGCCGCACACCGTATCAATTTTTTACAGAAGCGCATACGTTAACATTACAGCAGCGCAGCACATTGCGCTGCCACTTTAACAATAGCAGTTGTGCCTGGAATGACTTGTGTCCTTACGAAATGCCATATCATACAATAACCCACTGTTATATTTATTTAATACGTCCGAACTAAGAACATTTGACCATTCCAAGATGGAGCCGATGTTTAAGCAGTGTTGCATGACCATGATGAGCTGTTTCAGTTCTTTTATAGCCAACAGACAGCTTTTTTCCCCCCCACAGGATCAATATTTAGGGTTCGGCGCGGGCTTCTCTGTGCTATTGGCTCTCCTCAGTGTGCACAGCCGGTGCTGCGTGGGCATATCCGCGGCTTCCGCCACCATGTTGTTTTGCTTCAGAGTGATAGGCAATCCCGAAGTCGCACTCAACCAGACAGCAGGAGCGCAGCAGGTGAAAGTACAGGTGCAAGTGATCCGGTGCATGAGGTATGTTAAAAGCTGTGGGGATGAGGGAGTAGCCACAAAGCCTTGTCTAAAACCATTCTGTGTCCTGAGGCCAGCCATTGCTTCAGTCATTTGACAGCAGACCGGCTTGTTAACTGACCTGCCACCATCCGCCCCACATTATTACTCTAGTCCAAAGCGTGTTATTTCTTTCCTGGTCTTACCCTTTCACCCTCACCCAGTCACCCACTGGCCTGGCACCAACCTTTTCCAACTATGGCTTTTCAAAACCTCATGCCACAACCATGCCATGTCGGTTCCCTCAATTCTGTCACTTGAGGTGGCATCTCAGGATGTTAGAGCCATATTCTCCGTCAGTGGGCTGTTGTCACATATAAGCTACCACCCCTTTAACTGCCCAGCTGCCTTCACTGACTTGCCCCCATAACCACTGCTGTTTTGTTGCGTCTCTGTCCCATTGAAATCCACAGGGGTGCCTAGAATTTGAAAAATGGAGAATGGTTGAATGAAAAATGTGCTTGTGAAGGGAGCACTATAGATAAAAGACATTGTCATTTACAATGCCAATAGCTCTAAGTCTGACAAATGCAAGACCAATTGCATTGCAAATGTTGGTCGTATATGACTTACATTAAATTCATTCTAAAATCTTTTTGCAACAAAGATTTAATAGCTGTTTTGAGTGTTTCTTTTCACACTACAGATTCTGCTTTTGTCTTGTCTTATGAAAGTGCAGCACACTAAGGATTTAAACGTATTATGGGAGGGTTGATGCTGTAACCATGTTCTATAAGGAATAAAGTACCCCCTGCCATACATTAAGATTACATTGCAAGTCACCTCAAACTTCTAGGACCTCCTAAATAAACATCGTGCCCCTCTATTTGTCATGGAACTCCTCTATAACTTGCAATATCCTTATTATACAAGTTGGAGTCTTCTCTGCCTTGTCAATATAACCTAGTCACATGTCCAAAGGTGTTCTGGTATCACAGCAAGGTCAAACTTCAGAGTGACTCCATTCACACCAGGATGTGCCCCTGAATGCACTGCCGATGGAAACCATGTAAATATGACCGTCTATCCCAAAATGGAGTGGTAAGCTAAGAACCTTGTTCTGTTGATTCTTTTGTTTGAGAGTTGGAAACCTAAGTCCTCTCTGTTCTGTGGCACTGGACCACTTAAGTTCACTGGCATACAATTCAGATTAGAACAAAGGTCTGTAGCTTTCACAGAGTAATTCCAGCAAAGAAATTCACATGGATGTTTCCAAGACATGTGACAAACCTAAAGCAGATCAGCTGTAGTTTAACGCTTTTAGAGTGAAAAGTGTTAAGTGCCCTTGAGGTCTCAGATACTTGGCTCTTGGATTTCTGTGACATGTAGCTCAACATGCGCACTGGTGTTATGGATGGGAAACCGAAAGCAGCCTTTAGGATCTGGCTGCTATCTGTCTGATTGGTGTTCAAGCACAGTTCATCTCCCCTCTAGTGCCAACCACAGGGGAGAGGTACCGTTAAATAGGGGAGACTCCTCTTTTGAACGGTACAATCTTCATAGTGGAACACTACTTGGGGACTGCTGCAGGAGGGTGATTCCCGTGCAGGTATCCAACCATTAGACATGTCATGCCAGCTCCCAAACCAAGTCTGCTTCCCAGCCTGCACTTTGTGCCGCTCCCCTCCAGCTAGCATGCTACTTTCTCCTCCCCTTGTTTATTTTTCTTTAGTTTGTTTTAACCATCCTCCCTCCCAAAAAAACCTCATCTGTTCCTCCATATGCCCCTTTCCTGCTCTGGTGCGGACTTCCACCATAGTCGTCTGTTTTTGGAGAGCCCAGCAGCTCCAATTTCTCGTCACGCCATCATGTTCTAGGTCATGCCTCAGACTGGGTATGCGCTGTCACTTGCAAGTCATTTTGTTTACTTACATAGGGCTTAGAGCTCGGCCACTGCTTACCATTAACCGGCTGCATTGTTACTTATTTCCTTGCTGCTCTTGGGTCAATGGTGCCGGCTTCAATTCCTCTTCATGTGTTTGTCCTTCCCCCGGAGCACGGCCCCAAGTGCTGCTTCCTTGCCCATTATCCTTCCATTGCTCCCACTTTCGGAGATACTTTTTTCTTGGAGATACAGCACTGCATGCGTTTGCAGGTTGTCTCCCCCAAACCTCCCCCGTCCCACTCTACGCGGTTGCATTCACCCACTCTCTCCCATTTTGCTTGACTCTTGTCCAGTTACTTGCCCTGTCCCTCTCATACTGTTGCTCGTCTAGTCTCTCCTGTCCCGCCCACATTGCTGCTTGCCCCCTTCCCCCTATCCATTCCTCTCAGTTGTTGCTCCGCACTCTCACCCTGCTCGATCCAGTGATTTGTTAGCCCCACTCAGTCCAGCTGTTTGCTCCCTTTCATCCCCGCTCTGCCCCGCTGACTAGGGTCTACATTTCAACAAAGACATCAAGCTTTGCCAATTTTTGTTTCAAACTGTAGACAAGCAACAAAGCCAGAAGGTCTTGCCTATGTTTGCTGGCTTTTTCAATGTTTAGTTATGTTGCACAGCTGCAAAGTTGTTGTGCAGCATGGTTTGATTTTTTTTCTTTTGTAAAGCAGTACGTTAGTCAACACTGGCCACGTCATAGCATTTTTTTTATTGCGGGAAAGCGAGGCAGAAAGTATCTACACACTCCGTGGTGCACGACCTCCCTCCAATGAGATGCACCCCAGCCTTCCTGCCAGATATACCCCACCCCACACCCCCCAAAAAAGTGCTGGCACAGGATGCGTCCTAGCACTTTTTTTAAAGAACGTTCTGCCATGCTGCACAGCAACATGACAAAACATTAAAGCCAATAGCTCGCATACGCGAATCTCTGCATTGATTCAGGCATGAATCTGTACTGGGATGTTATATTAATGACAGCGAATCGTTAACCGTTCCCTGCACACTTAAGTAAATTGATAGTAAGCTGTCATGGATCCTTTCCCCCATCTGGGGGTTGACGCGGCCGAGAACCAACATGTTACGGATGCATTCTATGTAGAGAGATCCCAAGGCGGAGAAATCACTACAGCTCCGCTCCACCAAGAGAAGGAGGGCCCTACTGCTGGTTCAATGAACACGAAACAGGAAAGGTTATCAGCCGGTGGCGATGTAAGTCCACAGCACTGTCACAAAAAGTCAATGTCCCCCTTCAAACATATGGGCAGCCAGATCCTTTTCAGAAACGGGCCTGTCGATCTAATAGATCAGCGAAACTTGCCAATGTTGGGGTGTCAATGGTGCCACGGATAGCAAGGAGTCACTCCTGCTGCCAAAAGGGAAAGGCATAGATTAACAAATTAATATACAGATCACGGTGAGCACGCGATCTTTTAACTGATTTCCGTAATGTGTCATCGTATGTGCAGGTCGCGGTATAGGATGGTGTTTCTGTTCTTAAATCTTTGCTGAATTCAAAATTAATAAAAAAAATTCTGCGGCGATCCACACGCACCTGCCTAAAGCTTTTTATTATATGCAGACATTCGCATAACCCTTTGCGGAAAAGGGAGCGCAATGTATGCACCGAGCTGTGTCCACCTTTAATAATGCAGAATTTCAAAGCTAGTTTTTTAGGTCTTGCCTACACAGCGCGCATGCGCTGCATAGGTAGGCCTGTAACCGTCGCTCTACTCATTTTCAAGCACACACTCGTGCTTGTGGTGGCATCCACCTTGCGGGAGCAAGAAGGGGTGCACCACAAGCGAGAGTGCAGTGCTTGAAAATGAGCAGACTGCGCGCGCACACACACCACTCCCGTGCTCACCTCCTGCTACCCCCTTCTCTCACACGCATTCCTTGTTTCGTCATCTTGTGGATGACTCATCTCCCCGATTTCCCAGATCTCCGGTCCCATAGCAACACCATCTCACCCCTCCCACTTGCCCGCCCCCACCACCACTCCGAGTTTGAGACCTCTTTCCGCTCTGTATTAATTTCCCCCTCCTCTTTTGCTTTATTCAAAGGGATCTCGACGCTTTACATGAGCACCGGTTTCATAACACATTTTTTTGTCAGCATGCTCATAGTTCATCTCCCGTGCAGTGCCCAACACTGTCTCACCCTCCCAATTGCCCACCTCCGCCACTCCGCCCCCATCACCCTTAACAGTGCACTGGCCAGACCTCGTGGCTAAAAGATAACTTTGCAAGGAATCCATCAGAAACGTTATGAGAAATGCTACACTTTAATGCAGACTTGGCATGTTGCATTTGTCGCATGTAAAATGGTTTTAAAGGTCACTTTATGAGTACAATTGCCGGCAGTATTTGCCAGACCTGGAGAGAACATAAATACACAACTTTTCTTGGAGGCTATCTGCCTCCTTCTACGATTGGTTTTAAAATCTGCTTTTTTTAAACTACGTAGAAAAACCTCCATCTCAAAAAGAAAGATAGGTAACCATTCCTAGGACAGGAAGCTCTGCGTCCCCATTGGTCCATTCCAGACACCAGCTCATGAAGAATATACGTTTTTCAGACAAAGCTGCTACTCTCACAGTATAACTATGCTTGTAGCAGGCAGTACTCTTAATCGCAGTGGAGGCAGCTGATACAGGTGGTGTTGGTGCTGTCACTTTGCTTCTGTGTGCCTGATGCAGTCACTGTTTTATGTACACGAGGGGTCGCTAGCATTGCTGCCGTTTCATTACATGTTTACTCCATGCAGATAGTGCTGCAGCTGTTTGTGTGCCTGCAGCTGGTGCAGGTAGCATTGTTTCTGTCACATTCTTCCTGTGTGCCTGATGCATTCACTGTGTTATGGAGCGCTTTACACGAGCACCGGTTTCATTACGCATGATAACATTCTTTTTTTTTTTTTTAGGAGTTTTATATAGCGCATATTCGACCCGTAGCTAATTGGAATGCTTTACACGAGCACCGGTTTCACTACACATTCATTTGTGGTAGTATGGTACATCTTGGTGCATTTGGTGAGGATATTTGCTCTCTTTCGTAACGTCATTTTTTGTTTACAATAAAATACATCTCTCCCTTGCACCTTCACCAACCCAATCATCTCTCCCTCACACTCCCAATACCCCTCTCATCTCTCCCTCCCAATCCCCCCATCTCTCCCTCCCAATACCCCCATCTCTCCCTCCCACTACCCCTTTTATCTCTGCCTCACACTCACACTACCCCTCTCCCTCTCCCTCCCACTTCCCCATCTCTCCCTCCCACTCCTGGGGCGCAAACTAGAGGTACATGACGGGAGGCTGTTTGGCGACCATTCACACTGTTGGTCAGTCCTGCTACCACGTCTCTGCCTCCCCCTGTTGGGTGACCCCCTTCCTGGGCAGGGAAGGATTTCCCTGACAAAAACTCATCTCTTGTAAGGGCGGGAGAAGGGATTTATGTTGCTTGTTCATAAGATGCAGATTTATACAGAACACTTGTGAAACAGCTGTGTAAAAGCGTATTTTTTTTGGACTGCAGGCTAAAGCAGTCAAGTGACATCCAACGCTATCGCATTGTACACAGATCTCTGCAGCAGAGGCTCTAAGGTGTCTAGTCCGCTGGCATAAGTTGCAGTCCTTCTTCCTTTTCTTTTTACTGTAGAAGGAGAGGAGCAGGAGTAAAGCTAAGCGGAGTCGGCAGCCAGGGGGCATGATAGCACGGCCTTCTCATTCTAACTGACCTGCAATCTCAGAAGCAGACCCCCTCTTCTCAGCTCTCACCTCCTCCACCACCCTCCTGGGGGTGATCTGAGATGTGGTCACTCTTCAGCTCCTGCTTGTAAACAAAACTAACTAGAGCTTTCCAACAGTAATACCATCCTAGGTGTCTCCACACTGGGTTAACATATGTAACAATTACCCAACTCCAGTGTACTCATTTTATTGCGTTGTAAGGATTAAAGGCAGAGTCTTCTTTGCAATATCAGGTTATAAATAGCTTCAAGGGGTGCAGGCTCATGAGCTATTTTACTGAAAAATCCTAAGCTTTGCATTAATCCCACAATTATTTAATCTGTATATAAACAACGTGGGAATATTTCTTGCAAATCTAGTCCTTGACGTTCCAAAAGGCAGAGATAGACGAGCATTGGCATAGCCAATAGGTCTCACCTTTAGGGCCTTATTAGTATTTAGCTATGCAGCACAATATCCTCGGTGCAACAACACCAACTGTTGCATGGCTAAACACTTATAAGGTCCCAAAGGCGAGACCGATTGGCTATGCCAATGCTTGTACTCTCCTTCTGCTGCTTTAGTGAGGGCACAGTGGGCATGGGAGATATCACCACTGTCAAGGAGCTATAATTCCAATTGCACGACATAGCAAGCGCAAAGTGCATTTTAAAATAAGCAAGGAATTTAGCTCCTCTGTTGGTTAGTAAGAGACAGCTATAGCTGGCGAACTGGGTCTGGTGTCACCGACCTGCTGCACTGTTGATAGCTGCGTCTCAGAAATACCCGTTTGTACAGAAAGTTCCATTTTAATGGGATGCAGCACAGTGGGTGACTAAATACTCCATAACTCACCAGCTGTTAATGAAGCAGGAGCGTGTTCAGCACTATTTCTTGTAGGATTCTTCTGTACTGGCACACACTTAGTACAGAAAGGTAGAATGTAAGCCTACAATTAACTCAAAATGGTTATTTGGCCGCTGATACGGTACATACAAAAGAGTGTCACATCATGCTGACACGAAATTTACGTATTAGCATACTTTCTGCAAACTTTTGTTTCAGTATTCACTCGTTGTATATGCAAATGTGTGTACCTTTGAATTGTCTTTGTTTCCCATGCTGAAAAATTCCCGTCTCTGAGCCTTTATGTATGTGTTCTTTCTTTAAGCCTTGAGCGTGGCTGAACATAAGGAGTGGGCTTGTTTGATCACACACAGCATAGGAGCACCACACATTAACATCTTGATCCGTGTTCATTGGACCCACTCTGATTTCAGTACAGTGTGAAAGTTGTAGTGTGGTGAAACACAAACTATAGTCCTGTGGGTTACACTATACGTGATCTATTCCCCGTATGTCATACATAATACATTGCTTGGGGTAATGGTGTATCGATGCGTGCATAAACAAGGGCCACTTTTGGTATGCAAAATCAATTGTAATATTTCGAAATCATTCTGCCCTCAATCAATCAATCAATCAAATCATTGCATTTGTAAAGCGCGCTACATACCCGAGAGGGTCTCAAGGCACTGGGGAGAAGGGGTGTGGGGGGGGTGCTACTGGTCGAAGAGCCAGGTCATGAGGAGTCTTCTGAAGGCCAGCAGGTCCTGGGTCTGTCGTAGGATGGTGGGGAGTGTGTTCCAGGTCCTGGCGGCGAGGTAGGAGAAGGATCTGCCGCCGGCGGTGGCTTTCCGGATGCGGGGGACTGTGGCGAGGGCGAGGTTGGCTGATCGGAGGCTTCGGGTGGGGGCGTGGAAGCTGAGTCGGTTGTTGAGGTAGGTGGGTCCGGTGTTGTGCAGTGCTTTGTGTGCGTGGATGAGGAGCTTTAAGGTGATCCTTTTGTTGACGGGGAGCCAGTGCAGGCCTCTCAGGTGGGGTGTGATGTGGCTGCGGCGGGGGGACGTCGAGGATGAGTCGGGCCGAGGCATTCTGGATGTGTTGGAGTCGTCTCAGGAGCTTGTTTGTAGTTCCTGAGTAGAGGGCGTTCCCGTAGTCGAGTCTGTTGGTGATGAGGGCCTGGGTGACAGTTTTTCTCGTGTCGAGGGGGATCCATTTGAAGATCCTGTGGAGCATACGGAGGGTGTTGAAGCAGGACGCGGAGACGGCGTTGACTTGCCTGGTCATGGAGAGAGTGGAGTCGAGGATGACCCCCAGGTTGCGTGCATGGTCCGTGGGTTCCAGGGCTGTGCCTAGCGATGTGGGCCACCAGGAGTCATCCCAGGCTGGGGGGGGGCAGGGGGGCCAAGAATGAGGACCTCCGTCTTGTCTGAGTTCAGCTTCAGTCTGCTGTCCATCATCCAGTCGGCTACGGCCTTCATTCCTCTGTGGAGGTTAGCTTTGGCAGTGTGGGGGTCTTTGGTGAGGGATATGATCAGCTGGGTGTCGTCGGCGTAGGAGATGTTAAGGTTGTGTTGTCGTGCGACGTGGGCGAGAGGGGCCATGTAGATATTGAACAGCGGCGGGCTGAGGGAGGATCCCTGTGGGACGCCGCAGATGATCTCGGTGGTCTTGGAGCGGAAGGGTGGGAGGCGGACGTTCGGAGTTCTTCCGGAGAGGAAGGATGTGGTCCAGGCAAGGGCCTTCTCTTGGATGCCAGCATCATGGAGGCGTGCTGATAGGGTGTGGTGGCAGACCGTGTCGAAGGCTGCTGATAGGTCCAGGAGGATGAGGGCGGCTGTTTCTCCTTTGTCCATCAGGGTCCGGATGTCGTCAGTGGCGGCGATGAGGGCGGTCTCGGTGCTGTGGTTGCAGCGAAACCCAGATTGAGAAGGGTCCAGGATGTTGTTAGCTTCGAGGTAGCGGGTCAGCTGTTTGTTGACAATCGTCTCCGTCACTTTTGCCGGGAAAGGGAGCAGGGAGATGGGCCGGAAGTTCTTGAGGTCCGCCTTGGGCTTCTTCAGGAGGGCGTTGATCTCGGCGTGCTTCCAGCTTTTTGGGAAGGTTGCAGTCTCGAAGGAGCAGTTGATTGTTTTCCGGAGGTGGGGCGTGATGGTTGTGCTGGCTTTGTTGAAGAAGACGTGGTGAGGGCAGGGGTCCGATGGGGATCCAGGGTGGATGGAGTTCATGGTTTTGATGGTGTCTTCGTCGCTGACGCAGGACCAGACGGTCAGGCGACTGGTGCGAGTGGTAGTCGCAGGGGTGGTGGACTCGGTGGTTGGTGCGGGGGGGGGGTCGGAGTTGAAGCGGTCGTGGATGTCGGTGATCTTGCGGTGGAAAAAGGTGGCCAGGGAGTCGCACAGGTCTTGAGATTGCAGGATGTCGTTGGTGTTAGAGCTGGGGTTGGAGAGTTCTTTCACGATGTTGAAGAGCTCTTTGGTGGTGTGTGCGTTGTTGTCTAGGCGGTCCTTGAAGGCGGTCTTCTTGGCGGTCCTGATGAGTTGGTGGTGTCTGCGGGTTGCGCTCTTGAGGGCTGTGTGGTTGTCTGGCGTTCGGTCGTGGAGCCATTTCTTCTCCAGCTTCCGACAGGTGTGCTTGGAGATCCGGGGGTCCTCGGTGAACCAGGCGGCTTTCTTGTTGGCGTGGTTGGTTGTAGAGTATTTGAGGGGGGCGAGGGTGTTGGCGCAGTCGTTGATCCACTGAGCGAGGTTGGTCGCGGCGGTGTCTGGGTCGGTGGGTGGTCTCAGGGCGAGGGCGGTAGTCAGTTGGTCCTCGGTGATCTTGCCCCAGCGGTGGCGTGGTGGCTGTTGGGTGCGGTGGTGTGTGGTGGGTTTTCTGAAGGTGAAGTGGACGCATCTGTGGTCGGTCCAGTGTGGTTCGGTGGTGTGGTTGAAGGAGACGTGGGGGCTTGCGGAGAAGATGGGGTCGAGCATGTGTCCAGCGGCGTGAGTAGGTGTCGTTACGAGCTGTTTGAGTCCGAGGTTGGCGAGGTTGTCGATCAGGGCGGTGGAGTTGGTGTCGTTGTTGTTCTCGAGGTGGAAGTTCAGGTCCCCGAGGAGGATGTAGTCCGTGGAAGCGAGGGCGTGGGTGCTGATGAGGTCGGCGATGGGGTCACTGAACTGTGGGCGGGGTCCGGGAGGTCTGTAGATGAGGGTTCCTCTGAGGGTGGTGTTGGGGTCGGTGTGGATCTGGAAGTGCATGTGCTTGGCGGTGGTGAGGGTGTCGTCAGTGTTCGTTGAGATTTTGATGGAGTCTTTGTGGATGATGGCGATTCCTCCTCCCACTCCGTTGGTGCGGTCTCTGCGGGAGATCTTGTAGCCCTGTGGGATGGCTATGGCGATGTCTGGTGCTCTCCGTCAGGAAGGCGACGTCGGGGGCGGTGGAGTCTAGGAGGTCCCAGAGTTCGATGGCGTGCTTGCGAGCGGAGCGGGTGTTGAGGAGGATGCAGCGGAGGTGGTTGGGTTCTCTGGCTGGTGGTTTGGAGGGTTGGATGCTGGTGAATGTGCAGTTCCGGCAGGTGAAGGGCCCTTGGGTGCGCTTCGGGGTGGACCGGTAGCAGGGGTGGTCTTGGCTGGTGTGGAGTGCAGTCTCGTGTTGCGCGGGGCGCGGGGTTCGGGGTCCAGGGGTTCTGGCGCAGGGTGCGGTCCAGGCGCAGACGGGCTTGCCAGCAGCGTGCCCGCTGCGCGCCTCCATATGAAGGTAGAGAGAGGGAGGAGCAACTGGGAGGTGGGAGCGGGGCGGCCAATGGGAGTGGAGGGGGCGGGCCACAGGGGCTCAGCGGCGGGGGGAAAAAACCGGGGAGAAACGGCGGGAGAAAAAAGAGAAAAAATACGGCGGGAGAGGCGGCGAGGGACTCGGAGGGGGGGGGGAGGGGGGGGGGGACAACAGGGCACAGCGTACAGAAAAAGGAAAACAGTGTCACAGAATCAAAAAAACACAGCGGCACAGAGTGCCAAGCAAAAGCGGCAGGGGTACAGAAATGCAAAGAGGGAGGGGGTAGTCAGGCGGAATGCGGCAGGGATACAAAAATGCAAAAGGAGAGGGCAACGGAGGTTCAACCCACAGGGGGGTGCGTGGCGGATGGGGGGAGCGACCTGCCTGGTGACAGGGTCAAAGGTCATATAGGTGATATAACAAAACTCAGAAGGCGCCGTGCAGTAAGGTGCTCCAGGCGTGAAAATATATAGATAAACACAAACACACAGAACACACTTGGACAGAGAAAACACTGGGGGTCTCCTGATATATGGTCTATATGTCTCAATAAAAAGCATTTGAACCCAGATTCGGAGAACAGTTAATCAAAGACACCAACAGGTTTGTGTTGGAAGTTTAGACCCTTTGGAGTGAAGCCGTGTCAAGACAAGGAAGTCGGTCTAGTCACCTGTTAATTAAAAGATAAGGGCCCTTAAATACACACGATATAAAATTATGTATTTTCCATAAGACCAGGTTATGGTCCTACATACCTCTGACGAAGGAAAATTTCCTTTTCACAGAGCTGGCACAAATTCATTAAATGACATCCAAGTCTTGCATCTACAAAAGTATAGGGTTCAGGTAAGTAAATCACTTGTTACAAAATGTACAATACCTGTAAGGAACAGGAACACACCAATCCCCAGAGGCTAAGTCATAGGGAAATACATGATTTTATATCATGTGTACTTTAAAGCCCTTATCTTTTCTTACAATATAAAAAAAAACAACATAAAAAACACACACACACCAAAGCAGCAGGATGCTGTCTTGCAATAGTATTGTATATAGTGTATTGCTTTCAAGTTCTAATATAGCGGACACATTTAGAAGCAATGTGTTTGTCATCTTCAAACGAAAAAACAATGATGCACAGTAACATTCCAAGATGTCCCCTCAGTAAACTTCACACTGGACTGCAATCTCCAGATCCTAAAGTGTTGAGCGTATGACTGTTGTGTTGACCCATGGTTGGCATCGTAATACTTCAAACAATGCAGCTATCTTAGAAGAGTATAACATTGAAACACAAGGCAAATACCATTCCAAGATGAATGCTCAAGAGGCAGCACCGCGAAGATTAAAGGAGTGTTAAGAAAGCAGACCAGTCTAGGGAGCTGCAGGACACACAAAAATAAGCATTTGTAATGCAACAGGTCTCACATTTGCGGGAGTTTAAGCTATCGGCATTGTAAATGACGCCTTTAATCTGTTTTGCTAATTGACATAAATAAAAGACCTTGTCATTTACAATGCCCATAGCTCAAACACTTGTAAGTGCAAGACCTGTTCAAAGAAGCGGCAACCATTGTCCCAGGATGGTCGGAAAGTGAAAGCACACATGGCGCGCTGAATATTGCAGGAAAGCATGTCATGCCTGCAGAGGAGAAACTCATTAAAGAAAATAGTGCTTACAGACTACAAAAGACATACCATGTAACAACCGAAGTAAAAGGGCCGGTCCTTATGGGGGGTTACAAATGAAGACAAGGCAATACTAAGGAGGGACTAAAGAGCCTTTTAACGAATCAGAAGCAATCATTTATGAAGGGCAATGATACAAACCAATGACAAACATGGGCAGAGAGTGGGGGGCTTCTATTCCATACTCCAATACAGCATTCCGCAGAGCAGCTCATGCGCTGCCCAGGCTCGACCTTTAAAAGAAAATAAAGCCAGCACCAGGAACAGGCTAACCCATTGCCCTATGCAGTATGGAGTCATGGGGATTTAACCGGGTTTAGAAGCGCAAGTGACTCTGGGACCACATGGGCTAGAATCCTGTTGGTAGCGAGGAGGTGGGAGCCATAAAGCAAAGCTCTGAGCAGGAGCTTAAAGCCAGCCAAGGAAGCCCACAAGGTGGGAGTAGGCTTAGTAGTCCCTCCTTAGTACCACCTGGTCTCTTCTTGTAACCTCCCATGAGGACACCCCCTGTTACATGGGTTGTTACTCCCTAGGTCTTAATTACAGCCTGAAGGGACCATTTTCTTAAAAGGCTTCAGGCAAGACACATACTTAGTCCTAAGATGGCTAGCAGTGCTTACTTCACTCACAAGAACAACTCACATTTATATGAGACCTTCTATAAATTTCCCTTCATCAGCTCCACACCAAGTAGAACTTAATCTGGAATTAATATAATATTTTTCTGTTACATTTCAAAGCTACTCATTTTATATATGGTCATAGCTAGTTGAATGTACTCGTGGTACTGTCTTGCATGCAATGCATTATGGGTCGGGTAGATTTATATCTTCTGCAGGGTGCAGTACCATAAGTGGCCAAAGTAGGGCCCATGGGACCTTTTTTGGCCACATATGGTACTGCACCCTGCAACATGGCTAGGTAAACAAGCATTTGCAATGCAATAGGTCACGCATTTACGCGAGTTTGAGCTATTGACATTGCAAATGACAATGCCTTTTATTTTTGTTTTTAAAGCATAAGTAAAAGGCATTGTCATTTACAATGCCAATAGCTTAAACTCACGTAAATACGAGACCTATTGCATTGCAAATGCTTGTTTGTTGCTGGAACCGTAATCCTGCCTTCCTTTCCCTGCTTAGAGGGCAGCTAAGGAATGAGCTTCACGGAGATAAGCACCTGATTTATGAGGTCCCTTGTGTTCGCACTGAGGGGGGGTGAGGTTATGGCCTTCACTGTCGCCTGCTAGAAGCTTCTTAGATGTTAGCTGTATCTGGGCCCGTGTTGTAATTGTGCTGCGTGCAAAAAAAAAAAGGCTCGCTTTTCAGCCAGCCATAAGCGGTATTTGGTGCTTCTATGAATGTTTTGTGTGCCAATGAGTTAAATAGTAGGGAAGTAACTCTTCTGCTGGGTCGACTATTGTTCAAAGGACCCCTAAAGTCTCTCTTTAAGCAAAGCCCCACAATTTTTCTCATCAGCATAGCACGTTTGAGCTGAGTTCTCAGCCATGTTTCAAACAAAGTAAAGTCTGGGAATAAGTCCTTCCCTAGATGCACCGTGGTGTATGAAAGAAGCACTCTTTTTATAGGTACGTTGGAAATGCACTACTAAAGACCTGTATATGTTGCAAAGCAATTTAATAACCCGCATATGAAGTGTGTACCAGCACGTTGCCATACGCACATGCGCGTTAGATAGTCCAGTATATTCCGAAATGCGGCTTACATTCTTTAAAGATCTTGCGCTCGTGCGTGGAGCACTTCATATGCTTATAATAATTTAAAAAGGTAATTCTTACCTCATTTTTAGGTCTCGCTGAGTCAGCACGCATGCGCTGCTTGGAGAGACATTTAGTAGGTGAGTTTTCAAAGTGCTGATGGCTGGCGACAAGCTTGCGTTCACGCGAGTGTGCACGCGCACAGCTGACAGCTTTGCAATATGTACAGCCGCGATCCCTTTCACTTTTGCGCACGCAGCCTACTTTCACTTTTCCCCGCGCGCGCAACACTTGCGTCCACTTTAGGTTCACTCCTTGTTTATTAAGTGTCCGTAACGCGTGGTCTTGCCCGTTTTCTTCCTTGCTTCAATTATTTACAAAGGTTGGATTCACCGCAGCCATTTCCCATGCTGCTTCTTTTCTTAGCCATTTCTGCTCCTCTAGTTTCCTTTCCCCCTGCATCCCTCTTAGTATTTTGGTGCTCTGTGCCCGCCCCCGCATTTAACCGCCGTCTTTGTCATTCTACTCCCCTCCACCCAGATCCCTTGCCACTTGCTTATTGCCTCGTTCCATGCACACAAAGCTTTTTTTGTGCTTTTTAATCATACTTTTGCGAGTTGGTTTCCATATTTAACACTTCCTTTTCATACCCATTGTCTGTCGCTTCCACCCTTTTTCATTACCATGTGGTTATCATCATGCATATTACTTTTATTTTAATTGTATTTTTACGCGGTTTATTTTAAGTTTCCTCCTGTTCTATTTCACATTTTCCTCCCCCCACCCTTCACTAAGCAGCAGTTTAACCTGTCCTATATTTTTGTAAATGCCTTGCTCTCTTCGTTGATGTCTCCCTGTCTGCCTTATTCCATGTAATTTTTACTTTATCCATGGTCTCTTAAAAAATTCCACTCATTCTTTCGCACACAATTGGTGCAGTTCGGTTCTTTCTATAGTTTCTACTCTTACTTTATCAATACACTCGTTGGTGGCTCTTCTTTTTTTGCGCTTTTAGTTTACTAGTTAGTTTAGCTGCAGTCTACTCTAACAACCCTCCAAGTGACTGCAGCTCGGTCAGCTATTGTCTGATTAGCTTTTCCCCATCCGAGGCCCTCTTCGTGATGGATTTCCCCGCCTTCTCGCCCTATATCTTTTTTCGTTCATGTTCTACTGTAGTGTACATATATTATTTAAATAAAAATATAATGGGGGTAAGATTTGAATCGGGGACACTTGGAAGGCAGCTTTAAAATATGTCACCAACCTTTGAAAATGAGCAGAGTGCGCACGCAGCAATTCTCTCTCTCTCTCTCCTTCTCTCCCCCTCCCCCTAAAAGTGTTAAATTTGGTAGTAGAATGTCACTTTTACCTAAACACTGAAACCATGGAAATGCAGTGCACACATATGGAATGTGAAAGCATGGCAACTATGTACTTACTGCTCTGTCTTGTGAATTGCTCTAGTGCCTTTGGGGCAATCTACGCTATATAAAGTCACAAAAATAAAATAACTAAAAGATAGAACAGTAGGTTTTGCGGACTCTTCTGTAATAGGTACCAGCTTAAAAAATAACTTTTTGTTTATAAATTTTAATTTCAAACAAGATCAACCTTCTTTCTAGAGCTGATTTTCCGGGAGCTTGTCGTTCGCTATTTTCTATTCGGAATTTGTAAGTTAGCGTTCTAGGTCTGCCTCTGTAACCAGTTCATAAAGACTTTTGTAGCCATCTTTACCTTGAATTTTGATTCATACCAGGGAGTTCGTGTAGTATCAAATCACAGCATCACAGGCACAACAATTGTTAATGCCTTCAATGTGAAGTTTAAATAATGTGCAGGACGCCTTTAAATTACAATGAGTTGCTATTTAAACAACTTAATCAATGTGAAATATATCTCGATATTAGATTCATGTGGAAAAAGATTACTCCGGTTATAAAATGGCAACCACAATCACTGCACAGGAAAAACAAGCATTGGTATAGCCAATAGGTCTCGCCTTTGGGACCTTATAAGTATTTAGTAATGCAGCACAATATCCTTACTGCAACAACATTAACTGTTGCATGGCTAAACACTTATAAGGTCCCAAAAGGCGAGACCTATTGGCTATGCCAATGCTTGTTGGATGAAGCATTCGCTCCCTGCAGAACAATTCCCAACAGTCTGGGAACAGTATTGAAAAATGAAAAGGTCTCTCTCAATTATTAAGTTTACTATGATCCATCAGTGCAGAATGCTTTTTCTACGGTCTATCAGTGCAGAATGCAAAGAAACAAACCATAACACACCAGCTGCTGTCAGCACGGACTGCAGCCCCACAGCTGTGCCACGGCACCCTGACCCAAGCTGCAGAATCAGAGGCACGGGAGCAGCTTTCAGGAAGTAGTGCCTGTAGGAGAGTAGGAAATGCTTCTTATGGTTACCCCCACTTTTTGCTTAGGTTTCACTATTTTTCGACTTTAGTCTGGCTGGGACCCTGCTATCCAGGGCCCCAGCCTAGCTGCTTTCTCTCTAAATTGATTGCAAGTACTTTAGGTACACCACAGATTGGATTCTGGGGTACCCTTATAAGTCCCTAGTATATGGTATACTATATACCCAGGGCATAGGTACCCCAGAGGCCTACCAGGGGCTGCAGCATGTATTATGCCACCCCTGGGAAGCCATTCAAAATTACACAACAGGACTGCTACTGCAGCCTGTGTAAGGTGGTGTATGCACCCCTTACTCAGATATAGGTTCCCTATATCTATCCATATCACTGCACATATAAACCTATCAGTTACCCCTATGGCAGGCCATATCAATCCTGAAGGCAGGGTGCTGGGTGTTATGTGAGAGGGTGCCCATGCATGAGCAGAGCCCCTCTGCAGTATTCGGAACTTTTATTCCGGGGTTGTTTGTGATGCAGCCAAACCATATTCTCTGAAGTGCATTATAACCTCGCAGTAAATGCTAACTTTGGAATGGCTGCATGGAAACAGGTCGTGTTTGGTGTCAAACACCTTTGAATCATACCTCCACACCAGTAATTGGTGCAGGAGGTATGATTCCACCCTACTAGAGGGAAAACCATGACTTCGCCGGTATACCCGGTACCAGCTTCACAGACCCTGGCATCACAAAATGGATGCTGCCAGCCACAGACACGAGTCTGCCCTCCTGCTGCTGGACGAAACTCCGGCAGGGGAGGCCTGGACAATAGGTTTCCTGTCACAGGGAGGTGACCACCTCCCAAACAGGCTTTAGTGTTTTCGGGCTGGGTGGGTGCACTTTGAGAGTGCTTTGATGTCTGCACTGGGGGCACATTTGGTGTCCCTGTGCATAGTCCAGCTCAAACCGGTTGCAGGGGCACTCAGCCCCTGCTCTGGCACGAAACTGGACAAAGGACATGGGTGTAGCCACCCCTCTGTCCTGACCCTCCCATAGGTGGGTCCCCAGAGTTTGTCCCACCCCTTCCTTGGGTATAAAGTAGGACCCCTGACTACAGGACTTTAGATTTACCTGGACAAATCTCTGCCACAGAATCCCAGAACTTCTACTATCTACACAATGTTGGATGACCAAAGAATCTCCCTTGGAGTAAAGGAGTTACTCCCCTTCAAGGCAGGCACCAAAGATGCATCTGTCCGGTTTGCATCGACGCTGCTCCTGAAGGACTCTGATGATTTTGCAACACAGGAGGTGGTTTCCAAGCTTCCCTGAGCCCGATCCGTGCTCTCAGCAAACCTGAGATCCAAAGCCCTCGTGAGGACCGTGCAACCCGAACCCCTGGACACCGTGCACATTTGCAGCAGCATATGCTTCTTGGCGATCCCGGAGGCTGTGCTTTGGGCTACTTGTAGTCCTGACCTCGAGCAGTGATTCCACCGAAGATTGCTGGCCTACACTCCTCGAGTGACCCGTGGGTTGGAATCTAGTGATTCTTCTTGAGGTCCCTTCGCGATCCCTTGTCCGTCGACTTGAGTCCCTGAGAAGGGTACTTTGACTTTCAACGGGCTTACCTGGTTGCTCCAGACGTGCCCTGACTCTCCATCGCTTGGGGAGTCCACCTTGCTGGTCCACACCGAAGCAGTTTTAGTCTCGCCGCGTGGGTTGCCGTTGCCAAGGCTTGTTGGTCTCCAATCCGGACACCGACCCCCCCCAGCACGCGATATTCTTCGTGGGACAGCTCACCTGCAGACTGTGGTCGTCATCAACGCTTCCTGGTCTCCGTGGCAGTGGAGTCAAGCTTCCCCTCATCGCACCTGAAACACCCGACACCGGTGGGCATTCGTCTATTGTGCCCCTGGTCACTGGTAAGTGACCCAGACTCTGTGCCCTCTGCTTTCAGGTTCTTCACATCTTTAATCCAGGCTTGGATCACACCAGACACTTTTCCTTTTCACGGCAGCAGCACTTTGCAGCAACTCTCCACTGACGACACTGAAGATTCCAGACACCATTTGACACCCATGCACCCGGCTTCCCTGGGTTAGTTAACACGAGTACTCCGGTGCAGACGTGGGTGCTGGCCTTAGAACCTTCTAAGACTAAAAAGGTTTGCTCCAAGTCCTTTCCTACGTGTCCTTAAACTCTAAAATTCGAACCGCGACTTTCCCATAGGATTGCACGGAGCCTTTTATTTATGTTTTGGTTTTTAAAACATAAATAAAAGGCATTGTCATTTCCAATGCCAATAGCTCAAACTCACGTAATTGCAATACCTATTGCATTGCAAATGCTTGTTAACAAATGCCAAGGGAGTGTTAAAGAAATAAATGTGCTTAACATAATTTTACATATGCTTTTCATAATAAATTATTTACACCTACTGCCTTTTTTGCAACTTTTCAAAATAAACAGCTCAGCCCTATGGCTTTTGGCATCATTTTTCCCACTGACCAGGTCAGTCATATAACCTTTATTAGATCTCGCCTAAGCGGTCTGTACGGGGAAGCCTCTTGTGGACCATATCAAAAACAGACTATGGGCTTACGGACAGTTGTTTGCTTCATTTTCACTCATCTGCTTGCGTCGTATTCAAAGGATTGCCTTCTGCTTCTTGTGCTTGTCCCTCCCATGGAGCATAGCCTCATTCTCATCCTTTTGATTCGTTTAACTGTATCTTAAAGGACTCTATGGGAGGGCATGCTTTCCAGCTCTCTCCCTCCCATGAGCTTCTCCACCTCCCACATACTGCACTGCTGACAGAAATGCTTATTTTTTATTCACCTCTCCAAGTGGTGTCTGCCATCCTGGATTGGTAAATAAAAAAATAAAATAGTGATAGCGCCATTCAGTAGGTAAGCGAAGGCATGGTGATAAATGCATGAGCATTAGTCATCACGCAGGAGCAAGTGCACTGTATCCTGCACGCACCAGTAGCCGCACGATTCATTTGAGCAACTTGTGACACATCTTTCTTTTGCTAATGCTGCACAGCAGAGGCAAATAGCATTTTGTATTTACTGACGCTGTTCAGGAGGTGTGACCTACTGGCTTTGTCAATACTATGCATTGGCTTGTCACCATTAAACATCACACATACGATAATGATCACAAGCTCTGGCACAAAGCAGCCATCAGTATACAGCCATAAAATGTCAACTAAGTGCAAAACGATTGGTGTCAAAATAGAATGCAACCCTTCTCAAAATGCCCTAACAAGGATTCTCAAAGTGCAAATCTACTCGCAGGGTTTGCTACAGGGTGTAACCAACACCAAAGCTCTGACCAACTAAGGCAATCTGAGTTTCTGAGTATGACAAACTACACACCTATAGTCAAACTCAGTGTAAATACAATCTAACCTTATAGGCCTATTTGCTTTAATGTATGCTTTTCCCAAAAAAGAGGCCAGCTCCATCGTCTTTATCCTAATAAACTAATCAGTCCTATAACTTTGATCGTAGGCTCAACACCAGCACCAAATCAAGCCTGATGTATCAAGCATAAGATTGACCCCAAGGAAGCCGCCAGGCTAATAGTCGGACAAATTATAAATATGTATAATATTACATTTGTCAAAATTATATAAAATCCCTCCTAAAAAAGTCCAACAATGATTATTATAGTGCACATCTTTTACCTCAAGGGTTTATCCGAGGGGGCCCAAGATCAAAACGTTTGCTTACTAGGTATATCTATGAGATTCCATGTAACTAAATACCAGTCTTCAACACGGGGCAATACTCTGCTGTTAAATACCGATTGGCTTCATTAATTGTATTTCACAATAAGCGAGTCAGGCCTACTACCTTTGTTGTAACTTTCAAACTAAACAAATCCGATCTATAGCTTCGGACACAACTTTTTTCCAGTATCCAATCAAGTCTATAGCCTTCCTCATTGGCAATCAATCAAACTGGCAACCATTGAGCACACAGTCATAAAACTACCAACATACACAAAATTTCAGTTGGCAAAATAATATTCAACCCATCTGAAAAGAGCCTAACACGGATTAGAACACTGCAAATCTTCAACAAAAATTTCAGAGGGGGGTAACCAACACCCAAATCCTTCCGTACTATGGTAAGCTGCAACATTCCATGTAACAAAAGAGCTGTCTACATCCTTTAATGCAATGTAAAGCCAATCTACCCTTAAAGGTCTATTGGTTTTAACCAAACCTTTTCACAATAAATTGGTCAGGATTAATGCATTTGTTGTAACTTTTCATAATAAACACATCAGACCTAAAGCATTTGACATAATTTCCCCAAAAACTATTCACACTTATTGGTTTTATCGTTAGCTTGTCATGATAGGGCAAAATTGGCTACTTAATTCTGCAAAAGAATTTCCACAGGCAACCAACTCATAGGCATGCAGTCAATAAATTATAAATATACAAACAAAATACAGTTGGCAGAACATTAATCGCACGACAGTTTAACAAGGATCATCTAAATACAAATCTTCTACCCACAGGTTTTCCCGGGGTTAAAAAGGGGGTGAACCAGGGGGGTAAATAAATACCAAAACTGTTGACTGCAACAATAATCTGAGAAGCAATGTAATGCAAAACCTTCTGGCAGGCTTGAACGACGTGTAACAATCCACCCCGAGAGGCTTATTGTATACGACATGTGATTTCCACTATAAGTTACGCTACTGATGGTCAAATCGTAATAAAAAGGTTAGACGTTTTCCATTGAAACAATCAGACCGGTAGCTTTTATCATTGACTTGTCACCATAACCAACTAAGGAAAACTGCATTGCACATACGCTTTTCTTGTAAGGACAACTAATAGTATACAGTCAAAGCTACAAATATGTACATAATTCCAGTTGGCAAAATAATACACAGCCCTATCTAAAACGCATAACAAAGTCCAGACTTCTACCACAAGTGTTTGTAACGGGTGAACCAACACCAAAACCCTTGCCTACTGTGCAATAATGCGGGATTCCCTGCAAGAAGATACCAGTCTATAAGATTTAACATTGTGTATTAACAATCCTCCCTTAAGGTCCTTTTGGTGCTAACATATGGTTTTCACAATAGGTCTACAGATTTTGTTGTAACTTTCATATTAAACTGATCAAGCCTACTTCCTTGATCAACAGGGTGTCATCATAACCAACTCAGTCCTCCCTACAAGGCAAAAAGTGCAATATAAGCGCACTCTCAGTGGAAACACAACTTCTGCCCAATCATAATCAGTCCTCAATGGAAACAATATTGTGGGGGTTCCACAAGCCTCTTTCTCTGTAGTTATAAAATGCAAGTATGTACAAAATTACAGTTGGCAGGACAATATAAAAACCATCTCCATAAAGCCTAACAGGAATCATTGTTATTGAAATTTTACTTCCGGGTTTATCAGAGTGGGTGACCAAGACCAAAACCCTTGCCCACTATGGAAATCTGTAAGAATTCCAGTAACAAGATGCCTTTAAACAAGCTTTAATGCGAGTGACGATTGGACAGAAGCACTTTATTCCCCTAGGGACGCGGCAATAGCTATGCGCCTCCGCCTGATCCAGTTTAACTACTTGCATCGAATATATTACACTCGGGTGCGACTATGGAGGGCTGGCCTAACAGCCTCCCCACTCTGACTCCGCTGCTCTCGGGAGGACGGTACGCTGTTCCACACGGTATGGCAGTGCGATGTGATAGTACAATTCTGGAGGAGAGTGTTGCCTGCTTATCTGAAGTCTTGGGATGGGATCTCCCTTTCTCACCTAAATTAGTACTATTGCACATCTTGGAGGGAGCAACATATACAAATGACATTTACTGCTCCTGGGTCTTACCTTGGCTAAAAGAGACATAGCGCGTAGCTGGAAGGCGACTACTTCACCACCAATATTGGCCTGGAAGAATGGGTTTGATTTTAAAATGGGGTTGGAACTCCCTGTGTTTCGAGCCAGAGGATGCCCTCAAAAGCACCCAAAGATCTGCGATGGGCAGAGTATATGGGTCTCTCCTTAGAAACTGATGTGGCCGCGACCGAGATCTATGGCAGCTAGGATGATCCCATACGATACAGGCTTTATTTGTGCGGACCTGCCTGTTCCCGCCACAGGGATAACTGCGATTATCGATGGGAAGTGGACAGAGGGGGGGGGGGGGGGTCAGTTGTAAATTTAATAGTTCTTGCTTTTTTTTCCTCTTTAAAGATTATCCATGCATTACACTATAAATGTCAGCATATTGATCATGTTATATATGCAGCAGTAAGTTTCTGGGTTACAGAGCACTGCAAGATCTTTGTTTGACGCAATAAAATTTGTTTAAGAAAAAAAAAAAGCTTTAATGCAGTATAGTCACTGACAATACACCCTTAGAGGTCTATTGGCTTTCATATAAGTTTTTTTTACAGTTAATCACTCAGGCCTACTGCGTCTTTTCCTAATAAACTAATCATGCCCATCAATGGCTCACCATAATCAACTTAGCCCTGCAGTGTTGAGCATAACAGTTCCCACAAGGCAAAAGGTGCAGTACAAGCCCCCTTTTTCCACTACAAAACACACAAATTTTGCCAAATCAAATCCAGAAAAAGACCAACATGTGGGCGTAGCCAAAGCCCCACTCACATTAGAGCTTGCAAAAACTCTGTTCATCACATACGGTCTCCCGACAGTTGTGCTGTCAAGCCACAACTAAAAATAATCCTGTAGTGAAATAAAGAAAATAAAATGAAAAAAGCTGCAGCGAAATAGAATGCAAAACTTTTCTCCAAAATCAAAGTACTAAAGGAAATAACAGGAAGCTGTCGAAACGTTGAAGATGGCTGGAGAGGTCCTGGCATTACTCACATTAGTAGCACATAAGCATTGCAGGCCTCGAATCTGCGGCGTCTTTTAAGAGCAATTTTTAAACCTACATGACCATTTAATTATTTGATAGTTTTCTAAAGCGCACAGCTACCCCAAAATTGGTTTCCCGGCGCTAAACAATTACCAACCAAGATGAGAAAGTGAGAGAGACCAACTTCCGAATTTCATAGATTACATAATAAAATCAAATGGAGGATTTTGACCGAATCCCGGCACCAGCACTCTATGAAAACACGAATCAGAAAACCAAGAGGGAACTTTGATTCTTTTGAAACCCACTTGTTCTTGGTACAAGGGCCATGAAGAACAAGACAAAGAAACAGGAGACAGTGTGAGGTAGAGTACCAATACAGACACCTTCCTTGAACAACACAAAGTAAAGAGATGGGACTGACCTAGGCAACAAGACAAGCCCTTATTCAAGGAAGGGCACAGACCATTTATTCCGGAGCTCTAACAGGGTTTAGCCAATACAGACATACACAGTGATAACCAGGTACACACACGAACGGCTCACTCACAAAAGCAATGTATAAACAGCTATATAGATCCAGTAACTCAGGTTGCGGTACTAAGGGCTAACAAGCATTGGCAAAGCCAATAGGTCTCGCCTTTAGCAATGCTTTGTAGCCATACTGTACAGCAGCATGAATGCTTTGCAGTGTAGCTAAAACTAATTTTAACAAGCATTTACAATGCAATGGTCTCGGCATTGTTAAAGTTAGAGCTATTGGCATTGCTCATAACCCCCACCACAAATATTCAACACAACATTTAACCAGCACTCTGAACTGCCACCCAAGACAGCACAGATATTCCACATGGGATTGGATTATGCCGCGCCTATGTTTTTTTACCAATAGTATGCAGCATAGCCGATGCTGTGCAGCATGGCAAAAGGGAAAAAATGCAGTGACAGTCAAGTACATGCATCACCATGCTTGTGCATGCGTACCAAATGATACAGGTGCCTTTTTTATTTACCAATATGAGACGGATTGATGAAAAAATAACAGGAGCGCAAGATCAAACCTTTTTTACTTCAAATCTTTCAACAGAGGAGCCGGTCATTTAGAGGATGGGGGATGCAACAGAATAGAACACAAGGCAAAGGGAGAAGCACATAGGTGAGAGATGCACACAGACAAGAAAGGAATATCGAGAGTGGGGCAGAAATGTACATGGGCAAGAAAGAGAAACACGGAGAGCTGTGGCCGAGAATCACGAGCGCAGGTGGTGTTTGAAAAGCACATGCTCAAGAGAAGCACACAGACAAGAGAGCAACACTAGCACAGGAGTGGGAAGAGAAACACACAGGCAAGAGAAAAAAAAACACACTGAGTAGGTGGCAGAGAAGCATATCGGCGAGAGACGAATACAGTGAGCTGGGTCCAAAAAGCACACAAGATCTGTGGGTGGTTGAGAAGCACACGGGTGAGAGAGCAACAAAAGCACTGGTGAGGGAAAAGAGGAACACAGACGAGAGAGAGCAAAACAGATAGGAGGGTTGGTAGAAATGCACATGGTCGAGAAGAACAGAGTTAGGGGGCACAATATCGCACGAGCAAGAGTGTGCATCAAAGCAGAAGAGGGCAGAGACAAGTAAGAGTGACAAGTGCGGGTGGGGGAAAAGCACACAGACGAGAGAGAAATGTGGAGCATGCAGGGTAGCACACGGGCGAGAGGGGATTACGGAACACAGAGGGGAGAGAAGCACGCTATCAAGACAACTGGAAAACACATGCACTCGCATTGAGTGCTTAAGCTACAAAAATCCAATGGCTCTAGATTAGTAGCATCAAATCACCAGAATATTGGGTCGGCACTGTTCTGGGCTTTAAATAATTACCTGTTGGCACGGATTTATTAAATGTAATCACGTTAATGGAAACAAGGTAGCTAGCATTCTGCGACAACCCACTTAGTCTTCGTGAACCTACAAACACTTTACTCCCTTGACAGCTTCTGCCATGACAGCTTCTGCCACAACCCCCTTTAGCTCGCACGACAGTACTGCTCCTTCACCATCACCGCTGCCAACTCCTGCTGATCCACCGCCTGAGCCCAGGAGTCCAAAATGTTTAGTTTGCAAGCGGCAAAGAGCCGGCAATCTTCCGCCGAGCCTGGTACCAGTGCAGTCACTCGGGCTAGGCAGGGTAAAAGAGCGTCCGGCTCCGGAAGTACTTTGTGGGAGAAATTAGAACATGGAGCCAACCGGAAGTTGTTCTCAGAAAAAGAGGACTGGGAGGGAGCGCAACCGGAAGTAAAAGAGTGAGAAAACGTAGGGGAGAGCGACGCCGTCATAGGCTCTTGCTAACCACAGTGGGTTGTAACCAAATCGCTGTGTGTGTTTACCGGAGACTGCGAGTTGGGCTTAGCAGTGCCTTCCACGAGGAGGCACAGTAGAAAGGGAACGGTGCTCAGGCTGAAAGCATTTACACTGTGGTTTGTAACCGAATCGCGATGTGTGTTTACCGGAGACTGCGAGTTAGGCTTAGCGGTGCCTTCCACGAGGAGGCACAGTAGAGAGGGAACGGTATTCAGGCTGAAATCAGTTACATTTTTTAATTAGTAAATTGTTAATATTAGGTACACATGACAAAACACAAGATTAAGGGAAAAGGAACGTTCTTTACGGAAACGCTTGAACATCATGTGAAATCGTCAACATGCATTCTCTTCAGTTATTTGCAGTATTTCGATGTGCGAATACATTCTTAATAAGGGTGCAGCAAGACCCAAGCCTCGGAGCGAACAGGCCAAACGATGGAGGCGGAGCTATGCTTAGAGTCATTACAAGCCAAGCGCCCGCCATTCCCGCTGTTTCTTTTTGTATCGCGCTTTTACTTAAGCGCGATTCAAAAATAAACAACGAAAAGCTATATTTTAATTTTCAAGGTTGCTGCTTCTAACAAGTCTTACGTGCTGCCGCGGCGAGCGAGCCCAGCTGCCAGTCCTTGAGGGAATCGCCCTGAACACCACCGCCTTTCTCCGAGGTCAAGCAGAAATGCCTTGGAGAAACGCAGTGGGGTTTTCGGATTCGGGGGCGTGTTTTTCTTTCTCTCCTCTTGCCATTGGCTGGAATGTTTACATTCCAGAGGAGAGAAAGAATCAAAAAAACACGCCCCCGAATCCGAAAAAGACGGGCCTTGTTTGGAGAGACAATGCTCTTCTCCAATGGCTGACCAGTATTTCAGAGGCCAGCCAATGGAGAAGAGGTAAAAAAAAGGGGCGTGTTAAAGCCCCACTCCTAAACATTAAATCTCGGAGCGAGACTGCGCAAGCGCAGCCTTCGAGCCGAGACCTAAAAAGTGCTATGACAGCCTGGACTAATGCACTTTTTTTTTAAAGTGCATTAGCGCAATGCGCATGCTATTCCTTTTGTTTATTATTATTTTTAGACATGGACAGCCGCCACACTGCTCTAAACTATGGCTACAAATCAATGCCAAAGTCGGCCATGTCCATGCTGTGCAGCATGAAAAAGAGGCAATGCAGAGTCAATAGTCTCAAAGGCGAGACTCATTGGCTTTGCCAATGCTTGCTAGGTCTCGGCACAACACCCCTGTGTATCTGAGCAAATCAGTTAATCTCCAAAAGCATCAAGAAGGAAAAATATGATTTTAAAAAAAAATCCTATCCCATGAAGACAGCAATTACGCTATGTCCATGTCTTACTGAAAATACATTTGGAAGCAGATAACATCTGCTGTCACAATAAACATTCATTTTAAAAGGGAATAGGGCTTCTTTGAAGTGCCTGTGACATGATAAAACTGCTATAAATGGCAAGAGGTTCAAAAAGGGAAGAAGAAAGAAATAAAAGTAGTACCTCAATCTCAGCGCCATAGGTGGAAGGACACAATGAAGCTGAAGCAATCAGTACTTGGTCCATGCTTCCGCCAAAAGAAGAGGAAGTGAACCAAGCAGTCACTGGTTAATTAGCAGGCAGCTAATAAAAGTGTCAATGAATGCAACCAATGTTAAGCAATGGGCAGAATGCAAGCCTCTTGTTGTATACAACATCCCTCGCAAGTGAGAGCACCTGCGCTATCGCAGACGAGACATAAAAAATAACACCCCTACCTCCCATTAATGGACTACACCACACAATTCACACCGAGTTAAGGGCCAGCTGCAACTTGAAGACGTTCTCTCTAATCACGTCATGCAGGTCTCTGTGCTTTTTGCAAGTTGCAGCAGCGTACCTACTTCATCACCCAAAGAATTCTCAGACTGGGCTTCAATGTTGTTTTTGCTGAAAAAGGCAGCAGTCACATCTCCAGACCATGTTGGCTGTGGGAGCCTAGACTTGTGATGGCTGCTCAAGGAATAAGGATTTTCTCTGATAATACTAAGGTTTATGGGTGCTTTTTGGTTTGTTTAACCGACAGGCAATTTCAAATGTATACAGTTACAGTCTTGTTTATCTCCTACCACTAATACTACAATTAGATGTAATAGCTTATCCTTACTTCTCAGTAATTTCGCCCCAGAAGGCACTTTCGCTATTTTGAAGATTAAAGTTCATCTATGGGTCTCCTGAAAGACACTCTGGTTCGTACTCTGCTCCACATATTCACGTTTTCAGTCTGGTTTTCCTTCCTTGTTCAGACTTCTTTTCCTTTACTTTCCAGCTTCTCTGTTTGAAAACCATCAATTTCGCCGTTACTTTGATTTTTGCTTGCTCAAGGTGTTTCAATCTTACTATTTTACGCAATATATTCCACTATAACACTTGTGTAGGCCAGAGTTGGCCTCAGTAGTAACTAAAAGGTACAGCTTTCCATGCTAGACATGGATGCTGTTCTCCTGGGCACTTAACTCCACGAACAGATGCACAGGCAGTATCCGACTCAAATCTGTGGCCATGTACTTGGCACATTGTGCTGCTCTTTAACTGCGAGTTTTGCCAACTTTAAATTAAGCCTGTCCCCTGCTGGGATCCTTCAAAAGTTCACATTAGTGCAACTGAAGTTTTCCAAACACACATCTCACAAATCCACTCACTTTACATTCAAGCAGTCCTTCGCAGTAGGTATCGCTCTAAGTCACAAGACTTAGAAATACGTACCTTTTGTGTAAAAATCACCACTTCTCTATAAACTTTAAGTGAACAGGAAATTGTAAGGCAGGTCGAAACTGTACTATAATAATTGTGAATGTACATATTGCAAATCTATAAACAAAATGTGCATACATATTGCTAACCATTTATGCCCTTTGATCTGTACCTAATGTCGAGAGGAGGCCTTTAACACAGATCCAAAATAAAACATGCATAGCTCTGGCTTATAACAAAGTGCCTGGATGTGTCCAGGCATCCCATCATGCACTCATCCATGCACTTCTGCATAGGTTTTATCCACCCATTTGCACATTCTTGCATTCTCCCAATCACCATATCACCTACATAGAAATTCATTCACTTTCACTTTATTCACATTATTTCAATCGCAAATGTGACCATGAAAGCACAAATAAAAACATACCCGTCCATCACATTAAAATTAGAAAAGAGAATATACAATTCTGATAAAATTCAGCTGCATGCAATCCCCCAAAGTGCCATAAATTTACACTGCAAAAACAATCAAACACACTTATTATTGGCCTCCATAGCAGGCTGGTACATTTAAAGTGCAAAGAATAGTGCCACGGTCACAAAGCTGTTTCAATAAAATGAACTTCCAGTTAAAACATCAGTGATTCCCTTCTACTAATTGTACATTTTAGGAAAGAACAAATGTTAACATAATTTGATGGGGAGTCGAGTTGTTGCAAATACTAAGCTAGTCTAGAGGTTCTAATTACCTGCTTTCTTATAATCAGAATTAGAAACCTTTTTGTGAGATCAACATTAAATTTACAAAAGAAAGTAAAATGCAACAGACTCAGTAGGGAGGATTCATCACAAGGACATATCAATACTTTTGAGGACTCGAACTGGCAAAGGAGAAAACCAGGGTGCCACCTCACAAATCCTAGCCTAAACTGAGTAAGCAATTGGCTATCCCAGGAGCCATCGATCCATTCAAAATATAGTTCAAGGGATGAAAAGGTATGAATCCCTGCATACTCTATGACAGACCATTTGTTAAATCTGTAGTCCTTCTGGGCTCCCAACCTTTCCTTAAGTGTGGATTTAACCCATGCCACATCCGTTTTTTAGGTCTTGCCTGCGAATGCAGCGAGAATGCGCTGCTTCGCCTCGGCAAGATCTATTGTTGTTGCTTCTGTGTCCGGGGCCTGTGGAAGCAGGGTTGGTGTCCGCCCTGTCGGCATTGGGCCCCGCCCACCCTGCTCAGACTTGCTTGCGCTTTTTAGGAAGCAAGTAAACACTTCACCATTCTATGCAAAGAGGAAGGGGCACAATTTAAAAAACTCAGACATTCCGGGTAATATTTTGTTAGATTTTGGCACTGGTCTAGCGCACAATCAGTCACTAGTATGGCACCTATAGCGCCTTTGGGTATTCCTCGCTATGACTCTTCAAGGTGGCCACACAGAGACAAGCGAGTAAAATAGTCTCTCGTCGCCTCTGCTGCTCACGGCAGCAGCCACCGTGAGGTCAACGGCTCGTCCACCCAGTGACCTACTCACTAGAGTCCAAAGGTGAAAAGTTAACATGCCTTCGGTACCAGCCCACGATCTTACCTTCCATCTTCAATGACAACCCTCGAGAGCGAGGAACACACAACCGGAGTGGAAGCGATCTTCCCGCAGTAAATAGTGAAAGTGAAAACGCATACAATGTAATTCAATGCTCAACATGCATGTAGGGCTTCAACTGGCGTGACTTAAAGGAAACCCCTCCCAGGAAGAAACCGTGGCCCTCATCTCAGGGCAGGAACCAAAGACTGCAACTCCCAGAAAGCAGGAGCGCCACCTGTAGCTCAAGAAAGTTCTAATTACGACAGAACGTTGGTTCTCCTCAGTTCTGGCGTGGTCAGTGTTGGTTCCCTCAGCGCGTGAGGTACCTGCAACCAGGCCGGGCTTTCTTCGCCCACAGTACTTTGCCTTTTTAAGCTTATACTGGGAGGGGTAAAAACTGAAGTACACGTCCAGAATGCAAATGATTATTTTCTAAAAGCATGGACTAGCTATGTTACACGTGGCATTGGGATGCTTTTTTTTTTTTTTTTAAATATATATATATATGCAGATTTATATAGCACAAACTCGACCTGAAGGTATTGGAGGCTTTACATGAGCACCGGTTACGTGCATGCGCTTTTCAGTGCTCGTTCTTCCTGTGGTGAAATGTACGTTTAAGTGTATGCTTGGAAAATGCTGCCTTAACAGTGTGCATTACCTGACTTTGATAACCAAACGCTTTCTAAATTTAAAACAATCAGATTTAACTTTTGAGTTGAGGGAAACATTGAATTTAGTATAAGACTGGGATGATTTCAACTGTTTGCTGGTGATCATTTAGCAGGTTGTAGTTAGTGAACTTGTGAGATTAAAAGTGCTAAACATTTTGTCTGTGCTATTGTGTAAATGTATTATTACAGCACGCTGCCCCTGCCTCAATGTGCTAAAAATAGAGTTTTGATTTTAGGGATTTTTTGACGTTTGAGATTTTTGGGGGTCTCTGGGTTGAGTGGAATTATTTGAATCAGTGCAATTTTGTTGCCATGCCGATTATTAGTGTTTGGTGCTTTGTTAGATTTTAGGTATTTTTCTGTGTTGAGGAATTGTTGGTGCTATTAGGGCGCTTTTGGGTGAGTAAAGAGAATGAGTCACCTTCTTCCTGTACTTACAAGCATTTGCAATGCAATAGGTATCGCATTTACACGAGTTTAAGCTATTGGCATTGTAAATGACGATGCCTTTTATTTAGGTTTCAAAAACGAAAACATAAATAAAAGACATTGTCATTTACAATGCCAATAGCTTAAACTCGTGTAAATTGCGAGACCTATTGCATTGCAAATGCTTGTTGTTATAGAAAAAGTGTTGGTAAAAAGGGTTGGCCTACCCAGGTTAGACAAATCCGGTTTTAGGTAGTTGAACCAAGGAATGTTCATGTCGCTCTCACGTGCGAGGCAGTCATTGATCATCTCTATTCGATGTAGCATGTGGTTTAGCCCAGATAAAACGCCAGCTTAATGGCATCTTCAACATACTCCAACCCAAGCTACTGGTCTATGATATAGGCAGAGCATACAGGTGGAACACACAAAAGTCACCTTAGCACCCCATTTTGCTCCACTTGGAGGGGGCTTGTGTTCGAGTATCCCCAGATTCCTGAGCCATATTTAAGGACCAAGGGACACTTCCTCTTGCAGACCGCCATGAGGGGGGGGGGGGGGGGGGGGCAACAGGTCCCCTCTAGCCCCCCTCGATTTGTTTAGGCAGATAAAAAATGTATCCCACCGAGCTTAAGAAGGTCTGCTTCACCTTGATGATGCATGGCCCCCAATTATTCCTAGCATTTATAACTCCTCCCAAATATGAGTTCAGTTCAAAACAACTTTATTTCGATTCATAACGAATCATAAAAAGCACGTAGACATAAAATACATAATTAAGGGGTACAGTTACATCGGGTTGCAGTCACTGTTAAAATAGAGCAATTAAAATATTTACAAACTTTTTTTTTTTTTAAATGCAGAAATTTTTCGATAATTTCATCGGGTGTTGTCAAAACTGTTTAAGTTAACTATTTTCAGAGCGTTTTTTAAGGCGAAAGGCAGCTACCAGGAAGTTAGCGACACTAAACATAGTTAGTGGTAGATCTAACTTTTTTAAGTAAAATAGGGCAGGCTTGATTTGCACGAACCCCTTGTTCTTAAGCAATGGAACAATATACTTTTTCCTGGGCAGATCATATATACGACAGAAGAACATAAAATGAGCAGTGTCCTGCAGAGAAAAACCATCACATTTGCAGGCCGCTAAGTCCTCTGGCTTGGCCAATACCTTCGAATCATTTAACAGAAAGTGAATCTGGTTAAGTCTTAGTTTGGTTAATAACCAGCGATGTAATGGAATAGACACTACTGTTAAATAAGGTTCAATGGCCGGTGTAGTTTTGGAAATATGATGCTCCCTCACAGTGGGTTTCTCAAGCTCACAGCTCTCCCGCTCCATTTCTCTCACTTGGGAAAAAGTCACTTTGAACCATTCCAGGTCATTCTTAACAATGCAGTCTGGTTTATGGAAGAGATCTGGGCGGCCCAGGGAAGTTAGTGTTTTTTTAATATATGCTAGCCACGGGATATTTTTCATGTTGTCCAGAAGTAGGCAGTCTCTCATAATTGTGTGGTTCAGAGTTAAGTTGGGGTTCAGCCATGTTTTTAACCACATCAAGATAGGGGATTGTTTGATGGTGTCACTAATGTACCCCTGGCCTAGTTCCATATGGACAGAAAAGGTGGCTGTGGATTGAGGTAATCCTAGAAGCATACGTAGAAATCTGTTTTCTTCCATCTGTATTGGTTCTATATTGTTGGAATAACCCCAGATGGAAGCCCCGTACCTTACTACTGAGATTGATTTCGCTCTGTAGAGTGCCAGCATTGCTTCCGTTGGCTTTCCACCCAGACGTTTTGAAAAGCCGACAATGGCGGCTGCTGTTCTTTTCATGGCGTTAGTTTTGACGGATATTTGAGGTGCCCATGTGCCCTTATCGTCGTATACTACCCCCAGGTAGGTAAAAGTTCTCACATTAGAAATAGAAGTATTAGCACAGTAGAAGGTCTTCAAATCCTTATTTTTTCTGCCGCCTACAGCCATAACATGGGACTTGTCTGTGTTGATTTTTAAATCAAGGGAGGTCATAAAGGCATCGAAGGATGTCAATAGTCTTTGTAACCCAAGAGGAGTACGTGCCACGAGCACCGCGTCGTCCGCGTAAAGGAGGACCGGGGTGGTCAGTCCGCCAAAACGCGGGACATCGAGTGTTGCCAGCTCCAGTGTGGATTCGAGGTGGTTAATATAGAGTGTAAATAGCATTGGGGCGAGAATACACCCTTGTCGCACCCCTCTGGTAGACTTGAATCCAGCTGTACAAACTCCTTCCGGCGTCATCCTAATGGACGCTTCTAGGTCCCGATGAGCCTCAGCCAGGAAATGAACCAAGGTAGGGTCCATCCCCAGTTCCAGGAGGATGTCCCACAGCCTGGACCTATTCACTAGGTCAAAGGCTGTGGACAAGTCCATGAACCCCAGGTAGATTGATCCGCTGGATGCCACTGTGTATTTGCCTAGGATCAGATGTAAGTTGAGGCACTGGTCCTCCGTCCCTCTCCCCTTACGAAACCCGTATTGGGCATTTGATAAGATGTTATTGCTGGCAGCCCACTCGTCGATCCTTGCCAGTATCACTTTCCCCAAGATTTTGAAAGACGAGTCGATTAGTGAGATGGGGCGGTAGCACCTCGGGTCTCCCCTCTGGCCTTTCTTGAAGATTGGAATGATGGTGGCATGTGACCAGGAGACAGGCAAGCTATGTTTCATGGCGGTATTGAAGACGTTGGTCAAAATGTTAGCCCAGAAAGAGACATTTGCCTTGAACATATCGGCTGGGAAGCCATCTGGGCCTGGCGCTTTCTTCCCTACTGTGTTGGTTATGGCTTTTTCAACTTCTTCCATATTAAAGGAGAGTGCTGGCTTAGGGGAGTTAGAATTGAGGATAGTAGGTGTTTCACATATTTGGTCACTCCCATAGATGATTTTAAAATGAGCTAACCAGTCCTCCTCACTGATGTTGGCCTCTAAGGTATCATTAGCTTCTCCAGAGAACAGGGGATTGTTTATAATGGCCCAGAAGCTGGAACTGTCTCTTAAGGTGGCCTTTTCCATTAGTGAGGCCCAGGCATCCTTTTTAAGAACTTCTTTACGTTCATGAATGATATTATAGTATTCTTGTCTTAGTCTGGCAACTTCCCCTCTGTCCCTAGGTGATTTTTTCAGTTCATTCAGGAGGCAAGTGTGTGCTTTCGAGCAGGCTTTGTTAAACCAGCCCTTAGTCGGTCGAGTCTTTTTCCTGGATTTAACTGCGAGTTCGTCAGAAATTAAAGCACACAAAGTATCAAAGGCGGTGATTACGTCCTCCCCCTGTTTGGAGTTGTCTTGGCAGATGTCTAATTCATTGCGGGCTTTGCTGCTTAGAGTCTTGAAGAACTCAGTTGGAACTACTTTGGACCACTTCAGCCTTCTGCCTTGGTCCATGGGCCGCGCAGCCAGCTCGGGCATTTTGATTGTTCCCTCCTTGAGTAGGCCCGCAGAACTGGCAAGCTCAAGGATGACTGGGTTATGGTCAAGGAACGCGGCCACAACTGCGTTGTAAAAGACGACCCAACTTAATAATCCAGGGGAAACAAAGATGTAATCAATGATGGAATCGGAGTTTCTAGCACTGTATGTCATAACCCTTTCACTGTAGGCGTTGAACCCCGGTTCGTAGAGGTCCACGTTCGCAAGGAGGTTTTCTAGTGCGTGGTTGAGCAGCATGCAGTGTAGCGCTATGGCCCCTCCTGGAGCCGGTGTGCGCTAGCGATGTCCCCCGCTCCTCTGTGGGAGCTGTTCCCTTTTGTGCGCCTCCTGGCGCTTTCCCACAGGAAGAGGAAGCGGTGATGAAGCAGAGCAAGCTGGGAGCTGTAGTCCAGTCACAGCGTCAGGAACCCAGCGGCGCTGCGTGGTTGAGCCTGGCAGGTTGGTGCAGCGTGCAGCATGCAGTGTAGCGCTATGGCCCCTCCTGGAGCCGGTGTGCGCTAGCGATGTCCCCCGCTCCTCTGTGGGAGCTGTTCCCTTTTGTGCGCCTCCTGGCGCTTTCCCACAGGAAGAGGAAGCGGTGATGAAGCAGAGCAAGCTGGGAGCTGTAGTCCAGTCACAGCGTCCGGAACCCAGCGGCGCTGCGTGGTTGAGCCTGGCAGGTTGGTGCAGCGTGCAGCATGCAGTGTAGCGCTATGGCCCCTCCTGGAGCCGGTGTGCGCTAATATGAGAAATCCTCTGTCTGGGCAACAGGATGTCCCTGTAAAAAGATACCCTGCATCTTGTAGTATCTTGGCTTGCACACCATAATAAAATTATTTGTTTGATTTGAAACAACGACCAGTGTACCCATAAAAGATACACATTATTGGAATAAGACATTTGGATCATTAGGGGGTCTAGAAAATAGAACCGCATTGTTTGAGTGTATTAAAACTGGTGTCTTTTTTTCGGTCAATTGAGAGGGTGTCTGATACTGCATTTGTGAGGGCTGCGCCAAGGCCACTGATATACAGAAGGAACAATATGGGAGAAAGAATGCAGCTCTGTCACAACCCTCTCGCTAGCTTAAAGCTATTTGTCTGTTCGCCTGACAGGCCAAACATCAACAATGCAGACAGGTCATAATGTACGGCTCTCAAGAACTGCTCCAGGTCGTCTTCCACCCCATGGCCAGATAAGATCTCCCATAATTTCGACCTGACCACGCTGTTAAAAGCGCAAGAAAGATCCATGAAGGCCAGACAAACAATGTCCTGCTTTGCAACAGTATACTTACTAACCAATAGATGCAAATTTAGGCATTGCTCCATCGTGGCTAGCCCCTTATGGAACCCATATTGCACTTTTGACAGAGTAACCATTGACTTAATCCAGGTTAGGAGGCTCTCTAGAACAGCTCTGCCCGCCAGCTTCACAGATGAATTATACAGAGATATTGGACGATAACCTCCAGGGGATTGCGGCCTTTCCTTCTTAGAAATTGGCACAATTACAGTGCTAAGTCTGTGGGAAACCCACTTTACAGATAGCATTAAAACAATTACATGAGAGGGGGGCCCACAGAGCCAGTGATCATTTATATAGGTCCATAGGGAATCAGTCTCGGCCCAGGGCCCTATCGGATAACCTGTTATTTGCCTCCAAAACTTTATCATACGTAAATTCCAGGGCTAATGGGAAGACCACCTTCTCCTCTTCAGAATGGTCAGAGGCCCTCAGCCCGTACACCTCTTTAAAATGGTCTACCCAGCCTTACAGACTGATGGTAGTGTTAATAGAGTTGGGCTTAGCACACATATCCGATTTTATGTGCCACCATTTAGAAAGCCCTAGCGTCCTTCAGCTTACATGCCCTGACCAGTTTTCCCAAGACAGATTTTGCAGTTCCTTACTCCTGTTCTGTAGCAAAGCCTTATACTCTGCATCTTTGTACTTTACATAAGTCCCTAGGTTGCTCCTTAAGGGCCTTGTGTAGCAATGTTGATGCCTTCCTACAATGCTGATCAAACTACTATTCGTCATTCATTAGAAAGGCACAACTGGCTTTAGTGCTACACTGTGAGGGGTGTGGGCGCTGTTTGTACTTTGCATCTATAAGTCACTGAGGAGAAGGTGCTTCTGGTAGCTTGTTACTGCTAGTCTGTGACTGCATTTGGGGACGTGAATGCTGTCCTCGGTGAGACAGCATAGTCTGAAGTGTGAAACTGAGTGTGAAGGGCAGGTGTGCATCCTGTAATGTTTTGACTGCTATTCTAATGGCCATGGGAGTGCCATCAGTAGTGGCCGATTCACAATGTGAGTGGTTTGAGAGCCTTTGTTAGTGTATTACTATTTTTCTGTGAGGTGTGCGAGTGCTGTCAGTATTGGGAAGGTATTGCTTTTCCAACAAAAGTGCTTTAACAGTTCCCCTTGCGTAGCAATGGTTTGAAACACGCTGTATACTTATTTAAATATGGACGAGTCTTACTCTTGGAAGAACGTTGCAGCAATTGTTCCTAGGTGAAGTCCTTTTCCACCACCTGTGAGTAAACATGCTTTGCTTTCCATAGTGGAGATGTCCTAGGATTGGGGGCATGGGGAATTAATAACTCAGGCTGGTAATTTCTTTATTTTCAAGAACCCTTGCCCAGTACTGCTGGCAGTCCACCACCCATCAACCACACACAGAACACTTGACCGCCACATCAAGTACACACCCGATTGAGTTTACTGGTGTCACCAAGTACTTGCTACAGTAGCAGGACGCCTAACTGCTCACAGCCATTCGCCCCCGTTGCTCAGGGATAGCCTCCAGCCTCATGCAAACAGCTCTGCAGCAGGTTCTAGTGTTTTACCAACCCTAAAGCGCTCCACCTGCCTTTGTGAGCACAGTAGGCTAGTGCAGCCAGTGAACTTGATAGCATGATTTACCAACACAAAGGATTACTATACTGCACATTTACTGAAGAGCATATATTAAAGAATGGCATAGGCACACAACAAACAAGCATAGGTGGGGAATCCAGTATTTCAGGCCACACAGGCCTTGCTGCTGCTGGCAGAAACGACCCGACATGTTATGGCTATTGTTCCAACGAATACTGCCACTGCAGCTGTTAAAATGCGTGGTCTCGGAGCAGGTGGCACTCTGGGAGATGGATAGTAGCAGGGCTGTTTTCTTTTGGGGCAGTAACAATGAACCCCATTGCAGTTTTGTGGGAATTGGTTTAACACTGTGAGAGAAACCAGGGCAATCAATAGTTACTGGGTTTCACTTGGGAGCCTTAGCATCTTTTAATTATTTTGTTATGGCGGCAACTACAGGAAGCAAAGTGAGCGCCACGTACACACACTTAGTAATTGACCCTCAGGATACCAAGACGAGCAAACCGTGGCTTACTCAAGGAGGTGTTATGAGATGGATACTTGGAACTCCACAAGACTCAGAGTAATGCAATAAATCGATGTCCAGCAATGCTTTTATTTTGAAAAAATAAAATGTACTTTATTTAATTCAAACATAATGTAATACTACGAAGAAATACATGTGTACACAATGAAAATGTGACATCTGTAATACCTCCTGAACTACAAATCTTTGTATAAGGTCTGTTAGTGTTAATGTAAAACTCCTTCCTCTGGCGTTTATCACAGAATTAATGCAAAACCCCTTCCTACTGTATGTAGTTAGCACTGGGTCAGTGTCAACACAATCTTGAACAGTTATGAGCAATGAAATCACTCCACAGATGAGCGAACAACTGTTGCCGACTCAAAGGTCTACACAAAAAAAAAGATAAAAGGGGAAGAGCTAACACCCTCACACTATGGTGTTTTTTACATTCTTTTGTGATTAAGTGAGCCCTGGCATACAGTTAGAGGTCACCAGCCAGAGTTAAACAACATGAGAAATGCATCCATTCCACGTGTGACATGCCACATTAGCCCTGATGGTTAGGTCTGCTTCAGTGGGCAAGAAACCACAGCAAATGGAACACCTATCCAAACCTACTGACACTTTTTGGTGGGAGCAAATGCTGAATGTAAGTAGGGGATGGAAGGGGGATCTATTTCAATGAGTTAAACTCAAGGCGTGAAAACATCCATGAGGAGTACTGCATCTCAGTTATATAATACATGATAGAGGGGAATTGGAGCATGCAGCTAAATATACTTGTGGGTGCATACACGACACCATAAGGGAAACAGGGACCCAAAACCCATAAAAAAAGGTGGCGTTATCCACCTCGCAATCACAGCTGGGAACATCAATAAAAACAAAAAATAATATCTCCTTCCCATGATAATTTGCCATGTAGGAAGTGGTGACCGAAGAGCTTAACTCAGCAGCAACCACTGGGGAAAGGGATAACCAGGTAGTATGCCCAACAGATCAATGGAAAGAACAAGCGGAGTCAGGCTGCCGGGGAGTGGTGGGGGCAGTGCATGGATTCGACTTTACTAAACCTAAGGTGCTAAATTATTTCTCCACAATGGAGAAAGAACAGCTTAGACAACAGGTAGCCTCTACGAGATGGGTCCAACTCAGAGTCAAAGAAAGCGCATACTAGCTTTCACATATACACAAACAAGGGTTAAAGCAACAAAGGATCTGTCCCACTTGGGAGTTTTCAGGAGTCTGCTGTCTTCAGGGTGCTCTCATTGGGCACGGCACATGTTCCAAGCTCCTGACCTCGGGAAGTGTGATTTGTAAAGAATAGGCTCTCTCCATATAGCGCTCTCCACAAGCTGCCTAGTCTGAGAGGTAGGCTAGTCTACATGAGCATGCTCGTTCCAGGGTGTTCTCGGGCATGGAAGTCTCTATTCTCTTTAGAGGTGTGGTATCTATCAGGGGCTACACTCTTTACTAAGCTGGCCAAACTCAATTATAACTTGGCAAAACATTTTGCGCATGCGAATGCATCAGAAAACTTCTTTTGACCTGCGAAGGGAAACAACGAGTTGAAGGTGCATTTCTAGGATTTCATTCCATGTCAATGTTCTCTAAACCAGGTCCTTAAAAATATAGACATAATTTGGTTAGATATTGAGCGCACAAGACTGTGTCATACTGCATTTGAGTTCCAATCCCTTCATCACCTGAAGCTATAACTGCTCACTATTGCCGTATTTGGCAAGACAAATACAATAAAAACTTATGCTGACCACCACACTGCTGTTGTGGGACTCCATCCCCTAGCAACCATTATTTAACCCAGGAGGAGGGGCTCCAACAGCCGAAACTCGCTCATAAGAGACACTGGGCATGGGGCGCGTCCAGGTAAAGACTGGGCCAGTCTGTGCCACTCAGCGTGCCACTCAGCAGCCGGAGGAGGTTGGGCTACCACCCTGATATTTTATTTTCTGACGGTTGACTCTTGCTTGAATATACACACGCTTGTGCTGGGTCCAGTTGCCGACATGGCTAAAACAAAGTCCACAAATAGTAATAAGGACAATCCATTGGCAGGCTCCATGGTATCCTATCTCACTATTCAAAGGGGGCAAATAGAGCAGGAATTTCACTCTGTGGATGAACGCTTGAGTACTGCTATGAAATCATCAGTTGGCAGAGAGTAGTGTAAAGGAGCTAGGCCCTTGATCTCAAGACTAATCCCCCCTTCCCTGGCATTCGCTGGCACCAGAAGGAAAAATCTGTGTGTCGTTGACACACTCGATGCATTAGTCCGCTTGGAGCATGTGCCTACATATTTACCAGTATCAGACTCCCTCTGCTCTTCACCACCGGCTAAAAAGAAAAACTCTTCGCATAAGAATGGCAAGCCCACCTATGACACTAGAGATCAACTGACAAGCGTATGGCATTAGCAAGGCTGGAGGGGAACAGAGAGCTGGAGCGGAGCAACAAACTGATCTGATTTGAAGCCAGGCTAACTTCCTTCACCAACATTCTAGGCAGGCTTGACTCGCTCGAGAATCTGATGAGGGGACTTCGTACACCTGCACTATCGACCAGGACTTTGAAAATAGATGCTGGCACGTCAACCCCAATTGAATGGAGAGTCAATGAGGTACTTCCACACCGACGCAGTCTATTCCAGTAGCACAGTCAACCTCTCTTCTAAAGGACTTGCCTCGATCCTCTCGTAGACACTTTGGCCCACCAGGGGCAGATAATGTGGTGTTGGAAGCTAATTCAGTACCTATGCCGGAGGGAAACCAAAGACAAACTATAATGGACCCTCTAAGGGACCCTTTACACGTCTTACAGCTACCCCCAGAAGCCACTCCTTATATGATAGTTCTAAAAGGTGACACCCTCCCCTATCAGCTTTATCCGTACACTGATTAAATGGCAGAGTGGGTGGTTTTGGACAACTGCATGATAAAAATGAACTTGGGCCGCAGTTGCACTGCAGTGGAACTGGCCTGAACCCGTCAAAAATGAGTGCACTCTCTAACTTCAGGAATAAGTGTGTTGTGCATGAAACCTAGGGTAGGCTCAAACATCCCTCATGTGCATTCAATAGGATTAAGGCGCTCATTCTGTCACTTTTACAGACCATCTGTTTGCCCATCTCCGATGTTTCAGCCGACAGCCTTTCCCATCCCAGTTTCCAACAGATTTACTCTTTCACACTTCGATCAATTGGATGGACAGCTATTTGGGGCGATTACCCCTAATTTCTTGGATCAGCCCGCATGTGGGAGGTGTCACCATGACGCTCAACCAGCTGTTTTAGTAAAACCAGTTCAAACTACTGTTAGTGCTGCAGGGGAGGCAACTACCATGATTAGAGCTATTAGCCACTCGAATGTAGCCGTTAGATTAACTTTCTGAACATTGCAGGTTTGGCTTCCAAATTGTCAAACTTAAATTGGCAAAGTCATCAATAGCTACGAAGTTCTCTGTTTACAAGAAGCTTGGTTGACAGTCAGAGCATTCATATATTGCTTTACTACCTACTTTATCCCCTGCCTGAGCACGTATTTCTATGTCACATTCCCGGGCCAGTTAGGATGAACCAATCTTGACTGCCCTCATTACCAACTTATTCTGATAAACTGTCATGTGCATCAACTGCTACTCTTAAAATGTTATAATCATTTTTACTCAAATAATTTTGCTATAGTCCACTCTTTACTGAGGATTTAGAATGCAGCCTAAATAGCCTCAATGACAAATGCTCTCTCCAATGGGTGGAAGATTTTAACATACTGCACTATAAATTTTCTGCCACGACGTCTTACGGTTTCATGGGCCAGAAGGAGACTTTATCACACGCTAACCCGTCTTTTTGGAGAAGACTTCAATTTACTCCAAATAAAGTATAATTTGCAATTCTCTTAACTCTTCGGCTGTGGAGCCAGTATTAGGTCCCACTTACTTTGGAAGGGGCTGAGCTAGCCTAAGAACAAATGTTACTTACCTGTAAACTGTGGTTCTCCAGTATTGGTGTCTTTCATAGATTCACATGCTTGAATATTCCCCGAAGTGGGAGTCCCACGGTACATAAAAACGCAATAAGCCTCATGTATATAGATACATACATAAATATATAAGAATAAAATACATATATAAATAAACATCATATAGTTTAAAATAACATACCAAGTCAAAAGTACCATAGGATAACATTGACACATAGGAAAGCATTGAAAAAAAGGAATCACTTTACTGACATATCCATGTCGTTTTTATAGTCCAAACTCCAGCCAATCAGGCGCAAGCACCCTCTAGAACCTTCTCCTCAGAGGCTCAGACCCTCAGATTTTCGTAGCACAAGAGTGACAAAAGAGTCTAATGAGGAGAAGAGAGCCTCTGAGGGGAGGAGGGTGGGTCGCATGTGAATCTATGAAAGCCACCAATACTGGAGAACCACAGTTTACAGGTAAGTAACATTTGTTCTTTTCCAGTATTGGGGTGTCTTTCATAGATTCACATGCTTGAATAGACTAGTGAGCAGTACTCTGCAGCCCGAAGAGGCAGTATCAAAGTTGTATGAAATACAATGACATTGTATGATAGAATCACAAAACCGATAACAACCCAAGGAGGAGGGAAGTAACAGAGGCTCACCTTATTTGAAGAGATTGCGAAGAACTGCTTGGCCCACTGCTGTATCGGCTTCGTTGATTGCATCCAGGCAGTAGTGCCTCGTGAAAGTGTGCCTGCTGGACCACGTAGCTGCCCGGCAGATCTGATGATTGGGCACACCAGCGAATAAGACAGTGGAGGAGGACATCGCCCTTGTAGAATGTGCCCTCACTCCGGAAGGAAGAGGCTTGCCAGCCTTCTGATGGCAGAAAGATATCACTGAAGAAATCCAACATGCAATTGATGGTTTGGTAACAGAATGTCCCCTACAGGTTGGCCCATAGGCAACGAACAGTTGATCAGAGTGGCGAAAGGGTGCTGTTCTGCTGATATAAAACTTGAGGCACCTCATTAAGCCCAAAGAATGCAGACTCTGTTCCGCTGGAGATTGCGGATGAGGAAAAAAGGATTTTTAAAATCACAGGTTCGTTAAGATGAAAGTCGGACGGCAAATTTGGCATGAAAGCTGGGTTAGTTCGAAGGATAACACAGTCCGATTTAAATTGGAGAAAAGGAGGCTGGATTGTGAAGGCGTGAATTTCACTTACACAACGAGAGGAAGTCAGAGCAAGCAGGAGGACAATCTTCCAGGTCAAGAATTTAAAATCTGCTGAATGGATTGGCTCAAAGGGCGCCTTCATAAGTTGCGCCAATACGATGTTAAGACGCCATGTGGGCGGAGGACGCCAAATGGGTGGAAACATCCGGAACAATCCCTTAAAGAATTGCTGAATCACTCTAGATGAATAGAGAGAGGAAGAGCCGTCCTGGCGAAAATGAGAAATTGCTGCCAAAAAGACTGAGTGGAATGCGACAGTCCTGACTGTGCCAACTGCAAAAAGAAAGGCAGAATCTGTGCCAGGGAAGCGTGCACTGGGTGGATGTTAGCAGACGAACACCAATGACAGAAACGTTTCCACTTTAGTCTGTAGGTCTTCACCATGGAAAGCGTCCGCGCCCCGGCAAGAACCTCTCTGCAGGCAGGCGAAATATTAAAGTGAGCAAAATCAAGGTGCTCAGGTTCCAGGCCGACAATTTGAGCGATCTGGGATTCGGATGGCAGATCCGACCGTTGTTCATTGTTTGAAGTTCCGGCCGGGGGCGAAGAAGGATGGGCTCGCATTGTGAGAGGAGCAGTAACTCCGAGAACCATGCCTGCCGAGGTCACCGGGGAGCAATCAGGAGCATGTGACATGGTTGTCTCCGAATTTCACACAACTCGAGGTACCAGAGGGATTGGCGGAAAAGCTTGGGCAAATATCTTGCACCAGTCCATCGAAAGGGCATTCCCGCACGACCCGCTGTGGGGAAGCCAACTTTCGTAAGACTGGCATCTGCTGTTCTGTGGAGTTGCAAAGAGATCCAGGCCCGGGTGACCCCAGAGGCTGAAGACAAAGTCCAGAGTCGGCTGATGCAACTCCCACTCGTGGGTCGATGACGCGGACCGGCTGAGAGAATCCGCCAGAATGTTGGAAATGCCTGGTAGGTGGACTGCTGTGAGCGTGATCTGATGGAGTATGGCCCAATCCCAAATCTTCGGAGTCAGCTGGGAAAGCAGCGGAGATTTGGTACCGCCCTGCTTGTTTAGTGCATGCTGGTGGTGTTGTCCGTTTGAATGAGCACTGATTCCCCTTGAAGCAGAAGTCGGAACGATTTGAGTGCAAGGAAGATTGCCATCAGTTCTAGCCTGTTGATGTGCCTAGAACATTAGGACAGGTTCCATTTGCCTTTGATGGACAATCTTTGAAGGTGACCGCCCCACCCTTCCAGGGAGGCATCCGTGGTAAGGACGAGTTCTGGAGCCTTTGCCAAGAAAGAACTGCTGGCTGCGATGTTGCGAGGTTGCGTCCACCAGCACAGAGCTTGTGCCATGCGAACGGTTACGAAGATCCGGTCGCTGAATGAACCGGAGACCTGACGCCACTGCTTGTCCAGTTCTTCCTGAATTGGACGACTCTTCAGTCTGCAATGCGGGATCAAAGAAATGCAGGAGGACGCCCTCCCCAGAAAGAACTTCAAGATGCGGACTGAAACGGACCGTTTTGATCTGATGTGAGCTGCGAGCTGCAGGATCCGTTTCTGCCAGTCGTCGGAAACAAAAGCCATGGCCATGGAGGTATTGTGAGTAGCGCCCAGGAAAGTTCTGTGAAGAGCTGGCGTGAACTGAGATTTTTGTATGTTGACCGACAGTCCCAGAGAGTGGAACAGAGTCCGACAAAACTGAGTGTCTAAGGATGCCTGATGGTAAGACTGAGACTTGACACAATCGTCCAAATATGGGAAGATTTGAATGCCTCGCAATCGCAGATAGGCCACCACCAGGGCGAGGACCTTTGTAAAGACCCGGGGGCGGAGCGGAGCCCAAAGGGCAGGACTCTGAATTGAAAGTCTCTCTGGCCTACACGGAAGCGCAGGTATTGCCTATGGCGTGGTAGAATCAGCACATGGAAGTAGGCATCCTGAAGATCGATTGTTGACATGAAGTCGTCCTGAGAGAGGAGCTGAAGAATTTCCCTCAGTGTAAGCATGCGGAAAGTCTGATCCTTTAGAAACTTGTTCAGAGCCCTCAGGTCGAGGATGGGGCGCCACTCTCCAGACTTCTTTAGCACGAGGAAAAAACGGGAATAGAAACCCAGCGCCTTCTGAGTCTTTGAAACCACTTCGACGGCCCCTTTTTTGAGCACGAGTGTGATCTGTTGGAAAAGCTCCTTGAGATGAGCAGGAGGAGGACCGGTTGGGGGGGTGTTCTGAGGGAATTTGACGAATTCTAGAGCATGGCCTTTTGAAACAATGTCCAACACCCAACGGTCTGAAGTTATTAGTGACCAATTTGAAAAGAATTTTGAGATTCGTCCTCCAACTCGGAAAGGGGGGGCCTTGAGAGGAGGGGGGTGTAAGCAAAGAAAGTTATTGTTTTTTGGAAGTGTTTCCCCGATAAGTAGACTTTGCCCTGTAGGACTTATTAGTCTGTTGTCGATAAAAATGTGGGCTCTGGGAGGAAAAATGCTGATTTCCCCGACTGTATGAGCGGTATTGTGTTGATCCGCCATGAAAGGAGGAGGTGATGCTGCGTCCGCGAGCACGCCGAAAAGGCTGTCTTTTACTGCAGCTTGCCAAGGGAACAAGCCGTTTGTGTCCTTCTTTATTATTTGGAGCGCCTCATCCACGTGCTGGCCAAACAACGACTCCCCATCAAAAGGGCATGTCAAGGATCTTCGCCTGAACTTCCTGACGAAAAGAAGTAGAGCGAAGCCAACCATGCCTCTTTAAAATAGCTGCCCCAGCTAGCTGGCGAAAACCAGTTGAGGCGATATCCACAGAGCAATCTATGATCTCTGAAGATGCTCTTTCTCCCTCCTGAAGAATTTTGAGAGCGTCCGCTCTAGAGGGTTCTGGGATGAGGTTGATGAAAGCCGCCATGTCGGACCACATTTGGCGGTCGTAGCGACCCAAGATGGCCAGGGAATTCGCCGCCCTGACAGTTGTCGAGGCCATGGTTGAAAAAAAATGTTCCCAATGGCATCCAAGCGACGCCCATCACGGTCAGGTTGAGAGGTAAGCGGTGACGAGGGATTCTTTGAGCGACGTTGTGCCGCCTAGGTGATCACGGAATCCGGCTTTGGCTGGGATACCAGGCAAGCGGGAGAAGAGTCCAGAGCCTTATATTTCTTCTCCAACCGCGGGAGAACTGCCGGAATTGAATTTGGTGTTTATCAATTTTATACCCTCATTCCAAATGAAGTCAACTATGGGCACGGCCCGAACCTGTTTCTGCGGCTGGGTTTTAAAATCATATCGAAAACAATCCTCCTCTCTCACGACCATTGGGAGATGAAATCGCTGTGCCGCCCTTTCCATCAACTGATGGAAACCTGTAATATCAACAGGAGGAGAATTCACTGGTGACCTCGGAGGCGGAGAAGGCAAATTGATCTGGTAATCGTCCCAATCGGCCATAGTGTCATCGTCATCACCCAGGAGTTCACCATCTTCTGTATCCGGAAGGACGTCAGCGTCACCCCCTGCAGGAGGTACTAGTAAAGGAGCGGATGGTGTTGGTTCCGCCGGCGGCTGAGGTGGAACTGGAATGTTTGGAGGCGCTTCTCGTGGAGAGCCATGGGAAGAAGATGGGAAACGGCGATTGTAATCCTCTAGCATAAATTGGAAATTAGAAATGAGGGATAATGGCAACTGAGCCATCGGAATCTGCGCAGGAGGTTCCTCTTCTTCCTCCTGATAGAAATGGTCCTCCTGGTCCTCATCTTCGAAATCTTGACATTTTATGAAAAAGTTCCGATGGAATGCGTGCCGCCCGGAATGTGGTATGAATGTCATCATCCGAGGCAGAATCATTGTCATTGCCAGAGGGAAACAGTTGTGGCGGTGGTTGAGCGGCCGGTGGCACTGTAATGGACTCCAAAACAGCGTGACAACGCTGTAGAAGCGAATCGTCGATAGGAACAGGCGTTGGCGTAGAAACAGGCACCAATGGAAGAGATGCAAAATTTGGCGTGGACGAGAGACCTGCCGTCGACGAAAGAGCCAACGCCGTCGACGAAGCCACCGTCAACGAAGCCACCACCGTCAAAGCCACCACCATCGACGAAGCCGCCGTCGATGAAGCCTTAGTCACCGACGGCGACCTCTTTTTCTTGATCGTCGAAGATTTAGACGAGACAGCTTTCAAGGAGACACAAACTACCGTTGACGAAGATAGCGTCGACGAAGCCGGCGTCGACGGCATAGGGAACCTGCTGGAAACCGTTGTCACAGTCGTCGACGATGTTGTAGAAGCAGCAGATTTCATCGACGGAGTGACCGTCAACGAGCCCGTCGACGGTCTGGCACGTTTATGAATAGAAACATGCGCTGGGAGAGCCACAGATGCCTGAGAGCGAGATCTCGGGGGCGTGGGCGTAGCAGCATAGTGTATTGGCACCTTAGTAACCTCCAAAAGGTGAATCTTCCTCTTTTTAAGAAAGGGGAGGGCAAGTCCTGCACACTGCTACGCTTAGAAGAGGCTCCAGTGCGTGTAGAAGCCACACTTTCGGCATCAGAGAGAGGATTATCTGTAACCTTCAACTTCTGTAGCCACAGAAAGAGGTGGCCCTCTCTATCCTTTAGAGTCTTCTGTGAAAAAGTCCTGCAAATTTTACAGTTGCCTACCTGATGGTCAGGGTAGAGGCAGTATATACACTTTTTGTGAGGGTCCTCTGAATAGAGCCTCAGCTTCCCACAAGAAGCACAAGGACGGAAAAGAGACTTCTTACTTGAAAAGTTGAAGAAATCCAAAACCAGAGAAAAAACTGAGCAGAGCTCAGGGAGACTCCCTTCACACGACGTGCGGTAGAAAATCTGAGGGCCTGAGCCTCTGAGGAGAAGGTTCTAGAGGGTGCTTGCGCCTGATTGGCTGGAGTTTGGACTATAAAAACGACATGGATATGTCAGTAAAGTGATTCCTTTTTTTCAATGCTTTCCTATGTGTCAATATCCTATGGTACTTTTGACTTGGTATGTTATTTTAAACTATATGATGTTTATTTATATATGTATTTTATTCTTATATATTTATGTATCTATATACATGAGGCTTATTGCTTTTTTATGTACCGTGGGACTCCCACTTCGACGATGGGGAATATTCAAGCATGTGAATCTATGAAAGACACCCCAATACTGGAGAATTTACGTTATCCTTTTTTCCCCCAAGATCTTATGAGATGGACTAAAATACGTAGTCCTAGAATCTGTGCACAGCGATCATAATTTGTAAGCAATCTCGATGCATTGTTGCTTTTTTCAGGTTGCGATTAATCCACTAGTGCTGGTCTAATTCGGCAACAAGAGGGTGCTAATGAGTAGGTCTAAAAATGAAAAAGATAAATTCCATTCTGAATTACTGCCTACTTCCTGTGTGGACTTAAATGAGGACAGTAACAGTGGGGCAATAACTGCCAGCTTTGAATTCATCTGAGAGCCAGGAGTTTGTATACCATCCCACAAAATACTTTTAAAATTAAAAAAGTGGTTTGACTCCAACTGCTCAAAGGCTCTTGCCACATATTGAAAGTGATTAAAGCATCTCTCAGAGATCCTGATTTGGTGCATAGTCGCAGAAAGGAGTACAAGAAAGCTTTATTGGCCCGGAAAAGAGATACAAGGGAGGAAGACTTTCAAAATTAAACTATTGTTATTACTCTTAAAAAAACAAAATGTTCTAGCAGAATGTTAATCAAAATTACTTTGATAATTCTCATGATACCTGCTACTGAGGATTACACGGTATTGAGATACAAGATAAACATTCCATTGCACTGAACGCTCCTCTTTCCTTCCTCTCTGGGTTAGATATAGCTGTGGAAAACAGACGCTATTAACAGATGTCCGGGTGGGAAAGCTCAAGGGCCTGATGGAATACCTGTGGATCTCTTTAAGGCAAACATGCATTTGTGGGCCCCCCTTTTGACAATTTTTTTTAAGGCCATGCAAAGCACTGGACCGCCTAGAGCTTGGTCACATGCGACCACTGTGCCCATTTTCAAGAAGGGATACAAAGGGAGTCCCCAATGTTATCGCCCCAAATCCATAATTAGTTCTACAATAAAAATAATGGGCAGGATTTTATTAGTGCGATTACAAACCTGGGTCAATAAATAATATGCTCTCTCAATTGCACTTTGGCTTTCACACTGGCCTTGGGACAATTGAGCAATGTCTCAACCTTTATCTCTTGATAAATATACTGCGGCCAAGGAAGGGAATCTACAGCTAACTTTTATGGATCTCAGTTCGGCGTTCGATTTGGTCAACAGATCCACACTCTGGGGTATTATGACTGAAAATGGGGTTGGGGCTAGCATTGTTATTTTCTGGGGGAACTACACTCTGAAGTAACTGCAGTGTACAGTTTGGCCCAGCGTGGAGACAACCCAAGCCTTTTGTCTAGCTAGAGGTGTAAGCCAGGGTTGCATTTTGGCTCCATTTCTATATATAACAACAGCCTGGACAAACACTTGGTTTACTCTAACAGTGACTGTCTGTGGGTAGGTGAGCGCTGTGTCCCAGCGCTGATGTATGCCGATGACAGTTCATTTAGCCAGGACTGCAACTGGCCTTCAGCGCATATTGGAGTAGTTCTGCTTTTTCATGGCTAACCTTGATCTCGCAGTTAATTGGATCATGACGCACATTATGATCTAGGACTTACATGGTATATGGAGCTGAGCACACTGGAAGGGGAGGGGGGGAGCAGGGGTGGGAAGGCACTACTAGCTAGGCTGTTGGGGAGCTTGACGGATTTGGGAATTATTCGTGATTTGATATATGGATGTAAAGATGTTATTTGTTAACTAAAACAATAAAAACAAAGTTAAAAAAAAATAATTATGATCTAGGGCTCCTGGGGGGAAAAAAAGTTAGCTCTTTCATTGTCAACAATAAGAAAAGGAGTGCGGTCCATTCATAACTGTATCTTGGATTTTGTTTGACGATAGGGGCCCACTGAAAACCACCAAAGTTGCGGCTCTTGCAAGAAGTACAGAGGTTGACTTAGCTTCACCTCTAGATTTGGCAGCAGACCTACGTGGGAGCTTATGACAGTTTAGAATACAAAGTGTGGCTAAAACTTTACCTATGGGGCGTTAGGGATAACCTACTGCTTCAGAAAGTCGAGAATGGTTTCATTAGAAGACTGTTGGCTGTACCAAAAACTACATCTACCCATATTTACCACTTCGGTGTAGAGCTAGATTATAGCAATGACCTAATCAAATTACAACAGCTCTTACTGTGGCTAAGGATATGGAATAAGGAGACTTCCTTCAACTGGTCAGTTGACTGCCTTAGACTGTGGCTTAATGATCCCTTGGCTGCTGTATACTTGCAGTAGCCCGATTCTATCTGATCTGTTTATTAAACCAGAAACTTTTTCTCCAGTTTTTCAATATCTCTGAAGGCAACTTTAGTGATCATGTGTTGCAATGCAATATTGCATAGTGTTTCTGAGAAAACGAAAGTGTTAACTTATGATTTGATCTGTACTACTCACGGTATTGAACCTCATCTTATCTGGGTCTCAAACAATACCATATATTTCTGCTGACCAGGATGAGGTTGAATATCGTACGCTTATTGGCGGCCAACCCATTGCAGGGTACTTACTTTAAAAATCTGCCCATTTGAGTGTTTCATAGACTATTTACCAAAATGTAATGTGGAGGTAAAATTATACCTTTCCCAACAAGTAGTATTGCGTTGCAATCTCAGGTCTCATACTTTACCAAAATGCTTGACCTTGGGTAAATCATACGCTTTTGGGCCATAATCTGATGATACTGCAAGGGACAAATAAACACCAAGGGATATTTACTCTACAGGATCCTGGCATGTTTTTCTTCACAAATTAAGGGCTGTTTAACTGTAGGGTCTCACTTTTCCCCATCAGTAGATCTAAAGGCGAATGTGTCCCTGCAAACGGCCAGGATCTCGCCTGTACGGTAGCTTCTCCCCCCAGTCATGCAGTAAACAATTGCTTGCTGCAGACAGGCATCTCGTATCAGCTCATATATAGGGCTGAAAGAAGAAAAAATGATGCTCTTCGGAGGAGGATCACATTCTACCCTGCAGATGCCTGCAAACCCCCCCCCCCCACCCCTCCTCGGATGTTCATGTGAAGGGTCATGCTCTGCACAGCTGGGGCCTACCCTTTCCACTGTGGACCCCTTCCCTGTAATTGGGGGGGGGGGGGGGGGTGAGCTTCATGATGCGCATCGGAGGAGGATCCCATTCTTCCATGCAGATGGATACCTGCACTCCCCAGGGTATTTAGGTGGGGGAGGTATGCTCTTCTCAGTAGGGGCCTGCCCTCCTTTCAACTGTGCTCCTGAGGGGAAGGGTCCTCTTCCCTGTAAAGAGGGAGCCCTTTCCATGATGCTCTTTGGAGGAGGATCATATTCTTCCCTGCAGGTGCCTGCACTCCCCGGGGTGTTCAGGTGGAGGGGGGGATGCTCTTCTAAGTAGGGGCCTGCCCTTTCAACTGTGCGCCTGGGCGGAGGGGTCCTCTTCTCTGTTAAAGGGGGAGGGCGCCCTTTCCATGATGCTCTTTGGAGGAGGATCTCATTCTTCCATGCAAGTGCCTGCACTCCCGGGGAATTTAGGTTGGAGGGGGTGGGGGTGGCGGGGGTATGCTCTTCTCAGTAGGGGCCTGCCCTCCTTTCAACTGTGCTCCTGAGGGGGGAGGGTCCTCTTCCCTGTAAAGAGGGCGTCCTTTCCATGATACTCTTTGGAGGAGGATCATATTCTTCCCTGCAGGTGCCTGCACTCCCCGGGGTGTTCAGGTGGAGGGGTATACTCTTCTCAGTAGGGGCCTGCCCTTTCAACTCTGCTCCTGGGCGGAGGGGTCGTCTTCCCTGTAAGGGGAGTGGGAGCATGATGCTCTTTGGAGGAGGACAATATTCTTCCCTGCAGGTGCCTGCACTCCCCGGGGTGTTCAGGTGGAGGGGGCATGCTATTCTCTACAGGGACCATATACTCTCAAAGTCCCTCGGTGGGAGGCCCTGCTTGTAGTGGTGTAGGCAGATGCATGTGCATCTCTTGCAGTGCCTATGGATGCCCTACCATACCCCTCCCTCTTCACAGCTGTCACTGTGGTACCAGGAGTCCCAGGAGCGCGTGCCGCCCGCGCTCAGCCCCCGCTGCTGCGCGCGCCCGCAGGACAATGGCCGCCTCTCTTGGACGGGGCGGGGAAGCCACCTGCGCAGCAGGATCCCTTCCCCGTGCAATGCTACCCAGCGGTGCCAGCTGCCCTACCTCCGGAGGGGGCCGCCCTCCCGGCTGCCATCCGCGCCCTTTAAGAGCATTCCAGGGGTGGCGCGCGACGAGAAGAAAGGACGGGGCGCGAGGCGACGTCACTCATTCACTGTCAGCGGCGCTCGGCCCTGCCCAAGCCAAACCCCGCCTACCAACAAACAGACGCCATCATGGAAAGAGACAACAGACAACGCCCGGCATAACTCAGCAACGCAGCCCTGAGCTAGACCGGCCGTCCTTCGAAAGAGAACAGACCCGAAAAACAACCCCAATCGTTCGTAGAAAATAAGAACTACACGCCAATCACGTACATAGTTAAAACAAGCCAAACCCACAATGCAGCCAGTGTACAGCAAAGTAAACATATTCTGCATAGACTTTTCAAGACCAACTAATTCAGTTTCAAGATTCTTATGCACGTTTACGCACCGCCTGCTCAGAACAAGTACTGGCAATCACAGGACTAGCTTAGAAATGGAAGCGCCTCTAGGGTCATTGATTTTTTTTTGTTGCATATTTATATAGAGCGAACTCGACCCGAAGGTATTGGAGCGCTTTACATAGCACCCACCGTATTTACATTACACGTTCAGGCACGGGGAGATTAAGTGATTTGCCCAGAATCACATGATGTGGACGCGACCTCGAGGCTCGAACCCTGGTTTTCTGCACCAGAGGCGGCAGCGCAACCGACGGACCACATCCTCTCCTGGATTTAGGTACCATCGCGAAAGCGCTCTCTCATCTTTGCCATAATGCATCCAGATATCCATCCACCGACACCTTCTTACACCTACCCTCTGACATAAATCCAATGAAAGCACCCACAAACTCAACAACATACGCATGATAAATTAAACATGTCGAGGAAAGAAAATATGCTGCTGTCTAGACATAGGGGAAATCTGCTTGCAAAACTAAATTGAACATAGCAACTTTGTCCGTTTTTCAGAGGTACTGCAAAAAATAGTCTATCGTTGTTTTAAAGTTCAAGCATAACTGCCACATTTAAAACAATGTTTTGGCCAACTTGGAATATGGCAAAATAATTATATAGTATGGAAAACAGAACTTCATAATGGTCTCCTGGTCTAGAGGAAGCAGCCACATAGGATGTGGCACAATGGAGGCTAAATGACCGGCAACCAAGAGACCCTTTATCACTGCCTGGAAAGGTGTAGTATGCTATTAAGAAAACTTGAAAAAAAAGTGGGGAAGTAAAGAAATGAAAAGGGAGGTATAAAAAGGAGAAAACAGAAAATGAAAGAAGAATAAGTGGCCAACCACAGCCATGCCATTATCAAGTGGATGGACATGTGTTTATAAAACGCTGTCATTCGCAGGGCAAGAGACCAATGACTGATGTGGACCGAACAATTATCCCATGGAGTTTGCAATCATGGATGGAAGCAGAATGTAAAGGACAGCCGGACCAATGACAGAACAGACGAGGCACAAAGGACCTCTAGGTATTTATATACATATGAGTGTGTATTCATAAATATATGATATAGATGTGTATATATCTACACATATAATATGAATATTGAATTCCTAGCATTTTCCAGAGGTGGTAACCAACAACAAGGTCCTTCTATACAAAGGTAATCTGCGACACTTTATGCAACAAAATATCTATCTGTAGGTTTTACTACAGAAAAACAACAACCTACCCTATTTACTTCACCATATGCTTTTCACAATCAACATGTAAACTCGATTGCACTGATCATAATTTTTCATAATAAACTGATTAGACCTATGGCATGGGAATTATTTTTTACCTAGTGAACCGATCAGGGCTCTAGCGGTCATTGTTGGCTAGTCACCATAACAAACGCAGCCATCCTGTACTAATATTTAGCTTCCCCACAAAGCAACCATCAGCATACAATCAGTCATACAAAATTTAAGGCAAAATGCTCTCTTTTAAGATAGTCTAAGCAGGATTCTGACACTGCAAATCTTCCATGCTCACTTCAGGCATACTTAAATAAAACTACATATATGTACAAAACAACAGTTCTGAAGATACATAAAACAGACTGCATTCAGGATGATGGTTACTGAGCCTAAGTAGAGAGCCCAGATAAAGGACATTAAGACATGAAGGGGGTGGGTGGAGTACATTTTTGATATAACTGATATAGAAGTTATTATAATTGTGTTAAATTGAGAATCAGACCCTGTTAAAAAAGAAGTACTGCTATTATGTATCCTATTAAGACACAGTATTGGAATAACCAGTAAAATGCCAATAAAGAGGTTATTAAAAGAAAATGTACAAAACTACAGTTTGCCACAACATATACTGTCTCTCTCAATAGGACATAATGAGAATCAATCATCACAATGAAATTCTACTCCCAGGGTTTGTCAGAGTGGGTGACCAATACCAAAACACTTGCCTACTATGGTAATGGAGATTACATGAAAACAATACCTTTCTATGGCTTGTAACATAATATGATAAGGAGCCACTGTTGGAGGCCTATTGACTTTACCATATGCTTTTCACAATAAATAAGCCAGAGTAACTGCCTTTGTAATGACTTTTCATAATAGACAGGCCAGAACTTTGGTATTGGCATAGTTTTCCCTGTGCATCAAGCAAGTCTATAGCTGTTATCATTGGCTTATGACGATAACCATCTCTGGGCTACTATATCGAGCATAAGCATTCTTACAAGGCAACCACCAGGCACACAGTAACCAAATTGCAATTGTATATAAAAGTACAGCTGGCCAAACAAAATAGTATCTCTCCTAACAAGGCTTAACAAGAACTCTCACAGTGTAAATTGTATATACATATGTTGGTCAACGGGAGTAACCAGCACCAATAAATACCCTGGCCCACTAAGGCAATCTGAGAGATTCCATGTAGCAAAAAAACTTGACTGTATGGTTTGAGTCAGAGCAATAACAATCCATATATTAAGGTCTATTGACTTTAATGTATGCTTTTCATAATCAATACTGCCTTTAGCATAACATTTCATAATAAACAATCAGGCCTATAGCAGAAAGCATTTGCTTGTCACCATAACCAAATCAGCCTTACTGTACCGAGTATAAGCTTTCCACTAGGCAGCCATCTGGAATACAGTCAAAAGTATATATAAAAAAAAATAAGAACAGTTGGCAAAGCAGGATTCTAGGTCTCCTAAGAAAGCCTCACAGGCATTATTGTAGTACACATCTTCTATCTCCACAGTTTATTCAGGTAGATCACCAACAGTGTAATGAGAATAAATCCTTAAAGCCTATCGTCTCTAACAAATGCTTTTCACAATAATTAGGTCAGGCCTACTGACTTGGTCATAACGTTTTATAATAAAGTGATCAAACGTGTGAAATCTGGCATGACCTTTCCCAATGAACGTTTTACCCTTTACCATTGGCTTTATACCTTATCCAACACTGACATATTAAAGTACACATGGCCCGGTAATTAGCATGCATACAGTTTTAACATTACAAATATGCAGAAAAATACACCTTATAAAACAATATATACCCCACTCAAAAGAGTCTAAAAAGAATCAACGCAGAAAAAAAAGCAGAGTTTGTCTGAGTGAGAGGCCAACGCATACCCCCTTGCCTATTATTACACGAATCTGTGAGATGACATGTAACAAACTACTTTACAATAGCCTGTAACACAATGCGATTACAACCAACTGTTAAAGGCTTGCTGGCTGTAGCAAATGCTTTTCATAATTAATGATGTAGACCAAATGCATTTGTCAAAATGCTTCTTAATAAGCAGACCCGACCTATGGCAGGAGACATTACATTTTCTATTGCTTCAATCAGATCCATAGCTTGTCATCATAACCAACTCAGACCTACAATTTTGATCATAAACCTTCCCACAAAGCAACCATCAGACACACAGTACTAAAATAAAATTACAAAAAATTACAGTTGGCTTAGCTAAATATCATCCATCTTAAAAAAGTCCTAAAATGATTCTCACAGAGCAAATCGTCCATAGACATGGTTTGTCATATGGGGTAACCAACACCAAACCCTTTATCTACTAAGGTAATCCGTGAGATACCATGTAACAAACTACTTATCTGTAGGCTTTACTACAGAGTGATAACAAATCACCCTCACATGCCTGTTAACTTGAACATATACTTTTCCCAATAAATGTCAGGCTTAGTGTCTATCATAACTTTTTATAATAAACAGACCAGGCCTACGCCCATGTTCATTGTCTTGCCACCATAGCCAACTCCTCCCTGCTATATCGAATATAAGCTTTATCATAGCCAAACAAGCATTTACAATGCAATGGTCTCGGCATTGTTAAAGTTAGAGCTATTGGCATTGCTCATGACATTATTTTTGTTTATGTTTTTAAAACCTTTAAAGAAACGGCATTGTTATTTACAATGTCAATAGCTTAATCACTCTCAAATGCGAGACCTATTGCATTTGCACCCACACACAGAGCCACCCACACACACAGAGCCACCCACACAGAGCCACTCACATAGAGCAACCCACACACATAGTCACCCACAGAGCCACCTACACACACACACAGAGTTACCCACACACAGAGCCACCACGCATAGAGCCACCTATAAAAAAAGCCATCCACACAGAGCCACCCACACAGAGCCACACCCACACACAGAGCCACACCCACACACAGAGCCACACCCACACACAGAGCCACACACACACACACACAGAGCCACACACACACACAGAGCCACACACACACACAGAGCCACACACACACACAGAGCCACACACACACACAGAGCCACACACACACACAGAGCCACACACACACACACACACACACACAGAGCCACACACACACAGAGCCACACACACACACAGAGCCACACACACACACAGAGCCACACACACACACAGAGCCACACACACACAGAGCCACACACACACAGAGCCACACACACACAGAGCCACACACACACAGAGCCCCCCACACACACACACACAGAGCCCCCCCCACACACAGAGCCCCACACACACACAGAGCCACACACACAGAGCCACACACACACAGAGCCACACACACACAGAGCCACACACACACAGAGCCACACACACACACAGAGCCACACACACACAGAGCCACACACACACAGAGCCACACACACACACAGAGCCACACACACACACACAGAGCCACACACACAGAGCCACACACACACAGAGCCACACACACACAGAGCCACCCACACACAGAGCCACCCACACACACAGAGCCACACACACACACACACAGAGCCACACACACACACACACAGAGCCACACACACACAGAGCCACACACACACACACAGAGCCACACACACACACACAGAGCCACACACACACACACAGAGCCACACACACACACACAGAGCCACACACACACACACAGAGCCACACACACACACAGAGCCACACACACACACAGAGCCACACACACACACACACACAGAGCCACACACACACACACACAGAGCCACACACACACACAGAGCCACACACACAGAGCCACACACACAGAGCCACACACACAGAGCCACACACACAGAGCCACACACACAGAGCCACACACACAGAGCCACACACACAGAGCCACACACACATATCTAGACACATACACATTGATTTTGGGAGCCAAAGCAGAAGTGGCACCCACTTCACCTCCTGTTCAAATGTTCTCAACACAAACTAAATTGTTGCTGCTAAAATCAGGAATTTAGTTGCTGACTCACCTGGGCATCCTCCAAAATAAATTGACGCCGGGACCCCGAGGGTCTCACTTAACCCGGACAGGAGTGTAGGGTGGGTGGGGTGTGGGAGAGCCCAGGAGAAGGGGGGGCCGAGAGTATGCAGCAGCGCTGAGACGAGAGAGGGCGAGGGGACAAATCACCCAAGCGGCAGGCCGCAGATTCTCCTGGAGCAGACCCATCCGTCAGAGCTGCGCGTCACGGGGTAGCTTCGGCCCGCCATGAACACCACCATCTTTAGTCCGAGGAGAGGGAGCGAGCGACAGGGGGAGGAGAGCGAACAGCACCAGCCGAAGAGGACAGGGGGAGGAGACCAGAGCAGCAGCCGGACACAGGAGCACCGAGGGAGCCAAGAGCAGGGGGAGGGGACGAGCACCAGCCGGGCCGTGGACGGGGATGACGCCATGAACACCACCATCTTTCTACGAGGTCAAGCAGAAATGCCTCGGAGAAACGCAGCGTCATTTTCGGATTCGGGGGCGTGTTTTTCTTTCTCTCCTCTTCTCATTGGCTGGAATGTTTACATTCCAGAGGAGAGAAAGAAACTAAAAAACACGCCCCCGAATCCGAAAAAGACGGGGCTTAAATGGACAGACACCCCTCTCCTCCAATGGCTGGCCTCCGTTTAGGAAGCCAGCCAATGGAGAAGAGGGGCGGGTTCAAGCCCCACACTAAGAAACATAAGATCTCGCCGGCGAGACTGCGCAAGCGCAGCCTACGCAGGCCGAGACCTAAAAAAGCAATACAAGCAGGGGCCCGAGAAAAAAAAAAAAAAAGGAGGGGTCCAAAAATGCATTTCTCATGTTAGGTCTATGGGCATTTTTTTTTCTTTTAACACAACTACGGCCCGAACCTCCCAGAGCCTAATATTGCCCCAGGGACCACCACCTCTACGGGGATTTTTTTTAAAACAAAGAATGCAGGGGGCCCGTAGGGCCTCCCCCACTGCCCCGGGGACCACCTTATGTTTTTATGAATGAGCCCGCCCATCCCCAGGGACCGCCACCTCCCCGGGGCTTTAATTAAAAAATAAAAAAAAAATAAGAATAAATAAATGCAGTGAGGCCGCCCGAACCCCCACGTGGACAACCACCTCCCTGGGGAAAATATAAAGAAAGCAGGGGGCCACGTGGCAGCCCTCATGACCCGCTATTTGGCAATGGGGATGGCAACTCCCCTAGGACCGGCTCCTGCAATATCGCAGGGTGCCCACCCACGGGACATTGTTGATCGCTGTGGCTTGGAGGAAGCACCAAAGGTTACAATGACGTTCTAGTTAGGCTCAGGTTTCCCTCGTACAAAACCAGTGAAATTCAGCCATTATAGTTTGTGAGGTAACTATAACTCAGGCCCCCACAATACACTGCTTATGACCTCAAATATTACATCACTCATGACATGATCAGTGACTAAGTGTTGTTAAAAAGTTTGTGTTAAATCTATATACCAAGGTGTATTGGTGAATCAGTGGGTGTAGGAGTGCCTCCGGATGATTCAGTGGGTGCATGACAGACTGTATAAGTGAGTGATTAGGTGTCTCAGTGAACATATGGGCGAGTGACTGTGTGAATGTCTGTATCTGTCAGTTGGTGACTAAATGGCTGTATGGGTATGTGAGTGGGTACATGAATTTCTGTATGAGTGAGTGGTTGGTTGTCCGAGTATCCCTATGGGTGTCTGAGTCTGCCTGTATGGTTGAGTGATAGGGTGTGTGTGTGTGTGTGACTGCCTGTATGGTTGAGTGATAGGGTGTGTGTGTGTGTGTGTGTGACTGCCTGTATGGTTGAGTGATAGGGTGTGTGTGTGTGACTGCCTGTATGGTTGAGTGATGGGGGGAGGTGTGGGTGTGTGTGTGTGTGTGTGTGTGTGTGTGTGTGTGTGTGTGTGTGTCTGTCTGTCTGTCTGTCTGTCTGTCTGTATGGTTGAGTGATAGGGTGAGTCAGTGGCTGTATGGGTTAGTGTGTGTGACTGCCTGTATGGTGGAGTGATAGGGTGAGTAAGTGGCTGTGTCTGTGTGTGCCTGTATGGTTGAGTGATACGGTGTGGGTGTGTCTGTCTCTGGATGAGTGGATGTGCCAGTGGTATATGGGTGAGTAACTGGGTATGTAAACTGCAGTATTGGTGAGTGATGGGGTATATGGGTGGGTGAGTGAATGTGAGTAACTGTATGGGTGGGTGAGTGAGTGCATGTGAGTGTGAATGTATGAGTGAGTGCATGTGAGTGGCTGTATGGATGAGTGTGCTTGTGTCAGTGACTATATAGGTGAGTGAATATATGTGTTAGTATCTGTATGAGTAAGTATGTGGGTGTAACTGTATGGGTAAGTGGCTGTGTGATTAACTGTATGGCTGAGTGATTGTGTGAGTAGTTCTATGGGGCTTGACTCAGTGTGTGAGTGTCTGTATGGGTGTATGAGTGGATATGTCATTGGCTGTATGAGTGAGTGGGTGTACGAGTGAATGGATGTGCGAGTCTCAAAATTTCAAAATCATAAACCATAAAATTCTTAATCTGCCCTTCTCAGAGGAACCACCAGAACTGTGGAAGGTTCATTCTTACATTGCTTTTAAGAAAGGATTGAAAAACTCCTATTACACAGAATAAGTACCAGTGTAAAAGGAATACTGTTCTAATTCCAACACTGTTCACATAAAGGCTGCACTTAAAACAAATCTCTGTGCACCGATTTTTTGAATCAAGATAAAGAGTGTTCTCCTCTCAATCGGGATACACTTCCATGATAGTACTTTTTCCAACCATTGTTATTTTATCTAAGAATAAGTCTCAAGCAGGCCTATATGCAGATAAATACACTGTAATGTTGGACAGCATTAAAGGCATCAATGTGCTGCATTAAAGGATATGTTGTATCTTGACTCTAATGTTATTCTTGGCCTGCCAATGGAATCTTGGTGTAATGACATAAGATGGAATGTTGGGAGTCAAAAGACACAGTTGGCTGGGCTGAGCAGCATGGTCCCAATTGTGATCTTACAACTATACTGATGAAACCTATCTGAACCACTTCTACCTGTGTGGACTTGATCACTACAAATACGTCTCCAGCAGGCCTATAATGCAGATAAATACACTGTAATGTTGGGCAGCATTAAAGGCATTAATGTGCTGCATTAAAGAAGTGTCTCTTTGACACCTTGTATCATTAATATGAACCTTAAAATGTCTGTTCCAAGTTGAACATGTAAATGTGTAACAGCATATAGTCCAATAAAGCACTGCTCATAACTCTTGTCTTCTTTATCAATTGCACAGCGTCCCAACATAGACTCGACATGGCCCACACTTTAAAAACCTCAAATGACATATTCACACTTATTGTGCTACTTAGCTGTACCAATACATATTTAGCATTGTGTCCACAGTATCAGAGCTCCCTTGTACAGATTGCAGTCTCCACTCCGCTTCACCAGTCATCATTCAATGCTGTGTACTGCACAGTTACTGGTAGTCATGTAAAATGGTCTCACCAAGCTATGCTCGGATCTCCTCCAGTAGCTCTCAGGGCAGAACACAGGCCCACTGGACTGCAGCAACGGAGGAACGGTCTTGACATAAGGTAAGGGATGGGCGCCGCAGAAAGTGATTGTGTTCTTAGCCCTTAATCTGGTAGCTTCTTTTCTCACATAAATCCTACAATAAGGTCTGCTGTGAGGTCTATGCTTGTGTCCTACAACGTGTTCCTATCATATCTACAGTCATAGCTAGACACAGAAAATTGCGCCCTCAATGGCTCAGTACTGCTTCTTAAAGATCTTTTGCCGCTGATCACATAAATCACCAACAGCACCATGGGTCAAGCGAGGCTTAAAAAACAAAGTTCACAAAGCTGTCGCTTCAGAAGTGGGACAGCTGGAATGTTGAGGTTGAATGGGTGCCATGGGGAAAGAAAAACGATCCAAGCCAGCAGAAACATGAAAAACAATGCTAAAATTAAATAAAAAAAAAAAAAAATCTTTGTAAAATAGATTACATCTCTAAAGCTATACAGGCTCAAAACACCACCTAATAATCAAAGAGAATTTGAACCGCTAACCTAACTCAGTGGAATAGAACGCACAGGTATATTGAACACTCTGGGGTAAATGAAATAAGCATTGGTAAAGCTAAGTGTGCATTTTTTTACATATTATTCTACTTTTGAAAACATATGCAAGATTCAATAAAAATGGCAAATATCGGCACTGGTCAGGCTGCGGTGCCCAAGAGTTGGCAATATGGTGTCACTCACATTGAAAGACATCTGATCGGTAATATGGACTGATGCAGTGGAAACAACATGTGAATGACACCAGAACAGTGGATGAAGAGGGCGGAGGCTGGTGAGACAGCTACTCCTGCCACTCTGCCAGACCTAAAAATAAGCTTATGGGATGTTAAAGACAAACTGGTGTGTCTCTGATGACACTGCAATGGCATAGGAGCTGTACCTGGTTATGCTTGTTTTTTTTCTGTTTTATTGTTATACGATCAATGGCAAAAAATGTGTGTATGTATACGAACAGAATTTTTTAAAAAAAAAGAAAAGAAACTGGTAAACAACAATATTAAAGGCAAAGCAGAAGATATTGAAAGTCTGTGGCATCACCAAGAGAAATTAGAAAAGGTGTCTGTTGACAGTCCTTAGTTATAGCTAAAGTCCATGGTTTTTCGGGGTGTGCCAAGTGTATGTCTCACACAGATCCTTGTATCCGCCTACCCAGGTTCAGAGTTTCATGGCCGTACTATGTTTAAGCTCATGCCTAGTTTCATGCAAACTAGCAATTTTACTTTGCGAGTAGTTCGTATAAGCTGGCGATAAGTGTAAGAGCCATTTTCATACGAGTTAACGTTAAAACTGTTTCCCCCACATCGAAAGAAGGTGCATTAACATAAAACCCACATGTAGAACACCTCGTGAGCCACGGTTCCTAAATCCGTTTTTGTGATAATTATAGGACGTTTGCGTGAAATAATTTTTACACACCTACCAAAGGAAACTTGCTGGCACACATGAATACTCACTTCGACTATAAAAGCATCTCATTTATTCTCTCAGCCCAGGGCAGACACACAATTAACTGGACATACAATTAGCTACCAACATCCATAGAAGCAAACGAACGACAAGCTCTACTAGCCCCGGGCCAAACAGAAACGACAAACACCATGGCAGCTCCCAAGAGATCGAAATCAGAAGAAAAAAACACTCCTGGCGACCTTTTTATGAGCTATGGAACATAACTATATAATGCACAGAAAAACGTATACGTCACAAACCTACCACCAGAAACCGAAAGGCACGTGCCGCATTCGAACCACAAGGTCGTTTTTCCAGGTCACTGCAATGCATGCAAATCTTACCGTTCATAAAATCCGAGTCGTAGTCTGATAATCACACTCACTTTAAATCGGAAATACGAACTACATGCAGAAACAAACGATATTTTAGAAAACGGGCCATTTCAATTTCTTGAGGACTGTGCAATATTACCCCAAGATGATCGACTCTCCCCACTGATGACATCATTTATGCAGACACTGTCATTGATCAAACTACACACTGTACCTTACGGTTGGGTAAACGTCATGGAATGCAGGGCACACAGATTACGCTCTGGTACAACAGTGCATATATTATATGCACAAATTCATTGCAGTGTCAACTAGGGTAGAGACTTGAGAAATTCATGAAATCACACCATTTTTGAACGGCACAACAGCACAGAATTATCCTCATGATCCAAGGTACAGCATACATGTCTGCCCATGCACTACTTGCCGCCTATACTTATTATGTTGCTCCCACTGGAAGGTGACAGGAGTGCGGAAGAAAATGTTGAAGGAACTAGCACGAAGGTCTGAGCAGCAGAAAAGGTCTCCCTATTACCACTATAGACAGAAAATTCAGACAGAGAGTAGGAGACCTAGTGACCACCACAACCGAAGATTTTGCAGGAGGGGGTAGTAAAAGTCGCAAGTTAAGGGACGCCAATGCGAAGGTAGGAGAAACAGGAAGAGGAGGTAAAGTGACAACTATTCAGAAGCAGAAAGCCTGGCTATAGGGAATAAATCTCCAGCAAGGTGCCACACAAAATGATTACAAATGTGGATTTTCAGAGACACGTATTTTGTGTATCGAAACAGAGGGATTAATTATTCTACTACACCTTCACATAAAAATCAATCTATGCGACCATGAAATGATGTATTTAAGCTGCAACAAAGAGAAAGACGATTCCCTGTAGTGTCTGGATTTTTTTTTATTATTAAAGCTTTCGTTTTTTGTAAAACAGATTTAACTATTCCAGGTAGAGTACCGAAAAAGGATAACGTGCTACATACAGATAAATAACCCAGCTAATTGTTCCTCTTTTTAAAAAAATAGTACAGTTCAGTGGATTCAAGCCTCGGATGCATCAATCTGTCATGCACAAGTTTGAATCTCAGTAGACAACAGGTGATTTTCATCATTCCCAAGTCACAAATTACCACAACTGGCTAACAGTAAGAAATACTTTCAGAATTAGGGAAACGTCCCTCTGAAGCAGAAAGTGCCAAAAAAGTGAATATTTGACATTACTCATACCTGCACATCACAATTCATACTTACTTCGTGATAGAACTTACAATCATCTGTGCCTATTGTTTTAATTCAAACAAATTTCTAAGAAACCATCAGCTCCTGTCATACTCTGCACTGACATGTCGTAGAAAATTATTTGGTTGACAGTTTTCATTCAAAGACATCACTGATTTAAAAACAAAAAAAAAAAAAACACCACTAATTGTAAATATTTTAAAATATATGTCCCAAAATATTTTCATATACCAAACCAGCCACCTCTCCTACCACTTGTTGACCATAACCTGGTCTTTCACACTGTAAATCATTCTGCTGCCTTTTGGCTAGGTTTGCGCTAAAGAAATACCAGGTACATACGTACGCACTCTAGCCATAATCCGAGTCTACATCGTAAACGTACTCCAACATTAATGCTGACCCGAACGTCACCTACAGGGAACATACTGTGAGGTCACCCAACTTTGTTATTAACCCTTCATCAAAACCTAAACCTGATCTCATCCATTATCCTGACCCATCATAATCCACCCTTTAGATTATCATAACCCTAACCATGACAATACCCTCCACCCTACTTTCACAGTAACATGACTCAAATCTTTATTCTGACCCAATTATTACTCAGTCCTTATATGTTAATAGATGTTTTATCTCAACACTAACCTGACCCAAGCCTTTGTCCTTATCATACTTCCAAACATGAACCTTTATTCTTTATTCCCTTCCCTAATCAAAAACAATCTTGCCCAGTGCCCCAAGGATATTTTTCATGCAAACGGTTAACCCATCTAGGAACCCTATCGCTGAACTGGACGACTTCCACATCTATAATCTCCACCCGAACCCTTCATTACAACCCGAATTTCGTTCAAATTTAATTTTCTTATTTGGTTTGTAATTAAATGTTTTTTTAAATGAAATTACGCTCTGTAATTTTATGAGAGAGGTTCTCTGAGCAAACGTTCTCAGAAGTGTGGAACTCCTGATTATGTTAGATTATTTGTCTGTTGCCATTTCAAAGCATGTTCAATATTTGCCCATACTTTAAATCTTTACTGCCGCTAATGAGAGAGAAGCTCATGTCGCCAAGCAGAATGAAGCATACACGGCTAGCTGGAGAAAGCCAGAGAGATGTGCACTGCATCGTGGGGTATGTGAATGATACTGAGATCTGAAAAAGCACAATCCCTATACTCTGACACAATGGTACCACACTTAAGACTATAACACTCATTAATATAAAAAGACATTAAATGTTCATGGCATTTATTTAAAAAAGTATACATGCAATTCATAAAATCAATGATACCATTACATAAGCTTAAAAACACAAAACATAACAAATACAAATTGTCATATGATCCACAGAACTGTTATGAGCCCGCATAACAGAAAAAGATTATGAAGACAATACACTTTGTCATTAATTACGCATCCTAACGGGTCATGTAACCGCTGTGGTTGGTGATTTATATACACCGTTATATCTACTCGCAGTCAACCACAGTTCTCCCTTGGATTGCGTTATTTTAGATGCGTCGACGCGTTTCGATGGTTATTCTTGTGATTCCATCTTTATCAAGACATGTAATAGGCTTTGGGTCCTCCTCTATTTTACAGGGACTGACTGAGTTTTTTTTATTTGTCCTGATACTGGTACTTATTTTCGAAGCCGTGGGTACGTGGAAGTGTTTCTCAATTCGCTTCATGAAGCGAATTGAGAAACACTTCCACGTACGAAGCCGACGGTTTGAGGCCCCAAGGTGACGAAGAATATAGGAGGAGTAACTTGGACCTCCGTCACCTGGGTTGAAATTGACGACTCCACTAAAAGGTGAGAAGTATTGAAGGTGATATGCCATGTACCCACGGCTTCGAAAATAAGTACCAGTATCAGGACAAATAAAAAAAACTCAGTCAGTCCCTGTAAAATAGAGGAGGACCCAAAGCCTATTACATGTCTTGATAAAGATGGAATCACAAGAATAACCATCGAAACGCGTCGACGCATCTAAAATAACGCAATCCAAGGGAGAACTGTGGTTGACTGCGAGTAGATATAACGGTGTATATATATCACCAACCACAGCGGTTACATGACCCGTTAGGATGCGTAATTAATGACAAAGTGTATTGTCTTCATAATCTTTTTCTGTTATGCGGGCTCATAACAGTTCTGTGGATCATATGACAATTTGTATTTGTTATGTTTTGTGTTTTTAAGCTTATGTAATGGTATCATTGATTTTATGAATTGCATGTATACTTTTTTAAATAAATGCCATGAACATTTAATGTCTTTTTATATTAATGAGTGTTAGAGTCTTAAGTGTGGTACCATTGTGTCAGAGTATAGGGATTGTGCTTTTTCAGGTGTAAGCTGTACCCCATTCCCTTCAAAAGACAAGGGGTCTCTCTCGGTTTCTCCGATAAAAATGATACTGAGATGACATGCGTCTTCAAGTACGGAGGCAGGATGAACGCAAAGCGAGTGCAAACGGCCAAAGTTTCAATCTCTATATTAAAAGTGTGTTTAAGAAAAATAAAAACACACACAGTGAGTGCACGCATGGAATCTTTTTTGCAACCAAGGCCCACGTTCCAAGTGCTTTCAGGCTCTGTGCTGCTCCTGTTAGCATCAGCAAAGACTCAGGAACAGAAGGGCATCTTGGTTCCAAATATTAAGCAAGCCCTAGCCCATTCCACTCATTTTACACTGCATTAAAGTCCATTTCCAGTTCTGAAAGGCCACAAGTATGCCCTATTCTTGAATACTAGCACGAAAAAGGTACATATAATTATCACAAGTAGCAACCATTTACAGTTTTTATCCTCGACAAATTATATGATTTAACTACTCTAGTACATAGCTGTACTTTCCTTGACTTCAAATGCAGTAGATAAGAGCCTTTATATGTTTTTTCCTGGTCCATAAAATCCGATGGATCTGTTTCGACAATGTATTCTCTGATGTACACCATACCAAGAAGTAACTGACATTACAGCAGTCCGAATCACAATAGGCTATATAAACATTGTCAATGAGGAAAAAAACCTACAAGTCATGGGTCTGAAAGCCTGAAATCCCTTGCCCCAAACATGAGCTTAAAGAACTCATGTTTTCTTTAGGAAGCAGCTCAAGACAATTAATAGTTAAACAATTAAATCTATAAAAGACAGTTGATTTTCTTTAATGGTTCCATGTTTGACATGTTTTACCTGTAGGGTGTCGCCAGACATCGAATCGGGCATCTGCCAAGAACTTTGATGCATGGTACTGTCTTCAGGTGATAGGCTGCCCCTTCACGGTCACAATTTATTAAATTTCATGAGCAAAACTTATATACATCTACAAATAAATTATAACAATAGTTCCTCAATATCTATACGGAGTGCCTTCAAAAGCTCTAAATTGTTCTACTCTCTTTAGTGATATGTTGACCATAGATTAACGAGTTGACAGTTTATTGCCACCTAAGATCAACTAATCTATACTTATTTGCACCACTAGGGTCAAGAAAGTCAGTAGACTCTAAATTTGGATGTAGATATGCAAATGCGGATTACTCTTGGTAAAAGACACAGGTTAGTTTGATCACAGGACTTGATCATACAGTATACAGAGCCTAGTTGAACCCTCTTATTTATTTGTCCTGGTCTTAAGAGGACCCTCCAAAATATGTAATCCCTGACCCAAACAGAGAGCATACCATCAACACATTAGTACGAACCATGGTTTAAGGTCAACGATGACTTAAGAGCGCCTGCTAGACGGTCTTTATGGCTGGTCTAGTTACCTAAACTATGCTGATGGATTATTGCATTCTTATCATAGGCATCGCAACCCAATAAACCAAAGCCTGTCCGCCTCTTGAGAAATGAAATGGCAAAACGCCGCGATGAATATTCTGGATCAGAAGATATCCAGGGGTCAAATATTTATGTTGTAGTTGTATGTAGTTAGAATTGTTTTGTTAGCTGTGTAGTAGTTTAAAGCATAGCGTTAGAAGGAAAAGAGCAGTGTTTCCGATTTGGGAGGTGAATGAATATAAGAAAAGTATGTGTGTTAATTTCGTATAGTGAGGATTACAATTGCATGAGGCCGACGAAAGGGACGAGTGAGAGCAAACATATGCACATATCATAAATATATACTAAATAATGCAAAGCTGGAATACAATACCATTAGCAAAGCAAATGGCTTTAACTTAATCAATCAAAGGCGAGACCTACTGCATTTTCAACGCTTGTTCCCCAATGTGATCAGCTTTCTATGTTTTCTTTTTTTACTGTGTTGCACATTCATTATCATTTGTTTGCTAGTGCAATGTGAATTATTATGAAGCGCAGTTTTGTTTCTATGAATTTCGTGGATGCCATATTTGTATAGTGCACACCTAGCTTAATTGTGTTCGAAAACCGAATGAATTGGTTTAGGACTGCTCAGTCATTTCATGTCTCCATCTATTCACCTGGGCTTTTCTTGATGCATCTATGTAAACTTCCGGCTTCAACACCATCAAGTTGCTCATATGTGTTTGATCTCTAAAGCACTCCGTATGTCACCTTCTTCAGCTTTCTGTTGCCGAACAGCATTTTATTCCTTTTCTTGGTGAGTCACCAACTTCCATGCCTTTCGCTTTGTTACTTGTGGGCTTGCCAATGACTTGTAAACATCTGTCTTGCACTTCTAAAAGTTCACTGCTCACCCACTTTCCGTTTCTACAGCTTTTTTGCAGGCTTATTTTACAAGTATTTGGTGTCGCTATCCTTCATTGAAATCCCTTAGCACTGTTTTTTAATTTCTTTCCATTACTGTACTATTGGTGCTCGAATGATAGTCAGTTTAGTGGATTTCTACAACTCGCCACATTCACATCCTTTTTCTCCTTTATTGGAGTTTTATATAGAACTAGATCCGAAGGTATCCGAGCGCTTTAAATAAGCACCAGTTGGTTACAGACTGACGAATGTAATTTTTTGTTAGGCACCAGGAGATTAAGCGATATCTCCAGAATCACAGGTTGTTTAGCGTCTCTGCCGGGACACAAACCCGGTTCCCTAGCTTCGAAGTCCACCGCCCTAGCCTTTGGGCAACATCCTCTTTTGGCTGCACGATGCTCTGATACTTACGTTTGAAGGACTGTAATGTTCCCAGGGATGTGGAATTCCTATAGCCTGATGCCCAGGACATATTGTTTGGGGTCAAGGGAAACAAGTTTTCATGTGTATTTTGTCCTTGGGACAAGTAGACCCCACCCCCTGCAGCACAAACCCTTTGGCTGCCAGTTTGCAGTACCACAATATGGCTCAGGGAAGGGCACTGTCTGCAGTTAAGCTAAGATTTCTGCCCCTATGTTAATGCTGTTCAAACTTGTATTTATGGTTCAGTAATTGAAAGCCTTTATTGGTTGGTTGAGTGCTCTAACTAAATGTCGTAAGCTCGGATTGCACAACTGACAGTAGTTTCAGTATAAAAAGGTGTACATGTTTTCAAAGTTTAGCAATATGGGACTATGTGTAATGCTCATAGAATGCTCTCGGATTTTATGCAAATATTCACAGAAGCTGGAAAGCAAGATTGAGGATTCTTTGCTTTCAAAATGAAATGTTCACAAAAAATTGAAAGCAGGAAAAAAAACATTTTGGTAAACTGCTGTAAAATTCAGGTACCATTTCTTTGCAGCATCATTTAGTAACGTCTTGATGCATGCAAGTATTTCCCAAAAATATTCATAATGGAAAATCAGTGTAACCAGTTTCAATAAGATTATGGGAAACAAAAATAAACAAGCCTTGGCAAAGCCAGTAGGTCTGAAATTGGTGGTCAGCTTTTTAGTTTTGTCATTGTGTGACTTGTTTTGACATGGGTTTTGTAAAACATTATTGGTGTGGAAGCTCCCTATTATAATAAACGTTGGCAAAAGCAAAAATTGTTTATGGGCCTCAAAAGGCACACACTGCCACAGTAGCTACTTGCACTGAACAAAACTGCTTTGCATGCTGATATGCTCCTTGAGAAAAAGGAGAGAGAGGCATTCGTGAATTCCCAAGAATTAACAGAAGTAGGTAGGACAAGAAATGGTACTCCTTGAAAATATTTGTGAACTGCATTTTAGCATGAGCAAATCTGCATATGAAGATTTGCTCATGCGAAAATCTGATTGTTTGCAAGTTAATTTCGCCTCCAACTACTTTTTCCCACAACCCTGGGAGAAGGTTTACGTAAATTTCCAACATTTTACAGTATGGAGAAGATTAGAGAAGAGTTGTTGAAAACCCTTAAAACATGCAAGTTAGTAGGTTTGCACAGACTCAAAAGGGCATTCTAACCCTGGAACGATTGCGTACCACTACCTTCAGCCCCAGTATGCAGATCTGCGGAAATGTTGCAACATAAGGGGATTGCAAGTATTCAAACTCTACTATGGTATGATCCCTGGCATAATCAGAGAGTCTATATCAGAGCTCTTATGTAATGAGATTGCTGCCATAATTTGTGCTGCACTACATGGCACCAAAGGGGCAAGTGGATTTTGTTACAGGACAAGTAGATATATGAAGCAACCTGCCCAATGGACAAGTTGATATTTTATCAAACTCCACACCCCTGAATGTTCCAATGATTTCTAGAGCCACACTCTCTGAAGATGCGGCTTTTTTCCTCTACACAAAATAATGTGTCAACCACTCGTATTTTGATGGGTTTTTATGGTACTATGTCATATTTCTATGCTGTCCTGTTCCTTCTACTTGTTTGCATTTTCCAAAGGTTCTCGGTTTGGTATTTCTCTTATGCTATCATGATACTTGCAATGTTTGTATCGTGTGTAAACTGTAGCGTGCCTTCTATGTTTAAGTCTGAGGTTAGCCCATATATTTTGATATCACTAAAATTGTAGGATTAGAATGCTTACATATTGGGGCTTTGAGCAAGCCCCCATGGTCGATTGGTCTGTTGTATCATTTAAATTTGTCTTCAGCGTGCGGCATACGGTATGGGGCAAGGGAACGGCCGACTTCAGCAACTGGCCAACTTCACTGAGAATGAAAGCATTTCTCCTTTCAAAAGAAGTACATCTACATACAAAGCAGTACCCTTCAGTGGCAGTGACAGCTATGGCACTGTGCGCCTTTTCACAGCAAACAATATTTTCGCTTTTAGTCTATTTCTTTTTGACAGATGACCGCTTCCTCAACAATACATTTTCACAAAAGCATGAGAGAAACCTAAGCACTGCCAAAGCCAAAAGGCTGTCTCTCAATTGTATATGTATGCTTTCTATGGCTTGAACTTCAGAGTTGCTTCTTTGCCTGGGCGTTCCCCTCGTTGCCATACATTCTCCATCTACGGTGTTTAACATATTATGGTGGGCTTTTCTAGCTTCCCACTGTTGTCTACTTTTGAATTCTGTGAATTTCCGGACACTTTAAAATTCACTCCTCTATTCTGTGACTATAGCATAATTCCTACTCACTTGACTCCAAACTGATATTATTCGTCATCTTATAGTGTTGAATATGTATAAGTTACTTGCTCATTTGCAAGACAATTATCCACAAATGCATTTCCAACAAATATAGCCAATCGGGTGCAGCATTACTATTTATGTCAATATGCTCACAGTATCTAGATTCTATACTTCCGGCAACAGCTTTTTCGCCCAGCGCTCACGGATCAATACAAACCCCATGCGACCACGTTAATTTTTAGTTGAATCCCGTGGATTACAACATTCCCTACTCAAATCATGGTGATCAGGGCACATTATATGCTTAAGAGTTTCAACCGCCCATCCCTGTTATGTCAGTGTTCTGCATCTCAACCCAGGAAGCGAGCCTTTTCCACTGCATAACTTGAGCACATCTTTTTCTCAATTCAAGGGATTGCAGGAGTTTCCATTCTAGTGGAAGTGGCCACAGCGTGCACACATTACTGCAAGTGCCGATGGCTTCCCCCGAGGCTCCCAGACGTTCTCCCTCGTTGCTTCTGCAAACACAGTAATCCCACTGCAGTCCCGGAGGTAGTCACAAGCATTTAAACCCGAGGTGCACCCAGGACCGTGAGTGAGTGCATGCGCAGGCAGGCCAGGCCCGGTAATCCTTCTATGTCTATGCTCCTGCCCGTCCCAGTCCGCTTTCTACTGACACTGACAACATGTCAACTCTAGGGCCGGGATCTAGAACGCGCCTGTCAGTGACAGGACCTGGAGCTAGAACAGCCCGGAGCAGCGGCCTGGAGCCCCGGCTCTGCAGGCAGCGGAGGCCCCGGTCAGGCAGCGGCTCTCCACCTTTGGAGAGGCCTCTGCCGCCCCGGCACCATGCGCACTCCGCGGCCGGCCTCCCTCCCACCTGAAGACCAAGGCCCTGCAGCCCCCGGTTCTGCCCTCTCCTCCAACCCCACCACGGCCTCCCTTGAAGCTGTCAGTGGCGCCCGGCCCACCCAGAAGGCATACCCCCCCCGAAAGCTCCGCCCGCTCTCGCAGCCACCGGGGCCAGGCACTCACCGCACCCACGCGCTGACCCCCGTGGCTCTCTCCCGTAGGGCGGGTGGCACTGGCCCGCCGCTCTCCCCCGCTCCACCTTTTCTCCGCCGTGTGTTTATTCTTCCCTCAGAGTTCCCCGGGCGCCATCTTACGATCGGTAGGCACTCTCGCTTCCCCGTCCGACCAATCAGAACGCGGCGCTCCGGGGGCGCGCGCCACATCTCGCGAGAGCCCCGCGCCGCTCGACCGACCGGCTTAAAGGGGCTGCGCGCGCCAGGTGAGCCTCTGGGGCCCTCCGGAAGCGGCGGCGCATGCGCAGTGCGGTGAGGACCGGGGCAGAGAGAGTGACCGTCGCTGACCGAGTGCGGTTGGGTCTTACCTGTGGTGCGCCTGGAGCGCCGCAAAACCTCCACTTTATACCATGTATCTCGGCTCCTTTGACAGTGGTGCTAGCTCCTCTGAATTCTGACGTGTCTCGCACATGAAGCCAGGGAGTGTAAGGGACTCCCTTCGGCCCAGGGCCTGTGTGGCGACGTGAGGTGGCCCTGCTAAGGCCTAGCTGCCGGTAGGTTCGTGGGCGCCCTGCTTGCTCGCAACCCATACACCAGTTTTCCTTTAAACGTAGTTCTTATGTCATTAGGTCGGGCTATAGACGAATTTAAATCTTTCAAAACTAATTTGATCAAATCTAACAAAAGAGACAGTGACGAGCAGTACAGAGAGCTTTGGGCAAGCCCTCCTTCAACCATTGAGTATGGAATATTTTTATGGTTGCCATTGCTTGGGAGGGCCTTCCACAAAGGCCAGTCCACTTTGTGGATGGAACAAGAAGTTCTAGCTAGTTGCCTTTAGGTTTTTTTGTGATGGGGTATCAAGTAGTCCGTTTGTCAAAGTTCAGATGCCACCAGTAGCTTGTAACTGAGACTCGGTGTATGTGTTTGCTGGCGTAACCATATCGCAGTTGTTGCTTTGTGGCATCTCTGTTTAGACAGGCGGTATTGAGGAGACCGTGTTGGTCACTAATCTTACTTGTTCGTTCATTTGTTTTACTTTATTTTCTTGATAAAATGTTCAAATAACCGCTTTTTGCCCACAAGGTTAAAACGTGCACCCCACATAGGCTTTCTTAAAGAGCCTCCAAAAACTCTGTCCCTTTATCAAAAAGGAAAGCTATGCAGTATTTTGCTGAGGGTGCAGCACTTGCAACACAGACCTCTTCTGACTCCTTTTCATAATGCTCTTCTTTGAGCGTACAGCTTAAATCTAATAGTGTCAGTTCAGCGAAAGGGGTCTTTTTTCCCATCTTCCTTGCTGTACCTTAAAGTGTTGCTTCATTATTGGATTTTCTATCATGTCAGCTTGGGGGAAAAACAAAAAGTGGCCCAGCTTTTACCAAATGCGTCCCCTACGAAAAAGCCAACCTTGTTCGTTTTCCTCATGCTTATTTGTCTACTGTAAATAGTCTCTGCATGGCTCGTTGAAGCCTTGTCGCCCTGACTATTTTTTAATAACCTGCCTTATGTTCTTCCTATGAACTCAACATTTTGCAAGCCCACTGGAGGTGCTCTAACTTTTAGCAAGAGGTGTTTAACAGCAGAGTAGGTCTGTTTAAAAGGGCTACTTCCAGGTTTCTCCCCAACCAAACTAAATGCGGTGCATGTCACTAAGCGCTAAGCTAGTAGATGCTCAGCAATGGAATCATAGTTGATGGGTATAGTTTTTTTACTGCACTGCTGTATCGTTAAAAAGGTAGCGAGACTGCTGTACCCACAAAGATCTGTACAGGCCCTCTATACGGGTGCCCCTTGCCTCATGAGGAAAATATGTATGTGTTGTGTGTGTGTGCTCTTCATTGTTTGAAATGGACACCATGTACATTAGAAACGCAGGGATGGCTCCACAAAATGATAGGTTGCCTTGCAGCGCACGCCTTTCCACATGGAAAATGTGGCTGCATGTTTTTTTCCATGGAAGCCTCCTTTCCAAAATTAGGTCTGTTCGGGATAGGATTCCATATCCCTACTTTTGGGACTAGTCCTATGCCCTGGAGAATATTTCTGCTTTGTTATGAGCGTGAGAAGAGCAGTTGCACTGCCCAACGTGGAGAGGAACTGAACCTGATTGTCCAAGAAGACCCGAATAAGGCCCAGTGGACTGCAAATCTGCAAGAAGGTCTCTTCGAGGTACCAACTTCTCTAGGCTATCCAGAATTGAAATACACAGTATCTCCTGGTGCCGACCTCCCCAAATGACCGCTGTATTGAGCCTGCCATAATTCCGGTAAAACTCCACCCTGTAATGGACATTCATGCCTCTGAGTTTAATCACTCTAATTAGAAATTGATGCACAATATAGGATCCTGCAAGTACTAATGATTTCTTGACTTCTATTTGTGCATGTCGCAGTTTTGTTTAACCACCATCTAATAGTTGGTGATAAATAGAACATCGTTTGCAAGAGCGAGCAATTGGTGCCCAATTCCTAGTCAGCGCTTGTGTAAAAAAAGACACGAATATCATCTGACACCATATTTATCACTTAAACGGTCCTCTAAATGGTGCCCTTATCAGTATTACATAGAGTATTTTTAAAAGTGCCCAGGTGATGTTTTACTTAATTTTTAGGGTTTCGTTATTACACAACCTTCCTACTTGCTGAAGGCTTTGTTAAACCTCACATTAAGGTTAGTGCTTAGTAAAGGTTGGACATTGCAGAGGTATACCAACACCTTAAAGCTCATACGGTGGAAAAGGTTGAAGGTACTCGCATGTAGAAGATTGTTCATATACCTTAAGGGACCATGGCAATGTCAGTTTGTTTTAACTGTGACAAAGTTCCATAGTTGTTTTAAGGTGGAATAGTGTGGTAGGTTGCATGTAACCCTTGAAAGGTGACATCCTCTATGCATGGTATTGGTGGTGCATAGTTAAGTGGTCTGGTGTTGGAAGCAAAAGTGGCTATTGGCCATATGGCTGACCGAGATGGTGCAGTTTATGCCAAAATGGTGACATGCACATGTGAAGGAAACCTTTATTCCAGCAGAATTGGACTTTATCGGATTTTTTTAAAATTAAATTCTTGTTCTTAAGACGGATGCTTAATTCTAACATTTTGTTTTGAGTACTTGCAGACGAGTTATATTGTAGGGTTGAGCATGCTCATTGCAGACGCTTAGAGAAGAGCATACACAGAGCTCAAACACAAATGAAATACTTCCCAAGTTGTGTATTATTAAAAAGAGGGAAGGCAATATAGATATCTGCCTTTATTTGGGTTTATCTAAATACCCCAAGCATTAACTTCAGACATTCCAGAACGCGGCAGCTTCCAACCCAAGACCCAAAGAAAAGTCCTCGCACGTACTAAAAGCATTCATCAACAAAGAGCAAATTCCAAGAGAAATAATTAGCTGAGCTCAAATGTTTCATAGTCACCTGGATGCTACAAAAAAAAAATATTAGACGACATGGTAGTCATTGATCGTTTTTTGTATGATTCTGTTCTCTTTTGCACTTCACTAACTATTTTTTGACCTTGGGGGTAAATATCATCTGTGATTTGTAGATTTGAAATAGTAAAGTTGCCCTTCTCTTAAAGTCTCATGCTGAGTTCTAGATTATACCCATCTCTGATGTCTTGTGGTGGAGAGTGACAACAAGGACTTTTTTTTTCTTCTTCTGATGTAGGGTTTTTTTCTCCTTGGCAGGGAGACTAACTAGTTGATCACATGTTACTCCATCAAAGCTATGCAGAGAAGATGTCCGTTTCACATTAGGCCACCTTACAGCAATAAACGGAGCTCTCATCTAGGTATTTTGGCCAAGGTTTAGTCAACATATGAAAACGTTGTGAGGAACCTCTCACAGATTTCATCTTAGCCTTCAGAAATCGTGGTCATCGTATTTTTGTCAGTTTGCGCTAAGTGGCCAATAGAGTCAACCCCTGACCACATTTTAGAAGAAATGTATTATTCTCTGTTCAAGAGGATTGTTGTTCACCCCTGTGGGCACTGGGCAACTTAGGTTTTGCCAAATCCCACTTCAAAGATATGAGCATTGCAAAGTTTGAACAAGTAACATAGCTGAAATTCTGCAACCTGATAAACCAATTTTTGCCATTGAAGATTGCTTATGTGGTGAATTTTGTGCACATCTGACAGTTTTACTGTTGCAGATTAAAACCCTGCATGAAGTCTAAGGGGTCTATTAGGATGACTGGCAGATGGCTGCCGCCGGTGGCAACTGCCGGACCGGCGGCGGACATCCGCCCGTGATCACAACCCTGAAAATTGTCGGTCCCATTAGCATGGCGGTGAGAATCTATGCCCGCCACTTCTCCGCCGGTACCAGTCCGCACGCATTCCTAGCGGGCGGAACTGGACCGCTACAATGATGCCGGCGCCAGGCCAGTCTCCGCCGGCATGATTATGATGCCGCCGGTAGCCAGCCTTTCCGCGGCGGTGGAACCGCCATAGAAAGGCATGCGGAGAATGTCCCTGGGGGCTCATGTGGCCCCCAATGTGTTGGGGGGGGGGGGGGGAGGGGTGTGGGGGGGGGGGGGGAGGGGTGTGGGGGGGGGGGGGGGTACCCATGGTACCCCCCAACATGTCCCTGTACCAGGTGGCAGGCACGGTGCAGTGCCTGCCACGCAGTGCAATGACATGCTCCTTTTCACATTGCGGCGGTGCTGCCGGCAGCAGCAACCGCCGCAATGTTAATCGCCAGAATCCGACGGCCGCGGTCGGATTTCGACTGCGAAGCATCCTAATTGGACCGGCGGTAATGCTGCAGTCCTTGCGGGCGGTCTTTTCCCGCTACCATGGCGGTCAGGGAGATTTTCAGACCACCATCCTAATAGGCCCCGAAGTACATAAGTCCTACGAGAACAAGAAAGCTTGTTTGGGGTCTTTAGGCTCGGGGTGGTGAAGTGTTCTTTCATTCTACTCAGCCAATATTTGCAGTCAGCCGAAGGGTGTGTTTAGAAAATGACTGGCGAAGTGTGAAAGCACAGTGTAGTTGAAGGATGTCAAAAATTGATTCTTTTTCTTAAGCTAGCCAATTCTCTAAACCACCATTCTCCTGAAGTCGTGCGCGTGACTAGCCTAAATTCATTCATATTCATGATGCCATCCTTTTTTCTGTGATGTAATTTTCTGTCTGGTTCATATAAGATGGCTTATGTCGGAGAAGGATGTGGCACAACATATTTGTTCCACTATTTTTCTTTTCATTTTTAGATGCATTTTTGTCTGTCTACTTTTACTCTTTTTTCCGTAGTCGTATTGTTCAATTCTTTCTTCGCTAAGACCGTATGTTTGGCACTTTGTTTACCTTGAATTCAGAGTGGTTTGGGGACTTTCTTTTCGTCTTCTTTATTATCTTCATACAAGAAAAACAATTATTTCGAAGGACGTTTTTTCTGCCCTTTGTGGCTTTCTTTTAACCGGGGTCCTCTCAAGGAGATGCTTACCACCTTTTTACTTAGCATTGTGGCTACTGGGAGGAGTCACCCGTTCCTCTTGCAGTTGGGAAGGAAACAAGAAAAGCCTTCACAGCATCCAGTCTCCAACATCTGTGTCCGAATTATAATAACAAAAAGAATACAAGTGTAACAAAGAGACGCTAGGGCTAGATCGGTAACGCCCTCTGCAAGCTGGTGTCAAACATAATCAGGCAAGCCCTGAACTGGAACCCTCGAGGGGAAAGGAAAATAAGAAGGCTAAGAAACACATGGCACTGAGGCCTCAAGAGGAGATGGGTTACACCTGGAGTCAGATTTAAAGAAAAGCCCAGAGCAGAGATGACTGGAGAGTCCTGGTTGATTGCCTATGCCCCAGGAGTGGTAGTAGGCATAAGTAAATAACTAAGCCTCTGCAAGGTTTGGTGAGGATATGTGGGGTATATATGTGTGCTGATACAGAAGGTCTATAAAATGTTACTTAGCACGCAGTAATTTATCTATACATAATTTGAAGGAGGTATGTTTATGCAGCCTTTTATACCTTCCACTCCTGCGTAGAATATCAGAACAGAACTTGATATAAGCCCAGAGTGGCATCCTGTTTAGTTCAAGTGCAAACATTGTTTTTAAGATCCCTCCGAGCTGACAGAATAATTTGTAGGTCAGATACCATGCAAGACATATTGTAAACATAACCTGTCTACCTGGCCTTCGGTCTTGTACTGCTTCACCCGTTTCATTGCTCCACAGTATGTCTTCATTTTAAAGAAGGACTAGCATATATGTCCGTTGATTTCTAAGTAATGCTATCAATATCTGTAAAATAGGTGGGGTGGTATGGTGTCTTGCGAGGCTGCAGCTGCATACGCTAAACTGCTTCTCAGTGACAATTTGAAGATTCTGTTAAGGACAACCAAATCAAAACTAATTTGGATATTATATGTGACTGCCTGCATTTTTTATTCTACCATGGGACCATTTTCTTAAGGATGAATGTATTGTAAACAATAATAGAGGTAATTCAACGTCTGATAATAGAACATGCCGTTTGTACATTTTGGGATTATTTTGAATGCATAATGCGTTACTTTTGTTTATTACATTCTTTTATATGGTTTAATGAAACTAATAATTAATTAATTAAACTAATATCGCACATTAAATAAAACGATAACACTATTTACACTTTTTTTTTTTTTTTTTTTTTTTTTTTTGTGTGCAGAATCTTATTTGTGGCGAAACTTCAACCCTCCCCCATTCTAAAATATGTGGTGGCTGGTGCCCATCCCGATCAAAGTGTCTGGTATTTCATCCCAGTGAAATGGCAACCTTACTTACATATTTTAGCACGCCGTTTATTTTTAGTTGATAATAACCATATACACTTTGAAATGAATCACATAATTGATCAAATATGTACACACCCACTCCTTTCTTTGGGGATGAGGAGACCGGATGCAGCCAAATAGCAAACATGAGAATCATATGTGTAGGCAGCGAGTTGGCGTTTCTGCACTGAATATGAACGAAGCTCTAAAATCAGATATGATATTAGTGTATTGGTATGATTACTGCCTTGCACTCAACCAATCGAGGAGTATCAAAACTCTATGCCCACATACATTCTTTAGGAAAGAAGATTATGCAGACAGTATTAGGTAATAGCACCTTAAGGGCATCATACGTAGGCTTAGTTACTAGGAGACTGTGTCCTGTTGGCAGAAGATTTGCTCTGCTCTCTTACAAGGAGACCCAGCATGTGGGTGCTTGTATATTACACACTGATCAAAGGCACCCTGTGACTCAGTGCCTGATAGAAGATAATGTGCATTTTCTGTCAGGGTCTAGTTCTTCACGCACCTGAGGTAAGCAGTGTGCCTGGCACATGGAACAAACCTAGAGTGGGGCTCGGTGACCCTAGATGCTTGCAAAGAATTGCTGCATTTCAGTTAAGTAAACTGGTGCAACGCATCCGCAAGTACTTATTGCATCCTTTTTAAGATCAAGCTTAAAACAGCTGTTCACACTGAAAAAAACTAAGTTCATTTCTGCTCCAACATATTCATTTAAAACAAGCTTATTTGTTTTGCGTTATCCCCGTTAGAAATATGTTTGTAACTATATATTTCTAGTTCATAAACTCCTGTTTGAAGAAATGTTACTAGCAACACTGTCCGGGTCCCTTTGCAATAATTAGAAATTGACGTATTTTTCGCAGTTGGAAATATTTTGTCGCTAGAAGCAAGATGTATTGTAAGCCTGGGCATGGCTTGGTTTATAGTAGTAGCAGGGTTTATGGGCTTTGATAATGCTATATTTTCATTTTCACTTAGATGAATATTCACACAGGAAATAACTAATTGGGTTACTCTGAAGCAAAATGAAACTAAACCCTAATTACTCACAGGATACTTTTCTAATAACTTTAAATGCATCATGTAATTCCCAAACATGTGAAACTTTGAACTCATCCACCTTATGTGTCCACCTTATGGTAGAAAATACATACATTTATATCTAGTGCACTCTTGTTGCGTTGAGAAGTACCTGACCATATGTTCTTAAAGTTCAGCTGTTAACACTGCTGCAACCATTTCTTCCAAAGCCATGGGAATGCAGTCGGGGCTGGATTATTTGGATGGAGTTTTTCTTTCATTCCACCTCTATTACCAAGAATAAGTTTAGCACGTTTAAGAAAACAAGTGTTAGTAAACTCCCAGGGGGCTGAGTGACAAAGCATCTTTGACAGATTCCTAAAAGAAAAAGTAGACCTGTTGATCATATCCTACGGTGAGATGAGCCTATTCCGTCACATGATGCTTGCATGATGAAAGTGTGTACTACCATCGATTTAATATAAACTCTTCTCAAAGAAGCAGAAGTGGGAAGACATTCAGACATTTGTAGCAAGTTTTAAGGCTTTAGGTGTTCGTTTCAGGTTTGGGGTTTGCATGATTATTGCATTTCTGTTCAGATTAGCATGCATGCCAGTTATCAATGCAGTGCAAGAGAGACTTTGGATCAGTGTAGAATCAAAAGCACAGGAAACCACAGTTGAAAGGGTGGAGTTAACTGGGACTGCCAAGACAGTATTTATTAATTCATTAGGTTGTATGCCATTATAAACAAAGCACACCACAACAAACCGTTGTGTACACGAATAAACATTACATTTTTCTGAACAGCTTCACATTATCAAAAAAGAAAGCCGTTATTCAGTCAACTTTATTCGATAATTGACACAATTCTAAAAGTACAGAATATAAACAGGACGTGGCAAAAACATAGCAATAGAGATTTTAAAAATGTGTAATTGAAAGCAGGCATTACATTTACACATTGCACTTCTGAATTCTATTACAGGATCGGAGGCTTCAGATTATGCTTCTCTTTCATTTACTGCAAACCAACAGCAGCCAATGAGAATAATGATAACATTATAACATAACATTCCCAGAATGCTTATAGTAAGAAAACAACAACCATAGAGACTAGCTCTATATAACAGTCCTCAAACCGGAACACTTCCTCTTTCTTTGCTGCTCCTACACAGAGATAAGTGCTCGATTTTTCATATCTTGCTTTGTCTCTTGATTTGTGTTTCAGTAATGTTTGCAGCCTTTATTATGTGGTGACTATGTATTTAATGCCAGTTTGCCTGATGCTTTGCATATCCAGCACGTCCCTTTGATTGTGGATTTCAGCTTCGCCTGCTCGTTCGCTTCTTGGCAGTGCACTGCGCTCACGCGCTTTAACGGCCGATCGAAAGGTGGTGGTTCCGTTTATTAAGCGCTCCTCACCTTCCGATCGCCGTCTCCCCTGTGCCCGGTCCATTTCGCCGCGTTACTGCGGCGGGCGGTGCTCTCCCTCGTTCGAGCCCACAATGTAATTGAGCCTCGCGTCGCGTAGCCCGATTGGGCTCCTTTTGGGCTACACGACTCCTACTTTCGTATTGCTCCTCGCATTTTCATCGCGCGTTGGAGTTACAGGTTGTCCGGAGAGAGTGCCCTTCAGCTTACGCCTTCCCAGGCTGCAAAATAGTGGCAGGCCCCCAGCTGTGTGCAGGCCGGTAGGATCATTGAGGCTCTCTATGCCCTTTGGGTGTGTTTACTACAGCTTTGCTGAGGAGCATATGTAGATACTTTGTTCAAGTGTGTTTGCACCAGGGTGGCTCCCCCTTGACTGATCCCTTTGGGATTCATATATATATATATATATATATATATATATATTTTGAGGTCTTGACGTGCCGCCTTCTCTCTGGTGGACATGGAAGACTGGGCCTACTTTGAGGAGGAAGAGTATGGGTACTATGAGGAGGAGCATGCCCCCCTCGAGGACAACCTTGTGCAGGCTTTGGACGCCTCTGTTCAGGACTCAGTCACTAAGGCGGTGGAGGTGGCGGTTATTAAGACCGTTAAAAAGCTTTGGCTGCGGCGTTAAAGCCTATTACAGCGCAGCTGGAAACGTTTGCCAAACGTCATGGCCTGTTGCAGCAAGATACCGTACAGGCGTCTACTTATTCAGGGGGTAAATCTAAATCTTCCGATTGGCAGCTTGCCCAAACGATCACCACTCTTCCTCCCCCTTCGGCCAGGGATCACCCATACTCAGGGGCCCCTAATCCTTTGCCTGCGGCGTCCAGGGTGGTCACGGATACGGATATCGACACGGACTCCACCAGCCACACTATGTCTCCCAAGAAGAAAAAACCTAAAGTCGGGGTGCGCTCTCAATCGCCCCCAGTCTATCAGCCTTCTCCACCCTTTGACTTCAATCCACAGGATATAGTGCATCCTAGGTCTTCGGATTGGGTGCCTCCGCCAGAGGTGGCGGACTACATCAATCAGAATTTGCGTCGTAGTTTCGACAGGGATGTCAGGAACCGCCTAAGGTCAGAATGCCCCCGTCCAGATGTTCTGGACAAGGTCGCAGAGACCCCGGACATAGACCATAACATGTTAGCATTCTTAAAGTTTCAGAAGGATCCTAAGAAGGGCATCAACCGTGCTTGGCGCGGATGCCTAGATAAGTTATTAGACACTATTGGCCCGTTATCTAAGATCTTGGAGATGGCTCTGAAAGCCAAAGAGTCTGGAGCATTGATTGATCTGACATACTGGCAGGTTGGACCCAACGTGCTATCTGCTTCCTAGGCAATGCAAATTGCGCCATTTCAGCCAAGCGCAGGAAATCCCTCCTTATGTGCATGGATATTAACCTGACTGAATTGGCTGGGGCTGAACCAGGCCCCCTGGCGGACGGCTTACTCTTCGGGGACCGTTTTGTGAAAGAAGTCTTCCAGTACGTAGGGACATTCACGAGTTTGGACAAGGCCCAATCAAATATCAAAAGGGTGTTCACTACTGACATTTTTGGAAGGGCGAGGCAGGGGCCTGCTCGCCAGGCCGCCAGTACCATCAGGGTCCCGCGAGAGGTGGTTATGGCTGAGGCCGCGGAGACTTTCAGGATTCAACCAGAGGTGGCACCTTCTATCCTACGAGACGATCCAATCGTCGCGGTTTCCACCGCGGTGGCAACAGAGGAAACTCCCGTCCTCAAATTACAGCAGGTAAGCCCAGTGTCTTTGTCTGTTTATCCTTTGGGGGGTCGGATTCGCCACTTTCTTCGCAATTGGCAGGCCCTTACTCAGGACGCTTGGGTTCTTCAAACAGTGCAAAGGTTTTCGCATGGACTTTTATCAAACTCCTTTTCAGGAGTCGACTCCCCAACCCCTGTTTTTTTTCCCAACAAGACGTGCATTTTATAGATCTAGAATTAGACGAGCTGCTGCAGAAGCACGTGGTGACCTATTGTGAGGACGACGGTCCCGTAGGCTTCTGCAGCACAGTGTTCCTCGTACAGAAGAGGGGTGTGGGGTTCCGACTGGTTCTCAACCTGAAGGGGTTCAATTCCTTTGTCCTTTACCGACATTTCAAGATGGAGGGTATCCATCTTCTGGCGGATCTCTTGAGACTGGAGGACTGGCTAGTCCGCCTTGATCTCAAAGATGCTTACCTTACGGTGCCCATTTTTCCTCCCCATCGCAGATTTCTACAGTTTTAGTGGCGCGGCAGGCGCCTGGAATATTTGGTCCCACCTTTTGGTCTTTCCTCGGCTCCGTGGTGTTTTACCAAACTCCTGAAGCCGGTGGTAGCGCATCTCGGGGAGCAGGGCATACGTCTTATAATCTATCTCGACGATATTCTGATTATGGCTCCCCCATTGCACATAGCATCTCTTCACCTGCAGCTGGCGATGTCCCTATTAGAGAGTCTGGGCTTTGTAGTGAACAGGGAGAAGTCGGTCCTCGCTCCGACGCAATTCCTGGGATTTGTGGTCAATACGCAGTCGGCACAGTTGCTTCTGCCCAAACAGAAAATCAGGGACCTGAAGAAGGAATTGAGAGACTCTGGACAGGCAGGTAATGTCTCTGAGGGAGATCGCTCCTCTGGTGGGCCTTTTAGCATCCTCCATACAAGCGATCTTCCCGGGCCCTCTACACTATCGCGCTTAAAGATCAGACACCTCCAGAAGGGCCTCTCCTATTCAGACCTTGTCCCACTCACGGAGGAAGCCCGAGTAGAAATCTAATAGTGGTTTTACCCATGTGGAGGCATGGAACGGTCGAACGATCTTCGGATCTCACCCCGAGGCGATCATAGAATCGGATGCCAGCAGGTCGGGCTGGGGAGCCCGCTGCGGCGAAGTCACAACGGGGGGCAGATGGTCTCGCCAGGAGTTGGAGCTTCATATCCATTGTCTCGCGCTCCTGGCGGGCTCATTTGCGATTCGCACCCTCTCCCCCAGGAAGGTTTCATGCTGTATTCTGTTGAGAATGGACAATATTTCAGCTGTACGCTATATCAACAAGCTGGGGGGGTACCAGGTCCCCGATGTTGGCGGAGATAGCCAAAGACTTTTGGCATTATTGCCTAGCGCATCAGATATCGGTAATTGCGGAATACCTTCCGGGGCGAGACAATGCGGTGGCGGATTGGCAATCACACCATTTGGAGGATTACAGTGATTGGAAACTCCATCCATCTCTGTTCCATCAGATCCAAGCGCTGTGGGGCCCCTTCCGCACGGATCTTTTTGCCTCCAGACTGAATTGTCAGTTGGAAGCGTTCTTCAGCTGGAGGCCGGATCCCTTGGCGAGAACAACAGATGCATTCCCTCAGGATTGGTCCCTGAACCTTCAGTATGCGTTTCCCCCCTTTGTTCTTATTCCCAGGGTGGCGAATCAGGTTTCTTGGCAGGGAGCGGAGATTGTGCTGATTACTCAGATTTGGAAATCGCAGCCGTGGTTCCCAGTTCTCCTAGAGATGGCGTGCGACTGCGTGCTCTGCTTCCCTCAGATACTCCAGGACCCTCAGGGAGAGCTCCATCCGCTAGTTCTAGCGGGGCAACTGTCCCTGATGGCCTGGAGGCTTTCCGGCAACCGTGGTCGTTGGCAGGAATTTCGGAGCAAGCTTCCACCTTTATTCAAAAAGCTTGGGCCCCTTCTACCAGAAAGACATACGGATCGGCCTGGAAGGGTTGGTGCTTGGAGAGACACCTGGATCCCGTGGAAGCGGATCTCTCTCACATATTGAATTTTCTATCTCAAAAGGCCGCCGAAGGTTTATCCTACAGATCAGTGAATAATTTTCGTTCCGCCATTTCAGCAGGGCTTTCGCAACTAGATGGCCGGCCGGTAGGCATGCACCCGGTGGTGTGTAAGCTTCTGAAAGGAATTCGCGTCTCCAATCCACCTAAGGCTAAGTATACTTCTTTGTGGGATGTTTCAAAGGTTTTGACTCTGTTTGATGCATGGCCTAGTAATTAATTATTATCTCGTAAACAGTTGTCAGCTAAGCTTGCCATGTTGTTATGTTTATCTTCATGCCGCAGGGTGTCCGATGTTAAAGTGCTTGGTTTGGAGGGTAGGATTTTTTCTCCTGAAGGAGTCCTTTGTTATAACTGCTCGCTCAAAAACTTTTTCCAGGTCTATAGATTACAATGCATTTCCTTTGAATGAAAAACTTTGTGTGGCCAAATGTCTTAAGGTATATGAGGATTGTACACGATCACTTAGCCCTTCTGGTTGTTGCTTATTGCCTTACAGAAACCGTTTAAACCGGTGACTTCAGCTACTATTGCCAGATGGCTGAGATTTGTTATGTCAGAAGCAGGCATTGATGTTAATCTGTTTGGTGCACATTCAGTCAGAGGTGCTATGGCCTCCAAGTCATTCATGCTGGGTACCAGTATACAAGATATCATGAAAGCGGCCGACTGGTCTTCCAGCTCTACTTTCAAGCAGTTTTACTATAAACCTGTAGGCGATGTTGCCTCTGTGGTATTACATAAGCGTTAAACTAGCATAATCTGAAGCCTCCGGTCCTGTGATAGAATAAAAAATTAGCTAGCATTCGCGCCAAGAATTTTCAATTCTATTAAGGACACGGAGGCGAGGATTATCCTGCCCAGGGACAACTGAATATTGGTGATGATTCATGATGTCGTGTTACCCACCCAGATTTATCAGTCGATGACCATTATTACGAGTATGATATTTCTGTTTCAGGTGCTGATCAGAAAAGCGATTAGACCAGATGGTGGTCCTCTGAAGAGTGCGTTCCATGATCTTCACTTACCAGTTCGACGTTTCCTGGGGTTCCAGCCTCTTGCAGCTGTTTGGATGCTTCGCTGTTGGTTATCGGACTTATGCTAATGGACTTAGACTCTGCTTGTTGGGCAAAGAAAGAGGAAGTGTTCTGGTTTGAGGACTGTTATATAGAGCTAGTCTCTATGGTTGTTGTTTTTTTACTATAAGCATTCTGGGAATGTTATGTAATGTTATCATGATTCTCATTGGCTGCTGTTGGTTTGCAGTAAATGAAAGAGAAGCATAATCCTCGCCTCCGTGTCCTTAATAGAATTGAAAATTCTTGGTGCGAATGCTAGCTAATTTTTTTATACCTCCCCAACGCCACTAGAGTTTTTTTCCCAGAGAATAACAGTGTAAATGTTTAGACAATGGTTTGCGTTATCACATGCAGTTAAAAGAGGGAGTAAGTGTACTTCCCTTCTTTCTGAATAAATGGACATGTTAACAATAGGTGACTCAAGTAGTTAGTGACTCAATTACTTACCAATGCCTGGCTGGACCCTAGCCCTCCTCGGCGGTAAAGGCCTTTTGTGAGCAATAAACACACCCTCTTTCTTAAAAGCAGTTCATGTAGAAAAGGATGGTGAGCATTCATCAAATATTGGACCTAACCAAGGCCCACTTTTGATTGCTTCAGTAATTCAATGAGGGTTTTCGTTAAAAGTCTCGTCAGGGACGCTCAACATCCTGTGATTCTGGGCATATCAGTTAATTCTCCCTACCCCCCCCCCCCCATGCCTAACAAAAAAAGAACGAATGTGTTCGTCTGTAACGCAACTGGTGCTCATATAAAGCTCTCTGATACCTTCGGGTCTGGTTAAGTATTCTGTATTTTTGGAAAACACTGGACAGTTTGTCCATAGTAGGAGTTGCCCCATTTAGATCGAGAATTCATGAAGAGCAGTGAAGATCATGACCGTACAGGCCAAAGTTTAATACTTGAGCTCCATAGCTTATGGAGAATAAAGCTGCCAGACTGCGTGGCTGAGATTGGAGTGACGAAATCGGACATTCTATTTTCTCTTTATAGTAAACATTTATAGGGCAGATGGAAAGAAAAGTGCACTGGGAAAAATGGGAAAGCGGTGTCTCCATTTTTTTGGGGGGATTTTTATTTTATTAGAAACCGTTAGCACACAATAAAAGACATACAAGGGCCTACAACCACCAGGGCCGGCCGCTATAGAGCCCGAGGGCCTGCAGTGTAACGCCATACATTCAAATGAACCAGCGGCAAAGCACCCGGCAGTCCGTAAGCACCTATAACAGACCATGGCCATAGGCCAGGAGCGGTTTAAGACAACGGTTTCATTTTTTATTAAACATAAAAAACACTCAAGGCAATGAGAGTCCGAGATAGCAGCGTGCTCTTCCCAGGACGGGGAACAACATACAGTGTCCAAAGCGATTCTGGTCCAGAAGCGGTGAAGGGGGGCAATGGGAAAACAAAGCATGGAACACACATCACACACTCCCGCAGAATGCGCGGCTAGGGGGTCAAAGCAATATCGACCTCTAATGGCAAAGGCGGGGCGCAGATACGGCCTCGATATAAATTCCACGGACCCCATACCCTACTCCATTTCCCTGGCTTACCTCTCGCCACATACGCCGTCTTTTCCCTAAACATACACCAGTCCATATTCTCCTTCCATACATCAACCGTGGGTGGCCTCGGGGAGCCCCATAGCTGTGCAATTTTGCGCTTAGCCACCATATACCCCAAGGTCACCCACTGCGTCTGTGCCGCATTGCAATCATTCGGTTCCCAGACATTCAACAAACACCTCCTAGCCTCTGGCAACAGGGCCACGTGCGTGACCCCCTCCAGTACGGTATGGATACCGTTCCAGAATCGCACAATCTCCGGACATTCCCACAATATATGAAGGAACGTGCCCGGCAGGCCACATCCACGCTTACACAATCCATCCATCGAATAACCCATACGCAGCAAACCGGGCCCTGTGACATACACTCTATGGAGGATCTTCAGCTGTAAAAACCGGAGGCGGGCCGGGATCGCCACCTCCTTCGGGGAGGCCACCGCCGACACCCAGTCCTCATCATCCAGCTCTAAGCCATCGCCTGTCCATGCCTCCCTCAGACGGAGCAGCAAGTCCGCGCGATCGTTGATGAGTTTCTTGTAAATCAGAGAAATAGTGCTGTCGGGCACATAGCCATCCGACACTCTATCCTCCAGTGGGGAATACTCGGGGATGGCAGCAGCGTCCGGAAAAACCGAACACAGCGCATGGTGGACTTGAGCATATCGGAAGTACTCTCTATCGTTCAATTTATATTCCTTTTTAAGCATTTCAAACGTTTTGAAAGCTCCCTTCACCCAAAGATCACCCACGTTACATATACCAATCATGTCCCAATTCTCAAAGCCTTTTGATCTCCACAAACAGCCCAACCGCCCAGAGGCATACAGCGGCGTCGCCCGAGTCAAGCGATCCCTCCACCCCATCGCAGCATTCGCCGCGTGCCACACACGCACCGCCACCCGTGTGGGTCCCGTCAGCCGCGTGTCCGGGGTCACCGAGTACAGCGCCCTATTATAATCCCCACCCAGGAGCAGGAATTTATCCATCTCGAACGCCGGGTTTAAGGCAGGACCATATATCCCATGGTTCACAGCCGCCAACTGAGACGCCCAATAGTATCGTTTGATATCAGGGAGTGCAACCCCCCCCATCGTACCAAGGAAGCGTTAACTTGGCGAGAGCAATCCGCGGCCGCCCGTCCCAAAACAGTTGACGCTGAAGACCCTCAACCTCCCGGAAATAGCGGGCCGGTACGACATCCAGAGTATTTTGCAAAGCGTACAAAAAGCGAGGCAGCGACATCATTTTAAACAATGCCGCCCGTCCAAGCGGTGAAAGCGGAAGTCGTCGCCATCTTGCGACGTCGGCCTTCAGTCGCTGGAGGGGAGGGAGAAGGTTTCGCTCATAGCGGACCGCGGGATCCAGTGAGATAAATATTCCCAAATATTTGAACCCCAGGGTAGCAACCTGAACAGGGCAGTCTTGCGGCAGGAGGGGGGCGTCCCCGGAAAGGACGTAGACGCACGATTTGGCCCAGTTGATAACCAGGCCGGAGTTGCGGCCAAAGGAAGTCAACACGTCCACCAATACCATTAGTGACTGTCGGGGGGAAGTGAGATATAGAAGGATGTCGTCCGCGTAAAGGGAGACACGGTCTTCGAACTCCGGCGTCCATCTAATGCCTCGCAACGACGGCTCCCAACGCAACCAGGCGGCGAGAGGCTCCAAAGAAAGCGCAAAGAGAAGGGGTGATAGCGGACATCCCTGTCGCGTACCCCTCCCCAGTGCGAAGGGAGCCGACACCCTACCATTCACCACCACCTGAGCCAGTGGGTCAGCGTATAGCAATTTTACCCAACCAATAAACTCAGGGCCGAATCCAAATTTCGCCAAAACGGCCCAAATATATGGCCACTCCAAAGTGTCGAACGCCATAGTAGCATCTAAAGATGCCAAGATGGCCGGCTCCCGTATAAACTCGGCTCTAGCCAGCACACCGTGCAACCGCCTCAAATTTAGGGCGGATTCAGAATGCTGCGGCAAGGGCGATCGTGGGCCTGCCCAGATTCTGCTCGGTGACAGGTGTCCTTCGCTCCCTACACTGGCTTCCGGTCAGGAAGCGCATCCTCTTCAAGGTACTGTGTCTTGCTTTTAAAATCTTGCGAGGCACAGGTCCGGAGATCTTGTCGAGTTGTCTGTCGTTCTATGTTCCTGCCCGCAGCCTTCGCTCTCAGGGTCTGGCCCTTGCGGTGGTTCCCAGATTCAGGCTTAGCCGCATGGGAGGCCGCTCGTTCAGGGTTATGGCTGCGTCAGCATGGAACTCCCTGCCTGTTGAGATCCGCATGTTGGAGGACCTTTTGACCTTTCGGAGGGCTATAAAAACCTTCTTGTTTTAGCCCTCTTTTAGTATCTGTTTTTAGCTTGTGGTTATGTTACGTGCTTCCTTGTCTCTGCGCCAGGACGCTCCTTGGCTGGAGTATCTGTGCGCACAATAAATAACCGTAACATAACGTATTCCGATGGGGTATAAAACCGGACTGATCCTGATGAATCAAGTCGCCCGCGACCCGAACCAGTCGGTTAGCCAACACCTTAGCCAGAATTTTGGGTTCTGCGTTCAACAGCGAAATGGGCCTATAGGAGGCGCAGTGGTCTCGCGGCTTCCCATCTTTGTGTATCACCACTATGGTGGCGAGGCGTTGGTCAGGGGGAAGGAAGCCCGCCGCACGTGCCGCCGAAAACATGTCACCAAGATACGGCGCTATCTTATCAGGACGTAACTTATATAGTTCAATGGGAAGACCATTAGGACCCACCGCCTTACCAGACGCGATCGAACGAATGGCCAAAGCAATCTCATCTGACGACAACTTCGCCTCCATCAATGTTGCATCCGCCTCCGATAAGGTTGACAGTGCGATGTCTCTAAGCAACAGATGAGAATCCTCCGAACGCACGGAAACCGGAGAGTATACCCCACGGAAGTGATCCGCGAAGCAGTCAACAATCTCCACAGGGTCAGTCACACGCACTCCATCCATTCTCTCCACAACTGGCACCACCCTGCTTGCTCTCTCCTTCTTATCCAACCAAGCAATCAACTTTCCGGCCTTATCCCCCACGTCATACAGACGCCCTTGCTGCTCTCTATACATCCCTTTAGCAGCTTCCGTGACTAGCGCTCTATAATCTGACTGTTTGAGGCTGAGAACATGCAATTTCTCATCAGTAACTCCACGCTCCAAGTCCTCCTCCATTTCAGCCTCCAGGCGAACCACCTCAGCTCTCTCGCACCTCTTAGTATGGGAGATAAGGGACAAGGCCTGCCCCCTGACCACCACTTTATAAGCCTCCCATAAGGAGACGGCCGACGACACCGACCCCACATTATCAGTGAAGTAGTGATCAGTGGACTTGACCAACTCCGCGCGGATCTTAGGGTTACGAAGATACCAGGGGCCAATAGGTGCCACTCTTCCCTCTGTGCCAGGGTCAACCCTCAATTGCAACCATATAGGGGAATGGTCAGAAATACCTCTGGCTACATGACGCACCTCCCCAATCATCCCCGCTTGGGTCGCCGACATGAGCATATAGTCGAGTCTCGAGAGACTCCCATGGGCACCCGAGTGAAAGGTATACTGCGCTTGTCCCGGGTGCATCATTCTCCAGCAATCTACCAGTCCCAAAGTGTCCAAAAAACTCCCCAACCAGGCCTGAGCCCTAGGGAGATCCCTGGGGGGGTGACGGTCCTCCAATCCAGAGACCACGGCATTAAAGTCTCCACCCAACACCAAAACCCCCCCAGGGAGCCCCAGGACCAAACGCCCCAAGTCAGCAAATGTAGTCGTCTGCAACCCCGGGGGCACATACACAGCCACCAGTGAAATGGTTCTGCCCTCCCATCTCCCCACCAGCGCCACATATCGCCCCCTATCATCGTGAAGCACCTCGTCCACTGCCAATGGGAGGGAGGTCCTAACCAAGATGCCCACTCCCCTAGAGCCAGAAGTGAAACCAGAGTGAGCGGCAAGGCGATAGCCCCTCCTATTTAGGGCCTGGAAGGAGTTCCCAACCAAATGTGTCTCCTGCAGGAAAACGATGTCGGGCGAGAGCCGCTTCAAGAACTGTAACACCACCCCGTGCTTGATCCTGTCCCCCAGACCATTCACATTCCACGAAAGGATTCGCAATCCCCTATCCCCCATCCCACTCCCGCACATGATACCCACATCCCGGAGAGCACAACCCGGAGAAATCAGCAAACAACTTCACATTGCCCTGCGAAACGAAAAAACAACAACCATCCCCAACAACCCCCCTCCCCCACAGACCCAAAACCACAACTCCCCCCCTCCCTGCACCCCTGCTTGAGCCCGAACAGCCCCCCCAACTTGCAGTGTGCCTGTCGCCCTAACATATACCACAAAAGAACCCCAGAAGGAGGAAAGGACCCCAAAAAGCTCCCCACAACCCCCAGACATTTGAAGGGCATGATGTGCCGGATTAGAGTGTAATTGAGCCAAGGTGCAATAAATAGTCAATCTAGTCCATCGCCGGTGTCTCCATTTGATGAGTATTTGTTCAAAACACCACACTCTCAAATGTGTGTTCAAGATGAGATCATGGAAAGATATACATGACAAAGAAGGAACCAGCCTAAGATTGCATGATCAAAATCTATAATTGTATTTCAATATATCACACTCCACTCTATTGGGTCTTTGGCCCTTAAACAACAAAATTGAACCTTAGCTTTACTGAACAGTGAGTGAGACTTCAAGCAAGGACGTTTTAGCCGTAGGTTTTTGGTGATACAACTGGGAGTATTGAGTGCTTCCTCCTTTAGACCAAATTTAGCAAGGATCGTGTCCCTGAGAGTCCGAAGGAGAGGAATAATCCCATGTTCTTTCAAAAGATGCGACTGAATTAGGGAAGTTGAACATGGTTGGGGGAGTGATAATTTCCTTTGACTAGCGTCATTGCATACATTCAGTAAGAGGATCAGGTTTTATGTAGATCTCAGAATATAGGTAGACAGAATCTATTTATTAAATGTTGGGTAAGATGGTGTCCTTAACACATGACAGCAAGAAATATGTGAGGTTTATTGGGATTGAGTGACTGACAAGGTGCTTTTCAACCTAGTATACATGCTACCCAAGAAGCAGCTCTCTCCTTGAGCAGACTCTTATTATATAGAGTGGAAATGTCTGCTTGTGTGTACTCCTTTCCTGGTCTCCTAGTTGCCAGAGCGGAGGGCAGCCGGCTCTGAACAGTTAAGAAGGTTTCCTTTGCTACACTGAAAGTGACTGTCAGAGGTTACAAGCCAGTAGCAAGGATAATAGTGTTTGCCTATGGTGTCCCAAGGTCAGCAGTGCTGTGAGATACCCAGGTAACCCCCTTTGTTCAGTTAACACTGCAGGTTTTGTGAAATGAAGAATTTAAGACTGACTCCACGAGATAGGGGTTAGAAACTCAGATAAGCATGACAGTGTGTGGAATCCAAAAACTGGAAGTTGAGTAACCTCTGAAAAACGAGAATTATTTACAGGCAACTCAAATATGGCAACAAACATGACACACAAAACACTGAAGGTGCTTGAACCTGCTGGTGCTGAAAAAAAACTTCAAATGTATATATAATCTCTTTAACCCCAGGATACATTTCTATTTAATAGTTTGCCCATTTGCAAATGTTATCTTATGGTGAAGCGTTTAGGGCCTGTCTAGTCTCACTAGAGTTTGTTTACCTGGTCAACGGAAGAGAGGTTCCAGACAAAATAATACAATGGCTCCAGGTTGATATGTCTGGGCCTCCTCCCTAGTGTATGTGTGCCTACATGTACAGGGATTGGCAACTGACCACACAAACTGGTTTAGGAATATCTGAAAGGCAAACAGGTCAGACACAAAGTCATTGTTAGTTCACGGAGGTCCAGGAGTTAGAGTTTTAGAGCACCCAATATAGAAGCAGAAAGAGAGGATCTAATTGGGGCAGAAACCTTAAAAATGGCGACAACCCATCTTGGGAGGGCTAAATTGATCTGACTGAGTGGGTGTCAGGGAGGGGGTCTGCGGGGTTGCCAGGCTCTGGCCAAAAAATACTATTTAATATTATCTTGGTAATAGAGACAAACATCATTCTCACAAGGGTGGCGAGTTTTAGTGAAATAAAACAGAGTGCCACTGATCCACTCTATAGTGGGCCATCAGTAATGTTTTTTTCGCCCATGTGCTGGCTGAAAGAAGGTGTCAAAGTGGAGGGGGTGGGGTGGAGGGTACCAGATAACCCTTAAAGCCCTCCTCCCTTATTTTTCTGATCAAGGCTCACACTTTGAGTCCAAGCTGCACTAGCTGATGGCGGGGTCACAAGGCTCTGGCCAAGAAGAGCACTTATTGTGCTCCTAGAGAAGAGAGACAAGCGTCGTGCTCACAAGGGTACTGAGTTCTAGTGAAATAAAAAGGGGGTGGCAGTGATCCACTATGTAGTGGGCCATCAGTAATGTATTTTCACTTTTGTGCTGGCTGGAAGGTATCAACGTGGAGGAGGAGGAGGGATTGAGGACACTAAACAACATGCAAAGGCTCCCCCTTCTATTTCTGATAATGTCTCACACTTTACGGAGTCCAGGCTGCTCTACCATGTTTGCATTTTGAAGCTGAAAACTGAAAAGAAATCCACCATAAGCCATTGGTCTATACTTGCTTCGGAACCGGATTTCAAAGGAATCTTTAGATACACCGATCTTTACATACACCAGGGGTAGAATCTTAAAAGAACTCTTAGCACCGAGACTCACAGATAACACGCATATCAACTTCAAAGGAACTGTACCTTGCCACAATTGCAGTAACTGCAACAACGTTATCATGGGGGCTACTATTACTCATCCCATGAAGGGCACCATCATAAAACTTGGGGTCAATGGGAACTGTGACACTACCAATGTTGTATACATGTTAAAATGCCCTTGCGATTTGGTATATGTCGGCAAGATTTATTTATGAAGTTTTATATAGCGCTGGCCTGACCCTAGGGTATCGGAGCGCTTTACAGCAGATACATTGCAGAGATTCACAAAACAGAAGAGCGACACATTAACAGTGCAGGACAGTCTTAGTCTTCGGAGTCCTTCGCAGTCTTAGAGTTGGAGCAGTGCGCGGTGTCAGCTAGCTGCTCCGATTGATCCTATCCACTCCCTAGGGAGCAGTTGAGGAACAGGATTTTGAGTTGGCTTTTGAATTTTACAAAGGAGGGAATGGTTCTGATGTGAGGGGGAATAGATTTCCAGATTTTAGGAGCGCTTCTGGCGAAGGATCGATCCGCAGTTTTTTTTTTTTGTTTTCGAGTTTTTGGTGGGATGAGTAGGAGGAAGTTTGAGCTTGTGAGGTTCCTGGCCTGACCGGCTTTTTTGAGTTTTTTTTGCCAGATATTCGGGTTTGCCAGTGTGTAGGGCTTTATGCGTGAGGCAGGCTATTCTGAAGCTAATCCACATTTCGACTGGAAGCCACTTAAGTTCCCTGAGTGCAGGAGAAATGTGGTCGAATTTCTTGATACCTGTGATCATTCTGGCTGCCGCATGCAGCGTTGTTTTGATGGGAGCCAGATGTGATTTTGGAATTCCTGAGAGGACTGCGTTCCCATAGTCCAGTCTTGACAGTACCAGAGTTTGGGTGGCATCTTTGAGATCACTGGGCGGAATGAAGGGTTTCATTTTGTTCAGTAGTTTGAGGTTAAGGAAAGACTCTTGGCCGAATTCTTGATGTGCCTGGTCATGTTCAGTTTCGGGTCTAGAGTGATGCCTAGTGATTTGATAGTCTGCTAGAGTGAGATTCCCGTTGAGCGCATCAACGGCCTTTAACCATTCCGCAATTTGGGGTTCTCTTCCTTATTCAAGATGAGGAGTGTCTCAGTCTTGTCAGGGTTTAGTTTAAGGTGGTTGCATGACAGCCAATGTTGAACATCTCTCAGTACGTCATTGAGTCTTTGAATGTCTTTGAGGGAGGTAGTTTTCAAATATATCCGAGTATTTTCAGCGTAGAGATGGAAACGGATGTTGGCTTTTTTGAGTAGTTTGGAAAGAGGTTCCATGTAGATGTTAAAAAGTTGCGTGGATAGCACTGAGCCTTGAGGGACACCCTTGTTGACTTGGTGGAGGTCGGAAGTGAAGTTTTTGATTTTTTTGCGTGCGATTGTGCAGGAAGGAGGAGACCTGGTCGCAAGCCTGAAAGGGGACTAGATGCTAAATAGTGAGGAACGCGCAACAAGTTCCCTGGGGTACTGGCGTAACTGATCGCAAGCTTGCAAGGGAACCAGATGCAAAATAGCAAGAGATTCACAACAATGTTCCCCAGAGTACTGATGTAACTGGTCGTAAGCCTGCAAGGGGACTAGATGCTAAATAGTGAGGCACTCACAACAAGGTCCCCTGTAGTAATGGCGTAACTGGTCGCAAGCTTGCAGGGGGACTGGATGCAAAATAGCGTGGGACTCACAACAATGTCCCCCAGAGTACTAGCGTAACTGGTCGCAAGCCTCCAAGGGGACTAGATGCAAATTAGCGAGGGACTCACAATAAGGTCCTGCGGAATACTGGCGTAACTGGTCACAAGCTTGCAAAGGGACTAGACACTAAATAGCGAGAGACTCACAACAAGGTCCCTGGAGTACTGGCGTAACTGGTCGTGAGCCTGCAAGGGGACTAGATGCTAAATAGTGAGGGATCGCAACAAGGTCCACCGGAGTACTAGCGTAACTGGTCGCAAGCCTCCAAGGAGACTAGATGCAAAATAGTGAGGGACTCGAAACAAGGTCCCCCTGAGTACTGGCGTAACTGGTCGCAAGCCTGCAAGGGGACTCAATGCTAAATAGTGAGGGTCTCGCAACAAGGTCCCCTGGAGGACTAGCGTAACTGGTCGCAAGCCTGCAAGGGGACTAGATGCAAAATAGCGAGGGACTCGCAACAAGGTCCCCTGAATACTGGCGTATCTGGTCGCAAGCCTGCAAGGGGACTAGATGCAAAATAGCGAGGAACTCACAACAAGGTCCCTGGAGTACTGGTGTATCTGGTCGCAAGCTTGCAAGGGGGGACTAGATGCAAAATAGCGAGGGACTCGCAACAAGGTCCCCTGAGTACTGGTGTATCTGGTCGCAAGCTTGCAAGGGGACTAGATGCAAAATAGTGAGCGGCCCAAGTGCCAGCCCCAGTGTCTGGGACTGGGGAGGCTACTGGACACGTGTGCTGTACCACAGCTCTGTGCAGCACTAGCCAGGGCTGCAGTGAGAGGCCCAATGTCTAGGGCTAGGGCAGAACCTGGACATTTGTACTGTAACACAGCCATACGCAGCACCAGCCAGGGCTGCAGTGACACAGGCCCAGTGTCTGAGACTAGGGCAGCTCCTGGACACGTGTTCTGTAACACAGCCATGCGCAGCACCAGCCAGGGCTGCAGTGACAGCTCCAGTGTCTGGGACTAGGGCAGGTCCTGGACACGTACTGTAATGCAGCTCTGCGCAGCACCAGCCGGGGATGCAGTGACCGCACCAGTATCTGGGACTAGGGCAGCACCTGGACACGTGTACTGTAACACAGTCATGCACAGCACCAGTGGCTGTGACTAGGGTAGCACCTGGCCATGTGTACTGTAACACAGCAATGTGCAGCACCAGCCAGGTCTGCAGTGACACAGGCCCAGTGTCTGGGACTAGGGCAGCTCCTGGACACGTATTCTGTAACACAGCCATGCGCAGCACCAGCCAGGGCTGCAGTGATAGGCATAATGTCTGGGACTAGAGGCAGCAGCTGGTCACACAGTAACACAGCCTTGCGCAGCACCAGCTAGGGCTGCAGTGACAGCTCCAGTGTCTGGGACTAGGGCCGGTCCTGGACACACATGTACTGTAATACAGCTCTGCGCAGCACCAGCCGGGGCTGCAGTGTTACTGCCCCAGTGTCTGGGACTAGGGCAGCCCCTGGACACGTGTACTGGAACACAGTCGTGCACAGCACCAGTGGCTGTGACTAGGGTAGCTCATGGACACATGTACTATAACACAGCCATACGCAGCACTAGCCAGGGCTGTAGTGACAGCACCAGTATCCAGGACTAGGGCGGCTCCTGGACATGTGTACTGTGACATAGTCATGCACAGCACCAGCCAGGGCTGCAGTGACAACACCAGTGCCTGGACTAGGCAGCTCCTGGACACATGTATTGTAACACTGCCATGCAGAGAACCAGCCAGGCCTGTAGTGACACAGCCCCAGAGTCTGGGACTAGGGCGACTCCTGGACACATGTGCAGTAACACAGCCATACGCAGCACTAGCCAGGGCTCTAGTGAGAGCACCAGTATCCGGGAATAGGGCGGCTCCTGGACACGTGTACTGTGATATAGTCATGCACAGCACCAGCCAGGGCTGCAGTGAAAGCCCAGTGTCTGCGACTAAGGCGGCTCCTGGACACGTGTACTGTGACAGTCATGCACAGCACCAGCCAGGGCTGCAGTGACAGCACCAGTGTGTGGGACTAGGGCAGCTCCTGGACACATGTATTGTAACACTGCCATGCACAGAACCAGCCAGGCCTGTAGTGACACAGCCCCAGAGTCTGGGACTAGGGTAGCTCATGGACACGTGTACTGTAACACTGTCATGCGCAGCACCAGCCAGGGCTGCAGTGACCGCTCCAGTGTCTGGGACTAGTGTAGCTCCCGGAAGAATGTGCAGTACCACAGCTCTGTGCAGCACCAGCCAGGGCTGCAGTGACAGCCCCAGTGTCTGGGACTAGGGCAGCTCCTGACACGTCTACTGTACAACAGCTCTGTGCAGCACCAGCTAGGGCTGCAGTGACCACTCCTGTGTCTGGGACTAGGGCAGCTCCTGGAAACCAGTACTGTAACACAGCCATGCGCAGCACCAGCCAGGGCTGCAGTGACACAGCTCAAGTGTCTGGCACTAGGGTGGCTCCTGATAACCAGGACTGTAACACAGCCATGCGCAGCACCAGTGTCTGGGACCAGGGGCAGCTCATGGACACGTGTGCTGTAGCACAACCATGCGCAGCACCAGCAGGGCTGCAGTGACATCCCCAGTATCTGGGACTGGGGCAGCACCTGATCACCTGTACTGTAACAGCCATGCGCAGCACCAGCCAGGGCTGCAGTGACAGCCCCAGTGTCTGGGAATAGAGCAGCTCTTGGACATGTGTACCGTAACACTGCCATGCACAGCACCAGCCAGGGCTTTAATGACAGCCCCAGTGTCTGGGACTAGGGCAGCATCTGGACACGTGTGCAGTAATACAGCCATGCACAGCACCAGGCAGGGCTGCAGTGACAGCACCAGTATCTGGGCCTAGAGCGACTCCTGAACACGTGTGCAGTAACACTGCCATGAACAGCACCAGTGCCTTGGACCAGGGGCCGCTCCTGGTTGCAGCAGGCAGGCTCAGCCATGTCTGCTTTAACTCAGCCATGCACAGCACCAGTGTCTGGGACCAGTGCAGCTGCAGGTTGCAGCAGGCAGGCTCGGGCCAAGTCTGCTTCAACACAGCCATGCACAGCACCAGTGCCTGGGACCAGGGGCCACTCCTGGTTGCAGCAGGCAGGCTCGGGCTATGTCTGCTTTAACACAGCCATGCGCAGCACTAGTGTCTGGGACCAGGGGCCGCACCTGGTTGCAGAAGGCAGGCTCAGCCATGTCTGCTTTAACACAGCCATGCACAGCACAAGTGTCTGGGACCAGGGGCCGCTCCTGATTGCAGCAGGCAGGCTCGAGCCATGTCTGCTTTAACACAGCCATACACAGCACCAGTGTCTGAGACCAGGGGCCACTCCTGGTTGCAGCAGGCAGGCTCGGGCTATGTCTGCTTTAACACAGCCATGCACAGCACCAGTGCCTGGGACCAGGGGCCGCTCCTGGTTGCAGTAGGCAGGCAGGCTTGAGCCATGTCTGCTTTAACACAGCCATGCGCAGCACCAGTGTCTGAGACCAGGGGCCACTCCTGGTTGCAGCAGGCAGGCTTGAGCCATGTCTGCTTTAACACAGCCATGCGCAGCACCAGTGTCTGAGACCAGGGGCCACTCCTGGTTGCAGCAGGCAGGCTCGGGCTATGTCTGCTTTAACACAGCCATGCACAGCACCAGTGCCTGGGACCAGGGGCCACTCCTGGTTGCAGCAGACAGGCTCTGGCCATGTCTGCTTTAACACAGCCATACACAGCACCAGTGTCTGGGACCAGGGGCCACTCCTGGTTGCAGAAGGCAGGCTCGGGCCATGTCTGCTTTAACACAGCCATACACAGCACCAGTGCCTGGGACCAGGGGCCACTCCTGGTTGCAGCAGGCAGGCTCGGGCTATGTCTGCTTTAACACAGCCATGCGCAGCACTAGTGTCTGGGACCAGGGGCCGCTCCTGGTTGCAGAAGGCAGGCTCAGCCATGTCTGCTTTAACACAGCCATGCACAGCACAAGTGTCTGGGACCAGGGGCCGCTCCTGGTTGCAGTAGGCAGGCTCGAGCCATGTCTGCTTTAACACAGCCATGCGCAGCACCAGTGTCTGACACCAGGGGCCACTCCCGGTTGCAGCAGGCAGGCTCGGGCTATGTCTGCTTTAACACAGCCATGCACAGCACCAGTGCCTGGGACCAGGGGCCACTCCTGGTTGCATCAGGCAGGCTCGGGCCATGTCTGCTTTAACTCAGCCATGCACAGCACCAGTGTTTGGGACCAGGGGCCACTCCTGGTTGCATCAGGCAGGCTCGGGCCATGTCTGCTTTAACTCAGCCATGCACAGCACCAGTGTCTGGGACCAGAGGCCGCTCCTGGTTGCAGCAGACAGGCTCTGGCCATGTCTGCTTTAACACAGCCATACACAGCACCAGTGTCTGGGACCAGGGGCCACTCCTGGTTGCAGAAGGCAGGCTCGGGCCATGTCTGCTTTAACACAGCCATGCGCAGCACCAGTGTCTGAGACCAGGGGCCACTCCTGGTTGCATCAGGCAGGCTCAGCCATGTCTGCTTTAACACAGCCATGCACAGCACCAGTGCCTGGGACCAGGGGCCACTCCTGGTTGCATCAGGCAGGCTCAGCCATGTCTGCTTTAACACAGCCATGCACAGCACCAGTGTCTGGGACCAGGGTCCGCTCCTGGTTGCAGCAGGCAGGCTCGGGCTATGTCTGCTTTAACACAACCATGCGCAGCACTAGTGTCTGGGACCAGGGGCCGCTCCTGGTTGCAGCAGGCAGGCTCGGGCTATGTCTGCTTTAACACAGCCATGCACAGCACAAGTGTCTGGGACCAGGGGCCGCTCCTGGTTGCAGTAGGCAGGCTCGAGCCATGTCTGCTTTAACACAGCCATGCGCAGCACCAGTGTCTGACACCAGGGGCCACTCCCGGTTGCAGCAGGCAGGCTCGGGCTATGTCTGCTTTAACACAGCCATGCACAGCACCAGTGCCTGGGACCAGGGGCCACTCCTGGTTGCATCAGGCAGGCTCGGGCCATGTCTGCTTTAACTCAGCCATGCACAGCACCAGTGTTTGGGACCAGGGGCCACTCCTGGTTGCATCAGGCAGGCTCTGGCCATGTCTGCTTTAACTCAGCCATGCACAGCACCAGTGTCTGGGACCAGGGGCCGCTCCTGGTTGCAGCAGGCAGGCTCGGGCTATGTCTGCTTTAACACAACCATGCGCAGCACTAGTGTCTGGGACCAGGGGCCGCTCCTGGTTGCAGCAGGCAGGCTCGGGCTATGTCTGCTTTAACACAGCCATGCGCAGCACCAGTGCCTGGGACCAGGGGCCGCTCCTGGTTGCAGCAGGCAGGCTCGGGCCATGTCTGCTTTAACACAGCCATGCGCAGCACTAGTGTCTGGGACCAGGGGCCGCTCCTGGTTGCAGAAGGCAGGCTCGGGCCATGTCTGCTTTAACACAGCCATGCGCAGCACCAGTGTCTGGGACCAGGGGCCGCTCCTGGTTGCAGCAGACGGGATTGGCATGTCTGCTTTAACACAGCCATGTGCCGCCGCACTGCCTCCCACTGCACAGCAGCAACACTCCATCTTAAGGTGGCACCGCGTGCACCCTGTGCTCCTGGGCATGGGAGGGAAAGAGGTGAGAACCTCCGGCCCGGAGAGCGGAGGTCACTGCAGCCCTCCCGGGGACAGGCGCCCTCCCCTGGCTGCCCCCCGCTGCCCCCTGCCACCCTTGACAGCATCCTTTGCGGTGCCACCTTAAGCAGGCCACGAGGAGTGCGGCCGGCCGGCCGCGAGAGAGCCGTGTTTGTACACAATACCCCGCGTGGAGCCCTTTAAAGCCGCAGTGTCTCCTCTCACACAGGGTGCCCGGGACCCGGAAACACGCTGACTGCAATCCGCGCATCCACAACCTGTTGTTTGCAGCGCACTGAAGCGGCAACCTCTGGCGGTAGGCGCTCTATAAAGCATGCATTAAACCCCACAGCCGATACCGGAGGGCCACCGTTAGGAATCACGTCGTGGGAAGGAGTGTGTGGGGGCGGATGGGTGTGCCGAGCAGAACCCCCTGGAGAGTCCAGTATAACCGGGGTTACCCGTCCTCAACCAGTACATGTCATCATTTTCAGGGGCGTTAGTGAACAGAGCCACGGATTCAACGCCCAGAATGCATCATTAGATAAAAACCTTGGCGTGGAGGAGGGGTGCCCCGGTGACACGGAGACCGACGTCTGGTAACTCCAACCGAGACTTCTCTTCCCTCGGCGCGATGGTGGGAAGGTAACCGGCCTGGGGGCTGGATCGCTTCTAGTCGAAGATCACACGTCTACCGATGTCGGACTGATGCGTTGTCCGCCGGCCCGACCTGCAGCCTCACCCTGGGTCGGGACAGGACTGCTGACGGGAAACCCACACACACTGCATGTGAGGTACACGTTTGGAATGTACACATTAACCGTTACATATATTATCAGGATTGTACAAAATTAAAGGTGGCAAAATTAGGTTAAAACAGGTATAGAATACAAAGTTGAGCTCGTGAATGCGAAGCGGCCTTGATGGTCATGACCTGGGTTGAATTATTCCGGGAGGTGTCTTTGGAAGAGAAGAGATTTAAGACCTGTTTTGAAAGTCCGGAAAGAGGCGGTGGTCCGAGGATAGGAGGTAGTGAGTTCCAAATCCTAGCCGCGCTGCCTGAGCCATAAATCTTTCCCTTTTGCAGGTAGGAGGTTCCAGCAGTAAGTTTTCAGCAGTGCGTGAAGGTCTAGAGACGCCTGATATTTTGAGTTTATTCGCCATGTAGTGAGGGGTGAACGTGTGCATGGCTTTGTGGGCAGGGCAGTCCTATAAAAAGAAGTGGGGGGGGGCTGACCAAGTAAGACAATATGCAAATGACCTCATGACATCATGACGTAGCGCTATAGAAGAAAAAAAATAGTGCTATTTAAATTATTTATGTAAATACTGGGACAGACTAACCCATCTGACAGTCTTACAGTGTCTGCATTTATATACAGGGACAGAACACAAGCAAAAGCTGCCTCCCTTAAGTACCTGCGAAGAGAAGGCAAGCTGTGTTCCCTCTGTGGCATTTACATTTAAATGTAAGGTTCAAGGCGGCCCCCAGTCAGCACATACAAACAAAAGGAGGCCGGATGGACCCTTAACTACGGCCCAGCTGGAGGTGAAAAAGCTCCCTCGCTGCCTGCACGTTGCTGCTGGGAATGGAAAGCAGGCAACGTGCAGGTGCTGCTGAACGTGTCCCGGTGTCTGAAAATGACACCGGGATAAGTTCAGCATATTTCTGTGGGGCCCAACTTCTTGGCAGGGGGGGCGGCGTCCACCCTGTGAAAAGAGTGGGGGGACGCCGTGTACCTGCGTGTACCCCCCCCCCCTCCCCAACCCATCCCAAAAGAAGGCGCAGTTGGTAATGTGCACTCTTGGAGATGGTATTGATATGGGAATGTTAGTTGAGTCTTTTGTCTAGGATGACGCCTAGAGATTTGGAGCTTACATCAATGATAGGTTTGTTGTTAAGTATGTTCAGATTGTCCATCCATGATTCAACACGTGGATGAGTGAGTGAGGTAGAAGGAAGAAGGAATTCCGTTTTGGAGGGATTCAGAATTAGTTGATGAGTTGGCATCCAATCTTGGATGGAGTTGATAGTGGTGTTGAGGATTGAAATATCGTGTGCCGAAGACACCTTTAAGTAGATTTGCGTGTCATCAGCATAGAGGTGATATTGGATCCCAGATTTTTTTAGGAGATTTCCCAGCGGTTCCATGTAAAGATTGAACAGGGTGGGCGCGAGGGTCAAGCCTTGAGGGACGCCTTGTTCCACAGCCTTTGATGTAGAGAGTTGCTATTTTGACCTCTTCTGCGTCCTCTGCTCAGTGTCTATCCAGGCGAGCACAGGAGGTTAGGTCCCGGGTTCTCCATGTGCCGGTAACATGTGAGTACATCTCCACAAGGTTCTTATGGTTTTCTTAAATTACGCTTGACTCGCTAAGAAATACTTTGATACCCAAGTATACCTGACCCCATTTTTAGGACGAACCTAGCAGCGCGCATGTGGTTCTCTGCAAGGCATGCTGTATCTAGTCGGGATGCTAAGTCCATACCCACCGCTTACCATTTATTCCTTGTTGTGCCTTTGTTCATTCTTTTCTTCTTATTTGTCATACGCTGCTCTTTGACCTGCCTTTGGATGTGGTTTTCTCTTTGTGGTGACTGCCCCTCTTACATGTCCCCTTACACCGTGATTGTATTTTTTGTTTGTTTGGCACACTTTGTTTCGCTGAATTGGTCCTGTGTCATGAACACAGCTTCAATATGGTTTCTCCTGCACAACGCTTTTTAGGTCTCGCTAAGCCAGTGCATGCGCTGCTCTGCGAGACATTTAGTATCGGGGTTTTCAAAGTGCTGCTACAGGCTTTTGGTGGCCTAGCGCATGCATTCACGCAAGCGTGCAACGCGCGCAGCCGCCATCTGCCTTCCTTCCAGCGCGATCATTTTCACTTTTTCGTGCTGCTGCGGCGGCATCACTAGCGTGTTTTTTTTTTTTTTTTTACATTACTACAAGCTTCCCGCGTCGCGTGGCCAATGCTTGTTATTATTGGCTATGAGGTCCTAGAGAGGCTCCGTTGATTTCAGTAGCCGGAAGATCCTGGTGCCCCATGTGAACTGGATAGCTGATGGCGGGTAGATTTCCCCAAGGCGAGCTCACTTAAATTCAAACAGGTCTGTATAATTTTTACTTCCGTAAGAACATGTGTGCTTCCCCCACATCGGCCCTTGACGTTTATGCATTCACCTCTTCCTCGCTGGGTTGGTCTGAAAAGCCGCTTGTGTGCCTTGCTGCCTGCCGTAGCAGCGGAAAGTACAATGTTTTCGACTCTCGCCTTCAAAAGACAACCCCCACTATATATGGACTGCTGGCCCACTTGCCCCGCATTGTCTGGATTTTTCTAGATGCATAATATTTGTGTTTGCTGGGTTCCTGTGGGAAGCTTGGTACGTCATGTGAACACTGTTGTCTGCAGACAGTGGTGTAATACTGTTTTAGCTAAAGCTGCTTTATGTTTATTAAGAAAACACATATACGTACCCGATTGCAATGGCAACATCGACTTAAAGCTTTTTCTACCACACTTCAGCCATTTCTAAACATTATTAATAGCAGGTGTTATTGCCCATTTGAATAGTACTGAGTTTACCGACTTCTAAAGGATGGCTTAGGTTTCGAACTTGGTACTTGCCTATCATATTTCATTCCACGAGTGAGCGTTTAATGCACTGTGGCCTGAAGCACTGTGAAACAGTTGCTCTAGACATGGTACAGACAGATATGTTCAATTTAAAACCACTGACGTTGTCTTGTGACAGACCCCTCGCTAATATTTTTTTTTTTATTTGTGGCTTAGACGTGTATTTCTTTGGAACGGGAAAAATATGTTTCGAGCAAAAAACATATCTTTATATTTTTCACAACATATACAATACAAAGATCCTGCATTTGCTACATTTCTGAGTAGCTCATCAAGTTTTGCGCGGTCAAACTTTTCAATTACAAATGTAAATTTACAAATATATTTGTGCTCAGAGGTCAAGTAAAACACATAACAAATTGCAAACTAAAAAATAGATTTAGTAGCTTACACTTGGGTTCTCATTTGTATCTAAGCTCAGTTGTGTATATATTTTTTTGTATTCCTGGAACTCCACTGAAAATCATGCTTGTCAATTTATTATATTAAGGGTGCACTTCCAATTACCACAACTAATCTGTTTCTTCATCGATCTGATACCATTTTAGTTACATTCAAAGATGTTGGTTAATAAGCATTTTATTCTTTCATAGTCCTATTTTAAATGTTTTGAGAAAAAATACACTCCACTCTTAGTGCAATAAGAAACATTTCCCTGCTGCTTAGCAATGATTTTCATTGTTCTTCATGCTTTCCAATCAACTTTTATAACTTTATTGCTTGACGCCATTGAAAACCCATACACGTGTCTGAAAGCAGTACATGATGTTATTTTGCAACCCCTTGTGAATACTGCATGCTCTATGTTGTGATCACTTTATTTGTAGTCTGCCTTTTGATGTTCTGCCTTTACTGATGAGCCTGCTCATGAAATACATGTTTGAAAGAGAAGAGCTCAATGCCAGAAAGGGCGTCTTATTAACATTTTCCCGCAGAACGAAAATGCTGTGTGGCCGATGTATTGTTAACAAGTCCCAGCAATGCAGAGTCTGCTATCATTTTATGCAATATATTTGTGACTCTAGGGAGCCGAACCCTAATAATGTACTGCACCCCCATTTTTTGGTCATCTGTATATTTACCTTTGGCAGCTCAGCTCTGGCACCCATGATCTTGTGATAAGTCACCACTCTCATTGTCATCAGGCCCATAATCTCAAGTAATTTAAATAGTGACTAGGACCACTCCAGTACTGAGTTCTAGATCAAAAAAAGTTAAAGGGTTTTATTGCACATCTCAATAGAGGCATTACAGAGAAATGCACAATATATTCCATGATGGATCAGGAAAAAGGAAAGGTTCTTAATTTAACTGTCAGAATCGTAAAGGAAGCCAACAGCAGCTCTAGTAGAAAAGAGAAAGTCTCTCTGTCTGTTGTAAAGAGAGACAGGCCAGTTTCGAGGCAACATGGAGTCCCTGGAAAAAAAAAGCTGAAAGATTCACACTTCCCTCTTCCTGACCTCTCACCCAGATTTTTTAATTTTTTTTAAAGACCTTTATTTCAGAGTTCCGCATTACACAGCTTACAGCCTACAACCCCTCGGGCCGGCCGCGGAGGAAGTACACATGCATTGCGTCGGAAAGCACACAGCCCTGTGCCGTCAATCCGGGGGGTACGGCGGCGTTATAGAGTGCGAGTGTCTCACAGTTTAGAGAAGGATAGTGCAGGACTCATTTTTCTCTGTGGTACAACCATTAAACATAGGCATATTGCCAAAGTGGCGTAAAGGCGCCTAACAGTCGAACTGCCCCCCTCCCCCCCCCAGCTAACTAAACACGGTCATCACGTTAAGCACCGCAAGTCACCTACGTACCGGTAATGCGACCTCCACATCCCCTTCTACAGCACCCGGAGCATCTCACCCAGATTTTAGGTCTCGCCTACGCCTGTCTCTCTCCACTCTCCACTCTCCACTCTCCACTCTTCACTCTTCACTCTTCACTCTTCACTCTTCACTCTTCACTCTTCACTCTTCACTCTTCACTCTTCACTCTTCACTCTTCACTCTCCACTCTTCACTCTCCACTCTCCACTCTTCACTCTTCACTCTTCACTCTTCACTCTCCACTCTCCACTCTCCACTCTCCACTCTCCACTCTTCACTCTTCACTCTTCACTCTCCACTCTTCTCTCTCTCTCTCTCTCTCTCTCTCTCTCTCTCTCTCTCTCTACCGCTCTCTCTCTCTCTCTACCGCTCTCTCTCTCTCCACCTCTTTCTCTCTCTCCACCTCTTTCTACCGCTCTCTCTCCACCTCTCTCTCTCCACCTCTTTTACCGCTCTCTCTCAACCTCTACCGCTCTACCTCTTTCTCTCTACTGCTCTACCTCTCTCTACCTCTTTCTCTCTACCGCTCTACCTCTTTCTTTCTATCGCTCTACCTCTCTCTACCTCTTTCTCTCTACCGCTCTACCTCTTTCTTTCTATCGCTCTATCGCTCTACCTCTCTACCTCTCTCTCTACCTCTTTCTCTCTACCGCTCTACCTGTCTCTAACTCTTTCTCTCTACTTCTCTCTCTACCTCTTTCTCTCTACCGATCTACCTCTCTCTCTACCTCTTTCTACTGCTCTCTCTCTCTCTCTCTCTCTCTCTCTCTCTCTCTCTCTCTCTCTACCTCTCTCTACCCACCTCTCTCTCTCTCTACCTCTAGGTGGCAGCCGGAGCCTGATAGCACTGCTTGACCTTTAAAAAATAAAAAAATAAAAGCATTGACATGGCCAATAGGTCTCGCCTTTGGGGCCTTATTAGTGTTTAACCATGCAACAGTTAATGTTGTTGCACCAAGGATATTGTGCTGCATAACAAAATACTTATAAGGTCCCAAAAGCGAGACCTATTGGCTATGCCAATGCTTGTTAATTCTATGGGTGCACCTCTGTACTTTACTTAATGATCGGATAAAACTGCACATTTTTGCAGTGTTTAAAGGTTTTAGAAAAAAAAGTGAATCTAAAAAGAATAATCATTTGACTTTTCCTCCGTCTTCAACATCAACCGAGACTAGTTGTACCATTGTTGCAGTACTCAGCTTGTCTTCACTCACTATATTCCAGCATATTGGATATTATATATCCTTAAATGCCGATCTCGATTAAACCATAGGGTAGTATAGGCTTTCCATGTGCATTCGCTTGTAGTTTTACTTCTATGTCCATAGCCCGATCCAGTTAAAAAATGTTTTGATAACGTGGTAATTCTTTTTAACATTGCTTTCTTCATAAATGCGCAGTTTTTGCATCTCACGACTTCCAGTTAGCAATTCCGATTTCCAATTCAAATGTTCTATTATTGTATTAGGCACCAAAGTGAAGCGGTGGCAGAACTCCGTTATTGAACCTTATAGCCCTTCCGCTCCAAGAAGTGACAGTACCTCGGACCTGCTGAACATTGCGGTCATGGTATAGCTCAGCAAAGGATGTAAACAAAATATATCTATAGGCTTAACCTACCTGTAGGAAGCTGGCTCTGTATATACTATACCAAAGTGAGGTATAGTGTGCACAGAGTCCAGAGGAACCCCAAAGTAGGCAGAGGTAAAGTTAGATAGAACCTCACTCTCTATTTGTGGTAATCTGGTCGAGCAGTAAGGCAGTATCAGAGGACAGTGTTAAGCATTTGTTGTACACAGTCAGCAAATGAATTCACACATTCAAAGACTGAACTTCAGACCATTTGTTTTTGTATAAAAATATTCTTTTAGTTATTTTATTTTCTAGAACCAAGCAAGCCTGGCACAGGTAAGCAATAAGTACTTTACAGTAGTAATGCAATTGAAATACAGTTTGAATGATACTTGTATATGCACTTTGGTTTGGTTCACAGTATGGATGCAGAGAAATGCAATACTTAGTAAATGCAGTACATAGATACTTGAATAGGCTTTTTAGTAAAATAGAAGGTAAGTAACTTCTGAGATTACTAGGCTTACACAGAGTAGTATACCTAGATACTACTCTGGGACATTTCCTGAAAACAGGTAAGTAAAATCGTTTTTGTTAGATTATGCAATTTTAAAGAATTTCTTTAGTTTCTCAAACTCCACACTTAAAAACTTTCCACAGAAAAACAGTTAATGCTATCCTATGGAGGAAAATAGTGTTTTCGGTTTTGAGGTAAGTATTTGGTAGTGGGTGTTGTGGTTCTGGGGGTAGACTCAGGGGTGCCCCAGGGTCAAGGATGTACTCTTGTTACACCCTCAGCGGCACTAGGGCGGCCGGGTGCAGAGTTCCGAGGCCCAATGTTATTCAATGGGGCTAGGTGGCCTCCGATTGGTGGCTGTTGGCAAGCAGGCCACTTCAGCTGTGGGAGCACAGCTCTTGGACTTTTGTTCAGGGCAAATGGGGAAACAAAGTAATAGGTGCACCTTCAGCGGCACTGTGGCGGTCAGGTGTAGGGCGCTGTTTCGGCGTCGGGCGCCCTGTTGTTTTCAATAGGTAACCTCTGGTTTGCAAAGACACTGCAGGCTTGGGGACGAAGGTCTTCTGGGTGCGACCACCACTTCGAGAGGTAAGTTGGGAAGTTAGGGGTTGGTTAGGCACCGTCGGTTTGGGCACACAAGGCCGTGGGGCATCGGGTGCTGGGGTGCCTTTTGGGGTCAGATCTTCTTACCACCTCCTGGTCGCAGTTAGGGGGGCCTTCTGGATTTAGACTGCAGGCATCGGCTGGAGGCATGAGGCAGGTCAGGGGTCACGGATCTCGGGTCAGGATCACCTGCGGACCTCCTCGTGGTGTTTGCCCACTCTAGCTCTGGCCGTGGGCAGCGGGTGCAGAGTGGTGCGGATTTGCGGTTTCCGTCCAAGGCCAGAGGTTGCAGATGAACAAATCCGCTGTTTACGGGAGACAAAGTCTTTGTAGTTGAAGGCAGGCAGGTCCTCCAAGGTTTTCAAGGTTGCTGGCTGCAGGACACACCAGGATTTCGCAGGAGCAGGTTCGAGGTGGAGACAGGCGGGTAGGGATGGGGCCACGTCAGTGGGCGTCTTCCTCTTGTTAACTCCTTCTTCTTCTTTATTGTCTGAGGAGCGAAGATTCAGGGGTGCCCCTAAATACTAGATTATGGGGAGTTACAGGTAGGTAAAATGCAGGGACCAATGGGTCCCTTCCCTGGGGTGTGCACACCCCCTATTATGCCACCCTCCAGTGGGAGGGGGCATGAGCCTGTCCCTGGTTGGCTGAGTCCCCCCATCTTCAAGATGGCGTGGACTGAGAGTTGTGCTTCACCTCGCCTCCCCCACCTGAGGGGTGGAGTTGGCAGAGGTGGGCACACCTCTCTTCCTCACTTGTTTTTCCCGCTGGTTCTCCCACCCAAAGTGGGGGTCAGAACCAGTGGGGACCAATTGCTGAGAGCAGCAAGTGGCCTGGAGAACCTCACAAGCCTTTGAAGCTTCCCCTTCGTGAACCCTGCCCATCCTGGGGGAGGAGGCTTGGCACCTCGTCCCAGGATGTGCATTGTTTCAGGCCCCAAAGAGCAGCAGGCTCTCGACCCTGGGGTCCAGAAACATGTCTGGTGAGGGCAGCGGTGTTGCAGGGATTCTGCTCATGCACAGAACTATGCACAGGAAACCAAGACCTCAGTGAACTATGGTGTACCAAAAAACTCACCTCAGTACCCAGAACCTCTATCCGACTAGCATCAGTGTCTCATTCGTTCTCCGTATCATCTCGAAGCTACCAATGATTAGACAACCCAGAACAAGCGACTTAGAATACTCTCAGGAATGGTGGGAATCAGAAACACCTTTTCGTTATTCTTCTCATATCAGTCCACAACAAGAGTTATCAGAGACACGGAAAAGTTTAAAATGTTTATTTTTAACTACATGCTCTAAGGTGCAGCACCTAATATAAGCAGGCAAATGATTAAAAATAAAACCAACCGCATTGTTACACTACCATAGAAAATGAAGAGAGAAATCATATTAAAAATGATAGTGGAAAACAAGTCCTATCGTACTTTGTGAACCACCCTCCCTTGATTAGTAAACTAGTTTTATAAACTAATAGAAGGTCTCTCGGTTTGAATGGGGAACCCCATACCTCAAAGATCAGCTTAGGTGAATCACATCACAGGATCAGCACTGCTCTCTGTGTCTGGAAAGGTTTTCTCCAAGTGTCTGAATCATGCATGCAAATACAATATTAAAGGCACCCGAGTTTCAGATATTTGCAGCTGTGTGCATGTTGTGTCTAGAGCGTGGGCCAATCAACCTGAATTCAACAGCATACATTGTTATTTGACCTTTACGGCTTCTGCACACAGTGTTCAGACTTAGGTCGCGGTGCACGTCTAGGGATGTGAACAACAGACCGTTCTCATGTGAAGAAAAAGCAAGCAAGCAGTTTTACTTGTAATAACAGCTACCTGTAGTGTCGTGTGCAAAAGCAGCAAAGTGGCAAGATGGCGTTTAGCTTCTAAAACGCTTATGCTAACATAGCAATGTGTGTACATAAAACCCCGTCCTCACTACACCCTCCCTTGATCGGACCACGAACAGAATAGAGAAGCCATGTAGGAATGCAGAGTTCAAGTTCGAGTGAGACAGAACCAAGTTTATATATTGCCAATCTATATAATTGGTAGTGAAAGTTTGAAAAATTTGGTGGGAAAAAGTAAAAATTAAAATATCTCCCATGGGCGGAATACCACCAAATTTGGAGTAAAAAAAATAAAAATTAAAAATCTGGATTAGGATGCGCGGAAGATGGACAACTGTCAATTTAATTCATCAACGTGTAGGCACAATAAATTGCAACTGCCTCCAAGAGGGAGTCATTATAATGTTCAGTAAAAGAGTCAGCCATCCAGTCATGTAAAGTAAATGAACATACATGTTCTTCGATAACCGGAGCCTCTAGCACAATCAGAGGACAACTTGCGTGTTCTTCAAGATAACTTCTCGCCAAGAAGTCATATACTGCCGCATATATATCCCAGCTCCCTAGGACTCCGTGCACCACTCCACAGGCCATAATCCCGATACCAGAACAGTCCAACTCATGAGCCACTAAGGGACTCATTAGTCGATCATAATCCGGGGCAGGAGACGTCGTGTTCGACAGGCACAAATCCAGAGCCTATTCAAATGGACAATCTAGGCAATGGCAAACAGGTTGCACGCAAGTAAAGTATAAGAACCGGAAGGATAATCCATAGGCTACGCTCAAAGTGGCCAGTGGTAATGTGCCATAGTATTCAAGCATCCGGTTGCGCAGTTGAAGCAGCTGGGCCAGGCTGTCGTGTGATACAGATCATGCAGCCATGCGGAGCAAGCAAATCAACAGCAGTACACCAGCAGTCAAGGCAAGAATCAACGGAAGCCCGCCGAAGACGCTGGAAAAGTTCGAATGAAAAAATGCCGGTATCACACCAAATATTGTTTGGAAGGAGGTCACCAGACCGGAGCCCCCAACTTTGAAAAAATGCACCAAGCCAGTTGTTGACGAGGCATTGAATATAGTATGAATCAGAGCACCGAAATGAAGGGGGGAGATCGGTATTCAAAAGTGCATGCACCTCGGTGCGGGTGTTTGCTACGTGAAGGACAAATGTTTCACAGGCGGAAGTCAGGGCAACTTCTTTTTGAGACAATAGATCCCTTATTCTGCTCATCTTGTTGAACTCTGCTTTCAAGGTTGGGATGGAAGGCCAGATGGATACATCTAGTCTCCCATGCGGGGGTGGAAAAAGGAAATTTTTACAACAGACTTCGCGTTGTGAGACAGTTACAATATACGGAATCCCCACTAGCATCCCGCAGCATGCCTCATTATTTAAAAGTAAATAACTACCGTTAGCCAATAACGTAAAAGTGGGTGTAATTGCTGGCACAGGATTTCCCTTCAGAATGCAAGCTAAATTAGGTGCCTGAAAGTTGCATGCGCCATGCAATTGGATGTTCCTACTGACTACTGAGTGATCAGGTGTGCATTCCTCTCCTTTCAAATAAACCTCTTTACCCTCTTTCAGGCACCTGTATGTAAATGGTAGTGACCAAACGTCATGCAGGAAAGCAGTACCCAATGGTTCATATCTGCCTAGGGCATAATGTTTCATACAGGAACTGAACTTAAACAATGGTAAGGTGATTAAACCGTGGATAAGCCACACAGCTGAGTTCGATTTGGCCACAGAGAAAGGTAAAGGTTGCAACTTTTCCACATGCAATAATGAGTATGTTGCATCCTTCATGGACATGAACTGTTGTTTATCAGTCAGATTCAACTGCAGGAATAAAGCTGTTCATGTAGTCCCAGGGAACGTTCCCAGCCTTCAATGTTTGTAAAGTCCATGCAAACTGCATTATAGAACGCAATTGATTTTGACCACGGTATAAAACAGACATATCATCCTGTATAATATCCACAACAGATGAAACTATATTATCTAGCGTGTAAATTCTGGAAGAAAGGGTGTTAATGCTACTATCGATGACAGCTAGCACTTTTTCTAAATTGGCTTGATCAATAGCCCTTAATCTAGAAGCAGCTTCAATTTGAGATAATTTGCAAACTTCGTTGTAAACAGCATACACCCATCTTTTGGACCTGCCATCCACAGGGCCTTTAACGAAATAATTTAAATCTACCTTGTCATTCAATTTTGATAAATGAAGTTTAACAGATGCCAAGGTGGAACGTTGCAATGTATAACCAAGGTACAGACCCAGAAAACCATCTTGACAGGAATCTGAGCTTTTTTGGCATATTAACCATCCTTCAGGATCTAAGTTGGAAATATTGAAGGATGTATTAGTAATGGATGACTGTAATTCATCAAGGGACAATTCTGTGTGATTATCCCAATGTCGATATGCGTCCAGATTAGGAATAGTAGGGAAATTCAGTTTTTTAGAAGTAGCCAATCCAAAGCAGGTGGTTGGAAAAATGGTAGAATTCAAAAACATGTGGTTTGGGATAAAGCATGCACGATATATAATCCGCGCCACCAGTAACGTTGTTGTAAGGTAGTAACAGTCGCTGAAACGCTGGCATGGGCAGATGCCATACCTTCGTGAGCGGCTGTAATCAAGGAAAGTCTGCAGTCCGCGTTGGGAATCAATCTGTCACCATCGTCGTTAATTCTCACGTAGGGAACTTTATCAGGACTTAAATGATGAGTATGTAGAAGGGAAACCACAAGGTCAATTATCACCCTTCTCTGTCGCAGCAATTGCTGCCAAGATGTCATCATCAATTTTACTTTTGGATCGTGTAACTGCTGCTACTAGATGTGTTGCCACTGCTGTTTTCGCTGCTTTGTCAGCTAAGCTGTTTCCAGCAGTGTGGACACCTACGCACCGGTGCCCAAGAGTGTGAATTACATTCACGAGCGGCAGACGTTGTTTAAGCTCTGCGACTCGAACCCAAAGCATTTTATGCTTGATTGTGCTACCTTTGGAATCACGATACTCATTTTGAGACCAAAAGAATAAATTGTCGCCGTATGACTGAACAAAGTAAAAAAGAGTCACTTACTATAAGAGTAGTTACTCGAGGATCGGCAAACTCCAGTGCAAGCACCAGAGCATGAAGCTCTGCCAACTGGGCAGTACAATCACCCAATATCTGCGTGTGCACGACATCAGATTTGAATTCACCATTCACGAAAGTACCAGCCACTATTGTGCAGGCGGCCGAATAAGCATGCTTGGAATACGTCGCCGGTTGCGCCGAACCGTATAAATGACACAATGGTAATCCTCAAGCGGGCGCAAGGACAGAGGAGCTGGATGAACAAATTCATACTGCAAATACTCCTGAGTCTGCAATGAGGCATCAAATATGTAAGTGACATCCAGACTTGTCCAAGAAGTGGCCCATTGTATCCAACGTGGATGCAAAGCTTTAGAATTTGGTACTCTGGTTTCGTCACTGCCTCTAGAGCAGGATGCGGTGTGACAACCAACAAGCGTTTACCTTGCGACAGCGCTCTCTTTCAAAATCGCCATCTGCACTGCAGTCAAAACTTTTTCGTAAGTGGAAAAGTGCATTTCAGCCGAAGTGTACAGGTGTGATTTGTAAGCAATAGGGACTGTGTCGCCCTCATTGAATGTTAAGTACGTGAAACCCACTGCGCCAGGCACGATTCTTATTACCAGGTTTGTGTGGTTATCACATGTCAGTAAGTATTTAGAAGCAAGAAGATCAGCCTAAAAGATTGCAGGATAGCTGAATGTTCTAGCAGCCAGCTCGATTTAGAAAAAGTTGGTTGTACCAAGGCATATAGCGGCTTGATACGCTGGGCATAATCGGGAATATAAGTACGCCCGAAATTCAAAAAACCCAGCAAAGATTGTAGTTTTTTCAGGGTTGTGGGAGCGCGCAAACATGCGCATTTCTCCAGGAAGTGAGGTGCTAAACCTCGACCTTCGTTGTTGAGTTCATAGCCCCAAAACAACACTGTATACTCTGAAATGTCTGATTTTGCAAAGTTGAATTTGTAACCGAAGTCTGCAAACATAACGATGATGCGGTCAACGTGACACAGATGCGGCCATAATTAGTTGTCTGTGAGATAGATATCATCAACATACGAATAAGTATCAGGGTCAACGCTCTCTAACAGAGAGACTACACATGCGGCAAAGACACCTGGACTGTTTTTATAGCCCATGGCTAATCTTTTAAACTGTTTTTGTTTGCCGCCGGAGGTAAAGGCTGTCCATTGACTACTAATAGAGGACAGGTTATGGTTATAAAAGCCATTGGAGATGTCAAGTGTGGTCTTAAACATTTTTCTCACGAGACTATCAATGAGGGCAGAACTGTGGGTATTCTGTACCGCGCACGTTCGACAATGAGAGTTCAAATGCCGATAATCCAAAACCAGGTGGTACGACCCATCAGGTTTGTTCACAGTGAAAAGAGGATTATTCATGGGTGACACACATGTTTAGATTACACCTTGATATTCCAATTGTTCAAGGATTTCTGCGACGTGAGATCTAGCTTTGCGGCGCATGGGATTATTGGGGTTGTGGCTGTGGCATAGACCGTAATGGAATCTCATGGCTAGGCGACAATTTATCCCACCCAACCTGAGTACGGTACAACGCCGGTGCAAACACCTGTGCCCACTCTTCATCAAAGTTCTGTGCTTGCTCCTTCGGCACTGTGTGCGCGAAAGATGGGAGGATTACCTTCTCTACTCTGGGAGGTGCCAAAACGAAAGCTGGGGGCCAGTCTGCCTCTGCTAACAGAATGTCATATGTAGAGGTTAGATTGTCCCCAAAAATCCCTTTTATGGTAAGTTGTATGTCACCTTCTATTAAAAGGACTTTGGGGCATATCAACAAGGGGTGGCGATAATATTATCGCCGCTTTAGAGCCCGTTTTCGGGCAAAAAGTGGCGATAATATTATCGCATTATCAACAAGGACACGCTAGCGTGTGTTTCCTTGCAATAGCGCCCCTTGTCAGCACGCCTCCCATCGCATCGCTAATGAGATGCAAAGGAGGTGTGCTTGACAAGACTCCCCAGGGAAAATATTGCTAACCCAGCTTCATCATATTGACAAGGAGGGTTAGCGATATTTAAAATCACGTTAAGTATGCCTTAACACAGGAATTTAACGTCTGTTAAATTCCTGACTAAGGCATACCTAACATGGGGAGTGGATTGTGTGGCTACGACCACAGGCCCTATCATCTAGGATATCACCGTTTTCCACCATGGAAAACGGCGATATCCACACTATCTCTGGAATTTTTATCGCCTCGGCGATGCGCGTTGTTGATAACGTGAAAACAGGGCGATACATTCCAGAGATAGCCGGCGATAAATATGCAAGCGCTAAGCGTGCTTTGCGATATTTATCACCGGCCCTTGATAATATGCCCCTATATCATTTAGTCTGTCAGGGGAAGCCACTCTAGTGTCAGCAGTTTCTACAGTAATGAATGTATCAGTTGCCGTCGGCTTCAGATATGGACGCAGCACACTATTGTAACTTCAGCCGCGCTGTCTAGCAGCGTTAGTGCCCATGTCAGGTTCCGAAGCTGCGTTCTCACTATCTGTGGCATACCTCGTTGTTAGTGCAGCAACCATCTTTTTCTCAAACGGGGGTCGCTGACGTGCAAACTCTTCCTGCTTGCCTTTACCGTCAGCCGGGCAGGGCTGGTCACGTCCTTGTTGGGCACTCCGACCTTTGCCACGTTCTCCTCCACTGGACTGTGAGACCAATGTTTCCTGTGAAGAACGAGGAGAACGTTGTTCAGGAACCTGAAATCTATCAGAAGACCTAATTCTAGTGCGATCGCGCAATTCATATGTGCGTTCAGTAGTCACTTGTACTGGTGACACGGGCCGAGACCCCTGTTTCTGTTGCTGCTTCCCCTGTTTCTAAGTTTTCCAATTTTGTTTAGGAAAAGCTGGACGTCGTCTTTAGGAGGTGTAACCGTCTGAGTTTGCGGTTGCGCCATTGTTTTAGCAAAGGGCTTAAGCCCCAAACTATTGCGGCCAATGGTCTTATAAGCCTCCGCAATAATTTTCGGTAACTGTCTGGGTTTATCGACGTCGACGACGAGGCGCCGTTCATTCGCCACTTGAAAGTTATCCACATCTCCCTTGACGTTAGCAAGGATGATATCAGCAACTACGTCGAACACACAGACAAGCCTCATTCCCAACTTGACCGCCGCCTCCGGACCGTGTTGATCCTGAACGCGCTTGATCACGGAGGGCAGTACAGTCATAGACGGTGTGCCGAAGCACTTTGAGTAGACTGCTGCAAACACTTCACCCCAGTTCTGACAATCATTAACCTCTGGGACTAAATAATTCTGCAAACTAATGGTAAGGATCCTGTGTTTTTCCACAGGAGTAGAATTGGGAAATACTGCTTCCAGCTGGTCAAATTTCTCAGCAAGCCAATAAGGCATATCGTCCTTATTCTGGGGGTGCTTGCCCATTACCGAATTAACCATGATGGGACTAATAGCAATCCCGGCCAGGCCAGCTGGTTGCGCCGCAACTCCAGGTGCCCCCAACTGGACATTGAGAGAAACGTATTGCACTAAAGCCCTATGTACCGTAATCAAGGCGGTATGGAGTTGACGTAAGTCATCCAGTGGGGCTTGCAAATAACATGGATGTGGTGTAAACCTGGCCAAGTGGCCCCTGGAATGAAAAAGGGACCCAAACGAACTGGTGTAACTGTGTGGGAGAGGGCGCCATTGAACCAAATACGATGCTGCCAGGCAGAACTAGGAATTTCCTGCGTCCTATATGGCGTGTAATTTGCTGGAACTGCCGTAGGAGTGTATGTGTGAAACGTATGATCATCCGCATTCACCTCCGGCAAAGTAACCCAAGAATAAAATAGCTCATAAGGAAACGATGCATTGGCACTCACTACAAAGATAGACATCCCATCGTCAGGCACCCCGAATTGCATCAAATGACACCGTAGAGGCGCACGACTATGTGCTGCAATAGCGACTTCAGCCATAAGGACACAGAGAAGAAAAACAATCTATATAAACTGTAGCACAAAAGGGTATGATTTAAAATGAAACCTTTTTAATTGCCAAGCTTGAGAGAACCTATATATTAGCTATTTAGGTAGGTTTAACCCGTAACTCCCGTCAACCGGAAACAAGAATGAGGGTACTAAGGCGTCTCAATCATAAGACCAAAACGTTAGGTGCGCCATGTTACGGGGATTCTGCTCATGCACAGAACTTTGCACAGGAAACCAGGACCTCAGTGAATTGTGGTGTACCAAAAAAACTTACCTCAGTACCCAGAACCCCTATCCGACTAGCATCAGTGTCTCATTCGTTCTCCGTATCATCTTGAAGCTACCAATGATTAGACAACCCAGAACAAGCGACTTAGACTACTCTCAGGACTGGTGGGATTCAGAAACACCTTTTCGTTATTATTCTCATATCAGTCCACAACAAGAGTAATCAGAGACACGGAAAAGTTTAAAATGTTTATTTTTAACTACGTGCTTTAAAGTGAAGTACTTTGGCTAATATAAGCAGGCAAATGATTAAAAATAAAACCATCAGCATTGAAAATGAAGGGAGAAATCATATTAAAAATGATAGTGGAAAACAAGTCCTATCATACTTTGTGAACCAGCCTCCCTTGATTAGTAAACTAGATTTATAAACTAATAGAAGGTCTCTAGGTTTTAATGGGGAACCCCATACCTCAAAGATCAGCTTCGGTGAATCACATCACAGGATCAGCACTGCTCTCTGTGTCTGGAAAGGTTTTCTCCAAGTGTCTGAATCATGCATGCAAATGCAATATTAAAGGCACACGAGTTTCAGATATTTGCAGCTGTGTGTGTGTTGTGTCTAGAGCGTGGGCCGATCAACCTGAATTCAACAGCATACATTGTTATTTGACCTTGACGGCTTCTGCACACAGTGATCAGACTAAGGTCGCGGTGCACGTCTAGGGATGTGAACAACAGACCGTTCTCATGTGAAGAAAAAGCAAGCAAGCAGTTTTACTTGTAATAACAGCTACCTGTAGTGTTGTGTGCAAAAGTAGCAAAGTGGCAAGATGGTGTTTAGCTTTTAAAACGCTTATGCTAACATAGCAATGTGTGTACATAAAACCCCGTCCTCACTACAGCGGAAAGCAGCCACTCAACCTGGACACTAGTAGTAAGTTAGATTTCAGGGGGCATCTCTAAGATGCCCTCTGTGTGCATTTTTCATTAAATCCCACACTGGCATCAGTGTGGGTTTAATGTGCTGAGAAGTTTGATACCAAACTTCTCAGTTTTCAGTGTAGCCATTATGGTGCTATGGAGTTCGTAATGACAAACTCCCAGCACCATATACTCTTAATGGCAGCACTGCACTTACAATGTCTAAGAATGGACTTAGACACTGTAGGGGTACAGAGCTCATGCACCGGTATCCTCACCACTGGTATAGTGCACCCAGGTAGAGGGGTGACTGACCTATGCCAGGGCAGTGGGTTGTAGATATGGCACACAGATGTGTGCCATGTCGACTCTTCACTTTGTTCTGAACCAAAACACGCAGCCTGCAAAGGCAGTGTGTGAGTGTAATGGTACAGGACATCTAAGGGTGGCACAAGAAGTGCTGCAGCCCTTAGAGGCCATCTCTGGTCACAGTGCCGTGGGTACCTGTGGTACCATTTACCAGGGGCTGACCTGTGGCCAGAGATACCAATTGGGTTTAGGCTTCAATGCAGGTTTAGGGAAAGAACATAGGCCCTGGGTCCCTGATTAGCAGGAGCCCAGGGCACACTCAGTCAAAGTACATCAGCAATTCAGCAAAACGTGGGGGCAACCATGCAAGAAAGAGGGCACTTTCTCACACTACCTCTGGCATGAAGCAAGCAGCTCCAGGTGCAGTACAGAGCCAAACAAGCAATTGGGGCCCGCTGACCACCCCATGACCTGCTTTGAGGAGGCAGATGCCCTAACCGGCGCTGCAGAGAGGTAGGGGCTACTACCTCTGTCACCGCACAATTAAACAATCAAGGTATTTTAAACAATCAAAATAATTTCACGTATGAGAACTCGGCCTGCACAGACTCCTGCCATATTTAGAGTGCAGACCCAGGGCAAGTGTGCTCTCCCTGCACAGCTGTGATATTAACATCTCAACCACCTTTCCATAGTTATTATATAAACTCTCTCATCTAACCCTTCTTATTAGGTGTTTGCTTTAAGAGAAGCATCTGAGAGAAGTCCATCTGGCACTACCTCATTGCCCTATAGACGGGGCCTTTCATGTATTTTTTCTTTTTGTCAGCTTTCTGCACATCGCACACTTGGTTCTAGCGCTGCCCACTTCTCACCCTTCCTCTTCTTCTTTTTCCACGATGGCTCGATCACCTCTGGCACTCCATCTTTCCAAATACGGTTTTTCGTAATTAGGTTTGGATTGATGAGGACCAAATGATGTCACCGGAGGGCAGCGCGCTCAGCACTTGGAGTAGAGGACAGGCTCTCCTGACTGCGCTGAGCATCACCTCATTCCCTCTGACTAATGCATTTGTGCAGTAATGGGAAAGAGCCATGAGACGCCTTCTTCTGGAGACCTGTCATGGGCTCCTATACTCCGGCACCGCTATGCCTCGTCTGTTGTCCAGCGATCCTTACAGGGCTACACAAATATTGTGCTGTGTCTGACAAGTCTATACACAGTCACATATAGCAGTCACCTGTAGTCATGGGCGGTGCCCACTCCCTTAGCTGGCATACACCTGGCCCATGTTGCGTGGATCTGGCGGCAGCACTAAGTGAAGAGTTTAAATAAATTACTCAAAATAACATTTATTTCTGATCAAAATATTATTTTGCCAGTGCATCAAAATTGCTAATCTCTGTTGAAATGTACATTTAGTTCAGGTAATTTGTTTTGAATGGACCTGGACCGGAAACCAGCATCCTAGGACTGGTTTCAGAGTTTCACCCCCCATCAGCCAGGATATCTTGAATCCAGTGGCTCAGTGAGCCTGGGACCCATGTCCGGGCAGAGCCAGCACACTTAGAGCGAGAAAACAAAAGATACACAATTGATGGACGGAATGCAGAACAAATTAAAACATTCACCCTCGGTCAAGAGATCTGGGTTAAATCCACCATTCTTTTGCTCATCATGCCACCTCAGTTTAGACCTGGCCATATGCAAAGCAGTCTTGGCCCTGTGCCCCATGGGAACAGTCCAGCCTGAACTGCTAAGCCAGGTCCTCCCTGGACCGGAAACAATGTATGACATTGTTCTGCATTCTGTCCATGGATTGTTCTTTTTGCATTTGTCACCCCAAGTGAGACGGGTATACCCAGACGTGGGTCCCGTGCTCTCCATGCCACTGGAGTCAAGCTAACCTGGCTGTTGAGGGGTGAAACGCCGAAACTGGTCTCAGGATGCTTTGTTCCAGTCCAGGGAGGACCTGTCCTAGCAGTTCGAGCTGGACTGTTTCCATTGGACGCACGGTCGAAACTGATTTGCATATGGCGGGGTTCAAACTGGAATGGTATGGGGAGCAAAAAAACATTGGATTTAGGTCCAGATCTCTGTACTGGGGTGAATGTAGGACATTGTTCTGCATTCTGTCCATCAATTGTTCTTTTTGCATTGGTTGAGGTCTTGGCAGTGAGGCTCTGGGAATCAGCATGGCGAGTCTGTCCAGGAGCCTGGGGTGTCTCAGTGTTGGATTTGGAGGGTCCAACTAGTGCTGAGGGTGATACTGCCAGCATTATCTCAGATGGTGGGTGGGGTTTGGGATGTCTCGGCTCCTTGGGGCCATAGTCACACCAGAGGGAGTCTGAAAGGATCTTAAGAGTCAAATCATGGCCTTACAGAACACTTTGATCTTCTTTGGTGTTGCAGACAGCACTGGAAACTATGGTTGTGCCAGGAAAAGTTGCAGAATAGCCTATGAAGTTGTCTAACTTTCAGAGCAAGATCAAGAGGCATGGCCACGCCTCCAGGAGCATGCGAGCAGAATCCCACTTTGATTTTTTATGGGTTTTCTTTGACTTATCTGAAGATCTTGATGACAACTGACCTCAAGATCGACTCCTGCGACGTTTGGACATGGACCTTCGACTTGGACTGGTCTTGCCGCAGTCTTCCAATGCTTGACGACAGCGTTTTGCCACGCGTCTTGTATGGCCTCGGGTTCATCAAGACGCAGTTACTGCAGGCCTTAGAGTCATTGCCTAACGCCAGGCAAACCTAATGAGGACCTGTCACAGACATTTGTTTGCTACAGTCCCTACAGGGCTTAAAACCTTTCATTTTGTGAAGTCACATTTCCGTTGCACACAGAAAAAAGAATTGAGGTAAATTGCCTCAAAGAGATGAGAGGTAGCTCCAGACCCGAGTCTGTTGAACCAATAAGGAACCAACATCAGCGCATGGGAGTGGTGGCCATATAGATGCTGCACGTCATCTCCAGAGTGGTGTCAGTGCAGAACCGCATGCCACCACCTATCAGCGTGCAAAAGTACAGCTGAAAAAGGTTCCAGATTCTGTTTGATGTCTGGGGAGTATTCAAAAGGTGAGCAATCTGCAGTTAGAAGTCTTTATCACAAGACCCTGTTAAAGTAGTGCCCCCTTTTCACTTCTTGGACGGTGGATTTGCACATTCTGTTGATGCAGATGTTGTCTAGTGGATTCCTTTAACTGCACCACTCGGAGATATTGGATAGTTCAGTTTACTTATTTCACCATAGATCCATGTTTTTTTCTATTTTTGTTTTGGGTGCATGCAAATTGTTGTCATCCAATCATACAACTTCCCGACAGCAGTTCTTTGTTCTGATTTGGGACTGCGGTCAGATGAGATTCAAGCCACTCCGTGTTGCGTTTGCTCCATTCAGAGGCGTCATGAGCCCCCGCTTTACCAGCTACAGCAGGGGTAGGTTTTTCTATGCAACCGGCACACAAAAACTCCAAAATAAACCAAAGGAAAGGGAAAGAAGGAGGGAAAGTTAAAAGGAAGGATGAGTGAAAAGCTGCATGGGTGGGTGAAATAATGGGTGAAAGGGTGGATTAAAAAGTGGAAGGGTGAAAGGATGTGTGAGTGAAAGGATGGGTGAAACGGTGGATGGCTGAAAGGATGTATGGGTGGGTGAAAGGACGGATGCATGGGTGCGGGAAAGGATGAGGGAAAGGGTGAAAAAAAATGAGCGGAAGAAAGAATTGGTGAAAGGACGCATGCATGGTTGAAAGGATGGGTGAAAGGGTAGATGGGTGAAAGGATGCGTGGGTGGGCGAAAGGATGCGTGGGTGGGCGAAAGGATGTGTGGGTGGGCGAAAGGATGTGTGGGTGGGCAAAAGGATGTGTGGGTGGGCAAAAGGATGCGTGGGTTGGTTAAAGGATGGGGAAAAGGGTGGATGGGTGAAGGGATGAGTGAAAAGAGGGATGGGTGAAAAGATGCGGGGTGAAAAGATGCATGGGTGAATGGATGCATGGGTGAAAGTGTGTGAAAGGGTCAATGTGTGAAGAGTGGATAGGTGAAAGGATGCATGGGTGAGTAAAATGATGGGTGGAAGAATGCATGGACGAGTGAAAGGATGGGTGAAAGGGTGAATGGGTTAAAGGATGCATGGGTTAAAGGATGCATGGGTGAAAGGATGGGTGAAAGGGTAGATGGGTGAAAGGATGCGTGGGTGGGCGAAAGGATGCATGGGTGGGTTAAAGGATGGGGGAAAGGGTGGATGGGTGAAGGGATGAGTGAAAAGAGGGATGGGTGAATGAATGAAAGGATGCATGGGTGAAAGAGTGGATGCGTGGGTGGATGAAAGGATGGGTGGGTAAAAGGGTGGATGTGAAAACTTGAGTGAAAGGGTTGATGGATGGAACGGTGAAAGACAATGATGAATGAAAGGATGACAGGATGTAAAGGTGAAATGGTGGATACGTGGATGGATATTTGCATTGATGGGGAAAGGGAGCATCGCGGTCACTTGCTTCACTTTCTTGCTTCCATCAGCACCTTCCTTAAAAGAGTTTTTTTTTTAATGTTCTGGCTGCTCCCTTGCATGAATCTTGCGGAGGAAAGTGTATGGGTTATGCTGGGAAGTCATTGTTGGAAGAGAGGAGATGGTGGCACCAGACTGGGCCCCTTCCATCAATGGTAAGGCTGAAGATGGCATCCAGTTGATGTTCTGCTGTGTGAAGAGTTCTGAGGCATGTTGGGAGAGGGCGTGGGCTGTCAGACTTGTTGTGATGTTTTTATGCTGAGTGGCTATATTTGATATGGCATGTAAGGGGTATCTGTGAAAGCTCTATGCATTACAGGGGTTTGCACATTAACAGGAATGTACAAGCGACAGCAGGGGGCATCTGCATCTCACAAGCCAAGATTCACAGCCTGGCAGTCACAGGTCTTCAGATTTGGAGGCTGCACGTGATTGCTTTGACTGTCAGTGCTAAGCCGCCTCCTGCTTTCCCTTGGTGACTGTGTGTATGGATTTGACGTTCAGGAGGGACTTACTTGTGGCTTGTAGGAGGTGTAGCGTCATCCCCTGTTTCGATAATAACAAGCATTGGCATAGCCAATAGGTCTCGCCTTTGGGACCTTATAAGTGTTTAGCCATGCAACAGGTGCATAGCTAAATACTTATAAGGTCCCAAAAGCGAGACCTATTGGCTATGCCAAGCGGCCGTGATCGCGATCACGATCAAACATCAAGGCGGCCGTGTGGCCGCGAAAGTGAAAGTAATCAGGGTCAAGCGTGCCCGCGCACATGTACTGTAGCTCTAGGCTGGCCTGGTAGCACTTTTTGGAGCCCTCACAAAATGTCTCGCCAGACCAGCGCATGCACTGGGTCAGGCGAGACCTAAAAAGCAGGTCTGGTGCTGGCTCAGTTATTCGGTCAAATATATGGTGTCTGTTCCGACTTGTTGATCATGTGTTTTGGTGCGGGAGGTGTGCAGGGAGAGAGGGAGCCGTGTAAAGGAGGCACTGGAGACGGTTTCCATTCCTGGTGCGGATGTTGTGTGGGGTGTACTGGTAGAAGTGGTGTATGCTATCAGTGCGGTATAGGGGAGGGTTGGACTGGAACCTGCAGGGAGCACTGTTACTATCCTGTTCAAGAAAAACCTGGGGCAGTCTGTGATGGGGTTAGTTTGGTGTGATATGGGTGTGTGACCCACGTCGGAAGGGGTGGAACTGTGAGGCTGTGGCGGAGGGGATTGCAGTACACCTGCAGCGTCACTCTCCTTCCTGCTCAGGAGCACAGAAATGGGATTTTGTGATTGTCCCAAAGGACGTCTGAGGAATTCATCAGTGTTTTCTTGAGTCATTTGCTCTCTAGTTCGTAATATGGCACGTGACTTTGCACTGTGGAAATAAATGATTAAACGTGTGTTTATTTTCATGCTTGTTCAAAATAGGGAGTTATTGCACCACATTTATGATTTTCACTAGCAGTGCACTAACATATATATGTGTGTGTGTGTGTGTGTATATATATATATATAATACCTGAATTAAGTGGCAAGAGGTGAAAACGGAAGCAAACTTTCCAATACAGTTCACACTCCTATTGTAAACATTTACCAAGCGGCCCATTGATAACCATTGTTCAGACATCCATTGTTGGGTGCTTTTAGGCCAGGTTTAGCCAGAGTAGATTAACTCGGCATACAATAGAGGTTCAAAGGTTCAAATAATTCACCCTTGTACTTAAAATGAAATATTTGTAACTCTTCGTTCCAGCAGAGACAGGACACGTGTGTCCTCCATGTGCAGGCCACTGCTTCAGTCCGGTCCAGGAGAGCTTGAAGTCTTGGAGCGCGGAAACAGCTTGAGAGAAGAAAGAGCACGGCCAAAGCAGAGTGGACAGCCACTGGACCTTGAGCCTCATGTACTCCCAGAGAATCCCCCTGAAACTGACCAGCATACTGCTTTCAGGACTGGGATGAGACACAAACACTGCCTTTCCTTGAAATCCCAGGTCCTTTTCTTCCATTAGGAAACCTGCAAGGTCTTCTGGGAAAGCACTGTACCGACATTTGCACTCTCGAGTCTGGCAAGAAGGCGACAGACAAGAGCGTCAAGGGTGGAGTCTTGCATAAGGCAATGGAGATGGCTCCTTATTTTAAGGAGTTTTCAGAAAGGAGATCTTATAGCAAAATTAGTTTTAAATTGATCATGCCCAGTAAAGACAAATGAGGGAGCAAGGTCCGCATTCTCTGAAGAAAATTTGACATGTACTAGTATATGAAAGGTGTCATATCCGCTAATTGGAATCGCTCAATATCTGTCCATGAACTCGCTTGAGATCCGCAGTGCCAGGTGTCTGCCATGCGGCATTCACGTTTAATGCCATATGTGCTTACTTCTTGCAGGACGTCACATCCTATTGCAGTTGGCTTGAAGTTACTTACCATCTCTTTTGGATCCTCCTATGGTGTCCATTTTGTAGTCTTCCCAGCATGCTTCAGCAGGAAGTGGAGTCTTTTCTATGAACCAATCCAAAATGGCTTTTGTGTTTATTTTCTATCAAGTTTTTCCCAACTGAAGATGGCTGCTGGAAGAGGATATAAACAGCAATTTCCAGGAGGAAGATGCACCATAACGCTTTCAGAGTATTTTTGTCAAGTTCCTCCCCCATCCCTAGCCCCCTTTTCTGGAGTTCTTTGTTTTCTTTTTCCTTGGAGCTCATTTTAGAAGGCACCAGATGATCACTGAGGGCCCGATTCACAGAACTAACTTAAGACAAAATCCTAAACTTACTACCATTTTGGTATTCACAGAAGGCACTTACTCATTTTGGTATTCACAGAAGGCACTTACTCATTTTGGTATTCACAGAAGTTATGAGTCCTAACTTAAGGACTCCTAAATGCCTTCTGTGAATACCGAAAGCTTCAAATTAGGATTTTTCTCAGTTTAGTAGTAGTAAAGTTAGGGACTGTGTAGGAAGATGGTATCTTGTTGCAGTAACGCCCCCCCCCCCCCTCTTCTTTACCTGGTATCTGATGAAAATTTGACTGAAAGTGTACTAGGTTTCTGCTAACTAGGTTCTCAATACCAGTGTTTTTTCCCTAAAATTGTACCCCTGTTCGGCAAAACCTTTAGCACTCTCTGCAAGTCCCTAGTAAATGGTACCCACGATACCTAGGGCATGAGGTACTAAAGAAGGGCCCCTCAGGGCAGGGCTGCAGCACTAATTGTGCCTCCCTAAGAGACCCCTATACCACCCACATGCAAGACTGTCATTGCAGGCTGCATGTTTTGGTGCAGAGAAAAGTGAAAACACAACATGAAACATCCCTGTGTGCCATGTCCCTTAACGCTGCATGTAATATTTGTAAGTTACCCCTGTAGCAGGCCTTACAGCCTTAAGACACGGCGCCTTATATTACATTTGAGAACATATCTGCATGAGCAGATATGTCCCTGTACTGGTCAGTTTCATTGCTGACAGTGCAAGTGATCAGGGAAGCCATTTTAGCCCATGTGTTGGACATTCGTGAAAACTAGTTCCTCAGCTACATGATGGCTTCCCAGAAAATAGGGATGTGTGGTATCAAAAATCTTGTATTCACAAAGCAATCCTGATTCCAATGTAAGTACATGCACCCAGAGGGCACTTTAGAGGTGCCCCTGAAAACCTATCGGCCTCTGGTGTGTTGGCTGACTGGTCAGATTTCTGACTACCCAGGGTGAGGGCATCAGCTCTCAGGGAATCAGAAAAAAAGCCTGCACAGGAAGAGGTAGTTTACACGCCCTCCCTCAGGATGACCCCGCCTTTGAAATGCAAATCTACCTCCCCTCGCATGAGCGAAAGCCATCCTCATTTGTCCGGAACCCTTTGGCACCTGGATAGGCAGGAAAATTAGTCAGTCAGGAAGAAAGACATGCCCATCCCAAGGCTAGTACCACCCATAAGGTGGGCTAGCTGAAGTGGATATGACTTATCAGATGTGGCCAACTTTGTGTTAGGAACTCTAGGACAGGGTAATGGTCACTTCCCAACCCATCCGGCCTGTCTGCTGACTTCGACAATTGTGTCAAAAGTTGTTTTGTCCTGCAGCCGCTGAGTCCCAAAAGCCCAAGAGACCTGCTAGCCCCTCACCCAGGAACTAGACCTCCCAAGAAGTAGTGGACCTGCTTCCCTGCAACCTACAGGCATCGAACAACTCCTGTAAGGACTCTGTGACTGCAGAAACCCAAAAAAGACACCACTGCACCAATCGCTCCAAGCCTGAGTTGAAGTGGGCCAACTGTGTCAGCGTGGTCCCCCAGCGACAGAGTCCAGTGCGGTGACACCTCTCGTGGACTCTCCAACATTGCATGCAGCCTCTGCACCCAGGCCCTCTGTAACGTGACTGCTCTTCGTAAGAAAAAACATACGGTTAAGAACAGCCCTGCATCTGTCGCTTCAGGCCATGCACAAGAGGACTAAAGTTGTCCCCATGTCCTAGAGCATGGTGAGGCCTGAGCCCCCCTGTTGGTTCAGCTCGACTGGTCTCCCAGTCAGAGCCTGCAGCCTCTTTATGCGAAGACCAACCCCATTGAGTAACACTGGTCACCAACGCTGTTTTGCACCTCTGCACCCGGCCTCCCTACTGCCGCTGGTGGTGTTTTGCTGGTGCTGCCTTGGACCGTGCCCACCACTCACCTTAACTCCTGGAGATTGGTCCTGTAAGTCACTGTACTGTTCCGGAATGCCGCATTTACGTTTCCTTCCATAGGAAGACATTTCAGCTTCTAAAAATTCACGACTTTTTGAACCAAAAAGAATTCTTATTAAAAAACATACTTTCCGGAACAATTTTCTTCTGATGCCTAAACATAATTAAAGAGACTAGCTATTTTTATAAATTGATGTGGATCTCCCAGAGTCGTGCGTCTCATTTATTGCCCAGTGTGAGTATTTTCAGATGTCTTGCACTTCTCTGTGATAAGCCTAAGGCTGCTCGTCCTCACTACCCTCTAGAGGAGCACCTTGCGAATGCCACAGCAAGCCCCTGTCCACTTATAAGGGAACCCCCGGACTCTTTGCACAATATATATCTAATTTTAATACATCATATAAAGAGCCAGCTTTCTACCCTCCACCACCGTGCCATCAGCACTGCTACAGAGGTGCTCAAAATCTGTCATATTGTGTAATCTCGGCCAAGCTGTCGCTCCACCACCGTGCCATCAGCACTGCTAACAAGGTGCTCAAAATCACTCATTGTATAACCCCTGCTAAGCTGTGACTCCACCACCGTGCCATCAGCACTGCTAACAAGGTGCTCAAAATCACTCATTGTATAACCCCTGCTAAGCTGTGACTCCACCACAGTGCCATCAGCACTGCTAACAAGGTGCTCAAAATCACTCATTGTATAACCCCTGCTAAGCTGTGACTCCACCACAGTGCCATCAGCACTGCTAACAAGGTGCTCAAAATCACTCATTGTATAACCCCTGCTAAGCTGTGACTCCACCACAGTGCCATCAGCACTGCTAACAAGGTGCTCAAAATCACTCATTGTATAACCCCTGCTAAGCTGTGACTCCACCACAGTGCCATCAGCACTGCTAACAAGGTGCTCAAAATCACTCATTGTATAACCCCTGCTAAGCTGTGACTCCACCACAGTGCCATCAGCACTGCTAACAAGGTGCTCAAAATCACTCATTGTATAACCCCTGCTAAGCTGTGACTCCACCACAGTGCCATCAGCACTGCTAACAAGGTGCTCAAAATCACTCATTGTATAACCCCTGCTAAGCTGTGACTCCACCACAGTGCCATCAGCACTGCTAACAAGGTGCTCAAAATCACTCATTGTATAACCCCTGCTAAGTTGTCGCTCCACCACAGTGCCATCAGCACTGCTATGCTAGGTCAGCCCTTGCAGCATTCCTACTGCGATGAGCACCAGCTCCGTTCTTCCCAGCGCTATAGTCTGGTGGTGTCCTCTGGTTATCAGCCTAGCGTTCAGTGCTCCCTCTCACATGATGCCGCCCATCACCCTCACTCACTCACTCAAAATACCAAAACGTGCCTTTCTGGCAGCATCCAGTCTTTCTTGCCTGTCATATTCTTTCTCTCACGTGTCCCATCAAATTAAGCCACCACCCCCACTTACATTATTAACTTGTTTAAAAGTATATAATTCAAAACAAACATAAAAAACAGAAGTAGTTTCACAAAATTGATTAACAAATTTGAAATGAATTAATTTAAACCTACTGTTGAAAATCTGAGAGAGGCAGTATTTCTATGTACGTCAATGGTGTCATGAACATGCCACAGTAATGAGCAGCCGCGGTCCGTGCAGGTAACAACGGTGGGGCCGGGTAAGCGGGGTTTTCGCAGGACGATGCAGATGGAAAATTAATTATTTATTTCATTTTCACTCTGCATCGTCCCTTGAAATCCCCCTTACCCAGCCCCACCGTAGATACCTGCATGGACCGATGCTGGTAGTGAGCGCGTCAACTGCACATTCTAGGCTTTGATACTGGAAGTTCATCTAAGATTCCATGTGGTCAACACTAAGAATGGGATCTAAATAACAGGCAGATCTCTGTTCATCCCTCTATGTTCTTTATGGTTCCCCTTTAGAGGGCTATTGACAGTGGAGGAAAAAATTGCAAGTCAACATCCATAGATATCCATCAGTTCACTTCATTAATTGAATCCTTTTTTGGTGAGCAAGTAGTGTCAAAGCGGTTCACAAAAATCATGATGCCTAGACGCAGGATATAAATTTGCACTAGTAAATGTCACCTGTCTCATAACAGTACGTTTCCTCGCGTATCTAATTGTCATGTTGTATCGTGAAGCCACCCATTCAACGTGTGGCTGCTCTTGGTTTCGCCAATTGTAATGCCATTGCTGTGAACCTTCTTCAGGGCATTACGACATTTGCTACAAATCCCAACAGTGCAACCAGGGGGGTGGGTGAATGTGGTGGGATAGACATAATTTTACTTAGAGATGAAAACACGTGTTACCAATATCTCACGACCGCAGGGCAGTGCCACGCTAAGTGTAGGAAGTCTTCTCCCTCGGCCAAGCTTTGTTTGTGGGCATCAGTAATGTTTGGATTAATTTTGCCATTTGTTTTAGGATTGCAAAATTAACAAATTTGAAATGAATTAATTTAAACCTACTGTTGAATGGGACCACTTTACTTTTCAGATAGGAACTCTGACAATCCCAAAGAAAAATGTTTTTTGCTATCTGGGAGTAGTATTTGACAATGCCGTGAGTTGGTCCCCCCTCAGAAGAAGGGGGACCTGGCCAAAGTGACCGCAGCTGTTTTTAATATTGCCTCCAAAGTGGGGGAGGGGTGGGGACCCATAGGGGCTCTACTGAAGATTTTTTTTAGAGCCAAGTGCATTGCAAAGGCTAGCTACGGGAGGGAGATCTGTGGTTATGCCGGGCTGGAGGCCCTGCACGTGATAGAAAATACTTTCCTGAGAAGGGTACTTTCTTGACCCCCAAAGTGCTCCGTCGTATGCAGTGCACCAAGAGTTGGGTTTGGCCTTTCTGGCTGACGAACAGGTAGTCCGCCCACTAGCATTGTGGTTAAAGATTGGGGCCAAGAAAAAAGATGTTCCTGGTAAGGATATTTTAAAGGACTGTCTATCCCTCGACAATGCAAATCGCATACGTTGGCTAAAGTATGTAAAAGATGGTCTTCATAGCTTGGGCAGGATGGACTTATTTGACAACCCAGAGGGCATATGTAAGAAGGATCTTACCTTGACAAAGGAATGTGTTTTTTAGTAGGCGCCGCTGCGATAGAGAAGCAGCTGAGTGTGCGTATGTACATTGGATTAAAAACTGTACAAACCATTGAGCCATACCTCATGGGGATTACAAGTAATCATGATCTTTTTTTTATTAACCAAATTTAGGCTCAATATTTTCCATTACCTGTTGGCACAGCCTAGAGGTGCCCATAGAGGCCAGTGCAATATTTGCACCTTTTATCCGACAATTCCCAGGGTTTTGTGGCAGCAATGGCTTCCACTGACTGACTTTTGTTTGCTTCATCATAAATCGACACCACCCGTTTACGGTTTGTCACGCGCAATTTAATGAGAACTCAGTATTCCAGTGGAGCAAGCGGCAATGATTCCCACATGGATCTAGCTGTAGCTTAAGCCTTTGCTACTCCAACAAGGCTAATGGCATGTCACCCACTACTTGTGAGGGATTGAACCTACATGAACTACGTACTTGGAAAAACGTCTCCACGCGTCCTCAAATTAATTTTGCGCATGAACAGTTTGGAACCAGCCTCCAGGGAAGGAGGCAGGATGAGGACACCCATCAGTGGAAGAAATTTAGAGGATGGTTGTTGGAGCCCATCAATTGTGCTAACTCATGGCATGCAATGCATATGGTGCGGCCTGTATGTATTTGTCGGCCTTTTGTGCTGTTGGATACTTAACCCACCAGGAAGAAGCTTCTCTTCACCAGTCTTTGCGCTATTTGTAAGTGTTTGCGATTAAGAGTTGGGAGAAACCAAAAGGTTGCAAGTTGCAAACTTTACTTGTGAAACCAGGTCATAGTCAAATCTAGAATTGACAGTCCAACTATTCCACACCCCCATTTCAATCTAGTAAGGACCGTTCACTGAATCTTGCTGTGTTCCTCCCTCCGATAAACTCAATATTAAAGGTATTTTTTTTAGACTTAATAAAAAATATTTATGCCAAAGCAATCAGGAGGTTTAGAAAAAGATAAAGGAATTTCGGCAACTCAACCAATCCAATGATAGCAACAGGCCTCTCATGGATACTGGTGGCGCAATCGATCTATCCACTAGTACGGTTAGTTTATACTGAGCCCTGCCTTAGTTCAAGGATCATCTCTGTTGGGTCTCTACCAATGAGGATCTCTTAGTGTTCTAGCGAGTCAGCCTGTCACTGCACTGGGAACCCACAATTGCTTTCTCGGTCACTGTGGTAAGAGCAAATATAAAGCTTTGTCCCTATAGATTTACAAACGGGGGCATCTCCCTCATTTGATCATTTCATGGAATATTGGCTCAATGCTAATCCCGGGCTTCTGCACATAGAACCGTACCATCTACATGAAGTGAAGAGTGGTCAGGCCCTACCTTAAACCTCTCCTTCTGAGGGGAACTCTAAGCACCCATACCGGTGGTACCACAGTCAGGGAAAAGAAAAGGGGCGACAATGTGCCCCCAAACTACCTTCACTGGTCCAGATACTTGGTGGTTCATGGGCATCCAGGTGTATAATTGAGTTAGATTAAAAATACAATTCTTCCACCCCACACCCAAGTAATACCTCAAGCATATTTGAACTTTCTAGTGAACCAAACACCTCATCAGTGTCTATCAAAGCACACCACTGCCAAAACAGAATGGCCGATATGAAGCAACACGTCGCTGAGCATGTGCAGCTTGAGTGAAATAGACCCTCCTGGTGGAAAACCAGAATACTATGATAGGCCCAGAAGGGGCATCCGGGCATTGATCTATTCACAATAATTCCGTCAAATATCTTATTATATATATATATAGACTAACATGTTCACTTCTCAAATTTCATATTCCACTATACTAATTCACCACTGATCCTTTATGGGTTCCAGAGTAGCGTGCTACTCGCCAATAAAACGCTTCAACACACCATCAGGGTTACAAGCGCTATGTAAATGCAAACCTTTTTCCCTTTTCTACCCCTCTCCAACCCTTCTCAATTCAAATAACTGACTAACATAGCCACCACTCAACTTACTTTTATATTTCACTATACTAATTCAACACTAATCCTTATGGTTTCCAGAGTAGCGTGCAACTCGCCAAAAAAGCGCTTCAAAACCCCATTAGGGGTAGCAAGCACTATATAAATACAATCCTCTTCCCCTCTTCTATCCTGCCGCCTACCCTTCTCTGTCCAAATAACTGAATAACATATCCACCACTCAAATTACTTCATATTTCACTATACTCAATCCTTTATGGGTTCCGGAGTAGCGTGCTACTCGCCAGAAAAGCGCTTCAACACCCATCAGGGGTAACAGATGCTAGATTAATGCAAACCTTTCTTCCCTTTCTATCCCTCTGCTATCCTTCTCAATCCAAATAATTGACTAGTATCCACCACTCACATTACTTTCATATTTCACCATACAAATTCACCACTAATCCTTTATTTGGTTTCCGGAGTAGCGTCCTACTTGCTAAAAAAAGCGTTCCAACACCCCATCAGGGGTAACAAGCGCTATATAAATACAAACCTTTTTTCCTCTGCTATCCTTCTGAATCCAAATAACTGAGTAACCTATCCACCACTTTAATTGCTTTGAAATTTCACTTGACTAATTCAACACTAATCCTTTATGTGTACCGGAGTAGCGTGCTACTTGCCGAAAAAGCGCTTAGACGCCTCGTCAGGGGTAGTAAGCGCTATATAAATGCAATAGCAATACAATACAATTTGTAAGTGACCACAGCCTGCAAGATAAGCAGCATTTCGTATCTTTCCCGGTTTCTCTAAATCTAGGGGGTAGTACTCTTGCTGCACGGCTTTCTCCTCATAGGCACAAGGTGAGGGGGCAGCAAATTACAGAATTGCTATAAAATTCAACAGCAAAGCCATCTGTAACAAGAGGATTTCACCCCTACAGCGTTAAAAAAAAATCTTGTATAGTTAATGGACTGATAACTTTTCTTGAGCGTCATTTTCCATCTTTCAGTTGTCACCCTTCTCTGTCCACGGATCCTTAGACCAACAAAATAGAGATTGGCACTGAAGCTGGAATTCAAATACGTTTATTAATCACTCATGAGTGGGACTACGCCCACACAGCACTCTCAAGTGCTGCCTGAGGTAGTACATTGAAGTCACAGAACACAGGCCTTATATACAGCTTTTTCTGCACTGGTAAGCATGTGGATACAAATAGAAGGTACAGGCCTACACAGGAATAGTTACTGACAAACATGGGCAGATGGGAGATCACTTAGTCAGCAAAGTGGGAGGGGGAGCAGGAGTGCTTACGGCAGCAGTAAGAGATCGACAGTTGAGTCTGAGACCAGGTGTTCTGGCAGCTACAAACTCTTAGCATGCATATTGCTTTTAGCGGAGTCAGAAAGTCAACTAAAATAGACATCACAGGCAGGGAAAAAGACAAGCAGCAGAGGATGGGAGAATTACAAAGCCAACAAAATGGATGCCACAACCAAGATGGCTTCAGCTTATGTGTTGGAGGGAGGACCACCGGGGAGTCGGAGGGACTACTCCGGCACCTTCCTACCGCCAAGTTATAGCCGAGCGCCGCTGAGAAGCCTCCGAGGAGAGGTCCTTCTCCTATAATCGTACTAGTCCCAGTAACACCACCACACAGGACTCCGTATCAGTTGCTTATCTTGGTTCTTTATATAAAAAGGAGTACGTTTCAATATTTACAATGGGATCGAGTGATCCGGTAAGAGTCTCAATGTTCTTGGAGGGATAGGGTAGCGGGACAGTCTTGGTACCGGTCAGGTACGGGGAGGCTCTGCGCCAGACCTTGGGTGCTGGTCTCAGAGCGGCTCGGACGTGGAGAGCCGCGACGGCGTCTGCAGGGCTCAGGTGGTAGTTCCACTTGGATCGAGCCGCGACACAGTCAGCAGGGCTCCGGTAGCAGGTCCGCTTCGGTCGAGCCGCGACGAGGTCAGCTGGGCTCTGATGGTCTGTTGCAACACGGTCGGGTCGCGACGGCGTCAGCAGGGCCCCAAAGGTTCGTGAAGGTCTTGTAAGCACGATGGAGCCGCGACGTCGTCAGCAGGGCTCAGCAGGTAGTTTCAGGCAGAGTCTTTCTCCGTAGGGTCAGCCGCGATCCGATCAGCAGGGCTCTTGACTCCAGGATACAACTGTCCTCTTGTTGTCGAGTTGCCCCAGATATAGGTCGTGAGCCCTTTGATGTCCGGACCCTTGCGCCCAGGAGGGCGGAGAGGCCGGGTAGGGCGCGGCCAGACGCCCAGCAGGAGAGGCGCCAGGCCCCAGAGAGCTGTGGGGCGGTCGCACCTAGGTGTGGAAGGACGGTTGGGGGTCCCATCGATACTGCCCTCCGCCGGGAGTGGAAAGGGCTCACGTGGTATCCCCCGGGCCAGGGGTGGGCGCCTCGATGTCGGGCCTCGCTGGGACCGAGATCGGGTAGAGCAGGGTCACGGAGGTGGTCACGTGGAGTGACGTGTAATCCAAGATGGAAGAGCCCCGAGGTGCATGGGACCTCGTGCAGCTGAGCGAGGAGGAACAGGACCACGCCACGAGGCCGGCTCCAACACGCGTCCCCCCCAGCTGAAGGCAGGGAGAGTCACCCATCTCCTTGGGGGTTCTCCTCGCCGAGGCGGAAGAATCTGGACAGGCCGTCAGCATTGGCGTGGTCGTTGCCGGGCCGGTGCTCCACGGTGAAGTCCATCCCTTGCAACGAGATGGACCATCGCAACAGTTTGGGGTTCTCGCCCCGCATTTGCATGAGCCACCGCAAGGGCCGGTGGTCAGTCTGGACCCTGAAGTGGGTGCCGAAAAGGTAGGGCCGGAGCTTCTTGAGAGCCCATACCACAGCGAAGGCCTCCCGCTCGATGGTGCTCCACCTCTGTTCTCGAGGCAGCAGTCGGTGGCTGATAAAGGCCACAGGTCGGTCGAGGCCCTCGGCGTCCATCTGGGAGAGGACCGCCCCGACCCCGTACTCGGATGCGTCGGTCTGCACCACAAATTCCTTGCTGTAGTCAGGGGCCTGTAGCACCGGGGCAGCACACATGGCCGCCTTGAGGGCTTCAAAAGTGGTCTGGCAGCGGGGCGTCCAGTGCACCACCTTGGGCTGTTTCTTGGAAGTGAGCTCTGTAAGGGGCCCCACAATGCTGCCATAATCCTTAATGAATCGCCGGTAGTAGCCTGTGAGGCCTAAGAAGGCCCGGACAGCGGTCTGTGTTGCGGGGGGCTCCCACGCCCGGATGGCGTCGACCTTCAACTGAAGGGGCGCTACCTGACCACTCCCCACCTGGTGGCCCAGATAGGTCACAGATCCTTGACCGATCTGGCATTTGCTGGCCTTAATTGTGAGCCCGGCCTTTCGGAGAGCGGCCAGGACTTTGCCGAGGTGTCCCAAGTGCGCCCCCCAATGGTCGCTGAAGACTGCAATGTCGTCGAGGTAGGCCGCGCTGAAGGTCTCTAGCCCGGCCAGGACTTTGTTTACCAGTCTCTGAAAGGTTGCTGGGGCGTTCTTCATACCGAAGGGCATTACCCGAAAGTGGTAGTGCCCATCGGGGGTGGAAAAGGCGGATCGTTCCTGGGCGCCGGGAGTGAGCTTGATCTGCCAGTACCCAGCAGTGAGATCAAAGGTGCTTAGGTAGCGGGCGGCCCCTAACCGATCGATCAGCTCGTCTGCCCGGGGCAGGGGGTGGGCGTCGGTCTTGGTGACTGCGTTCAGGCCCCGGTAGTCTACACAAAATCGGAGTTCCGGAGAAGTACCGGGGGCGGCGGCCTTCGGCACCAGGACCACCGGGCTGGCCCACGGGCTGTCGGAGGGCTCAATGACTCCGAGGGCGAGCATCTTGGCGACCTCGGTCTGTATGCAGGCCCAGACCCGGTCGGGTACCCTGTAGGCACGATGTCGCACAGGGGGGCTGTCCCCGGTATCCATGTCGTGTACACACCAGGGGGTCACCCCGGGCGTGAGAGAGAAGGGGGCAGCGAAGGGTTGCAGCAGCCTCCGGCAGTCATGGCGCTGTTCTGGGGTCAGCGTGTCGGAGAGGTGGACTCCCTCTAAGGAACCGTCTTGGCTCGAGGACCCCAGGAGGTCGGGCAGGGGCTCGGAGTCGCTTTCGCCCCCATCATCAGTAGCCAGCAGCAGGCTTAGTTCAGTTCGGGCAAAGTGGGGCTTGAGCCGGTTGGCGTGCAGGACCCGGAGGGGGTTCCTCGGGGACTCCATGTCGACTAAGTAGGTGACGGGGCTCTTCCTCTCAACCACCTTGAAGGGCCCGGTCCATTTGTCCTGCAGGGCGCAGGGGTCCATGGGTGACATGACCCAGACTTGCTGGCCTGGCTCGAACTCGATGGTCGAGGCGTTTGCGTCATACCAGCGCTTCATGTCTTCTTGGCTGGCTTCGAGGTTGGCTTCTGCCAGGGCCCGGAACTTCCGAGTCTGGTTCCGCAGGGTCAGGAGGTACCGGTAGACGTCGGGGGGGGCATCTCGGACGTTCGTCTCCCAGCCCTCCTTGACCAGGCTGAGGGGCCCTCGGACGGGGTGCCCATACAACAGTTCGAAGGGGCTGAAGCCCAGGGATTTCTGCGGTACCTCTCGATAGGCGAACAGGAGGCAGGGCAGCAGGACATCCCACCTCCTCCGCAGGGGCTCTTCCAGACCTTGGATCATCCCTTTTAGGGTCCTGTTGAACCGCTCGACCAGTCCGTTCCCCTGGGGGTGGTAAGGGGTAGTGAATCTGTAGGTGACCCCACATTGTTGCCAGAGGGATTTCATGTACTTTGAAATAAAGTTCGTACCCCTGTCGCTCACCACTTCTCGGGGGAACCCCACCCTGGAGAAGATGCCCATCAGGGCCCGGGCCACCACTGGAGCTGTCACGGTGCGGAGTGGGATGGCCTCTGGGTATCGGGTGGCGTGGTTGACCAGTACCAGGATGAAGCGGTGTCCCAGGGCGGTTCGGGGGTCGAGGGGCCCCACGATGTCGATCCCCACTCGCTCGAACGGGGTGTGGACGGCTGGAAATGGTTGGAGGGGGGCTTTAACTCGACCCCCAGTCTTCCCGCTAGCCTGGCAGGTCTGGCAGTGGTGGTCCACGTCTCTCCGCATTCGGGGCCAATAGAAATGGGTCACTAGACGGCTGTAAGTCTTGTCCCTCCTGAGGTGTCCGGCGAGGGGCACGTCATGCGCCAGGTTCAGGAGGAACTCCCGGAACCGGAGGGGAACCACCAACACTCGGCCGGCTCCCAGCTCGGCGACTTTCTGCTCGCTGTATAGTAAGTCATTGTCCCAATAGACCCAGTGGGTTCCCGTGGAGTCCCCCGAGGCCTGGGCGGCCGCTTGCTTTCGGGCCCCCTCGAGGGACGGGCAGGCCTTTTGTTCCTGCTGGAACTGTTCGCGGGTGGGGCCCCCATCGTGGCGCCACTGAGCCAGCTCGGGGATCTCGCTGAGGGAGGCGGCCTCGTCGGGAGACAGTTCGGATGGCCCGGCCTCATCGTCGGGTTCCTCCGTGCCGGAGGAGGGTGATAGTTCTGGGCCCGTAGGCTGGTCGGTGGCCGCGGCAGCGGCGGGTTGGGCGGTCATGGACCGGGTGGTGGCGCAGGCCCACTCAGGCAGCCCTAGCATCCCCAGATGCTCTCGGCGCTCCACCTGGGCCCAGGGGGAGCTCTCTAGGTCATTCCCCAGGAGGCAGTCCACGGGGGCGTCGTCGCGGACAGTCACTTTTAGGGTGCCGGACACTCCTCCCCACTTGAAGGGGATCCTGGCCATCCGGCACATACTTTCGGTGTTGTCCGCGGTCCGGACCGGGCATAGGACATGGGGCAGGATTTGTTCGGGGGTCACTAGGTGGCAGCGGACAGCAGTCATGCTAGCCCCAGTGTCTCGGAGGGCTTCGGCCCGTTGTCCGTTGATGGTGACCCACTGCTGGTACTTCTGGGTGTTGCTGGGGATGGCCGCTCGGGGCACCATTTCTCGGGAGCCCAGGCAGACGAGCGACATGGCAGCCGGTTCCCACTCGGGGGACCCGTCCTCGCGGTTTTCCTCCTCTTCTCCTCCTTCCCCCAGGGCAGCGGCGGCTATTTGTCGGGGAGGGGGCCCAGCGGTCCCGTTTCATCGGTTCACGGGGCAGGCCGGGTCGCTCGCATAGTGGCCGGTCTGCTGGCATCCGAAGCAGGTTACGGTTGGTCGGGGTCCCGGTCGGGCGATGGGGGTCCCCCTTCGGCCCATGGTCGGGGACGTGGGGTTGGCGGCTTGGCCTCGTGGCGGGCTTCTGGGCGGTCCAGTCGGGAAGTCTCGGCTGCGGTGGGACCTCCCTCCTCCGCCCCGCTGGCGAGGGGGTCCCGTGGTACTCCGTTGGTAGTCCCCCACGGGGTTCCGGGGGACCCGGGTGTTGACCCATCGGTCTGCTTCAGCGGCGAGCTTCCGGGGCTCGGTCAACTTACTGTCCAGGAGGTGTTGCCTTAGTTCTACAAAGCAGTTGTTGGCGAGGTGCTCCCAGACAATGAGGTCGAACAGCTCATTGTACGAGGTGACCTTGCTTCCTTTTATCCACCCTTCAAAAGCCCGGCTGAAGAAGTCCACGTACTCGACCCAGGTGGTACCGGGGAGCTTCTTGCAGTCCCGGAAGCGCTGCCGGTACATCTCGGCGGATAGTCCGTAGTGGTTGAGTAGGGCTTCCTTCATGTGATCGTAGGAGGTCATTTCTGCGTCGGGGAGTTGCAGCAGGGTATCACGGCCCTCGCTGAGGAACCTCCCCCATAGGCCGGCACCCCAATCCTTCCGGGGTACCCGATGGGAGATCATGGCTACCTCGTAGGCTCGGAACCACTGCTGGATGTCGTCGTTCTTGTAGTACTCTTTGACGACATCCTTGGGGATATGAACTTTTGGCTCGGTCAGGGGCAGGGCGTCCCGGGCCCCGGGGGTGCTGGTCTCCCCCGTTTTGGATTTCAGTTCGAGTTCTTTGAGGCTCCTCTCGTGCTCGAGGGTCAGCCGTCTCTCTTCGAGCTCCCGATGCCGTTTCTTCTCCTCGATTTCCTCTTGCAGCTGTAGTTGTTCCAGGGCTATTTTCTTCTCCGCTAGCTGGAGCTCGCCATCCAGCCGGAGTCGTGCGAGGTCCATTTCGTGTGCCCGGACCCTCTCCCGTTCTCGTATTTCTTCGTGGGATAGGCGGGCTTCGGGGATGCCTTGCCCCCCCATCTGTCGGGGTTGTGGTCGGTAGGTTTGCGTCCCGGGCCGAGGTCCCTTCGGTGCGGGGTGGAGTGGCCTCGGCTTCGGCCCAGGCTTTCAGGGCTTTCTGCATTTCTTCCTTGGTGCCCAATCCTGTGGTTGGGATCCCTTTGTCTTTGCAGAATTGTTTTAGTTCTTTGTGGGTGTATTCCTCCAGCTTTTCCAGCTGGAAGGTTGCGGCCACGGTTGCTTCTTGTCCGTCCATGGTTAGGTAGTGGGTGCGTTACTTGCTTGTACGATTGCGTCTGGCTCGGATCCCGTCGCTGGCCACCAAATGTTGGAGGGAGGACCACCGGGGAGTCGGAGGGACTACTCCGGCACCTTCCTACCGCCAAGTTATAGCCGAGCGCCGCTGAGAAGCCTCCGAGGAGAGGTCCTTCTCCTATAATCGTACTAGTCCCAGTAACACCACCACACAGGACTCCGTATCAGTTGCTTATCTTGGTTCTTTATATAAAAAGGAGTACGTTTCAATATTTACAATGGGATCGAGTGATCCGGTAAGAGTCTTAATGTTCTTGGAGGGATAGGGTAGCGGGACAGTCTTGGTACTGGTCAGGTACGGGGAGGCTCTGCGCCAGACCTTGGGTGCTGGTCTCAGAGCGGCTCGGACGTGGAGAGCCGCGACGGCGTCTGCAGGGCTCAGGTGGTAGTTCCGCTTGGATCGAGCCGCGACACAGTCAGCAGGGCTCCGGTAGCAGGTCCGCTTCGGTCGAGCCGCGACGAGGTCAGCTGGGCTCTGATGGTCTGTTGCAACAAGGTCGGGCCGCGACGGCGTCAGCAGGGCCCCAAAGGTTCGTGAAGGTCTTGTAAGCACGATGGAGCCGCAACGTCGTCAGCAGGGCTCAGCAGGTAGTTTCAGGCAGAGTCTTTCTCCGTAGGGTCAGCCGCGATCCGATCAGCAGGGCTCTTGACTCCAGGATACAACTTTCCTCTTGTTGTCGAGTCGCCCCAGATATAGGTCGTGAGCCCTTTGATGTCCGGACCCTTGCGCCCAGGAGGGCGGAGAGGCCGGGTAGGGCGCGGCCAGACGCCCAGCAGGAGAGGCGCCAGGCCCCAGAGAGCTGTGGGGCGGTCGCATCTAGGTGTGGAAGGACGGTTGGGGGTCCCATCGATACTGCCCTCCGCCGGGAGTGGAAAGGGCTCACGTGGTATCCCCCGGGCCAGGGGTGGGCGCCTCGATGTCGGGCCTCGCTGGGACCGAGGTCGGGTAGAGCAGGGTCACGGAGGTGGTCACGTGGAGTGATGTGTAATCCAAGAAGGAGGAGCCCCGAGGTGCATGGGACCTCGTGCAGCTGAGCGAGGAGGAACAGGACCACGCCACGAGGCCGGCTCCAACATTATGCTAAAAGAAATTATTCCATATTTCCACAGGCTGATGTGAATGTAACCTGGAATCACAATTAACTAAGGTACCAAGTAAAACTTTGGATTTAAAGAAGCATTTCTCTATGTGCAAGCGGATATGTGAGATGGGATTATGTTCCTCAAGTCCCAAACCAAAGTTTTACCTTGTCAAACTGCTGCGCACATGTGTGTCTGACAAGGGATGCTTGTTCCCGATCTGCAGTTTCTGCAAACGTATGCAGTACAGAAGAGCGTTGTCTCATGATATCAATTAGTCTAGGAGTTTATATTAAAGGAGGCAGAGGAGGAGTGGCAAATCCTTCCAAAATCCCAGCCCCTTCTGAGATGCACATTCCACTGATGAACGCCTTAAACGCTTCCCGTACTATTTTGGTATTGAGCCTACATTTATTTAGAATAGAAAAAATAAGTTATGCGGTTGCGCAGTTAGGTTTAAAATACTGAATTAGAGAGGGATTGTGAGTTGAAGTGCCAGTTACTAGGTTACGGAAGGGGGTGGGCTTCTGAGAAGTAAAAGTATGGGGTAGGGATCAGATCACAATATAGGCATTAACCGTATATGCTGTGCCCAAATAGCTAGGTCCCAGGAGATCAGCCAGTAATCAACTCAGGAGCCAGAATCATACACTGAAGAGATGTATGTAAACTGCTGATCCCAGGAATGTTGGCTCCTCCATAACTTCATAAAGTTGTTCATTATCATGCTCTGTAAAATTACCTTGGCTGAGCATAAGGTCACGGGTCTTCAGGCCTTATCGGTCTAGTAGAAGGTTTAGTTTAGTGTTAAGCCTCCCACTCCGCCCCCTTGTATTATGTTTGAGGACTAATGTATATAACATTTACTTTGAGTGTGATCACAAATTTCCAGGTTTTCTATAAAAGGCAGTAGACCTTTATAAGAGCGAAGGTTTTTGTGTTTAATATAGCTCCCACTATGAGATCTACCTTGGGAGCCCTGCAGTCCATTTCTGCGTCTCTGGAAATCCAACTTGCTGTGATTTGACAGAGTCATCAGCCCTCCAGAATAAGAGCTGGATGTAGGAAGCTAGCTCTATACATGGTATGCCACTACGTGGTTATACCGTGCACAGACTCCAGGGGTTCCCTAAGAGTGTACAGGGCTCAATGTAAAACCCAAAGTGCTCTATTAGTGGTAGTGTGGGCGAGCACAGAGGAGAGGAGTGTGAGACATTTATTGCACACACATGAGCAATAGCGTATAGTTTCTTACCGGTCGGTGTAGCTTTGCAGCTTGAAGAATTTTCAGTATTCACTACGCTGTGCATTATTCTGCCATCTAGTGGTTAGGTCCGGAATTGTAGGATTTCTTTTTTTTTTTTGTGGCCGTCGACATACCACCATTTGGTGTACTTCTATGACGTCGACGTGCTTCTTCTGGAACCTGCCACCTTTAGTCGCCATCTTCAGATTCTTTTTTTTTTTTTTTTATTGTTCGTTTTTGTTTAATTTATTTCTTCCATTTGTCTCATCTTTCTGGCGGAGGAAGGTGGGTTCGCTAGTGAATCCAGAAAATTCTACAAGCTGCTAAACTACACCGACAGGTAAGAAACTAAACGTTTTGCAGCGTGAATCTTTTCTGGATTCACTATGCTGTGCATAGACTTTGTAGAGGGCTTGCTAGTCTTATGGTGGTTGGGTGGAAGATGAGCGTTTATTTTGTGAAAATATGTTGTAAGACCTTTTGTCCTACTTGTGCTTCTTTATTCATTTGAATATCCACGCAGTAGTGCTTTGTGAACGTGTACACTGAAGACCATGTTGCTGCTTGGCAAAGTCTTAAATAGGCTCATTTGCTAGAAAAGCTACTGTTGCTCCTTTCTTCCTTGTTGAGTGAGCGTGCGGTGCTCTTTGTAATGTCTGACCTGCCTGGTTGTGGCACAACTGTATGGCTTGTGCAATCCATCTTGCAATGGTATTCTTTGTGATTGGTCGTCCAAGAAAACTTTTGGCAAATGATACAAATAATTGTTTTCCTGTATTCTTTGGTTCTTTCTATGTAGTAAATGACTGCCCTTCTGGTGTCCAGGGTGTGCAAGGCCCTCTCCGCTTGTGTCTTTGGAAAAAAACTTGGTATTTGTATTGCTTGGTTTAAGTGGAATTTTGATACCACCTTTGGCATAAATTGTGGATCAGTTCCCATGACTATTCTGTCATTATGTATTTGGAAGTAGGGCTCTTGCCGTGTTAGAGCTTGCAATTCACTTACTCTACGTAGTGATGTAATTGCAACTAAAAACGCAGTTTTTCAGTTTGAGCATTTGTATCGTGGCTTTGTGGATTGGTTCGAATGGTGCCTTCATCATTTGAGCTAGTACTACATTGAGATTCCATGCAGGTGGTGGCTTCTTTTTGGGAGGTGCTATTCTTTTTGCTCCTTGAAGGAATCTTTTGACACATTGGATGTGAAGAAACTCTTCCCTGTTTCTCCCCTTGTGTACACTAGGATTGCTGCTAAGTGTACCCTTATAGACGTGTAGCTCATTTTATTCTGTAGTAAATATGTTAAGTATTTTAGTACTGTTGATTCTCTTGTGATCCTTCTTGAAAGTTTTTCTCTAAGGCACCATTGAGAGAATCTTTTCCATTTGGCTGTGTAACACTTCCTTTTTGTAGGACTTCTCGCTTCATTGAGTATTGCCATTGTGCTCTCTGGTAGTCTGAGGTGAGCAAATTCAAAGTTCTCAGGAGCCATGCTGCCAGGTTTAAGCTCTCTGGTTCTGAGTGTAGCACCCTTCCGTTCTGCATTGTTAAGAGGTCCTTTCTTTTGGGGAACTTGTGCATTGCCCCTTGAGTCATCTCCATTATCTGTGAGAACCAGGCTAGTATGGCCCACTGAGGTGCTATGAGTATTAATGTCATGTGGCTGATCCTGCACTTGAGTACCCTGTGTAGCAGTGGTATCGGTGGAAAAGTGTAAGCAAATGTCCCTGACCAGTCTATCCATAGCGCATTCCCTAGGGACTGTTTGCACGGTTGCCTGGATGCAAAGTGTTGGCATTTTAGGGTGTTGCAAATAGGTTGATTTGCGGAGTCCCCCATTTTTTGAATATCTTCAGCATTTGTCATTCATTCATCTCCCATTCGTGGGATGCTGATGCTTGTCTGCTCAGCCTGTCTGCTTCTACACTGTCCTTCCCTGGAAGATGTATTGCTAGTAAGTCTATTTTCCTTGGGACTGCCCATCACCATAGTTCTTGGGCTAAGGTTGGTAGTGTTCTCGATTGTGTTCCTCCTTGTTTGTTGATGTAAAACATGGTAGTTGTATTGTCTGTTTGTATTAACACCCTCTTCCTGTAAAGCTCTTTCTGAAAGGCTTTTAACCCCTTCAGCGCGGCGCGGATTTCCGCACCACGCTGAAGGTTCTGAGCGCGGGCGGGGCCATGACGGAACGGTTCCGTCAAGCACAGCCCAACCGACGTGCATGACGGGACGGAACCGTTCCGTCATGCGCGTCGAAGGGGTTAAGTCTAGGAACACTGTCTTTAACCCCAGGAAGTCGATGTGATTTATCGCATCCTATTGTGTCCACAATCCCCTTACTCGGAGGTTGTTCATGTGCGCTCCCCACCCTATCTGGGAAGCATCTGTTGTAATGGTCACTGTTGGAGTTGGTTGTGTGAGAAGTCTCCCCTGTGCTATGTTCTATCTGCTCCACCATGCCATCTCTTGATGAACTGTTTGCATGACAACCACTAGATCCTCCCAACTCCCTGTTGCCTGTGACCATTGCTGTCGAATATTTGGGACTAGATGAATGCATGAAGCCATCATCTCTAGCATTTTCCCCACTGTACTCACTGTCAGAGCTTGCCCTTGTGGTATAGATGTGTCTCCTTCAGTATCACTAATGTTCTCTTTGTGCTTGGAAATACCTTTTCTAGTATTGTGCTGATTTCTGCCCCTAAAAATATATTTACTTGTTCTGGTTCTATTGACGATTTTTCCCAGTGCATTGAGACACAGAGTTGGACCAATGTCTCTGACTTTCTGTATGTATTTTTTGCAAAGATTGTAAGAGCTTGCTCTTACTAACCAGTTGTCTAGGTATGGGTAAACATGAATCCCTTGCCGTCTTAGGTGGGACGCTACTGCTGCTAGGCATTTGGTGCTGATTTCAGTTTGAATGCTAGCACCGGGAATTGGTAGTGTTTTGTTAATCACAAATCTCAATACACCTTTGTGTCTGCTGTTCATGGGCATGTGCAAGTTAGCGTCCTTTAAGTCTATAGTTGCCATGGAGTCCCCTTCCTGTATCTGAGGTATTACTTCTTGTAAGGTTGTCATTTTTAATTTTTGAGTCTTTATGAATTTGTTTTGGTCGTAAGGTTCCATCCACCTTTGGTATGAGGCAGTATGGGGAATACACGCCCTTGTTCCTTTGCTTGTAGGGTACCTTCTCTATGGCATTTGTGTTCAGAAGCTCTTGTGCGTCTTCGAGCAAATGAGATCGTTCTTTTGCTGAATGAACCTTGTTGTTTGGTCTTTTGCTTGGAGGTTGTTTTGCAAGTTCTATGCAGTATCTGTATTGTATTATGTGTATGCAATTTTCTTCCACTCCTAGGAGAAGTTTCTTATCCTGCCTCCCACTTGTTTTATATGTTGGAGGAATTGTTTGTTCTTTGGGACATGTTCTTTTGTTAGGTTTGTCTGTTGTTGCACCCTCTGCGATTTTTGTTTGAGTGTGCATAAACCTTGCAGTGAAGTCACTTGGAGGTGGGTTGCTGTCCCCCCTCTTTGCGGTTGGCTTCTTCCTCGAGAGCGCCCTTGAATGGATTGTCTTCAGTGTTGGTATTGCCAACCTTGTTGTTGGCCCTTCTGCTGGCCCTGGCTTCCTCCTTGGTACCCTTGCTGAAAAGTTTAGTGTGAGGCTACAGGCTGGTGGTTACCTCTTCGTGCTGTTCTCCGTGATGGTGCTCCCCTATGCATGCCTCTGAATTGTAGGAGCCATGGACCTTGCAGTCTCATTCTCTTTCTTTAATTGATTTAATTTCTCGTCCACTGCTGTTCCGAATAGTTGTTCACCATTAAACGGGGTGTTTAATATGTTATTTTGTACTTCTGGTTTTAAACCTGAAATTCTTAGCCAGGCGTGCCTTCTCTCAGTGACCCCGATCATCATGTGTCTGCTAGATGTTTCTGCTACATCTAGGGCTGATTTTAAACATGTGTTCGTCATGTTCTTCCCTTCTTCCACTAAGTGGCTTGCCCTCCTTTGGAATTGGTCTGGCAGATGTTTTAGTAGTTCACCTACTTCCTCCCAGTGTTGATATGTATGTCTATTGATTAATGCATTTGAATTTGCGATGCGCCACTGAATTACCGCACTTCGTTCCACCTTTCTTCCCATGACATCCATTCTCTTACCCTTTGTCTGGTGGTGACCCCACATTAGTGGGTACATTAGCTCTCTTCCTAGCCGTGGAAGTTATCATAGAATCAGCTGGCACTGAACCCCTGATGTACATAGGATCCTTTGAGGAATGTTTGTATTTTTTCCTCACACTTTGGTGTTACAGCCTTGCATGTAGCAGGTTCTTTAAAGGCTTCTTTACCCTGGTCCAGCACACTTGGTAGCATGGGAAGGAATTGACTCCTTGTTTGTGTAGGCAGCAAGGTCTCTAGGAGAAAACAGGATTGCGTTTTTTCCTCCTCTAACTGCACTCCATAAGTGTCTGCAGCCTTCTTTATCACCTGATTGTACATCCCAATGTCATCTGGTGGTGAGGGCCTCGAGGGGTATGAGTCTACCCCTTCTTCTGGTGATTCGGCGTTGAGATCTTGCCACAGCATGTCTTGCGCCTCCGAGGTGCCGAACCGGGATAGGTTTGGTCCTCTTCCTCTCCTTCGAAGTAGGACTCTTCTTCCTCCTCTTCCTCGACCGGTTCTGGCGTTGTTGGCAGCTCTAGTTCTGGGATGTCTTTTTCGGCTTCTGTCAAAATTTTCGGCAGAATTTTGAATTGTTTCATTTTCTCGTCGAAATCCTTCTTACATTGCACGATACTTGCCATATGGGCTTTGAGCCTTTTCTTTTTCTTTTCCAACTCCGACGCTTGTGTTTCGGCGTTGAGATTTCCTGCCTTTCTTTTGGAACTTGTCTTAGTCAAAGCTTGTTTAACCCTTTCTTTTTTCGACGTAGACGTCCTTTTCGAGACTGTTTTTCAACGACTGTCTTTTCTAGGGTTTTTGCCGTTTTGGAGTCCTTGTCAAAGGAACCAATTGACTTTTTGTCCTTGGACGCACTTGCGGTCGTTGACTGTTTCGACACCAAGGCTCCTTTCGAGTACTTGGAGTCACTCTTTCGTGGGTCGGCTGACTGTTTGGGGGTCGAGGCTTGTCTTCTCATTCAGAGTGCTCTTTTCTGCTTCGATGACGGATGTGCGCGTCCTCTTCGCCTTCAGGCCCTTCGGCGACGTTGTCCTCTCCTTCGCTAAAGAGGCCCAGGCCTCGAAGCGACGGAGGTGGTCCTTACCATGCATGTTGTAATTCGCTCTTCTCTGCCTCTCTCTCACCCTTCAAGTCTTCGGGGTGAAGGCTGAGCATGCGTTGCAATTTTCGCTTCGGTGGTCCAGCGGCAGGCAAAGGTTACAGACCGGATGTGGATCCTTCTGTGCGTACTTGTGGTGACAATTGTCGCAGAACTTGAATGGTGTATTGTCCATTACCACACACAGGGAGCCCCCTGTAGGCGCATTCTCCGTAGGTCGAAGCTTTGGTCTTTTTTCTCTTCGCTGTGTCCCGGTTCACCGACTTGAACGCCAGTACAGCGATAAAGTTCTTTTCTTGGTGTTTTTGTTATTTTTCCTAGATTCTTCTCTCCAAACTTCTGGAGCTCCATCCGTATCGATCCAGACCCAACGGCAGAAAAAAAGAATCTGGCGACCAAAGGAGGATGCACGTCGACGTCACCAAATGGTGGTATGTTGACGCCCACCGGCCAAGAAAAGAAAAAAAAATACTACAATTCCGGTCCCAACCACTAGTTGGCGGAATAATGTACTGCATAGTGAATCCAGAAAAGATTCACGCTGCAAAACTGACAATTCAAAAATGCGATCCACACCAATTTTGGAAAAATAAGCTTTGTTTGCACTTTATTTTAAGACCAAGAGCTTCATAATAAGGCAAGTACATTTTTAAATAAAAATACTTTTCACTTTCAAAAGTTGACAGTTCAATATCTGAACGGTTCAATGTTAGCCTATGGTGGAAAACAATAATGAGGTTAAACAGGTGAGTGCCCAACTTACAGTTCCAGTGTTCTGGACCAAAGGTCGGCAAGGATCAGGTGCATACCAAAACTGCACTACCAGCGGCATAGGGGTGGCCAGATGCAGAGGTAAAATTCGGCCCAAAGAGTTTCAATGGAAACTGGGTGTGCTCGAAGCCACACTGTTTGCAGGTAGGTAAATCGGTTGAAGGTACCAAGCTAGAGGGGGGGGGGGGGGGGGATTGGGGGGGGGGAGGGGTATAGAGCAAGCAAGGGGGGGGGGGGGTCAGCATTAAACATACACCACCACCGGGGCGGTCGGATGCAGGGAGCAAAATTGACATTGGGCTGCAGGCATCGCACCAGAGGTTGCAGGAGGGAGATTGACCGCCGAGGTAAATGGAGATGTAGGGGGTCGTAGGGGCACCGTCGATTCAGCTCAACAAGGCCTAGGGGTTTTGGGTGCAGGGGTGCCTTTAGTCTTGATACCGGAGCCGGTCGCGGTCAGGGGAGCCTCTGGATTCAGGCTGCAGGTGTCATTGTGGAGTCCAGGAGGGGTCAGCAAACACTGGACTTGAGATCAGGATCGCAGGGGAACCTGTTCTGTGTCATTGGGCCACCTGGACATGGGCCGTAGGCGTCAAGTGCCAAGTGACCAGTACTCGCAGTTCCGGAGGACACTGGCGTCCTTTGTGATAGATTCTGAAGACAGAACCGCTGTCCTCGGGAGTTCTGGTCTTTTTCAAAGTTCAGGCAGTCTTCCTCGAGTTTCTGAAAGTCGCTGGCTGAAGGATAGATGTAGTTTTCTCGCAGGGTCTTTGAAGCTGGTAGAGTTGGGGCCATGTCAGTAGTCGTCTTCAAGCTTCGCTGCACGGCGTCTTCTTCATCCCTCTTCTTAGGTCACAGGTAACTAACGTCAAGGTCTGAGGTAGCCTTCTAAATACTAGATTTAGGGGGCGTTTTATGGGAGTAGCAGGTAGGGCCAGTGGACACCTTACCTAGGGTGACTACACCCTCCATTATGCCACCCTCCTGTGGGAGGGGCATAGACCTTCCCCCAATTGGAGATGTCCCCCCATCTTCAAGATGGAGGCGAATGAAAAGTGTGCTTAACTTCATCTCAACCAGAGAGCTGAGGGGTGAAGTTGGCAAAGGTGGGCATCTGCTGCTAGCAGCAGCGGCTGCGGGTTGCATTACAAAGGTGGCAGGCCTTTGAAGTATCACGTTTGAGGACTGGGCTCAACCTGAGGAAGGAGGTGTGACACCTCCCCCCTGGATATGCATTGTTTCTGGTCCCAGAGAGCAGAGGCTCTCCACCCAGGGGTCCAGAAAAATGTCCATGTGTGGCGGGTTGCTAAAGCCAGTCAGAGACCACATCAGGGTTGCTGGTTTTCAGGGGGCACCTCCGAGATGCCCTTCAAATACACGGTTTAATAAATCTCACTCTGGAATTAGTGCAGATATATTACAGGGAGTTGTTTGGTACCAAACACTCAGTGAAGCTTTCATGGTGCTGGGGAACTAGAGTTGTCAAGTTACCAGCCCATGTACTCCTTATGGCTTCTCAGCACTGACAATATTTAAGAATTTACTTAAGTATTGTAGTGGAATCTCCACTCATGCAGATCTGCCCTCACCTGTGGAATAGTGCACCCTGCCTTAGGGCTGTAAGGCCTGCTAGAGGGTGGACTTACCTATACCTTCAGGCAATGCTGGCTGGAATGGTACTCAGGCAGGGTGCCATTTAGACTGTTGTTTTTCACCGTGCAGGGGCATGCAAGCTGCAGGGGCATGGTTCTAGTGAGGGGGTTCCGGGGGACCCTCTTCAGCTCCCAGGCCCTAGGTACCCAGGGTACCACTTACTAGGGACTTACAGGGGGCAGAAGTACCAATTGTCGATATGTTTTTTAGGGAAAAAGCACCGGCACAGGGGACCTGGTTGGCAGGGACTCTGTGTACTATAATCAAAACCACATCAATGTCCAGGCAAAAAGTGGGGGCTAACCATGTCAAAAGAGGCACTTTCTCACACTGGAGGAGGTACAAACCCTCTGGGCTCCCCATTTAGCGGATTGTGTGCTACAATGACAATGCTTCTCTTGCATCAAGGTCACGTTCTATTTTACGTGCATCTAGATATTCAGACGCATCTTACTTTTTTGGACTTATTTAGCCTTCATACCTTACAACTCAAAATATTAATGGTTGTCATGGTATCTTTTTGGGGGGATCCCTTATGCATCCTAGTAGGCAAACTAATTTTGGATCTGTGATTTCGCTATATGTTCCAATACCATCAATACCATACAACAGTTTGTCAGGTTGGAAGGAGGAAAAAATAAAATATTTCCATTACTCCCACATCCTCATCCACACCAATTGTTAGAGAGCCCTCCCAGACATCTTCAACACTGAACTTAAACGCAATGACAACAAACAGTGAGACGGTATATTAGTTCCTAGTAGTTCAGTTGTCTAAAACGTTGTCAACCTCAGATTGCCATTGTTATGATGCATTCTACTTTACAGGCCTTTGGAGAACCATTCAAAGTTTATCTAAATTATTACCACCATGTGCCAAAGCCATCAGGGCAAACATTCGCACATTACACAACTTGTACACAGTGGGCTTGTACACATGGCAGACCACATTATCAGACATTGTGCAACATCTTTTTGTCAAAATGTGTTTATTGAAGCATTTGTCACAAATAACATACAGTGCTTAAGGAATATCTCTCACAATGCATTGCAAGTATTCTGACGGGCACAGGTACCAATCTTTAAATATCTAATGTAAAGAGCACAGTTTCTAATAGCCTTGGCAGACCTGCCCCTCAATGTTTGCGTAAATTGGCACGCTGGAACAGAAAGAACGGAGATAGACCCAATACCCCCCGGGGAGCTACCAGGCCCAGTGCTCCACCCAACGCCAGTGTGGGCGAGCATCCTTGAAATACGACCAATGAGCATCCGATGCAGATCCATTGGAGGCCTTCTGTATGCACCGTCTAAATTGGATTAGAACAAATACCACGAAGCAAATACAAAAAACAAAATAACCCCATAAGGGATAAACGGAAGAAAAAGAAGCAAAGGAACAAACAAAGAGAAAAGAAACAATCCAACTACGGTGGTACCCAGGGAGTTAAGCGAGGCAGACCCGTTGACAGTATATGGGGGAGGGGGCGAACCTCAACGGGGGCATCCCAAGACCTGCGCCTGATGCCATCCACATCATGGTTGCCACATCAATAGCGCCATCCCGCAGAGGGGTCAGATGTACTTCAGATTAGGAATTTGCAGCCCTACGTTGAGGATTAGCGCCCTCAACGTAGGGCTGCAGGGGAAGACCCTCTGACAGGTAGCTAACCAGGGGGGTCCAGATATAGTCAAACCCCTTCCTCAAGTCTTCTATTATGTCAGTTAGTCGTTCCATTGTTAGCGCCTTCCACAATCGAGCGTGCCATTGGGAGAGCGAGGGAGCCTCGGGTCTCCTCCAAGCCCCAGCGATGGCCATCTTCGCGGCCCCCAGGCAGACCCACAGAATGGATCGGTCGGTGTGTGTTTGGTATTTGAGTAGCGGATCGTGGAGACCAAGCAATATCTGTTCTATAGACACCCAATCGGATAACCTAGTATGATCTTAATTTAGGCAAGAATCTCCTTCCAAAAGGTTTGAATAACCAGGCAGTCCCACCATATATGCTTAAAGTCTCCCAGTAGACCACAACCTCGCCAGCAGCGATCGGAGGTACCCGGAAAGATAGAATGTAGTTTGCGAGGGTGAAGGTACCAATCATAGAGCGTCTTGTAAAGGGCTTCCCTGGAGTGCATGGATTTATTAAATTTCGCTATATCTTTATACAGGGATTCCCATGGTTTGTCTGAGGGTGGTGTCTGTAGCATGTCTCCCCATACCACTCTGTGGCGTTGTGTACGTTGTGGCAATAGTGTGAGTAGAAGGGTATACAGAAAGGAAATACAGCCTATGCCCGTAGTGCCAGTCTGGACAAATTTCTCTATGGGAAGGTAGTCTCGAGTAGCAGCTTGGCGGATTTGTGGTTGTTGGACTCAATGGATCAATTGAGTATAGTGGAATCGCCCAGTGATTGGTAGGTGGAAGTGAGTCATGCAATCATGGAAGGAGCGTAGTTTAGGGCCCTGGAAGAGGTCCAAGATCATGAGGAATCCCCCCTCCCTCCACAAGTCAAAGGGCCCCTCTTGAAGGGCTGGCGGGAAGTTCTTAGAAAAGTGTATCGGGGTGTAGGGAGACGGGAATGTGGTCAGCGGTAGTGTTTTGGTCACTGCATCCCATACATGGAGTGTGGTGAAGGTAGGTACACATAGATAAGAGTTAAGGGGCCTATCCGTTTACGTCGCCAAGGCAAGTCCCATATCGTTCTGCCCATCACCTGCCTGTCAATATGGAGCCATAATTTGTCAGATTCTCGCAGGGACCATTCGCTCAACACCCTTAATTGAGCTGCCTTGTAGTAGGTTAGGATGTCTGGTAAGGCCAAGCCTCCCTTCAAACATGGCCTCGTTAGCAAATGTTAGGGGAGTTGTGCACATTTTCCTTGCCAAATAAATTTGAGCAATATAGTTTTTAATTCAGGGAAGTGTGTCTTGTCTGGTTGGATGGGCAGGCCCTGGAAGAGGTAAAGGAGATGTGGTAATATGTTCATTTTAATTGCATTGATCCTACCTATCCATGAGATGTAGGTTGTGCTCCATTTTTTGCAGTCGGCTCTCAGGCATTTAAGAAGGGGTGGAAAGTTGGCCTTGTGTAGGTCTGCAAGTTTGGAGCTGATTTGGACCCCGGGATAAGTGATAGCTTTGCGGGCCCACTGAAAGGCGCATGTCCCCTCCAGAGTCCGTTGAATGGCCGAGGACAGGGTGATATCAAGGATGAACGATTTGGAGAGATTGACTTTAAAGCTAGAGACGGCTTCAAATTGTTCCAGTTCTCGACTAATGGCAGGGAGGGAGGTGGAAGGGTTGGTGACCGGCAGAAGGATGTCATCTGCAAATAAGGCGATCTTATGATCCTCCGTCCCAAAGCAGATCCCAGTGATTTGAGGGTTGGCGCGGATCCGGGTTGCAAAGGGTTCGATACTAAGAGCAATAAGTAATGGTGACAAGGGGCAGCCCTGTCTGGTCCTTCTCTCCAAGTTAAAAAAAGTTCAAGGCCACCCCATTTACCATCACGCGGGACCTAGGGGCACTAAAGTTGGCTCAGATCATCCCGATGAAGGCATCACAAAAGCCGAATCGGCGCAGAGAAAGCTCAAGAAGCTCCAGTTAACTCGATCAAGCGCTTTCTCCGCTTCGAGCAACAACAGTGCAGCCGGGATCGTCTTTTTTTGGGACTTAAATATTAGATGGAAGATGCGCCTAAGGTTGTCGTGGGTCTGCCGCCCCTTTATGAACCCTGACTGGTCGGGATGAATGAGGTCAGGGAGAAATTTCTTGAGCCGAGTAGCTAAATGTTTGGAGTAGAATTTGGCGTCCAGGTTAAGGAGGGCGATGGGACGATATTACGAGCATTTCTGGGGGTCTTTCCCAGGCTTCGGGATGATAGTGATTAGGGCTTCGCCCATGGATGGTGTCACTGCCTGTCGGGTCGCGATGTTGTTAAACAGTGTGGTGAGGTATGAACCCAAATCAGCTGAAAAGGTGCGATAAAATTGGGCGGTAAAGCCATCAGGCCCCGGTGCTTTGTGGGGTTTCAACAAGTCTATTGCAGCCTGGACTTCTTCCAAGGTAATACTCCCTCCAAGACTATCATTGGCGGAGGCAGAAAGCTGGGGCAGGTCAAGAGGAGCTACATATTGTGTTTGCTCTGGTTCCCTAAGAATGTCGGCGCAGTATAGGTTCTGATAAAAGTCATGGAATACCTGAGCTCTCTTTCTCACCAATGTGGAGCATACCATGATCGTCTATGATTTGTTTTACGTATTCTTTTTCATGTTTGGCCTGTAGTTGTCCTTCCCTTCGTAGCCTCTGGCCTGGAGCCTCAGCAATGTTTTCTCCGCCCTATTCGTGTAGATTGTGTATTTAGTTCACCTATGAGGGCCGTGACTGTTCTCAATGATGGGGCCGAGGGAGTGGTTTTGTGCTGTCTTTCCACCACTATTAGCTCGCGCTCGAAGTCTAGGCGTTCTTTAGTTTGGAGTCTCCTGAGGGAGGAAGCCAAAGAAATGCAGTAACCCCTTAAATGTGCCTTAAACGCGATCCAATTATTTGCGAGGGATGTGTCAGCTGGATCATTGAGTAGGAAGAAGTCTCTAATCGCCTTGCGCAGGTCATCTCGGTGCAGACGATCCCTACATAGGAACTCTGGGAAATACCATCTCAAAAGTTTAGAGAGTCCACAAGGCAAGTCAAAGGGGCATGGTCAGAGATGACAATGGGGAGAATGAGGGAGAACGTGACCACATGGGTGAGCGATTGGCTGAGGAAAATATGATCAATGCAGGAATAGGATCTGTGGACATGAGAAAAGAAGGAAAAATCTTTTGTTGTCTGGTTAAGGTGGCGCCAGACGTCCACTAAACCTAGTTGTTGGATGGATTGCTTAAGTTGCGTAGGAAATATACCTCCGCCAGACCTATGGGCCTTTGACGTGTCTAATTGGGGCTCCCAAACGAGGTTAAAATCCCCCATAATAATCAGGTCTCCCTCTGCGAACCCCATTAAGGAGTCTAAAAAGGAGGAGAGGAAGTCTGTTTGCCCAGTATTGGGCGCATATACAGAGGCTATTGTACAAAGTCTGCCCATTAGTGACCCCTTAACCATAACATACCTGCCTTCCTTATCTTTTTGCGTTGTCTCATGTACAAAATGGGCGGAGGAGTGGAATATTAAGGCAACCCCATTTTGTTTTTTAGTGCTGGTGGCTTGATAGATCTGGGGATAGCGTCTGTGTTTGAGTCTGCTTTCTTCTGCTCGCTTTATGTGGGATTTCTGAAGTGCCACAACCATAGGTCCCTGATCCCCTATGTATTTCCAAAACTTGTGTCTCTTGTTAGGGGAGTGGAGACCCCTAACATTCCATGATAAGAGTTTAACTCTCATCCCCCCTGTAGAAGTCAGCCCCACTACCGAATGTACCCCCCCCCCCCCCCATCTCCCTAGCCCCCCTCCCGTCTCCCCTGCCACTATCCCCGGGTAGAGCACCTAAAAAAGAAAGAACAAGAACAACAAAACAGATGAGTGAAAGTCATTGCAAACCTCGAGGTCTGGTTTGTGGGATGTCCTTAGGGGCAGGACCGTACCCGCACCGAGTAGTCCGGTGTACGAGTCAGATGACCCATGTTGTCTCTTCCTATGAGCTGGGGTAGGATTAAAGGGTCTCTGTCATGCCATCCTGCAGAGTAGTGAGAGCCCCGATGAAGATCTTCTATTAGTGAAGCGTGGGGGTCCATTCCCCTCACGAAACGAAGTTTTCAACGGTCATGTGAATTCGCTCCTCACATGGCGGTCATGGGGTCTTTTTGCTAGGGGCCGGTACTGTCTGCCAGTCTCCGGTGGCCTCCCAGCCTCTTGTCTGTCTCCCGGGATCTCGTGAAGAGGTAGTGCGCTCTCTGCGCTGCACTGTCGAGGCCCGGGAGAGCAGCAGCCCCCTCGACTTCGGTGAAATAGTGGTGCTTGTTGTTGAGAGTAAAGGCAAGCCCAAATGGGTATGTCCATCTGTATTTAATTTGTTGTTCACGAAGTGCGGTGGTAATGAGGCGGAACTGTTGTCTCATCAGTGTGGCCTGGGCAACATCCTTGTATAGCGTACATGATCTGCATTGGTATTCGATCAAGTCTTGCCCCCGGGCCCTGTGCAGCACCAGTTCCTTTGTCTTAAAGGAGGAAAACTTGGCAAGGATGTCACGAGGCCGTTGATGTTTCCCCTGTTGAGCATGGCCCACTCTGTGGACGCGCTCTATCCGGATTGGTGGGCCATCGGTTCCCATGATGCTGGAGAAGAAACCCACCACGAAGCGCTCCAGGTCAGATCCCGCTCGTCCCTTCTCCAAGCTGCGCACTTTGATGTTCTCCCGCCTCGAGCGGTTCTCCAAGTCCTCACATTTGAGTAATGCGGCGTTCATTTGTGCCGTGAGGGCTTTGGTGCTATCTTCAAGTGGAAGGACTCATTCTTCAAGGGTCTGGCATTTCGCTTCTAGGTCAAGGGTGCAGGTCCCCACCGAATCCACGTCGGAGCGTAGCTCGCAGATTTTAGAGGCCATGTCAGATTTGAAGGCATCGAGAGAAGCGTTGATGACTATGTCGTTGCGCAGTTCTTTTTTAAAGTCCCTGAGCGTGGCTAGGAGTTCTTCGCAGGTCAGTGCCATAGCCCCCTTCAGCTGGCCAGGCCCGGATTCTTGGCCTTCACCTGAGCCAGAGTTTTCAAAGTATTGAGACCTTGTTGTTTTGTGCTTTTTGGGAGGCATTTGGCCGATGCTCTGATCCAAGCCGCCCGTTGGGGCGCTCGTGTGCTCCCCTGCCCACTTGGTTGTGTGGTCTGGGCTTGATGTTCCAGTCGCCCTGTAGATCAGTATATCTTTCCTGACACAAAATGTGCCGGATAGTGTGTCGCGAGTGATGACGATCTGAAGTATAGCCCCTGGGCGTCTGGCTTGCTTAAAATGAAAGTGGATTAGGCCGCCATTTTAAAGTCCGGCATGGCAGGCCTTAACTTGGTATTTCCCCCTCTGACGGGCAATCGCTGCCTTCAATCCTGTTATGTATGGGCCCTCTCAGGCCAGCATGCCACCAATTGGGAGGTGAGAGTGTCTGGGAAGCTAAGTGGGGCCCCCCCAGGTCCTCGGGGGAATAGCACTCAATCAATCAAGCATTTGTAAAGCGCACTACTTACCCGTGAGGGTCTCAAGGAGGTAAGGGGTGGGGGGAATTGCTACTACTATTCAAAGAGCCAGGTCTTGAGGAGTCTTCTGAAGGTCAGTAGGTCTTGGGTCTGCCGTAGGCGGATGGGGAGGGTGTTCCATGTCTTGGCGGTGAGGTGGGAGAATGATCTGCCGTCGGCGATCACTCTTCGGATGCGGGGGACAGCAGCGAGGGCGTGGTCGGCGGAGATGGCGGGCGGGGGTGTAGAAGCTAAGTCGGATGTTGAGGTATGCTGGTCTGGTGTTGGAGTGCCTTATGTGTGTGGGTGAGGAGCTTGAAGGTTATCCTCTTGCTCTAACCTCTCGTTGCTGCGTTTGTGGACTCCACAATCAGGGATGCTGCAGGAGGCCCTCGTCCGGAGTGGTCGAAAAGCAGTCCGTGCCCCAATTATGTTTCTCTCAAGGCTACATATGCTTCGGTGTGCTCATCCTCACGGGGCCTTCACGCCGGGCCTTCATGCAGAGTTGACCGCCATTTTGCGCTAGTCGTAGCTTTTCGGACCGGATCAGCATTACTGCTGGGGATTCATCTCTTTATGCGGCAATCCGTTTTCCCATCGCTTCGGCGTTAAGGGGGAGGCCACAGCGCTGAGACCCACTCCGGCACCGAGGATTGCACCCCAGCCTCATCGGTGTCTCACCAGTAGAGGTGGGCGGAGTTTGCGAAATTCACTTTCGCAAACTATTGCGAAAATGTTAAAAATCTCCGCAAACACGTGGAAATATCGCAAAGACGCGGAAGTTTTTTTCCCGCCCGTTCGCGGTATTTTCTGCGTGATCGCGGCTCGCCAACTTACCCATGCGGTTGCTCACGGGCGCAAGATCTCAATCATCTCATACTCTCGCGGTGCATGAGCGTGAGAAGAAAAACGTGATCGCGCGATGAATGACGTGATCGCGTGACAAATGACGTTAATGCGGGTGCGAACTGTCGCGAGACAGCGCAAATGGCTACCAACAATCCAACATCTCATGGAGAACGCGACCGGATCGGGAAAACTTGTCGGCGAACGCGGGGATTCAGGTAAGGCGATCGCGCGCACACGAGAATTTATTTTTTTACAGCGCAATAAAGAAAAATAATTCAGGTAAGATGTGGATTGCGGAAATTGACATTTTCGCGCTCTCCGCGGAACGCGAAAATGTCAAATTATCGCAATTTCCGCGAGCGGAAAGGAATTTTAGCCTGGGCCTACTCACCAGCGGGCCTCTTCGCGGCCGCGCTCCGTCGCAGCCTCCGGGCTAAAGCCCCCAAGGGCTCTTGTTGGTCATGAAGATGACCCCCCCTCCCCACGCCTTCCACTTATGGTGCTCTCGTCAGCCCTTTGTTTTTACGGGCTAGGATTCCGGATGGCAGCCAGGAATCGGACTCCGGTGTGGGATCCGTGCAGGATCATGCCCTCGCGGCCATGATAGTTGGCCATGCCTCCGCAAACTCTTTTACCTATCCAATTTATGCCACCAGAATACATACAGATACACAGAAGACTTTATTTTATCCACTACCACACATCGCAGAGCCCCGTGACAAACGTCTACCCCTTTCTTCTGGGAGTGGAGATGACGTTGTGGATATTTCATTGGTTTGGCGCGTGTAAAAATACTTCATTGCAGCATTAGATTTTACAAAGAAATTAGTTTTTCCTATTTACTCCACACGTAGCTTGGCTGGATAACGTATTTTATAGTTTAGTTGCAGATTCCCAGCAATGTGAGGTTGTTCCAGCAAGAACAACCCTCTAAATGTTCTTTTTCTATTCAAACGCTCTGAAGGTTCTGTTCCATCTTGTGCAATTTATCATTAGTACCAGCTGTATTATTCTCGGTGTCAGAGAGGATAAGTTCTGCCATGGTTAACCTTGTGACATATTTTGTGCCATCAATGGTGGCTATGCTAGATGTCATCTTCGGTAGCATGGCTTCCACTTCGGAGGCCACCTTTTTCACAGGTCTAGGTTGGCATTAAAATAGCTCCTATTACTGCTCTTCTTTAAATGGTAATTTCCTTGCTTAGGATCTCTTTCCCCATTATGCTTTTAAGAGGGGGGGCTGTGCACAACACTTTTTAATGTATTCTTGCAACCTCGACAGCTCTCCAGCACCTCAGCTACACAACGGCACTGCTATGTCCTGCAGCCCTGTTAATTTTATAATCCATCAGTGATTTCCAAAGTAATCTTAGTGTCAAGAAGGAATGAAGAGAAGGAGAATGTTACTTACCCAGTAAGCATCTGTTCTGGGCATGTAGAGCTTTACATACTCCTGCCATCTAGTGTTGGGTCCGGATGTTTGCAAGTTTTTTTTCTTCGAAGAAGTCTTTCCAGTCATGAGGTAGGTGACTCCTCCTTTCGGTGATAGTGCGCATGGGCATCGACTCCATTGTTAAATTGTTTTCCCGCAGAGGGTGAGAATGGAGTTAGTAAAGGAAGAATAAAGATGTCCATACCTATGTATATAAGATAAGAAATAACTGCAATAGGTATAGGTACCCGGGGAGGCAGGTGGGCGCATGTGAATCTACAGCTCTACTTCCCAAGAACAGATGCTTACTGGGTAACATTTTCCATTTGAGGCATGTGAGCTGTAGATGACATGCTTTGCATAGACTATACAGCAGTATTCTCCCAAAGTGGTGGCTAACCTGTAGCTGTTGCTTGAAAAAGTGTTTTAAGTACTGCCTGGCCTACATTAGCTTGTTGCCTCGCTAACATCTACACAATAGTGTTTGGTGAATGTGTGCGGTGTAGACCATGTTGCTGCCTTACAGATGTCAGCTAAGGGAATATTCCCTAAGAAGGCCATAGTAGCCCCTATTTTGCGTGTGGAATGCACTCTAGGGGGTATGGTCAAGGTTCTTTTTGCTTTCACATATCATGTTTGGATACATTTCACGATCCATCTTGCAATGCCTGATTTAGAGATGGCATTGCTTTGTGTGGTGGCTAAAAAGTAACAGAAAACGTTTGTTTTACAAAAATATTTTGTTCTTTCTACAGAATATAGTAGAGCTCTTCTAACATCTAGTGTCTGTAGAGCTCGTTCTGCTACCGAATCAGGTTGAGGAAAGAAGACAAGTAGCTCAACAGAATGATTGATGTGAAAAGCAGAAACCACTTTAGGTAGAAATTTGGGATTGGTTGGAAGACCACCTTGTCCTTGTGAAGTTAAAAGAAAGGATCTTGGTTAGTTAGTGCCTGGTGCTCGTCAACTCTCCTTAGGGAAGTGATTGCAATAAGAAAAGCAACCTTGCATGAGAGGAATTGTAATCGATACCTGTGCATTGGTTCAAAAGCTGGACCCAATAGCCTTGTAAGGACTATGTTCAAGTACCATACTGGTGCAGATGAAACTCTTGGTGGTATTACTCTTTTTAGTCGTTCCATAAAGGCTTTAATCACTGGTACTCTGAATAGCGAGAAGTGTTGTCTGTTTTGCAAGTATGCAGCTACTGCTGCTAAATGCAATTGTGAGAACGTGCCCTCTTTCTGCATGGTTGCCCCCACTTTTTGATGAATTGCGGATGTGCTTTGACTGAGTGTGCCCTGGGATCCTGCTAATCAGGTACCCAGGACCTATGTTCCTTCCCTAAAACTGCATTGAAGCCTAAATCCAATTGGCAGCACTGGCCACAGGTTAGCCCCTGGTAAATGGTACCACAGGTACCCAGGGCACTGTGACCAGAAAAGGCCTCTAATGGCTGGAGCACTTATTGTGACACCCTTAGAGGTCCTGTATCCTTACACACACACACACTACCTTTGCAGGTTGCGTGTTTTGGGTGCAGCACAAAGTGAAGATTCAACATCTGTGTGCCATGCCTACAACCCACTGCCCTGGCACAGATCAATCACCCGTTTAGCTGGGTGCACTATACCAGTGGTGAGGGTAATCTAGCAGGTTATGGGCTTTCTCAAAAAGTGGTGGGACCTCCACACTCTGCTGGCCACACACTTGACGGCATCTTGGCCAATAATACTGACGTCATGCTGATTAAAACGTCTCCTCTTCCCTGGACTGACCACATGGCTATATACTTTAACATCAAGGTTACACAGCCACACCAGCCTGTCGCAGATAAATCAGCAAGTATAAAAATTAGACGATGGAACAAAGTCCAAGGGATGAAGTTGGAGCAGGCCCTAAATAGTTGTCCTTCCTTACAAGTCTCTGATAACCATGATGCTGCCATCCAGTTTGATAACTGGATAGCCACTGCAGCAAACAAGGTGGCGCCCGAGAAAGTTATCAGAATAAGATCCCAGGCGACATTGCCTTGGTGTGGCTCTGAGCTGAAAAGACAAAGCTGTCTATAGGAAATCTGCGCGTTTATGGAGAACTGACTATAGTAGAGAGCATAAATCCGCCTATAATGTAGCACTCCAACAATACAAAGAGGCTATTATACAAGTAAAAACCACCTACTTTACTGCTAAAATAGAGGTGGCCAACAACTCCTCTAAGGAGCTTTTTAAATCCATCCAATTGCTATCTAAACCACAACAGAGTACTTCATTCAGCACGTGTTCTGCAATAAAATGGCGAACTTTTCCCAGACAAAGGTCCAACTGATTTATGATGATCTTCGTAACAATATGCAGGTAAATGAAAATGGCCTGAATACAGCAGTAGAGAAGACATTGCCGTGCCATTTTAACAGTTTCAGTGCGCTTACTTCAAACGAAGTTAACAAAATCCTGCTATTAACAAAATCCTGCTATTAACAAAATCCTGCTATCTACTAAATCAGGGTCCCTGAAGGATCCATGCCCACCGGCCGTTATGCACCTTGTTTCCGGGTCGATTAGTAGACACCCAACTCCCCTCTTAAACCAAGTAGTTGAGTCGGGGATTTACCCATCGGCCTGGAAAAAGCCTGCATCAGACCAATTCTGAAAAAGCCGGCCCTTGATCTCTTGCAGCCAACATTCTTGAAAGGTCGATAAACCAGGAGCTGACTGTACATCTAGATATCAACAATCTGCTGGAATCAAGTCAGCATGGCTTCCGGTTGTGTCATTCGACAGACCACGCTGGTCATGGCAACAGAGGAAATTCGGAGACAGGTAGATGGTGGGGAAGAGCCATCCTCATCCTCCTAGACCTGTCCGCAGCATTTGACACAGTGAATCACACTGTGTTAGTGCGGCGGCTGAAGGCAGTGGGGATTCAGCTCTGTCCCTTCTCCCCTCATTTCTGGACACTAGGGAACAGACCATACATTGGGAAAATTTACAATCTGAATCTTTCCTTCTCCCGTGTGGAGAGCCACAGGGATCGGCACTGTCGTCAACTCTGTTCAATATATATGTCACCCCACGCGCCAGTCCCATCAGAGAGATTGGTTTCTCGCTTGTATCATATGCGGACGACTCACAGATTGTCATCTCTGTATCTAAACAGTCAGAGTCCACTGCCGCCAGTTTCCATGCTTGTCTGACTCACATCATGAGCTGGATGAGCAGTAACTATCTTAAAATGAAAACAGATAAAACGGAGGTGAAAGAGTTTGGCAACGGTCCGTCCCTGTGGAACCACACTTGGTGGCCGATAGAAGCCGGTGAATGTCCCGTCCCATCAGCCAAGGTCAAGAATCTGGGGGTCCTTTTTGATGACCAACTTAGTTTTTCGACCCACATAAACCGTGTAACCGCCTCCTGTTTCTTTGTATTGAAGCTTCTTCGGAAGGTGTTCCCCTTTATTCCCCAGGAGGTAAGAAACACAGTGGTAGTGCCCTTGTCCTATCACGCCTAGATTATCTGCAATGCACAATTTATAGACATGACAAGGCGCAGAGGGCTAAATTGCAATCAATACCAAATGCAGCTGCTAGACTTAAATATTCCAAACGGCCACTCTAAATCTGCTGCCATCAGGTTGTTGCATTGGCTCACAATACAGCAGCGAATGGAATTTAAAGCCTTATGCCTGGTTCACAAGACATTATATGGCGGAGGGGCAGCTGACTTTCGTAAATGTTTCTACTGGTATACTCCTACGAGAAGCCTCAGATCCTCAAACATGGATCCCATCTGTAGCACCAAAATCTGTAGAGCCAGATGGGGAGGTAGGAGTCTATCACACTGTGCAGTCAGGCTGTGGAACAAACTGCCTACCACTGTGAGACTTCAACCAAAGAGGCTAATGTTTGGGATACTGCTAAAAACCTGGCTGTTCCCCCACGGTCTAAAACAGTCGGTGCAGTTGTTTGCAGTCCCTCTTTTCTCTCGCCTCCCAGCGCCAAGATGCCTCGGCATTCGAGCGCTTTATAAACGCTATCCTATTGGTGCGTGAGCCCTGTACCCCTACAGTGTCCAAGTCCATTCTTAGACATTGTAAGTCAGTGATGCCATTAAGAGTATACGGTGCTGCGAGTTTGTCATTACAAACTCCATAGCACCAAAATGGCTACACTGAAAACTGAGAAGTTTGGTATTTAATGAAAAATGCACACAGAGGGCATCTTAGAGATGCCCCCTGAAAACAAACCCACCACTAGTGTCCAGGCTGAGTGGCTGCTTTCAGCTGCCACCACCAGGCAGGTTTCTGGACCCCTGGGTAGAGAGCCTGAAACAATGCACATCCTGGGACAAGGAGCCAAGCCTCCTCCCCCAGGATGGGCAGGGTTCACGAAGGGGAAGCTTCAAAGGCATGCCACCTTTGTGAGCTTCCCCAGGCCACTTGCTGCTCTCAGCAACTGGTCCCCACTTGGGGGGGGGGGGGGGAGAGAGAAGCGGCAGGAAAAACAAGTGAGGAAGGGAGGGAGGTGTGCCCACCTCTGCCAACTCCACCCCTTAGGTGGGGGAGGCGAGGTGTAGCACAACTCTCAGTCCCCACCATCTTGCAGATGGAGGGGGGGGGGGGGGGGAGGGGGGAGATGGGGGGGGGGAGGGGAAGAGACTCAGCCATCCAGGGACAGGCTCATGCCTCCCTACCACTGGAGGGTGGCATAATAGGGGGTGTACCTACCCCAGGGCAGGGACGGTCCATGCCTTTTACCTACCTGTAACACCCCTAAATCTAGTTTTTAGGGGCACCCCTGAACCTTGCTTTCTCAGACAAGAACCTGCAACATGAAAAGAAGGACCGAACAGCCGTGCCGAAGCTGATAAGAGGAAGACTTCCACTGACTTGGCCCCATCCCTACTGGCCTGTCTCCACCTCAAACCTGCTCCTGTGAAATCCCGGTGTGTCCTGCAGCCAGCAACCTCGAAAACCCAGGAGGACCTACCTGCCTTCAAGCACAAAGACTGTCTCCCGTGAACACCAGATTTGTTCATCTGCAACCTCTGGCTCCGGCCGCCCCACTCTGCCCACTCGAGCTCGGGCCATGGATGGCGGGTGCAAACACCACAAAGTCGTCACCCGGCGATCCTGACCCAAGATCCGGCAACCCCTGGCCTACCTCAAGCCTCCAGCAGACACCTGCAGCCTAAATCCAGAAGGTCCCCCCAACCGCAACCAGGAGCTGGTAAGAAGATCCGACCCCAAAAGTCACCCTTGCACCCGATGTTCCATGGCCTTGGGTGCCCAAACAGACTGTGCCTAACCAACCCCTAATTTCCAACTTACCTCTCAAAGTGGTGGTCGCACCCAGAAGACTTTCGTCCCCAAGCCTGTAGTGCCTTTGCAAGCCAAAGGTTCCTCATTGAAAACAGGGCGCCCAACGTCCAAACAGCACCCTGCAGTCGGCCGCCCTAGTGCTGCTGAGGGTGCACCTTTGGTGCTACTTTGTTTCCCTATTTGCCCGGAGCTAAAGTCCAGGAGCTTTGCTCCCACAACCAAGTGGCCTGCTTGCCAGCAGCCACCAACCGGAGACCCCCTATCTCCCATTGGATAACATTGGACCTCAGCACTCTGCACCCGGCCACCCTAGTGCTGCTGAGGGTGTAACTAGAGTGCATCCTTGACCCTGGGGGACCCCCGAGTCTACACCCAGAACCTCAACTCCCACTACCAAATACTTACCTCAAAACCGATAACACTATTTTCCTCCATAGGATAATGTCAACTGTTTTTCTGTGAAAAGTTTCTAAGTGTGGTGTTTGAGAAACTAAAGAAATTCTTTAAAATTGCATAATCTAACAAAAATGATTTTACTTACCTGTATTCAGGAAATGTTCCAGAGCAGTATCTAGGTATACTACTCTGTGTAAGCCTAGTAATCTCAAAAGTTAGTTACCTGCTATTTTACTAAAAAGCCAATTCAAGTCTATGTACTGCATTTACTAAGTATTGCATTTCTCTGCATCCATACTACACATGAAGCCAAAGTGCATATACAATTATGATTCAAACTGTATTTCAATTGCATTACTACTGTAAAGAATTTATTGCTTACTTGTGCCAGGCTTGCTTGGTTCTAGAAAATAAATTAACAAAGAATATTTTTATACAAAAACAATTGGTCTGAAGTTCAGTCTTTGAATGTGTGAATTCATTTGCTGACTGAGTATGTACAGCAAATGCTTAACACTGTCCTCTGATGCTGCCTTACTGCTCGACCACTCTACCACAAATAGAGAGTAAGGTGCTATCTATGGTTACCTCTGCCTACCTTTGGGGTTCCAGTGGACTCTGTGCACACTATACCTCACTTTGGTATAGTATATACAGAACCAGCTTCCTACAGCAATCTAATGTATGTATAAACTAATCCAGATTGCAGAAAGCATAAAAGATAACATGAGGTTTTGTACTGAAGCATCAAGGGGATTGTTTCCACTTTGCTGCTTAACACGCCCCAGTAGTAGGACTCCTAGCCTCCTTTAGGATGTTCATACTGTCTGGTGGGAATTGTAAATAACCAAACTCAGTTCAGGACCCAAATCACCAGGTTGAGTTCCCTGGGATTTGGATGCCCGATTTCTCCATGGCTCTGAGTGAGGAGACTGGAGTTGAGATGCAGCTTTTGGTGTGGAACTACTGAGAGCTCTAACAGGGTGGTGAACCAAGGTTGATGTGCCCATGTGGGAGCTACGAGAATGAGTTTGAGGGATGATTGTCTGAGCTTCCGAACTACCAGCGGAATGAGTGGGAGAGGCGGAAAAGCTTGGGCAAATATCCCTGACCAGTTCATCCATAGGGCATTGCCTTTGGAGAGCGGGTGTGGGAACCTGGAGGCGAAGCTTGGGCATTTGATCTGTGGCGAACAGGTCTATGTGAGGAAACCCCCATTCCTGAAATTAGGGAAGAAGGATTTGGGGATCAAGTTCCCACTCGTGGATTTGCTGCCTCAGTCTGCTGAGAAGATCTGCAATTTGATGGTTTACTCCTGGAAGGTGTTCTTCTAGGAGATACATTTTGGGGTGTATGGCACATTTCCAAATGGCTTATGCTAGGCGTGACAGTTGGAGTGTGTGCCCCCCGTTTATGTATTTAATCCATAGATGTCATGTCTGTGCGGACTAGGACAGTTTTGCCTATTAGGTGAGTATGAAATGCTTTGAGCGCTAGAAACACTGATAGTAGCTCTAGGTGACTGATATGAAGGCTCCTGTATTTTAGAGTCCATAATCCTTGGATTGTGCGACTTTGTAGGTGAGCACCCCAACCAGTGAGCGATGTGTCTGCTGTTGGCACGGTCTGTGGCGCAGGGTCGAGAAAGGGCCACCCTTTGGATAAATTGAGGGTTCCACCACTGCAGAGAGATGGGTGCGGCTGTCTACCAACACTAGATCGGTTAATCAACCTTGCAACTGGTTCCACTGACTTTCTACGCACTCTTGAAGGGGATGCATGTGAAGTCTTGCGTGGGGAACAATTGTAATGCAAGACGCCATCATGCCTAGCAGTTGCATGAAGACTCTTGCTGGTAATGATTGGTTGGACTGAAACGGAGTGAGAAGGGACTGGATACTAAGAATTCTGGCTGGAGCTCTGAGCGTCTAGGTTTGTCTGTTGGAAGGCTGTAGATGAGACTTCAAGGCATTCACTGTAAACCCTAGTTGGTGAAGTAAGTGAATAGTGGTTTGAGTGTTTTGGAGACACATTTGGTAAGTACTGGCTTTGATGAGCCGGTTGTCCAGGTATGGGAAGACATGGATGTGTTTTTTCAGATGTGTTGCGACTACTGCCAGGCATTTGGTAAATACCCTGGGAACAGTGGTGACTCCAAACGGTAGCACTTTGAATTGGTAATGGTGACCACTATGAGGAATCTGGGATATTTGCGATTAGCGAGATGAATTGGAATATGGAAATATGCATCCCAAGTCTAGAGAAGACATAAAATTGCCCTGCTTTGGCAGCGGGAGCACTTGTTGAAGTGTTACCATGTGGAAATGCTCTGACAGTATGTAGAGGTTTAGTTCTCTGAGATCCAGACAAGGTCTCAGGGAGCCATCCTTTTTGGGGATGAGAAAGTACAGGGAGTACACGCCTGTCCCTTGCTGTTGTAACGGCACAGGTTCTATGGCTCCTTTGGAGGAGACTGTACTTCTTGCTGAAGTAGATGTAAACGTTCGTGACATTTTGTGAGACCGGGGTAGTATGTTTGGAGGAGGCAGTAACCATGTTGGATAATTCCTAACACCCATTTGTCTGTGGTGATAGATTGCCAAATTGGGAGGAATTGTAGAAGACGCCCCGACAGGTGTTAGATGATCGGGAGGGGGGGGGGGGGGGGGGGGAGGGGTAGGCAAGTCGCTGTTTGTTGGGGGAGGGGGAATTACACGGGGCGGAACCCTTGCCTCGACCTTTGTTATTGTTACCTATATATCCTCCTCTAAAGAAACCTCTTGTAGAGGAAGATTGAATGTCGCCTGTGTTAAAGGTTTCAGTATTGTCTGAGGACATGGTCTTGGACCCGGTAGGAGGAGCGACGAAAGGAGCCCCGATTAGAGGGAGACTGCAGAGCTCCCATAAACTTGGCTATCTCTGTATCTTTTTTCATTTTTCTAATGATTTATCTACTTCGGGCCGGAAGAGATATCCCTTGTCAAAAGGAGTATTTAAAATAGACTGTTGTACTTCTGGTTTGAAACCAGAAATCCTCAACCAGGCATGTTTTCTTTATAACACACTAGTGTTGATTTCTCTAGCTACGGTGTCTGCTGCATCTAAAGTGCATCTTATTGAAGAAGTGGATATGAGCCTCCCTTCCTGGACTAAATCTTGGGCTTTTGCTTTGTGATCATCTGGGAGGTGTTGTAGCAACTGCTCCATTTCATCCCAGTGTGCCCCATCATATCTGGCTAGCAGAGCCTGAGTGTTGGCAATGCACCAATGATTTGCTGCTTGGGCGGTTACTCGTTTACCAGAATGCAAGCCTGCGCTGGATCTTTAAAGAGGTCATCAGCATGTCTCATCATGCCTATAAGCATAGGCAGAGTGTGACTAGCCCCAGGTGTGGTACTGAGCATTTCAAATAGGAAATCTTCCTCTAACGATTCCTCATGTAACTGCACCCCATGATACTCTGCAGATCTAGCAAGTAATTCTAGATGTCCTACATTGTCAGGAGGGGAAGGCTTTGCAGGGTAAAGATCTGGATTGTTATCTGTAGGTGAATCTATGTGAATCCTTCCAGGAATCTATCGATACAATATTGTCCCCCCAATCCCCATCATCAGGTGGTGGAGAGTTAGTTGGTGTGATTAGTAAGTGACCCAAAGGTGGGGAGGTTGGGGTAGGGGGACTTGGTAAAGGAGGAGGTGGAGGGTTTGTATCCACATTCTTCCTCTTGAAAGGAATAAAGAAAGGTTCTTCTGACTCAGGTTTGCGTTTCTGAGGTGACTTAGAAAGAACACGTACTGTATCAGGATTTATACAGTTCCTTTTATTTTGGGTCCGAAAACATCTTGTCTGAACCGACCGCAGCCCGAAGGTGGAGGAGGGACCGAAGTCTTATTTCTGTGGAGTTAGATTTTGGGTTAAGGGGCGTTTGGTACGTTGACCTTGTGGCAAGTCTTCCGACTCGGAGTCAGATTCCAGGATGTAAACGCACAAATTACTACTTGTGTAACGATATATCTGTAAGAGACATTAGTTAGTGATAGATTCCTTACTTTAGAATATCCCCAGGCGTCAGACTGAATCTGGAAAGTTTTTCGTCAGCAGTACCCCTGCGCGTCTTTAGGCGTGGTCATGCGGCGCCGCGTCCGTCGCTGGCGTCGTAGCTGCCGAGAGGACGTCGTCTGAGCTACTTAGATGCCCCCACGTGCGCGGACGTCAGTTCTGTACACGACTTTTCCGCACCAGGAACGCAGAGCCATGCCAGAGACCGACTACTGGTGCAACGGAACTAGGGCCCTGAAAGGGATGACCTGAACCCTGGAGAACAGTTCGCAGAACGGGGAGGATGGGCGGGCAGTAAGGAATCTATCACTAACTAATGTCTCTTACAGATATATCGTTACACAAGTAAGTAACTTGTGCATCTGAAAGACACGTTAGTGATAGATACCTTACCTTAGAATACATACCCAAGCAATACCAACCCCGGTGGTGGGTCTGCGAAGTGAGATTACACCAGAAAGTCACAGAGAACTGAATGGCCAAAAAAGCCGCCTATCCCGACTTAACTGTTAAGGCAATAGTGCTTAGTGAAAGTATGCAGTCAGGCCCAAGTGGCTGCTTGACAGACGTCTTGCAGGGGGACACCGCGTCCCAATGCTGTAGTAGCTGCAGTCGCCCTGGTAAAATGAGCGCGCGGTCCTACCGGAGGATCCTTTTTAGCCAGAGAGTAACAGGCTTTAATGCACAGGACAACCCTTCAGAGGATAGTTCGCTTGTGCACAGCCCGGCCTTTCTTGGGGCCCACATAGCCAACAAAGAGCTGGTCATCCACCCGGAACTGTTGTGTGCGGATGAGCTAGAACGAAAGCGCATGTTTTGGGTCCAGACGGTGGAGCCTCTCCTCATGAAGGGTGCAGAGGCAGAAAGAAAGTGGGTAGAGTGACAGTTTGCCCAAGATGAAAGGCAGAGACTACTTTTGGTAGAAAGGAGGGACGCGGTTGAAGTACAACCTTGTCCGGATGAATCGCCAGGAAAGGAGGTTTACAGGAAAGAGCCTGGAGCTCACTCACCCGCCGAGCGGAGGTGATGGCCACCAGGAAGACAGTTTTCAAAGTGAATAACTGCAAAGGACAGTTATGAAGAGGCTCAAAGGGAGCGCACATCAAGTATGTGAGAACCAGGCTTAAGTCCCATTGAGGCATCACAAAAGGAATAGGAGGGAAAAGGTGAGTAATGCCTTTGAGAAATCTATGGACAACTGGGGATTTGAAAAGAGGGCTGAACAGGCAGCCTAAGAAAGGCCGAAAGAGCAGAAAGGTAGCCCTTGATAGTGCCCAGAGCAGAGCCCTGCTGGGCCAAGGAGAGAAGGAACAAAAGGACCTCAGAAAGAAGGGCATAAAGGGGATCCACAGCTTTTGCCATGCACCATGCCACAAACTTCTTCCACCAGTAGGCGTATACAGTTTTAGTTGAGGGACGCCTGGCTGCCAGAATCACATTACAGACTTCAGGAGGCAAGTCAAATGGAATCAACTGTCACTGCTCAATCTCCACGCATGTAGGTGGAGGCTGGACAGGTTCGGGTGGAGGACCGTCCCCTGTTGCTGCGACAGGAGATCCTCCCGAAGAGGCAGTCGTATCGGGGGATCCACGCTCATGCTGAGTAGCTCGGGATACCAAACTCTTCGAGCCCAGTCAGGTGCCACAAGAATGACTTGTGGCCCGGTGGCGTCCGATTTTCTTCAGCACTCTGGGTAGAAGTGGTATAGGTGAAAAGGCGTACAACAGACCACAACTCCACTTGCAATGAAAAGCATCTCCGAGCGAGTGCCGCCTTGGAAACTCCCAACGCACAGAACTGTTGACATTGCGCGTTCTCTTCGGTGGCGAATAGATCTAACCAAGGTTCTTCCCACTGCTGAAAGAGACATTCCTCCGAGTGAAGACGCCATTCGTGATCCAACATGCACCTGCGGCTGAGTTCGTCCACCTTGGCGTTCAAAGAACCTGCCAAGTGTTGAACCGCCAAGGAAATGCTTTGACGTTCCAGCCATGTGACGCAGAGCCTCGTGACATAGGGTCCACGACCCCACCCAGCCTTGCTTGTTGCAGTACCACATGGTGGTGGGGTTGTCTGTGAACATCTGCACTACTCTCCCCTTGACAGAGGGAAGGAATGCTTTCAGTGCAAGTAGAATCGCCCTGAGCTCCAAAAGGTTGATATGGAGCTTGGACTCCGCCGGAGACCAGAGGACTCTGATCTCTGCCTCTCCCATGTGGCAGCCCCAGCCCAGGAGGGACGCGTCTGTCACCACTGTGTGCTCCGGTTGGGGAAGGGAGAGGGATCGGTCGCTGACCCAACGCTGGTCCGTGAGCCAACCACTGCAAGTCCTGTGCAGTGCCCTCCGAGATCTGGACGTAGTCGGACAGGTTTCCCCGATGCTGCGCCCACTGGAACTTCAGGTCCCACTGCAGAGCCCGCATATGCCACCTGACATGATGAGCAGGATGCAGGAGGCCATGAGGCCCAGCAGCCTCGGGGTCTTCCTGACCGAAACCCAGGACCAGGGCAGAAAGATCGGAATCATAGCTCGAATGTCCCGGACTCGCTGTTCGGGAGGATAAACCCAAAACTGTGCCGTATCCAGAAGGGCTCCGATTTAGGAGCTTCTGAGAGGGAATCGGGTGTGACTTCGGCACGTTGATGGAAAACCCCAGCAAATGCAGGAGGTCGGCCGTAATCTGGAGGTGGGAGACGACTGCCTAGGGCGAGCCCGCTTTCAACAGCCAGTTGTCGAGATAGGGGAAGACTGAAACCCCCGATCTGCGCAGATGAGCTGCGACCACCGACATCACTTTCGTGAACACCAGAGGGGCGCTGGTAAGGCCGAAAGGGAGCACGGTGTACTGAAAGTGCACGTGGCCTACCGTGCATCATAAGTAACGCCGGTGGGCCAGCAGGATGGGGATATGAAAAGAAGCATCCTGCAAGTCCAACGCTACCAGCCAGTCTTGCGGGTCTAGGGCAGACAAGACCTGAGCAAGCGTGAGCATCTTGAATTTCTCCTTCCGGAGGAAGCGATTGACATTCCGGAAGTCTAAGATAGGACGCAGGCCCGTGTCCTTCTTTGGTACCAAGAAGTAGTGGGAATAACAACCACAACCTACTTCTGGCATCTGAATGCGCTCAATGGCCCCCTTGGCCAAGAGGGCCGCAACTTCCTGCTGGAGAAGTGCCAAGTGATCCCCCGACATGTGGTGGCACTGACTGGGGGAGGTGATGGCGAATCCTGCTGCCCACTGGTGTCCGGTGGGCCCGAAACACCAGACTAGGAAGGTTTTGAGGCAGTGGTGGCAGGTGCGGTGGTGGATTGACCCACCCGCTGGCCCCGGGACCCACCACGGCGGGCCCCACGACCGCGGCTGCGATGAGGTTGCACTGGACAGCAGTTCTGAAAGTAACGCGCTTGGGCGCCCCGACCCCAAAAGGAGCGAAAAGCAGACCCCGAAGGAGCACCCGTCGTGGCGAGACCCAAGGACTGGGCTGTAGCCCGAGAGTCCTTAAAGCGTTCCAGGGTGCTATCCGCCTCGACACCAAAGAGGCGTTTGCCATCAAAGGGCATGTCCAACGGAGTGTTCTGGACATCCCCGGAAAAGAGAGTAGTTCGGAGCCAAGCCTAACGCCACCGTTGTGGAAAGAGCCCTGCCGAGGGAGTTGGCCGTGTCAAGTCCACAACGGATAGTGAATTTGGCAGCATCTCTCCCCTCGGTAATGGCCTGGGAGAGCACCACCCGAGCTTCCACAGGGCAGCTGTGTCAGTGTCCCACACAGAATGCGAGTAGCAGCCCAACAAGCACGCAGTATTCATCGCCCGCAATCCGGAACTGGCACAAGTGAAAATGTTTTACCCAAATTGTTCCAGTTTTAGATTCCTTGTCCGGAGGAGCAGAAGGGAATGCACTCGGAGAGGCAGAGCCCTGGACAACCAGACTCCGAGGCGTCGGGTGTTGTGTGAGAAAGCTGGGGGCGCCGGGCGATGTTAGCGTGCTACACCCTTATCCACAGGAACCCCTGTGTTAGGTTGTTGTTGAAGGGCAGCAGCGGCTCCGCGGAGAACGACACTGGCTGCAGCACTTCTGTGCCTATCAGGACCAATCTCCTGACTGAAGGGAGCTAGAGGTTAAAAGCCTCAGCCACCCTTCGGAACACCACAGAAAAAGTCCCAACCTCATCCGTAGCCACAGAGGAAGGGGACAGGGTACCAGGGTGTGGAGAGAAATCCAAATCGCCTGGACCTTCCATATCATCTTCCCAGTCTAGTTAATCCTCGCGTTGAGCTGCGAGAGGGTCCTCAGACCCCTCCCAGCACTCCTTTGTCGGCCAGCTGTGGAAGAGGCTGGTAAGGACGAAGTGCCCGGGGAAATGGGAAAAACTCCCCACCTGGAATTGTAATTGGGGGGTAGTAGACCAATCCAGGATCAACGCAATCCAGTGTCGTGTCCCATGCTGTCCCCGGCGGCGCCGCAGGAGATTGTGCTGGCGTAGCCGGGCCCAAAGACGGCGGCACGGGGGCAGAACCACCCAACAGGCCCACGGGGCCCAAAGGCGCTCCGGAGGGACCCGATGGGGCAAACAAACGGCCCATGGCTAACAGGAAGACCTTTATTCCGTCCGGAGTCGCGTGCGGGCCCTGGAAGAGCGGGTAGGCCGCAGGCAACAACGGAGGCTCCATTGGAGCCACGGGGGAGTGACCGCCCGCCCCCTTCACCGCGTCCCGCGACCAGTGAGGGCTAGACGAAGGGAGACGTCGCTTCTTCGACTTCTTATGGCGCCGTGACTTACCTGTCGACGAATCCGACGAGCGATTGTGTTTGCTTCGCGACCAGTCCCTCGACCTCCCACGGGAGCGGGACCTCGAGCAGCACGGAACCAATTGTCGGACCTCCAACAACTTTCGGGAATGCTCCCGCAAAGCTTTCGTCGCCATGGCCCGACAATCTGTGCACGCCTCGGGGTCATGGGCATGCCCCAAGCAAAAGAGACAAGTCGTGCGGGCCCGCCACCGACATGTTCCAACGGCAGCTCCTACAGGACTTAAACCTGGGCATCCCTACTGCACCAGCAGTCGAGTACTCGACAAAACAAGAGAAACAAGTTCTCAGAAACAAAGTTAAAATATTAACTAGGGGTACCGCTCTCTCGGATCCGCGCTTGCTGGCGCAGAAAAAGAAAGAACTGACGTCAGCGCATGTGGGCGCTTCTAAGTAGCTCCGACAAAGTCATATCGGTGGCTACGCCAGCGGCGTACGCGGACCCGCATGACGACGCCTACCAACGCCCAGCGGTACTGCTGACGAAAAACTTTCCGGATCCAGTGTCATGACTGGGGATATTCTAAGGTAAGGAATCTATCACGAACGTGTCTCTTTGAGATAAGTCTGTTTTGTTCTTCCTCGGCCCCTTGTGCGTCAAATTCTTGCACGGATCCTTCACCGAAGATGTACAGCGTGTAATTGACGTTTTGACTCTGCATCTCGCGAAGTTGAGCCCGGCGATCATGGAGCGTTTTCTTAGATCGGAATGATTTGCACGCATCGCAGTCTTCTTAGTTGTGCTCCGGAGATAAGCACAAGTTGCACACTTCGTGCAAGTTGGTGCGCGTATACTTGGTGCGACAGAGGGCAGAATTTAAATGGAGTCTGTTCCATCGACTGAAGTGGACTGGCGTGGTTAGGCCGGATGGCCTTTCCAAGATTTTCGATCGAAATAGAGGTTTTCCTCGACAGATACAATATGCGGAGAAATAATACCGACGCTGGTAGAGTGGTTTGGGCAGTGAGGGGTACCCGAAGGAATGGTTTTGAAGTGGAGCGCAGCAATACAAGTCTGAACTCGATGGCGGAAAAAAACGAACAATGGAGTCGATGCCCATGCGCAATATCACCGAATGGAGGAGTCACCTATCTCGTGACTAGAAAGACTTCTTCGAAGAAATAACTTGCAAACATCCGGACTCAACACTAGATGGCAGGAGTATGCAAAGCATGTGATCTACAGCTCACATGCCTCAAACACTTATTCACGTTTAATCTATGTTGATAAAGGTAGCCTAATGTATGTGGCGTACTAGTTTATTCTGATGTAGGAGGGCCAAGCCCAGGGGCTCCCTACTCATCTTGCAGGCAGTCAAGACCCCATGACCCAAGCAAGCTACGTCTTCTTACCTCAAAAGGGAATATGCTACTTACCAGTATGCATCTGTTCTTGGCATGTAGAGCTGCAGATCTATACACTGTGCATAGATCGCCATCTGGTGTTGGGCCCGGATGTTTGCAGTTTGTTTTTCCTCTTGGAAAGTCTTTGGGAGTCACGAGGTCGGTGACTCCTCCTCTGGTTAGTATTGCGCATGGGCTTCGGCTCCATCCTCAGATTGTTTTTCGCCAGCAGGGAAAGATGGAGCGTAGTAGTAACAGTAAAGAAACCCATGTGTATTGTATCTAAATAAGATAAGACTGGAACGGATACAGGTAGCCGGGGAGGCGGGTGGGCGTGTATAGATCTGCAGCTCTACATGCCAAGAACAGATGCATACTGGTAAGTAGCATATTCCGTTCGAGGCATATGAGCTGCAGATTATACACTGTGCATAGATTATATAGCAGTACCCAACCCTAGCGGCGACCACCAGCATCCGTTGCAGTTGTCTGAAACAGTGTTTTAGTACAGCTTGGCCCACACTAGCTTGTTGCTTAGTTTGCACATCTACACAATAATGTTTTGTGAAGGTGTGTGGTGTTGACCATGTCGCTGCTTTGCAGATGTCATCTAGTGGTATGTTCCCTAGGAAAGCCATAGAAGCCCCTATCTTCCTTGTAGAGTGGGCTTTAAGGGGAACCGATAGCATTAGTTTTGCCTTGTGGTAGCAAATCTGTATGCATTTTACAATCCAACTAGCTATCCCTGATTTGGAAATAGGGTTGCCTTTGTGTGGTGGGGAGAAGGAAACAAATAGCTGTTTGGTTTTCCTGAAAGGTTGTGTTCTCTGGATGTAGTAAAGTAAAGCCCTTTTAACATACAGTGTGTGTAAGGCTCGTTCTGCAACTGTTTGGGGTTGCGAGAAAAAGACTGGTAATTCTACCGACTGGTTTAGATGGAAAGGAGAAATGACTTTGGGTAGAAATTTGGGATTGGTGCGGAGTACATACTTATTGTGATGCATCTGAAGAAAAGGTTCCTGTATAGTGAGTGCTTGTATTTCACTAACTCTTCTGAGGGAAGTGATGGCCACTAGAAAAGCTGTCTTCCATGTGAGGAATTGCAGCTCGCACTTATGTAATGGTTCAAAAGGGGGTCCCATTAACCGTGTGAGGACTGTCTATATTCAAGTTCCAAACAGGTGAGGGTGGCACTCTGGGTGGAATTACTCTTTTGAGGCCTTCCATAAAGGCTTTTATGGCAGGCACTTTGAAAAGTGAGAGGTGCTGCCTGTTTTGTAAATAGGCAGCAATTGCAGCAAGGTGTAACCGAAAGGAGGTGTATGCTAGGTTACACCTTTGTAAATGGAGTAAAGAACATACAATGTGTTGTATGGACACATTTAAAGGATTGATTGTGTTGTTGTGGCAGTAAACAACAAATCTTTTCCACTTTGCCGCATAGCATGCCCTAGTAGTAGGGCGTCTAGCTTCCCTGATAATGTTCATGCAATCAGGGGGAAGGTTAAGGTATCCAAATTCTAGGACCTCAGGAGCCAGATCGCAAGGTTGAGCTGAGCTGGGTCCGGGTGCCTGATCTCTCCATGGTTCTGGGATAGGAGGCATGGTGAGAGGCGTAGCTTTTGGTGTGGTACTACTGAGAGTTCCAGCAGCGTGGTGTACCACGGTTGTCTGGCCCATGTTGGAGCTACTAGGATTAGAGTTAGGGAATGCTGCTGTAGCTTCCGCACCACTAATGGAATAAGTGGGAGAGGTGGAAAAGCGTATGCAAATTTGTTTGACCAGTTCATCCATATCGCATTGCCTTTGGACAATGGGTGTGGATATCTGGCGGCGAAGCTTGGGCATTTTTTGTTTTCGTGGGTGGCGAAGAGGTCTATCTGCGGATGCCCCCACTTCTGAAAGAATGGGTGAAGAACCTGTGGGTGAAGTTCCCATTCGTGGATCTGCTGTGTCTGTCTGCTCAGCAGATCTGCCATGGTGTTTTGTACTCCTGGGACGTGTTGGGCTAGGAGAAAAATCTTTTGTGGAATTGCCCATCTCCATATGCTCTGTGCTAACAGAGAGCTGTGGAGAGTGTGTGCCCCCCTGTTTTTGAATGTAGTATATGGCAGTCATGTTGTCTGTGCGAATGAGGACTGCCTTGCCTGAAATCTGCGCCTGGAAGGATTTTAGGGCGAGGAAGATCGCCAGTAACTCCAGATGGTTTATGTGGAGTAACTTCTGTTGCGGCGTCCATGTGCCCTGTGCTGTGAGATGTAACAGATGAGCTCCCAGGCCGGAGAGCGATGCATCTGCCGTTAGGATTATTTGTGGGACCGGGTCCAGGAACAGTCGACCTCTGGAAAGGTTTGTGGTGTTCCACCACTGCAGAGAGCGATGGGTGCGACTGTCTACCAACACCAGATCGGTCAGTTGTCCCTGGGCCTGGTTCCACTGGCACGCCAAGCACTCTTGGAGTGGGCGCATTTGGAGTCTTGCATGGGGCACTATAAAGATGCAAGAGGCCATCATCCCTATGAGCTGCATAAACACTCTTGCTGGGAGAGAGTGTTGGGATAGGAATTTTTGACGCAGCGCCTGTATTTTTGCAATCCTGGCAGGGTTGGGATAGGCTATGGCCTTTGAGGTGTCTATGGTAGCACCGAGATATTGCTTTGTGTGTGATGGTACCAGGTGGGATTTTTGATGGTTCACTGTGAAGCCTAGCTGGTGAAGTAGTTGGACTGTAGCGGCGGTATGTTGCATACATTGCTGGTAGGACGTGGCTTTTATAAGCCAATCGTCCAGATAGGGGAAGACGTGAATGTGCTGACTCCTGAGGTGTGCAGCCACTACTGCCAGGCACTTGGTGAACACCCTTGGTGCTGTTGTGATCCCGAACGGGAGCACCTTGAACTGGTAGTGTTGTCCGTTTACCACAAACCTGAGGTACTTTGTGAGATTGGTGTACTGGGATGTGAAAGTACGCGTCTTTCAAGTCCAGAGTGGTGAGAAAGTCGTTCTGGGAGAGAAGTGGAAGAACCTGTTGGAGGGTTACCATGTGAAAATGGTCCAAATGAATGTAAGTGTTTAGAGGTCTGAGATCTAAGATAGGTCGTAGGGTCTCGTCTGTCTTTGGAATTAGAAAGTACAGGGAGTAGACCCCTAAATTTTGTTGATTTATGGGGACCTGCTCTATTGCTCCTTTTTGCAGGAGAGAGATCACCTCTTGTGTTAGTAGCGCAGTATGTTCTTGCGACATAGGGCGGTGCCTGGGTGGAATGTTGGGGGGTGTAGATGTTAATTCTAGGCAATACCCTGACTGAATAATTTGTGTCACCCATTTGTCTGAGGTGATTGTCTCCCAGACGTGAAGGAAATGTCGTAGTCTGCCTCCGACCGGAGTGGAATGGTCTGGAGGGAGCGGGGGAAAGTCATTGGGCAGGAGGTGTGGCAGAGCGGGCGGTATTTGTTTTGCCTCTGCCCTTATTATTATTGCCTCTGTATCCGCCTCTCCGATGACCCTTCGTGAAGGTAGACTGAGGAGGGGATTTATAGGACGTGGATGCACTGTCCGAGGAGTAGCCTCTGCCCGTGCCCTGAAAGGAAGAGCGGCGAAAGGAGCGCCTGGGAGTCTGCGTTTGTAGGGCTCCCATAGATTTCGCCGTGTCTATATCTTTTTTCATTTTTTCCAGGGCTTCATCTACTTTAGGACCAAATAGATGATCTTGGTCGAATGGGTGATTTAGTATAGAGGCTTGAACCTCTGGTTTAAACCCTGAAACCCTGAGCCAGGCATGGAGATGGAGAAGGACACTGGTGTTTATGGCCCTGGAGGCTGTATCTGCTGCATCTAGGGCACATCGTATCGAGGTATTGGTTATTGTCTTTCCCTCTTGAATAAGTTCATTAGCCCTAGTCTTATACTTTTCAGGGAGATGGTGCATGATGGTCTCTAGCTCATCATAGTGCGCCCTGTCGTATCGGGCCAACAGTGCCTGCGTATTGGCAATACGCCATATATTGGCCGCTTGTGACGCAGTGCGCTTTCCTGACACATCTAGGAGCTTGGACTCTTTGTCAGGTGGGGGTGCCTCGCCTAACGCCTGAGAATTTGAGCGCTTCCTGGCTGTAGATACCACTAGGGAATCTAATGGTGTAGGGCCCTTAATGTAAGAAGGGTCTGTAGGGGCGGCTTTGTATTTCTTTTCTATCCGAGGGTTTAAGACCCTGGCCCTAACTGGGTCTTTAAAAACCTCAGGGGCATGTTTAATTACGCCCTTTAACATAGGTAGAATGGCAGTGGACCTATGTGTATCGTCAAAGGTGTCTAGGAGGAAGTCCTCCTCCACTGGGTCGGTATGTAACTCCACCCGTGGTAGTGTGCCGCCCGTTGTAACAAATGGTGAAAACCCAAGGAATCTTCAGGAGGGGATGGCCTAGATGGATAAAGGTCATCCTGTGGGACATCTGGGATGTCCGGATTGTTATAATCATCCCATGGGTCTGGAGATCCAGTAGGGGTGGGATCTTGTGACACATCTGCTGGATCATAGTAAGGGTCCCCCAAATCGTCTGGGACAGGAGACAAGGTGGGGGAACGATGAGGTGGAGGGGGTGGAGGTGGAGAGGGTGGAGGAGGTAGAGGAGGTGGGGAAGGCACCCTGAAAGGAGAGGTAGCAATGTCCTTTCTCTTTGGAGGTGGAGCCGGCTTGTCCAAGTGTCTTTTTTGAAGACAAAGTCAAGTGTCCGGTCTTTGGATCCTTGGTGAGGGTTTTTTGCAAAGGATCCGGTGTGAAGAGCTCCTGTGACACTGGTTGTTCGGTCGGCGCCGAAGGTTTCGGGGCCGACGGCTTTTTAGGTTTGTCGAAGCCGTGCTTCCTGGGAACCTCCGTTTTTTTGGTCGGTGCCGAAGAAGGTTTCGGCACGGGAGTGTCGGTGCCTAGGGTCTTGTGATGTTTGGTCGGCGCCGGAGGAGCAGGTTTTGGCACCGAAGGCTTCGGTGCCGGGGTCGAGGTGGAGGCCGATTTTTTCTTCGGTGCCTAAGGGTGTTTGTCGGCACCGGTGGCCGGCTGGCTCGAGCCCGAGCTGCCGGAAGGCTTAGAAGGCTTCTTTACCGGGCCCGAAGGTGGGGTGTGAGAAGCAGGGTCCTTGGTCTTGCCTAGTCCCGGAGGCGAAGGTGTGACCGAAGCCTTTTTCGGTACCGGCGTGGGAGGGGGAAATTGTACTCACAACCCGCTGCGCCAGGGTGATGTCCTCCACATCGGAGTTGTCGGCCTCGAAAGTGCTGACGAGGTCGTCGTCCTGTTCGATGTCCTGCTGTCCCGGAGCTTCGACGTAGTCTCCGAAGATGTCGACTGGAGCGGAGGTCGAGGAGTGCGCCATGTTGCGTCTAGCCCGTTGATCTCGAATGGTCTTTTTTGAGCGAAAAGACTTGCAGGCGGGACAGTCTCGGGCCTCGTGTTCCAGTGAGAGGCAGAGGTTGCACACCTCATGGAGATCGGTGTGGGGAAACTTGGACCCACATCGAGGGCACTTCTTGAAGGGAGTTCTTTCCATCAGCCGAGACCGGAGCCAGAATAGGCCCGAAGGCCGCCGTCGACCACTGGAATCGAAGAAGTGCCGAAGAGAAGATGAATAAGATGATTTATGTCGTTGAAGATGCTCAATGAGCGAGGATTTGTACGTCGATCGGTGAACTGGGAAGTTCGGAACCGGAGCGCGAAGTTTTACATCCGAGCCCGATGGCGGAAAAAAACAATCTGAGGATGGAGCCGAAGCCCATGCGCAATACTAACCAGAGAAGGAGTCACCGACCTCGTGACTCCCAAAGACTTTCCAAGAGGAAAAACAAACTGCAAACATCCGGGCCCAACACCAGATGGCGATCTATGCACAGTGTATAATCTGCAGCTCATATGCCTCGAACCATTATTTACCTCGCGCCGCTGCTTTAACCCCTTCGACGCGCATGACGGAACGGTTCCGTCATGCACGTCGGTTGCGCTGTGCGCATGACGGAACTGTTCAGTCATGGCCCCGCCCGCGCACGGAACCTTCAGCGTGGCGCGGAAATCCGCGCCGCGCTGAAGGGGTTAATAATAATAAGCCAGTGAATTTTCCATAGAGAACAGGGATCATTACAATTCTCTCAGGACCACTGAAACTCTGCCCTGCTCGAAGCACCTGCTTACCACAAGAGAAGACTACAGATCCACTGATTCGACCCAGTGCCAGGCACTCCTCGGGGAAGGCCGTTGATAGTCCACAGCTCCATTGTCTTCAGGACTTCACTGCTGGGAGGTAGTTTTTAAGTTCTTCAAGTCAGGCATGCAATGCATGTCTTGTTAGCGGACTTCATTGCTCCAATAGATGCAGACCACTCGCTTCTTTTGCCTGACAATCACATTGATCAGTTCCTGGAGGTGACTGGGCAAGCTCTGCTCCGGTCCATGCCCCACTTCAGTTCTCAAACTAAGGTGGAGCCAAGCTCTCAGGCTCCCTGCGGAGGCTAACTTATTTCTTTCTTGTTCCCCAAAATAGATTGATTAGGGCCAATGCATCACATTCTGGCTGAAATCTAATGACAAATACCCCATATGATTGGAGCCATCTGCCTACATCACCTCCTTAATCAAGTGATGAAAGCACACAAAAAGTCTCAAACAAAAATAGTGCTAAAAAATCCATGCAAAGATGCACCCCTTTCTGTCTTAGCCATACTTTAAGGTAAAGGGCTATACAGCAGTGCTGTGGTATGCACCCGGTCAGACTCCCACACACAGAACTGCCAAACATTGTGTCATAGAAGGCTGAGAAAACAATCTTGTTCTCTTAGTAGCACAGAATGGGCATGTTAGGTGATATTCAACACTCGCAAACAATCGTAATAAACATACCAGCCGGGTTTACAAGTGTTTACATGATTGGGGCCACACAGAGTTACATGTGATTGGCCAGTCTGCAGTGATAGACTGAGCAAAAAAAGCAAAGAACTAAACGTTTGGGGAACTCAATTTAAGCATTTCAGTCATCAGTTTTGTCTTTACCTCTTTCATCTTAGTCAAAAACTTCCATTGGCGGGTGTTTCACCAAATTCAACAGGAGTCACTTGCACAAGGGAGGCCAGGCAACTGGCCATCACGACCCTAAAACCAAAAAAACTAACACAAAGTGGTGGTCAAGTACAGATCAAATCATCCGGTTTTTATGGGCTGTGAAAATGGTTACAAAGTAGTTGTTGCAGGCTGCATTAGTGCAGATAAATAACAAGTGTGGGCCTAGGTATACGACATACTGCATTAAATCGCTTCAGACATACATGATGCATCCAAGAAGGAAGCCAGAGTTCCCAAGCAGCCATTACATTCCACAAGCAATGGAAAACCACTGTGCTATGCTGTTCAAAAATCAACACTAACAGGGTTTTTTTTTTTTTAGGAAAATAGTGTGCCAATTTATTTCTGATTTTTAATTTAAACCACATATTTAACGTTACAGTCTTTAAGGCAATTGTGTGGCATATGGTTGAGCATTAAACCGGTTGACGTGTCCCAACCACTGGTAATACTGTCTCAGACTTCTTCGTACAAATGGTTCCTGAGTAGACTGGAATAGAACGGATGAGGCGGTGAGACGAGGTTGATGCTACACTTTCCCAGGGTCCTCTTTGAGCGTCACCGTCCTGTTGAACACCATCTGTTGGAAGATCCAGGAGAAGAGAGATGAGAAGAGTTCATGGCAGTTAGCAAAACAGAGGACATTTCATTACAATTCGGGTGTGATTGGGGCCTGTCAGATCTTGCCACTGCAAACCCTGTGTTTTGGAAACAATCCTCTATCCGCTTCTGGACTGATTAATGGACCACTGAGACCGACTGCAAGTCATCCAACGCCTTTAACATCAGTTCTAATAGGGGTGGGGGGGGGGGGGGGAGGGTGGAAATACATGTTCTCAATAGTACTTAATACTGCAGTTTTGAGGCTTCTAGGCACTGTAATCTTGTGCAGTAGAAATTATGAAGTCTATGACAGCAGTCTGTGTGTTGAGGCGCACATTGAGCTGGGTGGCCACTGGATCTCCGTAGCACAAATACGCATTACTGCCTCCAACTGCTGGCATTAACAGCCGTCATTCATTTCCTATATTTAAGGAGGGGATGGTAATTAAAAGAAGTATTGCCTTGCAGATAAGGTTAATAAGGCTATTAGCAATACACTCTTGATCGTTGAATCCCTCACTGTAGAAGGAGGTAGGACTCCTAACACTGTAGCAGCACTGCTGTGGCTCAATGACTGCTAGACACTCTTGCTGGGCTGGCCCATCCTGTTTCTTCACTAGGAGGTAAAGTACGCCAAAATGGCAAATAGGAAATACAAATAAAGGCTGGTTTATTTTCTCCTACTTTTCAATTGTGGTTATGGCTCACGTTCCCCCTTGTTGATGGAAGGGGAGAGGTCTGCACTGCAGAGAGAAGCCGGAGCTGTGCCGCTTCAACTGTACTGGGGATGTTCGTCCCCTTGCGGGGGTGTACTCGACTCACCGCTCATGGACGAGGAAATGTTGACTCAAAGGACTGAGGTGCCAAAGAAGGAAACCAAAGCTAAGCAGGACATGTCAGAGGGGCAGGAAGCTACCACTGAATACTTCCAGGGTAGGCCTATAATGGTAGTTGTAGTGCATTAAAGGAGCATTCTGATTGGCTGCCAGGATCCCAATAGTCCATGGAGAATGCTAACTTTATGTGGGTGTTTGGTACTACAAAGAACTATTGCTCCTGCATAACTTCACAACTTCAGACTGGTCTCTACTACAGGACCATCGGAAAACATAGTTTAAACCACCTTGTGTCACCGTATGTTACGTCTAAAAATTTGCTTGAGAGCCCGCAACATGTACCTATAAAGCTCACTCACACATTCTATTGGGCGTTGTTAGGAGATCCTTGCAGGAGGACATTTCTTCTGAATGTTCAATCTCCTTCGGCCACACAGGCCAGTAGGATCAAACTAGGGGAATGAAGGAGCTTAGTGCGATGACATTCTCTGCACACACATATTTAAACCTCCAGTGCAGAATGTCAATACTACTGAACCAGGCTCTGCCACACTGGCTCAATGGTATTGGCACAGTAGAGGAACTTGTGCCATCCTCTAATCTTGAATAAAAATAAAGTCTTAGTCTTCATTGAGTTTCTTTTGCCACAATGGAGTTTGAAAGGTAATTGTGTCTTCTTTCATGCTGTATTACCAATAAGGCGGTGTCCGAGTGATCCTAGAAGCTTGGGCATCAGTGTCATGGGGTGTGCGATGGCTAGATGCCTCCCGAGACTGAAGCACTTTTGTGCTTTACAATCCTCACCAACAACCAAAGAAACTATGATGGAGTCCAGTGAGAGGTAAAAGGAATATTGACTTTGTAACAAAGTCAAACACAGCCTGCCTGTAATAGAAGAGAAAAAGCTGGGGAGCCATTTCACAGAGACCTTGAAAAGAGCAAGGTGGACACCACGATCCTCGTGTCCCAGGATCTGTAGTGCCACTTGCACCCAAATATATGTATCCTCTGCGATGGGATTAAGAGGTTGCTGGACTAGTGACCATTAGTGGCCCGTGACTCAAGCTCAAAAGGAAATGTATTAATGCCACTAATAACAGGCATGGCAAGGTTTGTCAAACCCACTGTATATCAATGGAAAGCTGCGTTTGGGGGGGGACGTGCGGGGGTGGGAGGAGGTTACTAGTTGGGGCCCAATCAATGAATCAGAAGTCATAACCAACATACAATTGAAAAACTGAGTAATAGGTTCACAACAGAAGTTGGAAAGATGGTGTCACGTAGAATAAAGACCTTTACAAAGGGTATTGCTCTCCCTTATTTGCCGTGCTCATAGTTGGCAGACTTCAGGTACACTGTAGGCGGTGCATCAAGTTTGGTTCAGATGAGATGAGGTCTAGAGAATAAACTGGCACGTCCCCTTAAAGGCCCTGAACTCAAAAGTGCAGTCAAAATGCAACCCGCGAGCAGCATATTCTACCTTTTGACAGAGTCCTACTGTCTTTCTGTAAATGAAAACATATACAGGGAACAGTGATCAGGCCTGGCATATGCCTTGTTGTACAATACTGCTATATTTTGTAGTGTTTTTGGCCTCAATGTACATTAGAAAGAATGTCTAAAGATGCTCACGCTTACTTAACCAAACATTGCCCAGGAAGTAACGTCTCCCAGGATCTCCCAATCTAGTCTATTCTGCTTGCGTGAAGTGCACCTTTTGGTGGAAATCTATTGCAGCAATATGAAAGAAAACTTGGTGAGGAACTTTGTGGCCCCCACCTCTCAAATGGTTTCTCATGCGAGGGAGGTGAAATGCTCCCTTAGCACAAATTAGCCCAGCCCTAACGTGGCTAAGGTCAGTTTGCCTGTAGGTATTAAGGCTTTTTTGGGGACAAAAACAATGCTTTAAAAGGATTGTGTTTAAACAACGGGGGGTTGGGCCTTTTACATACTCGTCAAATGTCAAGTGTGCTATTGAGGTTTTGTTGAATTTTTATACTTATTGTTTTTCTCTATGACATGAGTTAAGTGTTCACCGCATAAGTTCTAAAAGTAAATGAACAAAGAAAAAGGTGTAATAGACACCAAAACCACTCTAGTTGTTAAAAAGTGTTTTTTTTTTTAATGCATTAATCTAAAACACATTTTCTGTTCCAATTTAAGGATTCTGGGCATACAGTGGAACATGTCATGAAAGACCCACTTCTATGCCATCTACTATCCATCTGTTTCACTGATATCAGTGAGGGCCAAGGCCACAGCTGCAGAAACAAACAAGGTAATAAAAGTAATCCAAGTAAACAGAGTTGGAGTCGCTGCAGTAGGATGTGAATAATGCAGACATGATAGGCCTTTTCATCAATATTGGATATCAATTGTATTGGAGATCAATATCTATGCATCGTTGGGCATTTCAACAGAAGAGTTCACTCGTCCTAGAACTTCAGCAACGTAAAACAAAGCATTGAATAAAAATTAAAAAAAATGAAGTGTCTCACCTTCCCCTCAGTGCTGTCTGGGTCCACAGAGAAATATCCGAGACGTTCAAACTGGAAGCTATCCAGGACTTTGGCATTCTTCACAGACTGGTCCACCAATGCATTGTGTATAATCTGCATAGATTGCTGGAAGTAAAACAAGAGAATGACGTGTGATGGATGCAATGCCAGTTCAAGAGCTGGGGGGAAGCTAGCCTGGTGAGGTAGCTGCATTCTGCTAAATTCTGGTTGCAACCCACAGGTCACAAGTTTTAACTAAAGCAGATGGCATTCATCTTCCAAGAGTCAAAAATAATGAAATCTGGAGAGCTGGAATAACAGCTCCTCTTAATATATGTTAATGTGGACAGGAGGAAAGTTTAAGGCCTCAAACACCATTATTTCCAGAACTCTGACTCCCCATGCAGCACAAGAGCAACAGACCAAGAACAAAAAGTCTGCACATGAGAAATGGAGGTCCAGTGTGATTCAAGATTAAACCTGGTGGTCTCCATCAACAAACTGTGAAACAATGTTTATTGAAAGCCGTGGTCAGCAAGATTAACGACTTTCCCCAGAAATAAAGCCACACTTCCAAGAAGTACACACTACACAAACCCCATGTTCTTACTCACAGGGTTAAGGTCACTCAGGAATCCACCGGGAACCTCCGAGGGATCCTCTGGATTCTTATGCAGGAACCTGAAATAAACCACAGCAGCAGTTTACAAACAGAACCCACAGGCTGCGATGACAAAGTGAAAACAAATCTTCCACTGCACATCATTTGACTAGCCTTTAAAGTGAAAAGTGTCATGATAAAATGTCAAAGTACTAAAGAGCTTCTAGTCTCCTCCCCTTCTACTGGCTTCATAGCAGGTCAACTCGCCACTTCCATTCCAAGTGTATCTCCCCTGTCCCCTTTTCGTACATGGCTCCCCTTCTCCACAGTCACAAAGCCTCCTCTCCATCTCCTGATCATCAATAGAGGGCTCCTTTTCTCAGCACTCCTAGAAGACTCCCTGTCAGATTCTAAAAGCTTCAATTCTTCACATTCAGAGGAGGCTGATCAATGGTTTCCAAATACTTAGGTTAGCTTCTCCGTGATCTCAGAATGTTCTCCTTCACGTCCACACTACCCACATTGCACTATCATTTATAAATCCCACAAGACTCCTTCTCAAGATGGCCTTCTCCACACTGGATCCCATGTCCTAAATGTGTTTTGTAGGCCCCATTTCTTAAAAAATGCTCAGATATATCAAGTCTCCTCATTTGTAGAGGGCTCCCAATCTCCAAATGTTACCTGGTTATTTCTTCTTACAGTGGGTTTCTTTTGCCCACTCTTAGAATGGTCTCCATTGTATTCTATCCTACGAAAAGTCCCTGCAGCTTCGCTTTGGCTCCAATGAGGATTGTTGGCGGAGCCATCTTCATAAGGGTTCCAGACTAGGAGAGAGGTGCATCAAGTATGGCCAGTAAGAGAGATTCCTACACCTTGATAGAATTAAGGTCACGTGAACCTCATCTCAGTCTTGCCATCCCTGCATATTTTCATACATCTAGAGAGAGGGGGGGGGGGGGGGGGTATTTACCTATACCCAACAGCCTAGAGAAAGATTCAAACATTTCTTCTGCAGAGAATTACTTCCAGCCCACAGATTTACAAACAACCCAGTCTACAGGTAAAGCAAGAAAGCCCAAAAAATTGACCACTTCAAGAAAGCACACTTTGGCTTAGAAGTGAGCTCTGGGATCCCACGCCCTTGATGGTGGCACTCCACTACCACAGCCTGAATGTCACATCTGGACCACCATTGCAGCACTTAAACTGACACTGAAGTACTGTTAAGTCTGCAAAACAAACTGAAGTTCTATAAAAATGTTACGACTAACAAAGGTGTGGTGAGAACCTAGTTGCATTAAGAACTGATAAAGAGGAATAGGCGTCATATGGCTTATAGTGACAGCTAATCATCAATTGTAGGAACTTCCTACTGCCCTTGGATCTCTCCCAGGATGTAGCTCTTCAATCAAACGAGCTTGGCCAGTGATTTTCACGCAGAGATAGTAAGGTCATAATTTATGCTGATCTACTTATAGAAGCTCAATGCGAGCCTGAGGGCCAGCCTGTTCTGCTCCGGACATTCACATACATGGGGAAGTAGGAACCTTGCCAGTGGGACTGAAAGTTAATCATCGTGTCTCTTTAAGCAGTTAGTTGGTACATATGTTTGCAATCTGAATGATTTCTCTTCTTCAACTCTGAAGAAGGGCCATGTTGAGGGATCTGAATAGAGATTCTCCCTTCATAAATTTTGAAGAATCCAGTTCAACAATTAGTAGGTGAGCGAATATAAACATTCCACCAAAGAAGCAGATGCCCCACAAGGAATCAGACTGGGAGTCCTGTTTGATCAGGATGTCTTTTCAGGCCTCAGACAACTTCATTTAGTTGTCAAAAGAAAATTGGACCAAGGTGAACACAGAAACCAACTGGACCAGTTAAATGGGAGGATTACAGTCAGACTACGGGTTTAAAATTCATACATGTTTATGCAATCCAATGTGTGGGCATGTCCAGGAACTGTGTGTGGCCTTCAGACCACAGTAAATTACACTGGGCCTGATTCACAGAACTAATCTGAGACAAAATTCTAAACTTACTGCTTTTGGTATTCACAGAAGGTATTTAGTAGTAGTACTACTACTAAATGCCTTCTGTGAATAAAAAAACGTTTTAAGTTTAACTAAAATTAGTAAGTTTAACCAAAAGTAGTCAGTGTATTCTGTGAATACCAAAAGTAGTACGTTTAGGATTGTGTCTCAGATTAGTTCTGTGAATCGGGCCCACTGTGTTTTGCACCGACAGCAGTGAGCACATCCCATTCCCACTAACTAGTTTTTTTAAATTAGTTCTCCTTGGAGATTTGAGTTTCCAGCCAATCTGTCTTGCCAGCTAAGCAACTCCAGTTATAGGAACTGAGCACCTCACCCGTGAAATAACAATTTACATTCTTTCCAACACAATCTGTCACACTGAAGCCAGCCCCCCACCCCTTGCAGCCCAGGCTTACAGTCTTTCGTAGAGTCGAACTTCACAAGGCAAAGGATCAGACACCCAGTGGATGAAGGCTTTTGGTTTTGCGGAGGCATCAGATTTGGTGCAGGTCACTTCCAGCTCTGTCACTTTGCCGGTTGCATCCTGTACGGAGGACATGGCTTCGTTAGCACACAGCATGACAAAAATAACTTGCTATCGTTTTTTTTTTTTTTTATGTACATTGCTTTCATGTAGATTGGTCTACTGAAATAACCCCATGTGGAAATACTAGCTGCTAGTATATTGTATTTCAGCAATTACTCTAGATAGTGCCGGAGCGACTCTGCTGTAATCTGAATTACAGTGCTTGGAGTCATTTCTTGGGAGTACTCCGCTAGGCCGGCCTCCCAACTGAATTTAGAATGGTGATTGAGCCGGATGGAGGCATTCTGTCCTCAGCTGAGGGAAGTCGCTGACGTTTGAATAAGAAACAAGTAACTTACCTGTAAAAATGGTTTTGCAAGTTGGAGTTCTAGATTCACATGCTGAGCATTATTCCGCTATCTAGTTGCTGGGACCAGAAGTCTTTATTTTCATGGTATACATTGACAAAGGTGGAGTCCATATGACTCACTGCGACTTAAAAACTTATTCCCACAATGCCCCCCATTGTAACCTTAAATTTAGATGTTTTCTGCACGATTCTCCTTTACTGGGGAGGCGGGAGGGTCAAATATATCCAGAAGAACTTCAAGCAGCAAACCCACTGTCACAGGCATGTCACTTTATTTGCAGCGTACAACTCTTCTAATCTAGAGGACCATATTACCTACCTTTGGTAACACTCTTTCTGGGGGATACTCTATCCGCAGATTCCACAACTGTAAAATACTCCCCAGGTGCCAGACTGGATCCAGAGGGTTTCATACTCGTGTTCTCGCATGCTGCCAGATCTCACAGTGTGACTATGTGCTAATTTTGTTTAATCCCAGAAGATACTGAGCGAACCAACATACAAGCACCACCCCCTATGTGCTGACATCAGTTTATTGCTCAAGTCTTTCTGCGCCCTTGGACGCAGAGCACAACGCAATCTGTGGTGGTATTGTGCATACCTCAAATTAGAAGCTTTATAGATGGTTAGAAGAGACCACTTCACAGAACTGGGGAGGGGGGAGCACAGTGAGGAATCTGCTAGAGTATTTGTGAGAAAGTGCCTCTTTTGCATGGTTAGCCTCCCAATTTTTGCCTGGTTTTGAAGTGGATTCAACTGTAGTGCACAGGTTTACTGCCAATCAGCTCCCCTGTGCCAGTGCTCCTTCCCTAAAACAAACTACTTCTTCCCCTGTAAGTCCCTCATAACTGAGAGCCTGAGAGCTGAAGAGGGTCTACTGGAACCACCCTCACTGAGACCATGCCACTGCCTTGCAACCTGCATGCCCCTGTGAGGGGAAAAAACGAAAAAGTTGGCATGGCACCCAGCAGTTGACATGGCACCCTGTCTGGGTGCCATGCCAGCTAACACTGCCTGGCAGCATAGGTAAGTTACCCTTCTAGCAAGCCTCACAGCCCTAAGGCAGGGTGCACTATACTACAGGTGAGGGCATATTTGCATGAGCAGATATGCCCCTACAATATTGGGAACCCTTTCCCAATATTGTAAGTGCCAGTGAAGCCATAGAGAGTACATGAGCTGAGAATTCGACAACTCGAGTCCCACAGAATCAGAATGGCTACAGTAAATACAGGAATGTTTTGTACCCAACTACTCTTTTCAATAAACCCACACTGATGCCAGTGTGGGATTTATTGTACCATGTACCCTGAGGGCCCCCTGAATCCCTACCAACCCCGGTGTGGTCTCTGGCCAGCTGTAGGCATCCAGCCACCACCAAACATGTTTCTGGACCCCTTGGTAGAAAGCCTCTGCTCTCTGGGACCAGAAATAATGCACATCCTGAGCAGAGTACTCGCATCTCCTCCACCAGGATGGGACAGTGCTCAAAGAAGGGAGTTCCAAAGGCCTTCTGCCTTTGTAATGCAGCACCCAGCCTCTGCTGCTAGCAATAGATGGCACCTCCTGGTTTACATCCCCACTTTGTGCAGGAAATCCGTCGAGAAAATAAAACAAGCATTTGCAATGCAATAGGTCTCGTCTTTACGCGAGTTTGAGCTATTGGCATTGTAAGTGACAATGCCTTTTATTTATGTTTTGGTTTTTAAACATAAATAAAAGGCATTGTCGTTTACAATGCTAATAGCGTAAACACTCGCAAATGCGAGACTTAGTGCATTGTAAAAGCTTGTTTTATTTGCTGCTGGTTAGTAAGCTAATTAAATATTAAGATCTCGGGGCAGTGGATTAGCCGCCAACCCTCTACCTGCAGGTGCATACAAGAGTTAAATTAAAAAGCAAAAGCAAACCCTGTAGAAGTTTGAGCGTGTTCAGAAACTGAGCAGCACCTCATACTTTGCCACTTGGTAAGCGGGGCATTCTTAAATATGGGACAAGTTATTTGGGGGCAGATTAGAGTAGTATTGGGTTGCCTGTGTCGGCCCCAGCTGCATAGCATTGTAGTCTGTCTTTGAGCGTTGTGCTTTCCCTGCACTCCGGATATAGTTGCTTATATTTCGAAAAGTGGACAGGGATGCAAACTATCCACACAGAGAACAAGGAATGGGGAACACTATGGGGTTATGGGGATGGGCAGGTTTGGGGCTTGTCTGATGGCAGGTGTACAGAAGGCAGTGCGGCTCGGTCCTGTGCGCACACAATGCATGGTACCACTGCATATTACTGCCGCTCACCAAGAGATCATATCAACGCAATACGGACCACCATAAGCTCTTCCGCTCGGGCTGCATTGCAAGCTTTTAACACGGCAGAGGTGCGTTTATTTTGACTTGGGCATGGGCTGTTATTTCTTTCCAGGTAATGCGCAGGGAATCTTTTCTTTGCCTGTAACTGTGCCTGATAGCCTGCTGAATGCGTGGAGACGAACACAGGGGCATGGTAAAGAAGCAACATAGGGGCATGAGTGGAGTTGGAAAAAGAGGGTGTTGTGGCGGAACACGCCACAGAGAACGGCAAACCTGCAATGCAAAGATGCCGATCACGTGATGCCGCAATTGCAGAGGGGAAGGGCATGGAAAAGAATGGAGGACTAATGATTTAAAGAACAAACAGTCCTATCGGATGGCCGCCATGATGGAACAGGTAGGAAGAGTCAAAAGACTACCATCGCGACAGGCTTCAACAGTAACACTCTTTCAATTGTTAAAAGATTACATTATGTCTATAATATAAATGGCGAGGAAGCCCAGCCTTACCATAAGCTGGCATATGTTAGGGGAAACAGTGCTATGGGAGCGCCTTCGGTCATTCCGGCCTGCACCACCTTACACTGCACATATCGGAGGGGGGTGAACGGATTAAAAGTTGCTGCAAGCTAAGGTGCGTTACATAAAGCCGCGGGTGGTGGCATTTTACTGCCAGAGGCTCCATGGATATGTTGTGGGCAGTGCCGTACAAACAGCATGGGGCGGGGGTGGCGCGATTAGAAAACAATAACAGTGCAAATAACTAGCTGCAAGGGGTGGGAGGTGGTGTTGTGAGAACTGCACTGGGATATTAAGTTAACTGCCTGCTGCAAGGAGAGAGCGGAAAGAGAAAGTAGCAGTGAAACAAAAAAAATCCACGGGGCATGACTGGGCACTGGCTAAACAAAATGCTCTGAGTTAAATCGCCAGAAGCAGAGCTAAGGCCACAAAGGAGGGACTGTTACTGAAATGCAGCAATAATAAGGAATATGCTACTTGCCAGTATGCATCTGTTCTTGGCATGTAGAGCTGCAGATCAACACACTTTTGCATAGATCGCCATCTGGTGTTGGGCCCGGATGTTTGCAGTTTGTTTTTCCTCTTGGAAAGTCTTTGGAAGTCACGAGGTCGGTGACTCCTCCCTTGGATCGTATTGCGCATGGGCTTCGGCTCAATCCTCAGATTGTTCTTCGCCAACAGGGAAAGATGGAGCGTAGTAATAACAGTGAAGAAACCCATGTGTGTTGTATCTAAATAAGGTAGACTGGAACAGATACAGGTAGCCGGGGAGGCGGGTGGGCGTGTGTAGATCTGCAGCTCTACATGCCAAGAACAGATGCATACTGGTAAGTAGCATATTCCGTTCGAGGCATATGAGCTGCAGATTACACACTTTTGCATAGACTATATAGCAGTTCCCAACCCTAGCGGCGACCACCGGTATCTGTTGCAGTGGTTTGAAATAGTGTTTTTAGTACAGCCTGGCCCACACTAGCTTGTTGCTTGGTTTGCACATCTACACAGTAATGTTTAGTAAAAGTGTGCGGTGTTGACCATGTAGCTGCTTTGCAGATATCATCTAATGGGATGTTCCCTAGAAAAGCCATAGAAGCCCCTATCTTTCGTGTAGAGTGGGCTTTAGGGGGGGAACAGATAGCGTGCGTTTTGCCTAGTGGTAGCAAATCTGTATGCATTTTACAATCCACCTAGCTATCCCTGATTTAGAGATGGGGTTGCCTTTATGTGGTGGAGAGAAAGAGACAAACAGTTGTTTTGTCTTTCTGAAAGGTTGTGTTCTTTGGATATAGTAAAGCAAGGCCCTTTTAACATCCAGTGTGTGTAGAGCCCTTTCTGCAACAGTTTGAGGTTGCGAGAAAAAAAAAACGGTAATTCTACCGATTGGTTTAGATGAGAGGGGGAAATGACTTTGGGAGGAATTTTGGGTTGGTACGGAGGACAACCTTGTTCGGGTGCATTTGGAGAAAAAGGTTCTTGTATAGTAAGTGCTTGTATCTGACTGACCCTTCTAAGGGAAGTGATGGCTACAAGGAAAGCTGTTTTCCATGTGAGAAATTGCAGTTCACATTTATGCAAAGGTTCGAAAGGCGGTCCCATTAGTCTTGTGAGAACTATGTTTAAGTTCCACACAGGTGAGGGTGGTACCCTGGGGGTAATTATTCGTTTGAGGCCCTCCATGAAGGCTTTAATGGCAGGCACTCTGAAAAGTGATAGGTGCTGTCTGTTTTGTAAGTAGGCGGCAATTGCTGCGAGGTGTAGCCGGATGGATGTATATGCTAGGTTACACCTTTGTAGATGGAGTAAGTAGATACGTCTAGAGGGTTGATTGTGTTATGGTAATAAACAACAAATCTTTTCCACTTGGCAGCGTAGCAGGCTCTAGTGGTAGGGCGTCTAGCTTCTCTGATGACGTTCATACAGTCAGGAGGAAGGTTAAGGTATCCGAATTCTAGGATCTCAGGAGTCAGATCGCGAAGGTTGAGCTGAGCTGGGTCCGGGTGTCTGATCTCTCCATGGTTCTGGGTTAGGAGGCATGGTGAGAGGTGTAACTTTTGGTGTGGCACTACCGAGAGTTCCAGCAGCGTGGTGTACCACGGTTGTCTGGCCCATGTTGGAGCTACTAGGATTAGTGTGAGGGAGTGCTGTTGTAGCTTTCGCACCACTAATGGAATTAGTGGGAGAGGTGGAAAGGTGTACGCAAATTTGCCTGACCAGTTCATCCATATCGCATTGCCTTTGGACAATGGGTGTGGGTATCTGGCGGCGAAGCTTGGGCATTTTTTGTTTTCGTGGGTGGCGAAGAGGTCTATGTGTGGATGCCCCCACATCTGAAAGAACGGGTGAAGAACCTGCGGGTGAAGTTCCCACTCGTGGATCTGCTGCGTCTGTCTGCTGAGCAGATCTGCCATGGTGTTTTGGACTCCTGGGACATGTTGGGCTAGGAGAAAGATTTTGTGTGGAATTGCCCATCTCCATATGCTCTGTGCTAGTTGAGAGCTGTGGAGATTGTGTGCCGCCTTGTTTTTGAATGTAGTACATGGCAGTCATGTTGTCCGTGCGAATAAGGACTGCCTTGCCTAAAATGTGAGTGTGAAAGGATATTAGGGCTAGAAAGATTGTCAGTAACTCCAGATGGTTGATGTGGAGTAACTTTTGTTGCGGCGTCCATGTGCCCTGCACTGTGAGGTGTAATAGATGAGCTCCCCAGCCAGAGAGCGATGCGTCTGTTAGTACTATCTGGGGAACCGGGTCCAGGAACGGTCGACCTCTGGAAAGATTGGTGGTGTTCCACCACTGCAGAGAGCGATGGGTGCGACCGTCTACCAACACCAGATCTGTCAGTTGCCCCTGGGCCTGGTTCCATTGGCGCGCTAAGCACTCTTGGAGTGGACGCATCTGGAGTCTTGCGTGAGGCACTATGAAAATGCAAGAGGGCATCATCCCTATCAGTTGCATAAACACTCTTGCTGGGAGGGAGTGTTGAAGTATGAATTTTTGACGCAAAGCCTGAATGCTTGCAATCCTGGCCGGATTGGGGTAGGCTATGGCTTTTGAGGTGTCTATAGTGGCACCGAGGTATTGCTTTATGTGGGATGGTGTTAGCTGGGACTTTTGGTGCTTCACCGTGAAGCCTAGTTGGTGAAGTAGTTGGATTGTAGTGGCGGTGTGGTGTACACATTGGTTGTAGGACGCGGCTTTTATCAGCGAGTCGTCCAAATATGGGAAGATGTGAATGTGCTGTCTTCTGAGGTGTGCCGCCACTACCGCTAGGCACTTGGTGAATACCCTTGGTGCTGTTGTGACCCCGAATGGGAGCACCTTGAACTGGTAGTGTTGCCCGTCCACTACAAATCTGAGGTACTTTCTGTGGGCATGGTGTACCGGAATGTGAAAGTATGCGTCTTTCAAGTCCAGTGTGGTGAGAAAGTATTTCTGGGAGAGGAGCGGAAGTACCTGCTGAAGTGTTACCATGTGAAAATGGTCCGAATGTATGTATGTGTTTAGAGGCCGGAGATCTAAGATAGGTCGTAGAGTCTCGTCTCTTTTTGGCATCAGAAAATATAGGGAGTAGACCCCTAAATTTTGCTGATTGGCAGGGACATGTTCTATCGACTCTTTTTGTAGGAGGGAGATTACCTTCTGTTTTAGTAACGTGGAATGTTCTTGTGACATTGGGCGTTGCCTGGGTGGAATGTTGGGAGGGGGGGGGGGGTAGATGTCAATTCTAGGCAGTACCCTGAACGAATAATTTGGGTCACCCATCTGTCTGATGTGATGGACTCCCAGACGTGAAGGAAATTTTGTAGTCTGCCCCCGACCGGAGTGAGCAGGGGAAAGTCATTGGGTAGGCGGTGTGGCAGAGCGGGCGGTATTTGTTTTGCCTCTGCCTTTATTGTTATTGCCTCTATAGCCGCCTCTTTGATAACCCCTTGTGAAGGTGGATTGAGCAGGGGATTTGTAGGACGTGGACGCGCTGAGGAGTAGCCTCTGCCCGTGCTCCGAAAGGAAGAGCGGCGAAAGGAGCGCCTAGGAGGGTGTGACTGTAGGGCTCCCATAGATTTCGCCGTATCTGTGTCTTTCTTCATCCTCGAGGGCCTCATCTACCTTTGGACCGAATAGATGTTCTTGATCAAATGGATGCTTTAATATGGAGGCCTGTACCTCAGGTTTAAAGCCTGAAACTCTCAGCCAAGCATGGCGACGGAGGAGGACACTAGTGTTAATGGCCCTGGAGGCTGTGTCTGCTGCGTCTAAGGCACAGCGTATAGAGGTGTTAGTTATGGTCTTACCCTCTTGATTTAATTAATTGGCCCTATTTCTGTATTTTTCTGGGAGATGGTGCATGATGGTTTCTAGTTCATCATAATGCGCTCTGTCGTATCTGGCCAATAGCGCTTGAGTGTTGGCGATACGCCATATATTGGCTGCCTGTGACGCAGTTAGTTTTCCTGACGCGTCCAGTAGCTTTGACTCTTTGTCAGGCGGTGGTGCTTCGCCGGACGCCTGGGAATTTGACCTCTTCCGTGCAGTGGATACCACTAGGGAATCCAGTGGCGCTGACCCTTTGATGTAGGCAGGATCTGTGGGGGCAGCTTTATACTTTCTCTATGCGTTGGTTTAGGATCCTAGCCCTGACTGGGTCTTTAAAAACCTCTGGCACATGTTTTTTTTACCCCTTTGAGCATAGGTAGTATAGAAGTAGACCTATGTGCGGTATTAAAGGTGCCGAGGAGGAAATCTTCCTCTACCGGGTCAGTGTGTAGCTCTACCCCGTGATAATGTGCCGCCCTCTGAAGTAGGTGGTGAAAACCTAATGAGTCTTCTGGTGGAGATGGCCTGGATGGATAAAGGTCATCTTGTGGGACATCTGGAATGTCTGGATTATTATAATCGTCTCATAGGTCTGGGGATCCTGTAGGGGTGGGGTCTTGTGGCACATCTACTGGATCGTAGTATGGGTCCCCCTGATCATCATGGTCTGGAGACGGGGTCGGAGAGCGATGAGGCAGGGGTGGAGAAGGCAGAGGTGGAGAGGGTGGAGGACGTGGGGAAGGCACTCTGAAAGGGGAGGTAGCACAGTCATTCCTCTTTGGAGGTGGAGGCGGAGCTGGTTTGTCCAAATGTCTCTTTTTAGAAGAAAGTGCCAAATGTCCAGTTTTTGGATCCTTGGTAAGTGTCTTTTGCAAAGGATCTGGTGTAAACAGTTCTTGAGACAATGGCTGTTCGGTCGGCGCCGAAGGTTTCGGGGCCGATGGCTTTTTAGGCATGTCCGTGCCGTGCTTTTTTGGAACCTCCGATTTTTTGGTTGGCGCCGAGGCAGGCTTCGGCGCGGGAGTGTCGGTGCCGAGGGCCTGAGGATGTTTGGACGGTACCGAGAGGCTGGGTTTCGACACCGAGGGCTTTGCTGTGGAACTTGGTGTCGAAGTAGAGGTCGATCTCTTCTTCGGTGCTGAAGTGTGTTTATCGGCACCGCTGGCTGCCTGGCACGAGCCCGAGCCGCCGGAAGGCTTATTAGGCTTCTTCACCGGGCCCGAAGGTGGGGTGATGGAAGCAGTGTCTTTGGTCTTGCCTAGGCTCGGAGGTGAAGGCGTGACCGAAGCCTTTTTGGGGGTCTGCGCGGGTATTTTACTCACGACCCTCTGCGCCGGGGTGATGTCCTCCACATCCGAGTCGTCTGCTTCGGAAGCACTGACGAGGTCCTCTTCGGTGTGCTGCTGTCCCGGAGCTTCGACGTCGTCCCCGAAGATGTCAACTGGAACGGAGGTCGAGGAGTGCGCCATGTTTCGTCTGGCCCTTCGATCTCGAATAGACTTTTTGGATCTAAAAGACTTGCAGGCGGGACAGTCTCAAGCCTCGTGTTCAGGGGAGAGGCAGAGGTTGCACACCTCATGAAGATCGGTGTGGGGGAATTTGGACCCACATCGAGGGCACTTCTTGAATGGAGTTCTTTCCATCAGCCGGGACCGGAGCTTGGATAGGCCCGAAGGCCGCCGCCGCCGACTGGAATCGAAGGTGTGTCGAAGAAAAGGTGATTGGGGAGATCAGGATCTGAACAATACCGCGAAGAGCGAGGATTCCGCTTCGATCGTCGAACTGGAAATGTTCGGAACCGGAGCGCGAAGTATTACATCCGAGCCCGATGGCGGAAAAAACAATCTGAGGATGGAGCCGAAGCCCATGCGCAATACGGACCAAGGGAGGAGTCACCGACCTCGTGACTCCCAAAGACTTTCCAAGAGGAAAAACAAACTGCAAACATCCGGGCCCAACACCAGATGGCGATCTATGCAAAAGTGTGTAATCTGCAGCTCGTATGCCTCGAACAGATGCATTTCTGATTGAGACAGCCAATCAGAATCGCTGGGTGTGCCACAAGTAATAGAATAGGACACAACAGGTCTTGCAGACAGCGCATGTGCGGTCTTAGCCTTGACCTAAAAAAGACAGGTGTGCACAGGAGGGTGGCATAATAAAAGGTTGAGTCACCCCAGGCAAGGTGCCCATTGGCCCTACATTTTTTTTTTTTTATAAAACATTTTTTTATTGTTTTCGTACCAACAACTCAGTACAGTTCCCAACAGCCCACCCCCCCCCCTCCAAAGTAATCTTTTACATTCAGCATTGCCCCCAAGTATGCAGAAGAAAAGTCACCCTTCCCGCGTGAAGCCCCCCCTCCCTCTCCCTCCCGCCCCCCCATGTCAGTGTGCCCCCCTCTGCCTACCTCCTTCCTGACGCGCCCCCCTCATTACTATGAATCGTGTACGGGTGCTCAACCTTCCCTAGGCGACTCGGGCCTCCCCCATGTCGACCCACGCTGTATGCGTCCAGTCCTCACCCAGGCCCCCTGCCTACTCCCCTCTCGCCGCTTCCTCTTGTCGATCAGAGGTGCTCCCTTCTCCGCCCACATCGGACATCAGCCCCTGAAGTTCCACCACCAGCGCCTCCCAAGCTCGGGCCGTCGCTAGTGCCTTTTCATCATCCCTCCGAAGGGCTAATTGCAACCGGAGAGTGCCCTCTGCACCTGCCCATCTCGCAAACGCCGTCCTCCACCTCAAAAAGCTAGGACCCGCTCGCGTTTTCCAATGCATAGTCAGTTCCCTCTTGGCCATGATCAACCCTAAGTCATAGAACTTACTGGTAATCTTCGTTCGGCGGGTGTGGGGAAACCAAAGCAGCAGGCAGGCCCCCCATCTCCGGTGCTATAGAGCGATCCGTCACCTGGTTCCCATTGGCCCTACATGCTACTCCCCAAACCTGCCTCCTAAAGTTTGTATATTTGGCTCACCAGACCTGGTCCCAGATCTGCGACAACCTAAGGAGAAAGAAGACCCCCTGCTGCAGAAGCCAGATGACAACTTCCTTGGCCCCAGTCCTACCAGCCGTCTCCAGCTTTGACTGAACTTCGATCCATCTTGCAGCACAACCTCCAAACCCCCTGGGAGGACAGTTGCCTTCAATAAAGACTCCAATCTCCCTTGGACAGCGAACCTGTTCAGAAGAAACAGACTCCAAAGATTCCAGATCCCGGTGGATTTGTGTCTCCAGCCCACTCTGCACCAGACACCCAAGTGGCTCACCTGTGTAGTGAAGTCTCCCCGGCAATCCTGACCTCATGTCCCGCAAACCTGACCTCATGTCCGGCAATCCTGACCTCTCCTGCACTCCACTACGGCGCCTGCAGCGTGAATCCACAGGCTCTGCCTCACCGTGACAGGGTCAGGCTAGACGATTCAGACGTCCAAAGGCACCCCAAGCCCCTGGTGAGCGGAACAGACTGTGCCCCTACAACCCAATTTAACTCTGCAGTTGTTGGTCTTCATCTTGCAACTGCCGGTCCCACGCCTGCAGCCTCTTTGCATGCAGGAAAATCCTCAAAAAAGCACTGGGCACCCGACATCTAATTTGCACCCTGCACCAGGCCACCCCTGTGCCGCTGGTGTTGTATGTTTGGTGCGGCTTTGCGGTCCCCCCCTGTGCTTGTGCTAACCTCCAAAGCTTGGCCCCTGTAACAGATTTACTTATCTCCAAACAGTGTGGCTCCAGGCACCCCCTGCTCTATTGGAAAGCATTTGGTCAAACTCTGTGCCCGGCTGCCCCTGGTGGTGCAGTCTTGGTACATACCAGACTCTTGGATCTTGTTGACTCTTGGCTCCGAAGACTGAAATTGTAAGTTTTAACTCACCTGGTTAACCCAGTGTTTATTTTTATAATGTGAAAAGTATTTTTAATTAAAAACGTACTTACCTTATTACGAAGATCTGAGTATAAACAAAGTATAGTTTTATCAAATTGACCTGGATCTCCCTCTTGAGTCGTGTGTCCATTATTGATCACTGTAGTGCAATAAAGGTCTTACACTCCTCTGTGTTAGGCTCAAGGCTGCTCGCCTACACTACCACCAATAGAGTACTTTGTTTTATACATTGAGCCCTGTACACCTTTGGGGACCCCCTGGACTCTGTGCACGGTATTACCACCTAGTGGCAATATCATATGCAGAGCCAGCTTCCTACAGTATCCACCATAAAGAGCATTAACAAAGGTAAGTCGCTTGACCTTCTGGTGGATATTTCTATCCACAGATTACTCACCTTTAGAATAGAAAGCAAAGCAGTACCTCCTAAAGTGGAGGGTCTGTAGTGGGCTCAGACCAAAGCTCCTGCAGGACCGATTGTGCGAAATGCCCTTCCTGTTGGATTTGGCTATCAAGGCGTCCGAGAGCCCTACAAAGCTGATCGTCCACCTGATGGTCTTTGGTGTGATCAATGTAAAAGCTTAAGACTCTTTGGGGTCCAGTTGGAGTTTATCCTCCTCTTTCGAGGGAGGAGGCAGAGCAAAGAACATTGGGACGGTGAGGAGTCCCAAAGTGAAAAGGAGTGGAGCGTTTTGGTAAAAAAGTTCCACTGAGTCTTCAACACTAGTTTGTCCAGGAAAAAGGTAGTAAAGGGTGGCTACACCAAAATATTATGGCGCATACTCAAGATGAGCAGAAGAGATTGCAGTGAGGAAGACAGTTTTGAAAGTCGGGCAACAATGACCAGCGGTGCATTGGCTCAAAGGGGGTGCTCATGGGGATTGACAGGACTACATTCCACTGTGGCATAACAAAGTGTTTGAGAAGGAACATGTAGTGTCAAACCTTCAATAAAACATGGTACGAAAGGGTACAAACATGGATGGCTGGTCCATCAAACGCAAAACTGTCAAAAGGGCGACCAAAAAAACTTTAATAGTTTCCACTGCAAGACCTTGCTGGGTCAAAGACAAAAGAAACAATAAAACATCAGGCAATATGGCTTGCAAACGGTCTGTTTTGTGAATTCCAACTAGCCCCAAATTTGTGCCAGTGCCTGGCATAAATGGGCTTCATAGACCGGGCCTGGCAGCAGTGGCAGATCAAATGCAGTCAACTGCCACGGCTCAATCTTCAAGCATGAGGGTGTAGATTGCGCAGTTCAGGGGCAGAACCCTGCCATGCGACAGACATAAGATCCTCCCAAAGCGGTAGCCTGAACAGAGGACAGCTGCTCAGGACCTAAAGTTCCAGTTACAACACACTCCTGGCACAATCTGGAGCCACTATAATGCCCCAGGCACGCTGGTTTCTGATCTGCTTCAGAATTCAGGAGAGGCAGAAAGGCTTACCAGAGTCCTGTGCTTCACTCTAGTCTGACTGCATATCTTCAAGAGATAAAAAGCAGAACAATCAAGCCAGGGCTCTCCCCACCACCAGAAGATGCCACAGGATAGTATACCAAACCTCCAAAGACAAGCAGCAACCCCCGATATCACTTTTGTAAACATTGAGCTTGGAGTGGCCCCAAGTTAACAAATCTAGTGCTGTATTGTTAACTTCCAAACTGGAGTCACGTCGGTGGCACCTAGTGCTCATTGGTTTGATCAGAGGGATTTCCAGGTCTGGCCTGCAACGGTCGGTGGAAAGAAACTCTGAAAATACATTTTTGGAATCAGTTTACCCATCCTAGGCTGGAAACGGATACTAGGAAAGCAGTGGATTTTTCAAGTCCTTTCAGACTGCACTACAGACGTCCTGACAGACACAGCGCATCACTAACATGAACATCTAGAGCGAGGAGACTTCAGTGGGTCTTGGCCTCCCTCTAACGAAAAGGTTAAAGTCCTAGATTGGTTTTAGAACATTACATCTCATGATCACTTCTATAGGGGGTTCTTCAAGCAATAGAACAGCTGCAACAAAAAAAGGAAGCTTTTAGACAAACCTGAAAAAAAACTACACGTTTTGCAACAGATATGTACCTTATGCTTCAGTCCTGCATATTCTGAGGCACCCTGGGTGGTAGGTTTCCCTTGCCCACTTACCTTGACTATGTGCTGCACGCTGATGACGTAGCCACTATGCCTCAGGCCTACAGGCTGATCTGGAGTCAGGCGCTTGTAACCTTTTTCCATGACCTGTAACGGAACAGAGCAATTGTTTGATACATGGCAAACATAGGTGTTTAACACTAGGCCTAACTGAGCAAGGACTTCAAATTTAGTAGCGAAAAGTTAAGTCACAGAAGGAATGGTGGATGGTGTTAGTAGAGTAGGTCAGTTAATATATACAAAAATAAAATGATAAAACACTCAAGTTGAATAATGTAACATTAATGCTAATAAAAACCTAAATAAACTATTAAAGAAAATGAAGAGTAAATTGAACAATGACCACTAAATCCATGTGGTTTTGCACATCCATCGCAACCCGTGGGGGGATCTCTCAATGCTTTTGGTGTTATAAAGCCATCTGGGGTAGCAGCCTAATTCATTCATCCAGAACTATACACAGAACTTCCTCTCCAACACGACTCTACTTCCCTTTTGTAGCAAGAACGAAACAATTACAAAATACACAATTGTGCTGGAGAATGCAAATCTAAACTTGAACTCCTACAATGCAGCTCATGTTGGGATCTCTTTACAGGCATGTGTTCTTCCTCTCAGTATGTGATGTTCTGTACTTACACCAGCTGGGAATAGCACGCTACACAATATGCATCCAGTAGGAGTGCTTAGAGGCGTGTTCCTTAGCAAGGTTGGAGGACAAGGATACCAAGCGCGCAGGGTTGAGTTACTCAATGTAACTCACATTATAATTCCAGCAAGAAATGTCTGGGTTATAGGATTTCTGGAGAACAAGCAAGAGAATAGCTTTCAAAATGGTGAAATAAACAAAACTAATTTGGAAAATGGATAATCCGCGTTTAGGAGGCAAAATATATTTTACCAGAGCCAATAGTCAAAATGAACAACTGGATTATATGACAGTATGGTGGCGCAGCGCTCAAAACATGAACCAAAACTAAAATAGTGGGGAACAACATTTTTCAACAGACATTTGGCTGCCTAAATATTACAGCCAGGAGTGACTAAAAGGTGTTACTCAAAGTCAAATAAAGTACCTTTAAACCCTCGGCCAATGCGTGCATGGAGTCCTCACACAAGGAAAGGGTGTGCGTGTCAAGTAGCATCCTGTGGGTCCACTCAATGGGTGTCAAGCCAGAAGACTGTTGTGTTAGAACCTACCAGTAATGGTGATCACTAGTTTAAAGAGAACTACTGTCTTTTAAAGATTTCTTTATAAATGGGGTCGCTTGAAGCACTGCAAAACTGCTTCTCTTGAGTGCAGAGCAGACATATTCTGACTGCTGTGTGCTTCAAAGATCTTTTCCACTGTTGCAGAAAGATTCTTGCAGAAATAAAGATATACTCCACATTATTTGTATGATCGATTTATCCACTTTGAAAGTTATTCTTGCAAATGAGCATCATTAAATGTATAACCCAAGTACTTCTTGATGCCCAATTAAATTGAGCAACTGATTCTGAACTGATTGATTACAAAACATTTACCCCAGTTTCCGTGGAATACAGGGTGGTCCCCGTCATTTCCACAGAAGATATGTATTTAGGCCGTAATAGTTACGAAAAAGAAGACGCTAATTTCAATATGGCTGCCTTACTAATTCGTTACAAGAATATTATTCACAAGTGCCACACATGTAACCCAACTACTTATAGATTTAGCAATGTGATTATTTTTGAGTGGGAAACCTTTAGACGATAACGTATCTTCACCCCGAATATAGATATATTAATTCTGAAGCAGCTAAACTTTTTTTTATACCAGAGGCATAACATGTATTTTTTCCTTGAGAGATTAGCCCCATCCATTTTCTAATGTAGATAACATTTTTGCATGTGAAAAATGTACGACTGCAGCAGAATAATAAAAGATGGAGAAATTGACAGATCAACATGAAAGTGAAACAACATCATTAAAGCACGATGTGTTCTACGAATTTTATTTGAAAATGCTAGCTGGCTCAAGCATGCAGGATTAAATATGCAAATATTCCCTGCAAAAGAAATTGCAAAATCAAAATATATAGTCTTAGAGAATTAAGGTTACAAATACTATTTGTGATTGGGCTAATAGGAAGCCCTTATGGCTTACTCAAAACATTAGTTTACACTTCAAATCCTGATAGGAATTATTTTTTTAGGCCACCAGATGTACAGATAAAACCATCACCAATTTGAGTCTGAATTTGAATCAGAGTGATGAAGATAATGTCCACCATGGATAGCCTTCATGTAGGCCCATTATGAACAAGAAGCTAGACAAAAAAAAAATAACTCTAGCGTCAAACCACCTAGTGTTTAAAGGACATTTCTTAAAGATGTTATCTGGATGCAAGGCTTCAGCATTTTGCATTTCAAACAGTTACGCCCCAGGAAAAAAGGTAACGCTTCCACGACGCTGCCCAGGATCTTTTGGCAAAGAGACCATTCACTGAAGTCCAAATACTAGTGTTGTGGGCACGCTCCAGCAAACCAGAACGAATGTCTATCAGGTATGTTACCCAACTCTAAATAGCCTTCTTTTACTGCACTTCCACTACATGATGCAGTATATTAATATATGTGTTTTTTATGGAGTCGACGAAGAGTCAATAAGAACTCGAGGGAAGATTGATCACTTTGAGGGATATCGGATATCAAGCCTAGATGAAGTTTTTTCCAGTGATTGTTTGGGGGAGAGCTTTGACATGTCCAGTAATGACTGCTAATCACAGTGGATCCCTGAAATGGACGCCATTTTGCAGCATGAGCACGCTCTGCTCTAACCCCACAGCCACAGGACATTAGTCCTAAGGACGAACATCCCGTTTGTATGTTCCACCTTCTGAGGGATCTTAATCCAGAGGATTGTCAGACCTGCTCACCTTTCAAGCCGAATACTCCGATACACAGAGGCAAGGTCTTAATTGCTCACTGGGCCGAAGGCTCACCGAGCTAGAGAAGCAGAAGAGGAAGGTTCAGTCGCCACCTATGGACACTGCTGCTTGGCGTGCATCAGCTCAGAGTGACGCAGCTGCATGATGCAACTGCAGCCAGAGCAGGTTCCCCGGACCACAGGATGACCAGAAATGAGGAGCAGGAGCTGGACGGTGTTATGTTCGGTTATGTTGTGTATTAGTAAGGCGCACCCAAGAGGGGGATATTGCATGTGCAAGTGTGATCATGCTACAAAACTGCATTGAGAATCTCAGGGACCCCACCACGACCAATAGTCATTCTCCCACTATACTGAAGACACCGACAAAAAGACCCTAGAAAGAAAAAAAAACATTGACCCAGCCCTGAGATCTTATGTCCCTTGAAGTAGGACGTTCCCTTAATCCTCGAAAAGTCTTTGATGGGTAACTCAGGAGCTCTCTTGATGCACCTCTGTATTCAAAAGCGGAAAAAATTATCAAAATTGGTGGCCACGTAATGGAGCATTGTGGGCTTATGGTTAACTTACTATTTAGGCTAAACCTATGTCGACAGTCACCAGTAAGAAAAACGTTTGTATCCCAACACTTCTGGACCCAACCACTAAAGAGACTTATGCACAACATGCAACTCTAGAAGAAACTTCACACTAGGAGACTTTGTAATTCTATATTTCACAGTCAAATCAGCAGACTGATGAACCCATTACACTTAGGAAACTAGGTGAAAGATTTAAGATTCAAATATATAAAAAGAAACGACAAATCAGCAACAATATAAAAGGTCAGGACTTGGGAAAGTGATTACACAAAGGGAGAACCCAACCTGAACACTCTGGGCAGCTCCCCCAAAACATAAAACACTTGAAGTCCATGACTTCATGCTAGCAGAGATATAGAAACAGGCCAGGTCTCATAACTAATTGCACAGAGGTGATGCAATGGGGGTAAAGGAGGGGTTTTACCCCAATGCCAATATGGAAATTACAATGTGCGTTGCTGCTCGTTACAGTCACATGCCAAGCAAACCTGCATGGTCATCAAATAGAGAGGTCATCTATAATTAGAAATTTGGGACGCTGACAAGAGGAGCAACATTGTCCCTAGAGCTAGCAGTAGCCTCAAGTTCACCTTGGGCTGCACAGTTTATAGAATCTCTCATTTATTTCAAAATTAGAAAACATGCACCGACTACCTCAGTACAGACAAGGAGGAGAGATGCAACTCCAGAGTTTCTTGAAAAAAAACTCCTCCCAATATCCAAAATTACTTGGTTGGCTTGGTGTCGGAGTGTTCGTGTCATAACAGCACTATAGGTGATGCGACCTGCCAAGCTCAACCATGGAAAGCGGGTGTGCAGGATCTGGCTTCCAAACGTGTGAAGGGAATTGGGTGTGCAAGGCCTCCTGTGTGGGCCTTCTCATCGGTACAGTAGGTTGGTGAACAGCTATTCTGAAGCTCTTCGGATCATCCTGGCTCTGGAGTTCTTTAGTTTGATAATGTCTGATAGTAGAAGGGAAAACCTGTGGAAAAGTGATCGAAAATATCTTGACCAATTGATCAAAAGGACATAACCCTTTGTCCCTAGCTGGTAATGCAAGAGCAATAATCTGGGCAATTTCTTTGTTGGTAGAGATCCATCTTTGGAAAGGCCAGTTACAGAAGAAGTTATGTACAACTGCCATTTTAGGATCCACTCCGCTTTCCCAACAATTTCGGTTAAGAGCATGCAGGTCTGCATTTCCATCCTCGAAGGACGGACCGCAGCGATTGCAGAATCCTGATCGAGAACCATCTCCAGATCGTGAGAGTTTCCGGAGAGAGATCTGGACCTTGTGCCTCCCTGCATGCAAGGCTGATGCACTGTTGTATTGGCCATTTGATTGAGCAAGGAGTTCAACCTGAAGGCTGAAATAATGCCGTTAGAACCAAATGAACCATTCTGAGTTCCAGACATGGGTGCAACATGTCAGGTCTTTTAAGCCTATGTTCCTTTAACATAAAAATGACCCATATAGCCGTCATGATTGCATCAAGAGATTCTGATGCGGACAAAGATATTGCTTGCAACAAGTTTTTCAGATGACAACCAGGAAAAGGATTAAACAGCTGCATGTGAAATACAACCAATCTTCCCAGTTGCATCAGTATTGAAACCACTGGTAATCTAGACACAGCAGAAGCCACCTAGCATGGAGAGGAGCATTTGGGGACCAGAAAATACATAGTGCCATCAATCCCAGACTGGCTGATACTTGGTAGGCAGTTTTCTGTGGTGTGCTTTTTAATGAAAGGCCCTTTAGACAGATAGAAGGAGTAGTTTCTTACCTGTAACTCCAGTTCTGTAGTAGGGGTATCTCTGTTATAGTCATAATCTATGAATATCCCGCCCATGTGCGGGGACCCCGGAGCAATCAAAATATCTCTTAAGCTGTCCAGCATTTGTAAACCTGCAAAGACACTTAAGAGACAGACAAAATAATACAGCCTAATAACAATACAGCTGCACTGGCCAGCACTTCATCTGAAGTGAACACAAAAGCCAAAATAAAGTTTAAGTGTCATTTTTATTCACATCTGACATGTTCCTTTATTGTATCACACTCCCTTCACCAAAATCCCTTTAAACAATAGAGAGGAAGGGGTGGACAGACAAGCCCTATAGGTTGTCATTATGTGTCTGCTAAAAGGATACCGTGCCTTTAAGGAACTCTCCAGAGACCCCCGGTATCCCAGGATGCACAGCCAAAGCAAGTTACTTTCAATTCTTTTTGAAGGTGTATAACAACAGGCCTGATACTGTCAGTTTACTCCACCGGGGAGGAGGGAGGGTCGCTTATGACTATAACAGAGATACCCCTACTACAGAACTGGAGTTACAGGTAAGAAACTACTCCTTCTGTAGTAGGGGATCTCTGTGTATAGTCATAATCTATGAATAGAATGGCAAGCCCATCCCAACCAACAAACAGCGGTGGAGTAAAAACCGAACAGCAACAAATTACTGTGCAAACAAATTCCTCAGCAAAGCCTGCCCAACCTGCGCATCTGCCCTAGCATCAGAGTCCAGGCAGTAATGCTTTGTAAACGTATGGACCGACTTCCAGGTGGCAGCCTTACAAATGTCAGCAATTCCTAAGCAAAGCTGTAGTCGCTGCTTTGCCCCTAGTCGAATGCGCTGTAGGCTTACCCCCTAATGTCTTATTAGCTTTCTGATAACAGAGCTGAATACAGGACACAATCCATCTAGAGATGGACTGTTTTGAGGTAGCTAGACCAGTTCTCACCAAACCATAATTTACAAACAGTTGATCCGACCTGCGGATGTCTTTTGTCTTATCTAGATAGAATTTCAACACCCTACGCACATCTAGGGAATGCAGAGACCTCTCCGCCGGAGAGGAGGGATGCTGAAAAAAAGTAGGCAAAGTTATCATTTGATTTACATGGAAATCAGATATCACTTTAGGCAAAAACTTAGGATGAGTACGCATTACCACTTAAAAGCATGGAATACAGTATACGGCTCATGACAACAGAGCCTGAATCTCACTTACTCTCCTGGCCGATGTAATGGCCACCAGGAAGGCAGCTTTCCAGGACAAATGCTGCAACGAAGCCTTATGAATAGGCTCAAAAGGCTCCCTCATTAATCTGGACAACACCACGTTCAATTCCCATGGTGGCGAAGGTCGTCTAACAGGGGGGGGAACACCTTACGCAAACCCTCCAAAAAATCTTTAATCACAGGGATTTGAAAAAAGGAGGTTTGGGAAGGGCCCTTTCTATACGCAGTCAAAGCTGCGAGATGAACCTTAATAGACTGAAAATTAAGCCCAGATTGAGCTAACTGCAGCAGATAAGGTAAAATAACATCTTTACAGGATGTAGGGTCAATGTCCTTTGCCTCGCACCATAAGCAGAATCTCTTCCACTTATAGGCGTAAGAAGTCCTCGTAGACTGTCTCTTAGCCTCTTTCAAGATCTCCATACAGTCCTGAGGTAGGTTCAAGTGTCCATACTGTACTAGCTCAGGAGCCATGCTGCCAAACTCAAGGACGAGAGATTGGGGTGAACCATCTGTCCTCCAAACTTCGTGAGAAGGTCCGGCCGACACGGCAGGCGCCGGTGCGGCAGAACAGACCGGTGAAGAAGGTCGGTGAACCACCATTGCCTCGGCCACTCCGGTGCAATCAGGATCATCCTGGCCCTGGATCGCGACAACTTGATCAGCACCGCCGGAATCAGGGGAATGGGCGGAAAGGCGTAGAGAAAGCTGTTGGACCAGCTGATCCACAGGGCATTCCCCAGTGTCCCTGGTTGGTAGTACCTGGACGCGAAGTCGCGGCATTTGCTGTTTTCTGCCGTAGCGACCAGATCGATATCCGGAGTACCCCACTCCGCGAAGACGTCTCCTAGCACGTCGTCGTTTAGCACCCACTCGTGATTTTCTTGAACGAGCCTGCTGAGCGCATCGGCTTGGGCATTCTGCACTCCGGCAGATGGGTTGCCGTGATCGTGAGGTTCCTGGCCACCAGCCAATTCCAGATAGTCTGTGCCTCCCGAGACAGCGTGCGTGAACGGGAGCCCCCCTGCTTGTTGAGGTAATACATGGTAGTAGTATTGTCCGTCTGAACTAGCAGGGAGTTCGTCTTGAAGGAGGGATGGAACGCCTTCAGGGCCAAGTGTACTGCTCGGAGTTCCAAAAAGTTGATGTGGTAAGTCATCTCCGTCTGTGACCATATCCCCTGAATCTGAAGAGGGCCCGAACGCGCTCCCCAGCCCTGGAGAGACGCATCGGTCACTATGGTCTGGACCGGAATATCCTTTTGAAAGGGAGTCCCCTTGCAGACATTCTCTGAGGAGCACCACCATGTCAGAGACTGCAGAGCGTGTTGGGACAGGCGAATCTTGTCCTCCCAAAGCCCCCGCCTCTGGTCCCATTGATCCTCAAGACATTCCTGCAGAGGCCTCATATGCAGACGTGCATTGGGGGTGAGAAAGATGCAGCAAGCCATCGACCCCAGTAAAGAGGACACCGTCCTCACTGTAGGAGAGTGGGCTGAGAGGAGGTGCAGGGCCTTCCAACGGATAGATAAGCGTCTCTCCTCCGAAGGACACACGCTTGCGTTCAAAGTATTGACTGAGGCCCCCCAAGTACTGGAGACCCTGCACAGGGATCGGCACCGACTTCGACATGTTGATGTGCAGTCCCAGGCGATGAAGCAAGGCAGCTGTCTCGTTGAAATGACACTGGGCTTCCTGGTACGTGGAAGCTTTGATCAGCCAATCGTTCAGGTATGGATACACAAACACTTTGTTCTTCCGCAAGTGTGCTGCCACTACTGCCATGCACTTGGAGAACGTCCTTGGTGCAGACTTCAGACCAAACGGGAGCACTGTATACTGGTAATGGTTGTTGCCTACCAGAAACCTCAGGAACTTGCGATGCTTTTGTGCGATCGGCACATGAAAGTAAGCGTCCTGCAGATCTATAGCGCACAGCCAGTCTCCTCGATGCAACTGAGGGTAAATCTGATGCAGGGACAACATACGGAACTTTTCTCTGCGGATCCACTTGTTTGCTTGACGCAGATCTGGAATAGGCCTGAACTCGTTCTTGTCCTTTTTTCTGACGAGAAAGAACCTTGAGTAAAGACCTTTTCCTATGTGCCTCAAAGGAACAGGTTCTATCGCCTTCTTTAACAGAATGTCCGCCTCCCCCTGGAGCTCTCGCACCATGTAGGGAGAGCGCACTGGTGGAATCTGTGGAGGCGGGCTGGTGAAACGAAGACTGTACCCATTGCAAACAATATTCAGCACCCACTTGTCCTGAGTTATTGTTCTCCACTCTGCCAGGTAGTATTGAATACTCCCCCCCCCCCCCCCCCCCCCCCACCGGAGCGGGTAACGGACGAGGGGGGAAGTGACCTTTCAGGGCTTCGACCCGGCCGGGCCTTTGTTCCCAGACGAGGATTGATGCTGGCCTCTGCCCCTCTGGCGCTTTTGAAAGGACTGCCTCGGGAACTGTTGTGGCTGGTGTTGGTGCTGTTGACCAGACTGACGCCCTTGGCCGCGTTGTTTAGAGTACCGCCTGCCATAGGAACGGAACGACCTCTTCTAGTCCTTGGGCTTTTCCAACCCCACGGCCTTCAGGGTTTCCGCTTCGGCCTTCATGCGGGCCATTTCGTCATCCGCATGAGACCCGAACAACGTTGTGCCAGAGAAAGGCAAGTTAGCAATCTTTTGCTGCGCTTCAGGCTTTAGAGAAGTAAGCCACAGCCAGGAATGTCTCCTCATGTGTACTCCATGACAGTACCCATGGGCCGCCAGCAACGATACATCCCCCGCCGCACTGATGATCTGGTTGGAGACCATCACGCCCTCGTTGAACACCTCCTGGAAGTCCTCCCGTCTATCCCTAGGGAGGGAGGCAGCAAACTGTTGCAGGGAGTCCCAAAGCGATCGGTCATAGCGACCCAGCAGAGCGGAGGCGCTAGCAGCCTTCATAGTCGTGGCCGACGAAGAGCACATTCTCCTCCCCAAGGAGTCCATCTTGCGACTCTCCTTATCCGGAGGAGCCGTGGAAGAGGGCGTCGTGGAGTGTTGTTTCCGAGCCGCAACCACAATGACAGAGTCCGGGGGAGGGTCCACCCTGAGGAACGCCGGGTCCGAATCAGGGGCCCTGTACTTTTTCTGCAACCGTGAGGGAGCAGCCTTCACCACGGCTGGTGTCAAGAAGACCTCCATGGCTGGTTCCTCCAAACCTGGGACCAAAGGAAGGAGGGGCCGTGACAGGTGAGCCTTGTGCAATGTCTCAAATATCACAGAGGTAGTGGGAACCGGTGCTGCCACTGAGATTCCCAATTTCGCCGCCCCCCTCATCAGTACCTCCTGGAAAGTGGCAATATCATCCACCGGCGAGATCCTAGTAGGCGGTGTTTCCGACAACGAGGGGGAAAGCCGTCCATTGCCAGAAGAGTCCGTATACCTCGTGCCTCTGGAACGAGATCTATATCTCCGTCGTCCATGTCTTGTGTGAGTGGACGATCTGCGTCTGCTCCATGACCTCCGGCGAGAGCGAGAGCGTGATCTCAGTCTGCGTGGGGCCTTAGGAGACGGCGGGAGCTGAGGCACCGGCGGCGGCGGAGGCCGCTTAGGAGGAAGAGGAGGAGGCGGAGGAGGCGTAGGAGGCTTCTGAGGCAGCGGCTGAGGGAGAGGCTGCGGAGTTCCATCACTCCGTGCAGGAGAACCCGGACTAGCCCTGTCCGGACTAGCCCTGTCCGGACTTCCGTCCACCCTTCTCTTCTTGGCGGGCCTATCCCGTGCTGAAGTAAACGAGGGGGGAGCGCCTTCTGCTCCTAGTACCACGACTGGATATTGTAATCACCTAAGAAGTGTTACCCGATGTCCTCGACGTCGAACTGAGCGTCGACCTCGTACGGCTTCTCCTCGCCGACCGCAAACGGCGTCCTAGACGTCGAACGGCGGCCTCTCGACGGCGATCTCCTTCGCCTCGACGGCGATCTGTGCCTCGACGGCGTTCTGTGCCTCGACGGCGATCTGTGCCTCGACGGCGATCTGTGCCTCGACGGCGATCTGTGCCTCGACGGCGACCTCCTTCGTCTCGACGGCAGTCGCCGGTGTCTCGGCGTCGATGCCGATCCATGCACTGACGGCGAAGGAGACGAGCGGGTCCGCCTCGACGGCGAGCTGCGCTGTCCGTTGGGCTCGGTTGGGTCGATGGTGTGTGTCGACGTCGACTGCAAAATCCTCGACGGCGACCTAGTCCTAGGTCTCGCCGGCCCCCCTCTCGACGTCGAATGTCGAGAACGCCGAGATCCAGATCCCTGGATCGACGGCGAACACACCGGTGCGTTACCTCTCGCCGTCGTCGCCTTCGACGTTGAACGCGATCTACCAGCTGGTAGGTGTCGTTTCTGCTCCTGTGCCTGCCTGGAGGTCCCTCCAGTGGCCGAAGCATGGGCAGAGGAAGGGGAATGAGATCCTCCATGCCCCGGAGTCCCACCTGTTCTCGGCTGTTGCTGTCCCTGAAGGCGAATCTTCTCCCTGTCTCTCAGGGTCCTCTTGGAGAAGGTCTTGCAGAGGTCACACGTAGCAGGAACATGAGAGGATGATAAGCAGAGAATACAGACATCATGTGGGTCCGTCTTGGCCTTTTTCCTCCCACACTCAGGGCATTCATCAAATAAAGCCATCTGAAAAGAGGGTCCAAACTGCACCAAGCAGCAGAGAAAGGCTCTAGACGTCGAATGAAGAAACTTTTATCAAGAAAAAATCAATTTTAGTCACAAAAATCACCCAAAAGGGTAGAGCTCAATGCTCCTGGGTCCTGCTAGCAGGAGCCGGAAAAAAGAACTGAAAGTAACTTGCTTTGGTTCTGCATCCTGGGATACCGGGGGTCTCTGGAGAGTTCCTTAAAGGCACGGTATCCTTTTAGCAGACACATAATGACAGCCTATAGGGCTTGTCTGTCCACCCCTTCCTCTCTATGGTTTGAAGGGATTTTGGTGAAGGGAGTGTGATACAATAAAGGAACATGTTAGATGTGAATAAAAATGACACTTAAACTTTATTTTGGCTTTTGTGTTCACTTCAGATGAAGTGCTGGCCAGTGCAGCTGTATTGTTATTAGGCTGTGTTATTTTGTCTGTCTCTTAAGTGTCTTTGCAGGTTTGCAAATGCTGGACAGCTTAAGAGATATTTTGATTGCTCCGGGGTCCCCGCACATGGGCGGGACTATTCATAGATTATGACTATACACAGAGATCCCCTACTACAGAACAAAGTCTCCGCAGAAGAACACTATTTTGCGTTTTGGGTGCCTATAACCACTCGTAGTAGATGGACTGGAGTAGACATGGATTTGACAGGGTAGACTTGTAGACACAAATGTTGACCTTCACGGCACTCTGCAAATGACTTTGCCTTGGAGTGAAATCTTTGCTGATCCATTCTTCTATAAGCGGGTAAGCAAGCAAAAAATGTATTTTGATACAACTGACCTGCATCCCTAGAAAATCCTCAGTTCAGACTAGAGGCCAAAAGGCCAGAGGTTAGATTGGTAATGGTCAATGCGGACACAAACTCCGGAATTCTTAAAGGCTTTTGAGCTACCTGGATGTGAAAAAAAGCATCTTGCCAGTGGGTAATCCCATGTTGGAACTGCGGGTGGATCTTTGCAAGACATGCACTCTGTACATTTGATCCATTTGTTTGACAATTTCAAATCCAGAAAATGTAAAAAATATTGTATCATTTATTGAATACAGGAATAGATCTGTTTTATTTTTGGGAATTGGGAGGCCCTCGCCATAGCTTACTTCTCCAGAAGAAGGACGGCCACCTGCTGTAATTGATCCGGTTGAAATTGAGACTAAGGGCCTGATTTCGATCTCAGCGGACGGGTTACTCCGTCACAACAGTGATGGATATCCCGTCCACCGAAATATAAATCCCATAATATCCTAGGCCCCAAGTCTTTGATGGTATTGCTGATGGACAAGATTTGTACCGCCGCCACGTTGCACCTCCTTAGCACCCATATCGGTTTTGTGCTTTTGCCACTCGACAGTGCTTCCCCGCCACAAAAGTGAGCAACAAAAGTGAAAGAAGAGCGGACATATTTTGCCGCCACAAGAGGCTTGATTTCAGTCATAGAAGTTGTTTTACCTCCTCTGAAAGAACATCAGCTGGTTAAACTGCCCCTGTTCCAGCGACAACCAAGAGGTTTGAACCTTCTACTGAAAGCATCAGTTAGTATTGTCAGCATGTTCTGCAATCTTCCATTTCCTTAAAGTCTACGGCTCTTAGGGTGCCAGCCTCCGATTTAAAATACTGCATCTACTCCTCAGTATAGCTGCCAGAGAATGGTAGCAAGAGTATTCTGTGCTGCACTTCAGGTTTTTAGGCCTTCAGGTTAGATCAAGCTAAGAAGGTCTTTGCATTGTGAGATCCTTGCAGTATCCAGGAGGCGCAAGGTTCGCTAAATCTGCAGCAGCACTTACTACCAGGTCTGAGACCATAATAGCATTATTGAGGCTCTTAAGTGCACCGAGGCCTGCTTATCAGACCTCAATGCACTAAAGTGCAGGTCGAATTGGCTGTACCCGATTGGAAATGACTAAGTTACCTGTAGATCCGCATGATTATGGCATGTACGTTAGAGTACCACCCCAGGGTTTGCAGCACTGGTTCTGCCACCCTGAAGGTCCCCCAAGTAAGAGGAGTCCCCCAGTCCGCCACTGCAGACTGGGACAACTGTCCTGCACTGTGAATCCAACTTCATCATTAAAAACAATAGCAACGCCACTACTTCCCCTGTAATCTGTAAGTCAATCCTCTGGCAGGACTACCCAGTCCTAAAGCTAGAGAGGTCTGAACACGGAGGGATCATCTTGGGAGTAGGTAGAATGGTGCATCCTGGGATGCCATACTCATCAGGTAATGGTAGCTAGGTGGGAGGGAACCTGGTAGCCCTTTGGCTACCAACTTCACCCTACCCGGAGGGCATTTTCTGAGCATAAAACTGGCACCCAGTCCTCAGATTTCTGACTGGGAGAAGGACCAGAGGAAGCCCGAGCTGCACAGTGGGACCAGCAAAGAGGCTGCACTGCAGAATACTGCACCTGCTGGCTAGCGAAGGTGCAGACTGTCTGCAGTGTCCTGCTCAAGGAGAAGAAGTCTCCAGAGTCCAGCGAAGCCAAGAGACTCCAAGGGCCAGCTGGCTGCCTGTTCATTCTCAGCACAGGCACACAACAACTGAAGTAGCCTGCTGGGACAAGTTGGAAGCCTAAAGTCTTGAAGTAGCTACCACTGCCGTCGTACAGCACATGGGATCAAGACCCGACACACAGACTTCCACCCGAGTTTGCTGAACCCAACAGTGCTGTCGGAGAGATGCTGGGACCCTCAGAAGACATGTTATCGAACCAAGAAGGATTGACCTGTGAGCGCAACATTGGGCAACTGTTCGTCCAGTGGTGACTAGACTTCTGCCAGACCACAGAGGACCCAGACCTCGTGGAACATTGATCTTGCAACCAGGAACACTGCACCATCTTCGTGGACCCAGAAGCACCTGCACAAAAACCTTCCATGAACCGCACCGCATCCACAGCATCTACAACATTTTCAGCATCCTTTATTCCTTGCTAATATTAGGACCACTCCATAAAAGTCCACTGCAAAGCTGATGAAAACGCTTTGATTTATTCATTCTTGTAAGTTCTATATCTCTGGAACCCTCCGGCAGATCTTTTTAGTTCTGGTGTCTACATTTATATAAAAATACTGTCTTGCTTTGGTGCGGTTTAATTGCTTTACACTAGTTCCTCTGTGCAAGTATTGCTGCTCAGTGCCACAGTTTCCGCGGATTGAGTTAACGTTTGATATACGAAACTTATTGGTCCTGAAGGGGCTGGTAAGTGTTACACTGAGGTTGCACAACCATACTATATAATACACCCCATTTCCTCACAAGGATTTACTGCAAATCAGTTTATTTTTCTAAATAGCTCTATAAGAACTCGGGGGTTCATTCGGGAAATTCCTGTCTGACCAAAAGTGCAGCCGCACTGATGGCCTTAACGGACGTAGACGTGCTTTAAACCTTCCTCCCTGCTCAACCACATGTCCTCATTTTCTTGTTGCTATAAACTGTGGAAGGAGGAGTTAATAAATGTATGGGTTTACGACAAACCTACAAAATCATACTGAGGATCTGCATGGAGGAAAGAGGTCCATGTTTGGGGGCTATAGGTTTCCCAAAAGCAGGAGAGAAAAGCTTTTGCATTGCGGACATGAGACAAAATGCCAGAGTCTAGTCAGACCCATGATCAACGGTAAGATAGGACTCCTGTGCTACAGGATGACCCAAGTTACGATAGGTAGTGTAGGCTTTGGGGTATTTAGTATCATTGGGCTTCACACCAAAACCTCAGGCAAGGCATTAATGCCATTTACAAGAGATATTCTTTTTTTTTGATAATCAATTTTATTGAGTTTTCAATGTAACCAAACAAACAGCACCATTCAGAATTACATCGCATGAGAATAGTCCAGGGTAAGCACATTCCACATTGATACAAAAAGTGACGTACATGCAAATCAAAGGTCCACATCTCCAGAGGCATTATGTAGATCCAACCAACCCACCTTAAAACTATCACTCCCACCCACTTTTCCCACATTCGGCGAAATTTCCCGGGGCATCCCCATGCCACATAAAGAGGTCGTTCCTGTGCAGCACACCAGTCCACCCCCCTGCGCCAAAGCGCCAATGTTGGTGTGGTAGCCGTCAGCGAATGGGCAGCAATAGCCCTCTTTGCTACCACCAAGGCAGTGTTAAGAAAAAGCTTTTCGGCCCTGCTACAGTCCAGTCCATCAGTGATGCCCAATAAAATACGTGTAGGAGCCAGAGGAACCTCCCAGCCCAAGATCTCCGTCAATTCTCCTGTTAAGGACTCCCAGTACCTCTGTATCGCAGGGAAAAGCCACACCATGTGATAGAAGTCTGCGCGGGGGCAAAGGGCATCCGACCGGAGCCCTGCGCTGTGAAGGGGCAGCGGTGTAAGATAGGCAGCATGCAGGAAGTAAACTTGGACCTACCGAAGCCGCGCCGAGACGTGATTGTTTTAGGGCCCATCAAGGCATCTCTCCAGTCGGCATCCTCTAGAGCCCCAAGCCAGCCCTCCCACTTATTACGGAGGTGAGAGAGGGAGTTGGGGGTATTATTAGTGAGTGATCGGTATATTCTTGAAATCCCCCCTTTCTCCAAGTCACCAGTCATAATCTGCGCCTCTGGCGGACAGTATTCCGGCAAGGAAGTACCATCTGAGATGTATGAGCGGAGGGCATGGCGCAGCTGCAGGTAGCGGAAAAATTGGAAGGGGTGGAGAGAATGCCTGGCCTGCAGGTCTTGAAAGGAGCGCAAATGGGTACCACTCCAGACATCGCCCGGCAGGGATATCCCAATGAGGTCCCACTGCCGGAACCCTGCCAAGGAAGCCACCTCCCCGAGCCGGGTGCCACACCACAGGGGGTATATTGCGTCAGTCTGCCTGACCAGCGGGTGTGGCACAATGAGGCCCGCCAAGCCAGGAACACTCCACGGGTAACCTCAGGGAGAGCCAGAGGGACAGCTGCACCATATAGCATCCCCTGAAGGGAGGCGAAGCCCAGAGTGTGCAGTTCCAGGCGATACGCCGGATTGGACCATCCGCCATTAAACCAGTCGTGAAGCGTGAGTAGTCGGGTCGCTAAATAATACAAATAGAGGCTCGTCAGACCAAGACCTCCGTCAAAAGGTGGAATGCGACACTGGGCCAGGGCCAGGCTGGGCCCCCCCCCCCCCAATAAAAACTTTGTGATCAGACTATCCATCTCCCGGAACCAAGACCTGGCGAACAAGAGGTGTGCGTTTTGAAGCATGTAGAGAAAGCAGGGTAAAATCATCATTTTGAAAAGGGCTATCCTTCCCAAAGGGTTTAGGGGCAGAGTATGCCATTTCGAGAGATCCACACGGACCAGTTTGGCCAGCGGGGTGACGTTGAGCGACCATGCAAGTTCAGGGAGAAGGGCCACCCAGATCCCCAAGTACTTGAAGGACTGCCGTCGAAGGGGAATCGTCGACTGCCAATCAAAGCACTCCCGCGATACGTGCAGGGGGATCAAAACTGACTTAACCGGGTTGAGCCATAAGCCAGAGGTACATTCAAAGATACTAAGCGCTCGGAGGCATCGGGGTCCCGACTGGGCCGGGTCAGCCAAAAACAGCAGGACATCATCCGCATAAAGTGCGATTTTGTATTCTTCAATTCGGGCCATCGCCAGCCCGTGAGGGAGTGGTCACCACGAATAAAGCAGGCAAGGGGCTCCATAGCCAGGTCGAAGAGGATCGGAGAGAGGGGGCATCCCTGTTGCGTACCACGTCAAATGGGGAAAGGGTGAGATAAAGCTCCGTTGACTAGGACCTGCGCCCGGGGCCGTTGGTACAGCATCTTCACCAGCTTGCGGAAGAGAGCACCAAAGCCCATCTGCTCCAAGACACAAGAGATACCCTTTAAGGTGGAGAATCTGTTAAAGAATCAGAATTGTGACTATTGCTCGAAGAAGAGGATGGAGAAGCCATTTTTTAGGGAGTCAACCACTGAAGTGTTCGGGTATGACCTAGAATGGTGATAATGTCCAGTGTGATGTTTAGAAATACATCATGAATCCCGACAAGAAGAGACCCTTCTTGTCGAGTGTGCGCTTTGACACTCAGAAGGGGGAGGGGGCGTGCATGGGAACTGTAGGTACCTAAAGTGGAGTAGGTGTTTGGGGAACTGAAGAAAGTGGAGTCCCAGCAGGGGATCAGAGGTGTTGACGTGGCCACAGAAGTTGGAGACACTCCTCTGGATGGAGAGATGCACAAGAAGCAGGATACGGAGGACTGTAGCTGTCTCTGCTACTGACGGTATACATCCCGAGTGGGGGGAGTATGCCTTCAAATACCATGAATCTGAGGGGCCGGAGTGTCCTTGATTTCAATTTCCTGATCCAGAAGATAAAAGGTGCAGTCAAGTGTGACTCAAAGGTGCGGGTTTCTGTGGCAAATAGTTTTTTTGATGCTATGGATTATTTTTGTGAGGAATGTCGGAGTCTCTTCTCAACGAACAACCCCTTTAGGGCGGAGGGGCTTTAAATGTCAAACTCCTCGACCTCATACTCCTCAAAGTGGTCCTTTGCTTGTTGAGATCTTTTTCGATCTCGGTCTGAGGGAGTATTCTGCTGCATTTAATTTGTTCTTCTATTTTCCTTTAAAAAAATGTTTGTGAAAGTTTTTCTTGTTGCTTTTATTAATCTAGTGATATTTTAAAATTCTAATTGGATTTTTTATGCAACATTTGGCCAATATAGCATCTAGATACTTTTTTTTTTAATGAAACCTACCTTATATAAAAATAAGCTCTTGCTTAGGCAAGGGGAGTCGGTGCGTAGGATTACCAATAGAGACCCTCTGAAGGAGAAAAGAGTGCTCAACTCGGAACAAGTGGGAAAATAGTAATCCTCACAAGAAGAATACTGGCAATTCCCAACCGGTGCAGAGAACAAACAGTGATTAATGGTGCCACGTAGCCAAGATTCTTAAGCTAGAGCCCCTGCTATTGGTCCAACAGAAAGAGTATGGCGAGGAAATAAAGATGGCTGCAATGTGAGAATTTATATTTGGGGCTTGGTTAGGGAGCCAGCCCAGATTCTTTTCTTTAAGCTGTGATGAACGGGCTCCCTTAGTTTGATGCTTTCGATGCCAGCCGCAAACCATGCTTAGGGGAAGGAGCGTCGGGGCCAATGTGGTTTAAAGTAGCTGAGGCGTCTAGAAATATCAATGTATTAAGGCAACCAACACCAAAAGATGCACATCAGAGCATTTGAAACACTGCAAATGTAATAGTCTGTGCCCTTTAATGATGCTATTTATCTACTGCCTTCCTAATGCCATTAATTTACACCATTACAAACATCGCAACATTTGGAACCACGGAGTGGAGATGTTCTCTAACTTCACCTCACTGATTTGCAGTGAGGTTTTACACCGGAGGGATTCTATGGTAAAGGTGCTACAGACCAGTGATTAGAAGGTTAATGGAGGTGAACTAAAAAAGGACAAGTTCAGTTTACCTCTCTGAAGTCCGACTGCTCAATGAAGATCGAGGAAGAAAACGGGACTTTGTGGAAGCCTTTGGACTCATCTGCAGGGAAGTTTGGCACCGACACCTCCAGCACCTGTGTTTGGAAAGAGAAACAGTTGTTTGTTACTGGAAACTTGCGACTGTGAAGCAGCAACGCACATATCTGGTAATTTATTGTTTCGCGGGGATTCATTCTTGAACAGTGTTGATTGCCAGTTCACTATTATACACAAGCAAGCCTAACAAACTCAATTTGGAACACTTAGAAACACAACTAACATCCAGTACAGATCTGGAAACAAATTGTTAAAAAACGACCCGAGTGGCTACAGGAAGCTTTTGACATCCTGATACCACTCAAAGCCACACAACAGAAGAAAAGAAAAAAGGCACCTTGGAGAAATATAGAGATTAAAGACCTTAAACAAAAAATTAGAAAGCTGAAACGTGCTTGGCTCAAAACAAGAGTTAAACAAGACAAACTGCACCTAAAGAAAATTAACAGATTATACAAGTCAGCTATCAAAAAAGCAAAGAAAAGGTACTATTCAGACAGAATTCAAAATGTATAATGTGCAAATAAAGAATTCTGTAAAATACTCAATGAATTTCGTAAACCAAATTGCCTAGAAGGAACTCATCCCATTACTCAAGATTTTACAGACAAACTGGCAAATCATTACACGGACAAAGCAGACACGTTGGACTCATTCCTAAACCGGAGACAAAGCACCAGCACTGACGCTTTTCCAAAACAATCCACAAATACTCTAACCCAGCCTCTCTGTTCCTTCCAACACATCTCACACGATTAATTTATGGACTTGGTCAAAGCAATCAGGCCGGTTGGCAGTCCTTCTGACCCGTGTCCACCGCAAACTTTCAGGACAATTCTTTTAACAACTTCTGCTGCCACTCCAGTAAAAAGAATCATCAACGATTCCTTAACTACCGGAATATTTCCAGAAGAACTCAAAAAGTCATACATATGCCCGTTACTGAAGAAAACAAACTTAGACCGCTGAACCCTGACAACTACAGACCCCTCACAAATGAACCTTTCCTGGGCAAACTGATAGAAAGAGCAGCGTTCGCCCAGATGTCACAATTCATTGAAGATAATGCCATACTTTCAGACTTCCAAGCAGGATTCCGTCCAGGGAGAGGCACAGAATCTGGCCTCCTTGCCATGTTAGACGACCTGAACACAGTTGACCGCAACGGGGTTGCTGCGCTACTCCTCTTGGACCTCTCGGCTGCCTTTGACACGGTTGACCATGACACTCTGAAACAGACTCTACGAAGCCGGCATAGAGGGAACTGCTCTAGACTCGATCGTGTCCTACCTTTGAAACAGAACTAATGTCATCCATACCCCACCTTTCTCGTCCAAACCGTACTCCACAAAAGCAGGGGTCCCTCAAGGCTCAATCATCTCACCCATGCTTTACAACATCTACATGAAGTCATTACCAGTACAGATCAATCACTTTCACCTCATGTGCTATAACTATGCACATGACACATATACTCCAACTGGAATATCCAAAGACATTGGAAACTCGCCAATTTTCAGTGGTCTCAGAGCCGTGGATTAATGGATGACTTGGAGCCATCATGGCCTGATGAACTGGGATCACCACCTAAAGTATCGAAGGAAGTAAGAAATCTCGGAATGACCATGGACTCCAAGCTATCAATGAATGCCCAAGTGGGCAAACTAGCAAGATCAAGATTTGTCACTATAAAAACTCTGCGACAAATTTTCCCCCATTTGGGATTTCTACACAAGGTCCAAGCTACCATCTCCCTTGTTCTGCCCAAACAAGATTAAGCCAATAGCCTCTACCGCGGATCACCTTTAACGACCTTGAAAAGATTACAACAGATTCAGAACTCGGCTGACAGACTACTCTTGCATATCAAACCGTGAGACCACATCTCACCTGCCTTGAAAGCCCTGCATTAGTTACCGGTTGCCAGAAGATCCACGTTAAAGCCGCTTTGTATCACCCACAAAGGGATACATGGAATGGGACCGCTCTTAATCAGGAATGAAATCACCAAACACATTCAACAGTGGAACCTCCACTCTAGTGTGGCACCTGGCCTCAAAATCCCAAGATACGAGAAAAAAACCATGGGTGGCATATCTTTCTCTGTTGAAGCAGCCAAACTGTAGAACTCTTTACCCCCAACATAAGATCCACGGACAACCACCTTCTCTTCAAAAAAACTACTCAAGAATTGGCTTTTCCCCACACAAGCACCATACGCAAACAGAAATATACAGCATATCTCTATATATATATATAAGCATTTATTTGTACTATAGATATGTACCTATCTTTGTCTATTGCTTTGTATAAACCTGTAGACTAATTATGTTAAAAAATAAAATACATTTTTAAGTACAACACTTGAAAACCAGAGTTTATCTAATGCATCTATAATCTACATATACTTACTTCCTTTATGCCTCTATGTACCTTACATGTACTTTGATCTATATACTTATTACTTTTCTCCTAAAAAGGCACATTCAATGCACTACCCAATTTCTCATCCTATACCTCTATCAATATCTTTAATCTACACATACTTACCTCTTTTATGCATCTCTACACTTTCCATGTACTTCTGGATCTATATATTTAATACTTTTTTCTAATTCAGCATATCCAATGCACTGCCCTATCTACACCCTATACCTCTCTCAATTTATCTTCTACCCAAACTTTGACTCATCACAAACTTCTTTCTACAACTCTTTCCAATGCACTACCCCATTTCTCACTCTGTACCTCTATCAAAATATCCTCTACATCCCAAAATTGTTATCCTTACGGCTTTTATCCCTCCACTTTCCTTATCAATCAAAACACTGACTAACATGTCCACTACTCAAATTTCACTATACTAATTCACCATTAAACCTTTATGGGTTCAGGAGTAGCGGGCTCCTTGCCAAAAAAGTGCTTCGACACCTCGTCAGGGATAGTAAGCGTTATATAAATGCAATTACAATACATTAGTAACTGGCCACAATCCTCCAGAAATGAGCACACAACGCACACAGTCATTTCAATGATCCTTTCGTAAGTCATCTGAACCTGGAACATGCACAAATACTAATATTTTACGCTATTTACTCCTCAAACGAAGGGGACGGGGACGTTCAGATCTACCTCAATACTTGTGTAGTGCACAACATGTGAGTGCTTCTTCCCACTCACTGCTGGGGTAAAGCTTCCGCAGTAGCCGGAGGATTTTTTGCGAATTACTATCATTGTACACGACTTGCCAGCTCTGGGTCCCATCAAGATGCTGACCCACGATTTTCAGGAAGCAGGGAGGTAGCAGAGTGCTGCTTTATCCTGCAGTGCTGGGACCTAGGCAGTGCTCATGCTCAAAAACTTTGCAGACCTTCTCTTTTCTTTGGGCCAACCATGAGCTCTCGTGCTCAGATGATGCTAAATCAACAACATCTAACCCACTGTCATCTATGTGATACACCCCAAGCTGGAGGGCGGTTATGGAGCTGCAGAGGAGAAGAGTTCAATGACGCCTCCAGATCCGCCACACCATACGGATGCCACAAGCACGGAACTGTCGGGTTGACCCACTCTGAACCCCCTCCCCCCCGTCTATCACCAGTTGTTGCATCTGAGCTTTGCTAGTGATCTCCCACCCCCTCCCCCCAATCTCTGTTGAGGGAAAAAGGAATAGCTTCAGTGCCAAAGAGGGCAGGAGGAGAGCAGTTAGTTTTCTAAGAGAGGCAGATACGCTTCTTTGAGCATTTCACTGTGGAACTATAGACCACTCATCTGAATCCCTGGATCAGAGATTCCCAAACTGTGGGTGGCAACCTACCCGATTTTCGATGGATCACAAAAGTCCAAGCACTAAATAAAGATGCCTTTAAATTCTGTATTCGTCATGTTACATTTACTGTGCTTCCAAGACAGAGGTCAGATGTTGGGCTAGATCTGCTTACAAGTTGCGGCTTATTTTTTCAAACATGGGGATTAGTGTCTACAAACTCCTCTCACTTTGTCGGAGAAAGAAAGGTAAAGGGAATCATGTGACAATCCTGCTGGGGTGCAGTGTGTGTGTGAAAGGAAAGACAGTAGGATGTCATGTTTTGTAGCACAAAACAAAATGTACATGCCTCTAAATGAATTTTACACATTCAACAGTTAGGCTAGCAAAAAGGAATATGCTACTTACCAGTATGCATCTGTTCTTGGCATGTAGAGCTGCAGATCTACACACTTGTGCATAGATCGCCATCTAGTGTTGGGCCCGGATGTTTGCAGTTTGTTTTTTCTCTTGGAAAGTCTTTGGAACTCACGAGGTCGGTGACTCCTCCTTTGGATCGTATTGCGCATGGGCTTCGGCTCCATCCTCAGATTGTTTTTCGCCAGCAGGGAAAGATGGAGCGTAGTAGTAACAGTGAAGATGCCCATGTGTGTGCTATCTAAATAAGATAAACTGGAACAGATGAAGGTAGCCGGGTGGGCATGTGTAGATCTGCAGCTCTACATGCCAAGAACAGATGCATACTGGTAAGTAGCATATTCCGTTCGAGGCATATGAGCTGCAGATTACACACTTGTGCATAGATTATATAGCAGTACCCACCGTTAGCGGCGACCACCCGTATCTGTAGCAGTGGTTTGAAATAATGTTTTGAGTACAGGCTGGCCCACACTAGCTTCAGGCTTAGTTTGCACATCTACACAATAGTGTTTGGTGAAAGTGTGCGGTGTTGACCATGTAGCTGCTTTGCAGATATCATCTAATGGGATGTTCCCTAAGAATGCCATGGAAGCCCCTATTTTTCGTGTAGAATGGGCTTTCGGGGGAATGGATAGCGTTCGCTTTGCTTTATGGTAGCAGATTTGAATGCATTTTACAATCCACCTAGCTATCCCTGATTTTGAGATGGGGTTACGAAAGATTGTGTTCTCTGAATGTAGTAGAGTAAGGCTCGTTTCACATCCAGTGTGTGAAGAGCCCTTTCTGCAATGGTCTGTGGTTGCGAGAAAAAAAATTGTAGTTCTACTGTTTGGTTTAGGTGAAAAAGAGAAATGACTTTAGGGAGGAATTTTGGGTTGGTACGGAGAACAACTTTGTTACGGTGCATTTGGAGAAAGGGTTCTTGGATGGTAAGTGCTTGTATCTCACTGACCCTTCTAAGGGAAGTGATGGCTACAAGAAAAGCGGTTTTCCAAGTTAGGAACTGTAGTTCGCATTTATGGAGAGGTTCGAAGGGAGGCCCCATTAGCCTTGTGAGAACGATATTTAAGTTCCACACAGGTGAGGGTGGCACTCTGGGGGGAATTATTCTTTTAAGGCCTTCCATGAAGGCTTTAATGGCAGGTACTCTGAAGAGTGAGAGATGTTGCCTGTTTTGTAGGTAAGCTGCAATTGCTGCGAGGTGTAGCCTAATGGACGTATAGGCTAGATTGCACCTTTGTAGGTGGAGTAAGTAGCCTATTATGTGTTGAATGGACACGTCCAGTGGATTGATGGTGTTATGGCAATAAACAACAAAACGTTTCCACTTGGCGGCGTAGCACGCTCTAGTGGTATGTCTTCTAGCTTCTCTGATGACGTTCATACAGTCAGGGGGAAGATTTAGGTACCCGAGTTCTAAGATTTCAGGAGCCAGATGGAAAGGTTGAGCTGCGCTGGGTCCAGGTGTCTGATCTCTCCATGGTTCTGGGTTAAGAGGTGTGGAGAGAGGTGTAGTTTTTGGTGCGGTACTACAGATAGTTCCAGCAGTGTGGTATACCACGGTTGTCTGGCCCACGTTGGAGCTACTAGGATTAGTGTGAGGGAGTGTTGTTGTAGTTTGCGCACCACTAAAGGAATGAGTGGGAGAGGCGGAAAAGCGTACGCAAATTTGCCTGACCAGTTTATCCATATCGCATTTCCTTTGAACAATGGGTGTGGGTATCTGGCGGCGACGCTTGGGCATTTGGCGTTTGTGGGTGGCGAAGAGGCCTATCTGTGGATGCCCCCACATTTGAAAGTATGGGTGAAGAACTTGCGGGTGAAGCTCCCATTCGTGGATCTTTGGTGTCTGCCTGCTGAGCAGATCTGCCACTGTGTTTTAGACTCCTGGGACATGCTGAGCTAGGAGAAAGATTTTCTGGGATATCGCCTATCTCCATATGCTCTGTGCTAGGTGAGAGAGCTGTGGAGAGTGTGTGCCGCCTTGTTTTTGGATATAATACATGGCTGTCATGTTGTCTGTTCGGATCAGGACTGCCTTGCCTGAAATTTGAGTTTGGAAAGATTTTAGGGCTAAGAAGATTGCTAGTAACTCCAGATGGTTGATATGGAGTAACTTTTGTTGAGGTGTCCACTTGCCCTGTGTGGTGAGATGTAATAGATGAGCTCCCCAGCCGGAGAGCGATGCGTCCGTTGTCAGTACTATTTGAGGAACCGGGTCCAGGAACGGTCGACCTTTGGAAAGGTTTGTGGTGTTCCACCACTGCAGAGAGCGATGGGTGCGACCGTCTACCAACACCAGATCTGTTAATTGACCCTGGGCCTGGTTCCATTGTTGCGCTAAGCACTCTTGGAGAGGACCCATCTGGAGTCTTGCGTGAGGGACTATGAAAATGCAAGAGGCCATCATCCCTATTAGTTGCATAAACACTCGAGCTGGAAGGGAGTGTTGTAGTGCGAACTTTGCGCGTAGAGCTTGAATACTTGCAATCCTGGCCGGATTGGGGTAGGCTAGTGCTCTTGAGGTGTCTATGGTGGCACCGAGGTATTGTTTTATGTGGGATGGTTGGAGATGGGACTTCTGGTGGTTTACTGTGAAGCCCAGCTGGTGGAGTAATTGAATGGTGGTAGATGTGTGCTGAACACACTGATTGTACGACCCGGCTTTTATTAGCCAGTCGTCTAAGTATGGGAAGACGTGGATGTGTTGTCTTCGTAAATGTGCTGCTACCACTGCTAGGCACTTGGTGAATACCCTTGGCGCTGTTGTGACTCCGAACGGGAGCACCTTGAATTGGAAGTGTTGTCCGTCCACTACAAATCTGAGGTACTTGCGGTGACCTTTGTGCACCGGAATGTGAACATACGCGTCTTTTAGATCTAGGGTGGTCAAAAAGTCGTTTTCGGAGAGGAGCGGAAGTACCTGCTGAAGCGTTACCATATGAAAATGGTCGGAGTGTATGTATGTGTTTAGGGGCCGGAGATCTAGGATGGGCCGCAGAGTCTCGTCCCTTTTTGGTATGAGAAAATATAGGGAGTAGACTCCCATCTTTTGTTGGTAGGAACGGGTTCTATTGCCTGTATTTGTAGGAGGGAGACTACCTCCTGCTTTAGGAGTATTAAATGTTCTTGTGACATTGGGCGCTGCCTGGAATGTTTGGTGGGGGGGGGGGGGGTAGAAATTAGTTCTAGGCAGTAGCCTGATTGAATTATTTGTGACACCCATTTGTCTGAGGTGATGGTAGCCCAGACAGGAAGGAAATGTTGGAGTCTGCCCCGACCGGAGTGGAATGGTCTAGGGGGAGAAGTCATTGGGTAGGCGTTGTGGCAGAGCGGGCGTGGTTTGTTTTGCCTCTGCCTTTATTATTGTTACCCATATAGCCGCCTCTTTGATAACCCCTCGTGAAGGTGGACTGAGTGGGGGATTTGTACGAGGTGGACGCGGTATCTGAAGAGTAGCCTCTGGATGTACTGCGAAAGGAAGAGCGGCGAAAGGAGCGTCTGGGAGGGTGTGACTGTAAGGCTCCTATGGACCTCGCTGTATCTGTATCTTTCTTCATTTTTTCTAGGGCCTCATCTACCTTTGGGCCAAATAGATGTTCCTGGTCAAAGGGATGGTTAAGGACGGAGGCTTGTACCTCCGGTTTAAAACCTGATATTCTCAGCCAAGCATGGCGACTGAGGAGGACGCTTGTATTGATGGCCCTGAAAGCTGTGTCTGCTGCATCTAAGGCACAGCGTATAGAGGTGTTTGTGATAGTCTTACCCTCTTGAATTAGTTTGTTGGCCCTAGCGTTATATTTCTCAGGGAGGTGGTGCATTATGCTCTCTAACTCGTCATAATGTGCCCTGTCATATCTGGCCAATAGGGCTTGAGTATTGGCGATACGCCACATATTGGCTGCTTGTGACGCAGTGCTTTTCCCTGATGCGTCCAGTAGCTTTGACTCTTTGTCAGGTGGTGGTGCTGCGCCCGACGCCTGGGAATTTGCCCTTTTACGTGCAGTGGATACAACGAGTCTAGTGGCGCTGGCCCTCTGATGTAGGAGGGATCTGTAGGGGCAGCTTTGTATTTTTTCCTCGATGCGCGGGTTAATGACCCTGGCTCCAACTGGGTCCTTAAAAACCTCTGGCGCATGCTTTACCACTCCTTTAAGCATAGGTAATATGGAGGTAGACCTATGTGTGGTGTCGAAGAGGAAATCTTCCACCACGGGGTCGGTATGCAAGTCTACGCCGTGATAGTGTGCTGCCCTTTGTAGTAGGTGGTGGAACCCCAATGAGTCCTCTGGTGAAGATGGCCTGGAGGGGTAAAGGTCATCTTGTGGGACGTTGGGGATATCAGGTATATTGTAGTCGTCCCATGGGTCTGGGGATCCTGTAGGAGTGGGGTCCCCTGCGGGTAGGTCCTGGGGGTCATCCCCTATGTCATCATATGGGTCCCCGTGATCATCATCTTGTGGAGAAGGGGTGGGAGAACGATGAGGTTGGGGTGGAGAAGGCAGGGGGGTGGAGGTGGAGAAGGTGGAGGAGGTATTCTGAACGGGGAGGTAGCAGAGTCCTTCCTTTTTGGAGGCGGAGCAGGCTTCTCCAAATGTCTCTTTTTGGAAGAAAGTGTCAAATGTCCAGTTTTTGGATCCTGATCCGGTGTAAATAAGTCCGGTGAGGCTGGTCTGTCAGTCGGCGCCGAAGGAATCGGGGCCGTTGGCTTTTTAGTTTGGAACCTGGTTTGGGAACCTCCGGACGCTTGGTCGGCACCGAGATGGATTTCGGCCTCGAAGTGTCGGTGGCCTTGTGTGCTTTGGTCGGCACCGAAGGTGTTGTCGGTGCCGAAGAGCTGGGTTTCGACCCCGAATGCTTCGGTGCGGAGCTCGGTGTCGATATGGGGATCGGCTTCTTTTTCAGCACCGAAGCGTGTTTATCGGTGCCGGGAGTAGGCTGGCTTGAGCCCGAGCCGCCGGAAGGCTTGCTTGGCTTCTTCACCGGGCCCGAAGGTGTCGAGGCCCTCTTCGGTGTACTGCTCTGGAGCATCGATGCCTTCTCCGAAGAGGTCGCCCGGAATAGTCGTCGAGGAGTGCGCCATAGTTCTTCTGGCTCTTCGGTCCCGAATAGTCTTTTTGGACCGGAAGGACTTGCACGCCGGACAGTCTCGAGCCTCGTGTTCAGGCGAGAGGCAGAGATTGCATACCTCGTGGAGATCGGTGTGGGGGAATTTGGACCCACATCGAGGGCACTTTTTAAATGGAGTCCTTTCCATTAGCCAGGACCGAAGCTTGGAGAAGCCCGAAGGCCGCCGTCGACGACTGGAACTGAAGGTATGTGCCGATGAGAAGGCGCGTTGAGTGGGGGAGATCGCGATCGAAACAATACCGCGGTTTAAGGTGAGGATTGCGCGTCGACCGTCGAACTGGAAGCTATTTGGAACCAGAGCGCGAAGATCACATCAGAGCCCGATGGCAGAAAAAAACAATCTGAGGATGGAGCCGAAGCCCATGTGCAATACGATCCAAAGGAGGAGTCACCGACCTCGTGACTTCCAAAGACTTTCCAAGAGGAAAAACAAACTGCAAACATCCGGGCCCAACACCAGATGGCGATCTATGCACAAGTGTGTAATCTGCAGCTAATATGCCTCGAACAGAAGCATATTGTTTTGTAACTCTGAAGTGTGATGGAAGCAAAGATTTTAACAGAATCACAAGAAATGAAGACTGTACTTGTTGATGCACAAACAACAAATATTCACTGTACCCAGATTTTCACATGTGTGCAGTATAGTTCTAGTAGTAAAACTAGGTCTGTGCAAATTAACTGCCACTTCAATGGAAAATGTGGTATCTGTAAATGATGGTGCGCTACCACACGATGCCTTAGTTACTTCAACAAAAATCACCCACCTGTTGTCCATTAAAGCTAGCTAACGTTTGTAGTTCTAAAAAGGGGGTTGTGGGTCCAAAACGTTTGGGAAGCACTGCCTAGATTCAAAAGGAGGGCCTTTCAAAGTTCAAATAATCAAAAAAGACTGAAAGCTGGACCAAGGTGCTCAAGTCTGAAGATCATTCCTAGATTGTATATTTTAGTTTAACTTTTTACACTGCGTCCTGCAAAGCATGCAATCCACGTGGGTGCTCAGTCTTAAGATTATTCTATACATGGATATTTTAATTTAACTTTTTACAATGCATCCTAAAGCATGGAGCCCACGGGGTGCGAGACGTGAGGCTGCTGACCCCGCTGCCTGGATCATCATGTGCCCATGGGCAATAGAAGTCTAGGCAGGGCTGGCTGCTACCAATGGCGATAGGAAGCTAGGTGGAGAAGCCTAGCTAGGCATGACCTCATCTGCCACTAATACATGAACAGCATCATACAAATTATTCTCCCTTGATGGTAACTTGTACCGGAAGCTTCAGCCTTATCTGATGCAAAATGTAGTATATTGAACTGAAAGTGTGTAAGTGTTAAACTGTTCTTATGTAAAGTGCGCCGTTACATGCCTGGGCACCAAATACTGAATAATTACCAGACCTCTGGCATGTCTTCCCTCAACCATCAATAACCGTTGCACTGACCATGAGAGTTGCAGGGATCAACAATAGTAACAAACTAAGTCATCTGGCTTTGTTTAAAGATTTTATTCTGTGTCAAGAACAAGGTTGCCGATTGATTAATGATGGAATGCGATACAGACGCCTCCCTTTATGGCGAACTGTTGGGCAGTCAGATGTAAAAAATAAAACCTGCCAGGAGTAACCCAAGTCTACATACAGAGCTACAGACCTTGCCTTGTGTGTGTAGCTGTGAGAAGTTGATCTGCTTAAAAACCCACTCACAGCGATCACCTGGACAGCATGTCGAAGCGTAGCTCTGCTAGGTCTAGATGTGAAATACTACCAATTCAAGTTTTCGGCAGCTGTAAAAAGGTCATTGACGAGAAACCTTTAAGGCTCGACAATGTCACAACTGAATCAATTCTCATTAATGTGCAAATCAAATTCTCTGCCATAGCCCAATGTGCACTTGCCTGGGACATGCTCTACAGGCAGCATTAACCAATTGCCACACCTCTTAGAAAAGGCACTCTGAGTGGTTGGACTAAGAAAGGAAGCAGAGAGTCATGTTAATCTTCATCAAAATATAGATTTCCTAAAGAACAAGTATAAAATATTCCAGAGGAAGTGATATTGTTCCAATTAAATCCCACTGTTCAATAGAAAACAACAATCTTGGATACGAAGATCTTCAGAGTACGCAGCAGCACAGATGGATGGCACCCATCACCACCTCTTTCAAAGAGTCGGACAGGCGTCTCAGCGTAGGACCAAGGCCCTGGACTGGAAAAGTGCAGTTTAAGCAGTCCTGTGCAGAACAGAGGCATCCTTTAACTACTTTTGCTTGAATTTATGGGTGACTTCCAAGTTAAAACTATGCAAACATACCAACGTTCTGAAATTCTGAAGAATGGGCAGCAGTGGATGAAGCAAAAATGCAAAAAGTTAATTAATTCAATAAGGTTTTAAAAGGTCTTGCTCTTTGTCTTAGTGCCAGCTGAAGACGCCACTCACTTTCGAGCGAGAGAGTTTTATCCTCGGAAGTATGCTAGATGTTAAATCATGCTAAATCAATCCCTTGAATAATGAGCATTGGAAGCAAAGAGCTAGACTCTAAAAAAAATTAATAAAAAAATATATATATATATATATATATATATATATATATATATATATATATATATATATATCATCAAAACCAACGTTCCAAATAAGTGCACTCTCAGAAACACAAAAACTCCGTACCAAGGTGAAATCGCCGTTTATTCACAACGCGTTTCGCTCGCCCTCGAGCTTGATCACGTGAATGTAGGCTACCGAATGGCAATGCAGTTAAATAGAAAACAGTCATAGAAAGATGGACTAGTGTGCTGGGTGCAGCGGACATCTTGTAACGGTGTAAATTCACTTTAAAGAACTGTCCCCAACATCGTCTCATAAAACAAAATATCTTAGCATTTGGCGCTGCAAGTTGTCACAAAGACTGACTAAATTGAACAATGGAACCACAATTCCTGTAAACTCAAACTTAACAAATGGCACAAACTTAAAGGGAACACCAACATGAGTACAGCACAGGTGACCCCAGTTGATAGTAACAAAGATCTCAACATTGATGACATCGACACACTCAACACCATGATCGCCTTAGAACAAGGGAATGATAACAACGAGCAAGATCTTACTCCCACCCAAATGTTGGTCGAACTTGACATTACCACTGATGCATCTACAGTTACTCACTTTAAACCCAAGTCCAACTTTTTGCCCATGACAGCACACGACAACATTGACACATTCCATGAATGTGTAAGTAAAGCACTTAACGAATTCAGATTCAAGAGTCACAGTAACCAATTCAAAAGGGACTCTAACCTTTCTTTCAAGCAGAGACAGGCCCTTAAATCGTTGATGGAAGACAAAAACATCATTATCCGCCCAGCGGACAAAGGGGGCAATATTGTCATTTTAGATCGCGAACAATACATCAACGAAGCTTGTAGACAGCTGAGCGATGACAAGTTTTACGAAAAAGTCAGTACAGACAGGTACAATAACAGCATTCTGGCCATCTGGGATCTTTTGGAAAGCTGGAAAAACAAGGGCATTTTGACCTGGGAAGAATATGGATATCTGAAAAGGGATTTCCCCACCCTCCCTGTCCTGTATCTTCTTCCGAAGATACATAAGGACCTCAAAATGCCCCCAGGGAGACCCATTGTCTCTTCCAGAGGCAGCGTGACAGAATGTATCTCCAAGTACATAGATCATTTTTTGAGGGAGTATGTGGTGACTCTCCCGAGCTACATCCGTGACACCAAGGACTTCCTCAAAAAAATCGACAACTTCACATGGAACAGTGAGCTCCTCATGATCACACTCGATGTACACAGCCTCTATACCATTATCAATCACCAGCAAGGTTGGGAGGCGTGTAAGCATTATTTGAAGGATAGGCCCATCAGGTTCCGTGATCATACCTCAATGATCATAGACATGACAGAATTCTGTCTGTTGAATAATATATTCATGTTTGACGGTTCTCGGTTTCGCCAAACCACAGGTACCGCGATGGGTTCGTGCTTTGCTCCCAGCTTCGCCAATCTTTTCATGGGGAGCTGGGAGGAAACCGTTCGATCCCATCCGGGTCTCATCTCGGATTAAAACGGAATAGCTCCAGAACCTGTGATTTTGAATTGGCATCTAGGGAATGTGTAAACAGATTTCGTATCCGAGGATATGGACAGGCATTACTGGAGAAAACACTCAATAAAGTTAGGGGAATCCCTAGACAACACTTGCTAGAAGAGAAGACGGTTATAAGGAAAGACTCCGTCGATTCACATGAAGGTAAATTTAGAATGATCACGACATACTCTGCAGAGTCCAATTTCTTGAAAAAGATGCTAAATGAAAATTGGCACATTTTGAAAAGTGATGCTATTATAGGGGAGGACATTCCTGATTATCCAATGATAACCTTTAAAAAGGCGAGGTCATTAAAGGATAGATTGGTTAACAGTCATTTAACTAAACAATCATCACAGCAGGGCACTTTGAAACACATGCAAGGTTTCTTTCCGTGCGGTAAGTGTAAGGCTTGTTCTAACAGCCATAGAGTTCTCAATTACACTATACCTAATGTGAATCTGAAAAGGCCCATTAAAAAGTTCTTAACCTGCAGTACCCCCTATGCAGTCTACTGTCTCGTCTGCCCGTGTGGCCTACTGTACATAGGCAGCACCATTCACTCCTTGAAAATCAGAATATTAGAACACAGGAGGGCGATATTGAAAGGAGATGCCTCATACCCTGTAGCGAGACATTATGAAGAAAAACATCCAAATTGTAAGAATGTTTTACAGTTTTTTGGTCTAGACTTTGTCCCAGAAAATATTAGAGGTGGCGACCGCCTGAAGAAACTGCGGAGGTTAGAATCACGTTACATTATTGACCTTCAGTCTAAGTTTCCGTCAGGTCTTAACAGTAATGAAGAGTTGTCAGTGCATTTGGGAAATTAATATGCTTGTCTGGATATTTAATGGAGGCTCTATGAACTTTGTCTTCTGATTGTAGCAACCTGCTGTTGTGAGCTTCTTCGATTACCCCTTTGCTGTTTGTGTTGAGACGAGATTCATTGTATTGTATATAAAATTAATGAGTTTTGACAGCCAGTGCAAGCCGATACACGGCATTATCAAGTGCAACGCCGATACACGGCTTAATCATGAACAGAGGTGGTGAGGCGGCCATCTTTTAGTGACACACTAATTGTGTGTTTAATCTATATTATTTGGTGCGGTATACACTCCAAGTGAATATTGTAGCCACAGGATTAACTCTGTTAATTTGGGACCGCCCTCACATTTACGTGTATATATTGTATTTATTGCATAATTTGCACTGTATACATGTACATAGGTACATTACAAGATGGCGCCAGTAATTCCACTGACACTTTACGCTGTCCTCTGTCTATGTCTACTATGTTGTGACACGTGGAGATGGATATGTATAAAATATGGCGTTTCTCGATGTGCCGTTAACACCGAGGAAGGCAGACCGCCGAAACGCGTCTGTTCCGGAAATAAAGACCTGTTGCCACGCCACCCGTGAGTGCTTGCATTCTTTACATTTGAAAGGATTTGGAGCGTAAATATATATATATATATACATATATATATACACATATATACATACATACACATATAATATATATATATTTTTTTTAAACACGGGGGACTGGCAACAAATGTTTTTCCGAGACTTCCTTTCCTTCCCACAGGAAAATGAAACGAATATGCTGCTTACCAGTATGCATCTGTTCTTGGCATGTAGGGCTGCTGACATTCATATCTGTGCATAGATCGCCGCCTAGTGTTGGGTCCGGATGATTGCACATTGTTGTCCTGGAAGAGTCTTCGAAGTATCACGAGATAGGTGGCTCCTCCCCTGGACTACAGTGCGCATGGGCATCCCCTCCATCCTTAGATTGTTTTTCGCCATTGTGGCATAGATGGAGTGTAATACAGTGAATGATGACCATGCTAACTCGTAATTACTGAATGCTACAGCTGCTACAGGCGCCGGGTAGGAGGGTGGGCGATATGAATGTCAGCAGCCCTACATGCCAAGAACAGATGCATACTGGTAAGTAGCATATTCGGTTCGAGGCATGTGGGCTGCTGAATTCATATCTGTGCATAGATTATATAGCAGTCCCTCCCTTTAGCAGCAGCTGCCCGTGCCAGCTGCAGCAGTCTGAAAAAGAGTTTTGAGAACAGCCTGTCCTACAGCTGCCTGCTGTCTTGAGTGTACATCTACACAGTAGTGCTTGGTAAATGTATGTATAGTGGACCATGTGGCTGCTCTACATATCTCCTCTAGAGGAATATTTCCCAGGAAAGCCATGGAGGCCCCTAACTTTCGTGTGGAGTGGGCTCTCGGAGGAATTGTTAGTGTGCGCTTAGCTTTTTCATAGCAAATCTGTATACACTTAACGATCCGCCTAGCTATTCCAGCTTTGGAAATGGGGTTGCCTTTGTGCTGTGGAGAAAAGGCAACAAACAGTTGTTTTGTCTTCCTGAAATTCTGTGTTCTGTCAATATAGTACATGAGAGCTCTTTTGATATCAAGTGTGTGGAGCATTCTCTCTGCTACATTCTCAGGATTAGGATAAAACACTGGTAGTTCTATGGATTGGTTCATATGGAACTGCGAAATTACCTTGGGCATGAAAGTAGGGTTGGTGCGTAGTACGACCCTGTTGGCATGAACCTGTATAAATGGCTCTTGAATGGTTAGTGCCTGAAGTTCACTAACTCTTCTTAGTGAAGTAATGGCAACTAGGAAAGCTACTTTCCACGTTAGAAATTGAATCTCACAAGAGTGTAGAGGTTCAAAAGGTGGTCCCATCAGTCTGGTGAGGACCACATTTAGGTTCCAGACTGGTGAAGGTGGGTGTGTAGGAGGAATCACACGTTTGAGTCCCTCCAAGAAAGCTTTGATGGCAGGCACTTTGAACAGTGAGAGGTGCTGCCTGTTCTGAAGGTAAGCTGCCAGTGCGGTTAAATGTATACGGATAGAATTGTATGCTAGATTGCATCGGTATAAGTGTAATAGATAACAGATAATGTTTTGAGTTGATGCATCCAGCGGATTGATGTCATTTTTTACAATAAATGACAAATCTTTTCCACTTAGCCGCATAGCAGGCTCTGGTAGTGGGTTTCCTTGCCTCCTTGATGATATTCATACATTCTGGAGGCAAGTTTAGGTAGCCAAATTCTAAGATCTCAGGAGCCAGATCACCAGGTTCAGCTGTTGCGGATCTGGGTGCTGAACCTCGCCATGGCTCTGAGTTAAAAGCGTGGGTGTTAGCCGTAGTCTTTGATGCGGTACCACGGAGAGTTCCAGAAACGTGGCGTACCATGGCTGGCGTGCCCACATTGGAGCAACCAGGATGAGCGTCATCGAGTGTTGCCTCAGTTTGCGTGCCACCAGCGGTATTAATGGTGCTGGGGGAAAAGCGTACGCAAATCTGCCTGACCAGTTCATCCATATCGCATTGCCCTGCGACTGTGGATGTGGGAACCTGGCGGCATAGTTTTGGCATTTTGCGTTTTCCTTTGTGGCGAATAGGTATCTCTGGATGACCCCACCGTTGGAAGTACGGTTGGAGTACTGATGGATGTAGCTCCCACTCGTGTATTTGGTGGCTGTGTCTGCTGAGCAGATCCGCCATCTGGTTGTCCTTGCCCGGGAGGTGTTCCGCCATGAGGAAGATGTTCCTCTGAATGGCCCACTTCCACATGCTCTGAGCCAGATGAGACAACTGTGGGGAGTGTGTTCCTCCCTGCTTTTGTATGTAGTACATGGCGGTCATGTTGTCCGTCCGGATCAACACTACTTTGTTGCACAAGTGTACTTTGAATGCCTTCATTGCAAGGAAGATTGCCATGAGTTCCAGAAGGTTGATGTGCATTCTCCTTTGCTGTGTCGTCCATAGTCCCTGCACTGTGTAATTGAGTACATGAGCTCCCCATCCCTGGAGAGAGGCGTCCGCTGTCAGTATGATTTGTGGGACAGGCTCTTGGAACGGTCGGCCCTTGCAAAGGTTTTGTGGATTCCACCAATGCAGAGAGTTGTATGCCCGACCGCTCACCAACACTAGGTCTTTCAACTGTCCTTGAGCCTGATTCCACTGACGTGCCAAGCACTCCTGAAGCGGGCGCATATGTAATCTCGCGTGCGGGACTATGAAGATGCAGGAGGCCATCATGCCTATCAACTGCATAAACACTCGTGCCGGTAGTGAGTGTTGAGGTTTGAACTTTTTTATGAGCAACTGCATGCTGTTGATCCTCACTGAATTGGGCTGTGCCTTGGCTGCCAGAGTGTCTATGGTCGCGCATAGGTACTGCTGTACGTGGGAGGGTTGAAGGTGGGACTTTGGATAATTCAGTGAGAATCCCAGGCTGTGAAGAAGGTGAATGGTGTGGGATATGTGGTTGGCACAGTGCTGGGCTGACTTTCCCTGGATAAGCCAGTCGTCCAGATAAGGATAGACATGTATGTGCTGTCTCCTTAAGTGTGCCGCCACTGTTGCCAGGCACTTGGTGAACACTCTGGGTGCCGTTGTTACTCCGAAAGGGAGGACTTTGAACTGGTAATATTGATCTTGAATAGTGAACCTGAGATACTTTCTGTGTGATGGGTGTATGGGTATATGGAAATACGCATCTTTGAGATCTAGTGTTGCGAGAGTCTCCCTGACTGAGTAACGGCAGCACCTGTTGCAAGGTGAGCATGTGAAAATGCTCTGACAGAATGTAACGGTTTAGAGGCCTTAAATCCAGTATGGGTCTGAGATACCCGTCCTTTTTGGGGATCAGAAAATACAGTGAGTACACTCCTGATCCCGGTTCTTCTGCAGGCACGAGTTCTATGGCTCCTTTTTGGAGCATACTGAGAACTTCCTGGTGGAATAAGTGCAAGTGCTCTGCGGACATAGGACGGTGTCTTGGTGGTATGTTTGGTGCAGCGGATGTAAGCTCCAGACAATAACCGTACTGGATAATGTCTCTCACCCACCTGTCTGTTGTGATGGATTTCCAGACCGGCAGGAACTCTTGGGAGTCTCCCCCCGACAGGTGTTATGTGGTCGGGGGGCAGTGACAAGGAGTCACTGTTTGTTGGTGGCGGAGGACCTGGAGCTGTTGTTCCCTCGGCCTCTGCCTTTGACGTTGTTTCCACGGTATCCACCTCTATTATTCTTATTATAGGTGGTCTGTGAACCTCCTTTAGTGTACTGCGACTGTTGGGAGTTTTGGTTTTTAGATGGTCCTCTGTCGCTAGAGCAGTGGTCTTCAAACTTTTTGATGTCGAGACCCCCTTGTGAAAGCTTTTTAGGCGTAAGGACCCCTTCTGACAAAAATTTCTAGAAACTGCTTCTCCTCATCATCAACATCTATCGACAACCATAAATGCCCCTGTTAGATCTGACATCTTTTGGCATGTTTCCCCTGTTTTTTCCTTTCTGACCTCCTAGTTTTGACTCTGTTTTTGCTGGTTCAGTGTCTATGTGCACCTTCTCACTGCTGTTCAGTGTTAAAGTGCAAGTTCTCCTATTGTAAATTGTATTATGGATTGGTGTTTCCATGCCTAGCATATTTGACTTACTAGTAAGTCCCTAGTAAAGTGCACTGAGGGTGCCAGGGCCTGTAAATCAAATGCTGATGGTGGGCCTGCAGTACTGATTGTGCCACTTACCCATGCAGCCCTGAAAAAGGTTATCAGACCTGCCACTGCAGTGTCTGCGCGGTTTGTAACTGCAATGTCGACCTGGCAAGTGCACCCAATTGCTAGGCCCTAATCTTCACTTTTCTTACATGCAAGTCACCCCCTCAGGTAAGCCCATGATACCCCTGTGGGCAGGGTGCTATGTATATTTAAGGTAGGACATGCATCTGGGTACCGCCTCTGAAACCGTGGTTTCAGTTGCCACAGAGGGGGGAAAGCAACCAACTCCGTCACTGACTCCGCCGTTGGCTCCGTGTCCTGAAAGCACTGCAGAGGGCATGATGCATCTTGCACCGCAAGCCTGGTCTCACTAACAACGGCCGCCAAGCTGCTGCTTGCACCGTGACCTGTGGCCTCTGCACTCCGCACCGTCTCGCTTCACTTCGCCGCCCTGGTCTCACTGACGCCATTGCTCACTTCGACAACCATGACTGCACCATGGCTTGGGGACACTGCTCATAAGTCTTGTGACACACTGCCCCATCCCACACCACAATCCGGACCGGCCGATGCCAGCTCCCCGCAAAGTGCATATTTTTAAGTACTGTATGTTGGATTTTTATCGTTTTGGTCTTGTTTTGAATATATAAAGTGTTGGATATTTTTCTAAACTGGTGTGGTGTCCTTCTGTAGTGTTTTCACTGTATTACTGTTGGTTATGTGCAAATCCTTTCCATACTGCCTCTGGAATAAGCCTGACTGCTCGTGCCAAGCTACCGAGGGGATGAGCAGGGGTTATTTCAGTAGTGTATCCCTCTTACCCTGACTAGAAGGAAGGGTCCCTACTTGGACAAAGGTGCAAAACATTGCCAACTAGAGACCCCCATTTCTGACTGTGAGAAGTTGGTCTGGTATATGCTGTCCACTAGTTATAGTGGGCACCCTGTACCAGTCCAAACAACCCCTTATTGTGGATAGGTTAAAGACAACCTTTATTGAAAGCTATCCTAGTGGTAGCTATGGAGAGCAGCCTTCAGGCTAAGTCTTGAAGGAATGTAAAGCAGCTTGTTTTACCAGTCTATAATCTCTTGAATGGCTAAATGAAAGACAACCACACCAGGTATATAAATGAAATATATGTATTTATTTCTAAACACACCCTCCTAGTCTCTTTCTGGCTAATCAGCCGTCATCAGCCAGGCTAGCTTGCATCCAGTGGCAAAGTGAGCAAGGAACCACCCAAGGTAGTGACACAGGGGACCCACGGGGGCCGTGTGCAGTGTGAGAACACAACCGCGAGCTCCCGTTAGCTTCTATGGGAAAAGTCGCGGTTAGATTTTTAAAGTTTAAGGACACTTAGGGAACAACTAGGAACAAACCCTTTTGGACTTAGAGGTGTGTAGGGCCAACACCCACGGGAGCACCAGAGTACTCGAGTTACCTCACCCAGGGGAGCCGGGTGCATAGGTGTCAAATGGTGTCGCGTCGCGTCTTCGTTTTCAGTGGGAGCTGGCGAAGAAGTGCTGCTGCCGGGAAAATGCGAAGTGTCCGAAGAGATCCAAGCCTGGATCGAAGATGAGAAGAACCTGAAAGCAGAGGGGACAGAGTCTGGGTCACTTGCCAGTAACCAGGGGCACAATAGAAATATGCCCATGGATGTCGGGTGCTTCAGGTGAGTTGACTGGAAGCTTGTCTCTTCCGCCACGAGGACCAGGAGGCGTCGACGATGACCAGGGAGCTGGATTCGAGCTGTGCCATGAAGGAAGTCGAGTACTGCAGCGTTGGTGCCCCCATTGGACACAGCGAGCCTTGGCAACAGCACCCCACGCAGGAAGAGAACAATGGGTTCTGTGTGGACCACCAAGGTCCGAGGAACTCCCCCAGCGAGGAGGAGTGAGGGCACTTCTGGAGCAACCAGGAAAGCCCAAAGAAAATCAGAGTTGCCTTCTCAGGGACCCACAAGTCGACAGACAAGGGATCGCGAAGGTATCTCGAGCTGAATCACAAGATGGCGGCCCACGGGTCACTCGGAGTGGGTAGGCCAGCAGTCTTCAGTGGATTCTCTGCTCGGGGTCTGGGCTACAAGTAACCCTACGCACAACTTTGAGAGTTGTCAGGAAGGTGATGCACTTGCAAATGTGCACGGTGTCCAGGGGTTCCGGTTCCACGTCACCCACAACAACTACGGGTCTCAGCTTTGCTGGAGACTCGGGCCAGCCTCGGGGAAGTCTGGAAATCCACCTCTGGTGTTGCAAAGTCGTCGGTGTCCGGCGGGAGCTTCAAAGATGCAAACTGGACAGATGCTTTGTTGGTCCCTGCCAAGCAGGGGAGTCCCTCCTTGACTCCAAGGGAGATTATTCAGCCTTCTAATCTGTAGTAGAAAGTCGAAGGTCCAGGATTCAGTTGCAGAGCTTCGTCCAGGGATATATCCAAAGTCCTGTTGCCAGGGGTTCCTTACTTATACCTAAGGAAGGGGTTGGACTAGCTCTAGGGACCCACCTATGGGAGGGTTTGGAAAGAGGGGTGGCTACACCCATTTCCTTTGTCCAGTTTCCGCCACAGCAGCGGCTGGAAGCCCCTGAACCGGTTTGAGCTGGACTATGCACAGGGACACCAAATGTGCCCCCAGCGCAGGACTTCAAAGCACTCTGAGAGTGCTCCCACCCAGCCCCAATACACATCAGCCTGTGTGGGAGGTAGTTACACCTCCCTGTGACAGGAAACCTATTGTCCAGGCCTCCCCTGCCGGAGATTCGGTCAGCAGCAGGAGGCCAGACTTGGGTCTGTGGCGGCAGCATCCATTTTGTGATGCCAGGGCTCAGTTAAGCTGGTACCGGGTAAACCAGTGCTGTCATGTCTCTCCCTCTAGAAGGGTGGGATCCTACTCCCACACCAGTTACTGGTGTGGGGGTAGAATTCCAAGGTGCTTGACACCAAACACAACATGTTTCCGTGCAGCCAACCCAAAGTTAGCATTTACCGTGAGGTTATAATGCACTTAAGAATATATGGACAGGCTGCACCACAGACAGCATCAGAGGATAGACTCTGAATGCTGCAGAGGGGCTCTGCTCATGCAGGGGCACCCTCTCACATGAAAAACATGCACTCTGCCTACAGAATTGATAAGGCCTGCCATAGGAGTGACTTATAGGTCTATATGTGTGTGTATATGAAGTGATACAGGTAACCTATATCACAGTAAGGGGTGCATGCACCACCTTACTCAGGCTGCAGTAGCATACCTGTGGTGTCATTTTGAAGGGCTTCCCAGGGGTGGCATAATGCATGCTTCAGCCTCTGGTAGGCCTCTGGGTTACCTATGCCCTCGGTACACAGCATATCATATACTAGGGACTTATAAGGGCACTCCAGAATCCAATCTGTGATGTACCTAATGTACATGGAATCCATTTTAGAGAGGAAGCAGCTAGACTGGGGTCCTGAATAGCAGAGCCCCAGCCAGACTAAAGTCGAAAAACAGTGAAACATCAGCAAAAAGTGTTGGTAAGCATAAAAAGCAGATCTTACTCTCCTACACTGACAGCCCACAATTACCACAGCAAATAATTTTTACGGTGGGGAAATGATATTAAACAGTGTTTAGCAAACCAAAGGTCATTGAGCGTAGGGGTGTAGCAAAAAGGTTTATCTAACAACAAAGGGCCTCATTTATGAGGAATTGATATAGGGCAGCGCTCCAAGTCTTCTTGCGGCGCTGCCCTATGCCAATGTTAAAGGGCAGGAATGCAATGTATTTATGAAATACGTGCATTCCAGTGCTTTTCCCTTCACAAATTGCTGCCTAGCACCAGTGTAGGCAGGATTGTTTTTGTACGGGAAAAGGCACCTTCCTTCACCAAAACAATCCTGAGGGGCGTTTTCCTATTTCTATGTGAGCTGCGTAAAGCAGCACACATGGAAAGAGGAGTAAACAAGGAGATATGAAAAAATTCTCCTCGTTACACCTCCACTGGAGAGGCGTCAGTTTATGGAGCTGCCCCAGGTTAACATGATTTTGTAAATATGGGTCAGCATCAAAATCCATGGGCTTTGTGAGGGAACCCCATGCAATGCTCATGGAACACCTCCTTGAGGCAGAGTAAGGCAACCCAGTGACTTGCGCTGCTATGTCTTACTCCTTATCAATGAGCCAATGAAAAGCCACGCAAGGTGACTTTGCTCTGCCTTATAGGTATGGTTGAGATGCTTGCGCCACCGTAGCATCAAAAAAAGTGATGCTCTGGTGATGCAAGCCTCTCACAAATAAGCCCAAAATATTCTATACGTTTTTTAGGTCTTTCACCTTCAGGTATCAACTAGGCCTGGGCTAAATTTCCGTTCCGCTCGCGGAAATTGCGATAATTTGACATTTTCGCGTTCCGCGGAGAGCGCGAAAATGTCAAAATTTCCGCATTCCGCAGCTTAGCGATAATTTGTTTCTTGCTCGCGCTGTAAAATAATACATTCTCGCGCGCGCGATCGCCTTACCTGAATCCCCGAGTTCTCTACGAGATGTTGGATTGTTGGTAGCCATTTGCGCTGTCTCGCGACAGTTCGCGCCCGCAGTAATGTCATTGGTCGCGCGATCACGTCTTTCTTCTCGCAATCATGCACCGCGAGAAGAGTGAAAACAAGATGGCCGCGCCCGCGAGCAACCGCATGGGTAAGTTGGCAAGCCACGACCACGCAGAAAATACCGCGAACGGGCGGGAAAAAAACTTCTGCATCTTCGCGATATTTCCGCGTGTTTGCGGAGATTTTTTACATTTTCGCGATAATTTGCGAAAGTCACTTTCGGAAATTCCGCCCACCCCTAGTATCAACATATGCACTGTGATTATGTAAGTCAATTTTTTATACTTGCATTACACACAGGGTAAGATAGAATGCAGCAAAATGTGCAAATAGTTTTACAATGAAATGGTGCTTTCAAAATGTAGGTTTTAGTAATACCAGAGCGTAGTTTTACATAACTGTCCCATCAACACCTCTTTAGGGGCACTAAGGGTTGTTTAAATGCAGTTAAAATTAAAATCAAGAACTTCCCAGCCCAGTTGTTAACTCTGTGCATTTCCAATCAAAAAAACACATCTTTGTCTTCACAATAAGCCAGGACTGCTCCTAAGCATCGTTTACACAGATTAACAGATAAGGCACATTTGCCTTTCATTCCGGCAAGCAGCTGATAACGATCTCAATTAGCTGTCCCAGGACGGCTGTCTGTTTGCAGGGACAAGTGAAGCTGGGGAATCTGCGACCCCCTTCCTAGGACTCCACGACCCCCCTGGGGGTCGCGCCCCACAGTTTGAAGAACTCTGCGCTAGACTGACGAAAGGACCCACTCCGAAACTGCTGTGATTGCAGAGCCCCCATAGACTTCGCAGTCTATCTTTTTTGAACTTTTCTAGGGTGGTGTCAACTTCGGGGCCAAAGAGGGAGTCAGGGTTGACAGGTTGATTGAGTATAGTTGTCTGTATCTCTGGTTTGAATCCCGAGATTCTTAACCAAGCATGCCTTCTTAACATGACGCTGGTGTTGATAGCCCTAGCTGCAGTGTCCGCTACGTTAAGAGCGCACTTAATGGAAGCGTTGCTTATGAGCTTCCCTTCTCTAATAAGCGACTCTGCTCCTTCCTTATACTGATCTGGGAGGTGCTGTAGCAGTGTCTCTAGGGTATCATAATGCGCCCTGTCGTATCGAGCCAGAAGTGCCCGAGTGTTGGCAATTCTCCAGATGTTAGCTGCCTGTGCAGCAACTCTTTTTCCTGATGTTTCCAAGACCTTAGACTCCTTGTCAGGGGGAGGAGCATCACCCGTTGTCTGTGAATTGGCTCTCTTCCAAGCATTGGACACCACCAACGAGTCCAAAGGCAACTGGCCTCTTATGTAGGTAGGGTCCACAGGAGCTGGACGATACTTTGTCAATCCTAGGGTTTAGTACTCTCGCCCTTGTGGTCTCCTTAAAAATGTCATTAGCCGGTTTTAGGACCCCCTTCAGCATGGGCAGAGTCTTAACAGATCTTTCTGAGGTAGAGAAGGTATCCATCAGAAAATCATCCTCAATAGGATCAGTGTGGAGCTGTACATCATGATTTTTAGCTGCTCTCTCAATCAAGGCATTGAAAGCAGCAGTATCCTCAGTAGGAGATGTTTTTACCACATATGCCTGTGTGTCTGGAGCAGTTTGTGGGTCCCCTGTACCAGTATTGTCCACCCAAGGTTGGTTTTGATCTTCAGGGTCAGTGTCCACAGGATAAGTGTCCTCAACATCACCAGCATCCCCTGCATCCACATCAAATTGTGTGGGTGAGAATGACTGGGGCTCCTGGTCATAATAGTGAACATGTTCTACCAGAACTGGTGATGTGGCCCTCTTTTTCTTCAATGGAATTTTGTATGGCTCCATTGATTTCTCTGGCAGTATCTTTCTTTTATATACTTTAAGTCTACCAGTCTCCGCATTGATAAACTGCCTTGGCTCCTCATCTTCCTGAGGTACTTTGACAGCTCTCTGTCCCATTGGCATTTCTGTTGGTGCTTCAACAATTTTTTGGGTCGACCCGTTTTTGCGGCTCGGGACCAGTCTTTACTTCGAACATTTTCGGTCGTACTGCCGGTGGTAGTCCGAATTTTATGTGCGTGGACGCGATGTGAACTGTGCTGACCGTCTTCGGCTGCGGGGGTGCTTTTGCGCCGAGCATGGAAGCCGTGTCGTGGATGCGGAGTAACGACTCCGACACCTTCTTGTTTAGGAAGGGAGACGGTGTTCCTTCGATACCCTTGTTGACGTGGCATCTAACCCCGAACCAGACGCCGTGTTCTCGACACGAGGACTGGGATAGGTTGGCTCTCGCGGGTCGCTCTGTATTTCTGTGTCGACCATCCTCGGCGCCGATTTTTTCGGGTCGGCAACCTTGACCTTGGTCTTTGGCGCCGCCTTCGGTTCGACGTCCCCATGAGATCTCTTGGCGTCGACGGCCTTCTTTTGTGTTTTCGGCTCCGAGGGCTTCGAGGCCTTGTTGCCGATGAGACTCTTTCACTTTCGGTTTCGAGTTAGGTGCCTTTGCCTTCAGTTTCGATTTCGTTTGATCGAATGATGGCGCTTTCGATATCGATGGCTCTTTAGGGTAGTTCGACGCCGGGCCTTTGTGCGGGGCTGTAGACCGAGAGGAATGATCTTGGGTAAGGCCTTGTGGCGATCCCTCGACCTGAGCCTTATCGAGTGCCTCTTTGGGCCCTGTACCGACATGTGGGCCTAGCTCATCTTCCGAGCCATCCTCCTCGGCCCCAAGGGCCTCTTCGTCGTCTCCTACCTCTTCGACGACATCATCTTCCTCTTCATCTACTATACGCTCGTCTTCGGTATCATAGTCGGATTCTCGCTCCGAAGCCGGATCCGATAGCTCCCCCTGAACTTCAAGGTCCACGACCTCTTCATCTTCGGTCCCGAATATGTTGTCCGGGTTTGGCGTCGCTTTCTGCGCCTCGAGCTGAGCTGCTCGACGAATGCGAAGGGTCTTCTTCGATCGAAACCTGGAACACGCCATACAGGTGGCTTCGTCGTGGTTTGGAGAGAGACACTTGTTGCACACTGGGTGCACGTCAAAACGAGCATACTTAGCGTTGCAAAGAGGGCAACGCTTAAAGGGGCTATTCGATGTCTTTGGTTCCATCGTTGATGATCTACTCGAGAACGCACTCGACAAAAATACTTGGCGCCGAACGAAAACAATACCGACGAATTTAAAGGCCTAAATACTCAAAGAGCTAAGATTAGGACATCCGAACCCAATGGCGGAAAAAAACAATCCAAGGATGGAGGGGATGCCCATGCGCACTGTAGTCCAGGGGAGGAGCCACCTATCTCGTGATACTTCGAAGACTCTTCCAGGACAACAATGTGCAATCATCCGGACCCAACACTAGGCGGCGATCTATGCACAGATATGAATTCAGCAGCCCACATGCCTCGAACATAACAGTCTAATGCAGTGAGCATAAAAAGCCTTCCTTGGACTGACTATCCAAACGTTTTTAGGGTAAGAATCTTCACTGTCTTTTTTGCTAAAGTTATGCAGGGTCTTTAGAACCATGATTGGCTGAAGACCTGGATTACGTTTTTTTTAAATACCGACAGTACCCCTTGAACATAGCACAGCGATCATCTAGCATCTTCAAACTTCGATGATCGCAACAGCCATTTTGAAGGAGGATTTATTAAAGTTCATGAGGCAATGAACAGCTTTCAATGTTTGGTGCCAAGTTCAGTTTTTCTCTAGAAGAGGGCAGGCTCTGAGAGCATTTGCGTTTTAATACTTGGTGGGTCAAAAATGGATCCACTCGATTACAGCTACCTCATAATTGCAGGTATTGTGAACAGGTAAATAGAATGGTTTGCAGTTTGAGGGTGCACAGTGGAACTCCCTGTTAATGTGCTACCTTCAGATGGAGGAGAATAAGGTAATGGAGCGGTAGCTGAAAAAGTCATGAGTTGCAGAACTTCCAAAGACCAATAAGCGACCGCAAGAATCAGACGTATGAGCACCAATGAAAGCGGTGTATACAATGCAAAGAGCTGATGGGTCCTTATCAAGGAGGAGGGCGCAACTGAGGTCTACGATTAATTCAGCTTCTTAGAAGCCAACATAGTCAACGATCAACAAGGGTTTAGGCTCTACAGATATTCTTTCAACGTCAATGACAACTTGCCTGTCCCAGAAGGAATATGCTACTTACCAGTATGCATCTGTTCTTGGCATGTAGAGCTGCAGAGTTGTACACTTAGCATAGATCGCCATCTGGTGTTGGGCCCGGATGTTTGCAGTTTGTTTTTCTTCTTGGACAGTCTTTGGAAGTCACGAGTTTGGTGACTCCTCCTTCGGTCCGTACTGCGCATGGGCTTCGGCTCAATCCTCAGATTGTTTTTCGCCAACAGGGAAATGATGGAGCTTAGTAATAACAGTGAGAAACCCATGTGTGTTGTATCTAAATAAGATGTACTGGAACGGATACAGGTAGCCGGGGAGGCGGGTGGGCGTGTACAACTCTGCAGCTCTACATGCCAAGAACAGATGCATACTGGTAAGTAGCATATTCCGTTCGAGGCATATGAGCTGCAGATTGTACACTTAGCATAGATTATATAGCAGTACCCAACCTTAGCGGCGACCACCGGTATCCGTTGCAGTGGTTTGAAATAGTGTCTTTAGTACAGCCTGGCCCACTCTAGCTGGCTGCTTGGAATGCACATCTACACAGTAATGTTTTGTGAAGGTGTGCGGTGTAGACCATGTGGCTGCTTTGCAGATGTCATCTAAGGGTATATTCCCTAGAAAGGCCATAGAAGCCCCTAACTTTCTTGTAGAATGGGCTTTAGGCGGAACAGATGTTCTTTTTGCCTTTTGATAGCAAATTTGTATGCATTTTACAATCCACCTAGCTATCCCTGATTTAGAAATGGGGTTGCCTTTATGTGGTGGAGAGAAGGAGACGAACAATTGTTTAGTCTTCCTGAAGGGTTGCGTTCTTTGTATGTAGTATAGCAAGGCCCTTTTTACATCGAGTGTGTGTAAGGCCCTTTCTGCAACAGATTGAGGTTGCGAGAAGAAGACAGGTAATTCCACCGATTGATTGAGATGGAAGGGGGAAATGACCTTGGGCAGGAACTTCGGATTTAAGCGAAGTATGACCTTGCTGTGATGTATTTGTATGAAGGGTTCCTGTATAGTGAACGCTTGTATTTCACCAACCCTTCTAAGGGAAGTGATAGCTACGAGAAAAGCTGTTTTCCAGGTGAGAAACTGTAGCTCGCATTTATGCATTGGTTCGAAGGGCGGACCCATTAGTCGTGTAAGAACTAAATTTAGATTCCATACAGGGGAAGGTGGTGCCCTGGGAGGAATTACTCGTTTAAGGCCTTCCATGAAGGCTTTAATAGCGGGCACTCTGAAGAGTGATAAATGCTGTCTGTTTTGTAGATAAGCAGCGATCGCTGCTAGGTGTAGGCGTATGGATGAATATGCCAGGTTACACCTGTGAAGATGGAGCAGATAGCATATGATGTGCTGTATGGATGCATCTAAAGGGTTGATTGTATTGTTACGGCAGTAAATTACAAATCTTTTCCACTTTGCGGCAAAGCATGCTCTAGTGGTAGGACGTCTGGCTTCCATGATGATGTTCATGCAATCAGGGGGAAGGTTAAGGTATCCGAATTCTAGGATTTCAGGAGCCAGATCGCCAGGTTGAGCTGAGCTGGGTCCGGGTGCCTGATTTCTCCATGGTTCTGGGTTAGGAGGCATGGGGATAGGTGCAGTTTTTGATGTGGTACCACTGATAGTTGTAGTAGTGTGGTGTACCACGGCTGCCTGGCCCACGTCGGAGCTACTAGAATGAGTGTGAGGGAGTGTTGTTGTAGCTTCCTTACCACTAATGGAATTAGTGGGAGAGGTGGAAAGGCGTATGCAAATCTGCCTGACCAGTTCATCCATATCGCATTGCCCTTGGACAATGGGTGTGGGTATCTGGCGGCGAAGCTTGGGCATTTTTTGTTTTCGTGGGTGGCGAAGAGGTCTATCTGAGGATGCCCCCACTGTTGGAAGAATGGCTGAAGAACTTGTGGATGCAGTTCCCATTCGTGTAGTTGTTGCGTTTGTCTGCTGAGCAGATCTGCCATGGTGTTTTGTACGCCTGGAACGTGCTGTGCCAGGAGAAAGATGTTTTGGGGAATTGCCCATCTCCATATGCTCTGGGCTAAGCGGGAGAGCTGGGGAGAGTACCCCCCCCCCCCCTGTTTTTGGATATAATACATTGCAGTCATGTTGTCTGTGCGAATGAGGACTGCTTTGCCCGAAATCTGTTTTTGGAAAGATTTTAGGGCTAGAAAGATCGCCAAGAGCTCCAGATGGTTGATGTGGAGCGATTTTTGCTGTGGCGTCCATAGACCTTGCATTGTGAGGTGTAGGAGGTGCGCTCCCCAGCCGGAGAGCGATGCGTCCGCTGTTAGAATCACCTGAGGAACCGGGTCCAGGAACGGACGCCCTTTGGAAAGGTTTGTGGTGTTCCACCACTGCAGAGAGTGATGTGTGCGGCCGTCCAACACCAGATCCGTCAGCTGACCCTGGGCCTGGTTCCACTGTTGTGCTAGGCACTCTTGAAGTGGACGCATGTGGAGTCTTGCATGGGGCACTATGAAAATGCAAGACGCCATCATTCCTATGAGCTTCATGAACACTCTTGCTGGAAGAGAGTGTTGGGGAAGGAATGTTTTGCGTAAGGCTTGAATGCTTGTGATTCTGGCTGAGTTTGGATAGGCAATACCTTTGGAGGTGTCTATAGTGGCCCCGAGATATTGCTTTGTGTGAGATGGTATGAGGTGGGACTTTTGGTAGTTCACCGTGAAGCCTAGCTGGTGGAGCAGTTGGATGGTGCTGTTTGTATGCTGCACGCATTGGTGGTAGGACGCGGCTTTTATCAGCCAGTCGTCTAAGTAAGGGAAGACGTGAATGTGTTGACGTCTGAGGTGTGCTGCTACTACCGCTAGGCATTTGGTAAACACCCGTGGTGCGGTGGTGACCCCGAAGGGGAGAACCGTGAATTGGTAATGTTGCCCGTCCACCACGAACCTGAGGTATTTCCTGTGAGAGGGGTGTATTGGAATGTGAAAGTATGCGTCTTTCAGATCCAAGGTTGTGAGAAAGTCTCCCTGACAGAGGAGCGGGAGGACTTGTTGTAGGGTGACCATGTGGAAATGGTCTGAATGTATGTAGGCATTTAGAGGCCGGAGGTCCAGAATGGGCCTGAGGGTCCCGTCTTTCTTTGGTATTAAGAAATATAGGGAGTAAACCCCTAGATTTTGCTGATTGATGGGGACCTGCTCTATAGCGTGTTTTTGAAGGAGGGAGAGTACCTCCTGTTTGAGCAATGTGGAATGTTCTTGAGACATTGGACGGTGCCTTGGTGGGATATTGGGTGGGGTAGATGTTAGCTCGAGACAGTACCCTGACCGAATGATTTGGGTTACCCATTTGTCCGATGTTATGGACTCCCATGCGTGGATAAAGTTTTGTAGTCTGCCCCCGACCGGGGTGGAATGGTCTGGGGGGAGCGGAGGGAAGTCATTGTGTGGGCGGGGTGGCAGAACGGGTGGTGTTAGTTTTGCCCCTGCCCTTATTGTTGTTGCCTCTGTAACCACCCCTTTGGTTGCCCTTTGAAAAGGTATTTTGAGGAGGGGATTTGTAGGAGGTAGAGGTGCTATCGGTGGAGAAGCCTCTGCCTGTGCCACGAAAGGAGGAGCGTCGAAAGGAACGTTTAGAGGCTTGTGTTTGGAGTGCCCCCATAGACTTTGCTGTGTCTGTGTCCTTTTTCATCTTTTCCAACGCTTCGTCTACCTTGGGCCCAAAGAGAGTTTGTTGGTCAAAGGGGTGATTGAGTATGGACGCCTGGACTTTAGGCTTAAACCCTGAGATCCTGAGCCAGGCATGGCGACGAAGCAGGACACTGGTATTTATGGCTCTAGAAGCAGTGTCGGCTGCAGAGGGCACACTTAATGGAGGTGTTTGTAATTAGCTTACCCTCCTGTATTAGCTCATGAGCCCTACGCTTGTGTTTCTCGGGAAGGTGCTGCATAAGAGCCTCAAGTTCGTCGTAGTGTGCTCTGTCATAGCGCGCAAGTAGCGCTTGTGTGTTTGCAATGCGCCACATGTTTGCAGCTTGAGAGGCGGTGCGTTTGCCAGACACGTCTAGGAGTTTGGATTCCTTGTCTGGCGGTGGGGCTTCTCCTGAGGACTGGGAGTTAGCCCGCTTTCTAGCTGTAGAGACAACTAGGGAATCTAAGGGAGCAGGGCCCTTAATGTATGCAGGGTCTGTGGGTGCCGCCTTGTACTTTTTCTCTATTCTAGGGTTTAGTACCCTGGCCCTGACAGGGTCTTTGAACACCTCTGCGGCATGCTTGGTGACACCCTTAAGCATGGGTAAAATAGATGTGGATTTGTCCTGTATGTCAAATGTATCCAGTAAGAAGTCGTCTTCCACTGGTTCAGTGTGCATGTCCACCCCATGGTAGTGTGCTGCTCTCTGCACTAAATGATGAAACCCTAAGGAGTCCTCTGGAGGAGACGGCCTGGATGGGTAAAGGTCGTCCTGAGGTATATCGGGTACATCAGGGTTATTGTAATCCTCCCATGGGTCTGGGGTCCCCGGTGGAGTGGGATCCATTGGGGCGTCCGCCGGGTAATTGTCCGGGTCCCCGTCATCCGGATCTGGGGACGGGGTCGGAGAGTAATGAGGTAAAGGTGGCGGAGACCTGGGAGGGGGAGGGGGTGGAGGAGGTGGAGGAGGTAGGGGAGGCGGTAGTGGGGAGGGCACTCTGAGGGGAGAAGTAGCAGAGTCCTTCCGTTTGGGCGGTGGAGGAGGAGCCGGAGTATCAAGGCGTCTTTTCTTGATGATTAAAGTCAATAGCCCAGTCTTTGGATCTTTGGACAGAGTCTTTTGTAAAGGGTCTGGTGTAAACAGAGCCAATGGTGCCGAATCGTCCGTCGGCACCGGTGATTTCGGAACCGAGGGCTTCGATGGTTTCTGTGCGCCATGCTTTTTTGGGGCCTCCGGTTTTTTCGGCGTCGAAGGAGTTTTCGGCGCCGGAGCGTCGGTGCCGACAGATTTGTGTTTGTGTTTGGTCGGCACCGAGAGTCCAGGCTTCGGCACTGGTTGCTTCGGAGTCGAGCTGGATATTACTTTCTTCGGTGCCGGATGCTGTTTTTCGGCACCGGGCGTCGGCTGGCTCGATCCCGAGCTGCCGTGAGACTTTGGAGGCTTCGACACCGGGCCCGAAGGTGGGGTGATAGAAGCTTTGGTCTTGGTTTTGCCCAGGCCGGCAGGCGAGGGAGTAACCTGAGTCTCTTTGGTTTTGGGCGCGGGGGTGGGAGGGGGCACAGTACTCACGACCCGCTGCGCCGGTGTGATGTCCTCCACGTCGGAGTCGTCGGCCTCGGAAGCGCGGACGACGTCTTCCTCCTGCTGGGTGTGTATTTGCCCCGAAGCTTCGGCGCCGTCTCCGAAGATGTCCGGTGGAGCTGCAGACGATGAGTGCGCCATGGTGCGTCGAGCTTTTCGATCCCGGATGGTTTTCTTCGATCGAAAAGACTTACAGGCGGGGCAGTCTCTGGCCTCGTGTTCTGGAGAGAGGCAAAGATTACACACCTGATGGAGGTCGGTGTGGGGAAATTTAGACCCACATTTTGGCACTTTTTGAACGGAGTCCTTTCCATCGGCCGGGACCGGAGTCGAGGAGGGCCCGAAGGCCGGTGCCGATGTACGGGATGGAGAAAGTGCCGCTTCGAGAAATGAAGATGATGAAGAAACTCGAAGAAACGAGGATTTTCCGTCGAGGCTGGAACCGTAGAAGTTCGAAGCCGGAGCACGAAGTATCACATCCGAGCCCGATGGCGGAAAAAAACAATCTGAGGATGGAGCCGAAGCCCATGCGCAGTACGGACCGAAGGAGGAGTCACCAAACTCGTGACTTCCAAAGACTGTCCAAGAAGAAAAACAAACTGCAAACATCCGGGCCCAACACCAGATGGCGATCTATGCTAAGTGTACAATCTGCAGCTCATATGCCTCGAACAGATGTTTTTCCCCCTCTTTAAAACCACTTTGGGAGGAATTCTGGAATCCCCAGATGCTTTCAATAGGACACCTTCATGCAAGAACTTGGAGGGACATTTGGCAAGAAATCATCTCTTAATAAGGGGGCATCCTAAGGAGAAGGGCTGTGACATTTTTCTGCTTCGACGCTCCTTTACCGGTTACGTAAAGGTTTTGAAGGGAAAGTCTTGTAAATGTACTAGTGCACAAACGTATGCTTAGGGTCGAAGGAGTGGATGTGCAGTAGCCCTTGAAGGGAGACAGTTCTCATTTATAGGAGTGTCTAATATGTCAAATTATCCAAGCAGCAGAAAGTACATGATGTGGCAAGGCAGTGTCGTGATGAAACTAGTGAATCTGGAGTTTGTAGAGCTCCCCTGAGAGGCCGGAGCTATGAAACTAGAGGGACCGAGTGGAGATGGTAATTCAGTTGGTGGGGGGGTAAATGGGGGCTTACCATATTGTCACTTCTTGAGAGCAAACACTTCAGTTATCCTAGGAATTTCTCATTTCAGAACCTAACATTCAAAAACCTACATGCAGAAATAGGGAACACGTCTGTCATGAACAGAAGGACACTCGCCTCTGCAGCAGGAAAATTTGTGATGGTGACTTTCAGCGGCTCTAGTACGGCCATGACCCTAGGGGCTGTTTCGTTCAGTACATCTCGCACACACGCCTCCAGAAGATGTGGCTCCATCGTCGTCTGAGCCACAGTGACCCCAACCTAGAGAAAGGAAGAGAATACAATTCAACAGCAGTGGCAAGCAATCAGTATTACTGCTGGTCTGGCAAACAAAGCAATGCTCTGTTAAATCGACGAGAGTGTCAACAGTTCAACTGCTACACAATAAAACTCAAGGACCTTGGGTTTTTAGAATGGGGTAGTTATTTATATTAGTGATAACCCTGCATGAGTATAAATCTCTCATTCATCGTTGGACCCAAATCTTCTCTTTTCCCACCAATGACCGTGGGGCAATATTCAAATCATTGGACACAAGAATTTCATGCTGGAGAAGGGAAAGCCATTCATCTGTAACGGTTTCTAGCACAGACATTTTTCATCAGATGCAAAGCTCTGAACATCCTCGTCCAACCATCAAGGAAGACTGGTACGAACACATCTGAAGTCAGTGTTAACACTCGTACCTTGTGCCCCCTGCCCGGGCTTCCCTTCATGTACAAGCATCCTCCGCACATCCCACCTTTCATTCTATATTCAGAAACCATCTATGCATTAGTAGAGCTGGGGATGGAGCAGGGAGGGCATTATCCTTCCAGTAGAGCTTAGAGATTGACAGTTACACAAATGCATATTATTCTTCAGGTACTCAAACTCAACAGTGAATAAACTGTTTGAGTTTAACATCACTTTATTAAGAAGTTATCCGGCATTTAAATATAGTTTCAGTCAACACGTTTCACAGTCACCAAGATTGCAACTCACAGCAACTTATCACAACATAAAATGTACCCTTCCCAAAATGCACGGTAACCTCAAGGATCACTGGCCAATGAGGCCAAATAAATCGTGTTTTTACACCTTAACACCACATCGTATGGCGCACCGGATGTGCAACGCTTCAGCAAATTTTGAAAAATTCACTCTTTTTTGGCTTAAAATCATAAGTTTCAGCAGAAGTGTAGAATGACTCAGTTCTTTTAAATCACTGCTGTAATGAGTGATGGAATGTGGAAAAGGGTGGGAAATAGGTGATGGCTGGAATCCAGCTGTGCCTTGGTTGATAACTAATATAACCCATTTGGATGATTTTCAAGGGGAAACTGGAGGAACTGAGGGTGAAATGGGGAAAGGGAAACCCCGTCTAGTGATGGACATAGTGAGGAAGGGAACAATACTGGTAAACTTCGCTCTCGAACATGGGTGTCATCAGAACCATAAACTAGAAATACATCTGTTAATTTCCGAAGATGGATACGAGTGATGAGGCACGGTACACAGTCGGCGTCCACTGGTACTGTCCCAGTGAGGGTGGCTGGTTGTCACCCTGGGAGTCCGAAGGAGAGCTAGGCTCTGGGCTGAAGCGGGCTGGTTGTCCTACAGACACTGAGGCGCCCGCTTCTTCTACTATGTCTGCATTGGAGATGTTGGGGGGAGTTGTTGTCTTGTCTCTGAGCCCTCTTGCTGTGGGCAAGCCGCCAGTCGCATTGGTAAGCGAAGGGTATTCTTGGACCCGAACGAGAGGCAGGCGAACAGGAGGTTTTGTTGTGCTTCAGCAACAGGTAAAGGCTGCAGACAATGTGGTGATCTTGCCACGAGTATTTGGAGAGGCACTGTGGACAATACTGAAAGGGTGTACATTCCATCAGGTTTTGCACATTTTAGAAGCTGGTGGCCAAGTAGAAAGGCCAAGGGGGGCAAAGCACCAATGAGTCGACAACTATCCCAGGGCGGATCTGAAGGCACAGAATCGGAAAGCTGCAAAGGCGACTGTTTCAAGCTAACAAGAGTGAAAACACCGGTAGGCCCCAACGAATGCCACACAGCGTTGACTCCAAGCTTCACTGACACACACCCTAACCTGATGGTGGCAGAAAACAATCTAACAATGAAAATGATGATCATGAGCAATACCAATCGTAGGAGTCACGACACCTCATGACTTGAAAGACTTCAAAGAAAAACAAGTTGTACGCATCTAAGTGAAAGAGTAGATGGCAGGAGAGAATGCAGAGCATGTGTATCTACAGCTACACATGCCTCAAACATTTTTATTCCCAAGCTCTTGAGATGAGGTGGCATGAAAAAGTCACTGCTTTAAATGTCAGTGACCGAATTGATGAAGAATCACTGAATTTACAAAAAACACCTTACAAGCCAAGAGAAAGTAGAGCCCGTTACTGCCATCCACTAACCTGATATCATTGCTGTACATTTTCAAATTCTTCCAAATTAAATTCATACCCTCCTGTATACCCATCATGCATCATTAAAACAGATGCAAGGACAGAAATATCCTCAAATAAGAGTAGGACCTCAGCCTGATCAGCACTGGTGCAAAATGAAATATACCGTAATTGGAGGCTATATGATGCAAGACGGACGAGAGTGGTGAGCCAAGTTGTACTCCGTAATCAAAAGGTTTTCCAGGAGAGGGGAAAAAGGGGATGCAATTTTGAATGGGAGTAGCCAGTAGGAAAGGACTTCATGAACAAAAGGCTGGACTTGCCAGCATATGCAATTATGGGCGACTGACCTAGATTATCTTGGCCTTAATATGTTAAAATGTTGCAAAACATCATACTCTAGAGGCCTGGCCTACTCCACCATTTATCTCTGCCCAGCTTACATCCTACTCTACTGCTGTCCCTTCTCTTATGAACCCTTTCTACTGCTTAAGGCCTCTCGCTCAAAGTTCTCCATTCACTGTCCTCAAATGCATTCTCTCTACCTTGATGTTCCACTTCACCCTTCCACACCCTCTCCTTGAAAGTCCTTGGTCCAACTTCCTGGCATTCCATCTCTACCTATCCACACAACTAATTTACTTCTACCCCAACTCTTCACATCTCTTGACTCTTTTCGACTCAAGGTCATCCCAACTCTGGTTTTTCAACCATTACAAATGTCCTAAACCATCTCCCTCATAGTTCACTTCCTGCCTAATCACGTGAAACCTTCCTTTGCCTTTCACTCACCCAAAACATTTGGCTGCTGTGTTGTCATTTTATTCTCGGTTCGCTTTTCTCCATGCGCCACATTGGGACTGGCTTTCACCGTTATTATCTATTCAACGTTTTGCCTTCTTTGGTTACTTCTTCGTTCTAAATAAGGGATTAGCTCAACCATGCATGTTGTTAGCCAGAGCTGTGGAACTTACCACAATAATGGAATAATAAAGGGGAATGTCAGTCCTCTTTGTAAACAATGAATGACCCTACCTGCTGGTCCTTAGGCATTCAACACAACAGATCTACGGACACTGCATCAGTGCACGTTATTGCCCTCGCCTAAAACCCTACCATTGCTATACAAATAAATATGAGACACCAGGGAGTTTGTTTAGATTTAAAAAATAGTGGCTAGTTCTACTTTGCTTCAGATTGTTTTTAACACAGTCTATTTGTAGGACCCTGCCTAGGCTTTTTGAATTTGACTTTTTTTTTTTTATATCAAATCGTATAAAGTGAGCAGAGAAAATGGTTTTATGTTTTTTTGACCAGTTATACCAGGTCTCCAGACAATGATATCTTCGCAGACAAGCATCACATGCAAGTGTAGGTTTCAGTTCAAGGCATCTTTCCAGACATGCTCTGTTCATGCGAGTGACAAACATTTTACCCTTGCACAGAAGTTATTTATAGCCTCGGGTGGAAATCCTCGACGCCGTAGAGCTGTGAGTGTGAACAGCCGGGGGTCATCCCAGTCCCTGAAAACAAAGACAAGCCTTGGTCAGTGAAAATTACTAGCAGACGTTTCTAAAAAACAGATGGTGGAAAGCCACGGCAGGGATATAGCCAGAACTTGTGTGAGAGGTGAAATAGCACAAAAACACAGCAGTCATTGCACGTTGGAGGTCTCACTTCACTCTGGCATCCCTTCTTGTCTCTGCAACCATGAAGAGGCGATCACAGAGGGGTTTTAGGAATGCACTGAAGGCTAGGTTGACAAATGTAGTATTAAATCCCTTCGTCAGCTACCTTATTTACCCTGCACTGTGTGTGCACGCATACATGCACGCCTTTTGTAAATGTGTGGGTTTATGTAAAACCTGCTGGTCACTGGATAAACTTGGCAGGATACACTTTGTTTTTCATCTTTCAAGGTCGATAAAATTAATACCATTAATATGTTGAGTAATATGGCTATAATTTAGAGACACGATTTGTCTATGGTGTGCATTCTATAAAAGCGCATAGGGTTTTGCTAATGTGTCTTACTTTCCTAATGAGGTCACGGATTTGCTTCACCAGACCAATATTGCTCAGCTAGTTGTAACTCCAAACAGCTCTTCATATGTACTCAAAATGGAGGCATAAAAACAATGTTTGATACTAGCTCAAGTAATATAGTTCATTTAGAGTAGCAGTTTATGGTTTCTATAATCAAAATTCTTCTACCAAATGTTCATGAAACAGATTTACTGGCTTTAATCTCAGAGGAAGGTATTTAGAGTGGGGAGAATTTGACGAGACTAAATTATAAACAGGAAACAGATGTGCAGGAATAAGAGAATGTGCTTGTGTGGTGGGACGGCTGAAAATTCAAGGGACAAGTAATTCCAATGGACCTTTACAAGTAAGGAGATCCGGCATTCCATGCATGCATGCCAATAGAGGCGTATAGAGATGTACGTTAGACCTACCTTCTATGCGTGCATGCCAATAGAGGCGTATAGAGATGCCTGCTAGACCTACCTTCTATGCATGCATGCCAATAGAGGCGTATAGAGATACATGCTAGACCTACCTTCTATGCATGCATGCCAATAGAGGCATATAGAGATGCCTGCTAGACCTACCTTCTATGCATTCATGCCAATAGAGGCGTGTGGAGATGCCGGCTAGACCTACCTTCTATGCATGCATGCCAATAGAGGCATAAAGAGATGCCTGCTAGACCTACCTTCTATGTATGCATGCCAATAGAGGCATATAGAGATGCCTGCTAGACCTACCTTCTATGTATGCATGCCAATAGAGGCGTGTGGAGATGCCTGCTAGACCTACCTTCTATGCATGCATGCCAATAGAGGCGTATATAGAGGTTTATGCTAAACCTACCTTCTATGTATGCATGCATGCATGCCAATAGAGGCATAAAGAGATGCCTGCTAGACCTACCTTCTATGCATGCATGCCAATAGAGATGCCTGCTAGCCCTACCTTCTATGCATGCATGCATGCCAATAGAGGCGTATAGAAATGCCTGCTAGACCTACCTTCTGAATGTGTAAAAGGCAGGAAGGGATATTCTGCACCCTAACTTTAACAGCTCTCATTTTTTGAAGATGTAGTGGATAAATCTATCCACTTGGATGCACAGTTGGCCAAAGTAAGAGGCCCAGGGTGCCTCTGGCAAAATTAACACTACTTGGGAAGGACAAGATATCCAAACTAAGACCTCTAGTTACAGATCACTAGGTTGAACTGCTTGAGGTACGGGTACCGGATTTGGCTGTGCTGCGGAGTAAGAAGTTCCGGTCTGATCGAAAGCTTTTCTTTTGGACTGATTGACATTTGCAGGAGTATTGAGAACCAGGGCCGTCTGGTGTACACTGGTGCCAATAGGATGAGGATCAACTCGACCTGCCTCATTCTTCTCACCACGTAAGGAGGCAGCAAAGCATAGGCAAATATCTCTGACTCGTTCATTCATAGTGCATTGCCTATGGACTGTGGGTGTTAATACATGGAGGCAAAGCGCGGGCATTTTTATAGTTTCTGGAATGGCGACGAGGTCGATGGCTTGGGCCCCCCACCTCTGGATTTACATGTGGAGGATTTGCGAGAGGAGTTCCCAGACTGACTTGTTAATGAGTCCTGATTAACAGGTCTGCAAAGTTGTCGACCCTCAAAAGGGTTTCCACTAGGAGACTAATGTTGTGTCAGATGGTCTAGTGACAGATTTATTATGCTAGGGAAGACAGCGGAGAGGAATGAGTGTCCGTTTCTGTATGTAATACATCCCTGTCATGCGGTCTGTCCTTAAAGGGCTACTTTTCTGTGGAAAAGTGAAAAGGCTTGGAGGGCTAGGTGAAGAGCCATGAGCTCTAGGCTGCTGATGGGCCTCCCCTGGTGAGGGGGGTCCAGATGACTTTGACAGCGTATCAGATGTGCGCCCTCCCAACGGGCGATTTATTGGTGGTAATGGTCAACTGCAGAAGATGGTCCAAGAGCGGACTGTCTAGCAACAAGTTATTGCTGTTCCACCACTGCAGAGACTGCCAAGTACCGGCCTTTATCAACAGTAGATCTTCCCACTGATTCTCCGCTAAGGACCACCGACTCAGAAGGCATTGTTGGAGTAGGTGCATGCGCACTCTTGCGTGCGGTACAATTGCTATACAAGATGCTATCATACTTAAGAGCTTCACAACAGTTCATACGGTTAACAGGAGTGTAGAGTTAAAGAGACGCAAAAGCTGTTGAAATACCATCACCCTCTGCTAGCTGGGCATGCTTTCCCCATAAAAGTGTTAAAATAGAGCTTGGGCGAGTCCGTATTTGACAGCCAATGCTCCCTTTCCAGAGCAGTCTCCCTACCCTTGCCATTATTGCATGGATAACTCCAATGTGAGTACCCTCCTACCTGACTCGTATGCATAGAAAGACGGCTGCTGGCACTTTAATGTTTGGACGACCAGCAGCCCTTGCCCATAGAATTATTTTTTGCGAGGAGTGCCCCTTGGGGTGGCATAATTCAGGGCACCCATAGACTTTGCAATCTTGGAATCTTTATTAATTTTCTCCAACAACTCATACTCTCGGGGCATAAGATGAAGTTTCACATCAAATTGTATGTTGACGGGTTGTTGCTGGGGATCTGGTTTAAGTCCAGAGAATCGAAGACATGGGTGCCTGTGCAGCAAGACACGGATATTCACATTGTGGGAGACCGTGTGCAAGACACAGAAGATAGTTGCACTGGAGACAATTTTCTCCTCTGCAACAAGTGCCTCACACCTTTTCTTGTAGAAGTGTTGTGCGAGTGCCTGTACCGCTTCTCATTGAAACCGGTCATACTTCAACTACAAACCCAACAAATTAGCAATGGGCTTTAGGTAGTTGCACCAACCGCAACACCTTTGTCATGGCGTTGAGGCATTTGCTTTCTTTAGCTGGTGGTTGGGCATCTCTTGTTACCTTGGACTTGTAGCATGAACCACAAGGGAGTTTAAGGGGACCTGACCTCCAATGTAGAGAGGGTCATTGGACGAAGGGTCTTTAAAACTGCCAGGGGCCCTCTTAAGCATGTCCAAGAACTGCACACTACATTCTGTCTTTGGTAGGGTCTCCACCAGAAAGTTGTCTTCATCTTCTAGGAAATGAATCTCGACTTAGTAGTGGTGAGATGCTCTGAATGACAGCATGATATGCCGTAGTATTCTTCAGCAGAGATAGTTTTGCCAGGCAGGACTGTAGATCCTAGTCGTCAGGAGGGTCAACATTCGACCCAGAAGTCATGCCTGTCTGCTAAACCAGTGGGCTGGTTCGATAGGTCTACCTCCCCGTATTGCTGCCTGGGTCAGAAGAGGAATGGACTGACCTTTCCAAAGATTCAGGAGTGGTGGTGAGTGTGACCATGGTGGTCGTGCATGCCTGGGTATGCAAGGCTGTGCAGGAGGGCTTGTTCCTGGTCGTTACACCTCTTGGGCATTGGGTGTCTAGGTACCTCGAAGGCAAACTTCTCCTCGAAGGTTAGGCCTCACTTTTTTTCTCTCAGTTGTAACGTGCTGGGTGGCTTTGCTTCAAGCAGTTTATCCAGAATCCTGCCGGTTTTGGGATGGATGAATAGGATAACGTCCCAGAGTGTCGGCTGAACCCCCAGGCTTCTAGAGGGCCCACCTCCTATTCGACATGGCGTGGGTCTTCGCTGAAGATGTTTTAGGTGTGCAATAATGACCCTTGCTACATTTTCAGGGATGCTCAGAGCTTTTCCCCATGGTACCTTGGTAAAGGCAAGGCAGAAGTTGCACAACAACCCATTATGATTAGGGGAGTGGCAGGGATTACAGTTGCATGTTCGTCCACCCAGGGACACTGGACAAAATTGGAAAGATGGGCATTCCATCTGCCAAAATTCTCCGTGGCAAAGTCTTCAGTGGTCGGAGAGGACTTGACTCATTGAAGGAAGGGCACCATTCAACCAGACATGCAGTTGATCAGTCGCTACTGAGCACAGAAGAGTAGTTTATCGTCAAGAAAAAAACCGAGTGCAGGGAGTGTCCTAGTTGCCAGAGTAAGACCGTTGTAGTTGGTCTTGGAGCCCTATCTAAACCGGTCTGAAAGCAACGGCAGAAAAAGAAATATAAGGTGGGGTCACTGCCTATGCGAATTGTGGATCAAGGAAGGAGTTGCATGGAATGTGTTAACCACGGATTAGGTCACTTTCATGCTTTTACTACGGATACTAAAATTAAAAGAGGCAGTTTCTAGCTCTCTTTAATCACGCTTTTTATCGGAATGACCTATTAATTGAAAAATAACTATCAAATCAAAGGAAAATGCTACTTACCCAGTATGCATCTGTTCTTGGCATATAGAGCTGTAGAGTCATACGCTGTGCATAGATCGCCATCTAGTGTTGGGTCCGGATGTTTGCACTTTGTTTTTTTTCGAAGAAGTCTTTCCAGTCACGAGGTAGGAGACTCCTCCTTTCGGTGTTAGTGCGCATGGGCATCGACTCCTTTGTTAGATTGTTATCCCGCAGAGGGTGATAATAGAGATAGTAAGAGTAGTAAAAGGAGATGTCCATGAATGCATGTATTTAAGTAAGATGTTACTGCAACAGGTATAGGTACCCGGGGAGACGGGTGGGCACATATGACTACAGCTCTATATACCAAGAACAGATGCATACTGGGTGAGTAGTATTTTCTGTTCGAGGCATATGAGCTGTAGATCATATGCTGTGCATAGACTATGTAGCAGTTATCTCCCAAAGTGGTGGCTAACCTGTATCTGTTGCAGTGGTCTGAAATAGTGTACGTAAAATTGCCTGGCACACTCTAGCTTGTTGTCTAACACATCAACACAATAATGTTTTGTGAATGTGTGCGGTGTAGACCATGTTGCAGCTTTGCATATGTCATCTATGGGTATATGTCGTAAGAATGCCATAGAAGCCCCCATTTGCGTGTAGTGAGCTCTAGGGGGAACTGTTAACATTTGTTTTGCTTTTGCATAGCATATTTGAATGCACTTGACTATCCACCGTGCAATATCTGATTTTGATATTGGATTGCCCTTGTGTGGTGGAGCAAAAGCGACAAAAGTGGATTTGTATTACGGAAAGGTTTTGTCCTTTCTATGTAATAAAATGACGCTCTCTTCACATCTAATGTGTGAAGGGCACTTTCTGCCACTGAATCTGGTTGAGGGAAGAACACAGGCAACTCAACAGATTGATTGATATGAAAAGCAGAAATGACTTTAGGATTAGGCCGAAGATCCACTTTATTTTGGTGCATTTGTAAAAAGGGTTCTTCTATAGCTAATGCCTGAAGGTCAGCCACTCTTCTGAGTGATGCGATATCAACGAGGAAAGCAACTTTCCATGTGAGAAACTGCAGTTCACATTTGTACAATGGCTCAAAGGGTGGGCCCATTAGTCTGGTGAGAAAAATATTGAGATTCCACACTGGAGCAGGTGGACGTCTCTGGGGAATGACTCTTTTGAGTCCCTCCATAAAGGCTTTGATAACATACTCTAAAAAGAGATAGATGTTGTCTATTCTGGAGGTATGCAGCTATTGCAGCCAGATGTAAACGTATGGATGTGTACACTATATTGAAACGTTGTAGATGTAGCAAATGTTTTGTACAGAAGCATCAAGCGGGTTGATGTGGTTATTACAGTATATCACAAACTGCTTCCACTTTGCTGCATAGCAGGCTCTCGTGGTAGGAACCCAGCCTCTTTGATAATATTCATTCAGTCAGGCGGTAGATTAAGATAGCCAAACTCAGACTTCAGGAGCCAGATTGAGTTGACTGGGGTCTGGATGTCTTAAGTCTCCATGGTTCTGTGTGAGGAGATTGGGTGTAAGACAGTTTTTGGGGAGGAATTACTGAGAGTTACAATAGGGTTGTGAACCAAGGCTGACGTGCCCATGTGGGAGCAACTAGGACTAGTGTCAGGGACGCTTGTTTGAGTTTCCGAACCACTAACAGAATGAGTGGGAGAGGCGGAAAAGCGTTAGCAAATATCCCTGACCGATTCATCCATAGTGCATTGCCTTTGGACAATGGGTGTGGATACCTGGACGCGAAGTTTGGGCATTTTGCGTTTAGATGTGTGGCGAACAGGTCTATGTGTGGGAATCCCCACATTTAGAAGAATGGGAGGAGAACTGGAGGGTGTATTCCCCATTTGTGGATTTGCTGTGTCAGATGACTGAGCAAATCCGCCATCTGATTGTCTATTCCTGGAAGGTGTTCTGCTAGGAGATATATTTTGTGATGTGTGGCCCATTTCCATATGGTCTGTGCTAGCTGTGACCGCTAGAGAGAGTGTCCCTCCCTGTTTTTGTATGTGGTACATGGCTGTCATGTTGTCTATACGAATTAGAACAGTCTTGCGTATTAGCTGAACTTGAAGTGCTTTCAGCGGCAGAAAAATTGCTAGCAGCTCTAGATTATTTATATGAAGCCGTTTCTGCTGCAAACTCCAAATGCCCTGAATTATGTGGTTTTGGAGATGCGCTCCCCAACCTGTCAGTGATGCATCTGCTGTCAGTACTATCTGTGGAACTGGGTCGCTGAAGGGCCGCACTTTTAAAAGGTTTTGTGTGTTTCACCACTGCAAAGAGCGATGGGTACAGCCATTGACCAACACTAGATCTGATAACGGACCGTGAGCTTGGTTCCACTGACGTGCTGAGCATTCCTGTAGGGGACGCATATGAAGTCTTGCATAGGGGACTATAAAAATGCAAGATGCCATCATTCCCAGCAACTGCATGAACACTCGAGCAGGTAAGGAGTGTTGAGGCTGAAACAGACATCAGGGTTTGTATATTCCGGACTCTGGCTGGAGTTGGGTATGCTCAAGCTTTTTGTGCGTTTATAGTAGCTCCTAGAAATGCTTGAGACGTGGATGGCTGGAGATCGGATTTTGACAGATTTACTGTGAATCCTAGCTCGTGGAGCAATTGCACAGTTTTTTGTGAGTGGAATAGACAGCTGTCGTGCGAGCTGGCCTTTATGAGCCAGTCGTCTAGGTATGGGAAGACATGAATAGGTTGTCTTCTTAGATGGTCTGCGACTACTGCCAAGCATTTTGTGAAAACCCTGGGTGGGGTTGTTACTCCGAATGGGAGGACTTTGAATTGATAGTGGTGACCTTCTACCACAAACCCGAGGTATTTGAGGTGTGCAGGGTGTATTGGAATATGAAAGTAAGCGTCCTTTAAATCCAGAGTGGAGAGAAAGTCGCTTTGCTGAAGAAGGGGGAAGCACTCGTTCGAGTGTTACCATATGAAAATGGTCCTACTGAATGTATAGATTTAGCTCTCTTAGGTCTAATATAGGCCTGAGAGAGCTGTCCTTTTTGGGAATTAGATCACAGAGGGAGTACACCCCTGCTCCCTGGTATGATAAAGGGACTGGTTCTATTGCACTGTTCTGCAACAAAGAACCTCTTTCTTTAGAAGGGTAAGATGTTATGGTGACATTAAGTGTGACCTTGGAGGAATGTTCGGGGGAGTGCTTGTAAGCTCCAGGTAATAACCAGATTGGATCATTTGTAGAGTCCATTTGTCTGATGTAATCGTATTCCAAATAGCTAGAAATTGGGAAAGACGTCCCCCGACAGGTGTGGAATGGTCGGGTATGGAAAGGAAGTCACTGTTGGTTGTTTGCAGGGGGAAGTGCATGTCGAGTTACCTCTGCCTCTTCCCTTGCTGTTTCCTCTAAATCCACCTCTAAAATAACCTATTGAAGAGGGCGACTGATTGTTGCCCTTGTAAGAGGAGGAGGGATTGTCTGTAGATACAGTTTGAGCCGCCCCTGTAAAATGAGCGGCGAAAGGATCCTCTGTTGGAAGGTGATTGTAAGGCCCCATGAATTTAGCAACCTTAGTACCTTTTTTCATCTTTTCTAGTGATGTATCAACAGCTGGACCAAAGAGGTGTTCTTTGTCAAAGGGTTGATTAAGAATAGAGGCTTGCACCTCAGGCTTGAATCCTGAAATTCGTAACCAAGCAGGTCTACGGAGCAGTACACTAGTGTTTACTGCCCGAGCTGCTGTCTGCCTGATCTAGAGCACACCTGATAGAGGTATTAGTCATTTACCCTCCTGAATAAGGTCCCGTGCTCTAGACTTATGCTCATCAGGAAGAAATTCAATGATCTTTGAGCTCATGATAATGAGCTCCGTCATACCTTGCTAACAGTGCTTGAGCACTGGCAATACGCCAATGATTAGCTGCTTGTGACGCTACCCTTTTGCCCGAAGCGTCAATTAATCTGGACTCTATCAGGAGGAGGGGCTTCCCCTGTTTGCGAATTAGCTCTTTTACGAGCGTTGGAAACTACCAGAGAGTCCAAGGGTAACTGGCATTTGATATATACAGGGTTATTGGGTGCAGATTTGTACTTCTTCTCTACTCTGGGAGCGATGGTTCCAGCTCTTGCAGGGTCTTTAAAGAGGTCATCAGTATGTGGAAGCATATCCTATAACATTGGTAATGTTTCTGTAGCCCTTAGAGATGAACTTAGGGTGTCAAACTAAAAATCCTCCTCTAAAGCCTTTTTATGAAGCTCTACTCCATGATATTGTGCAGCTCTGTTAACAAGCTCAATCTATCCAATGTTATCATCTGGAGGAGAAGGTCGGATGGATATAGGTCGGGGTCATTATCTGGTTGAGAGTCAGCATTATAATTATCCCATGGGTCAGTATCCTGTGGTGTGTAGTCATCTATATCCCCATCCCCTGTATCCTGAGGGTCAGGTGATGGTGGCGGAGGATGTGTAGGTGTAACAAATACATTTGGATAAATGATTGAAGAAGGTGGATTGTATGGTGGAGAAGTTAGTACCCACATTTTTCCTTTTTAGAGGAATGTGGTAGTCTTCTTGTAAGCCCATCTTCCTCTTCTCAGGAAGTTTGGCATGAATCTGTCCAGTTTCTGGATTAATCACAATCTCCTTCTGTTTCGGGTCCCAAGGTAGAATATCGGTCCGAGGCTCTTTAGTTGAAGTACTTTCTTTATACGCCGATTTTGGAGTCGAAAGTTTCGACTCCAAAGTTTTCGGCTCCAAAGATTTAGCCTTATAGACCGGTGGCACGGAAACCAGAAGGTGTTTGGATTACGACACCGAAGGTTTCGGGTCGGCACCGGCGTGGGGACGAGTAGAACCCGAACCGGAAGGCTGTTTATGTTCCTGCACCAAACTCAAGGTGGGGTGCTCGAAAACGTTTCTCGGTGCCGACCTTGGCCCGAATGTAGAGGAGGGCCCGGAGCCTTTTTATGGAGGAGACGGTAGGGGAAGGAAGTCTCTTTACTCACGATCCGTTGTCCCGGTGTGAGGTCTTCTGCATCAGAGTCCGCTTCAGACAAGGAGGTGTTCCTCCTTCATTTCGGCTTCCTGCGCTTGTGATTCTTCGTGTTTGGACTAGCCTCCGAGAAGATCCGGCGCGGAGCCACTTTGCTGGTACATGTTTTGACGTCAAGCCAGACGGTCACGGAGCGTCATCTTCGAAACGACCGCCACGCGTTGCAGTCCTTCTCGTCATGTTCTGGTGATAGGCAAAGGTTGCACACTTCGTGCAAGTAGGTGCGCGGAACCTTAGCGCAACACCTTGGACAGAACTTGATTGAAGACCGTTCCATCGACTGCTACCGACCCAGGTGCGGGTAGGCCTAACGGCCTTCCACGAATCTTCCAATCGAAGGTTTGAGTGTAAACGATATGCGGAGAATGGGAAAGGCGATCGATAAACAATACCTTTGAGGGTAGTGGATTGCCCGTCGAAGGGGGCCCGAAGAAACAGTGCTGAAACGGAGAGCAACAATTCACATCCAAACCCGATGGCGGAAAAAAAAACGAACAATGGAGTCAATGCCCATGCGCACAATTACCGAAAGGAGGAGTCACCTACCTCGTGACTGGAAAGACTTCTTCGAAGAAAAACAAAGTGCAAACATCCGGACCCAACACTAGATGGCGATTTATGCACAACATATGATCTACAGCTCATTTGCCTCAAACATTATGTTTTTAATCCCACTTAAAATACTATTAACCATCATTTCTGTATTACTCTTTCAATTTTATATCACTAATCTTAGATCATATTTGTACCTCTTTCCATGCTTAACTTTTTCACTTTCATTCTTTCCAATGCCGTTTATGAATATTTGTAGATCAGACTGACCGATCTATCCAAGTTGTAGTCTTAATCTTTGGATTATGCAGAATTCATAGTAAAAGATTTGTATTCATACTAATACATTTGTTTCACAAAATTTCCGATATTTAACTTCATATGTCAAGTGTAATCTAAAACTGCACTTGATTGCACTATGTATGGTTTTCATGTATTTAACTCTATTGCAAACGTCCCTTATTATCCTCCACTCTGTTGTAGGATACTTTTGTTCTTTGAACACCCAATAAAATCAAACTGAAAAAGTATGAAAATTCTAAACATGGTTGTAGTTTTACTTTTACTATGGCTCTAAAAGTGGATAAAGGAAACAGCAAACGAAATTGTCTCTTAATTATTGAATAATAAGTATGGGTCTCAATTTATTGGCATCAGGAAGATGAAGAGCAGAGCCTTTAGTGCTGGGATCACACCGGTAACCTACAGCTCATACACAGACCTCAGACGGGGGTGCAGACTCTAGTTGCCAGTGAATCTGGATCTGCCCCACGAGTGTTCGAGAGCAGGGGTTCAAGCATCAAACAAGATTCAGTCATCACAGATGCCGAGGTCCACAATGGAGAACGCATGAAGTAAGGCAGATGTTTCTTTAAGAGGGTCCCCCAAACACTTGTGCATTGCAGACTAATGCGCCGCTCACCTTACAGCGCCCGTCTCCACCAGCTTGATGATCTTCCTCTTGGACACAACGGTGTACGTGAGGTTGAGGCGGCCGTACTCCCACTGCACAGGGCAGTACACATCCAACGCGTTACAGAGCCAGAAGTAAGACGAGCGCCTGCAGGCAAGGAGAGAACCTTCAATGACAAGCTGGGTTTATTTTTTACATCTTGATTTTGGATTGGTTTGTTACACATTCCTCCCAACCAGGATCTAACAAATAAAATGAACATAAACCAGTCACTGTCCTCATCAATGACATTAGATCTCAACCGCTGCCATACATTGCACTTCAGGCAATCTTTGTTTAGCCACTTTTCCCAGCGAGGAGGTTGGTGAGGCAGGGTGATACAAGATAAATATTTGTTCCTCAGGAGCACCTCAACCCCAGCCACCGGATATACAACTTTAAGGCAGAAGTGTCACAAAAATTACTATGAGCAGTCAGGTGGCAACATTATCCACTGCGGTGGGGTCATTCAGCATAATTCCCCTTATACAGATGTCTGATGCTGCTTTCAGATCTCTTCTGACCGCCTGAAGACCCATCTGCTCCGCTGCGGCCCGATCCATCATATCCTGCACCCATTTCCCTCTTCGTGGAAGTCCCTTCTGTATCCAATGTACGGTAATGCGACGTTTAGCCAATACGAGTTCTAATTGTGCAAATCTGTGTTGTATCCCCTGGTCTTTCCCCTTTGGGATCACATTCAGTAAATATTGTGCCGGCGTACATTCCAAAGGCATGGAAGTAACACTGCACAAGTATTGCGCAATACTCTCCTAGCAATCTGTAGGTAACCCACAGGACCATGTGATGTGGAAAAATGACCCAGCAGGGGCCCACACCATAGGTATGCGACCGATTGTTCTGGGTAAGTTGTATACAGTTTGGCGGGGTGAAGATATGTACTTTGAATTATATTATAGTGCATTTACTTAAATTGAGTATTACTCAAAATCTCCTTCACCCGAAAGCAGGCGTTTAGACCAGTCTGTATCCGTGATGTGTGTTTGCATGCCTCCCTCTAACTGTTGCTGCATCTTTAAGGGGACTTCATTCCTATCTATTTTTTCTTAATGCTTTTTGTCTTGTGGAGACCAGCTCTCTACTCCCACCCTGGACAAGAGAAGTTCAAGTGTCTAAGGGTGCGGTGTCTGTGGGAAATTCACCCAGAGGGATGTTCAACAACATAGCCCAAAGAGTACTTATCAGACAAAAGTAGATTGGTCAGGCTCCGCCATGATCAGTGAGGCCGCCTGGCACTGGCGTCTCAGACAAAGCAGGGTGTCATCTGCATACATAGATACCATGTGCTCCACCCCAGTGACACCTCAAACTATTCCGGAGGACTACTGCCAAAGGCTCTAGTGCCAAGGCAAAAGGAGTCCAAGGGGGCCTCCCGGTCTAGTGCTGCATTCCACTCTCCAACTCTCAGATAGGTTCGCTCCAGTTCTTAGTCTGGCCAATGGGTTGGTATATAATAAACAAACCCATTCCAATACTTTTTACCCAAATCATTCCCTTTCAGAACTTCAAACATATACTCAATCAATGAGAAGCTTTCGGTCTAGCACCTACGGCTGGCCTATTGATGCTTTTTGGCTCAATAAAAACTGATGAATGGGCATGGGACAGTCCACCAAGACTTGTTTCAGATTATATATTTCCTGGAATCATATCTGCCACAAATAAACCTCTCTCTGCATGTGCACTTGCCGTGGACTGCAGACCAATATCATCCAATTAGCTTTTGTTTTACATATAACGCGAACTTGGGTTTAGTAAAATATCTGCTAATGAAGTGTGATCACCAAGCGCAGAGCGTCTAAAGTCCGACAGTAGTATGCAGATGCACTGAAATCTCACCTCTGCTACATGGGACCAGGGGGCACGAGCCTTCTTTTGCCAGCACCTCAAGAAAGCATTATAGTAGCAGGCCACAATTGGACCCATTTTGCAGAAACTTATTTCGTTGCAATCTCTTACCTGGCCTGAAACTCTTTGGTGCACAAAGAGTGGGAGATGTGTTCAATGGAGTCACATAGACAGTGTGTGTAGTCGTAAGTGGGATAAATGCACCTACAAAGGAAATAAAAGGGATTTTAAACAAAATATTAAATCAGTCTGCTCACTGTCACACAGCACTGTCCTGGCCCAAGTCAGTGTCCCATATCACTCCCCCCGTGGTGGCTAGAGACCTGCGTCACTGCGCCAACTATTACCAAAGCCCTGCTCATCGCCTTTTCCTAGCCCTGCTACGGACGCGGTTTCTGTCCTTCCAAGGGCTGTCTCCCTTTATAGACTTCACACCAACCTCAGACAGAGGTCTCATATCTGGCCAAACAGGAGTCGGAATCAAGGCTGTGTCTTGCTTTGAAAATGAAAGAAGAAAGAATTTAACATTTGCTTTTGGTATTTGGGGAGCTTGTATTCCTGATGATGAACAACAAATCCCTGAAACGAGGAACTCCGGAGAACTGGCTGCACTGATGGATTCTCCCTCAAAACAACCGTAAATATTATAGAAAGGGATGTTCACATCTGGGATGAGCAAGTGCTAGGGAAAGAATTGTTGAAATTATTAAGTGCTAGGGAAGAGAAGGAAAATGCTTCCTACCAGTATGCATCTGTTCTTGGCATGTAGAGCTGCAGATCCACACACTGTGCATAGATCGCCATCTGGTGTTGGGTCCGGATGTTTGCACTTTGTTGTCGTCTTGGAAAAGTCTTTGGAAGTCACGAGATAGGTGGCTCCTCCTTTGGACAACAGTGCGCATGGGCATCAACTCCATCGTCAGATTGTTTTTTCGCCAAGAAGGGAAATTATGGAGTTTTGTGAGAAACAGAAATAGATGTCCATGTATGCTGTATCTAAATAAGATAATACTGGCACAGATAAAGGTAGCCGGGGATGCAGGTGGGCATGTGTAGATCTGCAGCTGTACATGCCAAGAAGAGATGCATACTCCTAAGTAGCATTTTCCGTTCGAGGCATATGAGCTGCAGATCACACACTGTGCATAGATTGCATAACAGTACTCCTCCTTAGCGGCGACCACCGGTATCTGTTGCAGCAGCTTGAAATAGAGTTTTAAGTACAGCCTGGCCCACACTAGCTTGTTTTGCCTGCACAGCTACACAAAAGTGTTTTGTGATTGTGTGCGGCGTAGACCATGTAGCTGCTCTGCAGATATCATCTAAGGGAATGTTCCCTAAAAATGCCATTGAAGCCCCTATCTTTCGGGTTGAGTGGGCTTTAGGGGGAATAGACCGTGTACGTTTTGCTTTGTGATAGCAAATTTGTATACATTTGACAATCCACCTTGCAATGCCAGATTATGATATGGGATTGCCTTTATGTGGTGGTGAGAAGGATACAAAAAGTTGCTTTGTTTTACGAAAAGGTTTTGTTCTGTCAATATAGCAAAGGAGTGCTCTTCTTACGTCTAGAGTATGAAGAGCTCTTGCTGCTACTGTTTGTGGTTGCGAGAAGAACACTGGCAATTTAACAGATTGGATGAGATGGAAGGGAGAGATAACTTTAGGAAGGAATTTGGGATTTGTCCTGAGAACCACTTTGTTATGATGGAGTTGTAAAAACGGTTCTTGAATAGTCAGTGCCTGTAGCTCACTGAAGACTTAAGAGATGCAATAGCCACAAGGAAAGAGACTTTCCATGTGAGGAAATTGTAGATCGCATTTATGCAGAGGTTCGAATGGAGGACCTATTAATCTTGTGAGAACCATGTTTAAATTCCACACTGTGGAGGGAAGTACCCAGGGAAGAATTATTCTTTTGAGGCATTCCATAAATGCCTTAATGGCGGGCACCCTGAACAGTGACAGGTGCTGTCTATTTTTGTAAGTAAGCTGCAATGGCAGCGAGATGTAGCCTAATTGATGTGTATGCTAGATTACATCTTTGAAGATGCAGCAGGTAACATATGATGTGCTGAGTGGAGGCATCTAGAGGATTGATGTTATTGTTACAGTATATAACAAATCTTTTCCACTTGTCTGAATAGCAGGCTCTAGTGGTGGGGCACCTGGCCTCCTTGATAAAGTTCATACAATCAGGTGGAAGACTGAGCTAACCAAACTCTAGGACTGCAGGAGCCAGATCGAGCTGTGCTGGATCTGGGTGTCTGATCCCTCCATGGTTCTGTGTTAAGTGCTGTGGGGAGAGGCGTAGTTTTTGGTGCGGGACTACTGATAGTTCCAGCAATGTTGTGTACCAGGGTTGTCTGGCCCATGTTGGAGCAACTAGGATCAGTGTTAGCGACTGTTGTTGCAGCTTGCGCACCTCTAATGGAATGAGTGGGAGAGGCGGAAAAGCGTACGCAAATGTGCATGACCAATTCATCCATATCGCATTGCCTTAGGACAATGGGTGTGGATATCTGGCGGCGAAGCTTGGGCATTTTGTGTTGTAATGTGTGGCGAAGAGATCGATCTCTGGCTACCCCCACATTTGGGGGAACGGTTGAAGAACTTGTGGGTGAAGTTCCCACTCGTGAATCTGTTGTGTCTGTCGACTTAACAGATCTGCCATGTGATTTTGAATTCCTGGGAGATGTTGGGCTGACAGGAATATGTTTTGAGGAATGGCCCACCTCCATATGCTCTGTGCTAATTGAGAGAGCTGGAGAGAGAGCGTCCCTCGCTGTTTTTGTAAATAGTGCATTGCTGTCATATTGTCTGTGCGGACTAAGACAGCTTTGCCTGATATGTGTTTCTGGAATGATTTTAAAGCCTGAAAGATTGCTAGCAACTCCAAGTGGTTGATGTGGATTAGCCTTTGCTGAGGTGTCCATGTGCCCTGTATGGTGTGATGAAGTAGATGAGCTCCCCAGCCAGTGAGCGATGCGTCTGCTGTTTGCACAGTCTGTGGAACCGGCTCTATGAACGGCCGCCCTTTGGAAAGGTTTTGGGTGTTCCACCACTGCAGAGAGAGATGTGTGCGGCCGTCCACCAACACCAGATCTGTCAGCTGACCATGAGCTTGGTTCCACTGAGGTGCTAAGCATTCCTGTAAAGGGCGCATCTGGAGTCTTGCATGAGGTACTATGAATATGCAAGAGGCCATCATCCTTATTAGTTGCATGAACACTCGAGCTGGAAGTGAGTGTTGCAGTTGGAATCTTGCTATTAGAGCTTGCATGCTTGCTATCCTGGCTGGACTGGGATATGCAAGTCTCTTTGAGGTATTTATTTTGGCACCCAGATATTGTTGGATGTGGGATGGTTGGAGGTGAGACTTTGCGAGGTTTATGGTAAACCTTAAGTCGTGAAGTAGTTGGATTGTGGCGTGTGTGTGATTTACACACTGGGTATGTGACTTGGCTTTTATGAGCCAGTCGTCCAAATATAGTAAGACGTGAATTTGTTGTCTTCTTAGATGGGCTGCCACCACTGCCAGACATTTTGTGACAACCCTGGGTGCTGTGGTGACTCCGAATGGGAGAACCTTGAACTGGTAATGCTGTCTGTCCACCCCAAACCAAAGATATTTCCTGTGAGCAGGGTGAATGGGAAAGTAGGCGTCCTTGAGATCTAATGTGGCAAGGAAGTTGCCTTGTTCGAGTAGCGGGAGGATCTGTTGAAGAGTGACCATAAGGAAATAGTCTGATTGTATGTAGAGGTTTAATGGTCGGAGGTCCAAGATGGGTCTCAGGGTTCGGTCCCTCTTTGGAATGAGGAGGTGCAGGGAGTAAACCCCTGTGTTTTGGTGATGAAGGGGAACTGGTTCTATGGCATGTTTTTCTAGGAGGGAAAGTACCTCCTGTTTTAGAAGCGTTAAGTGTTCTGCTGACATTGGACTCTGTCTGGGTGGAATGTGTGGGGGAGTTGAAGTGACCTCCAGGCAATAACCGGATTGGATGATTTAACTCACCCACCTGTCTGTGGTAATGTTGTTCCAGACAGGTAGGAACTGTAGCAATCTTCCCCCGACCGGAGTAGAGTGGTCCGTGGGGAGTGGAGGGAAGTCATTGTTAAGGGGTGGAGCCGGTACGAGTGTTGGTAGTTTTGCCTCTACCCTTGTTGTTATTGCCCCTGTAGCCTCCTCTGTAATAACCTCTGTTAGATGAGGTCTGGGTGAGACTCTTGTAGGAAGTGGAGGGGTTATCAGTGGTAAAACCTCTAGAGGCGCACCTATAAGAGGAGCGACGAAAGGAACTTCTGGGAGCTTGCGTGTCCATCTGCTCTAAAGATGAATCTACAGTGGGCCCAAATAGGTGTTCCTGGTCAAATGGTTGATTTAATATGGTGGTTTGAACCTCTGGTTTGAAGCCGGAAACGCGTAGCCAGGCATGTATGCATAAAAGGACGCTGGTGTTAATAGCCCGGAATGCTGTGTCTGCAGCATCCAGAGCACAACGAATGGAGGTGTTGGTTATCAGCTTGCCTTCCTGGATGCGATCATTAGCTTGTGTTTTGTATTGATCTGGAAGGTGTTGTAGTAGGGTCTCTAGCTCGTCGTACTGTGCCCTATCATATCTAGCGAGCAAAGCCTGTGTGTTGGCAATCCTCCATATGTTGGATGCTTGGGACGCCGTTTTTACAAAATGCATCCAGCAGTTTTGACTATCAGGAGGTGGAGCATCTCCTGTGGTTTGGGAATTAGCCCTTTTCCTGGCGTTGGAGACCACTAAGGAATCCAAGGGTACCTGCCCTTTAATATAAACAGGATCAGCTGGGGCAGAATTTTACTTCTCTACCCTGGGGTTAATGATTCTGGCCCTTACAGGATCCTTAAACACTTCAGGTGCGTGTTTGATTACCCCTTTTAACATTGGGAGAATGGAAGTGGACCTTTGGGATGTTGCAAAAGTGTCCATGAGGAAATCTTCCTCTACAGGATGTGTGTGAGTTCACCCCTTGGTATTCTGCTGCTCTGTGTATAAGCTGAGTGAACCCTATAGTGTCCTCAGGAGGGGATGGTCTAGATGGGTAGATGTCGTCCTGAGGTGTGTCTGGGACATCTGGTGTGTCAATCCTCCCATGGGTCTATTGAGGTACCAGGAGGACTGGGTTCCCCTAAAGGTTGATCCTCCCCTTGTTCATCAGACGAGTCATCATCCTGAGGTGGAGGAGATGGTGAGGGCGGTGAATATGGGATAGGAGAGTGGTGTGGAGGGGGAGGGGGAGAAGGAATCCTTAAAGAAGAAGTTGCAATGTCTCTTTTTTAAAGGAAGTGGAGCTGGTACAGGCTTTGGCCATTTTCCGTTTATTGGAAGGGTTAAGTACAAGTTGACTTCCAAAGACTTTACCAAGACAACAAAGTGCAAACACCAGATGGCGATCTATGCACAGTGTGTGATCTTCAGCTCATATGCCTCGAACACGTTGTTTTCATTTAACATTTACCTTTCTAAGATAACTTAATATTCATGCCAAAAATCCTGGAGCAATTTTGTGTTTGATCACTGAATGAAAACCACATACACATTTTAAGTTACATTGCAGTGACTGGATTTCTACTGGCTAGTTTTTTTTTTACAAACATTGCTGTCTCTTGTTTTTAATCGATGTAATCTATCTATCTATCTATCTATCTATATATATATATATATATATATATATATATTCAGTGAAAAAACCATAGGTTTCACACATGTTATAGTTAGCTGGAAATTTTACTGATAAAAAACCAATGAAATTGCCCCGTTATAGTTAGTGCAGGCAACTATAACTCACGCGACCGCAATCCTCTGCTGATGACATATGTGTCTTTATGAAAAAAAAATATTTGTAATATATGTATAGCTAAAATTTAATGGAAGAAGACATGGGCAAATAAGTGTCTAAATACAGTATTAGCATCAGCAGAAGATTGCTGTCGCGTGAGTTATAGTTGCCTGCACTAACTATAACGGGGCAATTTCATTGGTTTTTTATCAGTAAAATTTCCAGCTAACTATAACATGTGTGAAACCTATGGTTTTTTCACTGAATTTGCAAGGTTTTTTAAATGCTAATTCCCAACTATAACGTGTGTGAAACCTATGGTTTTTTCAGTGAATTTGCAAGGTTTTTTAAATGCTAAGTTACTTACGCCATTCGTGGCGTGCGCGCCCACTTAACGCAGTTCGTTCCGTGCGCGCACGGTGCGCTTCGCGCACCGTGCGCACACAGTGAGCACGCGGTGCGCTTCGCGCACCGACTTTACGCAGTTAGTGCCGTGCACGCACGGTACGTTACGCTAGATGGGCCATGTACGCACGATGCGCTTCGCGCACCGTGCGCACATATTATGCGCTTCGTTGTGAAAGGTAATATTTTACTTTTCATAATTGTGATATGCCATGCACAAATGGTGCACTTCGGGCACCATTTGCACATGGGGTGGGGAGAGTTTGGATATTTTTTTTTTTTATTATTAATTTTTACCGTACGCGTACGGTAAGCGTTATCGGCGAAATTATCGAAAAAATTAAAATTCCTTTTTTGGCCTTGGGGGATCTTTGAGGACTCACTCAACATGGCTAGGTGCTTAGGAGCTGTCTAAACAGCCCCTTTACATGTTTTTGGCCTTTGTTTTTTAACCCCCTCTCAGACTGCGAGAGAGAAAATGGCGGCCGCCGCTTCCTGGTTTCGACCGATTCGAATGTTTACTAAGATCTAACAGTCAATCAGAATCGCGCTCGCGCACGGCGGCGTGCGCGTACGGTAAGCGCACCGTAAGCTGGCTCAGATATATATATTGATTTAAAGGCTATTTTCTCAGAATCTACTGAACAGATTTACACCAAACCTACAAAAGGCACTTCCTTGACCTGTAGACTACCTCTCTGCCAAATTTCAAGGAACTCTGTTCAGCCGTTCGGGCTGTAGCTGTGTCTAAAGGTCCTATGGAAAAATGCATGGGAAAAACGCGTTTTGGGACCCCCCTTTTATCTCAGCCCCCGCTTGACGAATCCCCCCGAGACTTTCAGGTTAGGAGCGGAGCGTAGCGCCCCATTAGTTTTGAAAATTTCGCGAGGATTCGTCGACCGGCGCCAAAGTTATTCCAAATAGAATGTTGCGGTTTTCCTATGGAAACAGGGTCCTAACTATAACTACCTACTGGCGACCGCCAGTAGGTAATATATATATATATATTAAATAACTCCAAATGAACCATCTTTGTCTCATCTGTAATAGAGACCACTCCGCCTGCTTTTTTCACACTTCATTTTATTCCATAGCATGTAGCATTCCGTTTACGGTCAAACAAGTTATTCCCTTTGATAAGTTCATTCGTGACAACCATTCGCACCTATGATAGCGCAATGTGAAGTCATTTTTTCTGAGCAGAAAGAAGACTTGTAACGGTCACTCATCCATGGGCTATTACGAGCCGTTTGTAAATTTACCAATATCTATTATGACATCTGATAGATTTATGGAAAATGTTTAAGACTACTGACAGCAGATTTAGTCTGGACTAACAATGTTCACTAACTTAGTAAACATTGCTGTTCAAACAACTGTTGAAGTTGGAAGCAAATATCATTTCTAAGCCAACTAAATATCTATTAATCACTAGATACCGAGTATTTTCAGTATCATTTTAGTAGAGTACCAATGGCTTGATTTTAAGAGTAGAAAGACATTTGCCTGCAAACATCAATTTTTATTTAACGTGGCCTCGCCGAGCACACTGGGATAACATTTGGAAGGCATGAGGCATTCTGGCTCACGGTATTATGTTGCCGTGCTGACTTGTCCCACTCCACTTCTCCAGAGTACCTTAATTGACTCAACCGGCCTCTGGTCAGTGTCGCTCTGGAGCAATTTCAACAGCAGATGCCAAACTACAACGCACTCAACATGACGCGACAAGACCCAAACAATTTATGTACGAGAGGCGCAATAGTACAGAAACACATGGGTCACTGCACTTTGCAGGTCTCGATGCTCTATTCTGGCATCCCTTCTTGTCTCTGGTGCCATTGAGAAGACACCAGAGGGGTTTTAGGAATGCATGTCAGAGTTCCTAGGAAGGAAAATTTACAAAAAGGCAAACCGATTTAATAAACTGGTAGCCCAGGCACAAAGTATGCCCACTGATGGGAAGGTCTACCACCGCTGACAGTCATTAGGTCAACTTCATTGCCAAATATTACAAAAGACCGAATTCACAACATTGAGTAAAAAAGGGATAGTGCCAACTACTTCATAATCCATTTAACTTCACATTTAAAAATTACCAAATTGGATTCCTTGTCGGATACATCCAGAATGGTGTTGGTGATCTACTCCACAATTGCACCCGATGCCAATCATAATTTCCCCTTCAGTAGGCTGCAAATTAATTTTAAATGTACACCCTACGTAAGCAGAGTGGGAGTTGTTGATCAGACATAATTTCAGAATTCCGAGTACACTTGGAAAAGGCTTGATGACAAAGGAGAAAACTATTGCTTTCCTGAGATTTTACACCTTTGTATATACCTTCACATTTATTTTCCAGGGCTTGGAATAATTTACATTCTTAATTTACCACTAAATTGTTATTTAAGATCAGATATAAATTATAATATTAAATATTAAGAATTCTGCCGAAAGAGCAGCTGATCAAGTTATTGGCTGAATATGATATTTAGTAACTAAGTTCCAAGCCTTAAATACTTAATAAAAACAATTGTTTAAATGATTTGTAAAGCACATCACTATCTGGAACGGGCTTCCTAGCGCTCAAAGAAGAAAACTACTAATTGATTTTAATGTGTAAAATACACATTTCTCAACTATGTTCTAACATCTGGAATGAGCTTTTGAAGAACTCTAGATTTCGCACCAGGTAGACCGGTGAATAGCTCAATGTTGGACGAGGTTAAACCCACAAGAAGCTGAGTTTAGGTGCACTTCTTCCCCAAGGCCTGAATTCACCGACAAAGCTTCCAAACATACCATTTGTCTCCAGTTCTGTGGTGAGGCGTGTACTTGATACGGTAAGCCACAGGATCCATCTTTCCATCTTCCATCACCAGTTTCATCCTCAGCGTGACCTCGCCCTCGGCAAACTTGCCTTTTTTCATTCCCTAAAGCAGACATTGTGGCAAAAACGAAAGACACCTGTAACCTTCGTGCAAATTACACCCGGAGCTAGAAGTAAACGGGGTGTTGTAATAACTGCGTACTCAAGAGGATGCAGGATATTGGCTGAAAATCATTCAATTGCCATTTTATTTTCCACGTTTAGCAGTGCAGCAGCCAGCATTAGTGGGGGCGTGTCCTCTTCTGCAGAGTGGCAGCAGCGGAGCAGCCTGCAGCCAGCATTAGTGGGGGCGTGTCCTCTTCTGCAGAGTGGCAGCAGCGGAGCAGCCTGCAGCCAGCATTGGTGGGGGCGTGTCCTCTTCTGCAGAGTGACAGCAGCGGAGCAGCCTGCAGCCAGCATTAGTGGGGGCGTGTCCTCCTCTGCTGCCGAGTGGCAGCAGCGGAGCAGCCTGCAGCCAGCATTAGTGGGGGCGTGTCCTGTGCTGCCGAGTGGCAGCAGCAGAGCAGCCTGCAGCCAGCATTGGTGGGGGCGTGTCCTCTGCTGCAGAGTGGCAGCAGCGGAGCAGCCTGCAGCCAGCATTGGTGGGGGGCGTGTCCTCTGCTGCACGCAGCAGCGGAGCAGCCTGCAGCCAGCATTAGTGGGGGCGTGTCCTCCTCTGCTGCCGAGTGGCAGCAGCAGAGCAGCCTGCAGCCAGCATTGGTGGGGGCGTGTCCTCTGCTGCAGAGTGGCAGCAGCGGAGCAGCCTGCAGCCAGCATTGGTGGGGGCGTGTCCTCTGCTGCAGAGTGGCAGCAGCGGAGCAGCCTGCAGCCAGCATTAGTGGGGGTGTGTCCTCCTCTGCTGCCGAGTGGCAGCAGCAGAGCAGCCTGCAGCCAGCATTGGTGGGGGCGTGTCCTCTTCTGCAGAGTGGCAGCAGCGGAGCAGCCTGCAGCCAGCATTAGTGGGGGCGTGTCCTCCTCTGCTGCAGAGTGGCAGCAGCGGAGCAGCCTGCAGCCAGCATTAGTGGGGGCGTGTCCTCCTCTGCTGCAGAGTGGCAGCAGCGGAAGACTGGAGCAGCAAGATGGACCCTCCAAAATGCGCTCTCTTGAGCCAGCCAAAGTGACATGCTCACTTTGCAGCTCTCTACTCAGCAACCTTAGACAGCTGGGCTACAAGTCAGGGCCACTGGAATTCTGCGATTCTGCAGCTACAATATTTTACACATACATATTAAGTTAATGTACTTGCAACATAATCTGCTGCATTATTTGCAGATTTCAACCAACAAAAATGTTTTAGCCCAAACGGTTTAAAGGTTTCTAAAATATAAGCACCACACAAGGTATCATGGCGAGGCAGACGCATTGCAAAGGTTAACTGGTCATCTTTCGGATACGGATTGCATTATTGCAATTTCAAAAAGGTACTAAGGAGAGCAAACCTTTGCCCAGTTGGCCACATTATTATGAATAATTTGCTTTGTCTTCTTCTAAATATAACTCCGTCAGCACTGCTGCATAATTTGGTTCGCTACTGCCGCATAATTCCAGTTGCATTGCCGAGTCCCCCAATTACCTAAACACATGCAAGGTCCTGCACCAGGACTGAAAGAAACCCCAAAGGTTCATGCAATCTTGCTTTACTGTTTCCAAGTGCAAACTTGGTGCAATGGGAGTTCGACACAATATATTTTATGCAACTGAGCTGTGCGCAGGCTCATACATGTTAGTCACTATGAGGAATTGCGCAGGAAGGGTTCGGCGCTCACCCAGTGCCAGACTCTTTGTATCAGTGGAAGGCAATCGCTAAGTGGTATCATCACTGGCATCTAGGTAGAGTTGTCACACTTACCTCGAAGAGCAAGAGCGACTCTTCAATGGGCCGATCTCGCCAGGGGGACGGAGGGGGGTTGTGCCCTTTGATTTCATCCACTTTCTGGTGACATGCATAGGCATGGCCTCTGAAAAAAGGAAACAATGTAAGAAATTCCATTTTATGGTTGCACAAACCAAACAAAACACTGCAGATCACTTAATTCAAGCAAGAATAATCAAGAAAGTACAAGACTTGAAACGAGCCTAAGGGGCGTTCGTATTTTCCAGACTCCGATCCTGCTCGGAGGTACGTCACACAGCCAGTCTGATGTTCAATTCATCACAACCTGCGATTTACGGTGTCCAAAAAGGAACTATTTGGTTTTCTTACAAAGGTCACAAGCCTGCTCGGTTATGAAAATAGGCTTTAACTCAATACAATCTGTCTCACTTGCTGGTTCTCAGTTGCCCAAGTCAGAATAAATACAGTAAGAAAATATACAGATTAAAGAATTTTATAAGAAGAGAAATATATACATATTAATGGAGAGGAAGACAATTCAAGAAACAGTGGAATGAGTGACCCCTTCAAAAATGGGTCTGCTCCCAAGGAATCGATTGGCATAGATCGGATTAAAGCATTTCAGACTATGCGATGTTTGATGTCACCCGGGCCCCAACAAAATGAATGGCCCCCAATGACGTGGATATGATGAAAATGTCTCACAAAAGGTTCCAGTTCCAACCGGAGTGTGCGTACTCATTCGATGTAGAATTACCCGACTGTACCTTGAGGAAGGTTTGGAAGTTCTAGGACCAGGGGCTGGAATTTGAGGATTTTAGAGAGATGGTTCACACCCAGTAGAACCAGGTAGAATTTATCCGTACTCGGAGGTGCTCAAGGGCTGGATCCAGGCAGGATCCCCACAAAGAACCATGCATTAGACACAATGGATCACAGGGGATGGGTCATTCTTCGGTTAAACTGGACCGGATGCAGCCTCAAGGAGCGAGTGAGTACTAAAGAGATAAATCATCAGCATATTGAAGAAGAGAACCTCTTCCATAAAGAAGGGACACAAATGCCCATTAAACAACAAAGTGTTAGAAAGGAGAATGTGTTTCCATTATCTTAATATCGTATGCAGCGAATAAAATACGGTTAGAGGAGAATGCGATTCTAAACAAATTCACTTTATCGGGCCTCAATTAAGGATACACCAATTGAATCTGTAATGCCATATTGACTGACTGCAATTTCACTTGCTAAGTTGATTGCAAACTCAGAGCAGTTAATATCTTTTTAAAAAGAGAAAACCCTTTACGAAAATTCCCAATCCACTCTATCAGTTTGTTCCTCTACAGAAAATATTAGAAATGTCATCTTTTCTAAATCTAGTAAACCTTCTGCATAAAATACTTGGTATATACACCTACCGCCAAACACAGATAGGAGAAGAGCTTAGGCCCCAATGGATGGAGAATAGTAGCGGCTGCTACCAGTCAGGGGAGGGTGGAGGTCGAGAGGAAAAACAAAAAAGAAAAAAGACTTACCTATGCGGCCGGCTGGCTGTTGCCTCTCCTCCGTCCTCTTACTTCTGGTCTCAAGTCCCAGATGCTAGCAGGAAGCACCCGGCCTCCCAGGCTTCCCTGAGCCAATCACAACGCAGCATAGCAGCGTTGTGATTGGTCGGAGCACTGTGGTTCGGTGCTCAGACAGAGACTGGGAAGCTTTGCATGTTCCTGATCAGGCTGCGTAATGCAGCCTGGTGGGGAAGATGCAAAGTGCGCATGACTGTTTGGCCGGTCGAAGAGGGCCGGTCAAGCAGTCGTGCACACTTACGGAGTGAAAGCCACTCCTCCCCCTGTTCTTGCCAGCCCGCCACTGACTCCAATTGGAAAAAAAAAATGATAACGATACGTAAAACCTCATTGATCTGATGGCTGCCCACCAACTATGTATGGTAGATCTGGGAAGACCCAAGAGAAAACCGTCACGTAAAAAAATCAAGAGTTTACCACTGAACAGAAAAGTGGGTGCTGTTAATACGGTTTACAGAGCGAGTTTACTTTATACCACACGGTTTGTTGACAGTGAAACTTTCATGAAAAATACACCACAGAGCATTAAAAAGTATCTACCAAGAACATTGCATACTCTTTGCAAAACATGTCTAAAAAGCGACTCTTCGCTTGAAATAACGGTCTGAAGATGCTAAAGATTATACTCCTGCAGCCTTCAAGCTGGTGAAAACTTTACAGCTAGCCCATCTTGTGACGCTGAACAAGCAGCACACGTACACAGGTGGTGCATACAGTCTTATGTAGAAATTGTAATGCGGAGAGGATTCGGTCTAATAACTCAAGGCTACTTACAATACTTAGTATGTAAGCCGTAGAATATTTGCACTTCTGCAAACTTTCTCCCGAGCCTAAAAACGTAGGTGGAACATGCTAGACACAAGTTGTCAACTATCACCTGTAAGAAAGTGGGTTTCTGTTGCAGTAACCCCCCCTTTTTTTGCCTAATAGCTGATGCACTTTTCCTTGTTGTGCCCTGGGCTCCTGCCAATCAGGTGCCCAGGGCCTGTGTTCCTTCCCTAAAAACTGCCTAACAGCCAAAACCCAAATTGGCAAACCCTGGCCACATGTCAGCCCCTAGTAAATGGTACCCTAGGTACCCAGGGCCTTGTGACCAGGGAAGGCCTCTAAGGGCTGCAGCACTCCTTGTGCCACCCTTAGAGTCCCAGTACCATGACACACACACTGCCCTTGCAGGCTGAGTGCCTGGATACAAGACAAAACAGAGTCGACATGGCACACATCCCTGTGTGCCATGCCCACAACCTACACTGCCCTGGCATACATCAGCCACCCCTCTAGCTGGGTGCCCTATGCCAGTGGCGTGGGCACAGAGGCAGGAGCCCTGTGCCCCTACAGTACCCAGGTCCATTCCTGGGTCCTGTAAGTGCAGTGCTGCCAGCTAAGAGTATATGGTGATGGGAGCTTGTCAAACACGAACTCCACAGCACCATAATGGCAGCACTGAAGACTGAGAAGTTTGTTATCAAACTGCTCAGCACATTAAATCCACACTGATGCCAGTGTGTGATTTAATGTACAAAGCACCGCAGAGGGCATCTTAGAGAGGCCCCCTGAAACCTAAACCTACAATCCACGGCTGTTCTGAGGCTGCCACACAGCAGACATGTTGCTGGACCCCTGGGTAGGAGAGCCCCTGCTCTCCTGGGTCTGCAACAATGCACATCCTGGGCGAGGTGCTAAATCTCCCCCCCCCAGGATGGGCAGGGGGAAGCTTCAAAGGCATTCCGCCTCTGTGAGCTTCCCCAGGCCACTGCAACCCCCCACTCTGGCGGGAAGCTTGGCTGGAAACCCCAAATAAGGAAAGGGGATGTGCCAGTCTGCCAACCCCACCCCTCAGGTGGGGGAGGCGAGGTGAAGCACATCTCCGGGCTCTCGCCATCTTGAAGATGGGAAGCCCTGCCCAATCAGGACTAGGCTCCTGCCCCCCTCCCACAGGAGAGAGGCAGGATAGGGGGTGTACCCACCCCAGGACAGGGACCCATTGGCCCCTGCCCTTCACCTACCTGTAACGCCCCTAAATCTAGTATTTAGGGGCACCCTGAACCTTCCTTCCCCAGATTCCAAACTACAAAGAAGAGCAAGAAGAAAGAAGACCTGCCCTGCAGCTGCTAAAAAGAGGAAGACACCAACTGCTTTGGCCCCAGCCCTACCGGCCTGTCGACCCTCGAACCTGCTCCTGCTCCAACCCGGCATCTCTTGTGGCCAGCAACCTCACAAACCCCGGAGGACCTGGCTACCTCTTGGCTCTAAGCCCCTGGGACTCCCATGAGTAGAGGCTCTACTCAAAACCTACCTCTCATCCCTGGCAGCAGCCCGGAACCGCGAACCCAGCACACTCTGCACCAGCCAAGCCTGGCCAGTGCCGGAGTGAACAAAGACCCTGAGGACGACCCCACGGCGACTGTGACCCCGAGTCCGGCACCCAAGGACCTCCCTCGACACTCCTGAAGAAGCCTGCAGCCTCAGAACAAGGTGCCCCCCCAACCGCGATCAACAGGGGGGAAGATTTCCCGACACCAAAAGGCACCCCTGCACGCGGCGCCCCACGGCCCCCTGTGCCCAATCCTGGGGTACCTACCTATCCTCCAACTACCCAACTTACCTCTCGAAGTGGTGGTGGCACCTGAAGAGTCCTCGTCCCCGAGCTTGCAGTCTTTTTCTAAACCGGAGATTTCCCATTGAAATCAATTGAGCGCCCGAAGGCTCAAAAGCACTCTGCACCCAGCCGCCCGAGTGGCCCTGGCAGTGAAAACTCTACACCTACCTACTTCCCCACTTTCCCTGAGTAAGTGACCAGGAGCCCAGCATCTACAGCCGCGTGGCTTGCCAGTCAGCAGCCACCAACCAAGGCCCCCCCTATCTCTCATAGAATAACATTGGGCCTAACTCTCTCTGCACCCGGCCGCCCTAGAGCCGCTGAGGGTGAACCAACTGTACCTACCTGACCCTGGGGGACCCCTGAGTCTATGCCCAGAACCTCAACTCTGCCAGTCGAGCACTTACCCTTAAACCGCAAACTCTATTTTCCTCATAGGGTAACATTGACTGGCTTTTTCCTGAAATTTCTTTTAAGTGTGGACTTTTCAAATCTTAAAAAATTCACAAAAAATCAGCCGAGTAACGAAAACGAAATTACTCACCTGCTCTTAGGTGAGCTCCCAGTGCTGGATCTTGGTGCCCAGCACTGACTCTGAAAAATACTTACAACTGTACTTACCCTTAACTCAATTTTCTTCCATAGGAAACCATTGACTGCTTTTCTGTGAAATTTCTTCTAAGTGTCGATTTCTGCAATCTTTAAATATTCTTCAAAAATCGTATAATATCTGAAAACGTAATTACTTACGTGTTTTGGATAAAGGTCCCAGTACTGAGTCTAGGCACCCAGTACTGGATTACAAAAGTAATGATAACATACTGTACCTGTAACCTGAATTTTCTTCCATAGGGAATCATTGACTGTTTTCTTTGAAATATTTTCTAAGTGTAAACTTTTAAAATAGCTAAATATTGTTTAAAAATCATTACAGTAATTAAGTCGACTTTCATCACTTGATTCGGAGTACTGACCCAGGACTGAATCTAGGATCCAGTCCTGGAATTCCAAAAGTAATTCTAAAAGTAATCTGTGGCAAATAACATGAAACTTCCATTGAACTCAATGCATTATTGTGTTTAAAATAGTGTTGTCTATTGCAACCACTTGTAACTGTTTACAAAAGTCAATTACATCTTGCAAAAGTATTTATATAAAGCATCTCATTCTGAGAAAGTATATTTTAATTCCAATTGTTGGTTCTAAAATAAAACAAGCATATATTTTTTATATCTAAACCAATGGCCTAGAGTTCAGTTCTTGAGTGTGTGAGACCATTTGCTGACTGAGTGTGTACAACAAATGCTTTACACTGTCCTCTTATACTGCCTTACTGCTCGACCAAGCTACCACTTTAGAGAGTAAGGTTATATCTAACTTAAGCCTCTGTCAAACCCTTGGGGACTGTGGACTCTGTACACCCTGTACCTGTTTAGGAACAGTATATACAGAGCCACTTTCTCACATCACCTGAACACAGGGTTACTCCAATGCAAACATTTTTAACGTGTTCAAGATCTCTACACACCTATGAAGCAATAGGAGCAGAAACCTTTTTTTAAACACACCAATTTTATGGAAACACAATTAGGTGGAAACTAATATGGCAGCTACCCGCCACTATAAAACAAACTGACTCATTGGATGATGGCATCAGTGATGACATCTCAAATGACAATTAATGACATCAGTGAGGTCATAAATGAGGTCATAGAACAGGTCATGAGTGATGTAATATTTCAGGTCATAAGCAGTGCATGGCTGGGGTATAAGTTATATTTAGCTCTGCTAACTAGAACTGGTAAACTTGTGTTTATTTCAAAACGTTAATGTTGTCACTGACATATTCACCTAACTGTAACATAACTATTTTTATATCTCAATCTCCAGACCAGTAGCTCCTGCTTGATTCATTAGCGCAGTGAGGCATACTTTTGAGATTTTATTCCCTGAGCTCGTACTAGCATCTAACTTTGCACTGCTTCATAACCATTTAAAAAGGAAAAGTGTGCAAGAAGTGAAATAGCACAGAAACACATCAGTGTCTGCACTGTGGAGGTCTCACTGCTCTGCTCTGGCATCCCGTCTTGTCTCTGCAGCCACGGAAGAGACAGCAGAGGGGTTTTAGGAATGCGAATCAAGCTGCAACAGAAAAATCTATACAGAGCAACTAACAGTGCACTCTGCTAGACATCTGCCCCGGACCTCTCTACCCCCATTTTAAGGTCCAGGCAGTTCCAGATTTGAATGGAAACCGTTTCAAGCCAAATAAGTAAATGATAACTTTGGGAGGGTATAGGCTTAGAAGAAGTTACTTACTTACGGTAAAGAGATTTCTGGAGATAATCTAGCAACCTGCAAACCGCTCACCTCTCATCCAGGTGACAGACTGAATCTGGAAGACTCAAAATAGCGCTCCAGTGCTGGCAGGTGTTGGCACAACGCCAACAAGGCTCGGGTACCTTCTGGATTGTGAGGGAACAACTGCATCTGGAATCATCTTTGCACTTGGATATCAATTCTAATACTTTTCAAAGATCTTCGAGGCAAAATAAAAAAAAAAGAAAAAGAAAAATCGATGAAGGGAATAACCGAAAAGTGCAAAAAAACAACTCTAACTTAAGTATAAAAACACTTCTCCGAAAAGGATTCAGGAATCTGCAGAAAGAATATTCACGAAAAGGAATATGCTACTTACCAGTATGCATTTGTTCTTGGCATGTAGAGCTGCAGATCTACACACTATGCATAGATCGCCATCTGGTGTTGGGCCCGGATGTTTGCACTTGTTTTTGTCTTAGAAAGTCTTTGGAAGTCACGAGATAGGTGACTCCTCCTTTGGATCGTATTGTGCATGGGCTTCGGCTCCATCCTCAGATTGTTTTTCGCCAGCAGGGAAAGATGCACCGTAGTAATAACAGTGAAGATGCCCATGTGTGTGCTATCTAAATAAAGATAAAATGGGACAAATACAGGTAGCCGGGGAGGTGGGTGGGCGTGTGTAGATCTGCAGCTCTACATGCCAAGAACAGATGCATACTGGTAAGTAGCATATTCCGTCGAGGAATATGAGCTGCAGATTACACACTTGTGCATAGATTATATAGCAGTACCCACCGTTAGTGGCGACCACCCGTATCTGTTGCAGTGGTTTGAAATAATGTTTTGAGTACAGCCTGGCCCACACTAGCCTGTTGCTTAGTTTGCACATCTACACAATAGTGTTTGGTGAAAGTGTGCGGGGTTGACCATGTAGCTGCTTTGCAGATATCATCTAATGGGATGTTCCCTAAGAATGCCATGGAAGCCCCTATTTTACGTGTAGAATGGGCTTTAGACGGAACGGATAGCGTTAGTTTTGCTTTATGGTAGCAGATTTGAATGAATTTTACAATCCACCTAGCTATCCCCGATTTTGAGATGGGGTTGCCTTTGTGTGGTGGAGAGAAAGAAACAAACAGTTGTTTGGTCTTACGGAAAGGTTGTGTTCTTTGAATGTAGTAGAGTAAGGCTCGTTTGACATCCAGTGTGTGAAGAGCCCCTTCTGCAACGGTCTGTGGTTGCGAGAAAAATACTGGTAGTTCTACTGTTTGGTTTAGGTGAAAAGGTGAAATGACTTTAGGGAGGAATTTTGGGTTGGTACGGAGAACAACCTTGTTGTGGTGCATTTGGAGACAAGGTTCTTGAATGGCAAGTGCTTGTATCACACTGACCCTTCGAAGGGAAGTGATGGCTACAAGTAAAGCTGTTTTCCATGTTAGGAATTGTAGTTCGCATTTGTGCAGAGGTTCGAAGGGAGGCCCCATTAGCCTTGTGAGAACGATATTTAAGTTCCACACAGGTGAGGGTGGCACTATGGGGGGAATTATTCTTTTAAGGCCTTCCATGAAGGCTTTAATGGCAGGTACTCTAAAGATAGATACATGTTGCCTGTTTTGTAGGTAAGCTGCTATAGCTGAGAGGTGTAGTCGAATGGACATATAGGCTAGATTGCACCTTTGTAGGTGGAGTAAGTAGCCTATTATGTGTTGAATGGACACGTCTAGTGGATTGATGGTGTTGTTATGGCAATAAACAACAAAAAGTTTCCACTTGGCGGCATAGCACGCTCTAGTGGTAGGTCTTCTAGCTTCTCTGATGACGTGTATACAGTCAGGGGGAAGATTTAGGTACCCGAATTCTAGGATTTCAGGAGCCAGATCGCAAGGTTGAGCTGCGCTGGGTCCGGGTGTTTGATCTCTCCATGGTTCTAGGTTAAGAGGTGTGGGGAGAGGTGTAGTTTTTGGTGCGGCACTACAGATAGTTCTAGCAGTGTGGTATACCACGGTTGTCTGGCCCACGTTGGAGCTACGAGGATTAGTGTGAGGGAGTGTTGTTGTAGTTTGCGCACCACTAGTGGAATGAGTGGGAGAGGCGGAAAAGCGTACGCAAATCTGCCTTACCAGTTCATCCATATCGCATTTCCTTTGGACAATGGGTGTGGGTATCTGGCGGCGAAGCTTGGGCATTTGGCGTTTGTGGGTGGCGAAGAGGTCTATCTGTGGATGCCCCCACATTTGAAAGTACGGGTGAAGAACTTGTGGGTGAAGCTCCCACACGTGGATCTGTTGTGTCTGCCTGCTGAGCAGATCTGCCACTGTGTTTTGGACTCCTGGGACATGCTGAGCTAGGAGAAATATTTTCTGGGGTATTGCCCATCTCCATATCCTCTGTGCTAGCTGAGGAGAGTGTGTGCCGCCTAGTTTTTTAATATAATACATGGCTGTCATGTTGTCTGTGCGGATCTGGACTGCCTTGCCTGAAATTTGGGTTTGAAAAGATTTTAGGGCTAAGAAGATTGCTAGTAACTCCAGATGGTTGATATGGAGTATCTTTTGTTGAGATGTCCACTTGCCCTGTGTGGTGAGATGTAGTAGATGAGCTCCCCAGCCGGAGAGCGATGCGTCCGTTGTCAGTACTATTTGAGGAACCGGGTCCAGGAACGGTCGACCTTTGGAAAGGTTTGTGGTGTTCCACCAATGCAGAGAGCGATGGGTGCGACCGTCTACCAACACCAGATCTGTTAATTGACCCATGGCCTGGTTCCATTGTTGCGCTAAGCACTCTTGGAGAGGACGCATCTGGAGTCTTGCGTGAGGTACTATGAAGATGCAAGAGGCCATCATCCCTATTAGTTGCATTAACACTCGAGCTGGAAGGGAGTGTTGTGCTATGAATTTTGTGCGGAGAGCTTGAATGCTTGCAATCCTGGCAGGATTGGGGTAGGCTAGCGCTCTTGAGGTGTCTATGGTGGCACGGAGGTATTGTTTTATGTGGGATGGTTGTAGATGGGACTTCCGGTGGTTTACTGTGAAGCCCAGTTGGTGGAGTAGTTGAATCGTGGTGGACGTCTGTTGTACACACGGATTGTATGACCTGGCCTTTATCAGCCAGTCATCTAAGTATGGGAATACGTGAATGTGTTGTCTTCGCAAATGTGCTGCCACCACTGCTAGGCACTTGGTGAATACCCTTGGCGCTGTTGCGACTCCGAACGGGAGCACTTTGAATTGGTAGTGTTGTCCGTCCACTACAAATCTGAGGTACTTCCGGTGAGCTTTGTGCACTGGAATTTGGAAATAAGCGTCTTAGGTCTAAAGTGGTCAAAAAGTCATTCTGGGAGAGGAGCGGAAGTACCTGCTGAAGCGTCACCATATGAAAATGGCCTGAGTGTATGTATGTGTTTAGGGGCCGGAGATCTAGGATGGGTTGCAGAGTCTCATCCCTTTTTGGTATGAGGAAATATAGGGAGTAGACTCCCATATTTTGTTGGTTGGTAGGAACGGGTTCTAATGCCTGTTTCTGTAGGAGGGAGATTACCTCCTGCTTTAGGAGTATTGGATGTTCTGGTGACATCGGGTGTTGTCTGGGTGGAATGTTTGGGGGGGTAGATGTTCGTTCTAAGCAGTAGCCTGACCGAATTATCTGTGTTACCCATTTGTCTGAGGTGATGGTAGCCCAGACAGGAAGGAAATGTTGGAGTCTGACCCCGACCGGAGTGGGATGGTCTGGGGGGAGCGGGGGGGGGGGGGGGGGGGGGGAAGTCATTGTGTAGGCGTTGTTTGTTTTGCCTCGGCCTTTGTTATTGTTACCTCTATAGCCGCCTCTTTGATAACCCCTTGTGAAGGTGGACTGAGTAGGGGATTTGTATGAAGTGGACGCGGTGTCTGAGGAGTAGCCTCTAGACGTACTTTGAAAGGAAGAGCGGCGAAAGGAGCGTCTAGGAGGGTGTGACTGTAAGGCTGTGAGAAAGTGCCATCTTTCTTGCATGGTATGCCCCCACTTTTTGCTAAATTGCTGACTGTACTTCGATTGAGTGTACCCTGGGTTCCTGCCAATCAGGTGCCCAGGGCCTATGTTCCTTCCTTAAACCACACAAACTCCAAATTGGCAAACCCTAGCCACATGTCAGCCCCTAGTAAATGGTACCCTAGGTACCCAGGGCCTTGTGGCCAGGGAAGGCCTCTAAGGGCTGCCGCACTCATTGTGCCACCCTCAGAGGCCCTGTACCCTTACACACACACTGCCCTTGCAGGCTGAGTGTCTGGGTGCAGGACAAAACAAAGAGTCGACATGGCACACATCACTGTGTACCATGCCCATCACCTACACTGCCAAGGCATATGTCAGCCACCCCTCTAGTTGGGTGCATTACGCCTATGGTGTGGGCACAGGAGCAGGAGCCCTGTGCCCCTACAGTACCCGGGTCCATTCCTGGGCACTGTAAGTGCAGTGCTGTCATTTAAGAGTATATGGTGCTGAGAGCTTGTCAAACACGAGCTCCACAGCACCATATTGGCAACACTGAAGCCTGGGAAGTTTGGTATCAAACTTCTCAGCACATTGAACCCACACTGATGCCAGTGTAGGATTTAATGTACTAAGCACCCCAGAGGGCATCTTAGAGATGCCCCCTTACAGCTAACTTACAATCCACGTCTGCTCTGAGGCTGCCCAGGCTGCCACACAGCAGACACGTTGCTGGACCCCTGGGTGGGAGAGCCCCTGCTCTCCCGGGCCTGCAACAATTCACATCCTGGGTGAGGTGGGAAATCTCCTCCCCCAGGATGAGCAAAGGGAAGCTTCAAAGGCAGGCCGCCATTTGGAGTTTCCCCAGGCCACTGCAAACCCCCACTCTGGCGGGAAGCTTGGCCGGAAACCCCATACAAGGACAGGGGATGTGCCAGCCTGCCCACCCCACCCCTCAGGTGGGGGAGGCGAGGTGAAGCACATCTCCGGGCTCTCGCCATCTTGAAGATGGGAGGCCCTACCCTATCAGGATTAGGCTACTGCCCCCCTCCCACAGGAGAGAGGCAGGATAGGGGGTGTACCCACCCCAGGACAAGCACCCATTGGTCCCTGGCCTTCACCTACCTGTAACGCCCCTAAATCTAGTATTTAGGGGCACCCTGAACCTTCCTTCCTCAGATTCCAGATAGAAAACTACAAGAAGAGCAAGAAGAACAAGGACCTGCCCTGCAGCTGCTAAAAAGAGAAGAAGACACCAACTGCTTTGGCCCCAGCCCTACCGGCCTGTCGACTCTCGAACCTGCACCAGCGCGGCATCTCTCGTGGCCAGCAACCTCACCAACCCCGGAGGACCTGGCTACCCTTTTGGCTCTAAGCCCCTGGGACTCCCATGAGTAGAGGCTCTACTCAAGAAACCTATTTTTAACCCCTGGCAGCAGCCCGGAACCGCGGACCCAACACACTCTGCACCAGCCAAGCCTGGCCAGTGCCGGAGTGGACAAAGACCCTGAGGACGACCCCACGGTGACTGTGACCCCGAGTCCGGCACCCAAGGACCCCCCTCGACATCCCGGAAGAAGCCTGCAGCCTCAGAACAGAGTGCCACCCCAACCGCGATCAACCAGAGGGCAAGATTCCCGACGTCAAAAGGCACCCCTGCACCTGGCGCCCTGCGGCCCCCTGTGCCCAATCCCGGGGTACCCACCTAACCTACAACTACCCAACTTACCTCTCGAAGTGGTGGTGGCACCTGAAACATCCTCGTCCCCAAGCCTGCAGCCTTTTTCCAAACCGGAACATTCCCATTGATTTCCATTGAGCGCCCGAAGGCTCAAAAGCACCCTGCACCCAGCCGTCCGAGTGGCCCTGGCAGTGCACTCTACACTAACCTACTTCCCCACTTGCCCTGAGTAAGTGACCAAGAGCCCAGCTCCCACAGCCGCGTGGCTTACCAGACAGCAGCCACCAACCAAGGCCCCCCCTATCCCTCATAGGGGAACATTGGGCCTAACTCTCTCTGCACCCGGCCGTCCTGAAACCGCTGAGGGTGAACCAACTGTACCTACCTGACACTGGGGGACCCCTGAGTCCATGCCCGGAATTTCAACTCTGCCAGTAGAGTACTTACCCTTAAACCGCTAACTTCATTTTCCTCATAGGGTAACATTGACTGGCTTTTTCTTCAAAAATCTTTTAAGTGTGAACTTTTCAAAACTGCAAAAATTCACCAAAAATCAGCCAAGTGACAAAAACGAATTTACTCACCTGCTCCTAGGTGAGCTCCCAGTGCTGGATCTTGGTGCCCAGCCCTGACCCTGAAAAGTGTTCACAACTATACTTACCTCTAACTCATTTTTCTCCCATAGGAAACCATTGTCTGCTTTTCTGTGAAATTTCTTCTAAGTGTCTATTTTTGCAAATTTGAAATATTCTTTTAAAATCGTACCATTTCTGCAAACAAAATTACTTACCTGTTTTTGATAAGGACCCCAGTCCTGGGTCTAGGTACCCAGTCCTGGATTACTAAAGTAACGATAAAGTACTCTACCTGCAATTTGAATTTCTTGCCATAGAGATCCATTGAATGTTTTCTTTGAAATATTTTTTAAGTGCTAACTTTTGAAATAGCTAAATATTATTTAAAAATCATTACAGTTATTAAGTCGACTTTCATCACTTGATTCTGAATACTGACCCAAGGCTGGATCTAGGAGCCAGACCTGGAATTCTAAAAGTAATCTGAAAAGTAATTTATTACAAATAACCTGAATTTACCATTGAGCTCAATGCATTGTTAGGTTTAGGAAATAGGATTGTTTATTGCAACCTACTGTGACTGTTTACACAAATTTATTGCTTAAGACAAAAGTATTTATATTCAACCTCTCATTCTGAGAAAGTATATTTTTACACCCTTTGTGGTTCTAAAAATAAAACAAGCATATATTTTATATATATAAACCATTGGCCTAGAGTTCAGTTATTGAGTGTGTGAAACCATTTGCTGACTGAGTGTGTACAATAAATGCTTTACACTGTCCTCTGGTACTGCCTTACTGCTCGACCAAGCTACCACTTTTGAGAGTAAGGTCATACCTAACTTTGACCTCTATCAGCCTCTGGGGGACTGTGGACTCTGTACACCCTGTACCTATTAGGGACCAGTATATACAGAGCCACTTTCTCACAAAGGCTCCCATGGATTTTGCCGTATCCATATCCTTCTTCGTTTTTTCTAGGGCCTCATCCACTTTTGGGCCAAATAGATGTTCCTGGTCAAAGGGATGGTTAAGGATGGAGGCTTGTACCTCCGGTTTAAACCCGGATATTCTTAGCAAAGCATGGCGACGGAGGAGGACGCTAGTATTGATGGCCCTGGAAGCTGTGTCTGCTGCATCTAGGGCACAACGTATGGAGGTGTTAGTAATAGTCTTACCCTCCTGAATTAGTTCGTTGGCCCTAGCTTTATATTTTTCAGGGAGGTGGTGCATTATGCTTTCTAACTAGTCATAATGTGCCCTGTCATATCTGGCCAATAGCGCTTGAGTATTGGCGATACGCCACATATTGGCTGCTTGTGACGCAGTACGCTTTCCTGATGCGTCCAGTAGTTTTGACTCTTTGTCAGGTGGTGGTGGTGCTTCGCCTGACGCCTGGGAACTTGCCCTTTTACGTGCAGTGGATACCACTAGAGAATCTAGTGGCGCTGGCTCTGATGTAGGAGGAATCTGTGGGGGCAGCTTTGTATTTTTTCTCGATGCGCGGGTTAATGACCCTGGCACTAACTGGGTCCTTAAAAACTTCTGGCGTATGCTTTACTACTCCTTTGAGCATAGGAAATATGGAGGTAGACCTATGTGTGGTGTCGAATGTGTCGAGGAGGAAATCTTCCTCCACGGGGTCGGTATGCAAGTGTACCCTGTGATAGTGTGCCGCCCTTTGCAGTAGATGGTGGAACCCCAATGAGTCTTCCGGTGGAGATGGTCTGGAAGGGTAAAGATCATCTTGTGGGACGTTGGGGATATCGGGGATATTGTAATCGTCCCATGGGTCTGGGGATCCTGTGGGGGTGGGGTCTCCTGTGGGTAGGTCCTGGGGCACATCCCCGATGTCATCATATGGGTACCCGTGATCATCATCGTGTGGAGAAGGGGTGGGAGAACGATTAGGTTGGGGGTGGAGAAGGCCAAGGGGGTGGAGGTGGGGAAGGTGGAGGAGGTGGAAGAGGTGGGGAAGGTATTCTGAACGGAGAGGTAGCAGAGTCCTTCCTCTTTGGAGGTGGAGCAGGCTTCTCCAAATGTCTTTTTGGTAGAGAGTGTCAAATGTCCAGTTTTTGGATCCTTGGTGAGTTTTTTGCCAGGGATCCGGTGTAAATAGGTCTGGTGAGGCTGGTCGGTCCGTCGGTGCCGGAGGCGTAGGGGCCGATGGCTTTTTAGGCTTTTCTGTGCCGGTTCGTTGTTTGGGACCCGGTTTGGGAACCTCCGGACGCTTGGTCGGCACCGAGATGGGTTTCGGCCTCGAAGTGTCGGTGGCCTTGTGTGCTTTGGTCGGCACCAAAGGTGGTGTCTGTGCCGAAGAGCTGGGTTTGGACCCAGAGTGCTTCGGTGTGGGGCTCGGTGTCGATATGGAGGTCGGCTTCTTTTTCGGTGTCGAAGCATGTTTATCGGCACAGACGGTAGGCTGGCTCGATCCCGAGCCGCCTGAAGGCTTGCTTGGCTTCTTTACCGGGCCCGAAGGTGCAGTGTTGGAAGCAGTGTCCTTGGTCTTGCCTAGGCCCGGAGGCGAAGGTGTGACCGGAGCCTTTTTCGGTGCTGGCAGGGGTGTGTGTGTGTGTGTGTGTGGGGGTCGTCTGCTTTGGAAGCGCTGAAGAGGCCCTCATCGGTGTAACGCTCTGGAGCGTCGATGCCTTCTCCGAAGCCGTCGTCCGGAATCGTCGCCGAGGAGTGCGCCATAGTTCTTCTGGCTCTTCGGTCCTGAATAGTCTTTTTGGACCGGAAGGACTTACACGCCGGACAGTCTCGAGCCTCGTGTTCAGGGAAGAGGCAGAGATTGCATACCTCGTGGAGATCGCGATCGAAACAATACCGCGGTTTCGGGTGAGGATTGCGCGTCGATCGTCGAACTGGAAGCTGTTCGGAACCGGAGCGCGAAGATTACATCTGAGCCCGATGGCGGAAAAAAAAACAATCTGAGGATGGAGCCGCAGCCCATGCGCAATACGATCCAAAGGAGGAGTCACCGACCTCGTGACTTCCAAAGACTTTCCAAGAGGAAAAACAAAAACTGCAAACATCCGGGCCCAATACCAGATGGCGATCTATGCACAAGTGTGTAGTCTGCAGCTCATATGCCTCGAACCAGATGTGCTTGTGACATTGGACGGTGTTTGGGTGGTATGTTTGGGGGGGGGTAGATGTTAGTTCGAGACAGTAGCCTGATTGAATGATTTCGTGGACCCACCTGTCTGAAGTGATGTTTATCCAGGCAGGGAGAAATTGGTGGAGTCTTCCCCCGACTGGCGTGGAATAGTCTAGGGGAAGTGGAGGGAAGTCATGGGGTAGGTATGGAGGCAGAGCTGGAGTTAATATTGCCTCTGCCTTTGCTGTTATTCCCTCTGTAACCACCCCTTTGGTAACCTCTAGTAAAGGTGGATTGTGCGGGAGCTTTGTTGGAGGGGCTATCAGAGGAGTATCCTCGATGGGAGCTTCTAAAGGATGAGCGACGAAAGGACGGTCTGGGAGCTTGCGATTGCAAGGCTCCCATAGATTTGGCGGTGTCTGTATCCTTCATTTTTTCGAGGGAGACGTCTACATTGGGCCCAAAGAGGTGTTGCTCATTAAAAGGCTGATTGAGTATAGAACTCTGTACTTCGGGTTTAAAATCTGATATTTGTAACCAGGCATACCTGCGCAAAAGGACACTGGTGTTGATTGCCCTGCATCTAGGGCACAGCGAATGGAGGTGTTAGTGATGGTCTTACCCTCTTGGATTAGTTCACTGGCCCTGTTTTTGTATTTGACAGGGAGGCGTTGCATTATGGACTCAAGTTCGTCATAATGTGCTCGGTCATACCTGGCTAGGAGCGCTTAGGTGTTAGCAATGCGTCAAATATTTGCTGCCTGTGACGCTGTGCGTTTGCCAGAGGCGTCTAGGAGTTTGGATTCCTTGTCTGGTGGTGGTGCATCACCTGACGTTTGTGAATTTTCCCTCTTCCTGGCATCGGGGATTACTAGGGAGTCTAGTGGTGCGGGCCCTTAATGTATACGGGATCAGTAGGGGCAGCTTTATGTTTCTTTTCTATTCTTGGGTTGATGACCCGAGCCCTGACGGGATCTTTAAAGATCTCTGGTGCGTGCTTAATGACCCCTTTAAGCATAGGCAGTGTTGAGTTGGACCTTTGTGTGGTATCAGAGGTATCCATAAGAAAATCCTCCGCTACTGGGTCTGTATGCAGGGCCACCCCGTGGTATTGGCCAGCTCTTTGAAGGAGCTGGTTGAATCCGATATTTTTAAATGGCGTCCTTTCCATGAGCCGGAGATGAGGCCCGGGTAGGCCCGAAGGCCTTTGTCGATGACCGGAATCGAAGACTTCGAAGTTGAAGGGTCGCGTGTGGCTGGAAACGCAATCAAAAACAATACCGTCGAGATGGGAAGGATTGCCCGTCGAAAGAGAAAACCGTTAAAGGTTCCAAACTGCAACGCGAGAACACATCCGAGCCTGATGGCGGAAAAAAACAATCTGAGGATGGAGCCGATGTCCATGCGCACTATAATCCAAAGGAGGAGTCACATACCTCGTGACTTCCAAAGACTTTCAAAGACAAAAACAAGTGCAAACATCTGGGCCCAACACCAGATGGCGATGTATGCACAGTGTGTAATCTGCAGCTCATATGCCTCGAACATATTGTTACCGAAGGTAACATTCTTCTGATGGATATTACAACCTGAAGACTCCACATATCTTGAGTACATACCAACGTAATAACCCCGGAGGAGGGTCGGAGGTGACAAACGGCGCCACATGAACCCATGAAGAGTCATGCACGCAAGACCGAGCTGAGATTAAAACTCAGTGATGAGAAATCGAATAATCTCCCCGCTGCCAGGCAGTGCAGGCTCGTGCTGATGACACAGAACAGCAGGAAAAATTGGACCCGTCCGGCAGGGGACTAAGTGACAAGATGTTCTATTAACATCCCAAGGGATCCAGACTTGTAACACAAGACCCTTAATTCCAGCTGGTAGCTGCAATAAATAGTTCTCTTTAGGAAAACACAGCGGTCCAAGCAGGGCCATCAGACCATAATAAAAACTCAGTGTCATGCCGATGGAAATGCCACAACTCAAGCTATGGCTTGGTTAACACCAGGGGACGAGTAATCAACCTACACCCCTCCTGTTCACTCCCTCCCGGCAGTGGAGAAAGGCAAATGTGTAAGATCAGAGCTCTGTCAACAACGATATTGCAATAATAGGTGAGACACCAACCAATACCAGCCAGGAAACAATGCTACACAGCAGGGCCCAACATCAAACGACTCTACTCTCCCCTTGGCAGGGTATTACAGGCTCTGCCAAGGCCTAAAAGGGGATGATAGAACAGAAGGGCATAGGTACCTCGACCAGCATCAATCGGATACTAGCCCGAAAAAGAAGTGTAAGCAGGTATCAGCTTATATGTGACAACCCATCTGTGAGGTCAAAAAATGAAACCAACTACACATGACCCCAAATAGAAGCCCAAAAAGAAGCCTTTTTTACTTACAAGGCCTTCATGTCCTCCAACACCACCTGGCCACAGACCCAGGCAAGAGAACTGGTGGACAGGGGTCACCGCTTCCACGAAAGCTAAGCCCATACAGCAAAAGAATCTAAAGAAAACACGACAGAAGTCGCCATTCATTGCAAATGTTGCACTTACACTCTCAAGCTTTTCAATTCAAACTGCAACAGAAATAAAACTTTATAGACCGAAACAAGGAGCATCCAGGCACAATATAAACCACTGTAAGCAAAAGAGCCAAAAAAGACTGAACTGAACACCAGCCAGCAGATCCTGTACATGGCAACAGCAGGAGTTCCCCCACCGCTGGTTGGTAAGTTACCAACTGTTCTAACAAACTATCTGAAGAAGCAGCAGATGCCGGGATCTGAATCACTGAAAGAAAGGTGCCATGTGAAGGAAGCATGCACCCCAGTACCGAAAACACCCCAATCAAGTCAACAACTGAACTAAACAATTCAAGTACTTCCTCACAGCACAAGAGGCAGAGCACTGGAACCGAAGGGCGTGAATGAACCAGTTCAAATAAATATCTAGCAAGTCCGATCAATAATGGGATTACAACAGCGCGCTCCTGAGATTCAAAGCTAGGACAGGGGCAAAGCACCTCCACGCCTTAAAGTGTGGAAGAGCCGCAAAACGAACTATTAGCCACTGTGTAATCTAAATATTGTCTGGAAATGTGGATAAGATGGATGACCGCGAAACATGCAGCCTCAAGCCCCAACACGCGTCACTGCAGGGTAAATTCAGAGAGCGTTTGATATTCTTGTAGCAGGAGGTCCTTCCTTACAGAGGAACTAAATTCAGAAAACAAGTGGGTCCCGCAGTAGGGAAAAGAAAATATCGGTGCAGACTGAGGCCGAGTAGGTCTGTTCACAAGGATGTAATCACCAGTACAGCCTTCTCCCGAAGGGGACATTCAACATGTCCTGACCAGTGAAGCCAGGGGTGACCGACGACAACTGCAGCGTCTGGTCTCTGTGCTCTACAAAGGTCAATGCCCTCTACAGCTACGGAAGGGCAAGGGTCGCTATCAGAAAGGGAGGATGGACTAGGCTAGTAGGGTCGCAGGTTCCCAAAAGCTTCTTCCCTACCATGACTTTCTTGGGTATGTTCAACGCAGAAGGTAGGCCAACCATTCGGGCATCAGCACATCCCCTGGCCGCATTCTCTACCGTCTGGGAAGGCTGCTTGTTTAAGAGGCAAGAACCATCAAAGGCTATATCCAGCACCTTTGCTTGAGCCTCTCCATGAAGGCCCAAGGATCCCAACCAAGCGTGCCTACCAAGGACTTAGCATTCCACCATGTCAAGACTGTAATTGAGAAACAAGCTAGCAACGCCCCACCAACCCCCCAAAAATAAAACCCATTAACCACCATGAGGGATAAATTCCTCCGCCCCCACCCCCCCCACTCTATCCACAAACACTCACCGTTAACCTTGGGAGGATAGGGAAAAAAAAGTGCTGATGTGTAAAACTGGAAGCCTGTAGTCCAAGGCCCACTGTAATTGGATGAGAAATTAAAAATAACAGGTCTCACTACGCTGCCGGGGACCACGAGGCCACCTCACAGTGCCCGGCCTGTAGAGAAGTAGACTTACTCCCAAATAACAATGAAACAAGATCTCAGAGGTTGGGACACAATGACACATCCAAACAGTTTCGATCAGAATGCTGGTTTTAACCCCTGCCAGCTTGGGCAACTCTTTCCTTAAAGATATGAGGTGCTCAGAAGGGACTACTGGGGTTTCTCATGATCGACAAACAAAAGGACTGGAAGCATGAAGGGTTTGGGAATGAATTCAGGCAAGATTTCAGAGCATCTCTACCGGTACCTTTGGGCAGCAAAACTCTCAACTGAGGCATGTTCGAGGACTGCAAGAGCATCCGTGAAGGGCGCCCCATAGGACCGGAGATTGGAGTCGGATACATGCCACGTGCAGCATCAGCGCCAACGCTGCAGCAGATGGCTCGGACTTTGGTGCCACAACAGCTGCCAAAGGGATGTTCAGCTTATTAGCAAAGTCAACTGGCATCGGAGGAAGGTCCATCAGAGGCGGGCTGTAAAACAGGCCGGCATCTTGATGCCCAATGGAGCTGGAGGAGGGCAGAGCCTAGGTGACTAAGCTCAGCGGGTTTAGCGCCACAAACTAGTAAGTCAGAAAGGGGATCCAGTAGTGCCAAACAGACGCTCCAGGTACGAATGTCCGCCTATATCCACGAGAGTATGCACTGCTCCAAAGAGAAGGTCTACATCAGAGAGCCAATACGCTGATTGGTAGACCTGTCCCATGGTCAGTTCCAACGACGAGGTCCAGACAAGTCATGTGCTCGGTAGATTCATCAAGACGACCTCTTCCGAAGAGAACCTGCTGCACCATACCCATCTTGGGGAAAGGCTCTTGATGGGTACCAATGCTCATTGCGAACCATGGACGCGTAACAAGGACCTGCCCGACTGTCTACGATAGCAAGGGTAAGCCATGATCCTTGACGGCGGTCCCAGGGATGTGCATAGTATCTAAACTCCAAGTGCAAGCGTGGTATGAAACCGAAGGAGTCCCCTGAATGGCAAGAGTGGGCCCTAGCACGGTCCGACATCTTCAGCGGTATTGTCCTCAGGGATTGCACTTTAAAAATAGTTTAGGATTCTGGAGAAAATCCCAATGAGTGTTGAAGTGCAAGAAAATAAAAATAAACCGCAGTCAAACCGCCGTGGTGGCACCATACACCGCTCGGATAGGTCACATCCAGGGATGTAGTGGAGTCCTACTGAAGCCCTGGCACCACTTGTTGGAAAAAGTTTAAGAGGTGAAGTAAAAGTATCCGTGAGAAATGGGCGATTACTGCAGCGAGCGGGTGTGGCAACTCCGATAACTGTGGTAGCTTTGCATTTCTCAAGGGGAGACCACTGGGGAAAAACTCAGAACACAGCACTATTCCTACACCCTGAAGTTAAAGAGACGCGCAGTATCAGTAATTTCAGGAGCAGGGAAACCAATGCGTCATTTCACTCACACCTTTGAGTCCAAAGAGGCATCACTTAGATAACACAACCTATATAGGATATTGGCAGATTTGCTTTTTTTATTTTATTTATTTATTTATTTTTAACAGGCAGAAGATACCTCATCAAGAGCAGCAAAATACAGACGGTTAATTAAGTCATTGCTTTTTCTAAATAAGGCACATCCTAGGAAGCCTGTTTCTGAATAACCCCAATTTTGCAAGACAGGTGAACGAAGGGGCAGATAAATAAAGTGGTCTGCCCAGAGCACAGAATTTGGTCAAGTGAGAAATTCAAATCAGTTTTTCTGGCTCGACAGGAAGAAATGAAGTCACTAGAAACTTCTTGTCCAGTTTCGCCGAGCCTCAATGAATTATTGATCCGCACAGGTGTGAGGGAATCCACAATGAAGGCAAGGGACACCCCAATGTCGGTCCTTCTAAGCCCTTATTCACTTAGCAATCCGGACGATAGAACACAAGTCTTGGTCTTTGTGTAGAGCCTGAGGAAGCTTACTTTGAGAACACAACACTGATGCTGGTCTACAAATAAATGCGGAATTACAAAATAGAACGTCCACTGACCTTTTAACGAGCTCCACTGCCCACTCATACAGCTGGTCAAAATTGTCTGATGCATGCGTCACTGCATAAGGCTGGTAACCTGAGAGCAGAGGATAGAAAAGTAAGTTTAAGGTAAATGTTCTAATTTTTAAGCATTCAGCAACTTTGCAGAACTTGTGAAAACGAGACATGTAAAATGAAATGAGTTTTTTCTTTTGCTCTGATGATACGAGTGGTGCGGTTAACGCACAGAGCGATTCATTACACACTATTAATGCAGCCATTGGAGAGGACTGTGCGAGAAGTGAAATAGGTCAGAAACACAGGTTTCTGCACTTTGGAAGTCTTGCTGGTTTGCTCTGGCATTCCTTCTTGTCTCTACAGCCATGGAGAGTGGACTGCAGAGGGGTTTTAGGAATGCGCCCCAGGTTCCACCAGAAAACGAAAGGAACCCAAGCGTTCTGTGCAGCCCACAGCATGCCCTACTAATACCTCATTAATATGAATACCTCAATACAGTACCTTACAGACCATTTATTTTTCCATAAACTACAAGGAAAAGCAGCGCTCTTTCTGGTGGGTACTCTTTCTAAACACACATTCCTCACCTGATGTTCTCATAGCAGTTCTCCTGCACACCAAGAGGTGGCGCTCTGCGCCTCTGTGTCAACTTTGTTTTGTCCTGGAATCACGGAGCACATTTGCATTTAAGGCCACCCCCCCTTACCCCCGTGCAGCCATAGTTTCTTTCTCGACTCCAAGGTAAATTTGGAGGTACCAGAGCTCTCATTTTGGACCATTTTCGATGGGGAGGTGGGGAGGTGGGAGGGCAGTGAGCAATCTGCAGTTAGAGTACCTACCCTACCATGAAGAGGGTTACCAAAGGCAAGTAACGCGATCTTCTGATGGATACTTCCAACTACGGATTTGTCACCTTTAGGACATTCAATCATCAGAAACTGTGGGTTTGAAACCATATCCTACGCTGATGATACGCAGCTGATAGTACACAGAGAACAACCCTGCAGTAACAAAAGCCAAGTTCATAAACTGTATGACTTGCATTGCAAGCTGGATGAGGAAGAATTTTCTGCAACTTAACTCCTCCAAAACGGAGATTGTGGTGTTTGGCAAGGCAGAAGAACTGTGGAGCTCTGACTAGTGGCCAGCAGAACTAGGAGGAGCTCCTCCCCCAGGAGGGTGGGCTAAGAAACTAGGGGTTAGAATAGACAATAAGCTTTCAATGGAGGAACAGGTGAAGACTCTCGCAGGCACCTGCTTCGGGACCATGCGGATGCTCTGAAAGATTTTCCCCTGGATCCCATTAAACGCCAGAAAGACCCTCATTCAGTCGCTCCTAATCAGTCGCCTTGATTACGGCAACTCCTTGTTGGCAGGAATTAGGGAAGACCTTTTATCCAAACTGCAGGTTGCGCAAAATACGGCAGCTCGTCTTGCCCTTATTAAACCAGTACAAACCCCTTCCCCTTCCCCTCCTTCACTAATTACATTGGCTTCCTGTTAGGAAACGAGCTCTCTTCAAGCTGCTTTGCATGGTCTTTAAGTCCCTGCACGGAACGGGCCTGGCTTATTGGACTATAAAATTGAACGCTATCAACCTGGGCGACAACACAGATCCAGCAATCGCAGCCTGCTCTGTAGCAGGAGAATAAGGAAAGTCGAAATGGGTGGTCGTGCATTCTCTTATCTGGCCCCCAAACATTGGAACGGGCTTCCTGAACAAATCTGCGAGTACCCTAACCTTCCACAATTTAAAAAAAATGCTCAAGACCTGGCTATTCTAAAAAAAAAAAAAAAACAACAAAAAAAAAAACATTTTACATTTGCCTGCCTTCTCGGTCGCCGAGAGATCCCCCTGGGGATGATTCGTGCGCCTTACAAATGAGTCAAATAAGATACAAAGCAGTAGTTCCCCAAAATGGAGGGTCTTTGGAGTGGGCTCAGACCAAAACGTCCTGCAGGAAGAACAGGTGAAAAGCCCCTTCCGTCAAACTTGGCATTCACGGAAGTAGTACTTTGCGAACGTGTGAACTCGCGCCCAAGTCGCGGCTTGACAGCTTTTTGGCCAATGTGTAGCAGATCTTCATGCAAAGGGCTATCCAGCTTGACAAAGTCCTTTTGAGCACAGCTTTTACCTTTCTTTGTCCCAGAGACCCCACAAAAAGAAGATCGTCAAAGATGGTCTTCGGCACAATCTATGTAATAGCGTAAAGCTCTTTTGGGGTTCAGGCGATCGAGCTGCTCTTCCTCTTTAGAGGGTTCAAGATGGGCAAACAATGTTGGGAGGATGCAGAATTATCCAATGTGAAAAGGAGTGACCACTTTCGTCAAGAAGGCCGCCCTGGTCCTCGGTTCCAGTTTCTCTGGTAAAACATGGTGTAGGGCAGTTGGGAGGAGAAAGCCTGCATCTCACTCACGTGGCAAGCTGAAGTGGTTGCGATGAGGAAGCCGGTGTTAAAAGACAACGAGCAGCTGTGCATCGGCTTGAAAGGAGTACACATGAGAAAAGTCGGAACCAAATTAAGGTTGCGCTTAGCATCACATGGTTTGGGAGGGAACGTATGTGTTAAACCTATAACTAGGCAGCATCCCAAGACGAGCTTTGCGCAAGAACAGTGGGTCCAGTAAATGCAGTAAAGCCGAAAGGGTAAAAAATTAACCTTTCATTGTCCCAAGCGGAAGGCCTTGCAGGCCCAAAGACAAAATAAAATAAATGTCTGATAACTTGGCTTGCAGGGGGGTATGTCCATGTGGACACTACGCCAAACCAAAAACGTGCCCGTCCCTGGCATAAATAGGCTTTGTGGAAGGGAGTTTGGAAGTTTGAATGACACCAACAACTTCGGCGGGCAAGTAAAACGCCGTCAACTGCAGTCACTATCTCCATCCATGGAGGTATAGATTACACAGGTTCGGATGGAGAAACCTACCCTACTGCTGCGACAGAAGATCTTCCAGAAGTCAGTGGCGGCTCCCCTATTGGGGCGTGGGGGCGTCACCCCACTGCTTTCTCACGGTGCGAGAAGGCAGAAGTGCCTCTGTGCTCGATTGTGGGTGGTCGGGCCTGCTCGAGGGCAGGGGGAGGGGGGGGGGGGGGAGTGGCTTACCCTGTTGTGGGTACTGGCTGCATGGTCAGCCCTGGAGCCGACCAAAGAGTCTGGCCCGCCCACTCTCCATTTTTCTCTATGCGGAGAAAATGTCCCGCCTGGGGCGCTGTCCTGCTGCTCCTACCAGCGTTCTGTTTTTCCTTGCGTAGGGGAGGGAAGCTGCCTGCTTCCTGCTTCAGGAACACGTGGACCCCCAAACAGCGTGACTGGCCTGAAGCGGAGGCGGTGCGGTACCCCGGCACTCGGGTACGTTTTATTTTAATTGTTTTCTCCCCCCGTGCATCTCCCCCGCTCGAGCATTCCGGTCGTCGCTGATGAATCATAACTTATAAGTAAGATTCTTTTCAACACTAGTCTATCGTAATGAAGTAATTCTTTGAAAGTACATCTTATTAACTAGTGGGCTGTTTGTTTCAGTCCTTGAAACATGCTTTTTTCCGGTGATAAGCTGGAATATCTGAAATAGAGATTCAGGTGAAGTAGGAGGGTAACTACATTTATTAAAACTCAAATTGATTTACAATTTCAAAAAAAGAATGTGCTCTGATCTCCGGTTCTGTTGCAAAGCGCCCCTAAAGCCTGCAGGATGATAAAAACCTGCGAAAACAGAAACTGGGGATTTGTCAAGGATCATTAACCGCAAGAAGTTTCCTACTGCGCCCAAGGTTTAGTGCTGAGTGACTGAAATCCTGTCCTACAAGAGGGTCTTGGAAGCAATGGGACTTGTGTCCATTTCGGGGCATATTCACGAAGGGGCATAATTACTATGCATAAGCGTCGCCCTGGGGCCACGCAAGGGGGCGAAATGGCAACACAACTATTGTGTATGATTAATAATACAGCCAGGCGGCTGCTGTACTGTTGCTGCATTGGCCATGTACTGCCGTGCTCAGTGGCTACCGGGTTAGTGAAAATAAATGACGCTTTTATTCCTCCCTCTCTCTAACCATGTTACAGTCTACATGTCCATAAGGCACCGTTTAGCAGTATCAGGTGCATCAGTTGGGTCTCAGTCCCGCGTGCATAATCAGACTACTTTCCTACGGCATAAGCATTAACACCTATTGAGGCCATGGTAGGCATGATATAGTTACATAATTTGCTAATCACAGAAAATGGAAATCTTACGTCCTCGGTGTCACCTCTCTCCCCAATCTCAACTGTACGTAACTGGCCCGTTATCAGTTTCCGATTGGACCTTTACCGTATAAAAAATAGTTCCTTGCAAAATATGTGCCAGTCTGGGGAATGAATCCCATCATCCCTGTTTTGAGATACTATGTTGAACGGCTGTTTTTGTACTGCAAGTCCCCCTTTGTTATACTTTGCATTTCAAGGTTGCCTCGGTAGATGTTAATTATTTTAAAAAACAGGAATCTCAGAAGGGCACAGTGTAGGTGGAGGCTTCACAGTGGGCATTAGACAAAGGGCCCGGAATAGAATGTTCTAGGAATGGTATAGGAATATAATGTGCTCTAATCATTTGCAAGTAAATAGCCAGGTAAAACACAAGAGAGGCTGCATAAACAGATAGATTAAAAGCCCTATGTGATCAGATAGAGCCGGAACGTGGGAGTCAGTTCATGAATAAAATGGACGCAGGTTTGTGTAGACACAATCAGTACAGAGAGGTTCAACCGAGATTCACAGAGCAGAAAGAGAGGACACAGTCAGTGATCAAAGAGGGAGTTAGGAAGAGAGGGGAGAGGATAATGGGAGGGAGATAGAGAACAATAACTAGTGAGAGACCGAAAACGACAGAGCGAGTGAGAAGTAAACAAGTAAATAGAGGAAGGAGAGGTAAAGAGAAGAGGGAGCGAACGATGTAGATAGATAGATCGATAGACGGGGACAAGAAAGATGAGCAGAAAGAGCGACGGAAAGGCATAGGCCAACATGAAGACCTAGATAGACTTAGTTGGGGTGAGGTACCCATATTAAGAGATGAATTCATGCCATGCAGTGCCGCTTGCTTTCCTGTTCTTTGCGTGCATGTTTTTCACACTGCAAAATCTCCGCCTGTTCTCGCGTAGAAAGAGAACAGAAACGGTTCATTGTTTTTATATCTGTCGCTTTTTGCAAAGTGGTGCTCCTCTGTTCAGCTCCTCCACCAATGAGTGTGCAGTGAAGCATCTTATGAAATGGGCCCGGTGTGGTCACCGTTAGACCCCCTCCCAGCTCAGATTCATTTTATCGCTGCCTGGCGTTCCTCTTTCAAAAGCAACGTCTTCCCAAGGTCACCCTGGCTCTCAAGAGGCATCGAGCCTGCAAACGGGACACTGTTGTGAGCCTGGCATGTGTCTGCTATACCATGTATGCGAAATGTGTGTCTGGAATGTTATTTGTATGTGCCATGCCTGTTCCTCGTAAGAGACTAGAATGTATCGAACCTGTAGTCAGGCAGTGTTTAGTTTGCATGTTTCTAGGGGAAGTTTGATTCCTTACAGCGGCTAGGGATACTTGTACGTGGATATGTGTAAACTTTGAGACTTATCTGCACGGTGCCGGACCAGAACTCCTGTGACTTAGGTTAGTCACTCGTTTGAAACAGTAATGTGCGCTTCGTTGCCCCTCATTTGTAGTGGGCACACTGGGTAGTCACCTCTGTATCCAGGGACGCCCAGGTGAGTAGAAAATGATGAGATGAGAAGAAAGGGGGAGTGATGGATCGATAGTGGGCGAAGGAGTAGTAGAAGAAACGTGAAAGGGAAGGAGAACTGATAGGGAAGAAGCCATGACCCTGATGGGCGAAGAGCAAGTGGGGAGAGCCCGCTGTAAATTGTTTACGCACGCCTGCTTTTCTTTCCATCAAGTTATTTGTTTTTTTTACGTTTTCAGTTCTGAATGCCCTGATCATCTGTACAGTTGTGTTAAGGTGCCTTGGCACTGGTGAATGCACCCTCCCTCTTTGCCCTCTCTAGTGCGGGCGCTGGGCATCCGTCTGCTTGGGGTGGCTTGGACAAGGGGTAGTGGCACAAAGCTCAACCAAGCTCAGTGCTGACTCTTTACTGGGTTTAAATAGCTCCACAGCACCTCTGTGCAAGAGGCCGATAAATGGATAACACTGCACTACACTGCACCACACTGCAACGCAGCACACAGCCGCAGGGGTACGCTAATACATTTGTACAGCACGTTCTTGGTGCTCTGAAGTGCTTAACTGCCTAATGAAGAAAGACCAGACCATGTGTGTTCTGAAGGTTAATAAGTGGCTTGAAAGAGACCGCTTTTGAGCACTTTATAGAACAAGGTGATCTTTTTGCCCTTACGCAAGAGACAACCTATTCCAGTCCTTCAAGGGCAGCACTGAGACGGTCTGGCCACGTCGACTTACGTTTTTTAAAGTACAGACTCTACAAAGGAATGTTTGAGAGTTCAAGGATCTGTGTAACCACCTGAACATGTCACTCAAATATGGGATCTTTACAAAGCCTGATGGGTTTCAGATCACTCACTATTTCACCAGTCTCTTGACAGGGAGTACTGGAAGGGTCACCGGTGCTGGGGATACGTGGCTGCCCCCTCCAGTGCATAAGTACCTGAGCCGCTGCTTGCTGTAATTTCTGGAGCCTTAACAGCAAGCCTTCAGGGAAGTCGGGAAATACCCTGTAAGCATAATCCCACCCAAATATATCCACCACGGTGAATTCCTGCACCCTATGCTGGAAAGAGAGACACAGCACCCTATTGTCATTGCATGATAAAATGATGAGCTACATTCCCTAAGCGCTAGTGTCCAAGTAAATTCATCACTGTCAATCATGGTATTGTACATGTTCGCTTGTGGTTCTATCCAATATGATTAAGAATAGTTGTGCTACTGCTGGATCAGTAAATTGTTGTTCATTTTAGTTCCATATTCCCAGAGCATTCTCATTAAGTGTCAAACTTTTATAAGGTTTCTTAACTCCCACAACTCTAAACAGTAGTACTGACTGAGCTGTTCTTCACACTTTCTGGTTTGCTTGAAAATGCACCATTTGCCCACTCTAGTTTCAAACTTTTCTCGTGGGGAGAACTCCCTGTAGGTGGTTCTGGCTCGCTCGCCGCAGTGAAGTACAACAATTGTTTTACGGCAAACCACTTTCAAGTGTCACCAGCCGCTACTGCCAGAAGTGGTTGCCCGATTGGAGGGCATATGTGCGTGCTCAGAAGCTTCGGATGCCACACTCTTTGGCCCAATCCATGGCCACTAGGATGACCTGGAACCCGTTGATCCTGATCCTCAAAACTCTGGGCAAGAGAGGTAGAAGCAGGAAGTCATACGGGAGGTCCCATGTGGTCTAAATGCAGCTCGTAGGGAGGCCCTTTGCAATAACTCAAAAATGTTAAAAAGTTTAGAAACTGCGTGTTCTCAGTGATGGTGAAAAGATCTACCTAGGGTTCACCCCATTGCCTGAAGACACCCTGTACCAACTCTGGGTGTAGCCGCCATTTATGATCTGCCAGGTCCTACCAGCAGAGCTTGTTCACCCTGGCATTCAATGATCTCATAAGGCAGTACACAATCAGGGAGAAGCTGTAACGACCAACCCATCTCCACAGGTGCAGATTGTCCTGGCACAATACCCAGGACCCCACTCCAACCTGGGTTTGCAGTTCCACATGGCAGTGGTATCTGTGAGAATTCGTACAAGCCTTCACTTGGTGGGAGTGTTGGAAGGCAGGGAATGGTCAGCAACTCCAATAAATTGAAAAGGAGGCAGATTTCTGGCAGAGACCAGTCCTCTGATCTCCACCTCTCCCAGGTGAACTATCCAACCCAGCAGTGATGCATCCGTCACCGCTGTCTGCTCTGGGCGAGGGGCTGCTGCTGGCCGTTTTGCTGTTCAGCAGCCACCACTGCAGAGCTAGTGCAGTCTCCTCTGAAACCTGGACGACATCTGACAAGTTTTCTTGGTGCTGGGTCCACTGGAACTGCAGATCCCACTGCGGAACCCGCATAGGACATCTGGCGTAGTCAACAAATAGGATGCCAAAGTAACGAAGAGTCATAGCTCCTCTCACCGAGACCCTGGACCTAGGCGGAATCATAGCCCAAATGTCCTGGATTCTGTCCAAAGCAGCGCGTACAAAAGGAAGCCTCTGCAAAGAAGTCTTGTTTGACTGATTCATTGATGGGAGAACCCAAACAATGTCAAAAGGGCCACCATTGTCTAGAGGTGGTCTATGATGGACTTTGGCAAGCCCGCTTTCTACAGTTATTCGTCAAAGTAGGGGAAAACAGACACCCCCCAACCACATTAGATGGACAGCGACCACCGCCATCAGTGTCTTGAACACCCAAGGTGTGCTGGTGAGGACGAGGGGGGGGGCGAGTACAGCAAACTAAAAAGACTCCTGGCCTACACTGAACCTCAGGATGATATGAAAGTACATGTTCTGCAGATCCAAGGCCACCATCCAGTCACCGACACCAGTGCAGACAGAACCTGGACCAGTGCGAGCATTTTGAATTGGTCATTCGACAGGAAGGCAATCAGATGGCAAAGATGGACAACAGGATTAGGGCCTCTGTCCTTCAATACGAGGAAAAAGTGGGAGTAACAACCTGCCCCTATTTCTGGAGGAAACTCTGGTGGGTGGAAAAGAAAGGGAAGGGCAGTGCTCTATCAGGTGTGACGGATTGCAACCCTGCGAGAACGGGTCAGACTCGATCTCCCACATGGTGGCTGTGCACCAGTATGGGCAAACGAAAACAGCTTGGAGGCAAATGTCATAGGAGAAGGGGACTGGGAAGATCTGTGCCCCTGGTGACCTGCACATTGCCTGCCTGATCCCCAGCCACAAAAGGGTCGAGGTGACTGCCGCTGGGTTAGGGGACAGTCATTACCTGTGCACCAAGTTTCTGAAGTAACCTCATAAGGATCAAAACTGATGAGAAAACAGTCTGGTAGGGGTGGAAAAGGCCAAAATGATTGCAGTGTCATAACTTTCCTTGAAGCAATCCAGGACAGAATCAGCTGTTTTGCCAAACAGGCCAGATCCATCAAAAGGCAAATAAATAGGGGATGCTTGCGCAGCTTAAGCAAAACCTGTGGATCAAAACCATGCATCATGACGGAGCACCACACTGCTGGGTGTCGACTGCTCGTCCCAAGCAATGGCAGTATCCAGACCATCCTGAATCACATATTTGGCTGCATCCTGACCATCGTGAATAGTTTGAGCCAAGGAGGACCTAGGCTCTTTCAGAACTGCCAGCAGGTAGCGGCCCAGTGAGCAAACTGCAATGACGGACCTCAGGGTTAGGCTGGTCGCAGAGAACATTAGTATCCCAAACACCTCAATGCTTTTGGACTCCCGGTCCAAGGTGGTTGTGCAAAAAGAAATAGAATACACTTTGCTGGTGGAAGCTTGGACCTCTAAACCCTCAAAAGTAATACACCGCGTGTAGGAAAGAGGCCTTTTTTGATATGGTCACTCCCACTTTTTAACTGGTATTTGATGAAATTCTGACTGAAGTGCACTGGGTTCCTGCTCTGGCTTAAGGTGTTTACACCTCCTCCAGCAGGACGGCTAGCGATTGAAGCCCCTGGCATCGATATGCTTAAAGTCCCTGCCTCCTTTGCTATGCGAGCCAGTCTTCCTCCAGAACTTGGAGATGCCACCCCACATGCCCATTTGGCACCAGGACAGGTGGGAAATTAGCTATGCAAGTAGGCGTGTTGCACCACCAGACTAGTCATACCCCTAAGGTCGGCTGCCTGATGTGCTCCACAAAAGAAGGGTTCCACAATCTTGATTTTGGTGGAATTAGAAACTCTGGGACAGGGTTATGCCCACTCCCCACACAAAGTGGTCATATAAGTGTAGTGACCCCAAGGGTAAGTAGCCCTTGGCTACTACCCTTCACTCCCCTAAATTCAGTATTTAGGTGGCCCCCTGACAACAGGAACTCAGATTCAACAGACTTCAAAAGGACAAAGAAGAGCCGAAGAACATGAGTACAGAGGACTCGCTGTGGACTTTGGTGCCACAAACCTGCCTGCCTGCTTGCTTCTGTCCCGACAATCTCCCCGACCAGACTTGTCCTGCAGCTCTGCATCTTTCAAAAGCCTCGGACGGCTGCCGGCACTTGGTCAACCAGCCAGCATCTCCCTTGAAATGGAGGGCCCACTTCCCTGCAGTCAACGACCGCAATGTCAGGTACACCGATCTGCTGACCACCAGGCCCACCGATGCAGCACCCACCCAGGAAGAGGTCACCATGCTCCAGGAGGTCAGATCCGTATCGCACCAAGTTGGAAGATGCCAGGACACCCAGAAGCCATCCTACACCAATACCCGGGGTACTGACGCCCGTCACAAGCAGCAAGGCTTGTTGGTGTTCAGTCTAATGCCGTTGCCAAAACCGACCTGCACCTCGAGGGACTTCAGAGGCCAGCTCCACATCAGGAGTTGTCTTGCTGTGTTTCTTCTCCCTCTTCTGCAGGTGCACCGAGAACCGTGGGAGACAAACTCGACAAACCACCGGTCAAAACCGCTATGCACCAGAGCCCTCCAGCTAGAGTCCATTGAAACCGGCAGTGTCTGTGGCCCGAGGGCCCCCTCCCTCCCCCCAGGGGTAGAGCCCCTCTTTAGGTTCTGCCAGACTGGTCCCCCCGTCCTCCTTTGTAGCCTCTTTCCAACAGGTACTTTTCCCATTGATTACAGCATGTAGTGTCCGAGGCTGCCACGGCCTAAGAGCACCTCTGCACCTGGACACCCTAGGGCAGGTAAAACAGAACCCTTGTTGCTTTCTAGGACCTTGGCCCCCTTCTCACCTTACGTCCAGAAGAACAGTCCTGCAAGTCGTTTGCAAATGATCGTATGCATTTAAGTTTTCTCCCATAGGGTAACATTGCCACGTTCGAGGCTCATGCCTCTAATCTGACAGCCATTTTCTATTGCTTCTACTGTAAAATTGAATAATGTCTAAAGTACTTACCTGATTATGAAGTTACAGGTGTTAATTATATTAAGAAATATGCTATTTTTACCAATTGGTCCCGAGTTTTTGCTGGAGTGTGTATCTCATTTATTGACTGTGTACAACAAATACTTGACACTACCCTCTGACAAGCCTAAACTGCTCACTCTCATTACCACAAAAGAGCATTTGGGATTATTAATTTAAGTTCTGTAAGCCAATAAGGGTCATCTGGACTTTCTACATAGTGAGCCTAATTTTGGTACACTGCATAAAAAGACTGCTTCCTACACCGCACGAGAAAAGGAGGGTGGTGGGGTGCTGGCCACTTGCTCACCGGTGAACAGGCTGGTGGGCAGGTGCAAGAGCAAGGCTTAGACCAAGAGTCCATAAGAACAACGGTTACACTTTTGTTGAATAGGAGTAAGGGCTCAGAGTAAGCTTGACCAGGCTGCGGAACTGTAGGGGCGTTTGTCTCAACTTAATAAGAAGGGCTGTAGTTCCAGGACGTCTGATTACTGCAGCAAAGGAAGCACGCCCTTCCGCTGGCAGCTCAAAGTGGGAAATCAGCCCTGTATCGGTGGAAGAATCAAGCCCAGGGGCCTCCTGTAAATCCACGTATGAAATATCATCATAACCTGGGGGTAAATCTCTACGTGGTGGCAAAATGATCAGAATCTGAACCGAAAAGCGGATGGAGCCACTGAGGAGGACTTCCTGGTTGTAGAAACGAACTGTCTGAATCAGGCTGAACAGGAACAAGGTGCGCAGGAGCGAGTCCTCGGTTCAAGACGGACTCTGCTCAGGGCCAAACAATGGAGCCGGCAATGGATCCCCAACTGGCAGCAGTGGCGATGAGAGGGACCATCGCAAGCTCTGGAGCTGGAAGCGAAGTCAGAGTCGGTGCGGAACCCGAGGCATGTTCCATGGACTCAGACTGAAAAGAGGATGGATCTGCCAGCGGTAATCCCGACTGGAGGCACCTACAGATGCTTGGGGCCTGAAGGTGTGCAGAGGGAGCTGAAAGAGTGTCAAGAATAAGACCTCACTGGCAGCAGAGCTGGGGGCCCCGGGAACTCTGGGCCCATTGGGATCGGCTCCTCAATCAGAGATAGGGATCAAGACTGAATGGCACCTTGACAGCCTTGCGACTTCTCTTACGATAAAGAGTGGTGGGATGGGATGGGATGGAATTCCACTTCAGGTTTCCTCTTCAAATTGGACTTCAACTTTCCGGAGGACCGAGAAGACCTGTTGTGGGAAAGCTTCGGGAGTAGGTCTGCGCCCTTGACTTAGAGCGGGACTTAGCGAGGTCTGTGACTTCTTTAGATGTTCGGCGATGTTCCGCTTTGTTACACGGTCCTGGATCCCCTTAGAATGCATGAGGGCATATTCATCATGCAACTTGAAGTTGTGCCCCTAATCCCAACAAGAAAGACACACCTCGTGCCGGTCCATCACCAACATCTGTTTATGATAATCACAGCATGGCTTGAACCCTGTAGTTTTAGGGGGAGGGGGCCACTGTTCCCTTGGACACTGGAAATCAATTTGAAGAATTCATAAGCCCAACAAATACAGGAGCGGAGGTCCATATCAGCATGTCCAGGAGAAGAAAGAAAGTAAGGAACTGATGTTGGTGAGCATGTGTGGCGCTTATATTCAGCTCTGCTCAGTCACTTTCGGGCCAGAAACAAGTCAAAGGAGAACCACACAGCACCACCTAGTGGTATGCGGGAGCAATGATATGAAACCACCTGGATACAGTCTGGATCCTGGGGATATTCTAAACAGGAGGAATCTGCGGGTAGAAGTACCCATCAGAAAAATATTTTTGTAGCTCTGCTGTGGATGTGGGTTCTGGTGCTGGGACCATCAATCAAACATTTGTAAAAGCGCACTACATACCCGCGAGGGTCTCAAGGCGCGGGGGGGTGGGGTGTGGTGGTGGTGGGGGGGGGGGGGGGGGAAGACTGCTACTGATCGAAGAGCCAGGTCTTGTGTTCTCCTGAAGGTCAGCAGCTCTTGGGTCTGTCGTAGGCTCAGCGGTAGGGTGTTCCGTGTTTTGGCGGCGAGGTGGGAGAAAGATCTCCCGCCGGTGGTAGGTCTTCGGATGCGCGGAACGGTGGCAAGTGCGAGGTCGGCGGATCGTAGCTGGCGGTTGGGGATGAAGGAGAGTCGACTGTTGAGGTAGGCAGGGCAGGTCTTGTGGAGTGCCTTGTGTGCGTGGATGAGGAGCTTGAAGGATATCCTCTTGACGGGAAGCCAGTGCAGGTTTCTCAGGTGGGGGGATGAGGTGGCTGTGGCATGGTATGTCGAGGATCAGTCGTGCGGAGGCGTTTTGGATGCGTTGTAGTAGTTTGATGAGTTTGGTCAGGGCTCCCGCGTAGAGGGCATTTCCGTAGTAGAGTCTGCTGCTGACGAGGGCTTGGGTGACTGTCTTTCTTGTGTCCGTTGTGATCCATTTGTAGATTTTGCAGAGCATGCAGAGGGTGTTGAAGCAGGAGGAGGAGACGGCATTGACTTGCTTGGTCATTGTGAGCGTTGAGTCGAGGATGATTCCCAGGTTGCGTGCGTGGTCTGTGGGTGTCGGGGCTGTCCCTAGTGCCGTCGGTCACCAGGAGTCGCCCCAGGCTGAAGGGTTGGAGCAGAGGACCTCAGTCTTGTCAGAGTTCAGCGCCAGGCGGCTGGCCCTCATCCAGTTAGCGACGGCCCTCATTCCTTCGTGGAGGTTGGCTTTGGCAGTGATGGGGTCCTTGGTGAGGGAGAGGATCAGCTGGGTGGCGTAGGAGATTATGTTGAGGTCGTGCTGTCGGGCGATGTGTGCAAGCGGGGCCATGTAGATGTTGAACAGTGTCGGGCTGAGGGAGGAGCCCTGGGGTACGCCGCAGATGATTTCGGAGGCTTCGGATCGGAATGGGGGGAGGCGGACGCTCTGGGTTCTGCCTGAGAGGAAGGATGTGGTCCATTCCAGAGCCATGTCTTGGAACCCTGTGGCGTGGAATCGTGCGCGTAGTGTGCGGTGGCAGACGGTGTTGAAGGTGGCGGAGAGGTCTATGAGGATGAGTGGTGCGGTCTCACCGTTGTCCAGCAGGATCCTGATGTCGTCTGTGGCGACGATGAGGGCAGTCTCGGTGCTGTGGTTGCTGCGGAACCCTGACTGGGAAGGGTCCAGGATTGTGTTTTCTTCGAGGTATTGGGTTAGCGGTTTGTTGATGATCTTCTCAATGACCTTGGCCGGGAACGGGAGCAGAGAGGTGGGCCAGAAGTTCTTGAGGTCTCTTGGGTCTGCCTTGGGTTTTTTGAGAAGAGCATTGATCTCGGCGTGTTTCCAGCTCTCTGGGAAGGTCGCGGTCTTGAGGGAGAAGTTGATGACGTTGCGCAAGTGGGGTGCGATGGAGCTGCTTGCTTTGTTGAAGGCGTGGTGCGGGAATGGGTCTGACGGAAAGCCGGAGTGGATTGTGCTCATGGTCTTGATTGTGTCATCGATGCTCACGCTGGCCCAGGCTAGCAGGGGGTCGTAGTCGATGATGTGAGGAGAGTCTGTTGTGTTGCTGTAGGTTGGGGCGGTTTGGGTGTTAAAGCTGTCGTGGATGTCTACTATCTTTCGGTGGAAGAAAGTGGTGAGGGAGTCGCACAGGGCTTGTGACGGCGGGAGGTCGTTGGTGTTGGAGAGTTCCTTCACGATGTTGAAAAGCTCCTTGCTGTCGTGTGCGTTGTTGTCGAGGCGGTCTTTGAAGGAGGTCCTCTTGGCAGCCTTGATGAGGTGGTGGTGGTTGCGGATGGCGTCCTTGTGTGCTACGAGGCTGTCCGGGGTCTGTTCGCTGTGCTGTTTCTTCTCTAGCTTCCGGTAGGCTTGCTTGGAGGCTAGGAGTTCTGGGTTGAACCAGCTGGCCCTCTTGCTGGTGTCTCTGTGTGGGGGGGTGGGGTGGAGAGAGGGGGGGGGGGGGTGTTCTTTCAGCGGGGCGAGGGTGTTGGCGCAGTCCTCGATCCAGCGTCTGAGGCTGTGGGCAGCGTCGTCAGCGTTGGAGGGTTCGGTGGGTGGGCTGAGAGTGAGGTTTGCATAAAGTTGATCTTCGGTGATTTTGCTCCAGCAGCGGCAGGGGATCTGTTGGGTGCGGTGGTGTATGGTGGGTTTCTGGAAGGTGAAGTGGATGCAGCGGTGGTCGGTCCAGGGGAGTTCGGTGGTGTGGTTGAAGGAGACGTGCAGGCTTGAGGAGAAGATGGGGTCGAGCGTGTGGCCGGCGGAGTGGATGGGCGTGGTGACAAGTTGCCTCAGTCAGAGGTTGGCGAGGTTATCGTGTTGCTGTCGTTGTTCTCAAGGTGAAAGTTCAGGTCTCCGAGGAGGATGTAGTCGGTGGAGGTCAGGGCGTGCGTGCTGATGAAGTTGGTGATGGAGTCACTGAACTGGGGGCGTGGTCCGGGCGGTCGGTAGACGAGGGTGCCTCTGAGGGTGGAGTCGGGGTCTGTGTGGATCTGGAAATGCTTGTGTTCGGCGGTGCTGAGAGTGTCGTCGGTGCTAGTCGAGACCCTGATGCTGTTCTTGTGGACGATGACTATGCCTCCTCCGACTCTGTTGGTGCGGTCTCTGAGGGCTATCTTGTAGCAGTCTGGGATGGCTATGGCGATGTCGGGTGCGGAGGAGTCGTTCATCCACGTCTGTCAGGAAGGCGACGTCTGGGGATGTTGCGTCGAGCAGGTCCCAGAGCTCGACGGCGTGTTTGCGTGTGGAGCGGGTGTTCACAAGTATGCTTTGGAGGTGGTTGGGGTCTTGTTTGGCCGGTGGTTCGTCGGTTCAGAGGCTGGTGTAGCTGCAGTTCCGGCAGGTGAAGGGGCTGTGTGTGAGTTTCGTGGCGGCCTTGAAGCAGGTGTGGGTCCGTCCGGGGTTGAGAGCATGCAGAGTGCTGGCATTGTAGTGGCGGCGTTCCGTGTGGCGTGTGCAGCGACCAGGGTTCTGGCGCTGGGCGCGGTCCAGGCACAGACGGGCTTGCCTTAGGTGCGCCTTTGGCACGCCAGCTGCCGGCATATATGGGGAGGTGGGAGGGAGGAGCAGCTGGGAGGTGAGGCAGTGAATGGGCAGTCAGGGGGGCGGGGCCGCAGGGGAGGCAGCGGCGGGAGCAGAGCGGGACGACGAGGGGTACAGAAGGCAAAGAGGCACAGGTGAGGGGGACAACGAAGATACAGACGGCAAGGCAGTTATGGAGGTAAGTAGGCAGCGAGGGGTACAGAGGCGAGAGCGGGCACAGAGAAGCGGGGCAGCGGGTGGGAACAGAGGCAAAAAAACAGGCACAGAGCAAGTACAGGCGGCGGGGGAGGACAGAGAAAGAGCAGTTACGGGCACAACAAAGAACAGGCAATACAGACAATGCAGTGACCAACTTAGCTCAGCAGCAACAACGGCAGACACACAGGCGGCGCTGTGCAGCAGGGGAGCGACCTACCAGGTAGGGTTAAGGGTCGCTCTCCTCACCGCGCAGTGGCCGGCATATATGGGGAAGTGGGAGGGAGGAGGAGGTGGGGCAGCGAGGGGGGCGGGCCGCAGCGGCGGGAGCGGAGCGGGACACAAGGGGTACAGAAGGCAAAGAGGCACAGGTGAGGGGGGCAACGAAGATACAGAAGGCAAGGCAGTTATGGAGGTAAAGGGAAGCGAGGGGAACAGAGGCGAGAGCGGGCACAGACGCGGGGCAGTGGGGGGAACAGAGGCGGGAACGGGCACCGACACGGGGCAGCAAGGGGAACAGAGGTGGGAACGGGCACAGAGACGCAGGGCAGCGGGGGGAACAGAGGCAAAAAAACAGGCACAGAGCAAGTACAGGCGGCGGGGGAGGACAGAGAAAGAGCAGTTACGGGCACAACAAAGAACAGGCAATACAGACAATGCAGTGACCAACTTAGCTCAGCAGCAGTAACGGCAGACACACAGGTGGCGCTGTGCGGAGGGGGAGCGACCTACCAGGTAGGTCATTACACTTCTGTTTTTTTACTGCCAACTTTCCAGGAAATCATCGGTTCGTTTTATATTTTGCATTTAGCCAAATGAAGAGTATGATTTTGTGTCATCAGTTCTCTACCAAACCTTAAATATGTTCGCCTACTTATTTAACATGAGGGAATGAATGCCATGGTAGTAGTGACAATGAACTTTAAACAATCGTTAAGTTAAACCTACACTCTGTTAAAACATGTCATGATCCAAGGTTAGTGGCCTCCCCACACTGCACTTTAAATCTTTGAGGCTTATTACTTCCCCGACCTCTCTCACCTTCTTTTATTTACAGAGTCCTTCTACTTCTAACAGCTTATTTACTTCCTTCAAGTGGTCAAGGATGAACAGGGCTTGGCAACTGTATGTTTTATTTGGCGGCCGCTTCTATTCCAAATATTAAAGTGTGCCTTGATCTCTAATCTTATCTCAATTATGCTTCGGCCATGCCACATCCACACCTAAACACTGTCAGGACCGTTCGCTTTCACATAATTTCCTTATGCTACTCTGAGGTACAATCTGGAAGCGAGTCATTCAGCAGACTGAAGCGCATGACAGAACAAACTATCGCTTCAATTCAAAAATGAATTTTTAAAGCCAAAACATCTACACATACAGATAACCCTCTTTTGTTGGATTTTGCCATTTCCCTCTGAGCTGTGCGTCTGCATTTTTTTCATACTACCATAATTATCAATGCCTGCCTCTCTTATGGGATATGCAGAAACGACCAGACCATAGCACCTGCTTCAATTCAGACTTGATCAGTGAAATCACAACAGTTTATACAGGGTTCCAAAAAAGCAGACAGACCGCTATTGTTAAAACACGCTTCCAAACGTTTCTTGAATCGGGGTAAGTGATCAACGCGGCTCCACATCAGTTCAGGATCACTTTTAGAACCCTCTTTAAGACCCAGGATTCTGGACCGGATTATCCAACATGCAAACTATGCCCCGGTACACCTCACCCAGGGACCTATGATCCGCACCAATGACAAAACTTTAAGGTAGATCTCAGGGCATCAAAGGCCCAGACTTGGAAAGATTCTAAATCCCAGCTTATTTAGTGTATTCTATTTTTATCATAGCTGAACAGCACTGGAGCGTCCAGCTTCAAAACTCCTTCAAGAGCACGTTTGATTAGCACCAGTGAAGTTCACCAAAGGCTTATCCGAAGAGAGAGTCTTCCAAGATTTTGTGAATTTGAATACGTTTAATTCCATGAAGGAAGCAAGAGCCAGCGGGAGGAGACGTGCTTGAAACTATTATCCATCCAAGTATTCTAATTTCCAGGAGGAAGGCAAAATAGTTTAGGGCAACTATCTTAGGGATGTGGTCAGTTACCAAGGCAGCAGAAGACTGATGAGGCAGGTGGGCGCTTCGACCTCGAAGGGTCGGATTTATCTCGTACAGGCTTCTGCTAGAATCCTTTGCTTCAGTGGGAGCCAATGAACTATCATCACGGCAGCTGAGGGGACATTCGAACAGTTCAGAACTAAGCTGCTTGCTTCTGGACTCTGCAATACGACCATGGTTTACGCAGGGCGGCCTGTATATATCCCGCAGCATTACTCAACTCTAGCATCTAGGGTGAACTGAAAGTTGGTTGTTTACCATAAACAAGTATTTTGGCGAAGTAGGAAAGACATTTGTAAGGAAATGCCTCTTTTTGCATGGTCACCCCCAGGTTTCGACTGAGGCTGCTGGTTTTTCGACTTTGAAAGTGCTCTGAGCCTGCTAACCAGATCACGGTGCCAGTGCCCTGATCCTAAAGCGCATGTCGAATGGGCTGTAACCAATAGGAAATGGATAACTTGCCGGTACGTGCCTAGTATTTGCACATGCTCCTCTGTGTAAGCCTTGCTATGCAGTACCACAGCTACCCAGGGCTGAGCTGAACGTTTTACAGACTAAACCTAGATCTAAAGGGGTTGGTAAGTGTATGCGATCACACCATATAATACACCTAACTTCCTCACAACGTGACACTGGATGGTAGGCCCTGTGGGATTTAGGGTCTGTGTCTCACTTCTTTAGAAGAGGATCGACCACGGCATGTTACAGCAACTGTGGGATTTTTCCACAGTGCAGAGATTATTAGACACATTTTGTGATAACCAGTGTGAGAGCGGGTTGACAGAGTTTGAGGACCCTGGCATCACTTTTAGAAATCTGACGCTGCTACATAGTCCAGACTCATGGATGAAAGAAAATTCATTAAGGGCTGAACAAACCACTTGCAGGTCAGAAAACCTTTGAAGGCCGAATCCTTTAAGTTGGCAGTCTGTTGGAACACGCGAGGTTACAATGCAGTGATATGGTGAGATCAGAACATTCCAATACTGCTCTCGGCGGCTTTTAACACTTTGGATCACCTTATCTTCCGTCAACAACTGCAGGATATAGGGGAGGAATTTGAGACCATCCATTGAGTGGAGTAGGTAACATGAGTGCCATATAGATCCAATCATTAATGCTCCGTTGACATGTCCCCAAAAACGCCACTCAAACATTTTCCTTGAGGCAGATGTGGGACCGCAGCAAGACCAGAACCGCTTTCCTCCTCCTCAACATCACTGGATTGTTGCTCTCAGAACATTAACGAGCGAGAATTTACTGAACCTAAATGGTAGTGATAAATTCGGGACTTTTAACTTTTTTTTTCAACAGAAATTTCCATAGTAAATCTTATGTATGAAGCATGAATTTTCAATATGGATTTAGTCTTTATTATATCTTTCACCGTTAAATTAATACTGTCATGAAATGATTTTTCAGCTGAAGGTCTGTTTTGCATAAATTGCCACTCATCCTTGGTGGATAAACCTTCTGTAGAAGCTTGAGTAAAGCTAGACTGCATTATGGCCGTGGAGCTGAAAAAGCAGGATTCAAATTGAGAATTTTTTCTGCAGGAGAATTGAGAAGGCGCAGATTATTAAACTTTGAGTCCAGAGTTAAAACTCTTCCCACAATCACAGCTCGAAGTTTTTTTATTTTTATTTAAGAGGCTAACAAGGTTTTGTTTGCACTGTGGCTCAGAAACAAGATTATACAAATTCAGCAAACATGGAAAGGAATATGCTACTTACCAGTATGCATCTGTTCTTGGCATGTAGAGCTGCAGAGTCACACACTGAGGATAAGATCGCCATCTGGTGTTGGGCTCGGATGATTGCAGGTTGTTGTTGTCTTCGGAAGAAGCCTTTGGTCACGAGATAGGTGACTCCTCCCCTGGACAACAGTGCGCATGGGCATCCACTCCATCGTCATATTGTTTTTCGCCATGATGGGAAAAGATTGTGTATAGGAATGAAAAGAAAGGATGTCCATGTGTAATGTCTAAGTAAGACAAATGCTGGAACAGGTACAGGTCCCGGGGAGGCGGGTGGGCGTGTGTGGCTCTGCAGCTCTACATGCCAAGAACAGATGCATACTGGTAAGTAGCATATTCCGTTCGAGGCATATGAGCTGCAGATCACACACTGAGGATAGATTGTATAGCAGTGTCTCCCCTTAGCGGTGGTCACCTGTATCTGTTGCAGCAGTTTGAAATAAAGTTTTTAGGACAGCCTGGCCTACCGAGGCCTGTTTGGCTTGCACATCAACACAGTAGTGTTTAGTGAAGGTATGCGTGGTAGACCACGTGGCTGCTTTGCAAATGTCTAAGGGAATGTTACCTAAGAAGGCCATAGAAGCCCCTATTTTACGCGTGGAGTGCGCCCTAGGGGGAACTGTAAGAGTACGTTTAGCCTTTTGGTAGCATATTTGGATACACTTAACTATCCACCGGGCTATACCGGATTTGGAGATAGGATTGCCTTTATGTGGTGGTGCGAAAGCAACAAAGAGTTGTTTTGTCTTTCGAAAAGGTTTTGTCCTGTCAATGTAATAAAGCAAGGCTCTTTTAACATCTAAGGTATGTAGGGCCCTTTCAGCTACGGAGTCTGGGTTAGGGAAAAAGACTGGTAGCTCTACTGATTGATTAAGGTGGAAAGGGGAAATCACTTTTGGAAGAAATTTAGGGTTTGTCCTATGAACTACTTTGTTACGGTGTAGTTGTAAGAAAGGTTCCTCCAGAGTCAGGGCTTGTATTTCACTTACTCTTCGTAGGGAAGTGATTGCGATAAGGAAAGCTACTTTCCATGTCAGGAACTGTAATTCACATTTGTGCATTGGTTCAAATGGGGGACCCATAAGTCTTGTTAGAACAATATTGAGATTCCACACTGGGGAAGGTGGTAATCTTGGAGGAAGAATTCTTTTAAGACCTTCCATAAACGCTTTGATGGCTGGTACCTTAAAGAGGGACAGGTGTTGCCTATTTTGCAAGTAGGCTGCCAAGGCCGCTAGGTGTAAACGTATAGAGGAATACGCTAGATTGCATCTTTGCAAGTGTAGTAGATAGCAAATGTTTTGGATGGAAGCATCCAATGGATGTAGGTTATTATTAGCGCAGTGGATGGCAAATAGTTTCCATTTTGCGGCATAACATGCTCTAGTAGTAGGTCGTCTGGCTTCCTTTATGATATTCATACAGTCTGGAGGGAGGTTGAGGTATCCGAACTCTAAGACCTCAGGAGCCAGATCGCTAGGTTCAGTGTTTGAGGATCTGGGTGTCTGATTTCTCCATGGTTCTGGGGTAATAGATCCGGGGAGAGGTGTAGTTTTTGATGTGGGACTAGAGATAGTTCCAGAAGTGTGGTGAACCACGGTTGACGTGCCCAAGTGGGAGCTACCAGTATTAGTGTTAGCGACTGTTGTTTCAGTTTGCGTACCACAAATGGAATGAGTGGGAGAGGCGGAAAAGCGTATGCAAATCTGCCTGACCAGTTCATCCATAGGGCATTGCCCTTCGACTGTGGGTGTGGAAACCTGGCGGCGAAGGTTGGGCATTTTGTGTTTTCGGGAGTGGCGAACAGGTCTATGTCTGGTTGTCCCCATTTTTGGAAGAATGGGAGTAGAACCTTGGGGTGTAATTCCCATTCGTGGATCTGCTGTGTGTGGCGACTTAGGAGGTCGGCCACCTGGTTGTGAATTCCTGGAGATGTTCTGCTAACAGGTAGATGTTTTGGGGAATTGCCCATCTCCAGATTTGCTGTGCCAGTTGGGACAGTTGGAGAGAATGTGTCCCCCCTTGCTTTTGTATAGAATACATTGTCGTCATGTTGTCTGTGCGTATGAGGACAGTTTTGTTCTTTAGGTGTACCTGACAGGATTTGAGTGCTAGGAACACTGCTAAGAGTTCCAGGTGGTTGATGTGGAGCAGTTTTTGTTGACTGGTCCATCTGCCCTGAGTGGTATGGTGAAGGAGGTGGGCTCCCCACCCTGTGAGAGATGAGTCGGTAGTTAGCACAACTTGTGGAAGAGGCTCTAAGAACGGTCGCCCTTTGGAAAGGTTGATGGTGTTCCACCATTTCAGTGAGCGAAGTGAGCGACTGTCCACCAACACCAGATCGGTAAGTTGTCCGTGAGCTTGGTTCCACTGTTGTGCTAGACATTCCTGTAAGGGACGCATTTGAAGTTGTGCGTGTGGGACTATGGAGATGCATGACGCCATCATGCCTAGGAGCTGCATGAACACTCTTGCTGGAAGAGATGGATGAGTTTGAAATTGAGAGATGAGACTTTGTATACTGGCTATCCTGGCAGTGCTGGGATAAGCAATGGCTTTGGATGGATCTATGGTTGCTCCTAGATACTGATGTAAGTGGGAAGGTTGTAGATGGGATTTGGGGTAGTTGATAGTGAATCCCAAGTTGTGGAGGGTTTGAATAGTGCGATGAGTGTGGAGAACACATTTTTGGTGAGTATTTGCTTTTATGAGCCAATCGTCCAGATAGGGGAAGACATGGATCTGTTGTCTTCTGAGGTGCGCTGCCACGACTGCTAAGCACTTGGTGAACACCCTGGGTGCTGTTGTTACTCCGAATGGGAGAACTGTAAACTGATAGTGTTGCCCATCTACCACAAATCGTAGATATTTTCTGTGAGCGGGATGCATAGGGATGTGAAAGTATGCGTCCTTGAGGTCCAATGTGGCGAGGAAGTCTCCCTGTTGTAATAGTGGGAGGACTTGTTGGAGGGTGATCATATGAAAATGATCTGATTGTATATACTGGTTTAGTAGTCTGAGATCCAGTATGGGCCTTAACGTTTTGTCCTTTTTGGGAATGAGGAAGTATAGGGAATATACTCCTGTTCCCCGATGTTGAAGAGGGACTGGTTCTATTGCATGTTTTTGTAACAAGGATTGAATTTCTTGTTTGAGGAGAGAGAGATGATGTGAGGACATTGGACGGTGTTTGGGTGGTATGTTTGGGGGGGATTGTATCAGTTCGAGGCAGTAGCCAGACTGGATAATTTGTCTTACCCACCTGTCTGTGGTGATGGAAGTCCAGACAGGTAGGAACTGTTGGAGCCGCCCCCCGACCAGAGTGGAATGGTCTGGGGGGAGTGGTGGCAAGTCACTGTTTAGTGGCTGGGGAGGTGCGGGTAGTGGTGTTGCCCCGCCCTCGACCTTTGGTGTTATTTCCCCTATAACCCCCTCGAAAATATCCTCTGTTAGGGGATGTTTGTCCAGAATTTTTAAAGGTGGACGTGGTCTCAGTTCCCAGATTTTTGGAGGCTCCTCTATAAAAGGAGCGACGAAAGGAACCCCGGGTTTGAGGAGACTGCAGTGCTCCCATAGATTTGGCAGTCTCATTATCTTTCTTCATTTTTTCTAATGCAGTGTCCACTGCAGGGCTAAATAGCTGCTCTTGGTTAAAAGGTTGAGCTAGAATTGTGGTTTGTACCTCCGGTTTAAAACCGGAAATACGGAGCCAGGCATGTCGTCTGAGTAAGACGCTGGTATTGACCGCCCTAGAAGCAGTGTCTGCTGCATCCAAGGCGCATTTAATGGAGGCATTAGAAATTAATTTGCCTTCTTGAATGAGGTCATTAGCCTGGGATTTAAATGGCTCAGGCAGATGTTGCATAAGGTCCTCAAGTTGGTCATAATGCGCTCTATCATACCGGGCTAACAGGGCTTGGGTATTGGCAATACGCCAGTGGTTTGCCGCCTGTGCGGCGACTCGTTTGCCTGAGTCCTCTAAAAGCTTAGACTCCTTGTCCGGGGGAGGCGTTTCTCCAGTTGTCTGTGAGTTAACACGCTTCCTGGCATTTGACACGACCAAGGAGTCTAAAGGGAGCGGAGCTTTAATGTATGCGGGGTCCTGCGGGGCTGGTCTGTATTTTTTTTCAATGCGGGGGTTGAGAACCCTAGCTCTAACAGGGTCCTTAAAGACTTCAGTGGCATGCTTTATAACCCCTTTAATCATGGGCAGTATGTGAACAGTTTTCTGTGACTGCTCAAAGGTATCGAGGAGAAAGTCCTCTTCAAGGGCGTCTGTGTGCATTGTGACGCCATGGAATGTTGCTGCCCTATTTATAAGTTGGCCAAACCCCAAATGGTCATCAGGAGGGGAGGGCTTGGAAGGGTAGGTAGTGGGGTCAGGCATGTCAGGTACTGGATCAGACCAGTCATCTACTGGTGCTGTGTCTGGGAATGTAAAAGGGTCGTTTGGATCAAGAGGATCATTAAGGAAATCAGGGTCCGCCCCTCCCCCTAAATCATCATCATCATCCTGTGGAGGTGGTGAATGAGAAGGAGATGGTAAAGGTAAAGGAGAAGGAGGAGGGGGAGGGGGGGGATGGGTCAGGAGGTAACACAGGAGAGGAAGGACGAAGCGGTGAAGTAGCACAGTCATTCTTCCGTATGGGAGCTGGAGGTGGTGTGATGTCCAGCTTCCGTTTTTTGTATGGGACTGCAGTCACATGTCCGGTTTTGGGATTAATGTAGATCCGCTTTTGAGTAGGATCTGGGCGAAAAAGTTCATCCGGCTCCGAAAGTGGTTGTGGCGATGGCCGTTTCGGGTCTTTATGAACTTTTTTTGGTGCCGACTGAGTTTTCGGTGCTGAAGGTTTTTTCTGGCATCGGTGTCGAAGAACGTTTCGGTGCCGGTGGAGACTTCGGTGCCGAGGAACGTTTTGGTGCCGAAGGAGATTTCGGTCTTGAAGCCTGTTTCGGTGCCGACAGTGGAGTTTTCGGTGCCGAAGGTATTATAGGTACAATAACATGAGGTTTGCTCGAGCCCGAGCCACCTACAGGCTTAGATGTCTTCGGAGCCGGGCCCGAGGGCGGGGCTTCTGAAGAGGATTTTCGGTCGCGACTGGGCCCAGCTGGCGGAGTCTTGATCAATGTCTTTTTGGATGGGGTAGGGGCAGGGGGGGTGGTACTCACACGCTGCCCTGGAGTGATGAGGTCATCGGAGTCGTCGGCCTCGGACACGATCGAGATCTTCGGTGTCATCTTCAGGAACATCCTGAGCAAAGATGTCCTCCGGTTCTGGAGCTGGCCTGGCCATAATATGGCGTCGAGCTCTTCGGTCCCGGATGGTCTTCTTGGAACGGAAAGCGGCACAAGCTGGACAGTTCGATTCGTTGTGTTCCGGCGACAGGCAGAGGTTGCAAACCTCGTGGTGATCACTGTGGGGGAACTTCGCTCCACACTGGGGGCATTTTTTAAAAGGTGTCCTGTCCATCAGCCGCTTCCGGAACCGGTCCGAGTTGATTTCGATGTCGATGGAATGAAAATTGAAGAGTTATTTAGATTGCTGGAAGTTTTCTGCTGGAGCGGAAAAAAGTTCATCGGAACCCAATGGCGGAAAAAAACAATCTGACGATGGAGTGGATGCCCATGCACACTGTTGTCCAGGGGAGGAGTCACCTATCTCGTGACCAAAGGCTTCTTCCGAAGACAACAACAACCTGCAATCATCCGAGCCCAACACCAGATGGCGATCTTATCCTCAGTGTGTGATCTGCAGCTCATATGCCTCGAACACCGGTTTTCTATTCTTGCATAGTAACCACAGGTGCAGCCAAAGAGAAGCTTGGCAGCACCTTTGGGTTAGCTGCCCCACATTGCGGGAACCTCAATTCAGACCAAAACAGTAGATTCTGGATGCGTGGCCTTTGCTGGTTTCTTTGACCTAATCTGACTACAATTATTAATTGAGAATGGAAAGCTCAGGCCAGAGCATGAGGCCTCCCAAGAAAGCATGACGTGAGCACACCTTACCTAGCCACTCCACCATCTCCCGGATGGCCGTAAAGTACTTCTCCTCCTCCTTCTCAGGGTTTGTGTCGTCGTACCGCAGGAAGCAGATCCCATTGTTCGCCTGCCAGAAAGGTGCACAGTTAGTTAGACCTGAGCAGTTCAGAATGGCCTGCCTTCCTCCTCGCGCTCCAGAGTCCGAATCAAATCTGTCCTAAGCGGTACTCTGCCTGCAATATTTGTATTCCCCTTGAAGGATGACTAGCACCATGCCTCTGAAACCATATAAATGGAAACCTACTATACAAAGCATCACAGGCACTGGCCAGAATAACAAAGGTTCTTTGTAGCGGGAGTTTGTGGCATCTTACAGGAAGATCAACCACACGCATGTCAAAAGAATCTCACACGCGGATGTTCCGTTTGTTATTGAACAATATTTGGATTCTCTGACACTTGACCATAAGGAGTTTGAGTGCATTTATTAAAATGTGAAAGACACAAATAATATTCACCATACATCTGTCACACAACAAACTTAAGTCTCCTTCAAACTAAATGCTGGGGCTATTGTAACCAAAATCAACATTAGGTCTATCGGTTCAGAGGATAGTCTCTGTTGGGGTGTGAGACTGGTTACTGACTGGATCACATTGAATCCATGGACTATTAGTTTGGACTGCCAATTTAAATCTTAACCACTAAAGCTTTCTCACAAACTTTGTCCTGAACAGCCACTACCATAATAAAGGACTCAGAACAGCTTTACAGAATCTGTCTCCAAGAACCTTCATGAAACACCACAAGATTACCATCCTGCAAAACATTGAAACATGGGCTTCTTTGGTTAGAACGGTGTGCCTGTTTCAGCTCCTTTTAAACGCTCTTCTGCGATATCGCCGCCCCCACACTTCTGCAGACCTTTGATGGCAGCCATCCTCCAGGTCTGGACTGCAGCTCTCCAGCAGGTTATATGCAAGAGCCGATATTCCCAAAGGTTGTATTGTGAAGCGCTCCCTTGCCCTCCGGCCTAGTAGCGGCTATCAGAAACACTACGCTGCACTGTTCAGGGCGCACTAAAACATCATTTAATTTATTAACTATTTGACATTTAGGACTAGGAAGCCAATGAATTCTTTTCCTCAAAACTTTACAAAACACAGTCGTCCTACCCACCTTGGCATACCCGAAATTGAAGTTGATGGCCTTGGCATGGCCAATGTGCAAGATCCCATTTGGCTCCGGAGGAAATCGTGTCCTCACCTGGGAAACGGGAGAAAAAAAATTAGTCAATGGTTAAAATTTCTTCTGAAATCTCTGCAACACTAGCAGCCTAGCACAACATGACCCATGTAGATCACAGATAACTGGGTAATGCCGCATTCAGACTTTTGTGAGTTTTGATTAATCAGCACATCACAGTGTGACAGGCAGGCTGGCAACACTTCTAGCACAGAATCTAAAGTGGGTCAGTGGCGCAGGTTGGCATGTCCTATGAACCTCTGATCTTAATGAGGACTGCACAATATCTTGCATCATTAGAATCCTCATTACCACCGAAAGGACTGGGGCAATTTAAATACTGGCACACCGGTGTTGCTGTTCACGTCTCACATCTGCTCACAGACATATGACACGCTCACTGCTGTACATACGCACTACAGGCATGCGGTTTCTCTCTCCAAATGGGTCTCTTGCCCACAGACGCACATCAGTACACCTTACTACTCCCTTCTAAAACTCTGAAACTCATGCACACTAAGTGGTATGTTTGTCTGCCCAGCCTGACATAATTTAATCAAGTTGTGGTAAACAGTCTCAAGTTCTATTAGACAATAAATTAGCCACCAGGTCCCATCTCTCCCAGCTGTACTTCAACTTCTAAGACTGGTTCTGCCCTAAGTGGGCAGACTCTCCCAGGAGATTCAGAGATTCTCTCATGTCGTACAAGTACTTTAGTGCACAAACTCCTGTGGTCAGACTTCTAATTTACTTAAAAATATTTTGGTATTGTGAAAATTAACTCAAAGCCTGTGCGAGAGGTGAAATGGCACAGTAGTATATGGACCACTGCGCTTTGGAACTCCGGCTGCTTTGCTCTCGCATTTCTTCTTGTCTCTGCAGCCAAGGAGAGGGAGCCACAGAGGGGTTTTAGAAATGCGTTTCAAGATTCAACAGACGAAAGTGAACAGACCGACAAACTATACTGGACAACAGCCATACCGATTACATTGGCTAACCACTTAGCCATAACATCAGTAGTTTTTTTACTGCACTAATAAAGGAAAGGAATATGCTACTTACCAGTATGCATCTGTTCTTGGCATATAGAGCTGCAGATCTACACACTTTTGCATAGATCGCCATCTGGTGTTGGGCCCGGATGTTTGCAGTTTGTTTTTCCTCTTGGAAAGTCTTTGGAAGTCACGAGGTCGGTGACTCCTCCTTTGGATCGTATTGCGCATGGGCTTCGGCTCCATCCTCAGATTCTTTTTCGCCAGCAGGGAAAGATGGAGCGTAGTAACAACAGTGAAGAAACCCATGTGTGTTGTATCTAAATAAGATAGACTGGAACAGATACAGGTAGCCGGGGAGGCGGGTGGGCGTGTGTAGATCTGCAGCTCTACATGCCAAGAGCAGATGCATACTGGTAAGTAGCATATTCCGTTCGCGGCATATGAGTTGCAGATTACACACTTTTGCATAGACTATATAGCAGTTCCCAACCTTAGCGGCGACCACTGGTATCTGTTGCAGTGGTTTGAAATAGTGTTTAAAGTACAGCCTGGCCCACACTAGCTTGTTGCTTAGTTTGCACATCTACACAATAGTGTTTGGTGAAAGTGTGCGGTGTTGACCATGTAGCTGCTTTGCAGATATCATCTAATGGGATGTTCCCTAGAAATGCCATGGAAGCCCCTATCTTTCGTGTAGAATGGGCTTTAGGGGGGGGAACGGATAGCGTTCGTTTTGCTTTGGGGTAGCAAATCTGGATGCATTTTACAATCCACCTAGCTATCCCTGACATTGAGATGGGGTTGCCCTTGTGTGGTGGAGAGAAAGAAACAAACAGTTGTTTGGTCTTTCGGAAAAGTGTGTTCTCTCGATGTAGTAGAGTAGGGCTCGTTTGACATCTAGGGTGTGCAGAGCCCTTTCTGCAACGGTCTGAGGTTGCGAGAAAAATACTGGTAGTTCTACAGTTTGGTTTAGGTGAAAAGGGGAAATGACTTTAGGTAGGAATTTTGGATTGGTACGGAGAACAACCTTGCTATGGTGCATTTGAAGAAAAGGTTCTTGTATGGTAAGTGCTTGTATCTCACTGACCCTTCTAAGGGAAGTGATGGCTACAAGGAAAGCTGTTTTCCATGTTAGCAATTGTAGTTCGCATTTATGCAAAGGTTCGAAGGGAGGCCCCATCAGCCTTGTGAGAACGATATTTAAGTTCCACACAGGTGAGGGTGGTACTCTGGGGGGAATTATTCTTTTCAGGCCTTCCATGAAGGCTTTAATGGCAGGAACTCTGAAGCGTGATGGATGTTGCCTGTTTTGTAAGTAAGCTGCAATTGCTGCGAGGTGTAGCCGAATGGACGTGTAGGCTAGATTACACCTTTGTAGGTGGAGTAAGTAGCCTATGATGTGTTGGATAGACACGTCCAGAGGATTGATGGTGTTGTTATGGCAATAAACAACAAATCTTTTCCACTTGGCAGCGTAGCACGCTCTAGTGGTAGGGCGTCTAGCTTCTCCGATGACGTTCATACAGTCAGGGGGAAGATTTAGGTACCCGAATTCTAGGATTTCATGGAGCCAGATCGCAAGGTTGAGCTGAGCTGGGTCCGGGTGTCTGATCTCTCCATGGTTCTGGGTTAGGAGGCGTGGAGAGAGGTGTAGTTTTTGGTGTGGCACTACAGAGAGTTCCAGCAGCGTGGTGTACCACGGTTGTCTGGCCCACGTTGGAGCTACTAGGATTAGTGTGAGGGAGTGCTGTTGTAGTTTGCGCCCCACTAATGGAATGAGTGGGAGAGGCGGAAAAGCGTACGCAAATTTGCCTGACCAGTTCATCCATATCGCATTGCCTTTGGACAATGGGTGTGGGTATCTGGCGGCGAAGCTTGGGCATTTTGTGTTTGTGGGTGGCAAAGAGGTCTATCTGTGGATGCCCCCACATTTGAAAGAACGGATGAAGAACCTGTGGGTGAAGTTCCCACTCGTGGATTTGTTGTGTCGGTCTGCTGAGCAGATCTGCCACGGTGTTTTGGACTCCTGGGACATGTTGGGCTAGGAGAAAGATTTTGTGGGGAATTGCCCATCTCCATATGCTCTGTGCTAATTGAGAGAGCTGTGGAGAGTGTGTGCCGCCTTGTTTTTGTATATAATACATGGCCGTCATGTTGTCTGTGCGAATGAAGACTGCCTTGCCTGAAATCTGTTTCTGAAAGGATTTTAGGGCTAAAAAGATTGCTAGTAACTCCAGATGGTTAATATGGAGTAACTTTTGTTGAGGAGTCGATGTGCCCTGCACGGTGAGAAAAGGTGAGCTCCCCAGCCGGAGAGCGATGCGTCCGTTGTTAGTATTATCTGGGGAACCGGGTCCAAGAATGGTCGACCTTTGGAAAGGTTTGTGGTGTTCCACCACTGCAGAGAGCGATGGGTGCGACTGTCTACCAACACCAGATCTGCCAGTTGACCTTGGGCCTGGTTCCATTGGCACGCTAAGCACTCTTGGAGGACGCATCTGGAGTCTTGTGTGGGGCACTATGAAAATGCAAGAGGCCATCATCCCTATAAGTTGCATGAACACTCTTGCTGGGAGTGTTGAGGTATGAATTTGTGTCGCAAAGCCTGAATGCTTGCAATCCTGGCCGGATTGGGGTAGGCTATTGCTTTTGAGGTGTCTATGGTGGCACAGAGGTATTGTTTTATGTGGGATAGTTGTAGCTGGGACTTTTGGTGGTTCACCGTGAAGCCTACTTGGTGAAGTAGTTTGATTGTGGTGGCGGTGTGTTGTACACACTGATTGTATGAAGTGGCTTTTATCAGCCAATCGTCCAAGTATGGGAAGACGTGAATGTGCTGTCTTCTCAGGTGTACCTCCACCACCGCTAGGCACTTGGTGAATACCCGTGGAGCTGTTGTGACTCTGAACGGGAGCAGTTTGAATTGGTAGTGTTGTCCGTCCACTACAAATCTGAGGTACTTTCTGTGAGCATGGTGTACTGGAATGTGGAAGTATGCGTCTTTCAAGACCAGTGTGGTGAGAAAGTCGTTCTGGGAGAGGAGCGGAGGTACCTGCTGAAGCGTTACCATGTGCAAATGGTCTGAGTGTATGTATGTGTTTAGGGGCCGGAGATCTAGAATAGGTCGTAGAGTCTCGTCCCTTTTTGGTATTAGAAAATATAGGGAGTAGACCCCCATATTTTGTTGATTGACAGGAACGTGTTCTATTGCCTGTTTTTGTAGGAGGAAGATTACCTCCTGCTTTAGTAATGTTGAATGTTCTTGTGACATTGGGCGTTGCCTGGGTGGAATGTTTGGGGGGGTAGATGTTAGTTCCAGGCAGTAGCCTGACCAAATTATTTGAGGCACCCATTTGTCTGAGGTGATGGCCTCCCAGACATGAAGGAAATTTTGGAGTCTGCCCCTACCGGAGTGGAATGGTCTGGGGGTAGCGGGAGGGGGGGTGGGGGGGTGGGGGTGGCAGAACAGGCGTTGTTTGTTTTGCCTCTGACCTTGTTGTTGTTACCCCTGTAGCCGCCTCTTTGGTAACCTTTTGTAAAAGTGGTCTGAGTAGGGGATTTGTACGATGTGGACACTGTGTCTGAGTAGCCGCCTCTGGATGCACTCCGAAAGGAGGAGCGGCGAAAGGAGCGTCTGGGCGGGTGAGACTGTAAGGCCCCCATGGATTTTGCGGTATCCGTGTCCTTTTTCATCTTTTCCAAGGCCTCAAACACCTTTGGCCCGAATAGATGTTCCTGGTCAAAGGGATGGTTAAGGATGGAGGCTTGTACTTCTGGTTTAAAACCAGATACCCTTAACCAAGCATGGCGACTGAGAAGGACGCTGGTGTTGATGGCCCTGGAGGCTGTGTCTGCTACGTCTAGGGCACAACGTATGGAGGTGTTTGTGATGGTTTTAACCTCTTGAATTAATTTGTTGGCCCTACTTTTATATTTTTCAGGGAGATGGTGCATTATGCTTTCCAATTCGTCATAATGAGCCCTGTCATATCTGGCCAGCAGTGTTTGCTACACGCCATATGTTGGCGGCCTGGGATGCTGTGCGTTTGCCTGATGCATCTAGCAGTTTTGACTCTTTGTCAGGTGGTGGTGCATCACCCGACGCTTGTGAATTTGCCCTTTTACGTGCCGTAGATACCACTAAGGAATCTAGTGGCGCTGGTCCTCTGATGTAGGAGGGATCTGAGGGAGCAGGTTTGTATTTCTTTTCGATACGTGGGTTAAGGACCCTGGATCTAACTGGGTCTTTAAAAACTAGTGCCGCATGCTTTACCACTCCTTTGAGCATGGGCAGTATGGAAGTGGACCTATGTGAAGTATCAAATGTGTCTAGGAGGAAATCTTCCTCCACGGGGTCAGTATGCAAGTCCACCCCATGATAATGTGCTGCCCTTTGCAGAAGATGGTTGAACCCTAGTGAATCTTCTGGTGGAGATGGTCTAGAAGGGTAAATATAGTCTTGTGGGACGTTGGGAATATCTGGTACATTGTAATCGTCCCATGGATCTGGAGATCCTGTAAGGGTGGGGTCCTGTGGCACATCCCCTGTATCATCATATGGGTCCCCCTGATCATCATCGTCTGGAGATGGGGTAGGAGAACGATGAGGTGGGGGTGGAGAGGGCGGTGGAGGTGGGGAAGGAGGAGGTGGAGGGGAGGAGAAGGTATTCTGAACGGAGAGGTAGCAGAGTTCTTCCTCTTTGGAGGTGGAGGCAGAGCAGGCTTCTCCAAATGTCTCTTTTTGGTAGAGAGTGTAAAATGTCCAGTTTTTGGATCCTTGGTGAGAGTCTTTTGCAAGGGATCCGGTGTAAATAGCTTTGGTGCGGTAATTTGGTCCGTCGGCGCCGAAGGCGTCAGGGCCGATGACTTTTTAGGTCTTTCCGTGCCGGTATGATGTTTAGAACCTCCGGTCTCTTGGTCGGCGCCGAGATGGGCTTCGGCTTGGAAGTGTCGGTGGCCTTGTGTGGTTTGGTCGGCACCGAAGATGGCGTCGGTGCCGAAGAGCTGGGTTTCGACCCAGAGGGCTTCGGTGTGGAGCTCGGTGTCGAAGTGTTTCTCGGCACCGCTGGTAGGCTGGCTCGAGCCCGAGCCGCCGGAAGGCTTACTTGGCTTCTTCACTGGGCCCGAAGGTGGGGTGTGTGAAGCAGTGTCTCTGGTCTTGCCTAGGCTCGGAGGCAAAGGTGTGACCGAAGCCTTTTTGGGTGTCGGCGCGGGTGGGGGGGTGGGGGGGGGAGAGGGGGGGGTATATTGGTACTCACGACCCTATGCGCCTTAGTGATGTCCTCCACATCTGACTCGTTGGCCTCAGAAGCACTGACGAGGTCCTCTTCGGTGCGATGATGTTCTGGATCGCCGATGTCGTCTCCGAAGATGTCGACTGGAACGGACGTCGAGGAGTGTGCCATGTTCCTTCTGGCTCTTCGGTCCCGAATAGTCTTTTTGGATTGGAAAGACTTACAGGCCGGACAGTCTCGAGCCTCGTGTTTAGGGGAGAGGCAGAGGTTGCATACCTCATGAAGATCGGTGTGGGGAAATTTAGACCCACATCGAGGGCACTTTTTAAATGGAGTCCTTTCCATGAGCCGGGATCGGAGCCTGGGTAGGCCCGAAGGCCGCCGTCGACGACTGGAACTGAAGGTTTGTGTCGTTGAGAAGGCGCGTTGATTGAAGAGATCGTGATCGAAACAATAAAGCGATTATGGTGAGGATTGCGGGTGGAAGCTCTTCGGAACCGGAGCGCGAAGATTACATCCGAGCCCGATGGTGGAAAAAAAACAATCTGAGGATGGAGCCGAAGCCCATGCGCAAAGGAGGAGTCACAGATCTCGTGACTTCCAAAGACTTTCCAAGAGGAAAAACAAACTGCAAACATCCAGGCCCAACACCAGATGGCGATCTATGCAAAAGTGTGTAATCTGCAGCTCATATGCCTCGAACATACTTGTTCAGTTTAACCTTACGAATGAATTGAAAAACGTCAATTCTAGTTTGGTTATATGAGAATTGGTTGGCTGGACAGTACGTGAGTCCTAGAGACAATAACTGGATCTCCGCTCTGTTCAACACTATTTCAGTAATGTTAATAACTGTATTAGAGTTGTCTTGCCCCTTTATCTCCACATGTTTCTTGTATTCCCTCTCCTGGTAGTGTTTCCGGTGTCTGATCCGCCTTTCCCTCCTGCCTTGGTTGATTGGTCCACTTGCTGTGGTTGAGGTTTGCGGGGTCGCAAGGTGTACCACCGGTCATCCCCTGAGAAAATTCAGTTCCTCTCCAGGGGTAAAACTGCTTTGTACTGCTATTTGGGCCCCCGAAGTGGCAGGGTGTCCATCTTCGGAATCACTGTTCGATGAGAGGGAGGCATTATCAGATTAAACGTCACCACCTAAATTGCCACTGGACGCCATATTTTGTACAGGATTTGGTACTTTGTTGGTCATAGCTTGGCATTTGTAATTATCAAATTTCTTTGAAAAGGTGAAAATTCTGCCTGTTGCATAATCGTTCTGATCTCTTGCGAATTTGAACACTTTGCGTGCCTTAATAGTTTCTTCGTGCTTTTTAATGTGTACATCAATATTTGCTCGTCCTTTAGTTATTAAATCAGTTTGGCCTGTAGCATCCAATAATCCATTTATTCGATCAATCTCTTTCAAAATGGTATTCTGGTCTATTTCTGCATATTTTATTAATACATGAATCATGTTCAAAGAGGCCTGTAAATTGTTCTTGGCCCATTCTTGTAGCGTAGCCAGATCAGGGTTCTCAAAAGTTGGAGCTATAAGAACGCGCACACCCCTAGGCACACGGTTAACATCCCGGTACTTCTCTAGGGACTTCCACCACCATTTTGTAAGTTCATTTTTTAAACGTTTTTCAAGGGTCCTAAGCAAGGACCTTACATCAGGATTGTTCGTACTACTCGCCATAGTTCACTGGTCACTATTGATACTCGGTACGTTCTGAACTAGGGCTTCCGCTGCTGCTTCCCTACCACAAAGTGTGTCGCTGGATGCCATGATGAAGTGGTATTGTATTCACGTCACTGCAGTTAATTGATATTATATGGAATGAGCCAAATCCCCAAACCAGTCAATCCAAACTAACGACACTAATTCGAGCAATCCCTTACCAGCAGTACGCATGCAGCTCGACAGGGCCTCCAACCGTGCAGAATCCGCAGCTCCACGCCGGCAACTGGGAAAACCAGACTCCGCGTCCCTCGTTAGTATGGGGGGGGGGGCACGGCAACTGCAAACTCCTTCAGAGTAAAATCTAATGCGCCTAAAATGCAGATGGCCAACTCTCGGCTGTGCCTCGAAGAAAGGGGAGGGTCCGTGACTCCGGCTGCTTCAGAATAAGTAGTAACAAAACTCCAAACCCTGGCCTGACGATCACTTCCAGGAAACCCAGGCACGGACCTCGTTGCACTCAAGGAACAGTCACAACAACGTAGTGGTGTGCAGAGTAGCAGTGACGTTTATTATTGAATATTCGCCATATATACACACACACGTAAATGTCCAGTATTTGTAAAGCGCAAACAATTACCCGGGGGTGTCAAGGTGCTGGGGGCCATTGGGAAGATTTAGCGAGCTCTTGCCCCGTGTCACATGGTGCTGAGCTGCCGCCGGTACCGGGGATCGAACCGTGAGCCCCCGGGTTCCGGAGTCAGCTGCCCTGGCTGCTGCTGCGTGTGTGTCACACACTGTCACACACACTTTTTAAATATATTAAATGTGCTCCGGGAACCCACACGTGGGTGGGACTATTCAGTGCTTAGGACTATTGGCAAGTTTACCCTGAAAGAGAACTACTGAAACGACCTGCGGGATGACAAAGATTTTCAAACAAATGGACCCTTCTCAACCTTTTCATGCTTTGCTCATATATCCTGCAATTTTCTGTCTGACCAGCTATGCCCCAATCTTCCAGTCTGCTAACCTTCCAAAAAGGCTCAAGTCACTGCTGTAACATTGCACCTTAAAGTCACATCTGACACACTGTGGGCCACCTCGGTTAATCAAATCTTCTAAATGTACAGATCCCATGCTCTAAATCTCCAGGCTTACACAACATGCTATGCCATACTAGTTAAAGAAGATCCTCGCCCCTCTCAAAAGACAGCATGCAAAGCGTGCCAACTCTTCGACAGCTTCATCTGGAAGCCTCGCGCTCACCTGTCCACCTGTGATTTCCAAGTGTTTCTTCATCAAGTTCATGGTGTTGGGGGTCACCACATATCCTTCAGTCTTATAATTTTCACCTGACAGGAAAAAATGAGGGCTTTACAAAAAAAGAATATACATTTATAACACAAGGGCATTGTGGGGTTTTCCAGATAGAGTGGTTATGTATTACTTTTTATCAACATTAAAACAAAGTTGAAATGCTCAGTAACTTAATCTTTACCCTCAAGTTACCCCCTATTTACAACTTTTGGAAGACGCTGTAGTCTAGCGGTGGGAATAAAATCAAAGTTCGTAGCCTGCAACTTTTTCTTCAGCATCAGAATCTCCTAAAAAATGTGCATAGGCTTGTCATGGGTTTGAGGATTGGGAAACAAACTGCTTCCTTTCATTTCCTCTCGTCATAAAGAGGGGCGTCAAGAGGCTGCTTTTCCTGCAGTTCTTAATGTTTTCTCCGAGTGGACATGACAATCTGAGCCCACTGTGTTGCTTAGCTCTCTTGATCAAAGGTGCACTCAAAGTGTATCCCCAAACAGGGAATGCATCTACCACGCCCCTCTCACAGGCCAGGATGAGGTGAAAGGCAGTTTAGGGAACAGAATCCTAATCCCAGGGTGGATACATACTCTGCACCTTTGGAGAGCTAGGCTACCACCTTCCCGCTGTAAAGGTCTATCCTCCCATGTGGCTATATGTGGCTCCAACTGTACACCATGTGCATAACTGCGCACGGGGTGGCTTATCTCGTCAACAGTTGTTTGTCCACAGTAGATATGACAGCTTTGTTTTATGCTTGTCCAGTTCCTTCACTGAAACTAGAGCCATCTTGAGGGTTAGTGGCAACTTCCATTCCTTCATTTTTCAGGGTTAAGTTTCACTAGGGGAAAGAAAATCGCCTGACCTCCAAATTTTAGGTCTCGCCTGCCAACAGCGCATACGCGGTCTGCTGGGAGGGGTACCGTTTACTATAAGGGGCAGGGAGCCTGCCCATTGCTTACCACTCGTTAGCATCATGGTCACTCTTTGCTGCTCCCCAATTCGCCATCACTTCCTTTTCTTTGTGTGGAGCATGGACCAAGCACAGATCATCTCACGTTAATCAGTGTCTGTTCACTGCTCGCTCTGTGATCCTTATGTACAAGATGATATTGCTTATCAGCATATACATATGTGTTACAGGACACATTTCTGTTTCCAGTTCTTGTTCTCCTTTCTTTATTCACACGTCATTTTTGGTCATTGTTTTTCTATGCCTGAATCTTTTGGCTTACTCGTACAGCTAAAACAAAATTGCATTTTACATGGGTTGCAATAAGCCATTATAATGTATATATGCCACACTAACAAAACATTTATATCATCATGATGCTTGCCGCAACGTGCCTATTTCATTGTGTTTCCGCCATTCATCCCCTTTATGCCTCAAACCTTTGCGTTGATTTTAAGTTTGGTTCCTCGTTTGAGATACTTATTCCCACAACTGCACTACTCTACTTCATCCACTCCACGCCAGTATACTGGATGCCACTCCGCGCCACTATACCCCGCGCCACTCTACTCTATGCCACTCCAGAGCACTGCATGTGTGGAACCCTAAGCACCAGTCTACTCTACACCACTAACTCTTAGCCGTGCTGAACAGCAGCCACGCTGTTGTACACATGGCTAACAGACATTGGTAAAGCCAACAGCTCTCACATAGGCGAGACCTACTGGCCTTTCCAAAGCCGGTTTACGTTGTTGCTGGCTGCTGCGGAGTAAAGTTGGCTGTGCCAGTTGAAGTACAGCGTACGTCGTGGCTTGGACTAGATGAGACCGGTCTGAACTGGGGCTTCTTCCAAGCTTGCCAGCAATAACAAGACAGGGCCAACAGAAGGATGGCACGCCTAGATTGCAGTAAACCTTAAATCTCAACAAAGCACTCATTTATTCGGCTCTGGTGTCCAGCCTAGACTTTCTAAGTAGGTTACAAACCCGTCTTCTCTCGTAGGCGAGGGGCACGCTGAGGGATTAGTGAAGTTGGCCTTGGTGGCGCTAAACATCTGGAGGGAAGACTCTGGAATTCCTTTTAAAGCCCTCCAAACACCCACCAGGAGCTGCAGTCCGTTTTGTGGCCGATGCTCTTCCTGAATCAGGGATCGTTACCACTATGGTAGGCTACGGTTTGTTGAGCACGAAAGAATCATCGAGGGGGCTGGCAAGGAGCCGAGCCAGTGAAGAGGCGGATTCCGGTTCACGTATAAACACTGCGTTATCACATACGTGTGGAGTATACCATGGGCTCGGTGCCTTAGGCCTGCAATCTCCACTCTTTTCTGAAGTTGCTGGTTAATAGGAAAAATGCTGGCGAAAAATAATGTGCAGATGTAACAGGCTACTGATAGGACCACCGAGCTGGAATTAGCCATAACATTTCAAAACAAAATTATGTAAGGGGTTTTGCAAATTAATGTTTTTAAAACTACAAAAGGCATTTCACCACTGCAGCAGCTTGTATTGAAAGAAGAGCTTAATGTTCAACCAACCATGACCCTGAAAAAGGTAGTGAACACAAACTAAGACAACAGAGCCTGTAACTCTTCCACACCAATGTGATGGCTGGAAACAAGGTTTTCCAAGTCAGAAACTTGTGAGTGCAAAGGCTGCCACATCAGAAGAGCCAGGCCCAGAGTGAGGTCGTATTGAGCAAATGAAAGAGGAAGGAGTGAACTCTGATATGAAGAACCCTAAAAGAGCCACTGCAACACAGAGAACCAGCAAGAAAAGACATGCAGAGGGCCGACAAGTAACCTTTCACCACCAGAAGTATCTTTCTATAAGGAAACAGCTAACTGGAAAGTGCGACTTTAGACCACGGGGGTCACGAGACCTGTCTAGGCCGCAAGAATACCGACGGCCACATTACAGCCCTACACCTTGCAATCATCCAAGTCCACCACTAGATGGCGGACTTGTGCTAAGCATGTGTATCTACAGCACACATGCCTCGAACAGGATACCCAACACTTCTGCAGGTGGCTGGAAAGAGGTTACAGCTAACTGATCAAGTTCCACACATACAAATTGCTGTGAAGTAGGGATGAAATATTATCCCCTTGGGACTTGCAGCAGAGGAAGCGGACGGGGACTGGACAGGCTGTGAAGGAGGCTGGAGACCACAGCCTCCATGCCAAGTAGCAACGACCATGATCGCCCAGGCCTGGTACGCTGGCATGCTGAATAACTCTTTGAAGTTAGGGAAACGGTATAAAAGCCTACAGTGGCTGTTAATCCAGGGGAGGCGGACAGAATCCAAGAGAGATTATTTAAGATTACAGACGTCTTGTTGATTCTCGGTGGAAATCGATGGAGGAGAGGAGGGGAGAGCCGCACAGGGCAACACCCGATTTAGCAACTCCCGACCCATTTCACACCCTCTGGTTTGATTTCCCTTCCCCGCCTCATGAGCTGCTGGCAGCCAGATCCTTCTGGATTCCATCCACTGCCAAAGATCCGTCTTCTTGGAAGAGGGGAGAGGAGACGACTTCTCCTCGTGTGTTAAGACAGTGCATGGTGGTTCCCCTGAATGTGTGTGGGGACAAGGGGGAAAGCCCCTCAGAGCCAACTTACGGTCATCATTTCTGGAAGGTGCATGCGCCGGAGATGCTCCTCCATGGACCAAAGTAGCTGAATGTCAAATGTCCCAGATGCCACCCCCTGGCAGAGAGGTATACATCACTAAAGTGCCCTGGACTCTGGAAAAGGGTCTCCCCTGAAAAGAAATGGAAGCAGCTGCCGCCACGGCAGGCTCCCGAGCAGAGGGCCAAACTGGACGGGATTAGTTAACAGAATGAAGAGAAGAGACCGATCAATTTTAAAAACATCGACCCGCTGGCACGGCTATCCTCTGCCAATGAGGAGGAAACCGAGCCCCCCAGCCCCCCCCCCCTGAAAAGAAGCTTCGGGGTGGAGGTGGACCAAGAAGACAAAGAAGGGAGGGTGCCCCCCTCTACCCGAGCTATATCCTTCATCGGGCGGTGGGACAGCGAGACTGCTTTTGCTGCTGGCCAGAATGAAGTGTAGTCTCGGAACTTCCAGAGCCGCCTTTAGAAACACTTTGCAGCTCACTCGGATTGTTACGCTGCATCGTTGAATGCACCGTTGAAGGGCAAGTCCAGGAATCCATCTTGAGGTCTTCATCCAAGAGTGACAGCGGAGTGCCACTTCTGCACCCATCGGGAGGTGTCCAGACCCATCTGCCGCCTGCCTGGCAGCATCCATGCCATAGCTGCTCAGCTCACTAAAGACCTTTCTCATCTGCTGCAGAATATTGGGTACCATCAGGACCTCCCACAGACAGCGAGGGTACTTGGAAAGGACACGCTGCACTCGAGGTTCAGTACCAGGACAGTGAGGGTACTTGGCAAGGAGGCACGCTGCACTCGAGGTTCAGTGCCCGGACAGTGAGGGTACTTGGCAAGGAGGCACGCTGCACTCGAGGTTCAGTGCCAGGACAGTGAGGGTACTTGGCAAGGAGGCACGCTGCACTCGAGGTTCAGTGCCAGGACAGTGAGGGTACTTGGTAAGGATGCACGCTGCACTCGAGGTTCAGTGCCAGGACAGTGAGGGTACTTGGTAAGGATGCACGCTGCACTCGAGGTTCAGTGCCAGGACAGTGAGGGTACTTGGTAAGGAGGCACGCTGCACTCGAGGTTCAGTGCCAGGACAGTGAGGGTACTTGGTAAGGATGCACGCTGCACTCGAGGTTCAGTGCCAGGACAGTGAGGGTACTTGGTAAGGATGCACGCTGCACTCGAGGTTCAGTGCCAGGACAGTGAGGGTACTTGGTAAGGATGCACGCTGCACTCGAGGTTCAGTGCCAGGACAGTGAGGGTACTTGGTAAGGATGCACGCTGCACTCGAGGTTCAGTGCCAGGACAGTGAGGGTACTTGGCAAGGAGGCACGCTGCACTCGAGGTTCAGAACCCGGACAGTGAGGGTACTTGGCAAGGAGGCACGCTGCACTCGAGGTTCAGTGCCAGGACAGTGAGGGTACTTGGCAAGGAGGCACGCTGCACTCGAGGTTCAGTGCCAGGACAGTGAGGGTACTTGGTAAGGATGCACGCTGCACTCGAGGTTCAGTGCCAGGACAGTGAGGGTACTTGGTAAGGATGCACGCTGCACTCGAGGTTCAGTGCCAGGACAGTGAGGGTACTTGGTAAGGATGCACGCTGCACTCGAGGTTCAGTGCCAGGACAGTGAGGGTACTTGGTAAGGATGCACGCTGCACTCGAGGTTCAGTGCCAGGACAGTGAGGGTACTTGGTAAGGAGGCACGCTGCACTCGAGGTTCAGTGCCAGGACAGTGAGGGTACTTGGTAAGGATGCACGCTGCACTCGAGGTTCAGTGCCAGGACAGTGAGGGTACTTGGTAAGGAGGCACGCTGCACTCGAGGTTCAGTGCCAGGACAGTGAGGGTACTTGGCAAGGAGGCACGCTGCACTCGAGGTTCAGTGCCAGGACAGTGAGGGTACTTGGTAAGGATGCACGCTGCACTCGAGGTTCAGTGCCAGGACAGTGAGGGTACTTGGTAAGGATGCACGCTGCACTCGAGGTTCAGTGCCAGGACAGTGAGGGTACTTGGTAAGGATGCACGCTGCACTCGAGGTTCAGTGCCCGGACAGTGAGGGTACTTGGTAAGGATGCACGCTGCACTCGAGGTTCAGTGCCAGGACAGTGAGGGTACTTGGTAAGGATGCACGCTGCACTCGAGGTTCAGTGCCAGGACAGTGAGGGTACTTGGTAAGGAGGCACGCTGCACTCGAGGTTCAGTGCCAGGACAGTGAGGGTACTTGGTAAGGATTCACGCTGCACTCGAGGTTCAGTGCCAGGACAGTGAGGGTACTTGGTAAGGAGGCACGCTGCACTCGAGGTTCAGTGCCAGGACAGTGAGGGTACTTGGTAAGGATGCACGCTGCACTCGAGGTTCAGTGCCAGGACAGTGAGGGTACTTGGTAAGGATGCACGCTGCACTCGAGGTTCAGTGCCAGGACAGTGAGGGTACTTGGTAAGGATGCACGCTGCACTCGAGGTTCAGTGCCAGGACAGTGAGGTTACTTGGTAAGGATGCACGCTGCACTCGAGGTTCAGTGCCAGGACAGTGAGGGTACTTGGCAAGGAGGCACGCTGCACTCGAGGTTCAGTGCCAGGACAGTGAGGGTACTTGGCAAGGAGGCACGCTGCACTCGAGGTTCAGTGTCAGGACAGTGAGGGTACTTGGTAAGGACACGCTGCAATCTAGGTTCTGAGGGTACTTGGTAAGGAGGCACGCTGCACTTGGTTTTCAGTGCCAGGCTGTCATACAAGAGTGTCCTTTGGCCTAGCTGTTCTAATCGTCCATATTATCTACCAAGAGGGACTGTGCGGATCCCTCGGACGGGCACGCCTGCACCACTAAACCTTCTGGTGAGGGGTCCGAGGCCAAGTAGGGCTGATCAGAGGTTGTGGACTACTTTTACGAAGCGCAGCAGGACACAGGTGGACTGGATTGAGCCACCAGGGCCTCATTAAATTGCAAAACACCCATCAGCTGCCATTATTGCCGGTGGGGATCTGGGTGAATAGAGAGATTGGACTCAAACTCAAGGCAATGCACCATAACTCAGCGCTTTTAAAGAGTTTGGACCCTCTGGAGTGGGAAATTCAGCCTTTGGCAAAGCATTCTATTGGCCAGTGCTGCGAGACTGGTGCCCACTCCGGGTAGAGAAGCGGATACCCTGCTCACTCTCAACAGCCACTGTTCGCCAAGAGTTGGAGTAAGGTCAGTTGCTCTCCAACAAATGAAACATGCAGCAGGGGCGCTCCTGTCTGGAGGCATCTCAGGGACGTCACTTCCTCGGACACAAAAGACCGTACGGGCCTTTACATATTCCAAACCCTGCGTGGAGCTCAGCTCTATAATCCATGCCAGTGTCAGCCATGTACCAGAGGGAACGGTGAGGCGTGGTGTAGAGAGCCTAAGAGGGGGTGCAGGGATGGGCTTCGAAGGCACAGATGGAATGGATTGCATTGCTCTTGTAGGGGCCGTAATGTGCCAAAGCAGCTGCCTTACCAGCCACATAAGAGGCATTAGAACAGAGTGCCCGAGTGACCTCTGCCAGCTCACAAGCAGGACGCACCATGAGGAAGGTAAACTTGGTTTGGGTTTTACAAGACTCTAAAAATCTCACTTCTAGTGTGCACTTCGAGGAGGGCGCAGACGCGCGGTGAACGGGTCTATGCTTTGAAATAGCCTTCCATCTAAAAGGAAGTGCGCGCGCACACACGCGCACGCATGCGCACGCGCCTTGGGGCTCAAGAGGCTTCGCGGGGCTGCTTTTTATAGGCAAACCCCTCATGCCACGTCATGAGCATCTATTCAGTGTCTCCCAATATATGGCTCTGCATCCTTTTTGATCCTGGTGACCGTATAAATTAGAAAGATTTGGAAACTGGAACCTCTCTGCGATAGGACGAGAACCTGAAAGCACTAGTTCTGGCGGCACAAGAATCATTAGTAGGAACTAAGACACAATCACAGAATACGAAAGAGGACCCGAACGTACCTGGTTTGTGAAACTTCAGCGCTTCGCCCCTCAGCTGCTCCATCAGGGACGCGGTCTGCAGCTTCACGTCACCTGCAGAAAGAGCGAGGCCACACAAGTTGGAGTCACACTGCTAACACTGACCGGAAACGCAATCTTTTCTTTAATAAAACTTTTTATTGGCATGTGTACGGTTAAGCAGAAGCAAAAAACATTGGTTTATCATCCAATGTGCCATTCTAACTGACGTGTTACACATTACTTGTCTTGCAGCTTTACCACCATTACGCCACATGTAAAACTCAATCTTAAGGCCTTTCAAATTTTCTTGAACACCGCACAGCTTTCCTTTTAAATAGACTCCAATTTCAAGAAATAACCTGGTTTTACTTCCTACTATTTCACAAGGAATCCCCACTGTCATTTTAAATGTTTTCAATTAAATTAATACTAATCCAGGCTCTATATTAAACAAAAGCAAATTAATCTTTTGTTTTTATTAATCGGGTCGTGTTTTTTCACCTCCGTAATAATTTACACCGAATGTAAAAGTTGTCTGCCTGGCACTTCGGGGGGGGGGGGGGGACTGGTCCTGTGAAAGTTTAACGAGAACAGTGGGACTGGAAACCTAAATACATATATAAAAAAAAAAAAAAAAAAAAAAAAAAAAACTAAAAACAACTGGCCCGGGAGGAAAGAGTCACAAATTCTCAGTAAACGTGGAGTATAGGTAAACAGGTGACGTCAAAGGGGGTGCAAGCAAAGGGTTGGCAGGGGCGGTGCAGGTACAAGGCGGATGCGCGGGAACTGAGTGTGACGTAGACATGTGGGTGCAGGCCTGAAGGCTGCAATGCCGGTGCCCCCCAGGAAGGAGACATCATCATGGCTGGGAGGATCGAGGGAGGGGTTATGCAGGATACGAGCTGGCACGGGCAAGCAGCCGGGCATGGCAGAGCAGGGTACACAGACAGCATACAGGACCAGACTGGCAGGAGATGGGCGCGAGACACTGCACAGATGCAGTAACTGGGGTTAACGCTGGAGGGTGGGTGCACACTGGGGTGTAGCACAGATGTGTGCAGGCATGCATAACACAAAGTGGGAATACATATGCAGTGGAAGACTGGCAGACAGGAGGGAGGCTGGGGCTACTCATCAGAATAAGGGTGCAGACAGCGGGAGGGGTTTTCGCCAACACCAACCCCATCCTGCCTTTCTGAGTTGTGGTAGGAGTGCCAATACCAGCCACTTGGTGGCGCTATCCCCACACACAAATTCTCTCTCTCGGTTCTCAAAGGTATTTCTAGTGATCTCGGAGCGGCGCAGCACGAACACTATATTCCGTGGGCACGAATAGGGAAAGAGCCTGGCACACGGTACACCCGCCTGCAAGGGGCTAAAGCTAAGAAAAACTGGCGTAGGGTGGTCCCGCCATGCGCTCAGAATCTAAACCTCTACCCTTACTGGTAAGATACGAGAGTCTCTCCTCCCCTCCCACGTCTCACCCAATCAGTGCATCTTTTCCACGCTGTAGTATCTACGTGCACTATATTGAATTACTGCCATACGGTCACCCCAAACCTTCACAATTGGCAGACACTGCCATTCGCTTGGTTAGTCTCAGCTTAGAGGCCATGAGTTGAATGTGCTTCAGTTTGAATGCCTCCAACCGAGAGATGCGGTTTGTTATGCGTACCTGTGGGTACTGGAAGGGTTCATCCGCTCCAGGGAGCGGTCCACGTGGGCGCTGCACACACAGAACCGAGGGGCTGTCGCTTAAAGGGGAGTGTTTTTCTGGCAAACTCAAAGGGCCTCGTTTTATCGACCTCATACGGATGAGAGTCTGCCCTCCTGTATTTGGGCCTGGCACAGATCGCTGCAGCAGGCGCTTGACCGACTCGGCAGCTTTAGACGTCAGTAAAGGACCCAGGACTTGTTCTTGGTCACATCTGCGCCAGGGTCACATAATATCGGAGCCACATCAGTTCCTAGAGCAGGTACCCGAACCCCTCCCTCACGGAGACCTCCGCAGACTGGCTCTTCTAACCGAGCACGGGAGGGTTGATGTGCCTGCTGCACAGATATGGTTAATCTAAAGTCTATGTGCGCAAACGTCCGTGAGACCGACTCAACCCACCAGCCTTGCAAGGTCGATTGAAAAACACTAGTACCGTTTGAAGACAAATATTCCCGCCACAGGGGCCTCCAGTAATAAAAGATTTCTAGTCACTTGGAAATTCCAGCAGAGGTGACCAGCCGGAAGCAGACAGGCCAAGTGGGAAACTCCAGCTCGACAGACGGGATAGTGAACTGACACGTCCCCAGCCAGCACTGACCTCCAGACCCTTCCGCACCCGGCCATGGCTGCTGGTGGACAGGCGACTGACACGGCCCCAGCCACCACTGGCCTACAGTGACAGACCCTTCCACCTCCTGCGCCACAGCTTGTGGACAGACGACTGACCCCGCCCCAGTCCGTTCCGGCCTCCAGTCCGTACCCGGCCTCCAGTCCGTTCCAGCCCCTGCGCCACAGCTGCTGGTGGACAAACGACTGACACGACCCCAGCCACCACGGGCCTACAGTCCTTTCCATCCTCCGCGCCACGGCTGCTCCAGCCCACAAACACGGGGCACGCTTCTGAGGGGCCGAGCCTCCCACCCCCAGGCCGGCCGCGGCGGTTTCCTAAAACATGGGCCTTCTCTCGTTTTCCACCGCAGGCCCTGTTAATAGCACAATTAGGGCAGAAAGGAACAGTCCGGGACTGTGGCGCACAGAGCGCCCTTTCTTCAGAGCGACGCCAGCAAGCTAGGGGCCTGGAGGGCAGCGGGCACCAGGGCTTCCCACAGTACAGGGTACCACAGACAGGGCAACGAACGCCCTGGCAGCAGCGGGCACCGAGGCTTCCCACAGACAGGGTCCCACAGACAGGGCAACGAACCCCCGGCACCAGCGGGCACCGGGGCTTCCCACAGTACAGGGTCCCACAGACAGGGCAACGAACCCCCGGCACCAGCGGGCACCGAGGCTTCCCACAGTACAGGGTCCCACAAACAGGGCAACGAACCCCCGGCACCAGCGGGCACCGGGGCTTCCCACATTACAGGGTCCCACAGACCAGGCAACGAATCCCCTGGCACCAGGGCTTCCCAAAGTACAGGGTCCCACAGACAGGGCAATGAACCCCCTGGCACCAGCCGACACCGGGGTTCCCACAGTACAGGGTCCCACAGACAGGGCAACGAACCCCCGGCACCAGCGGGCACCGGGGCTTCCCACAGTACAGGGTCCCACAGACAGGGCAACGAACCCCCGGCACCAGCGGGCACCGAGGCTTCCCACAGTACAGGGTCCCACAGACAGGGCAACGAACCCCCTGGCACCAGGGGCCAGCGGGCACCAGGGCTTCCCACAGTACAGGGTCCCACAAACAGGGCAACAAACCCCCTGGCACCAGGGGCCAGCGGGCAACAGGGCTTCCCTCAGTACAGGGCAACAAACTCCCTGGCACCAGGGGCCTGGAGGCCAGAGGGCACCAGGGGTTGCCTCAGTTCTAGGTTCCCACAGACAGGGCAACGAACCCCCTGGCATATGGGGGGCCTGGAGACCAACGGGCAACTGGTCTTTCCTCAGTTCTAGGCTCCCACAGAGAGGGCAATGCACTAACTGACACAGAAGAGTGATCAGACCAGCGGCAGGTAGGGTTCCCTCAGCCCAGACCCCCATGGACCAGGCAATGTTCTATCTGGAGCAGGGAAAGAGGCAGGACGTGACTGCCCTCAGGCCGGGACCTCACAGATCACACAATGAGTACAAGGGAAAGAAAGGTCTGAAAATGACCGGACACCAGGGCTGTCCTCAGCCCGGACCCCCACTGAGAGGGCAGGGTTCTCTACAGCATGGCCACCGGGTTTTCCCTCATCCTGGTTCCCTATAGAACCTGGAACAGAGGGGGCCTGGGGACAGTGGGCACGGGGGACGTTTCTTACACCACGTCCCCACAGACAGGGCACTGTGGGTACTAGTACGTGGCACAGGGGGAGGGGGCGCCGGAGACGACAGCCAAGCTCCCCACAGCGCAGGCCCCACACAGACCAGGAGATAATGTACCTGGCGCAGAAGGGCCTAGATGACATCGCTCACCTACGAGCTACCAGGATCCCCTCGGTCCAGGCTCCCACAGCCCAAACGTGGCACAGGCTGGCTTGGGGACCTCCCGACGTGTGCCAGTCAAGGGCCCACAGATCAGGCAATCTCCCCCTGGCCTGGGAAGGGCCTGGAGACAACAGGCGCCTGAGCTACACTGGACCTAGGCCTGCCAGAGAAAAGGCGATGTCCTACCTGGCACGGAAGAGCTTCCCTCCGCCCACGGTCCACTGGACCGGGCAATGTGTTCCTTGGCATAGGTAGGTCTGGGAGACCAGTAGGTAAAGGTCCTTTCACCCTCAGCACCCTCTCCCCACACCTTGGCAATGCACTTCCTGCCAGGGAGGGCACGAGACCTGGCTAGACACAGACCTGGCGAATATTTACCTGGCACTGGGGGGCTCGAGGCGGTCCTTCTGCCCAGGCTGCAACATACAGGCCTGAGTCCTACGGCGCGCCGGGGCTACCCCAGATGAGGCCCGCCACAGACCAGCTCCCAGAAATGTAGGCCTTGGAAAGGGAGAGGAGGAAGGGTGACTGATCCAGATCAAGGGCTCATTCTCAAATACTCATTCACCTAACTGACCGTGCCTATGCAGTACTTTTATCCCACCGGTCGCTGTAATCGGCGACTATGCGCTGGATGCAGCGTGAAGTGCATTGACCCACTGAGGTGTTGATGGAAGGTGTGGGCAGTTATGGGCGAGCAGGCACGTGCCCTCTGAAGAACATTTCTAAGACCTGCCCTGCCGTTCATCTTTTAACACACTTGAGGGTTGGACGAGCAGCTTTCTATGGTACTGGAACGTAGGGACAGCTTAAGGTTTATGGGGGCATTTGACAAATGTATTTTGGGGCCCCTGTTCAGAACAGCTTTGAATGTATGATCCAATGGCAACTCTCCCATGCCAGGTTTGGTGAAGTCACTGACTGCACAGGAGCAGGCGTGCCACTTCTACATGTGTTTACATCGTATATCCAGGGCTAGTGAGGAGGGTTTGCAATACTGTAACAGCAGCAAGAGCTCAGCAAATAATCGGTCAGCCTCCCACCTCTCATATGGGGGGGGGGGGGGCGGTTTTAATCCAAAAACCCATGGCTGCGGCATGAAACAACGATTCTCTGCAGTGCCTGCAATAGACTCACACACCAGTCACATTTAAAAACACATTGAAGGAAAAAACAGTATTCAAAACACCCTCTTCAGTCATCCGGGCAAGACTCTGCAGACCAGGACGGGCTCCAAGGAGGGCAGCTGAAAGCTGGGGGCCCCGGGCCAGAGCCCACCTTGCCCATGCCTTAAAACATCTCTGCTGGAGTTAAGATCAGTTAGAAGCAGGCTACCCAAGTCAGCAGAGGTATTAGCAGCCGGAGAGCTACTGAAACCTGCCCTTGCGGTGGATGGATTCAACCACTGGCTACGGTCCAGGGAATAGAACCTGGGACCTACGGCTTACTCTTGGCCAGCAGCAGCAGCTGGCGCACAACCCACCAGGGCATAAACATCGAACCGGAGACCTACAGCTTACACTTGGGCAGCAGCTGGCGCACAACCCACCAGGGCATATACATCGAAGCTGGGACTTACAGCTTACACTTGGGCACCAGCAGCAGCTGGCGCACAACCCACCAGGGCATATACATCGAAGCTGGGACCTACAGCTTACACTTGGGCAGCAGAAGCAGCAGCTGGCGCACAACCCATAGAGGTATATACACATCGAAGCTGGGGAAACGCACGCACCTTGGAGGTGTACAGCAGAGACCTAGCCCCAGATGGAAAGTAGAACCTGTTTTGGGGGTTTGTGTACATTCCCATTCCGGCTGGTTAATGAGTGATATGTTCAGGGCCAGCCTGGCATATTCGTGGCGCTATCAGTGACATTAAAGGCGCTATCAGTGAAATGAAAAGGCACACGCCGCCTCCGCCGCCCGGACTGGGCTCTCAAGGGGGCAACCACAGGCCGGCGAGTCCCAGGCGGGGGCAATGGAAACCGCAGCACCGCCCTCCGCGGGTCACTAAAGGCTGGCAGAGGTGGGCAGATACTTCCTGCCCAGCCCGAAAACAGGTAGTGACGTGAGTGAAAGTGTTACAAAAGGGGGTGGTGATGGACGGAGCATCAGAACCAATCAAACACTCACACCCAGTCAACAGATCTGGGTTTGATCCATCACCTTCTTTAGCCCACTCTGCCACCCCAGTTCAGACATGGCCATATGCAGATCAGTCTGACCCTGTGCCTCATGGGAACAGTCCAGCCCGAACTGCCAAGCCATGCCTTCCCTGGACCGGAAACAAGCTTCCTAGGACCGGTTTCTGGCATTTAAGCCGTCTTCAGCCAGGCTTGCTTGAATCCAGTGGCAAAGTGAGCAAGGGACTCACGTCTGAGCATACCCTGCCAACTTATGGCGAACAAAGCGGTACAAAAGGGGGTGGTGATGGACAGAGCATCAGAACCAATCAAACACTCACACCCAGTCAACAGATCTGGGTTTGATCCATCACCGTTCTTTAGCCCACTCTGCCACCCCAGTTCAGACATGGCCATATGCAAATCAGTCTGACTCTGTGTCTCGTGGGAACAGTCCAGCCCGAACTCCCAAGCCATGCCTTTCCTGGACCGTAAACAAGCGTAGCAGTCCATTTTCAAGTGGTCGATGCAGGTGATTAACTCCTTCCTGCCTGTTCTGAGGATCACATTAGGATTTAAAACGGATAAAGATGTATACGTTCGTGGGTCTTTTAACTCTTAGCACCCGACTTAACACTAGACCACCGATCCTAGCGTAAACAGTTGACAAACATTTTAACTTTACATGCACACGCCCACGAATCGGGATTCAAAATACATTTATTGGGCTCCGCAAAATGGAGCGGTGGACGAAGGCCGATCGTGGTGTGGCCAAAAAGGGAAGCCGGGACTATAATCTCTGGTCCCTCACCAAAGGAACACTGATCGCACCGGACACTAACGGGACACGGTTCTGCCCCAGCATCACTAGACCGCGAGTTTCACGTCAGCGGGGGCAGCACGGGCTTTAGATTTGGAAGCGGGCGGCCTTCTGGGAGCTGTAGTTTTCCTTGTTGGCAGCTGCACAACAGTTAATCGAACACACGGGGTAAAGATTTGTTTAAATACGCAGGACTTCTCAAGCTTCCTTTTACAAGATTTTGACTAGCCTAAGCGCGCTCTCCTTTCCTTCCAGATAGTCACAGCGCCAAGAAACCCTTGGGTGGAAGCGCCCTCTATAACTCGCACTTCGAACAATGTCCTGCTGGAGTGGCAAGGCTGCTCCATCAGGGACGGCACCGATACTTGCCCAAAAGCAGACCTCGAGCTCTGGGGGCAGCCGGGATTCACGAATGCTTGAATATTCGGGTCTGGGTACTTGACAGTTACGGAACATTTTTTATATGGGATTATCCTGCCACTAGCGCCCGATGCACTTGGTTGCCAAGATGGCACTTTATAAAAAGTGGCAAGAACAGGCAATAAGCTGGGCACCGAAATGGGCATCCTTTATGGTAGAAGTGTGCGTGTTACCGTTCTCAGTAAGTGCGCAGAGCGGCAAGGTCTACGGCAGGATTTGTCGAACAATTCTTTTTCAGGACTTTGATATCAAATGAGCCAAGACCCCCGGTACCTCAAGGCTGGTGACACCCACGGTGGTGATCGTACCCTCTTGAAGCGCCCCTGGCAGGGCCCTATCGCTCGAGAAACATGGTCCTGCCAACACTAGGAGCTCGGCACCAGGAGCCGTAAATCACACGGCGCGGCTGCGCCGTACACGATGCTTCTCCCGGGCATCCACAGCAGGACCTGGTACTATGCCAGGAGGTGCTGGCAGCCTGCCTGGAGCACGGTCCAGTGCCACAGCACTAGCGGTGTTCAGCTTTGATTTTCCAGCAAGTGTCTCGAATAGCGCCTTGTGTTTACGTTCTCTAAGCGCTACTTCCAATACGAGAGGCGCATCGGCTGTAATCTGCTCGGGGCACTAAGTGCTCGAGAACCAAGTCTGTTGTATTCACTCAGGGGTGCGCTCAGACTGGCGCAGCGCCTTGAAGTCGATAAACGAGCAGTCACCGCCCCGCAGGAGGCAGAGCGGATCCTGCACCGATGGCTGCAAAACATGCTCTTATGTGGCACGAATGACGGGGCCCGTGCCCAGATACCGTACCTAGGACGGGGCCCGTGCCCAGATACCGTACCTAGGACGGGGCGCGCGCCCAGATGTTATACCAACGACGGGGCGCGCGCCCAGATGTTATACCAACGACGGGGCGCGCGCCCAGATGTTATACCAACGACGGGGCGCGCGCCCAGATGTTATACCAACGACGGGGCGCGCGCCCAGATGTTATACCAACGACGGGGCGCGCGCCCAGAGACTGTACCAACGACGGGGCGCGCGCGCCCAGAGACTGTACCAACGACGGGGCGCGCGCGCCCAGAGACTGTACCAACGACGGGGCGCGCGCGCCCAGAGACTGTACCAACGACGGGGCGCGCGCGCCCAGAGACTGTACCAACGACGGGGCGCGCGCGCCCAGAGACTGTACCAACGACGGGGCGCGCGCGCCCAGAGACTGTACCAACGACGGGGCGCGCGCGCCCAGAGACTGTACCAACGACGGGGCGCGCGCGCCCAGAGACTGTACCAACGACGGGGCGCGCGCGCCCAGAGACTGTACCAACGACGGGGCGCACGCGCCCAGAGACTGTACCAACGACGGGGCGCACGCGCCCAGAGACTGTACCAACGAAGGGGCGCACGCGCCCAGAGACTGTACCAACGAAGGGGCGCGCGCCCAGAGACTGTACCAACGAAGGGGCGCGCGCCCAGAGACTGTACCAACGACGGGGCGCGCGCCCAGAGACTGTACCAACGACGGGGCGCGCGCCCAGAGACTGTACCAACGACGGGGCGCGCGCCCAGAGACTACCAACGACGGGGCGCGCGCCCAGAGACTGTACCAACGACGGGGCGCGCGCCCAGAGACTCTACCAACGACGGGGCGCGCGCCCAGAGACTGTACCAACGACGGGGCGCGCGCCCAGAGACTGTACCAACGACGGGGCTCACACAGCAGTCCTTCAAGTCCTCTGCGGAGCGCTCTTTCTTCACTGTGAAGAACTGACCACAAATATAGCGCTTTGGTGTGGACCCCAATGTCCCACTCATTTTCCAGACCGGGGATGTGAACCCACTGTTGAAGGTTTCGGAGCCGGTTCGGGCCGGCGGGCTCGTTCAAGGGTTGCCTTGAGGCCGTTCCTCAGACGCGGCCTTTATTCATGGGGAGGACTCTCAGAAGCAAGGATGCTGGCTCCAGCAGGAGTACCCGAAACAAGGGCTCGATAAAGAGTTCTCCGCACCTGGCTGTCATCAGCCGTCCTGAAGCAGCAGGCATGGACAGACAATGTCTCGAATGACAATATGGTACAAAAGGGGGTGGTGATGGACGGAGCATCAGAACCAATCAAACACTCACACCCAGTCAACAGATCTGGGTTTGATCCATCACCGTTCTTTAGCCCACTCTGCCACCCCCGAATGACAATATGGGCACGGGCACAGTGAAGAAAGAGCGCCCCGCAGAGGACTTGACAGACTGCCGTGAGCCCCGTCTTTGGTACAGTAACTAATTCCCCCTCGGCACTGCCATTTGGTTAATGGTAGCGGTGGAAGCGTAATCAAACCCCCCTTTGACCTCACGGACCTCATTAAATGTCTAAGGCAGGGGGTTTCCAGGCTGGGGCGCCCGCACCCCCAGGGGGGTGCGAGATGCCATTTCAGGGGGTGAGACCAAGAGAGAAAGTATGCACTGTATGCATAATAGGATTCCGGCGAGACTTTTGTAGAGGGTGTGAACATTAATCAACCGCCTCTAAGGGTGCAGGGCATCGAAAAGGTGGTGAAACCCTGTTAAGGGGAGCCCCCTCGCCACCGTCCTTCACTTCAGTGTCTAGGTCTCCACCTTGACCACATGAATGCGGCCAATGGCAAGCGCTCGGCAAGTGCGCCCTTAGGGCCCGGCCCCCCGCCACACCCCCATAGTCCGGTCCAGTAGCCTGATTGGCTACTGGCCGGGCGAAGTACTTCCGAGTCGCTCAGGTCGTGTATCCGGCCAGAGCAGATAGCTTGTGGGGAGGGGGGGGGGCCCTAAGGGCGGCCCCCCCCCCCGGCCCCACCGACCACGCACGCAACCTGGGAGTCATCCTCGACTCAAAACTCTCCATGACCAAACAAGTCAACGCAGTCTCGTCCACCTGTTTCAACACCCTCCGCATGCTCCCCAAGATCTACAGATGGATTCCGACCAACACGAGGAAAACAGTCACCCAGGCCCTAGTCAGCAGCAGCCTAGACTACGGAAATGCCCTCTATGCCAGAGCCTCGGCCAAGCTCATCAACAGACTACAGAGAATCCAGAATGCCTCTGCACGCCTGATCCACGACGTCCCGTGCCACGACCACATCACCCCCCACCTGGGGAACCTGCACTGGCTCCCCGTCGACAAAAAAAAAAAAAAAAAAAAAAAAAAAAAAAAAAAAAAAAAATCGCCTTCAAGCTCCTGATCCACGCACACAAGGCACTCCACAAAACCGGCCCAGCCTCTCTCAACAGTCAACTATCCTTCTACATACCCAACAGGAAACTCCGCTCCGCTGACCACGGTCGCACGCATCCGGAGAACCCCTGCCGGAGGCAGGTCCTTCTCCCATCGCGCCGCCAAGACCTGGAACACGCTCCCCCTCTACCTGCGACAGACCGAAGACCTGCTGACCCTCAGGAGACAACTCAAGACCTGGCTCTTCGACCAATAGCAGCAGCGCTTTACAAATTATGTGATTGATTGATTGATTGATTTGGGGTACCATCGAGCACCATGGAGGAAAAGAGTGCTGTCCAGAAACGGGACAGCTTGCTGGAGCTTTCCAGGCCTTGCAGGGACGGCTGGACCACGGTCTTGGTGCACACGCCCAGAAAACCCTCAGAGGAGAAACTTACTGCTAATTCTGCTTGAATGCAACACAGAATCAATGTTATTGAATAAGTTACTTATATGCAACACTAGCTTTACAGCTTGAATCGATTCTAGACACAAACTGTGAATAATGGTGCAATCTAGCAGTTGGGGTCACAATACCGCCCGTTCACCACTAGAATTAACAAGGGTGTGACGGGGGTCGCTCCCGGGCATGTAATGACCATGGATTACAATTTGGTTCCTCTCCAACTGGATCTCGTCTCCCGCCAATTATCAGTTCACTTTAGCCTCTCACTGTAACAACTAAATGAACACGAAACACCAATGTGCTATTCAGCCACCAACAACCCGTTAAAACACAGCTTCAAGAACATGATGCTTCAAGAAGCAATGAGGAAAGGACACAGATGGTTTCTAGTGCAAGAACCAAACCGGGCACAACCCAGGCCACACGGGGTAATAGTGAACGAGGCAGAGCGCAAACCAGGCCGCAGGGGATAATAGTGAGCTAGGCAGGGAGAGGGTAAACCAGGCCGCAGGGGAGAATAGTGAGCGAGGCAGGGAGAGGGCAAATCAGGCCGCAGGGGATAATAGTGAGCGAGGCAGAGAGAAGGCAAACCAGGCCGCAGGGGATAATAGTGAGCGAGGCAGGGAGAGGGCAAACCAGGACGCACGGGATAATACTGAGCGAGGCAGGGAGAGGGCAAACCAGGCCACAGGGGATAATAGCGAGCGAGGCAGAGAGAAGGCAAACCAGGCCGCAGGGGATAATAGTGAGCGAGGCAGGGAGAGGGCAAACCAGGACGCACGGGATAATAGTGAGCGAGGCAGGGAGAAGGCAAACCAGGCCACACGGGATAATAGTGACCGAGGCAGGGAGAGGGCAAACCAGGCCACACGGGGTAATAGCGAGCAAGGAAGGGAGAGGGCAAACCAGGCCGCACGGGATAATACTGAGCGAGTCAGGGAGAGGGCAAACCAGGCCGCACAGGATAGTAGTGAGCGAGGCAGGGAGAGTGCAAACCAGGCTGCAGGGGATAATAGTGAGCGAGACAGGGAGAGTGCAAACCAGGCCGCACAGGATAATAGTGAGCAAGGCAGGGAGAGGGTAAACCAGGCCGCAGGGGATAATAGTGAGCGAGGCAGGGAGAGGGCAAACCAGGCCATACAGGATAATAGTGAGCGAGGCAGGGAGAGGGTAAACCAGGCCGCAGGGGATAATAGTGAGCGAGGCAGAGAGAAGGCAAACCAGGCCACACGGGATAATAGTGAGCGAGGCAGGGAGAGGGCAAACCGGGCCGCAGGGCATAATAGTGAGCGAGGCAGGGAGAGGGCAAACCAGGCCATACAGGATAATAGTGAGCGAGGCAGGGAGAGGGTAAACCAGGCCGCAGGGGATAATAGTGAGCGAGGCAGAGAGAAGGCAAACCAGGCCACACGGGATAATAGTGAGCGAGGCAGGGAGAGGGTAAACCAGGCCGCAGGGGATAATAGTGAGCGAGGCAGAGAGAAGGCAAACCAGGCCGCACGGGATAATAGTGAGCGAGGCAAGGAGGGTGCAAACCAGGCCGCAGGGGATAATAGTGAGCGAGGCAGGGAGAAGGCAAACCAGGCCGCACTGGATAATACTGAGCGAGTCAGGGAGAGGGCAAACCAGGCCGCACAGGATAGTAGTGAGCGAGGCAGGGAGAGTGCAAACCAGGCCGCAGGGGATAATAGTGAGCGAGGCAGGGAGAAGGCAAACCAGGCCGCACGGGATAATAGTGAGCGAGTCAGGGAGAGGGCAAACCAGGCCGCACAGGATAGTAGTGAGCGAGGCAGGGAGAGTGCAAAACAGGCCGCAGGGGATAATAGTGAGCGAGGCAGGGAGAGAGCAAACCAGGCCGCACAGGATAATAGTGAGCGAGGCAGGGAGAGAACAAACCAGGCCGCACAGGATAATAGTGAGCAAGGCAGGGAGAGAGCAAACCAGGCCGCAGGGGATAATAGTGAGCAAGGCAGGGAGAGAGCAAACCAGGCCGCAGGGGATAATAGTGAGCGAGGCAGGGAGAGAGCAAACCAGGCCGCACAGGATAATAGTGAGCGAGGCAGGGAGAGGGCAAACCAGGACGCACGGGATAATAGTGAGCGAGGCAGGGAGAGGGCAAACCAGGACGCACGGGATAATAGTGAGCGAGGCAGGGAGAGGGCAAACCAGGCCGCAGGGGATAATAGTGAGCTAGGCAGGGAGAGGGTAAACCAGGCCGCAGGGGAGAATAGTGAGCGAGGCAGGGAGAGGGCAAATCAGGCCGCAGGGGATAATAGTGAGCGAGGCAGAGAGAGGGCAAACCAGGCCGCACGGGATAATAGTGAGCGAGGCAGGGAGAGGGCAAACCAGGACGCACGGGATAATAGTGAGCGAGGCAGGGAGAGGGCAAACCAGGCCGCAGGGGATAATAGTGAGCGAGGCAGGGAGAGGGCAAACCAGGCCGCACGGGATAATAGTGAGCGAGGCAGGGAGAGGGCAAACCAGGCCGCAGGGGATAATAGTGAGCGAGGCAGGGAGAGGGCAAACCAGGACGCACGGGATAATAGTGAGCTAGGCAGGGAGAGGGTAAACCAGGCCGCAGGGGATAATAGTGAGCAAGGCAGGGAGAGAGCAAACCAGGCCGCACGGGATAATAGTGAGCGAGGCAGGGAGAGGGCAAACCAGGCCGCAGGGGATAATAGTGAGCGAGACAGGGAGAGTGCAAACCAGGCCATACAGGATAATAGTGAGCGAGGCAGGGAGAGAGCAAACCAGGCCGCACGGGATAATAGTGAGCGAGGCAGGGAGAGGGCAAACCAGGACGCACGGGATAATAGTGAGCTAGGCAGGGAGAGGGGAAAGGCCTTGCGAGGGTAGAGCGCGGTGGACCCGGAGCTCGCCTCGCATGGTCTGGAACCGAACCTGAAATAACAGAAATGACTGTACCCCAGGGACTCCACGGCTCAGAGTTTGTCTAAACAGAGCTGTGTGGGCCAGCGAGCAGCGCACATTAATACTAGATACACACATGCACACAACCACTTGACACACGCTTGTAGAAAACTTTCACACAACAGACTGGCCCAATGTTCGCACGTGCAAATGAATAGCTACAAAATCTAATCGCCCACTCCACCCGTGTGGCCAGATCAGTGCTACTCATTCCCACCTCTACGCACAACACTTTCACAGTACCTGTGCTCCTACACACACCTACAACACATTTCAGCACGTTTTCTTCACAGACCGTGCACCTACAGTGTCAAAGCAACCTCATAACCCCTACAAAAACACAAGAACACACCCCGCCGACGGAATGAAAAGAATTACCCACTCTATTCACTTACATCCCCACACAACTTGATGGCCAAGGACAGATTGGCCGGTCACGCACGCACGGCGCACGCGCTAAGTGAGCTGTGAAACGTCAGTGTCACAACCAGTGGTGGGCTGCAGAGGGCACACGCACTGACGGGACGGAGGAAACCACGTTCTCCTGAGGGAGGCACACAAAAGGGGGGGGGGGGGGGTCCCACAGGCAATGAGGCAAGGGAGCGTCTGCCCCTGGGGCGTGTCACCTAAAGAGATTTGGGAAATAAGCATGCGGAGAGGAGCCGCCCACAGCTTGGGATGGCCTGGTACAGGGCACTTGAAGAGTAAAGACAGATGTATGTTAAATTAATACATCCACGTTGGAGGTCAAAAGAAAAGAACAAGATATACAGACTCTGCCCCAGCCTTCATGGCCTTGCAGACGCACTGGGCTGCAAGAGCTTCTTAACTGTCACAGGAGCGAGGGTCCACCTCTGGACGGGCCCAGATCTCTGCGCATATCACTCACTCAAGACCATCAAAAGCACGCACGCGCACTCAGAGACCACACAAACGCCGTCACAGCACACCCATCTGTAAGGCAAGCGTGACACGGACAGCCATCCAAACAACGCTCACATTCACCCAAACGCAGGCGCCGGAGTGCAGGGATTTCTCAGAAATGAATAATGAAAAGTGGAAAAGTCTATTTCCCCCAGAATATTCCATGAAGAGACGGCGCTCTCGGGTTTCTAGGTGGCGACCGCCTCTTGGAAGGAGGCTTTGACTGCACTGATACACAAACAGCCACCGAGCTGGACGCGGCTCCAATGTGTGCTTCAAGAAACCAACATACCTGGAGGTCGCAAAGCAGGGCCTGCCCTCTCAATTAAGGGAGTGTAAAATAAACAATCCAGTAACCAGCAAACAAGGCTGTCAGCGCAGACTTTGGAGCCCTCAGGGCGCTGAGAAAAGCAACCAGGGGCAGCGGGAAAAGGCACCCGGAACCGCGCAGGGGCACCCGGAACCGCGAGGGTGGGTTGGGCTCAGCTGAAGTTTATTCTGCGCATATGTAAATGAACACAAACATGAATGAATGATGAAATTACCTTTGATAACACTTTCTGGTGGACGCTTGATCAGATCCACTCTGAAGCCTGGGGCTGTTCTCAACACGAAGCATCTGTGGCTTGGACACTCAAAAAGCCCTGCTTCTGCGCGCAGGCACATGGGCCATGTAGCTCGACGTAGTTCCGGAAGTGACGAATGGCGCCGCATATAAGCCCACCCATGCACACCTACATCCGCTCCTTCCTCTCCGCACATCCATGCGGCCTCCTTGTTCTTCACTCCAAGAAGTGAGGGTTTCCTTCTAAAAATGATCTGTTGGGCAAGGGAACAAGTCACAGGGTTTAAGCTCTGTGTGGACTGCCGCAAACCGAGGTCTGTGACAGACCCTCCCCCCTCCACAAGGGGTCCCTCTGGTGTTTGGCGCGCGACTCCAAGGCCTGCGACGCCGGAGCCCGAATGAATCCAAGGATGCTCGTGAAGGAGATGCGGGGCCGCGAGGCTCCACGCAGGTCCTGCTCCAGTTCCAAGTCGAGCGCAGACCCACCGTTCTCAACGCAGACCGATTTTGCGGTCGAAATCTTCAGGAAGTCAAACAAACACATAAGAAGTCGAAGCGGGTCTCAGAGCTCCCCAATAGTTGTGTTTGCCAGAGAAAGCGTGAGGGCATCACTGCCTCCAAGCCTCGCTCTCGTTCCACTGAGGTACCGATGCACCTTGACTTCACGGGTCCATGGGCAATGGGGCAGCAGGTCGAAGCCTTCAAGAGCCCACGCAGCACATCCTCAGCACGGCTGGGTCCCTCTGGTACGCCATTGGGCCTCAGGGATCCGCAGGGGGCCTTCAGTTGGGTTACCACCAGCAGGTCTGCCCATGGCACGGTCTGTGCCCATTGAACCCAGTCTGGTTCAGCGCTGGCGCAGACATCGGGCTCAGTGCCAAATTATGCACCGGCCCTGCGGGCGTGGATGCCACTGGTGCCAAAGAGTGCAGTCTATCGTGCTCTGTGCCAAATTCTCTTGAACAAGTCCTTGCCCGTATCCGCCACATGAGAACCACAGTTTGGTCGCACTGGGTTTCAGTATATTCAAGTGCATGCAGGTCTGAATGGCCAAGAGGCAAGATGAACAAGTGCCTTCGCTCCAGTAACTCTTTCTGGCGGATATTCTAGCAAACAACAGACTCCTCATCTTAAGAATCCTCCCGGTAGCCAGAATGGATCCAGAAACTTGCAATGGCTCCCACATGCCGACAGGTGACACCCTTGGACTCTGCACCACCTTCGGATGCGATGACGGAGCCCCTCCTGCACACTGATCTCAGTTTATCCCCATGACTCCAGCACCCTTACACAAGGAGCTACTCGCAGTGTTGGACAGGGGGGTCAAGTCTATCTTGGGACCTTTTTAACATGAAAAGTCCAGGTCACAGAATGGGCAGGATGGCGGGCGGCGAGGAATCTGCAGTCAGACAGTATTAACCAAGAAGTTCTGGAGGGAAGTCATTTGTTCTTTGGACGGATATTTGACCAGATTATTCACCATATGAATCCATATCCAAGCAGTGCCAACAAAAAGGTGGGGGTCTGAGGAGTGGAGTTTACACCCTGAAGTCGTGCAGGACTAAGTGGGTGAAACGCCTCCTTATTGCATAGTGAAAGTGTACATGGATGCCCATGTTGCAGCCTGGCAGAGGTGTGGCACAGGAATGCCTCCATCCAGCTGGTGGATCGAGTCTGAAGGTGCTGAGAATGTCCTTTACTGGTCAAGGTGGGACACATCTGGATACAGATGACAATGCATCTTCAGGACGGGCTTCCTTTCTTTGTACAGACGAAGCAAACAAAATATTTATTGTCCAAACAGTGACCTTATTCCCTATCGATATAGAGACTAAAGGCCCCTTAGGGAGCCAACTGGTACAACTGCTCCTCAGAGAAGTGTAGGCGACAGAAAAAAAAATACAGGAAGCACAATATACTTTCCCACCTGTAAGGGAGTCACCACGTTTGGGGAAAAAAGACAGAGAAACATCAGTTTGTCAGGGAAGAAGGCAGTGGCTGCACAGAATGCCTGCATCTCGCCAATATCGCATGGAAGTGGTGGTAGTAAGGAAGATGGTTTTAGGAGTCAATAACCTCAGATGATTTGTGAATGAGATTAAAGAGTATGCGCATCTAAAAAGTAAGAATCGATTGAAGGTTACACTGCTGCAGGCAGAAACATTCAAGCAAAATCATAAAAAAAAAAAAAAAAAAAATTGAATATGCTACTTACCAGTATGCATCTGTTCTTGGCATGTAGAGCTGCAGATCTATACACTGTGCATAGATCGCCATCTGGTGTTGGGCCCGGATGTTTGCAGTTTGTTTTTCCTCTTGGAAAGTCTTTGGAAGTCACGAGTTCGGTGACTCCTCCCTTGGATCGTATTGCGCATGGGCTTCGGCTCCATCCTCAGATTGTTTTTCGCTAGCAGGGAAAGATGGAGCGTAGTAATAACAGTGAAGAGGCCCATGTGTGTAGTATCTAAATAAGATAAACTGGAACAGATAAAGGTAGCCGGGGAGGCGGGTGGGCGTGTGTAGATCTGCAGCTCTACATGCCAAGAACAGATGCATAATGGTAAATAGCATATTCCGTTCGAGGCATATGAGCTGCAGATTACACCCTTGTGCATAGATTATATAGCAGTACCCACCGTTAGCGGCGACCACCCGCATCTGTTGCAGTGGTTTGAAATAATGTTTTGAGTACAGCCTGGCCCACACTAGCCTGTTGCTTAGTTTGCACATCTACACAATAGTGTTTAGTGAAAGTGTGCGGTGTTGACCATGTAGCTGCTTTGCAGATATCATCTAATGGCATGTTTCCTAGAAAAGCCATTGAAGCCCCTATTTTACGTGTAGAATGGGCTTTAGGGGGAACGGATAGCGTTCGTTTTGCTTTACGGTAGCAAATTTGAATACATTTGACAATCCACCTAGCTATCCCCGACTTGGAGATGGGGTTGCCCTTGTGTGGTGGAGAGAAAGAGACAAACAGTTGTTTGGTCTTACGGAAAGGTTGTGTTCTCTCGATGTAGTAGAGTAAGGCTCGTTTGACATCTAGTGTGTGAAGAGCTCTTTCTGCAACAATTTGTGGTTGCGAGAAGAATACTGGTAGTTCTACAGATTGGTTTAGGTGAAAAGGAGAAATGACTTTGGGGAGGAATTTTGGGTTGGTACGGAGAACCACCTTATTATGGTGAATTTGTAGAAAAGGTTCTTGAATAGTAGAATGCTTGTATCTCACAGACCCTTCTGAGGGAAGTGATGGCTACAAGAAAAGCGGTTTTCCATGTTAAGAATTGAAGTTCACATTTGAGTAGGGGTTCAAAAGGAGGTCCCATTAGTCTGGTGAGAACGATATTTAGGTTCCACACAGGTGAGGGTGGCACTCTGGGGGGAATTATTCTTTTAAGGCCTTCCATGAAGGCTTTAATGGCAGGTACTCTAAAGATAGATACATGTTGCCTGTTTTGTAGGTAAGCTGCTATGGCTGCGAGGTGTAGTCGAATGGACGTATAGGCTAGATTGCACCTTTGTAGGTGGAGTAAGTAGCCTATGATGTGTTGAATGGACACATCTAGTGGATTGATGGTGTTATGACAATAGATAACAAAACGTTTCCACTTGGCGGCATAGCACGCTCTAGTGGTAGGTCTTCTAGCTTCTCTGATGACGTTCATACAGTCAGGGGGAAGATTTAGATAACCGAATTCTAGGATTTCAGGAGCCAGATCGCAAGGTTGAGCTGCGCTGGGTCCGGGTGTCTGATCTCTCCATGGTTCTGGGTTAAGAGGTGTGGAGAGAGGCGTAATTTTTGATGCGGTACTACCGATAGTTCCAGTGGTGTGGTGTACCACGGTTGTCTGGCCCAAGTTGGCGCTACTAATATTATTAGTATGAGGGAGTACCGTTGTAGTTTGCGCACCACTAGTGGAATGAGTGGGAGAGGCGGAAAAGCATACGCAAATCTGCCTGACCAGTTCATCCATATCGAATTGCCTTTGGACAATGGGTGTGGGTATCTGGTGGCGAAGCTTGGGCATTTTTTGTTTTCGTGGGTGGCGAAGAGATCCATCTGTGGATTACCCCACATTTGAAAGTATGGGTGAAGAACTTGCGGGTGAAGTTCCCACTCGTGGAGTTGTTGCGTTTGTCTGCTGAGCAGATCTGCCATAGTGTTTTGTACTCCTGGGACATGTTGGGCTGGGAGAAAGATTTTCTGGGGTATGGCCCATCTCCATATGCTCTGTGCTAGCTGAGAGAGCTGTGGAGATTGTGTGCTGCCTTGTTTTTGAATATAATACATGGCTGTCATGTTGTCTGTGCGGATTAGGACTGCTTTGCCCAAAATTTGTGTCTGAAAGGATTTCAGGGCTAGGAAGATCGCTAGTAACTCCAGATGGTTGATATGGAGTAGCTTCTGTTGAGGTGTCCATGTGCCCTGCACGGTGAGATGTAATAGGTGAGCTCCCCAGCCAGAGAGCGATGCGTCTGTTAGTACTATCTGGGGAACCGGGTCCAGGAACGGTGACCTTTGGAAAGGTTTGTGGTGGTCCACCACTGCAGAGAGCGATGGGTACGACCGTCTACCAACACCAGATCTGTTAATTGACCCTGGGCCTGGTTCCATTGGTGCGCTAAGCACTCTTGGAGAGGACGCATCTGGAGTCTTGCGTGAGGTACTATGAAGAAGCAAGAGGCCATCATCCCCATTAGTTGCATGAACACCCGAGCTGGAAGGGAGTGTTGTGCTATGAATTTTGCACATAGAGCCTGAATGCTTGCAATCCTGGCAGGATTGGGGTAGGCGAGCGCTTTTGAGGTGTCTATAGTGGCACCTAGATATTGTTTTATGTGGGATGGTTGGAGATGGGACTTTACGTGGTTTACCGTGAAGCCCAGCTGATGAAGTAGCTGGATCGTGGTGTGTGTGTGTTGTACACACTGATTGTATGAACTGGCTTTTATCAACCAGTCGTCTAGGTATGGGAACACATGAATGTGTTGTCTTCGCAGATGTGCTGCCACCACTGCTAGGCACTTGGTGAATACTTGTGGTGCGGTTGTGACTCCGAACGGGAGCACTCTGAATTGGTAGTGTTGGCCGTCCACTACAAATCTGAGGTACTTCCTGTGGGCCTTGTGCACTGGAATGTGGAAATAAGCGTCTTTTAGGTCCAAAGTGGTGAGGAAGTCGTTTTGGGAAAGTAGCGGAAGTACCTGCTGAAGCGTCGCCATATGAAAGTGGTCTGAGTGTATGTATTTGTTTAGGGGCCGAAGGTCTAGGATGGGCCGTAGAGTCTCGTCCCTTTTTGGTATGAGAAAATACAGGGAGTAGACCCCTATATTTTGTTGGCTGGTAGGAACGTGTTCTATTGCCTCTTTGTCTAGGAGGGAGATTACCTCCTGCTTGAGTAGCCGCAGATGTTCTGGTGACATCGGGCGTTGTCTGGGTGGAATGTTTGGGGGGGGTAGATGTTAGTTCTAGCCTGACCGAATTATTTGTGTTACCCATTTGTCTGAGGTGATGGTAGTCCAGACCGGAAGGAAATGTTGGAGTCTGCCCCCGACCGGAGTGTGATGGTCTGGGGGAAGTGGAGGGAAGTCATTGGGGAGGCGCGGTGGCAGAGCGGGCGGTGTTTGTTTTGACTCTGCCTAGGTTATTGTTGCCCCTGTAGCCGCCTCTTTGGTAACCCCTTGTAAAGGTGGACTGAGTAGGGGATTTGTATGAAGTGAAAGCGGTGTCGGAGGAGTAGCCTCTGGATGTGCTCCGAAAGGAAGAGCGGTGAAAGGAGCGCCTGGGAGGGTGAGATTGTAAGGCTCCCATGGATTTTGCCGTGTCAGTGTCCTTTTTCATTTTCTCTAGGGCGTCATCCAGTTTTGGGCCAAACAAATGTTCCTGGTCAAAGGGATGGTTGAGGATGGAGGCGTGTACCTCCGGTTTAAAACCTGATATCCTTAGCTAGGCATGGCGACGGAGGAGGAGGACACTAGTATTGATAGCCCTGGAGGCTGTGTCTGCTGCATCTAAGGCACAACGTATGGAGGTATTGGTAATTGTTTTGCCCTCCTGAATTAGCTCATTGGCCCTAGCTTTGTATTTATCAGGGAGATGGTGCATTATGGCTTCTAGCTCGTCATAATGGGCCCTGTCATACCTCGCTAGTAGCGCTTGTGTATTGCCGATAGGCCATATATTGGCCGCTTGAGATGCAGTACGCTTGACTGATGCGTCCAAGAGTTTAGACTCTTTGTCCGGTGGTGGTGCGTCCCCTGATGCCTGGGAGTTGGCCCTTTTTCGTGCTGTGGATACCACCAAGGAATCTAGTGGCGCTGGCCCTCTGATGTAGGAGGGATCTGTTGGGGCGTCTTTATATTTTCTCTCAATGCGCGGGTTAATGACCCTGGCCCTGACTGGGTCCTTAAAGACCTCCGGCGCATGTTTTATAACACCCTTAAGCATAGGCAATATGGAGGTGGTCCTATGTGTGGGGTCAAATGTATCTAGGAGGAAATCCTCCTCCACTGGGGCGGTATGTAAATCTACCCCGTGGTAGTGTGCCGCCCTTTGCAGTAAATGGTTGAACCCCAAGGAGTCTTCTGGTGGAGGAGGTCTGGAAGGGTAAAGATAGTCTTGTGGGACGTTAGGGACATCAGGGATATTATAATCATCCCATGGGTCTGGGGATCCTGTGGGAGTGGGGTCCCCTGTAGGTATATCTTGGAGTACATCCTCTAGGTCGTCGTATGGATCCCCTTGATCATCATCATATGGGAATGGGGTGGGGGAATGATGAGGTGGGGGTGGAGGAGGTGGAGGAGGGGGAAGGTAGTCTGAAAGGGGAGGTAGCAGAGTCCTTCCTTTTTGGGGGTGGAGGCGGAGCAGGTTTGTCTAACTGTCTTTTTGATAGAGAGCATTAAATGTCCAGTTTTGGGATCCTTAGTTAATATTTTGTAAGGGATCCGGTGTAAATAGTTCTGGAGAGGTTGGTTGGTCCGTCGGCGCCGAAGGCGTCGGGGCCGTTGAATTTTTAGGCTTGTCGGTGCTGGTTCGTTGTTTGGAACCATGGTTGGGAAGCTCCGGTTGTTTAGTAGGCGCCAAGATGGATTTCGGCTTCGAAATGTCGGTGGTCTTGTGGGCTTTTGTCGGTACCGAGGATGTGGTCGGTGCCGAGGAGCTGGGTCTCGAACCAGAGTGTTTCGGTGTGGGGCTCGGCGTCGAAATGGAGGCCGGGTTCTTTTTCGGTACCGAAGGGTGTTTATCGGCTCCGACGGTGGGCTGGCTCGAGCCAGAGCCACCTGAAGGCTTAATTAATTGGCATCTTTACCGGCCCCGAAGGTGCGGTGTGGGAAGCAGTGTCTTTGGTCTTGCTTAGGCCCGAAGGAGTGACCGAAGCCTTTTTCGGTGCCGGCGACGGGGGGGGGGAGGTGGTAGAGTAGTACTCATGACCCTCTGTGCCGGAGTGATGTCCTCCACATCTGAATCGTAGTCTTCGGAGGCGCCGACGAGTCCCTCGTCGGTGTGGTGTTCTTCTGGAGCATAGACGCCTTCCCCGAAGATGTCGTCAGGGATCGCCGAAGAATGTGCCATGGTTCTTGTGGCTCTTCGGTCCCGAATAGTTTTCTTGGACCGGAAGGATTTACACACCGGACAGTCTCGAGCCTCGTGATCCGGGGAGAGGCAGAGGTTGCACACCTCGTGGAGATCGGTGTGGGGGCATTTTGACCCACATCGAGGACACTCTAAATGGAGTCCTTTCCATTAGCCAGGACCGGAGCTTGGGTAGGCCCGAAGGCTGCAGTCGACGACTGGAACCGAGGGTCTTGCCGATGAGACGCGTCGAGTGGGGAGATTGCGATCGAAAACAATACAGCGAATTGGGGTGAGGATTGCGCGTTGATCGTCGAACTGGAAGCTGTTCGGAACCGGAGCGCGAAGATTACATCCGAGCCCGATGGCAGAAAAAAAACAATCCGAGGATGGAGCCGAAGCCCATGCGCAATACGATCCAAGGGAGGAGTCACCGAACTCGTGACTTCCAAAGACTTTCCAAGATGAAAAACAAACCGCAAACATCCGGGCCCAACACCAGATGGCGATCTATGCACAAGTGTGTAATCTGCAGCTCATATGCCTCGAACAAAAAAATATACACACACGACTACCGGTGAATCTAACAAGGAGGACTCAAATGCAGAAAGGCGAAGAGAGCCAATAGGTAACCCTTTGCGGCGCCCAGGGCAAGGCTTTGCGGACCAGAAGCAAAATAAATAGCAATGTAAAACAATGTAACCTAAAGCGCGTCAATGCAGCTGTCCTTTCACCACAGAACAAGCTTAGCCCAATGGTCAGTGTAGATGGGTTTACTGAGAGCAGATGATGCTCACAGCTCGCAGCGGCAAACCAAAACCACTCCGCTGTTTCCGGTAAGTCTCCACGCGGGCAGGGATAGATGGTTCAGGTGGTGAATCCCGCCCTGGTGCTCGGACAGCAGACCCTCCCAAAGAGGTAGTTCAAGTGGAGAGCACAGGTCCAGACAAAACATGAGACGCCCCCCACATCACCTTCCGTGTTGCACCGAAGGCGAAGTGTGTCTCAGAGTTCCTCGAGGAAGAAACTTCAAGGTATGGAAGGCCTGACAATGCATATTCTACCCATCATTTTGTTTTATTGAGGTCCCGAGTTTCACGGGTATGCCCAGACTTGGGTCCCATGCTCACTGCGCCACTAGAAGCAAGGCTAAACAGGCCTTGGGTTGATTGTATTCTGGTTCAGGGAGGACCTGGTCTGGCAGTTTGGGATGGACTGTTCCCATTGGTGCAGGGTCAAGATTGATTGGGTCCATCTTGAGGCAGGATAGTAGCCAAAAAAACAATGGATTTGGGATGCAGTCCGAGCAACTGCCAGCAGCTGAGATTAATTCCAGCCATCACCTTGTGTTTTATGCCTTTTGCGTGACCAGTAAGTCCAGACGTGGGTCCTGTGCACACACTGCCACTGTAACAAAAGCTATACCAAGGGGCTGTGCCAAAATAACGGCTAAAGTTGTCTTGGGTTGCCTGCAACCCGGTTCAGAGAGGATCTGGCCTGGCAGTTCAGGGTGGACTGTTCCCATTGGAGCAGGGTCAAGACTGATTTGCATATGGCCGAGTCCGAACTGAGGCCCACGATGGATTAGGATGCAGACCAAGCAATTGCCAGTGGTTGAGATGAATTCAACCATTCCATCAATCACCATGAGTCCTTATGCCCTCATTGCAGTCCTGAGGCCTCTGATCTCCATCTTGTCCAGGTAACTTTCCCAGCCCTGAGGTGGTGCATATGTCACAGCTGATCTCCAGGAAGAGTCCAGGAGAAAGGTCTGCAACAAGTCAGGTTGACCGCACTCATCCACCTATCCAGGGTCTGGGGCTGCGTCATCTGAAATACGTACATGAACTGACGGGCACTTCCAGTGTTGCAGCCGAAGGTTCTACAGCAGCACCTGCATGTGCCAAGGACCACGAGGGGCTTGCAGGATGAAGGCTTTAAGACCAAGGGCGCCAAGAACTTCCCGGCCCTGAAGTGGGACTTTTGCCTGAAATGTCTGATTCGTAGTCCAAATGACCCACACTCGCTGCAGCGTGGGAAAGCCCTCAGAATGGCACCTATGAAGGGGATACATTGCACAGGTTGAAGGTGCGACTTCGCTTAGTTTAAGAGTGGATAGCAACAAAACCACTGCCTGTAGGTGGTCTGCGGCTGGCTGAGGAGATTGTGTCTTTCGGGAAGAGCCATTGAGGTACAGGAATACATGTACCCGGACCTGCAATGATGAGCTGCAACCAGACATCACCTCCATGAATACCCAGGGAGCCACGGTAAAGCGGACCGTCAGAAACATGAGCCGATAATGCTCCATCCTGCACACGTCTGTGGGTCTGCAGGACCAGAACCGGAGGGTATGCACCCTGAAAGTCCAGGGGCACCAGTCATTCTAAGGGTTGTAAAAACTTCACAACCTAAACCAGTGACATCAGAATGAACTTGTCCTTCTGCAGGAAGGTATTCAGAACCCTGAGGCTCACCAAGAAAGGTCTCAGTCCCCAGTCTTTCTTGGGACCAGGAAAATAATGGAAGTACCAGCCTATACGTCCCTTGCCTCGGGCACCACCTCCGACACACCCCTGGAGAGCAAAGACTAATTCTGCAGACAGGACAGACGTAGGATCCACAGACACCGGAGACCACCGCGGAGAGGTTTATGGGAGCGGACAGAGGAAGGGCGTGGCCAACTTGAACAAGTCAAAGGGCCCATTGGTCTGAATAAATGGTGGTACCCTAGGCGGCCATTTCGTAGAATTCTAGGATTTCCATCCATTGGTTGCGTCTGGTTATTTTGTTAGTCGAGATCTGTTAAAAGTGTAATTTAGCAATGGTTGGTATTGGTTAATTTGAAAATAAAATTCTGTTGCTCAGAACATTAATAGGGACCCCAAGCACACAAGTACTTGGATAAAAGGTGGTGCTGAGTGGCAGAGCTCACGGGTACTCTGTCCACCATGGACAGTGAATCACAATGGGGTGAGCCTTTGTCCCTCAGAACCTGGGCTGAATGTGTTACATTGCGCCATATGGTGGGTTGCATGTAATCACCCCAAGAATCCAGTGAACCAAAGGATGCGTGGCACTTCGTTACTTGCGAACATGGCATACCGCGGGGAATAACGGATTCTTTCCGCTGAAAGCTTCTCCCGGCTATGCCGTTCTCATCCAAATAACCAGGACAAGCAACCATTCCCTGCCGGATCAGATGTTCCAAAGTTATGAAGGGGCAAATTTCCTTTGACTCACTTCATCGACGATCATTTGGAGCCGTGTAAGTAATTAGCACAAGTTCTAGGGTCTTCCCCGCACTGTCCTGATGAAGTCCCGAACTGATGTTCATACAGCACACGCAATCTGAACCGGTAGAAACAGACTTAATTTGTTGCTGGGACTAAACCATAAAAACCACTTGGGCAAGAAGTAAAAAAGTGGATCAGACCCACAAGTCCACTTCGAGCGGTTTTACTGAGAATCATAAGGACAGGCCGAACACGAATAACTAATCGTCGTGTATTTGTTGATTCACTCCCATTCCTTGATGCGCTGCCCGAGCACGGTTGTGGTCACTAGCCATGCACGGAGCTCCATATCGAGTAAGATTGTGCGAGGATATGGTCTCACTACGATATACACTCCTCGTACAGAAATTAAGTGGTTCATACTGCTATGTGATCAAATGTCTTTCTATGGAGTAAATCAAGTGATGTACGGAGATTATTAAGACGCTTACCTTAAAATTAGTAACAGCTGTTAAAAGAACATTCAACAGAAGCACACAGACAGTGGCACTCTCCACCATGGAGGCAAAGGATGGACCTTGCACCACATCTGCTGGCAGAGGGGCACACTTTAGTTCTTTGGGATTGTTACTTGTAGCAGACGGGAAACAAGCATTTGCAATGCAACAGGTCTCACATAAGCCAGACTTTAAGCTATTGGCATTGTAAAATGACAATGCCTTTTATTTGTGTTTTAAAAACACATACATACAAGGCAACGTCATTTACAATACCAATCGCTCAAACTCTTGTAAACGCGACACCCATTTCATTTCAAAGAAGCGGCCGCCATTGTCCCGGCTGCTTGGAAAGTGAAAGCACGCATGGCGGACTGAATGTTGGAGGAAAGCATGTAGTGCCTGCATTAGGTGTAAATTAATTCAAGAAAATAGTGCTTAAAGACTAAATGGACATACTGTGTCACAGAGGTAAAAGGGCCAATCCTCATGGGAAGTTACAAATGAAGACAAGGCAGTAATAAGGAGGGACTAACAAGCCCAATAACGAATAAGAAGCCAGCATTTACGAAGGACAACGACACAAGCCAGAGACCAATATGGGCGGAAGAGGGGCTTCAAGTCCATACTTGAATACAGCATGCCTGCAGAGCAGCACATGCACTGCCCAGGCTCAACCTAAAAACGAGGGATAGGAAGATACGGAACATTCAGAAAACAGTCATGTCTAAGGAGATCGAAGGCGATGTGCAGGTAAGACGGGCAACGTTATCCACTTAAAGCGCAGACAGAAATCCAGAGTCATCAGCACGGGTACCCTGGTGTGAAGAGGCAAAAACTGTTCTCCAAGTGTTGAATGGTTCATCAGGAGCAGGTCTTAGGAATCCTTCGGATCACCAACACCCTCCCCCCGCCCCCCCCCGCAAGCTCTATTGCAAGCAACAATACAGGAGGTTCTGACAAAACGTGTAGCTGTGAACATCAAAAGGCGGCAAAGCGGATTACCAACACAGACTTACCGTTTTCAACCATCTCTGCCTTCTTCTCTGTTTCCACTCTCTGCTTTGGAACCTAGAGAAAGAGATAGAGAAAAGTTTCAATATTCCCAGAGTTACAGACTGAGAAAGGCTTGTGTTGAGTTGCGTGGTCTACGAATTTGTGTTTATTTGGGGTATAAAGCATCCAAGTGAAAGAGCCATGCATCACAGCCAATGTCACACAGTTTAAAGCCTTCCACGAAAACATAACCGAATTTGATATTTATCAATGCCGAAGCGCAGAAGTAACAAAGGACCACACTCTCCTCAGTCGAGGCACAGAAGTAACAAAGGACCACGCTCTCCTCAGCCGAGGCACAGAAGTAACAAAGGACCACGCTCTCCTCAGCCGAAGCAACAAAGGACCACGCTCTCCTCAGCCGAAGCACAGAAGTAACAAAGGACCACGCTCTCCTCAGCCGAGGCACAGAAGCAACAAAGGACCACGCTCGCCTCAGCCGAAGCGCAGAAGCAACAAAGGACCACGCTCTCTTCAGCCGAAGCGCAGAACTAACAAAGGACCACGCTCGCCTCAGCCGAAGCGCAGAAATAACAAAGGACCACACTCTCCTCAGCCGAAGCGCAGAAATAACAAAGGACCACACTCTCCTCAGCCGAAGCCCAGAAGTAACAAAAGGACCACACTCTCCTCAGCCGAAGCCCAGAAGTAACAAAAGGACCACACTCTCCTCAGCCGAAGCAACAAAGGACCACACTCTCCTCAGCCGAAGCAACAAAGGACCACACTCTCCTCAGCCGAAGCAACAAAGGACCACACTCTCCTCAGCCGAAGCACAGAAGTAACAAAGGACCACGCTCGCCTCAGCCGAAGCGCAGAAGCAACAAAGGACCACGCTCTCCTCAGCCGAAGCGCAGAAGTAACAAAGGACCACACTCTCCTCAGTCGAGGCACAGAAGTAACAAAGGACCACGCTCTCCTCAGCCGAGGCACAGAAGTAACAAAGGACCACGCTCTCCTCAGCCGAAGCAACAAAGGACCACGCTCTCCTCAGCCGAAGCACAGAAGTAACAAAGGACCACGCTCTCCTCAGCCGAGGCACAGAAGCAACAAAGGACCACGCTCGCCTCAGCCGAAGCGCAGAAGCAACAAAGGACCACGCTCTCTTCAGCCGAAGCGCAGAACTAACAAAGGACCACGCTCGCCTCAGCCGAAGCGCAGAAATAACAAAGGACCACACTCTCCTCAGCCGAAGCGCAGAAATAACAAAGGACCACACTCTCCTCAGCCGAAGCCCAGAAGTAACAAAAGGACCACACTCTCCTCAGCCGAAGCCCAGAAGTAACAAAAGGACCACACTCTCCTCAGCCGAAGCAACAAAGGACCACACTCTCCTCAGCCGAAGCAACAAAGGACCACACTCTCCTCAGCCGAAGCAACAAAGGACCACGCTCTCCTCAGCCGAAGCACAGAAGTAACAAAGGACCACGCTCGCCTCAGCCGAAGCGCAGAAGCAACAAAGGACCACGCTCGCCTCAGCCGAAGCGCAGAAGTAACAAAGGACCACACTCTCCTCAGCCGAAGCCCAGAAGTAACAAAAGGACCACACCCTCCTCAGCCGAAGCAACAAAGGACCACGCTCTCCTCAGCCGAAGCACAGAAGTAACAAAGGACCACGCTCGCCTCAGCCGAAGCGCAGAAGCAACAAAGGACCACGCTCGCCTCAGCCGAAGCGCAGAAGTAACAAAGGACCACACTCTCCTCAGCCGAAGCCCAGAAGTAACAAAAGGACCACACCCTCCTCAGCCAATCTTGGATTTCTGGAATGCAACAGGGGAGGTTAAAGTTCACAAACCCACAGTATGTACCCTGGCTCACAGGTCAGCCATGACCATGACATACATTGGGGAAGCAACCTATAGGATGTGAAGTGGACTGCGCTACTATGGAACAAGCTCCTTTTGGGAACAAACAACCTACTGGGGCAGATAGCTTGGAAAGAATTCAGATATTTTTACATTTTTAATTAAAAAGACAAACATATGTATGTGCAGACAAATCAACATCATTAATTGTCTTTAGGTGAAGGCTATGCACTCCATCCAATGAACAAACAACTGGTTTTAAAACGGCCACCAATGGCTGCTTCAGTCAAGGCGTGACCAAGTCTTTGGCTGGTGAAACCTCTGGAACGGCCCTAACTGGAGAAAGGATTTCAACAGTTGTGAAATCAGCCAATGGGAGCAGACCCTACACCCAGCTCTGAAGACTTCCTTTTTCCAAGCTACAGAGGTGGGAGGGGGGGGGGGGCGGCAGGGGTGGCTTACAGGAACCTAGGGACAGGAAGCATCAGCACGGTACAGCCTCACCTGTTCCCATTCATGAAGGTCAGGGATCTACTCCAAGCCCAGATGTTAGTCTTGCTCAGACGGCGCTGCGCCACCTAGCCGGTCCCAAGCCCTCCGAGAGACCCACGCAGGTCCTGGCAGTCAGCTGGGTCTTGGACTCCTCTCCTGGACTAGGTGGCTTCTCCTGGTGGCGCTTTCAAACAGCGCACCCGCTCACCGATGCAAACCAGCGGCTTCCTTTTCTGCAGCTCCAGAGACTATGGGACATGTGCCTAGTCCAGAGTGAGAACAGCCTACAGCCGCGGGTCCCTTCCTGGCTCATAACTGGCCGTCCAGGCATCTCAGCAATGGCTGAGGGGTGCACGTCTCTGATGGCCAAAGTGGCCTGCCTCTAACCAGAGAGTCTGTAGTTATTAAAAGTACAGGGGGCACCCCATATCCCGGAGAGGCATTTGCCTGCTGTTGTCCAAAACGTGCAAGCTTCCTGCCCAATATGAGACCAGGCTGTCGTGTGCTGGTTTAAGTAGAGACATGAATTCCCTCTCTGTGAGTTCAGATTATCCTGGGGAGACAAACAACACAGGAAACACGGGAGGGGTGTGTTGCACAGTACCACAGGAAACCTGGGCTGCAAGAAAGCATTGTTGATGGCTACCACGCCCATCAACCAGGTAACAATGTGCCGAGAGGTATGGCTGCGAACAGGTCGAGTCCTGGGGACCTCTCCGACCACTACAATCATCGCGAAGGTACTTGCATTTAAAGTGACTCGAGATGGGCTGCGGTGCCAGGGCAACACCCAAAGAGGACCCCCTGTTGGGAGAGTGGAGTGCAGTGGACTCCGGCACTCAATGGTATCTCAGTATCCGTGAAGGCGCCCATCATACATGCTCTAGGTATGGTGAGGACCGAGGGCCGCTAGTTATGGGAGGCTGAAAGCATATCTGACACGGGGGAGGCCAAGCTACCCACCCCCAAAGAGGTACAGGTAAAAAATAAATAAAAATAAAGACCTGTGTCTGAAAATAAACATGCTGCTGTCACCATCCGTGTCTACAAAGCTTGGACAAAGAGGGAGGCAGCCGGTGTCATAAGGGGTACACTTGGTGTCCCCCCGACATCACAGCCCAGCTCATAGGCCAGGCCGAATGCCAGTGTAAATGGGAGCGCCTCCAGGGGGGAACCACGTGGTTGATGCCACAGGGCTGCACAGGAACTGTACAAAGGGGCAGGACAGCTGCACAAAACCATGCCAGGGTCTTTATCCCCCAGTAGCATGAAGAGCACCCGGTGGGGCTGGAGGCACAGCTTTTTCAAGCCCCATTAGGTCTTTTGTCCCTACACAACATGCTCGTTTCGTGTCACAGTGGAACCCTCAGTCAGAAGGTCGGCCTGACTGTGGGGCCCTGAGGGACGTCTGATGTGGGCTCACGTGCATTGGATTTTAGCATTTTAGTCACTTGGGATTTTCAGGCAAAGAAAGTGGAAAAGCACAGACTGCAAACAGTGAGTGCAAAGATGAACCTTTCCTTGACAACTTAATATTCTAAGACCACCTGAGGAAGAGAAGTGAAACTGTTGCCAAGTTAAACCCTTCGCCCGAGCGAACACGAGGTCAGAAGCGTTATAGGACCGTCCACTCCCCCCACAACACCCCACCTGCTCTAAAATGACTTCCAAGCAGAGGCGGGCTCGGAAAGGCCGGCAGTGTCGGCTCTTCCAGCCGCTCAGTGGCACAGGCCAAGACAAGCCGCGGCATGCACGCAGGCCTCCAGAGGGCACAGCGCAGGGCATTCTGTGCCCTCGGGCCAAGAAGAAACGGCATATTCATGCTTACAGGGCGGATTCGCGGAGCTAGATTTCAGCGCCCCAGGCACCTTTCCTGGAACCCACTCCTGGGAGTTGGAGCGAAGGGCAGTCCGTGCACCTGCTGCCCGGCTGTGCAGGCCACAGGCTCGCCTCGAACGGTGGCCCACAGTCTCAGCCTTCTGAGGTCGGTAAAAGGAGTTTAATGCTGGTGTGAGATACAGCGCAGAGAAGCTTCAACACCAGGGCAGCGGAGCTGGAGACATAACAGTCAAACACTGCAGCATGGGCTGTAGAAACTGAGGCCATCCTTGGGAAGCTTGTAGCGCCCCTCAGAGGCCGAAACGTTTTACATGTGAACCACACCATGATTGGCGTCAAAGGGTTGTTACGGCAGGGACTCAGTCAGTATTCCTGCTAGTTCGAATCTTTGAAAAACATCAGACAAGAGCAGGTAAACGATTTTTTTTAATTTGAAAAAGAATGGAATAAAAATTAAAAAAAAAAAAAAAAAAAAAAAAAAAAAAAAAAAGCACCGAGAGGCTTTTTCTTGGGAAGATCCCCAACCCCCCCCCCCCCCCCAAAAAAACCCCACAAACACCTCACACAACACAGACCGCTCAAGAGCGGTGGTGATTCCTGTAACCCCCAAGAGTTTCAAGATACTCACCTGCCACTAACCCCCACCCCCATCTCTGCAGCACCAGCAGCCTCCATGTTATCTACAGTCCTCACAGACCCAAGAAGAGCTTCACTGGGAAAATATCAGAGCTCATCCTCAGTGCCTCCATCCAGCACCCCGTCCCACCCCCAGCCACCAAAAGCACCCTCCATCTGACCTACAGACCGCCAAACCAAAGAGCTTCACCCGGGAAATAGCAGAGCTCATCCTCAGTGCCTCCATCCAGCACCCCGTCCCACCCCCCAGCCACCGCCAGGAGCCTCCATCTGACCTATGGACCGCCACACTGAAGAGCTTCACCCGGGAAATATCAGAGTTCATCCTCAGAGTTCATCCTCAGTGCCTCCATCCAGCCCCCGCACCACCTCCCTGCCACCGCAGGAGCCTCCATCTGATCTACAGACCTCACAGACCCAAGAAGGGCTTCACCCTAGAAATATCAGAGCTCATCCTCCGTGCCTCCATCCAGCCACCCCCCAGCACCAAGAGCCTCCATCTGATCTACAGACCTCACAGACCCAAGAAGAGCTTCACCCAGGAAATATCAGAGCTCATCCTCCCCGTCACTCTCTCTCTCCCCCCCCCCCCCCCATCTCTGCAGCACCAGCAGCCTCCATGTTATCTACAGACCTCTAAGACCCACGAAGAGCTTCACTTGGGAAATATCAGAGCTCATCCTCAGTGCCTCCATCCAGCACCCCGTCCCACCCCCCCAGCCACCGCCAGCACCAAGAGCCTCCATCTGACCTACAGACCGCCACACAGAAGAGCTTCACCCTAGAAATAACAGAGCTCATCCTCAGTGCGCTCATCCTCAGTGCCTCCATCCAGCACCCGCCCCCCCCCAGCCACCAACAGCACCAGCAGCCTCCATCTGATCTACAGACCACCACACCCAAGAAGAGCTTCACCCTAGAAATATCAGAGCTCATCCCCCGTGCCTCCATCCAGCACCCGCACCACCTCCCAGCCACCGCAGGAGCCTCCATCTGATCTACAGACCACCACACCCAAGAAGAGCTTCACCCTAGAAATATCAGAGCTCATCCCCCGTGCCTCCATCCAGCACCCGCACCACCTCCCAGCCACCGCAGGAGCCTCCATCTGATCTACAGACCACCACACCCAAGAAGAGCTTCACCCTAGAAATATCAGAGCTCATCCTCCGTGCCTCCATCCAGCACAACCCCCCCCACCCCCCCTCCAGCCACCGCCAGCACAAAGAGCCTCCATCTGATGTACAGACCACACAGACCCAAGAAGAGTCACCCAGAAAATATCAGAGTTCATCCTCCGTGCCTCCATCCAGCACCCCGTCCCACCTCGCCAGTACCAGCACGAAGACAAGAACCCCTGAACATCACATCCACAACATCTGGACAGTCTTGTGTGCTATACACAGCAAAGTCGATCACAGACATTGTCTGGCAGGACCACCACGCCATCCCTTTCTACAGCCTCCACTCAACCCAATACAGAGCTCCTTGCCTGCCGCTTCCCAAGGACACTCAAGGTCAAAGCCTATTCAGTCAAGCAGAAGAATGAGGAAAACCAACACCAGGTCCTACAGAGCACACCAGCTCACGAAGGAGGAAAACCAACACAAGGTCCTACAGGGCACACCATCTCACGAATGAGGAAAAACAACACCAGGTCCTACAGAGAACACCAGCTCACGAATGAGGAAAACCAACACAAGGTCCTACAGAGCACACCAGCTCACGAATGAGGAAAACCAACACAAGGTCCTACAGAGCACACCAGCTCACGAATGAGGAAAACCAACACAAGGTCCTACAGAGCACACCAGCTCACGAATGAGGTAAACCAACACAAGGTCCTACAGAGCACACCAGCTCATGAATGAAGAAAAACCAACACAAGGTCCTACAGAGCACACCAGCTCATGAATGAGGAAAACCAACACAAGGTCCTACAGAGCACACCAGCTCACGAAGGAGGAAAACCAACACAAGGTCCTACAGGGCACACCATCTCACGAATGAGGAAAAACAACACCAGGTCCTACAGAGAACACCAGCTCACGAATGAGGAAAACCAACACAAGGTCCTACAGAGAACACCAGCTCACGAATGAGGAAAACCAACACAAGTTCCTACAGAGCACACCAGCTCACAAACTAGGAAAACCAACACAAGGTCCTACAGAGCACACCAGCTCATGAATGAGGAAAACCAACACCAGGTCCTACAGAGCACACCAGGGTCCTACAGAGCACACCAGCTCACGAAGGAGGAAAACCAACACAAGGTCCTACAGAGCACACCAGCTCACGAATGAGGAAAACCAACACCAACACCAGGTACTACAGAGCACACCAGCTCACGAAGGAGGAAAACCAACACAAGGTCCTACAGAGCACACCAGCTCACGAATGAGGAAAACCAACACCAGGTCCTACAGAGCACACCAGCTCACGAATGAGGAAAATCAGGGTACACCAGCTCACGAATGAGGAAAACACAAGGTCCTACAGAGCACACCGGCTCAAGAATGAAGAAAACCAACACCAGGTTCTACAAAGCACACCAGCTCACGAAGGAGGAAAACCAACACCAGGTCCTACAGAGCACACCAGCTCAAAAACGAGGAAAACCAACACCAGGTCCTACAGAGCACACCAGCTCACGAATGAGGAAAACCAACACCAGGTCCTACAGAGCACACCAGCTCACGAATGAGGAAAATCAGGGTACACCAGCTCACGAATGAGGAAAACAACACAAGGTCCGACAGAGCACACCGGCTCAAGAATGAAGAAAACCAACACCAGGTTCTACAAAGCACACCAGCTCACGAAGGAGGAAAACCAACACCAACACCAGGTCCTACAGAGCACACCAGCTCAAAAACGAGGAAAACCAACACCAGGTCCTACAGAGCACACCAGCTCACGAATGAGGAAAACCAACACCAGGTCCTACAGAGCACACCAGCTCACGAATGAGGAAAACCAACACCAGGTCCTACAGAGCACACCAGCTCACGAAGGAGGAAAACCAACACCAGGTTCTACAAAGCACACCAGCTCACGAAGGAGGAAAACCAACACCAACACCAGGTCCAACAGAGCACACCAGCTCACGAAGGAGGAAAACCAACACAAGGTCCTACAGAGCACACCAGCTCACGAATGAGGAAAACCAACACAAGGTCCTACAGAGCACACCAGCTCATGAATGAGGAAAACCAACACAAGGTCCTACAGAGCACACCAGCTCACGAAGGAGGAAAACCAACACAAGGTCCTACAGAGCACACCAGCTCACGAATGAGGAAAACCAACACAAGGTCCTACAGAGCACACCAGCTCATGAATGAGGAAAACCAACACCAGGTCCTACAGAGCACACCAGGGTCCTACAGAGAACACCAGCTCACGAAGGAGGAAAACCAACACAAGGTCCTACAGAGCACACCAGCTCACGAATGAGGAAAACCAACACCAACACCAGGTACTACAGAGCACACCAGCTCACGAAGGAGGAAAACCAACACAAGGTCCTACAGAGCACACCAGCTCACGAATGAGGAAAACCAACACCAGGTCCTACAGAGCACACCAGCTCAAAAACGAGGAAAACCAACACAAGGTCCTACAGAGCACACCAGCTCAAAAACGAGGAAAACCAACACCAGGTCCTACAGAGCACACCAGCTCACGAATGAGGAAAATCAGGGTACACCAGCTCACGAATGAGGAAAACCAACACAAGGTCCTACAGAGCACACCAGGCACACCAGCTCACAAATGAGGAAAACCAACACCAGGTCCTACAGAGCACACCAGGGTCCTACAGAGAACACCAGCTCACGAAGGAGGAAAACCAACACAAGGTCCTACAGAGCACACCAGCTCACGAATGAGGAAAACCAACACCAACACCAGGTACTACAGAGCACACCAGCTCACGAAGGAGGAAAACCAACACAAGGTCCTACAGAGCACACCAGCTCACGAATGAGGAAAACCAACACCAGGTCCTACAGAGCACACCAGCTCAAAAACGAGGAAAACCAACACAAGGTCCTACAGAGCACACCAGCTCAAAAACGAGGAAAACCAACACCAGGTCCTACAGAGCACACCAGCTCACGAATGAGGAAAATCAGGGTACACCAGCTCACGAATGAGGAAAACCAACACAAGGTCCTACAGAGCACACCAGGCACACCAGCTCACAAATGAGGAAAACCAACACAAGGTCCTACAGAGCACACCGGCTCAAGAATGAAGAAAACCAACACCAGGTTCTACAAAGCACACCAGCTCACGAAGGAGGAAAACCAACACCAACACCAGGTCCTACAGAGCACACCAGCTCAAAAACGAGGAAAACCAACACCAGGTCCTACAGAGCACACCAGCTCACGAATGAGGAAAACCAACACCAGGTCCTACAGAGCACACCAGCTCACGAAGGAGGAAAACCAGGGCACACCAGCTCACGAATGAGGAAAACCAACACAAGGTCCTACAGAGCACACACCAGCTCACGAATGACAAAAACCAACACACCAGTTCCTACCGAGCACACCAGCTCACGAATGAGGAAAACCAACACCAGGTCCAACAGAGCACACCAGCTCAAAAACGAGGAAAACCAACACCAGGTCCTACAGAGCACACCAGCTCACGAATGAGGAAAACCAACACCAGGTCCTACAGAGCACACCAGCTCACGAATGAGGAAAACCAACACAAGGTCCTACAGAGCACACCAGCTCACGAAGGAGGAAAACCAACACAAGGTCCTACAGAGCACACCAGCTCCCGAATTAGAAAACCAACACAAGGTTCTACAGAGCACACCAGCTCACGAATGAGGAAAACCAACACCAGGTCCTACAGAGCACACCAGCTCACGAAGGAGGAAAACGAACACAAGGTCCTACAGAGCACACCGGCTCACGAATGAGGAAAACCAACACAAGGTCCTACAGAGCACACCAGCTCACGAATGAAGAAAACCAACACAAGGTTCTACAGAGCACACCAGCTCACGAATGAGGAAAACCAACACCAGGTCCTACCGAGCACACCAGCTCCCGAATGAGGAAAACCAACACAAGGTCCTACAGGGCACACCATCTCACGAATGAGGAAAAACAACACCAGGTCCTACAGAGAACACCAGCTCACGAATGAGGAAAACCAACACAAGGTCCTACAGAGAACACCAGCTCACGAATGAGGAAAACCAACACAAGTTCCTACAGAGCACACCAGCTCACAAACTAGGAAAACCAACACAAGGTCCTACAGAGCACACCAGTTCACGAATGAGGAAAACCAACACAAGGTCCTACAGAGCACACCAGCTCATGAATGAGGAAAACCAACACCAGGTCCTACAGAGCACACCAGGGTCCTACAGAGCACACCAGCTCACGAATGAGGAAAACCAACACCAACACCAGGTACTACAGAGCACACCAGCTCACGAAGGAGGAAAACCAACACAAGGTCCTACAGAGCACACCAGCTCACGAATGAGGAAAACCAACACCAGGTCCTACAGAGCACACCAGCTCAAAAAACGAGGAAAACCAACACAAGGTCCTACAGAGCACACCAGCTCAAAAACGAGGAAAACCAACACCAGGTCCTACAGAGCACACCAGCTCACGAATGAGGAAAATCAGGGTACACCAGCTCACGAATGAGGAAAACCAACACAAGGTCCTACAGAGCACACCGGCTCAAGAATGAAGAAAACCAACACCAGGTTCTACAAAGCACACCAGCTCACGAAGGAGGAAAACCAACACCAACACCAGGTCCTACAGAGCACACCAGCTCAAAAACGAGGAAAACCAACACCAGGTCCTACAGAGCACACCAGCTCCCGAATGAGGAAAACCAACACAAGGTCCTACAGAGCACACCAGCTCACGGCGCATGCAAGGGACGCTTTCACAATCAGAAACCTTAAAGGTCAACCGTGCCGAACAAGGACACAGAAAACCTCAAGAGCTCCACTTGTATGTTTAAGTAGGGTTCTGCCGTCTCTGGCACTTCACGGTGCTATAACGCTGAAAAAGCGCAACGCAGACAAGCACGCAGCCCATCCCTGTGCTTGCCCACTGTGTTGGCATAGACAGCACATTGGCAGAAGCTCTGCATGGCAGACTACTGCCAACCAATCTGGATTACGGTTTTTAGCTCACAAAATAAAACTAGAACTTTGCTATACCTAATGGCGCGCCATGTTATCGTAGGAGGCATGAGGCTGAATATAAACACTGTAGTGCTCTCGGGGACTGTGACGCACACTTTGGCATTGCAGCAGGTCGGGCGAGGGCATCGGAAACATTTACAGATGGGAGCAGTGCCAACCTTTGTGGCAGACGAAAACATCAAGCAGCTCTACTGTGGAGGCGCGTGTAGGATTCCTGCATTGCCTCGGTTCAGAGCCCAGCAGCTGTAGGCACACGTCCAAGTTATCCACCATGGCACCACACTACAGCGATCAAGGGCAGCACTACGTCAACTGCTCGGCATCAGCACGTACAAGAGTAGACTACAGGACACTGCACCACCACTGCACCCACACTTACCAAAACACACGTACGTCTGTACACACACATGCATGTAGAGTTCAGAACATCTGTAAGGAGCCTGCTACAATTTAATTGTACCATTGCGATTGCGTGCCTTTCTGGCAGCGCTATTACAAATGACTGATGGTAGATAAATTAAAGTTTATTGGTTATTAAATGTTAGATCTGTCTGCTCCAGATGTTCTCCTGGAGGTTATTCCACCTGCCTCCCCCAAATGTCCTGGTGTGGCCCCTCCAAATGCAAAACGTCTGCAGACGCTGGAGAAAGCGCAGTTCGGTCTAGCGTAGGAACTGGGCAAGGGGTTCAGTTAATTCTGCAAAAGACTAGTTGACGCCACTGAATCAACACTACACAGGGTCAACTCCAAACCCTCAACACACTACTACAAACATGCCACTACCTGGACACTGCCAGCCTTGAAGGACAGCAAGTTGGAGGTCGGGATAGGATTCAGCAGAAGGGTAATGGTTGACGTAGTCATTTCGAAGAGGCAGCGCCGTGGATGTAGGGTCAGATTAAGTGGCATACACACTGAGCCACGGGCGTGGTAGGTAGAGGTCGTCCTATGCAGCCTCTACATCTCTACTCCAGATGTTTCTGGCATCAATATTTGGACCTTTAAAGTTATTTTATCCACCGCTACTCCGATCCCATCACCACCTAAAACTGGCTGCATGAAGAAACGAGGGAAAACAGGGACTGCAAAGTAGTCAGGATTTTGGCTTTTTAAACCATCCCACCTTTAAAAGATTCCGTATCAGGCCCCCTCAGCCCATGCACAGAGGGGCTCACCACCACCAGAGAGTGACAGCTGGGCTGGCACAACCAAGACACACCTAACCTTAAAAGTGCATTGCACCTACAGCCCGGGAGCAGTGTCGCTTTTTAAAAACGTATTCATTGAAAACGTTACTTGAAAACAAATTGAACACAAACATTTTATCATTTTCAAAGAATGGCAACGTTCAGTTGAAAACAAGGTAGTTTGGGAATCTTGTGCGTTCGTTTTTAATTTTTTTTTAAATGCGATAAATCCTCGTAATCCCTGAAGAGCTCCAGTGCTGACCGCAACAAAATGATTGGAGGATGCAGCACTGTCCGGTTGAGAACCATTGATGTGCCTAGGGCCCGGTGCTCGCAGCACTTCAAGACACGGTTACAAAATGTAGCACTTCTATAAAAGCACAACTCACACTAAAGTTGCGTCGTAACGCAAATTCGGAGGGCTCAGAAGCCCACCAAGATACTACTTGGTCTCCAGCTCGGCCTCTGTTCGGACACTTAAACTCCTGTGAGTCTGTGCTTTTCTGGATGGTTTTTAAATTGCAGTGCCATGGCCACTGTTATAGTGACGCCTGCATTAAAGCTCCGCTGCTCCAACCATTACCACTAGGTGAAAAAGGAGCAACTTTAGACAGTAGACCTAATGGACAAGTTACTTACCTTTGGTAACGCCTTATCTGGTAGAGACAGGATCTAGCCGCAGATTCCCAGTCTTAGAATCCTCCCCAGGCGCCAGACTGGATCCGGGATTTTTTTCAGCAGTACCGCTGCGCATCAGTAGAGGGCATTGAGCAGCTAAGTAGCGTTGTCTCCGATTGTCTCAGAATGACATACCCAAGCAATAGCATCCTTGGAGGAGAGGCTGCACACTGACCTCACCAAAGATACCCAAATAAGAGAAGCCGGTCCAAAAGACAGAAAGGGACCGGACTATCTGAAACATGATAGTCTAAGCAGACGCTCACTGAAGGAGTGATCTCCAAGAAGGACTATGGGAAGCCCGCAGGGAGTAGAAAGTTACAAGACTGGGACAAACACTGTATGGAACCAGTAAAAGAGGCAGCCCCAAAAAAGGGATGCAGCCTATGATCAGGGAATGCAAAGGGACCAAGGACAATAGTCCAAGCTCATAACCAACGGAAGGAGCATACACAGCGTGCTAAGCCGCAGCGACCACACAACGAATAAAGAGCACCCACCGATCGACAAGGTACCTATCCTGAGAAACAGATTACAAAAAGGATCCTCCAAGCAAAAATGAGGAGAAAAAGAACAATGAATGCTGAAGCACATCGCTAGAAAAACTGTAAAAATGAAACCACTCCTATGCAGTGAACCGCGATAGATATACAAGGCATCCTCCGTAATAATGTAACAGACGCTCATTGAAGAGAAGGAAGGAAACCGACAACTACAACCGAGAAGGTTGAACCAAGTCACTAAGAAGGGTGTAGGTAAAATGCCATGACGTACACGTATAGAAGGCAAGATGACCATACGTCCAAAACACACAAACACACGAGAAGTAAATGCATCTATATAGATCTATAAACACACGCATATACACACAGACGTTCCAAGGATAAATATGCATATAAAAACATAGAAATTCCTGTAAACACACAAGTCATATAGGATGCAGCAAAAGTATAACGCTCCTCCGAAGATAACTCACGTCCTCTGCCACGGAACGGGAGGACAAGAAGTGGCAGAACAAGGGACACTCCATGAACGGAGGGAATCAAGGAAGGAGGATGAGGACAACAACAAAAACATAATGGGAGGGAGAAGGGATTTAACAAGCACTGAACGAGGTAGAAGGACTATGTTGCTATATTATGCGTGCCACATTTTGGAGGGAAGGGGGTTTCATGGCTTTAACAAAATATAAATTAAAAAAAAAAAAAAATACACAAAATATTGCTAACATGAGGTTCTGTTTTGACTCGCACTCTTAAGATTTTGACAAACCTCGGTCTAGCCCGGGCAATATAAAAGCTACAAATAATTCAACATTTCACAAATGCATTAGTAAATGTTCTAAAATAGATTAACAGAAAGACAACCTCTATGGTCTTCAATATTTCAATTTCACCTTTACTGCTGGGAGCTCAAAGCAGTACCAAGCGGTTCATGTGTTCTATCCGATGTGACCGTGCTTCGAGAATAACATTATTCGACATTACTAAAACAAACAGTTATTGTACATCAGTGGCTATTTTTTATTTTAGTCGCACTATTGGAGAATGCAAGGGCTATAGTAATACAATATTAAAATATTTTTAGATTTAATAAGAGGGACAGTTTTACTTTATTTATTTATGGGTCTTATATAGCGCCTGAATCACCCCATACGGGGTATCTCTGCGCTCGGACAGCCTGAGGACCTACAAAGAGAATTAGACTTAAAATAGCTCTGTTTTCAACAATTTCCTGAAGACTAAAAAGTTGGTGCATTGACGTAGTTGTATGGGGAGAAGATTCCAGTATCGAGGCGCAAGGTGAGAGAACGCTTGACCTCCCATCCGCACCAATTTGATGCGAGGGGTACAGAGATATGCTAGATGGCTGGATCTCAACAATCTGGTAGGAGTATATCTGACTAATTTATGAGCCAGATAGCCAGGACCCAAGTTGTGTAAGGATTTGAAAACCATACAACAGATGTTAAACTGGACTCTTTTTTTATTGGGAGCCAGTGGAGGTCACGAAGAAGAGGAGCTGAAGGAGTCCTGGGAGGCGCATTATTGACTAAACGGGCCACGGTGTTCTGGACAACCAGTAATTTATTTAAGGATTTTTCTTTAGCTGCAATCAATAAAGCATTACAGTAGTCCAATCTACTGATAATCCGAGTTTGAACAAGGGTCTTGCGGGTTGTTAGAGGGAGGAAAGTACAGACCCTTAGCAGAATGCGGAGAGTATGGAAGCAGGATCTGGCAGTGGTGTTTACATGTTCCTCTAGAGTTAAACCCTGGTCAATACGCACTCCTAAGTTCTTTACTATATCCTTAGGGGACGGGGCTGCATCCAATTCCTCTGGCCACCAACTGGGGGACCATCTTAGTTTTGCCTCTCCAAACAACATTATTTCCCATTTATCTGTATTCAACTGTAGGAAGTTCTCCCTCATCCAATGCGCGATACCTTTCATTCCCTCTGAAAAGATATCTTGGATGAGTGGATTTGATTTATCAAATGACAGCAAAGGTTGAGTGTCGTCAGCGTAGGATATAGGGGTGAATCCGAGCCTTCTAAGAAGTCCTGCCAAGGGGGTGACATAGATGTTGAATAATGTGGGGCTCAAACAAGAGCCCTGCGGAACCCCCTTGTTGATGCTGGTGGTTTGAGAACGGTAGGGACCAAGATTAATAGTTGGCGTCCTATTAGTTAGAAAGTCAATTAGCCAACTCAGGGCTTTGCCCCTAACACATATCTTTAAGGCGGGTGATAAGAACCTGATGGGATATGGTGTCGAAGGCAGCCGACAGGTCGAGCAGGACCAGCATCACTGCCCGACCGTCGTCCGCTGCCATTCGGATATTGTCTGTGACCTCCACTAATGTTGTTCCTGTACTATGTTTCAGGCGAAATCCAGACTGTGATTGATCTAGGCAGTGAGTGGTTTCAATGAACTCGGAGAGATGTTTATTAATACGTTTTTCGAGAAGCTTACTATACAGGGGAAGCAGTGAAATGGGTCGGTGGTTGGTAATGTCTTCTGGTGGCAGCTTCGAGTTTTTCCTTATGGGAACAACCTGAGCTGCCTTCCATTCAGCTGTGAGAACATCTTCATCCAAAGATCTATTAAGGATAGAACAAAAAGGACTGGCCAGAGTTGTAGACAGAGTGGCGGTGATTTTTGCCGGCATAGGGTCTAAAGGCGAGCCTGATTTAGTGCTCCTTAAAAGAGCGTCTACTTCGGTGCAGGTACAGGCAGGAAAGGTATCTAGGGATTGTAAGGCAGCCTTAACGGGAGTTCGTTTTATGTGCGAACTAGGGCAAGGCACGGAAGTCGAAGTGATTTTTTGATAACATTTTTTTCAATTTTCTGAGCTAGATGATTTGCAATATTATCACAGAGGATTTGTGAGGGAGGTCCATCGGTATTGCATGCTTTGGGGTTAGTTAAAGTGTTTAATATTTGGTAGAGCGTGCAGGAGGAATTTGCCATTATCAATCTTAAATTTTATCACTATTTCACTTTATTGATAATGCAGTAGCAATTGAAATACATCGAGGTCCTGAAGAAAGCCCATAACAATCAGTTAACAGGGCTGAAACATGTCGACCGCGTTGTGAGGCAGCATATATTCTTTAGCGGTTTCTGAACTATTTTTAAACAAGGATTACAGGAGATAGGTTTAATTAAAAGTGTGTTTTCTCTTTTAAATCCTTTTTTAACTTTACATTCACGCACTGCACTTCAGTTTACCATCACATGGTTAATATTATTTGAGAGCCGGTCTCTGTTTTTTCCTTCTGACCTGATCGAAACCGGAATCCGCATGGTTTTCCTCTATGACTAAGAGGGACAAATGGATGGCGGAAGGATATCCAAATGATGACACGGACCATCTTGGTAATTGATGGAAATCCTACTTTTTCGTGAGGGTTCAGTCATATTGTTTTGTAGCACTTTTGATGTTGCAGGTCGGTCTAGTCCTCTGTACAACTTAATAGACTATCAGATTTGGTGTTTGACACACTCCCCTAAAAGGCCCATAAATCTAGTATTTAGGTGGCTCCCCAGACCTAGAAACTAGATCTGCGATGATCTAAAAAGCAAGAAGAAGATCCTGCAGAGAAGACTCAGGGCGACTGCCTTGGCCCCAGCCCTACCGGCCTGCCTCCAGCTTATGCGAACCTGCAGCCTGTCTCGCAGCCAGCGACCTCTGAAAACCCTGGGAGGATTGCTGCCTCCGAAAAAGACTTCAATCTCCAGCGGACCTGTCCAAGAAGAAACAAACTCCAAGGACCCCGGATCAGGCAGATCTGCTTCTCCTGCCCACTCTGCGCCAGACACCCACAGCCCGAGTCTGAGTGGCTCACCTGTGCAGTGAAGTCTCCTGTGCATTGGCTGACCTCTTCTGATCTCCACGGCGGCGCCGGCAGTGTGAATCCAGAGGCTGCCCGACCGTGACTGGCTCCAGTAAGACTAAGACATCGAAAGGCAGCCCTGCACCTAAAGACACTCTACACCGCTACTTACCTCTGCTGTGTCTCCCTCCGGCAACCTCCAGTGCCCCACCTGCAGCCTGTTTGCCTAAAGAAAAATCCCCACTGAAAATTATTGGCTGCCCTACATCGAAATTACACCCGCCCGCCGCTGTGCCGCTGGTGGTGTATGTTTGGAGGGTTAGGCTAAGCATGGGGGGGCACAAAGCGGCACCAAAGCCTGGCCTCTGCAAGTGATTTACCTACCTGCAAGCAGTGCGGCTCCGGGCACCCGTCCCCTGTCCCCATTGGAAAGCACTGGGTCGACCTCAGATTTTGACCTCTGCACCCAGCCGCCCCTGTGCTGGTGGTGGTGCACATCCACACTACCACTAAGAGCCATGTTCACTTTTGGGGAACCCCTGGACTCTGGTGATACCCAATACAGAGCCAGATTACTACAACAGGCATTAAATGGTTTCAAATGCCTTCCTTGTAATATAGGCATAAACCCAAGTTGTAGAAGGAGTCAAATAAAAATCACTGTTAAACCCCAACAGGTGGGTCTGAACACGAGGATGTTATTTTGTCAAATAAATGAGCAGCGTACTACTTTTATGACAATAGATGTAATATGTCATTTTTACCACTACATGCACAGACACACAGATGCACAGAGGACACACCAAGGTGGGACAGTGAGCAGCAGCTCAGTCTAGCTTGCAAACACCACACCTATCTGGAGTAGCGTCCAATCCAGCTGCCATTTCTTGCGCTGCACTTGGCGGCGGGGGGGCATGAGACAGATCTTTCAAGAAGAAGCCTGTGTGACCCAGAGGGTGAATCCGTGGATATGGCCTTCACTAGGGGACTCAGGCTCACATGGCAGCTGGGATACCCCAGCGAGAAGAGGCTAGGAGCACAGACGCCCCCCCCCCCCCTCCCGGCTTCAATATATACTCGAGAAGCCTCCAAGGCACCCGGGGTACCGGGAGATACCGGGCCTCACCACTGGTTCTCTCGTTCACAGGCGACACTAGTGAGATACTGATATTTTGTGTTTCCCATGGCCGAGTTTCTTGTGTTTCTTTTACACTGGACGTTCAAGTGGCCTGAGGCACCCCGCAACCTACATGATGGTTGAACGGAGGGCACATCCGAGGGTGCGAGACGAGGTTGTATAGCATGAAGTCACATCAGAGGGCACAGCAGTAATATATCATGTATGTTAAACTGCCGATAAAATCCAGTTAAAAGAATCACCGGATGCCAAGTGCTGGAGGTGAGGATACATGTTCCATCGTCCTGCAATACACCCACCCCCTCCATGTGTGGGATTTCAAGAGGGGGCTCCAGTAGTGGTCAGACTAGGCCTAGCCTTGGAAGCTACCCAGGCCTGCAGAGTCTGCATTGGCCTACACGGTGCTCAGCAAGGAGCCCGGAGCTGAGGCGGGGATCCGCGTCCCACGCTACCGCCCCCTGGTGCTTGAATCGGAGGGGAATTACCCAGACAGCGCTGCAGAGAAAGGGATTGAACACAAAGTCCCTGGAATCATTGGGACATTCAAATGTAACGAGTGGAGTATAAAGGAACTCAGCAATAACCCAAGAAGAAAATGGAGGAATGAACACAGACTTTAGCACCACACTGCTGCTTTCGTATCCCTACAGAGCCTCTCATTTGCCACAATTGGCACAGATGCTGCGCGGCCATCGTGGAGCTGGAGGTAAAGTTTGACAAGTTTGAAAGAGTAGACAGTTCAGACTGTCCCGAGCAACACTCCGAGCAGAACAGGAGGGGGGAAGATGGACTTGTCCAAGCATTACTCAAGTGCAGAAGGTAACAAGGTGCATTGAGGATGTCCAGGGCCTTCCTTCTTTAACACTACCAGGACCAACAACCACAGCTCGCGGTTTCCAAACCCCAACAGACTGCCTCCTATAAACTTTGCTACTCCAAGTCATTGTACCTTCGACTTCTTTTCCAGGTCAGCATCAGTCTTCGGACCCAGCAAGTGCAGAACCTGAAAAAAAGCACAAAAGCATCTCAGGCTCCAAAGATGAAGGCATCGCTACTATTTCCAAAAAGCAACTCTTAAATGAAAGCAGATGGTTGGACTCCAAGACTAAATAGAATACAGCACAGCTGAGCCGTGAGCGCAGTGCCATTCACTTACAATCATTAAAGTGCAAACACAATTGTAAAACTAGCAACATCAATAGTCATTGAAGACACAACAAAAGGTTTACAAAGCCTTTGGGTGAGTGAGGTCACTGCTTTCAGGAACCAGAATATTTAAGGCACATCAAAGGACACCAGGGTACACACTTTACCCACATTAAGAGCACAAGTCTGGAAAAGCCTGCAGTGTGACAGTGCAAAGTCATTATTCGATCCCATTAGCTTCTTGAGGGACGGGGCAACATGCAACCCCTCTTCATGGAAGTACAACTGCTGTGTGCAAAACAAGTCAAACAATGGGAATGAGGTGGCCCAGTTTTTTTGTTGTTTAAAAAAAAAACTTTTAGCCTAGTTCTTGCTTAACCCACCCCTACCTCCCGAACATTTCAGTTTGTGGCCGGCCTGAAGCAGGATTTTTCAGCCTCTTCTACTTTCTACACCATTCCTTAAGGAATACTCTAGGCTGAGGCAAGCAGCCTTCGTATCATCATCAGGGATGGGAAGTGGGTTAGAACTCAGGTTACAGAAAACAAAATGATTACTTACCTGTAGGAGTAGTTTTGCTGCTTGAAAAGGTTTTTGACTTCATGTGCTGTGCACTAGTTTGCCATCTGGTGGTTTGGTCCAGAAATGGTTCTTTTACTTCTATTTTTAGGTCTCGCCTAGCGTTGCAGCGCATGTGCTGCTCGCTCTGCGAGATCGATTGTCGTCGAAGAGACTTCGGAAGGGGACTTGAAGCCCCGCCCATCCTTCCCATTGGCCGGCGCCATTATTATTATTATTATTATTACATTTACCAATTTATAATTGGTAATGCTTGCCTACAGAGCAAGAGACACGTAGCAGACTCCGTGAGTCTGACTGGTTTTTAACCTGCCGGGCACGACGCACATTATTTTTACGCATTTCCGCTGTATCTTTAAATATTTCCGCTGAAACTTTAAAGATGTGAGTGCTGCAGTTTAACATATAGCATGGTCTAGCACCTTCATTTGTAAATGAATAGCACCACATTCACTAAGCGCACCTTTAATCGTTTAAGCATGGCGCCGCTCTTATTTTCATTTCTTTCCCGAACACACACAGCAGCCTGTTCTTCCCACATCCCCCAATCACCCCTCCCGCTGTTCACTTTTGAGAGATCTCACTGTCCTGTCTGACCCTCATCTATTCACCCCTCCTCCACTCGTAGCCATTTCCCTTGCTTCCGTCTCCTGAGCTTGTTCATTTTGCAGTAATTCTGTGTTTACCCGGGATGGCTTGTCAGTCACTGTGTTCACCCGAAGGAGGCCTTGGTAGGGGTGCCTGGAGTCTATGCCTGGCAGTAGTGCCTCTTTTCACTTGTCTGTCTTAAGGCGGTTGTGTACTTTCACGGCTTGCACATAAATCCCATTAAAAGTGTGCATTAGGTGCCTGTCCTGTTCCTCCAAACAGATCATTCGATTGCAGTCAATTGGCTGAGGTCAACCCTCTTCCGGCCAGGGGGCCTGTCCATGGCTAGGATGCAAGTGGGAGGTGGGGCCCCTGTGCTGTGCTCCTTGCCCTGTCGGTTCTCCTGGGTTGAACATGTTCCTAGCTTGTGATAGTGCACACGCCGAAAGGAGCACAAGGGGGCTCTAGCACATCCCACAATTCTACCAATCTTCGAAGCGCTGGGATCCCAGCTCCGAAGAGGGGCTATTCTGGGCACAGCACTAGCAAGTCAGGTGTGGGGCGCAGGGCTCTTGACCCCAGTGGGGGCGACCTCAGGCACTTTCAGCATGTTCAGGACTTGTGGTGCCTGGCTTTCAATTAAGAGCACCAGAAAATCCGTTGGATGAGCCTGCCTCCCATTGCTGATCAGGATGTATTTACGAACCAAGTGCCTACACGGTCTGCCAGCATCTGCTAAAGTGAACCCCTCTTTCTCTCCTGCACCCCACCTCTCCGCTGTAGGGTCAGAGGAAGGCATTACCTGCAACAACTGGTAGCAAGAACCCCTCATTCCCTCATGTGACCCACACCTGTAGGGTCACCGGAAAGCAATACTAAGTTGGCCTCCTGAGCTTCACGCCCTCGTGTCTCCCTCCCCCGCAGGATCAGTAGGTAGTGCCTGGGGTGGCAGCAGGACGGTGCTGCTGGGAGGAACATGGATAACAAACCCTTGCTCGCTCAGCAACCACCCGGCTACAGCCCTGCAATGCTGGAGGGCTACGGGCAGAACAGCTACAGGACCATTAACCCACTCCTGCCTGGCTTCCAGCCGCCCCCAGCTCAGCCGGGCTTCCAGCCGCCTCCTCCGTATCCCTACCCCAACGCCGCGGCTTCAGGTGGGTATCTGCGCAGCCTCAAGTCTCTTCAGGAGGAGACCCCTTCCTCAGCACTAAACTCCCGCACTGCCCCCACGCAGGGAAATACGGGCACTCTCCATCTCCTGCGAGGAACCCCGCAGTCCATCCCCACAGAGGAACACGGATTACTATATCCTTGCTTACCGGTTACCCATGCCCCGACACGGAAGCCCCAGATATCTGCTTATGTGTAACAATCTCTCCCTGCAGCGCCCCTTTTTTTCTCTCCAATATTCTGTCTCCCTCCTCTTCACTAGTTATAACACTTCCACCCGCAAGAAAACCCCTTTACTTATTTTTCTTTCCCCCTTGCTCCATCTTTAACTCTACTTTTCGACTTACAGAATTTTGATTTGCCTCTTGTTATCTTCCAATAGGGAACACCCTTTTTTCTTGTCCCAGGTAGGAACAACCTCGTTTCCACTCAGTGGGAAACACTTTTCCTCATCTTTCTACCTTGTCTGCAGCCGTGGACTGTGATTACGTGCATAAGAGACGCATTACTGGCACAGGTTTTTGTCTTTCTTCTGGGGTTGTGTGTGGTTGGCATGTAGTGTTTGCCCTTCTTCTGGGTTTGTTGCCATTTCCCAGCCCAGATAGAGGAGTTGATCTCAGAGTTCAACCTGCCTCTTTTTAGTATTTGATTCATAACCCATTAGTGTTGCCCCTACCTTACTGTTTGTGGCGTGAACCTGAAGTTACATTAAGAAAAAGTGTTTGGTAAAGTGCCGCATATACCCCTAGGGGTATCCCAGCACTAGGGGAGGTCTGCAAGCACCAGGAAGTACATCACTCACACCAGTGCAATGCGTCTCCCTGCCCAGCGCTTTGGGTCCACCAGGACACATACCCCCCCCCACGCCACTGCAGTGGGTCTCCCTGCCTATCTCTCTGGGGCCACTAGGACGCCCACCATCCATGCCAGTTGTGTGTCTCCATGCCCGGCTCTCTGGGGGCAACAGGACACATGCTACCCAAGCAGTATCCATAGTCAATTTTTGTACTTACTAGCATTCTTATGCGAGTTTCGAATTTATCGGTTTGTATCTCTTATGTTATTCATATACTCTAAAGTCCTTATGTAATGTAACTTGTTCTATTGTAATGCGCTCTGACACCTTCAGGTAAATTTTGCGCTATATAAAAACGCATAAAAAAATAAATACCCGGGAGGCCCCAACCCAGTCCTCCTCCCCTGCTGTACACTGTATTTTCATTTACTGTTGCCTGTGTATATTTCCGTCACGCTCTGCCTCCTTAACATACCAAGCATTTGCATTGCAATAGGTCTCGCATTTGCGAAAGATTGAGCAATCGGCGTTGTGAATAACAATGCCTTTTAAGTGTTATTTTTCAAAACAGAAATAAAAGGCATTGTCATTTACAATGCCAATCGCTTAAACTCTTGCCAATGCGAGACCTATTGCATTGCAAATGCTGGTTTTCTGCAGGCATCAACAACTATTTGGCACAGGGCAGGTCTAGCGCCAGGCACGGGGCAGGTCCAGCGCCGGGCACGGGGCAGGTCCAGCGCCGGGCACGGGGCAGGTCCAGCGCCGGGCACGGGGCAGGTCCAGCGCCGGGCACGGGGCAGGTCCAGCGCCAGGCACGGGGCAGGTCCAGCGCCAGGCACGGGGCAGGTCCAGCGCCAGGCACGGGGCAGGTCCAGCGCCAGGCACGGGGCAGGTCCAGCGCCAGGCACGGGGCAGGTCCAGCGCCAGGCACGGGGCAGGTCCAGCGCCAGGCACGGGGCAGGTCCAGCGCCAGGCACGGGGCAGGTCCAGCGCCAGGCACTGCTACAAAGTATGCACAAAACACCGCACAGGTCCTGAGCCAGGCACTTCTCCAAAGCGTGCACAGTACACTGCGCAGGTCCAGGGCCAGACACTGCTCCAAAGTATGTACAGAACACTGCGCAGGGCCTGAGCCAGACATTTCTCCAAAGCGTGCACAGAACACTGCACCGGTCCAGGGCCAGGCACTGCACAGGTCGGGAGCCAGACACTGCTCCAAAGTATGCACAGAACACTGCACAGGTCCAGAGCCAGGCACTGCTCCAAAGCGTGCACAGAACACTGCGCTGGTCCCGAGCCAGGCACTGCTCCAAAGCGTGCACAGAACACTGCGCTGGTCCCGAGCCAGGCACTGCTCCAAAGCGTGCACAGAACACTGCGCTGGTCCCGAGCCAGGCACTGCTCCAAAGCGTGCACAGAACACTGCGCTGGTCCCGAGCCAGGCACTGCTCCAAAGCGTGCACAGAACACTGCGCTGGTCCCGAGCCAGGCACAGCACAGGTCCCGAGCCAGGCACAGCACAGGTCCCGAGCCAGGCACAGCACAGGTCCCGAGCCAGGCACAGCACAGGTCCCGAGCCAGGCACAGCACAGGTCCCGAGCCAGGCACAGCACAGGTCCCGAGCCAGGCACAGCACAGGTCCCGAGCCAGGCACAGCACAGGTCCCGAGCCAGGCACAGCACAGGTCCCGAGCCAGGCACAGCACAGGTCCCGAGCCAGGCACAGCACAGGTCCCGAGCCAGGCACAGCACAGGTCCCGAGCCAGGCACAGCACAGGTCCCGAGCCAGGCACAGCACAGGTCCCGAGCCAGGCACAGCACAGGTCCCGAGCCAGGCACAGCACAGGTCCCGAGCCAGGCACAGCACAGGTCCCGAGCCAGGCACAGCACAGGTCCCGAGCCAGGCACAGCACAGGTCCCGAGCCAGGCACAGCACAGGTCCCGAGCCAGGCACAGCACAGGTCCCGAGCCAGGCACAGCACAGGTCCCGAGCCAGGCACAGCTCCAAAGCGTGCACAGAACACTGCGCAGGTCCCGAGCCAGGCACCGTGCAGGTCACGAGCCAGACACTTCTCCAAAGCGTGCACAGAACTCTGCTCCGGTCCAGAGCCAGACACTTCTCCAAAGCGTGCACAGAACACTGCGCCGGTCCAGGGCCATGCACTGCACAGGTCGGGAGCCAGACACTGCTCCAAAGTATGCACAGAACTCTGCTCCGGTCCAGAGCCAGACACTTCTCCAAAGCATGCACAGAACACTGCGCCGGTCCAGGGCCATGCACTGCACAGGTCGGGAGCCAGACACTGCTCCAAAGTATGCACAGAACTCTGCTCCGGTCCAGAGCCAGACACTTCTCCAAAGCATGCACAGAACACTGCGCCGGTCCAGGGCCATGCACTGCACAGGTCGGGAGCCAGACACTGCTCCAAAGTATGCACAGAGCACTGCACAGGTCCCGAGCCAGGCACTGCACAGGTCCCGAGCCAGGCACTGCACAGGTCCCGAGCCAGGCACTGCACAGGTCCCGAGCCAGGCACTGCACAGGTCCCGAGCCAGGCACTGCACAGGTCCCGAGCCAGGCACTGCTCCAAAGCGTGCACAGAACACCGCACAGGTCCCGAGCCAGGCACCGCACAGGTCCCGAGCCAGGCACCGCACAGGTCCCGAGCCAGGCACCGCACAGGTCCCGAGCCAGGCACCGCACAGGTCCCGAGCCAGGCACCGCACAGGTCCCGAGCCAGGCACCGCACAGGTCCCGAGCCAGGCACCGCACAGGTCCCGAGCCAGGCACCGCACAGGTCCCGAGCCAGGCACCGCACAGGTCCCGAGCCAGGCACCGCTCCAAAGCGCGCACAGAACACTGCGTAGGTCCTGAGCCAGGTACTGCTCCAAAGCGCGCACAGAACACCGCACAGGTCCTGAGCCAGGCACTGCTCCAAAGCGCGCACAGAACACTGCACAGGTCCTGAGCCAGGCACTGCTCCAAAGCATGCCCAGAGCAAACACTGGAGGGGCACTTTACTTGGCATTTGTGCCTATGATGTATAGCTACATCAAATGGGCATGCTCGGGACACATTTACATAAAGACGGCAGCCAAGGGGTTAAAACGTCAGCTGTCCATCACTAAGTTAAGGTGTTGGCTGAACGCTTTATGAAAACTGAACACACACATAGGATTTTGTTTTTACAAATAATTCACCCCACACTGTTATTTTATGTAGGGTGCTGACGCAAGGCTCAAATCGCAAGGCAGATTTGTTTTTCAGTCCAGAACCTTCCTTTCCAGCGTCTCACCCGAGATCTCTGCATTTTTATCCTTGGAGGAGGGGGAACATTTAATATTATAAAGAAAGCTGTAGCTAGGGTTATGGGAGGCCACAGGTGACAGCAGCACCTCTGATGAATAAAGAAAGACTGGTGAGATAAGCAACACAGACAGGTACCCAGTGAAGCGCTCCTTCCTTCCTCCCCAAACTCCTGGGAGCGAAGGCCAGCCCTTCAGTATATACTGGCCAATCCCAAAGTTCATAACTCAGATCAGAACTGATCTGAATGACCCCTCCTAAGGGAAACGGATCCGAATGTACAACCAACTGAAGAACAATAGACAGGCTGTGATCTGTAGATGTGGGAAGGAAGACGGAAGCACGAGGTATAATACAAAATAATTAAAAAAAAAAAAAAAAAAAAAAGAATTTCCCCTTTAAATCTTCCACGCAACAATTTCACCTTTGCAGTGAGCACTAATTATAGTTTTTCATTAGAAGGGCCAAGATCACGCACTGGGGCGCAGGTGGCCCCTGTGGGGATTCCAGTACCCAGGAAGACAACAGCCCCGTACCCAGAACAGGAGGACAGGCGCCCTCCGGGCCAGCAGGAAACACAAAGTGCTGTGTCTAGGAGCGGGCGGCGAAGCGGCGAGCTGGTACTTCCAAGAACTCACCCCCATAGTAACCTCGCGCTCTCCGGGGAACGAAATCACGGCTGCAGCGACAGTTATCGTGTTAATGAGGATTTAAAGGTGCTTAGAGCCCGAAGGCGGGATTTCAGAACAGCAAGTGGAAAGAACATCTCCCCAGGGGCAGCAAAAAACCACCTGGAGTCACCACAAACACAAGCCGGCTCCCGTGTACCAGGTGTGTTTGTTTACCAAGCCTGTCCAGTGACTGTGCAGGAAGCTTCACTGTAGGAGGCAGCCCAGGCGCTGCAACAGTAGTCTTTACACCTGCTGAAGAGGAGAGCTTGTAATCACAGGCCACACCGTGCGTCACTACAGCCGATTGTTACAAAGGTCACTTCCCACTTGGACCCTAGTTCACCAAAGGTCCTTCGTTGGCAGCCTGGTCACCTCCAGAGCCCGTGCAGCCAGTGTCTTCTGTTCAGGTGTGCATTTGTTTAGGGGAGCGGTCCCTACCCCAGTCTCCTCTGTTCCTCATCAGTTAACATACTATGTGAGTATGTCAAGCCCAGGAAGGTAGTTCACGTTCACCTGGAAGATTCAATACCTCCGCGCCTAACGTTTTGGCGAGGACTTCCGTGGTGAAACCAATAATAATACTGGAGCTTATAAAGCGCGACAGCTACCCCAAACAGGGGTGTCACGGCACTGATCAGCAGGTAATTGCGTCCAGAAAGAGCTCCGGTGTTAACAGCCCATATTAATCTGCCCTAAAGAGCCACGTCTTCAAGGCCTTTCTGAAACAGGTTTCTGAATTAGCCTGCCGGAGGAACCCTGTAAGGGCATTCCACAATGAAGCCGTTCTAACTGTGAATGCTCGGCTGCCCAGGCGTGTTTTCGCAAAGCGTGGGATTCGCAGCAAGTTATGAGAGTTGGATCTCAACGCACGATTTTGCTTATAGAGACAGTCTTTCCTTTAGATAACCAGGGCATTTTCCGTTAAGGGCTCGGTAGGCCAGCGTCATGGCCTTGAATTGAATTCTTTTCTCCACTGGGAGCCAGTGAAACTCCTGTAGATGCGGAGAGACATGGTGTCGAAAAGGTATGCGACGAACCAGTCTCGCAGCCGCATTCTGTATCATCTGAAGGCGGCAAATGGCATATTTGGGGAGGCCAAGATAAGCCATTAACATAGTCCAGCCTAGATGCAACTGTGACATGTACTAAAGATTTGCGGCAGTCTTCCTGTAGGAAATGCAAAACTTTCCGGAGATTATTTAGTTTACTAAAGCAAGTTGCAGAGACCTGCTGTATTTGGGGTGAAAAAGAGGTCCGCCTCCCATCTCACCCCTAGATTTTGGATACATGTGGCAGGGGATGGTGGTGGACCCATTTTGGACAGCCACCATAGATGTGAATCTGGCACTGGGCCCTTACCGAAGAACAAAACTTCTGTCTTCCCAGCATTAAGTTTTAATTTGTTTGTGTTCATCCATAGTGATATGTCTCGCAGGCAACCTTTGAAGTTCTTGAAGGCATCTACCGTCCGCTCCTGAAACGGAAAAACCAATGGAAGTCAAGAGCTAGAGTGAGTGCCAGGCAGAATGCTCCTGAAATTCTAAAACAAAAAACATGAGGCAGAGAAACCACTGGGAATCGTAAGAGTCCCAACTCTGAGCTTAGGGGGTGGAGGTCAGGGATCAATACAAGAAACTGGAGGTCTCAAAAACATGCTCTTGCCGAGTTGGGCGTGCTAGGACATCTAGCTGGGCTAGCAAGAACTAAGATGTGGAAGTAGTACAAGTCCTTAAGAAAGAGTCCACAGTTCTAAACTGTACCTGGATTCCAAAGCAGCCACCACAGCGAGCAGGTGGGGTCTGAAATGTAGAATTCAGCACAGACTGCGAGAGGCAGGCCCCAGCGGAGGGCAAGCACTGCTAACATCGCAGCAGTGGGAACCAGCCTTGCTTCTCTCTGTTGGGACGTCAGTGCAGTCAATAATGATTCTGGAAGGCCTGTTTAAACTACGGGTGAGCATGGGACCCGTAAAGAACACATTGCCCGGGCGCTTGCATAGTTTTGGGGCTGACCATACTTCTGAATGCAGATCTAGTTACTTTTGTACCAATCTGTTTTATTGGGACTGTGACCAACACATGTAAGGACTGTTTGAATGAATCCCAGCCACTTGTGATCGCTCAGGCTGCACTCTGGACAGATCAGCCATGTGGAAATCAGACCCGTGTGAACTGCCAGGGTAGGTTCCCTCCAGACTAGAACTCAAACAGCCCCAGAGGAGATGCTGCCTACCGGTCATTTGTTACAAGGCCCGTCAGCCCTCCTTTAGAGGATTACAAATGTACCAAATGCCTGGAAGAGCACAACCTGTAAAGCACAACTCCGGCCGGTTGTACTGTTCAATGCCAGATTCAATCTTTGTGATGTAGAAGCGGGTCTGAAGTGATCGGGCTACAGTCACACAGCGGTTGTAGTCTATTGGCTGAGAGATGCAACATTGGAACAAGCGACACTCGCAGTTCAGAGCATTCAGACGCAGGGAGTGGTAGCAGAGACGCATGGGTCCCCAACCGCAGGCAGACAGGCACATGGGCATTCCTTGGATCCGCTCTCACAAAGCACCCTCAAGGGGATGGAAGTGTGGGGGGGGGGGGGGGGGGGGGGCACAGGGCTTGGGCACAGCTCACACAGGAGGATGCTGGTTAGGCTGTGCAAAGACTGCAGGCTCTCCAACCTCACAGCAAGGCGCTGTAATGCTGGGCGTGGACTCCGTGGCGTCCACATCCTCAGCGCAGTCAACTAAAGCAGCTGCAAAGTCTTTCCCTTAGTCCTTGGGGGATAGTTCTCACTTAAAGGAAAACCGTGAGGCCTTCTGCATCTGATCACCATCCTCTGAGCAGGTGCACAGGACTCCCTGAAGTGACCGGTAGCCCAGGACACGGGAGCACCGGACACGGGACTGACCACTCAGATTCAAAGTTACCCCCAAACATAGGGGGAACCAAACACAGGACACTGCCTTTCACTGTCAGGTGTGACATAGCTCCACGCCAACCAGTCACCGGGGAGGCATTGCTGGGAGGCTCCTCTCGGTCAGAGCAGGACAAGGGGATTAGGGCAGGGGTAGGTAACCCATCTGTCTTGGGTAGGGATGAAAGTCTTGGCCCTACTCATTTTTCAGGTTTTGCTCTTGTCTGGCCACAGGTTGGTCTGCTGAACTGGCTAGGTCCAGGAAATGAGCCCCCCCCCCCCCCAAAAAAAGTGTTCCTTCCTACTCCAGTCACTTAGATATGAATTCAAGCCAGACAGTTATACACGGCTCAGAGAGTTCTGCAGAGTGGGGATCATCAGGAGAGCAGCACAGAGGCTGGAGCAGGATGCTCAGACAGAGCCTCACACCTTCACCTGAGCCCGCCTGAGCTGATCATCAGGAGGTCAGAGGGGCGGGCAGGCGGTCAGGGAAGCTGGAGCACAGCAGAGGGAATGGGAGTCCTCCAGGATTATAAGCGAACCAGAATTCTCAACAGCTACAGCCCTTCCTGAATGGAGTCGAGTAACATCTTCAGCTTTCAAGTCGGCACCGAGGAGGTCCCGTGCACAAGGAGTGAAGGCATTAGAAGGACCAGGATGGAACTGCTGTGTGGCCTCTCCCCATCCCCCACTTATGTTTGGTAAAGTCAGAGGTATTGCTTCTAGGCATGCGGAAGAAGGAAGACTCACCTTCCTGCATGAGGAGCAGGACCTCGTCCCATAGGAGAGAGTGGTAAGCAAAGAGAATGGAGCAAAGGCCCAGCTGACTGGGAGGACGAGTGGGGTCACTGATGGAGTGCCCTTGAACCACGAGGTTTTCCCAGGTCCAATGTCCCAGATTGAGAAGATACTCCAGAGCCTTGATCAACCAAGAAGGGTGAACCTGCATCATCTCAGACCGCCCATGGAACTGTGGGGAGCATGCATTTACCACCTTCTCAACAAGTGAGGTCTAGAGAAAGCTGGGTTTCAACACAAGGCACAAATGTCCCCTTCCCCTCTGAACAGACTTGCCTGGATTCCAGTAACAGCTGGAATCGCCCTTCTCGCTCCTAGTACAAGAGACATTGCCGGCTGATGCAGCAGTCACACCCCCTTCAAATGACACGACAGCAGAGGGCCACTGGTCCCTCACGGGAGTCCCAGACCCGCAGGCCCCTTCACCAATGGATAACATCTACTATGACTGATGGTTATTCGGAAAGAGACCACTACAGACCCTTGCCAACTTACACAGGCATCTAGTGGGCACCTGCCCACTCGCCCACCCCAGTTCCCAATACAAAGTCCAGTGAGCCAGAGCACTTTATGCTTCACTGACCGGGAGAACCGGGCACCGAACCGGTCCCTCCTTCGCCCTCCCACAGATCGCACTGCACGGATCCCTGGAAGCACCGGACGAACACCCTTCGTATGGGTCGGAACCTGCTTTGCTGGTGTGTGTTTGAGCCAATGAGATTTGTTTAAATTCTTTACATTCCCTACCTTCAAACTCCGCGACTGATTCAGAGATCGATTCTTCAGTTAAAAAACTGGTTTTACTGGCCCTTTGTCCGGCACCTGTGAACGCAAGCTTCACTGGCTTGAATTCTCATAGGAACCCGTCCAAAAGCCACCTTGAACATCCCTCATAGGGTAACACGGGCCCACAGGGTTAAATGTGTTCTCTTTTTCTAGCACCTAGAACATGGTTTACACTGGCGCTCTGGCCCTGAAAACAAGACGCACTTCTGGATTTTTCTGCAAATCAAAGGATTAAGTGTATCGCTTGCTGACCTGCTATCAAAGTAATTTTACTTTTCTGAAAGTAAAAGCAATGACTGAACATTCCATTTATTAACTGCTAAGTGCCAGGTTCCACTGTGCTTGATATCCAAGCCCCTTCACCTGCTGAACTCCGCTACTCTGAGATCATCAAACGCTAAACGGAGTACCAGGCCTTTGCAGCTGGGGTGCGGCAGAGCTGCAGCACTGGGACACCCACAAGGCCAAGTAACGTCAGGCTGACACAAGACCCAGAGGAAAGGCCTCACAGTTTGTCGCGGTTAATTGAATACATATCCAGGAACTTTGACCCAGCAATCAGGCAGGTGAAGCTAAATGGAAACGTGCCACACACCGATGCAGCGATCAGGCGGGTGAGCTCGATGGACGTGCCACACACCGATGCAGCGATCAGGCGGGTGAGCTCAATGGAAGCGTGCCACACACCGATGCAGCGATCAAGCGGTTGAGCTCAATGGAAGCGTGCCACACACCGATGCAGCGATCAGGCAGGTGAGCTCAATGGAAGCGTGCCACACACCGATGCAGCGATCAGGCGGGTGAGCTCAATGGAAGCGTGCCACACACAGATGCAGCGATCAGGCGGTTGAGCTCAATGGAAGCGTGCCACACACCGATGCAGCGATCAGGCGGTTGAGCTCAATGGAAGCGTGCCACACACCGATGCAGCGATCAGGCGGTTGAGCTCGATGGAAGCGTGCCACACACCGATGCAGCGATCAGGCAGGTGAGCTCGATGGACGTGCCACACACCGATGCAGCGATCAGGCGGGTGAGCTCAATGGAAGCGTGCCACACACAGATGCAGCGATCAGGCGGTTGAGCTCAATGGAAGCGTGCCACACACCGATGCAGCGATCAGGCGGTTGAGCTCGATGGAAGCGTGCCACACACCGATGCAGCGATCAGGCAGGTGAGCTCGATGGACGTGCCACACACCGATGCAGCGATCAGGCAGGTGAGCTCAATGGAAGCGTGCCACACACCGATGCAGCGATCAGGCGGTTGAGCTCAATGGAAGCGTGCCACACACCGATGCAGCGATCAGGCGGTTGAGCTCAATGGAAGCGTGCCACACACCGATGCAGCGATCAGGCAGGTGAGCTCGATGGACGTGCCACACACCGATGCAGCGATCAGGCGGGTGAGCTCAATGGAAGCGTGCCACACACCGATGCAGCGATCAGGCGGTTGAGCTCAATGGAAGCGTGCCACACACCGATGCAGCGATCAGGCGGTTGAGCTCGATGGAAGCGTGCCACACACCGATGCAGCGATCAGGCAGGTGAGCTCGATGGACGTGCCACACACCGATGCAGCGATCAGGCGGGTGAGCTCAATGGAAGCGTGCCACACACAGATGCAGCGATCAGGCGGTTGAGCTCAATGGAAGCGTGCCACACACCGATGCAGCGATCAGGCGGTTGAGCTCGATGGAAGCATGCCACACACCGATGCTGCGATCAGGCGGGTGAGCTCGATGGAAGCGTACCACACACCGATGCAGCGATCAGGCGGGTTAGCTCGATGGACACGCCACAAACCAAAGCAGCGATCAGGCGGGTGAGCTTGATGGACACGCCACACATCGATGCAGCGATCAGGCAGGTGAGCTCGATGGAAGCGTGACATATTGAGGCAGCAATCTGGGTTAAGATCTGCTAACTGTGCAGAGGTGCAGCTTGGCAGGACCCTGGGGATGGGCTTTGGAAGCCAAACTATGTAGGACGACTATCCCCTTGTTACATTCATGGTAACTCCACTCTAGGTATGAGGAGAGGGGTGCACTGTAGCTTCAGTTCGGGCGATCAGACCACAGTGCCCGTAAGAGGCATGCTTCAATGAGGCTGGTTCACTGACATCAACACAAATAAAAGCTGCCGGGGTGCCCGCCTGCTCCAGTGCCCGGTTCAGATAGGAGCAAAGTCATTAGGCGCCTACCTGCAAGTCGACTTCATTCTTGATGATCTTCCCATCTGCCCACTTCAACTTGCTTCTTGCCTCGCCTAAAAACAGAAAACAGAGGATCACTTGCTTCTAAAATAAATTTCTGCAAAAAAAAATAAAAAATCCCAATCGTCAAGTTAATGGATTGGGTAATTAATCTCAGAAATATGCGGTTGGCTTCACAAACTTTATAAAACATGAAATATTTTGTATAACAAACAATAAAATGTATTTTTTTCTTTTCATCAAAGTCGTGTCTCCAAGATTACGCACGTTGCAAATTGGCAATAAATTTCAAGCGCATTACACACAGCAAGAAACATCAGGAGGCAGATTGTCGTTTTCATTATCAATCTAAAAGTCATTTAGACCCTGGTAATAAAGTTAATTAAAATTATGAATGAACACAATCCTTGTGCCACTCTACAATCAATACTAATGATGTGACCGGAAACAGCGCTCAACTGGCCGGACGTGTCTCGACCACACAGAACTCAGTGGCCAGGGTCATCCGTAGCCTCCCACCCCACAGTGACATCACCCCACACCTCAAAGCGTTCAACTGGCTCCCCATCCGCAAACCTACAATATTCAAACTCCTCATGCACACATTCAAATCCCTACACAACATTGGCCCCACCTACCTCAACTTCCACAAACCAGACACCTCCGCACAGGCGGACTCCTACCTGCGCTCATCCCCCGCCCCACGCTCATCCCCCGCCCCACGCTCGTGGAACCACAACCGGTGGTCATGCTTTCTCCTACCTCAACAACCTCAACTTCCACAAACCAACCAGACACCTCCGCACAGGCGGACTCCTACCTGCGCTCATCCCCCGCCCCACGCTCATCCCCCGCCCCACGCTCGTGGAACCACAACCGGTGGTCATGCTTTCTCCTACCTCAACAACCTCAACTTCCACAAACCAACCAGACACCTCCGCACAGGCGGACTCCTACCTGCGCTCATCCCCCACCCCACGCTCATCCCCCGCCCCACGCTCTTGGAACCACAACCGGTGGTCATGCTTTCTCCTACCTCAACAACCTCAACTTCCACAAACCAACCAGACACCTCCGCACAGGCGGACTCCTACCTGCGCTCATCCCCCGCCCCACGCTCATCCCCCGCCTCACGCTCATGGAACCAGAACCGGTGGTCATGCTTTCTCCTACCTTACTCCCAAAGTCTTGAATAACCTGACCCTGCCCGTCAGAGCCGCCCCCCCCCCGACATAGAACCAGAACCGGTGGTCGTGCTTTCTCCTACCTTACTCCCAAAGTCTTGAATAACCTGACCCTGCCCGTCAGAGCCGCCCCCCCCGACATAGAACCAGAACCGGTGGTCGTGCTTTCTCCTACCTCACTCCCAAAGTCTTGAATAACCTGACCCTGCCCGTCAGAGCCGCCCCCGACATAGAACCAGAACAGGTGGTCGTGCTTTCTCCTACCTGACTCCCAAAGTCTTGAATAACCTGACCCTGCCCGTCAGAGCTGCCCCCCCGACATAGAACCAGAACCGGTGGTCGTGCTTTCTCCTATCTCACTCCCAAAGTCTTGAATAACCTGACCCTGCCCGTCAGAGCCGCCCCCGACATAGAACCAGAACCGGTGGTCGTGCTTTCTCCTACCTCAACAACCTCAACTTCCACAAACCAACCAGACACCTCCGCACAGGCGGACTCCTACCTGCGCTCATCCCCCGCCTCACGCTCTTGGAACCAGAACCGGTGGTCGTGCTTTCTCCTACCTCACTCCCAAAAGCTGGAACAACCGGAGACTGCTGGTCAGAGCCGCCCCCTCAGGTCATGAATTCTGAAAGAAAAACTTGGTTTTTCACCCAGGCCAGGGCCTGCTGGCTTGGCGCTTTCAGCAGCAGGGTACCCTTCTGGGCGCAACGCACGCCCTGCAAATACCCATTACAAGGCGGTGGTTGTCTGTTTATCCCACAGATTAAGAGCCCTAATGAGGACCCACAAATCTTTAAATATTGTGGTCATTTACGTATCCCCTGCCACAGGGATGTGACTCCAAAGACCCAGAAAGGAAATGGAGTGTAAAATAAAAATCTCTTGCTTCTTGCCTCAGAAACGAAGACTTTGTATCCAATGAATGGAAAGGAAAAACTGAACCCATGATCCCTTTGCACTTCCCACCACCCCGATCAATTATCACGGATACAACTTGGTCCACACTTCCATAGTTATGAAATGTTTGAAAGGCTGGAGTGGAACAGGGACGGAACGTCAGCTTCCAAAGCCAGTCAAAACCTCCATTTGTGACGAAAATAAAGAAGCACAAACAGTAGTGATATCGCGAGACCGCAAAAGGGGCCAGGAGTCCCTACATTACAGGGCAGCTGGTAGTGTCAAGGTTCAACTCCCAACAAGAGGCGCACTAACATTAGACAAATTAGCACTGAAAATGTTGAGGTTTATCTACAACCCTCACAGAAGAGGTGGGACCTGGTTTATACAAATCCTAGTGTTTGGGAGAGCTGAGCAGAAGAGCCCATGGACACTGGCAAACCGTTCAGGGACCACAATCGTCTCCTTCCTAGGCTTCTGCATCCCCGCATACCCACATCCTTCTCCCATACAATTCCCTCTGGAGATGATCGCTCCGATCCCATCAGACCGTATCTCTACAGTCACATGCACCTGTCCACCGTGACCAACTCTACCGCCTTCTGCGCCCACGAGCATGTATTCACGATCCGGAAGATCTTTTCCACCTCAGCTCTGGTCATCGCACAGGATGGAACACAACTTCCCACAAAGACCACCCGGTTTTCCCTCACCCACCCAACTGTACAGAACAAACAATGTTGTGTAAAAGCGAAAGCATCTCTCTTGCACTCGCGTCAACAGCACCCACTTTGGTCCTCACCCAAAACACCAAACCTTCCCCTCGTTGGCCACTCTATAAACCCACGCTCTTGCGAATAAGCACAACCAGGAGCTTCACAGTACTCGGCCATTTAAATACAATTTGGGCCTCGTCAGGGATGCTCAGTGCCGCACAAAGGACAAAGGACGATCGCATACACCACCCAGACAGGACCCTCATCCGCAGTCTACCCAACGCCAACTGTTGAAATGTGCAGCTCGCCTGCGTAAAGGGGGTGGAACGCTGTAGTCCCCTGATGCTTTGGGAGGTAGAGCGAAGAGTTCTGAATGCAAGTGTGGCGCAGCGGTCAGCCAGCCCCTAGCCGCCCTGTTGCAAGTAGAGATGGTATTATTCACTAGTACAAGAAACATAAATGAGCCACTCCTGACTCAAGCGATGAGGACGGGACCACGTCAATGTGGCATCTAGGCAAAGCATTCTCCGTCAACGCTTCTTTTACACAGTACGTTTACGACTGGTCCAAGCGCTGTAGATGGGGATGCTGTTCCAGGGGAGCTGGGGCTTCACTTGCTTGCAGCAGCACCAAGTCCACGCCTATGTGATAGCGTTGTTTGGTGAAAACTAGTTTGGTTAGCTCTTTGGGTCCATGTGCTAGAGCAGCTGAACTGGACATCCTGGGTGACCGTACACAAACTTACTCCCCTACGTTCCCCCCTAGGGTTGCCAAATTGGTTTGTGATACAATATTTTGCAAGTACTCCTTTTGAATGATCATGTGGGATACAGAACAAATGCACCTGGCAGCTGTTGGTGCATGTGCCCTGCATTATGATGGTTGCCTTTCACTGTACACCACTCACACAACACAGTGTGCCTCGGGTGCAACCTAAGGGTGGCAGAATGCTGCATTTTAGAAACTTACAATATGCACTAAGTTGGGGTTCCCCTTTAGACACCTTCACACCTCTCTAAAAGGCACCTAGTGAATGTTGCGGCAATAGGTCTTAGAAACCAAGCAGACACCAAACAAGGCAACATTCTAGACTTTCTACTTCCAGTGATTCTTAGCCATGCAGGACTGGGTAAAGAACTTCTCTTCGCTACAGTGGAAAGTCTCTTTAAACTCTAGCCCACTACTTTTTACATAACTCCCTAGATTTCCTGTGCACCTCTGCATCCCCTCTGCTGATCGAGCCACCTTCTCGTTTAACTTCATAGCTCCTTGTATGATAATTGTGTGCGTACGCTCATTAATTCAAAATTAGAAAATCCTATTGTGGAGTTTGTGGTTATACAATAAGTACACGAAGCTCTTGCACTCCATCCAGTACCCCCAACACACTATTGCCTGTTCAGAGCCGTATTAAAATCTACCACTCAATTTGTTCGTGGAGGGTACAGCAATATAAATAAGGAGCAAAATATATATATGTTTATGTACTTGTGTATATATATTTTTTTAAACCCCTTCAGTGCCCGCCCCTTTCCCTGCCCTGTGCCGGCCGTTGCATTAGCGGGCGGGGTTTATGACGAGCTGGACTCGTCATGGGCACAGCGCAACCGCGGCCCATGACGAGTCCAGCTCGTCATGGGCACTGAAGAGGTTAACATACGTTACAAAAATATATATACACAAGAACGTAAAGAAAGTGTGACCAAACCACATTTTCATTAACAACCGAGATCTAGGTCAAGAAGTACCATTCACCTTGTGTGTACATTTATCGTTTGTGGCTGTCCAGTACACCCTGCTTGGAGTCAATCCTCCCTGTACCAAGAATTTCGAGAGCCTGCTTATGCTTTCAGACGAAGATAAACTAAGATGGACTTGAGTGCCACCCACCAGACATTTTGGGACACCTCCCCCACCAGGAAAATCCCCAGCATAAATGTATTTTACACTCTGTACTTTGTAGGCTTCCCACTCCCCACATAGTCCAGAAACAACTGCACCACCACCTCCCCGTAGCTTGTATCACATTCCTACACAATAACACCCTTCTCCTTGAACCACTGCTGGCACCACAAGGACCCAGGTCACTCTCCTCAATGCTGCCCTGCTGGCAGTAGCTGCAGTCCTTCATATATATATCACAAATATCCCCTGGCCCCTTATTTTTGAGAGAATAAAAAAGCCACCCTTCCCTATTTAAATACTTTTATGATAAAGATGTCATGCACTAGCCACGTCTATGCTGATGTGGTTCTGACGCAAGCCACGCTTACATGCAGCTACAGCCGCCGTAACTGAACTTCAAACACTTCCTACATTGGCCAAACTCAAATTCCATCTTCCACTCTCTTCGAAAGGGCCATCCAGGGACACCATCAACCAGAGGGCTTGGTGGCCTCGTGAGGGCTGTGAAGCACTAGAGTTTGTCCTGCAGCAGCCATTGAAACCGAAACGTAGCCGCAGCGTTCTACATGCGCGGCATCGACTGCGACATAATTAGATCCTTGTGATCACATTGACATTCTTGCGATATGGATTCCGGCTATTAATATGCCCTTCGTGGTGTGTAACGTGATCAATGGCTTGCGGTCGCTTGTAATAGGGAATTTCGTTGCCCACACAAAAGGCCACCGTGCAGACACGGGGCAAGGTTTTCAGTTAGTCTTCCTGGTCAACAGTCCTCAGTTTCTTACAGCTTGCATTAGTAATAAGATTTGGGTGCAATCCCTTTAACTGCTTTACACGAGTTTACCAGTATCTTATGTGAACTGTAATCACGCCAACAATGTATACACCAAGGTGAATTTGCTACACATTCAAAATTGAATCCGCATAAAATGTCTCGAAGCCTAAAAATGATCCCCAATATCTGTGTTTGACTGAGCTGCATCTTGCTGGACAAACCCATCAAAGTTGGATTACACCCCCCCCCCTCCCCCCTTGTCCTTATTTGTACCTCAAACATCACATTTGCGACTTGTATTCTGCATTTTTATTCCACTACAGCAAATCCACTTCCTTCGAAAGCCGACAATTTCCTCTGGTCATGCTCCATTTGATCTGCTTACATTTCCAAGACATTCCATTCCATCAAGCATTACACAAATCAAGAACTGGACCACAAGGACGAAGCACATGGGCGTATATTGGCCACAATCCGCGTAGTTGTGGACGGATGCAACGAGCAGCCTGGGCTCTCGGGGAAACACCACTGAATAGGATGCAACATAAACTGGCGCCATCTTGGGTAAGCCACAACTTCCTTCGATATTGCATAATCAGGATATATCTACCTTCAAACAAACCACTCCTTTCCGGCAATAGAGCATAACCGACCAGAAGGAAGTCTGTGGTAGGCGTATTATTTTTATCTGCATCTCAATGGTTTAACTTATCCCCAGTTTATGGTCCTACTTTGCACTTTAATTTTCAATGCAGCATTTCTCTTAACCATTATCTGCATCAAAAATATAATTAACTTTTGCTCTCTTGTACTATGGTAATCAACGTCAACTTTCAGCCCCTGCTCCGTGCTGTCAGGATTCACCTTTAGTTTTAAGTTTCACTAATATCTACACCTTTAAATTGACCTGATTTCCCCCCAAAAAACTGTTTACAATACATGATCCCCTGGCCTCCTATACTTTGAACACAAAGTCCAGCCCACTGATAGCGGACATATCAATGGAAGACCCAACACGTTCATATCTGGACGCACATCGGTCAGTCTGCTTCGCACTCCACAAACTGAAGACATCTTCCCAGGCCTTCTCACCTTTCAAGGTTGCAAATCCATCCCCACCCAAACATTACACACCCGTGCACTCGCTGTGGGACCCGGTTAGCTTCCTTCCCCCATCTGCTTTCACGTCCAACAGGAAACTCCCAACCCTACGTCGTCAGTGCGCTCCCTTTCATGCGCCATGAGCGACTCTCCAGGTTTTAAACATTTGTGCATACATCTCCATGGTCCAAGACTGCATCAGCCTGTGCGTTCCTCCTAAATTTAGTTTCCTCTGGGTCCACTGACATTTCCTTTAAAAAGCACCTCTGGGGTTTTGCTCTACTTCACTTTACTCCCCGTTAACCATAGGAGACATAGTTCATTCACTACTTGGACACATTTCCCAGCTCGCTCTAGGCCCAATAGCCGGCGCTTCATATGATGTGGTGGATCCCTTTTCCAGCAACTTTCCTGTAACTGCCCACCTGTACGCATCGCAATGTAATCTCCAATTCCCTCTTCCCTGAACCGGTTGGTCCTCTGCACATCAACATCCAGAAGGATTTGGTGGAAAGACGAGACAGTGAACGTTATCCTCTTGAGTAACATTGCAACTAATCTTAGACTAGAGGGCGAGGTACCCAATCTACAGAGAATTTGGCACTCACCTGGTCAGCTCCGTATTATACTAGAAGTTCTTGGCTTTCGCTCTCCCTGCAAATCAGTTGCCTCGATCACAGACCTATTGATACCTTATTTCTCCTTCATTGTTCCACTCTTACACCAAAGGTCATTTGAATATGGCAATTGGGAAGGCGTGTCGGACTCTAGGGAGCCCTTATCACAACAACTCCACCTCCCATCCTTAACAAAATCAAGACATCTTCACATTCAGACTGGATTTTGCACAACTTTCTTCATGACTTTTCAACCACCCTTTTCTGCTCCCAATGGCTCTGCTGTGGCTCATCACAATTGTGCAGCTCATTACAGTCCTATAAACAAAATCTAAAACCATCTTAGTAAAGTCCTCAGAGGCGCTCACCCATCAGCAGGCCCATGTTGAAGTGGTAGCGCTCCAACTGCAGCTGAGCCTTGTACTTGCTGATGACTGCTTCAACCTACAGGACAAAGACGGGTAGAACATGTTCATGACCTGAAACAGCAAACAACTGAACCAAAAGAGACAAAACTAAGCTGCATTTGTACCAGCCACTCACAGGATACACGCCTACAGGGTGATCAAGAAGAACGAAATTAAAGGACTGGAAAGTGGAGATTCAGCATCGAGCATCATTTGATAAACCATAGACATTTTAAGATCATAGCGCTGAGATTGCTGCCAATGTTGCTGAAGCAATAGTCCTCTGCAAGGCTTTGCGAAGCGGTGGCGGGCGTCCATGTACATTTTTCCGGAAAGCCCTGTTTCTCAGCAGCCTGGTCAGCCCACCTCACTGGAGATGCTCCATGCCATATTGTCTTTTTCCAGCGGAGCTCTGAAGTAGGGAAGTACCCCATGTGCCCTCCCCTTTGGAGGGAAGAGCAGCACCCACCGCCTCTACCCAGGCTACCTGGTGGCGGACGGTGGTGGCAAAATAACTACCCCATGGACACCTCCCTTTTATCTGTAGCCTGGAGGAGAGGCAGCCTCCTCACTATACCCAGTAAAAGATCTGTTCAGTGCCCATAACTGGGGTCCTCGGATGTCATGTCTTGGACTACATGTAAATTTTATGAATTCCCACGTAAACAATATTTAGTGATTCTTTTTAAAAAACTTGGTTTTAAACAAATCAGGCCGGCACTTTTGTATTTGCAGCTTTTGCACAGTGACAGTATCCTCCAACTCAAGGAGTTTTTAAAATTATGTATTAGATTGAGAAAATGCCTGGACCTGTGAAACTCTGTCCCATCTTTCTGTCTATATTGCCAAAGTACTCTTTCCTTTGCATTTGTACCTGATGAAATGGCTGGTTTTTTGTGACAATGTATTGTATTTTTTATGTGTCTTTTATGGTTAGCAAATAACCGAAATAAAGTTTTATGATGATTATGACTAGTACCGCCCATCATTTGTTAGGAATCTCTGGTTTACAAATGACTGCTGGATCCACTAGACCAGATGTGTGCGCCTCGCAAAATGGTGGTTTCCTCGTGCTGAGCGGGCACACTCTTGGCCTGATGAGGAGTGGACCATTAGATTGCAGCGGCGGCACAAACACCCATTTGCGTATGGGTCGCAACTACAATTGGGGAGATTTTCATCGCACAGATTACCATTGTACCCTTTTTTTTCTTTAATTCCCCACTTTTTGGGTGGTCAAACCAGCCAGAAATTCAACGGGGAGAAAAGATCCGGTATTTACGTGGAAATGCAGTAAGCACCAAAATCCTTATGTTACCCCCCCAAAACTCAGAATAAGCGAAACAGTTTGCAGCGGATACATTTTGAACCACCGTTCTGTTCTAATCATCGCACTCCAACAAAGGTTAGAATTTGGACTATTGTACGTCACCAAAAGTTGGTCTGGATGAGGTATTTTATTGCAATTTTAAATACTTTATAAATACTCAGCTGATGCGCTCTACTGATTGATAGATGGTGCCAACTTGTGGTGGACTGCAAGAAATAAGTGCTGGTTTGGTACAATATTTGAGGACCGGCACAAATTAAGCAATGCCAATACTACTCTGTCCCAGAGTAACAAATCAGTCACAACTGAAATAACATTTACTCAAGCAGACAGCTACACAAGACAGGCCCACAACTCCCTCATTCAGCCATTCGCACTGGGAACATGCAATGTGCCCTTGTTGGCCTGTAAAGTCAGTCTAGTCCACGTTTTACTCACAGCTTCTTCGATTTCTTCCGGGGTGACCGTGACACCAACACCGCACTCCTTCTCGAAGTCTGCAGTACTGATTGGATCGAGAGGGTGACTTTTCACGTAATCCAAAGCCGCTGGAAGAAAATAAACGTGCAACAGTGTCCTTAAAATGCCTTTGCAGCCAACAGTCCAGTGATTCCATTTGTACAGCAAATGGCACTTCAAAAGGCATAACATGACTAATACAGCTCAAGCGCTGAATTATTTATAAGCGAGAACATTAAAAGATATTGATTTTTAGTGTCCGGCCAACTCGCGCAAGAGGAGAGGTGTCATAATTGAATCACTTACCAGAAGATCTAAATTGATACATATCCTCACAAGAACTGAAAAACCATAGATGCTGGGGTTCATAAAATGAATTGATTGGGCTTCCATACCCATCTGCCGCTCTCACAATGGTTTAAACGCAGGTCACCAAGTTCCTGAAGGGAATGAGCGATTGACCGGCTCTGCGCGAGCATCGATAAGCAGCACAATTCAATATACCCGTGGCAGTGGCACATTTGCTCCCGTACTCGAGCCTGGCAGACGGCAACAGCCCCTGCCAGAGGACAACAGCCATAACTAGCCACTCCAAAGGTCTATGGTGCAAAGAAGGGAGTCTTGGTGGCCAAGATTGGGATCTCTAGGGTTCTCACAGTGGCGTCAGCAGGCTCGAGACCGTAAAGTGCAGGAAGGAGAAGACGAGATACGAGGCCTTCTCATGCTCTGCAGGGACAGAAACGCCGGCCCAGTCCAGATCTGGCAGGATCATCCACCTTTACTCCACTTCTGAAAAGGAACTGAGGAGACCACTCTTGCCTGGTCATCGAGTTTCTACCCCAGAACCTTACCCCCCCACACACATATCCAGCAGGCAGCCTTTATCTTGGCTTCAGAGAGACGATGCCAAGGGCTTTAGGACCCAGCAGTAAAGTAACCTCATAGTGCTAAAGGGTGGAGGTCTTCTGGTTTGTGACCTTGTTGTAAAGGGAGGCCGCAGGGACTCACTATGTGCAGTCACTGAACTCAGACTAGACTACTCCGAGAATCTGTAGCAATATGCATCACTCAGCGGATGCCCCTCGGCCACCAGCACGTTGGACGCTGAACTTGCAGGTCCCAGACTCTGAACTGAATATACGAAATTTCAAGTTCCAAGAGGGAAAGTGTTGCATTATAAATCGGAACTAGCTGAAGGCGTCACTCATAAATAGCTACCGTCTAACACATCGGACTACCTTTTCAGCATGCTAACAGGGGTGCACCACAACCATTTCTAGAGACTGGGGAGCTGCTTCCTACGATATAAAATAGGCAGGAAGTGCCTTCTTAAAGGGGTACCCTCCCCCCCCAAACAAATAGCTATTACCTTTAACTACCTAAACTAGACACAGGGTAGCACCTTCTTGAAGGGCTACTCCCACACTCCCAAACAAATAGCTATTACCTTTAACTACCTAAACTAGACACAGGGTAGCACCTTCTTGAAGGGCTACTCCCACACTCCCAAACAAATAGCACCTACATTTAACTACCTAAACTAGACACAGGGTAGTACCTTCTTAAAGGGGTACCCCCCCCACCCCAAACAAATAGCTATTACCTTTAACTACCTAAACTAGACACAGGGTAGTACCTTCTTAAAGGGGTACCCTCCCCCAAACAAATAGCTATTACTTTTAACTACCTAAACTAGACACAGGGTAGCACCTTCTTAAAGGGGTACGGCCCCCGCCCAAACAAATAGCTATTACCTTTAACTACCTAAACTAGACACAGTGTAGCACCTTCTTAAAGGGGTACCCCCCCCCCCCAAAAAAAAAAAACAAATAGCTCCTACCTTTAACTATCTAATCGTTCAAAGATCTTAACTGGAGATTCCTTTAGCCTGCAAACACTGACCTGGGTGGCCAGTCCACTGGAATTTATTAAGGTGAATTTCTGCAGTTTGGAACCTCAAGAGAATATGGACATTTTTAACCGAGGAAGCTCACCCTAGAAAAGTATCTAATTTGAACCTGGGGGCATATCCGCTAAACTGCACACCCTCTGGAAGTCTGTGCGAAGGGTTCGCGTGCAGAGTTCTGCGCATGCTTTAAGTGGCGTTTCTCTGTAGACACACGTGCTCATTTGTACAATATGAAAGCGCAGCTCGCTCTCAGGACAGCCCAGGGGACCGATGCATGGTTTCAAGCAGAATGTCTGTAAAACAAATTACTTCCGATGAGTGGATCACATTACAATATTCAGCCTTTTCTGCAAAGCAGAGGTATCCTGCATGATCTTGTTAAAGTGTCAAACTGCATCGATTCTATTTTTCTATCAAGAGCTTCCTTCGAAACACAAATGCAGGCGCATCGCGGATGTTACTCTGAAAGGCTTCGGTGTACATCAAGCCAGGTATAACCTGCCTCCGCCGTTGGCCAGCTGTGCAGAGGGCAGCCCTCTGGTTAAAGTCTACATTTAAAGCACATGCCTGTTGGGAAGACTTCCACTGCAGCGGTGATGGGACACGGAGACGTGGCACACACAAGCATGTGTGACGACTACTACACTGCAGTAGTAAGAGACGAGAAGCCGGTACCGGAGCATCTCTTCTTGGGCCTATGGCAAAGCCTCGGATCTGCCACGGTTACGCCAGCCTTGCACGATTCCATACCATTGGAGCCCGACTGTACTCCATTCACAAGGGGCGGTGCTACAGAACCAAGCTCCGAGCACGAGAGCTCGTGCACAAATACCAATATCCACCCGGGGCCGAACAGAAGGCACCCGGGGCCGCACCGCAAGATTCTGGGCTTGGAAGGCCCTTTAAAAAGAATCAATCAGCACTCGGACAGAGGGACAGAGAGAGAGACAGAGAGGGACAGAGGGACAGAGAGAGAGACAGAGAGGGACAGAGAGAGAGACCGAGAGGGACAGAGAGAGAGACCGAGAGGGAGAGAGAGAGAGAGAGAGAGAGAGAGAGAGAGAGACCGAGAGAGAGAGACCGAGAGAGAGAGACCGAGAGAGAGAGGGGGAGAGAGAGAGAGAGAGAGAGAGAGAGAGAGACACAGAGAGAGAGAGACAGAGAGAGAGAGAGAGAGAGACAGAGAGAGAGAGAGAGATTGTGTTGGCAAAATTTGTGCCGTTCCGCCCCTTATTATTTGGGGACATACCCCCAGAGAGGCTAGTAGAGAGATCTACTCTTCGCCTTTAATGGATTAAGTTTTATACTTTGACTTTTGCTACCATAATGAAATCATTTAATTTTACATGCGAGAGACAGAGTGGGGGGGGGGGGGGGGGAAGAGAGAAAGAGAAAGAGAGGGGGGGGGCGGGGAGGGAGACACAGACGGGGGGAGACACAGACGGGGGGGGGGTGGGGAGGGGGGGGGAGACAGACCGGGGGGGGGGGGGGGGAGAGACACAGCCTGGGGGGGGGGGGGAGAGACACAGCCTGGGGGGGGGGGAGAGACAGAGACCGGGGGGGGGGGAGAGACACAGACCGGGGGGGGGGGGGGGGGGGGTAGAGACACAGACCGGGGGGGGGGGGGGGGGGGGGTAGAGACACAGACCGGGGGGGGGGGGGGGGGGGGTAGAGACACAGACCGGGGGGGGGGGGGGGGTAGAGACACAGACCGGGGGGGGGGGGGGGGGTAGAGACACAGACCGGGGGGGGGGGGGGGGTAGAGACACAGACCGGGGGGGGGGGGGGGGGTAGAGACACAGACCGGGGGGGGGGGGTAGAGACACAGACCGGGGGGGGGGGGTAGAGACACAGACCGGGGGGGGGGGGGGGGTTAGAGACACAGACGGGGGGGAGGGAGACACAGACGGGGGGGAGGGAGACACAGACGGGGGGAGGGAGACACAGACGGGGGGGAGGGAGACACAGACGGGGGGGAGGGAGACACAGACGGGGGGGAGGGAGACACAGACGGGGGGGAGGGAGACACAGACGGGGGGGAGGGAGACACAGACGGGGGGGAGGGAGACACAGACGGGGGGGAGGGAGACACAGACGGGGGGGGAGGAGGGAGACACAGACGGGGGGAGGAGGGAGACACAGACGGGGGGAGGAGGGAGACACAGACGGGGGGAGGAGGGAGACACAGACGGGGGGAGGAGGGAGACACAGACGGGGGGAGGAGGGAGACACAGACGGGGGGGAGGAGGGAGACACAGACGGGGGGGAGGAGGGAGACACAGACGGGGGGGAGGAGGGAGACACAGACGGGGGGGAGGAGGGAGACACAGACGGGGGGGAGGAGGGAGACACAGACGGGGGGGAGGAGGGAGACACAGACGGGGGGGAGGAGGGAGACACAGACGGGGGGGAGGAGGGAGACACAGACGGGGGGGAGGAGGGAGACACAGACGGGGGGGAGGAGGGAGACACAGACGGGGGGAGGAGGGAGACACAGACGGGGGGAGGAGGGAGACACAGACGGGGGGAGGAGGGAGACACAGACGGGGGGGAGGGAGACACAGACGGGGGGGGAGGGAGACACAGACGGGGGGGGAGGGAGACACAGACGGGGGGGGAGGGAGACACAGACGGGGGGGGAGGGAGACACAGACGGGGGGGGGAGGGAGACACAGACGGGGGGGGGAGGGAGACACAGACGGGGGGGGGAGGGAGACACAGACGGGGGGGGGAGGGAGACACAGACGGGGGGGGGAGGGAGACACAGACGGGGGGGGGAGGGAGACACAGACGGGGGGGGGAGGGAGACACAGACGGGGGGGGGAGGGAGACACAGACGGGGGGGGAGGAGACACAGACGGGGGGGGAGGAGACACAGACGGGGGGGGAGGAGACACAGACGGGGGGGGAGGAGACACAGACGGGGGGGGAGGAGACACAGACGGGGGGGGAGGAGACACAGACGGGGGGGGAGGAGACACAGACGGGGGGGGAGGAGACACAGACGGGGGGGGAGGAGACACAGACGGGGGGGGAGGAGACACAGACGGGGGGGAGGAGACACAGACGGGGGGGAGGAGACACAGACGGGGGGGAGGAGACACAGACGGGGGGGAGGAGACACAGACGGGGGGGAGGAGACACAGACGGGGGGGAGGAGACACAGACGGGGGGGAGGAGACACAGACGGGGGGGAGGAGACACAGACGGGGGGGAGGAGACACAGACGGGGGGGAGGAGACACAGACGGGGGGGAGGAGACACAGACGGGGGGGAGGAGACACAGACGGGGGGGAGGAGACACAGACGGGGGGGAGGAGACACAGACGGGGGGGAGGAGACACAGACGGGGGGGAGGAGACACAGACGGGGGGGAGGAGACACAGACGGGGGGGAGGAGACACAGACGGGGGGGAGGAGACACAGACGGGGGGGAGGAGACACAGACGGGGGGGAGGAGACACAGACGGGGGGGAGGAGACACAGACGGGGGGGAGGAGACACAGACGGGGGGGAGGAGACACAGACGGGGGGGAGGAGACACAGACGGGGGGGAGGAGACACAGACGGGGGGGAGGAGACACAGACGGGGGGGAGGAGACACAGACGGGGGGGAGGAGACACAGACGGGGGGGGAGGAGACACAGACGGGGGGGGAGGAGACACAGACGGGGGGGATGGAGACACAGACCGGGGGGGGGGGGGAGGAGACACAGACGGGGGGGGAGGAGACACAGACGGGGGGGGAGGAGACACAGACGGGGGGGAGGAGACACAGACGGGGGGGAGGAGACACAGACGGGGGGGAGGAGACAGACGGGGGGGAGGAGACACAGACGGGGGGGAGGAGACACAGACGGGGGGGAGGAGACACAGACGGGGGGGAGGAGACACAGACGGGGGGGGAGGAGACACAGACGGGGGGGATGGAGACACAGACCGGGGGGGGGGGGGAGGAGACACAGACCGGGGGGGGGGGGGGGGGGGAGGAGACAGACCGGGGGGGGGGGGGAGGAGACACAGACCGGGGGGGAGGAGACAGACCGGGGGGGGGGGGGGGGGAGGGGACAGACCGGGGGGGGGGGGGGGGGGGGAGTAGACAGACCGGGGGGGAGGAGTAGACGGACCGGGGGGGGGGGGGGAGGAGTAGACACGGACCGGGGGGGGGGGGGGGGGGGGGAGGAGGAGTAGACACAAACCGGGGGGGGGGGGGGGGGAGGAGTAGACACAGACCGGGGGGGGGGGGGGAGGAGTAGACACAGACCGGGGGGGGGAGGAGTAGACACAGACCGGGGGGGGGGGAGGAGTATACACAGACCGGGGGGGGGGAGGAGTAGACACAGACCGGGGGGGGGGGGGGGAGGAGTAGACACAGACCGGGGGGGGGGAGGAGTAGACACAGACCGGGGGGGGAGGAGTAGACACAGACCGGGGGGGGGAGGAGACACAGAACGGGGGGGGAGGAGGAGACAGACCGGGGGGGGAGGAGGAGACAGACCGGGGGGGGGGGAAGGAGACACAGACCGGGGGGGGGGGGGGGAGGAGGAGTAGACACAGACGGGGGGGGGGGGGGGAGGAGGAGTAGACGGACCGGGGGGGGGGGGGGAGGAGGAGTAGACACAGACCGGGGGGGGGGGGGAGGAGGAGTAGACACAGACCGGGGGGGGGGGGAGGAGGAGTAGACACAGACCGGGGGGGGGGGGGGAGGAGTAGACACAGAGCGGGGGGGGGGGGGGGGAGGAGTAGACACAGACCGGGGGGGGGGGGGGGAGGAGTAGACACAGACCGGGGGGGGGGGGGGGAGTAGACACAGACCGGGGGGGGGGGGGGGGGAGTAGACACAGACCGGGGGGGGGGAGGAGTAGACACAGACCGGGGGGGGGGGGGGGGGGAGTAGACACAGACCGGGGGGGGGGGGGGGGGGGGAGTAGACACAGACCGGGGGGGGGGGGGGGGGGGGGGGAGTAGACACAGACCGGGGGGGGCGGAGGAGGAGTAGACCCAGACCGGGGGGGGGGGGAGGAGGAGTAGACGGACCGGGGGGGGGGGGGAAGGAGGAGTAGACGGACCGGGGGGGGGGGGGGAAGGAGTAGACACAGACAGGGGGGGGGGGGAAGGAGGAGTAGACACAGATGGGGGGGGGGGGGAGGGAGGAGGAGTAGACAGACCGGGGGGGGGGGGGGAGGAGGAGTAGACACAGACCGGGGGGGGGGGGGGGAAGGAGTAGACACAGAACGGGGGGGGGGGGGGGGGGGAGGAGTAGACACAGACCGGGGGGGGGGGGGGGAGGAGTAGACACAGACCGGGGGGGGGGGGGGGGGAGGAGTAGACACAAACCGGGGGGGGGGGGGGGGAGGAGTAGACACAGACCGGGGGGGGGGGGGGGAGGAGTAGACACAGACCGGGGGGGGGGGGGGGGAGGAGTAGACACAGACCGGGGGGGGGGGGGGGGAGGAGTAGACACAAACCGGGGGGGGGGGGGGGGAGGAGGAGTAGACACAAACCGGGGGGGGGGGGGGGGAGGAGTAGACACAGACCGGGGGGGGGGAGGAGTAGACACAGACCGGGGGGGGGGGAGGAGTAGACACAGACCGGGGGGGGGGGGAGGAGTATACACAGACCGGGGGGGGGGGGGGAGGAGTAGACACAGACCGGGGGGGGGGGGGGAGGAGTAGACACAGACCGGGGGGGGGGGGGAGGAGTAGACACAGACCGGGGGGGGGGAGGAGTAGACACAGACCGGGGGGGGAGGAGACACAGAACGGGGGGGGAGGAGGAGACAGACCGGGGGGGGGGGGAAGGAGACACAGACCGGGGGGGGGGGGGGAGGAGGAGTAGACACAGACGGGGGGGGGGGAGGAGGAGTAGACGGACCGGGGGGGGGAGGAGGAGTAGACACAGACCGGGGGGGGGGGGAGGAGGAGTAGACACAGACCGGGGGGGGGGGGGGAGGAGGAGTAGACACAGACCGGGGGGGGGGGGGGGGGGGAGGAGTAGACACAGACCGGGGGGGGGGGGGAGGAGTAGACACAGACCGGGGGGGGGGGGGGAGGAGTAGACACAGACCGGGGGGGGGGGGGGGGAGGAGTAGACACAGACCGGGGGGGGGGGGGGGGGGGAGTAGACACAGACCGGGGGGGGGGGGAGGAGTAGACAGACCGGGGGGGGGGAGGAGTAGACACAGACCGGGGGGGGGGGGGGGGGGGAGTAGACACAGACCGGGGGGGGGGGGGGGGAGGAGACACAGACCGGGGGGGGGGAGGAGGAGTAGACCCAGACCGGGGGGGGGGGAGGAGGAGTAGACGGACCGGGGGGGGGGGGGGGGAAGGAGTAGACACAGACAGGGGGGGGGGGGGAAGGAGGAGTAGACACAGATGGGGGGGGGGGGAGGAGGAGTAGACAGACCGGGGGGGGGGGGAGGAGGAGTAGACACAGACCGGGGGGGGGGGGGAAGGAGTAGACACAGAACGGGGGGGGGGGGGAGGAGTAGACACAGACCGGGGGGGGGGGGGGGGGGGAGTAGACACAGACCGGGGGGGGGGGGGGGGGGGGGAGTAGACACAGACCGGGGGGGGGGGGGGGGAGGAGTAGACACAGACCGGGGGGGGGGGGGAGGAGTAGACACAGACCGGGGGGGGGGGGGAGGAGGAGACAGACCGGGGGGGGGGAAAAGACAGACCGGGGGGGGAGGAGACAGACCGGGGGGGGGGGGGGGAGGAGGAGACAGACCGGGGGGGGGGAAAAGACAGACCGGGGGGGGGGAGGAGACAGACCGGGGGGGGGGGAGGAGACAGACCGGGGGGGGGGGGGGGAGGAGACAGACCGGGGGGGGGGGAGGCAGACCGGGGGGGGGGGGGAAGAGACAGACCGGGGGGGGAGGAGTAGACACAGACCGGGAGGGGGGGGGGGGGGGGGGGGAGTAGACAGACCGGGGGGGGGGGTGGAGTAGACACAGACCAGGGGGGGGGGAGGAGTAGACAAAGACCGGGGGGGGGAGGAGGAGTAGACACAGACCGGGGGGGGGGGGGGAGGAGTAGACACAGACCGGGGGGTAGACACAGACCGGGGGGGGGGGGGGGAGGAGTATACACAGACCGGGGGGGGGGGGGGAGTAGACACAGACCAAGGGGGGGGGGGAGGAGTAGACACAGACCGGGGGGGGGGGGGACACAGACCGGGGGGGGGGGGAGGAGGAGTAGACACAGACCGGGGGGGGGAGGAGGAGTAGATGGACCGGGGGGGGGGGGGGGGGGAGGAGTAGACACAGACAGGGGGGGGGAGGAGGAGTAGACACAGACCGGGGGGGGGGGGGGGGGAGGAGGAGGAGTGGACACAGACCGGGGGGGGGGGAGGAGGAGTAGACACAGACCGGGGGGGGGGGGGGAGAGGAGTAGACACAGACCGGGGGGGGGGGGGGAGAGGAGTAGACACAGACCGGGGGGGGGGGGGGGGGGAGAGGAGTAGACACAGACCGGGGGGGGGGGGGAGGAGTAGACACAGACCGGGGGGGGGGGGGAGAAGTAGACAGACCGGGGGGGGGGAGGAGGAGTAGACACAGACCGGGGGGGGGGAGGAGGAGGAGTAGACACAGACCGGGGGGGGGGGGGGGGGGAGAGGAGTAGACAGACCGGGGGGGGGGGGGGGGAGAGGAGTAGACACAGACCGGGGGGGGGGGGGGAGGAGTAGACACAGACCGGGGGGGGGGGAAGGAGTAGACAGACCGGGGGGGGGGGGGGAGGAGTAGACAGACCGGGGGGGGGGGGGCGAGGTGTAAACACAGACCGGGGGAGGGGGGGGAGGAGTAGACAGAGACCGGGGGTGGTGGGAGGATTAGACACAGACCGGGGGGGGGGGGGGAGTAGACACAGACGGGGGGGGGGGGGGAGGAGTAGACACAGACCGGGGGGGGTGGGTGGGGGAGTAGACACAGACGGGGGGGGAGGGGGGAGGAGTAGACAGACCGGGGGGGGGAGACAGTCCGGGGGGGGGGGGGGGGGGGGGGAGTAGACACAGACCGGGGGGGAGGGGGGGGGGGGGGGAGGGAGTAGACACAGACCGGGGGGGGGGGGAAAGGAGTAGACACAGACCGGGGGGGGGGGGGAAGGAGTAGACACAGACCGGGGGGGGGGGGGGGAAGGAGTAGACACAGACGGGGGGGGGGGGGAGAGAGGACACAGACGGGGGGGGGAGAGAGGACACAGACCGGGGGGGGGGGGGGAGAGGAGTAGACACAGACTGGGGGGGGGGGAGAGACAGACTTGGGGGGGGGGGGGGGAGACAGACTTGGGGGGGGAGACTGGGGGGAGACGGGGGGGGAGACGGGGGGGGAGACGGGGGGGGAGAGACGGGGGGGGAGAGACGGGGGGGGGAGACGGGGGGGGGGAGACGGGGGGGGGGGAGACTGGGGGGGGGGGGGGGAGACTGGGGGGGGAGACTGGGGGGGGGGGAGAGGAGTAGACACAGACCGGGGGGGGGGGGGGGGGGAAGGAGTAGACAGACCGGGGGGGGGGGGGAGGAGTAGACAGACCGGGGGGGGGGGGGAGGAGTAGACAGACCGGGGGGGGGGGGGGAGGAGTAGACAGACCGGGGGGGGGGGGGGGAGGTGTAGACACAGACCGGGGGGGGAGTAGACACAGACCGGGGGGGGGGGGGAGGAGTAGACACAGACGGGGGGGGGGGGGGGGGGGGAGGAGTAGACAGACCGGGGGGGGGGGGGGGGGGAGTAGACACAGACGGGGGGGGAGGGGGGAGGAGTAGACACAGACCGGGGGGGGGGGGGAAAGGAGTAGACACAGACCGGGGGGGGGGGGGAAAGGAGTAGACACAGACCGGGGGGGGGGGGGAAAGGAGTAGACACAGACCGGGGGGGGGGGGGGAAAGGAGTAGACACAGACCGGGGGGGGGGTGGGGAAGGAGTAGACACAGACCGGGGGGGGGGGAAGGAGTAGACACAGACCGGGGGGGGGGGGGAAGGAGTAGACACAGACGGGGGGGGGGGAGAGGACACAGACGGGGGGGGGGAGAGGACACAGACGGGGGGGGGGGGAGAGGACACAGACGGGGGAGAGACAGACTGGGGGGGGGGAGAGACAGACTGGGGGGGGGGGAGAGACAGACTGGGGGGGGGGAGAGACAGACTTGGGGGGGGGGGAGAGACAGACTTGGGGGGGGAGACTGGGGGGAGACTGGGGGGGAGACTGGGGGGGAGACTGGGGGGGGGGAGACTGGGGGGGAGACTGGGGGGGGGGAGACTGGGGGGGGGGAGACTGGGGGGGGGAGACTGGGGGGGGAGACTGGGGGGGGGAGACTGGGGGGGGGAGACTGGGGGGGGGAGACTGGGGGGGGGAGACTGGGGGGGGGAGACTGGGGGGGGGAGACTGGGGGGGGGAGACTTGGGGGGGGGAGACTTGGGGGGGGGAGACTTGGGGGGGGGAGACAGACTTGGGGGGGGAGACAGACTTGGGGGGGGGAGACAGACTTGGGGGGGGAGACAGACTTGGGGGGGGGAGACAGACTTGGGGGGGGGAGACAGACTTGGGGGGGGGAGACAGACTTGGGGGGGGGAGACTGGGGGGGGGGGAGACTGGGGGGGAGACTGGGGGGGGGGGAGACTGGGGGGGGGGGAGACTGGGGGGGGGGAGACTGGGGGGGGGAGACTGGGGGGGGAGACTGGGGGGGGGAGACTGGGGGGGGGAGACTGGGGGGGGGGAGACTGGGGGGGGGAGACTGGGGGGGGGAGACTGGGGGGGGGAGACTGGGGGGGGGAGAGACTGGGGGGGGGAGAGACTGGGGGGGGAGAGACTGGGGGGGAGAGACTGGGGGGGGAGAGACTGGGGGGGGAGAGACTGGGGGGGGAGAGACTGGGGGGGGAGAGACTGGGGGGGGAGAGACTGGGGGGGGAGAGACTGGGGGGGGAGAGACTGGGGGGGGGGGGGGGAAGACAGACTGGGGGGGAGAGCAGGAGAATGTCTGCCAACCTCTGCTATCTGAACGTCCTATTGGACAATTTAATCTGGCTTGGGTCGGATTCTGCTGGACTCAGAGGAGAGACAGGAGTACTGCTGGAGAAGGAGGGTTGAGGATTGGGTCTAACGAGGGTAGTCTGAGAGGACTTAGTGACTGCTGCTAAAATGCATGGTGAGGTTAGAGAGCAATGTACTTTGGAGAGGTGAACGGAGGAGCTTTAACCTTGTGGCTGGGTGACTGTGATGGGCTCAGTGAAGAGTCGACAATCTTCAAACACATTGGTTGGCGAGAAGACTTGAGCTTCAGACATATGGGAAGATCTTTGAGAATATACAATAAAGATTTGGACATGTGGTTGGGTCTCAGACTAGAGTTTTAGACTTGTAGATAGATCAGAGAGGCAAGGGCTCAGAGAGAAGATGGGCGAGCGTGACAGTGACGTGCTCAGTTCGGAGAGGACTTAAGCCTCAGATAAATAGATGTCGGGAGTGATGGGGGGGGGGGGGGGGGGGTCAATGAGGAGGGCTAGGGGATTGAAATGTGTGGCTGGCTCAGAGTGAAGGGCTCGGAGGCAAAACAAGACCGTAAGACGCGTGGGTGGATACGATTTATGGACCAAGAACAAGGCTGAGCTTAGCAGAGAATGGTACAGAAAGGAAACCAGTCCACCAGTCTAGGCCTCCATACCGTTGAGCTGCAGGTCAGTGCTGATCTTCTTGGCGGTGATGTACCCCACAAGGAATCCCAGGCGCTTGGGGTCCTTGAGACGAGAGGCCACATTGTACAAGAGGGTACCGGTCACCTTATCAAGCGTTGGACCCAACACTGCTTGAGCCTGAAAATAGAACATAACATGGGCGTCATTGTTTGAAGACACACTCGCATCAGGACCAGTATCACGCCAGAACTACTGATCATACAAGTCAAGGACAACTACTACTGCACACAACAGACACTGAACGGCCACTGGTTCCTTCAATCCTACCTGCTATGGGTTCTTTTTTCATCCTGGAGGATGGTCCTCAATGTTGGGATTGGAGCCTTTAATCTTCGATACAGATAACTCTACCGCAGACACCGAACTAACGGCGCTACTTACAAGATTGGACCTTGAAAAATACCAACTGTTTCAAGCAAACACCTCTGGAGCCCTTCACAGAAGACTCGTCAAATTTGACGCATTGCAAACAACTTCTGGGCCAACACACACTTGCATATCCTAAAGAGGGGGCACAGGAAGGGGTTACCAAAGGCCTCCATGTCATAGGGTACCATGTTCCAGTTCTTGTTTATCTTTTCGGAACCCATATATCGAGAGTTGTAGTCTTGGCTCTTTTCAATTGAACCGACTGGACTAACGTAACAGATTACATTCGCTTTGGAAAACAAAGTGCAGTATCTTGAACAGGTGTCAGCCAGTTACAGACCTCATTTGGACTGTGTGGGAAAGGACTCTGAGAAACGCCCTTCACTGCTTCTTCTGCCCCCTAAATCTGGAGTGCCCAACAACTCTCCCAACCATGTAGTTAGTAAACTGCATAACACCTCTTCACGCCACAGCCGGTCCACAGAAAGCAGCCCCTTCCTTCCAATGACGCAATAATCAGTGCCCCAGACCAGACTTCATCATCACTCCCAACTTGCTTTTCCCTACTGGTCACTAGGAGTAACCCTTCGCTCCCCCACAACAGACTGCCTCCATAATGCTGGTATCTAGTCTCACTATCTTCACAACGTTACCTGTTGAATTGTAATCAAGAGTCCCATTTTACCTATTTTCACACAAATACAGAGGAACGACAACATAGTTTACGATCCGCCTATTCAAAAAACAGAACATTTCTGAAATTTGAAGCGTATATTCATTTGATCAATTAAGAACGGCAAACTAACAACTGTGCATATAGACAGCAGAGAATTAAAAAAAATATTAATAAAATCTTAAACTACTGCAATTGTGCAGAGCTGCAGGTAATACAACCCTAATTTTGCTGGCAAGAGTTTTGAGTTATTGCCCATATCAACTTACACCGATCAGTTAAATAATTATAAATTATGTTCTAGGCAAACTACATTTTTTTCCACCAACCACACAAATAAAGATGGCTAAATACACAAAGAGGAAAGAATAAATACAGTAAATCCCAGGGAGTTTATATATAAAATAAACAAAAAAGCAAGAACTTTAACTGTAATCCATCTGTGTTCATTAAGATTATATTGCTTCAAAAATGGTTGCAACCATTAGTGATCCAACCTTCTAAATCAGAAGGAGACACAAAGAACTCTATTCATTTCCACCCCCCAGTTTTCACCCCTGGGTTTCTCCCCGGCAACAATCGCATCATTTCGATGATTCGGGGTGAAAAAGAGCCGCTTCATGAGGGGGAATCCTTTCAGAACGTTATTTAACACACTGCATAATGACTGGCACAGTTTAAGGGTCTTAAACTGCTCCACCCACGGCTTTAAGTCAGTTGCGAATCAAACGACAGCTCAATTTGGGTATTTACTGAATGTTGAGTATCAGGATTAAAGCAAAGACCTCAATCTAAAAATACTTTACGTACTACTAATAACGCATGGAAAGACCATGGTGGATAAGTTGCGGCTGACTGGGATCATGTAATGCCAGTGACATCAACTCCTGCTCGCTGCTTGTACAGCGACGACAGATTGTATATTATAAGGTTACTGACACCATCTTTAACCTTTTAACTGCAAGGGGCACTGAAAGTAAGGCATGGGGGCACAAGTGTGGCCTAGCAAGACTTTGGGAGTCTGGTCTCCCAAAAATGAGCAAAGAACATGCAAAAACAACAAGCAACTGAAGGAAAAGCACAAAAACCACACCTGTACGAATAAATTGAGATGGTTTGGCACTCCTCCAGGCCCAGCCAGCATGCCCTGGAGCAGCAGCTGTCATCGGGTCTAACGGGTACATCCTCCAAGTTAATGCAAACAAAATGTGTTCCCATGTGACTGCCGCCAAGTGCTCAATAAACCATAAGCACCATGTCTCACGGTGGCATTCAAAGGCTTTTAAAAGGGGGATTAAAGTCAGCTGATTACTGGGCACCTAAATGTCACATTTTGGAGCGACCAAGCTGTAACTGGACCCCTTAGCCCCATGTGCAGGAGTTACCATTATATACTGGCCTCCCTTACCTCAACGGTATGCTGGCTGAAAATAAACTTAGCTGGAGGGGCACGTTTAATAATGCCTTTTAAATTAGATCGAAGTAAACACTAGCTTCATTTGCTAAGTGCAGAATTAAAATTCTGGAAATAAAATTTTTAAAACAAATGCCGCCTCTACCTGCATAGGAAAAACAGGCTCCAAGGGAATGAAAACAAGCATTTGCAATGCAATCGGTCTCGCATTAGGAAAGTTTGAGCTTTTTGTATTGTTAATTGACTAAATTTTTTATTTAGGTGTTGGTATTGAAAATATAGAAATTACTAGCTTTCACATGTACAATGTCAATAGTTTTAACTGTTGCAAATGTGACACCTATAGCATTTGTAATGCAATATGTTTTGTATTTACATGACTTCGATGTATTGATATTACAAATAACAATGGCTTTTAATTTTTGCAAATAATTAATACTTAAATAAAAGTTAATGTAAATTATAATGGCAATCGTTTAAACTTTTGTTAATAACTCTTGTGAAGATTAAGTTTAGTGTATTTAATTGCGCCTAAAATTCAAGAACATAAGTTAAATATTATCATTTTTTTGTGCCATTTGTAATAAAGCCTAAATATTGAGAGTACATATTAGAGATGGATAGATAGTAGAATATAATTATATGGCACTGAGTGGTTTTGTGTGGAGTGTATGTTGATTTTAGTGGCGTGCAATTATGTGGTATTGTGTTATTTTGAGTGTATCTTGCATTGTAATTAATTGGCACTGAGTGTTATTTGGAGTGCATGTGGCATTGAGTGTAGTGTAATTATGTGGTGTGTAATTATGTGGCGCTGAGTGGTATTTGAAGTGTATGTGGCATTGAGCGCTGTGTAATTATGTGGTGTGTAACTATGTGGCACTGATGGTTTTTGGAGTGTCTGTTGTATTGAGTGCATTGCAGTTATGTGGCATGTAATTATGTGGCTCTGAGTGGCATTCAGAGTGTATGTTGCCTTGCCTTTCTATGGTTCCTTAAACCCTTCGAAGCAATTCTTTTATTTTAACTAAAAGGATGGTAGTTAAATGGTGTTTATGGCAGGATGGTCGTTAAATGGTGGCTACGGAGAAGCTGTGTGCTGAAAGGCAAAGAGAACACGGGCGTGAAAGTGAAAGCGAGGATGAAAATGGATTGAGTGTGGCAGGATGTTAGTTAAATGGTGGTTACGGGAAAGCTGAGTGCTGAAAGGCAAAGAGAACACGGGCCAAAGCTGGAAGAGAACACGAGATGCGAGAGGCATGTGTGTGTGGCAAACACTGGTGGGGCTCAGAGCATTCTGTTGCTGCCTTGATGCCTGTGCGTGCGCACAGTGGGGCTGTGTGTGTGAAGTGCCTAAAGTTGCAAGAAAACATATGGTTATTTAAATCCTTAGACGCAGAATTAATGGAGCTAATGTTATCGACCTTAGAAGGATGAAAAGGGAATGAGCGCGGCATATGTTAACTTTGTAAGCGCAGAAAGCGTGCAGGGCAAACTTATTTTGGTTGTTTGAGACTCAGATCTGGGCAAAGCTGCAAGAAAACACGGAGGGGGAGGGCGGGCTGTGTGCTGAAAGGCAAAGAGAACACAGGCATGAAAGTGAAATCGATGGATGGCAATGCGTCCGTGAGATTAGCCCTGTGGTGGGGGATGGACAGGTGAGAGGCGCCATGAGGAAACCATCTCTCGGCATGCTGTGGCGGGGGAGCGCATTCCAGGCGGGGGAGCGGACCCTTTGAAGTATGATGCCGAGGCTGTGGCTACACGTGCACGCACCAGTGGGCTGAAGCGCTTCCCCAAACGGATTGCATGACGGCACGATGCACGCGATTGTGCGCGTGCTCGCCATGCAATCCACTTTTGGGAGCACTTTGAAATGCCCCTCTTACTAGAGTCTCGGATAGCGATTGTGAAAACGCAATAGCTAGGCGAGACCTAAAAAGTACTAGGGTCGGAGCAATGTTTTTAGGCCTGACATACGTAAACGTTAGCCGCTTCACCAAGTGTTTACACAAATTAGAAATGTGCACACAATTCATACATGGGGCCTTTCAATATGCCCTCTTCATCTACTGGTCTCTTCAAACGTCATTCACATTTTGCTTCTGCTCATCACAGCGTATAACACGAGGCAATATGTCGGCTCACTACAGCCATTGGTTCTCTTTTTCTGTAAGTGATAGGATTTTGCCTCTCCATAGCTACCTAAAATGTAGTCCACTCCTATGCCAGAGCTTGGTAGCCAATTTTTGGGTTATATTTTTTTTCCTTTTGACAATTCGGCTTTTTTTTTTTTTAACGTACTATTTTGAAACATATGCACACCAACTTCATACTGGAACTTTTGTTGAATATTCTTTATTACTTTGCCACTTGGCATACCTACTGCAAACGTTTGCTTAAAAAAATTGCAAGCTTGCCAAAGCCAGACCTACTGGCTTTGCCAATGCTTGCTAGAAAACAAAAACCCTGGCAAGCAGACATTAAAAATACAAAACATCGATGGACGAATCACTGAGGCGGCTTCCCAATCCATTGTTTATTTTTTTTTGCACACCATGCCACCTCAGTTGGACCCAGCTATATGCAAATCAGTCTTGACCCTTCTACAATCACAACAGTCCAGCCCGAACTGCCAGGCCCGGTCGCCCCTGAACCAGATCACAAGCACCCCAGGACCAGTCTCACCCTAGTTATGGGCTCACCAGCCAGGTACAGCTTAGTTCCAATGACACTATGCACGGCTCTAATGTCTGGGCAAAGCCGTCTCACTTAGGGAGTCACACACAGAATACAAAAACTGATGGATGGAATGCTTGAATGAATCTAATTTACTGGTAATCACTCAGGGCTGCCTCGCAATTCATTGTTATTTTGAACACCATGCCACCTAAGTTTGGACCCAGATGTATGCATATCAGTCTTGAACTTGATGCAATATGAAGATTCAAGACTGCAACTATAAATTACACAGATCTCGCAAGCAAAAGCAATAAGTACCCGAGCAAGACTGCTCCTATTATAACCGACACTTGTTGAATACGCAGACAACACAGCATGTTACACACCTCACCAGCAGGTGTATGAACTACCTTCAGTAATATTGCTCCTGTTATACCCCAGCACGTCCTGAATACAGACATCAATACAGCATTTCATACACACTGGATATATTTGGCATGAAAACTTTGTAGCTTGCGTTGCGCAAGGGCACGAGGCAGGGGTGGCCGCTCTCGTCCCTGCTCTTCGCTTTAGCACTGGTAATGTTAGCGGCGTGGGTCAGAAGGGACCCACTAGTATAAGGGATAACGATTGGGGCGAATGGGAAGGAAACCTTCACTGTATGCAGATCATATAATCTTATATGCCACGAACCCCAGATCTAGAATACACCGTACACTGCACATATTCCGGCTGTTCAGAACCTACCAGATTAACTGGGACAAGTCTCTAGAATTTACATTGACGGGAGTTATACTGACCATGCCACCCAGTAGCAACGCTAGAATGGTCAGAGACAAATGTAAATACTTGGGCATCATTTCATCGTGGCGGGAGTCAGAATTCTTGGACAACAATACAGTCCCCAAACTGAACAGGCTACGGTAAGACATTACACACTGGAGAACACTGCCGGTCTCTCTCATGGGAAGAGCGGTTCTTTTCTAAATGATGGCGCTACTGCGTCTACTATACGTCCTTCAGAACACTCCATACAAAATCCCGGCAGAGTTCTTTCGCAAGATAGACTTGGAAGTGAGGCAATTATTATGGGAGGCCTGGCGGTCCCAGATATCAGCAAGTACAATTGGGCCGCGCAGTTGGTCACGATCAACGATTGGGTCTATGCGGGGTGGGAGGAACCAGCATATCAAGTGGACCACCATTCGATGGGTCAGAAAGGATATTTAGATGCATTGTACGGAAGGGAATTAAACAGATTACCAAAACATACCCAAACGACCATGCAAATTTGGAGGGAGACAACCAAATTCCTTGAATGGGAAGGTCAGATAACAGAGCGCACCCCCTATGGAATAGCGACTTTCGGAGAGAAGTGTGCGGATTCGGGGCTTTTGTACATGGAAGCTATAGGGCATAGAGTACTTAGGGGAAGTCTGGAAAGGGCAAAAAAAGGTTCAATTCCCTAGAATACAGACAGAATATCAAATGCCAAATACAGAACAGTACCGCTACATACAATTGAAATGGGAGACCACATATCCGAATATACACCATTAGAGACAGATTACTCCTAGATCCCAATACGGTTAAGAAAATAATGAACACTCCTTTTACCCTAGTGACTCTGTGGGAGCCAGGGAGAAGTGGGGATCCTGGAAGAGTAGGACTGGGAGGAGACCATACAGAGCCCCAGAGAAGTAGCCATAAGAGCACGATTGTGCCTCACACAACTCAGAATTCTCCATAGGTCCTACACAACCAGAACTAGACTACAACGAATGGGTAAATGAGACTCAAGTAAATGTATGAGGGGATGCTCCGAAGATGGTACCTTTTTCCACACGCTGTGGAGCTGCCCAGTGATACTTATTGGAACAAGGTCACGCAATTGATGACTGCAGTGGTGGGGCAATTGGTTCCACTGGATGCCCGTTGGCATATATTGTATGTCACCGGCGAGGCGGAGTGATCAAAATACTCCAGCTGTGGCGACTTAACAGCCGTAGACTCAAAAAGGAATGTGGCCAGGGCCTGGAGGGCAGCACAACCCCCCCAAAGTCTCAAACTGGGAGAAAGATCTCGATTGGTGTTATGCAGCTGAAAAAGAGGTGTATCAAAGCCGCAGATGCCCTGAGAAATGGGGTAAAGCATGGGACAAGTATGTGGACTATAGAGGGACCTGAAATGTAGCAATGTGATGGTAGAATCAAGCTGTGAAGAATTGCTGGACATATCAAATCCAACTGCTAATAAATCGATTCACCTAATAAAGTTGACAATTGGAATAGGGCCAATGTGGAATATGTGATGACACTACCTCCAAGGTGGCCCAAATATATAGAATGTTAAAAAACTGATTTTTTGCTATGCATCTGTAAGTTTAATTTAAAAAAATTGGTAACTCATTTGGAATAAAATTCCACTAGGCCAAGAAACCCTCTGACAATCTTTACTGTTTGGAAATGTGACTCATTAATAGCCTCTGCCACTTCAATCTTAGGGTTTCTACCATCTCCCCTTACTTTATCTCCGCGACGGTGCATTTGACAAATGTGCACTTACTGCACTCGATGCAAGGCCTCTCCTTCCAAGATATCTAATACTAGTACGACCTTAGAATCATGGTCTGCTTTGTTTCTACCCATAATTAATATGTAATCTTCCAAAAACATAAAGTATTTCACAACCTTAAACAACTCCAACAACAACTGTCGAAACATCCAAGCAGAGTTACTAAAGTAGTAAGACTTACTTTCACGCATGGATTTGTGTCCCGTCCTGGTTACCAACATTTGCAAGGAATCTTCTAGCCAGTGAGTACATAAATTCAATAAACTATGGTACAATATAGCAGAGGCAAGCAATACACAGCACAGCGGCGCACAATACAGAGCGCGCAAGATACAGCAGAGGTGCAGTCCAATCGTCACCTTCCGACTACTCACTTTAACACCCAATTCAAACCTCTCGTGCCCATGGTTGTACACACCAGACCCGGGGACGCGGTCCTTAAAGGAACATTATGGAATACTCAACACAACACTCCCTTCAGGACAGACGGGCAGACATTTGTCATGCCCAATAGCACCTCGGAGCGCTTTGTCGCCACAACTTGGTTTCAATCTTATCGTAAGAAGTTATTCTGGCAAAGTAGCACAAAGCGATTTGAGCCCTTTCTATCAATCATTTCAGGTACACACAAAGTCCTTTAAACTTGTACTAACTAGTGAGCTGTTTAAATCTAGAATAGTTTTGTTAAAGTATGAGCTGCGAGACTCCAAGTGGGGTCTGCATTGGGATTTAAATGTCATGTCGACTAAAATCCCAGGACTCCAACAAAACTCAGTTCCCTTAGAGAGAGAAGACTTATGGCCTGGCTGCAGCAGCAGTGCAAGCTCCCCTTACAGACACAATGGCTGCAGCAGTTCAATTTGGGCATACCCTTCCCACATAGGGCGAACATCAAAAACAAACAAGATGGACGGAATGTTGCACATTGGCATAACATTCACCCCCAGTCACAGATCTGGGTTTAATCCATTGTTATTTTGCTCACCTGTCCATTGTTAGACGGCGACCTCAGAGGAGCCTGGAAGGGGTCCTGACTACCCTGAGACCCACCCTCGAAGTATCGTAGCCGGGCACTGGCGGGAGACTCCCCAGGGGGAGGAATCTCGTATCTAGGATCGTACTTCTGGCACCACACGACACAGAGTGACCACACCGGGTATTCTGAGAAATCAATCTTTATCAAGTAGGTTATCACTGCAAATATGTACAAGGTGAGCACGGGCTCAAGAGTCTCGGAAGGGGTAGGGGGTAGCGGGACAGTCTCTGGTAAAGGTTCAAAGCAGGGACGTATCCGGCGCACAGCTCACAATCCTCGAGCTGGGGGATACGATGTTGTAGTCGGGGTCCGGCGGGACCGTGAGAGTCTGTTGGAGCCGCGAGTCACTCAGCGGGCTCAGGTACAGGTTCGGAGGTCTTACGATCTTCAAGGAGCCGCGAGTCACTCAGCAGGCTCAGGCACAAGTTCGGAGGTCTTACGATCTTCAGGGAGCCGCGAGTCACTCTAGAAGGCTCAGGTACAAGTTCGGAGGTCTTACGATCTTCAGGGAGCCGCGAGTCACTCAGCAGGGCTCAGGAGGGTCCAAGTTCCAGGAGCCGCGACCACGTCGGCAGGCTTTCGTTGTTCCAGCGTCGAATCTGTCGGACAGACCCAGAGCACCCCTTGTTATAGGTCGACCCCTCTTTGATGTCCAGAGTCTGTGCAGGCAGGGGTCTTGTCACCTGGGGGTCGCTTGTCGGGATTTCCTGCTATTGTCTTTTGATCCTTTCAGGGCCGGGTCGGGAGGAGTCCCAGACACCCAGCAGGCACGGAGCCAGCCCTCAGGGAGGCCGGAGGGCCGATCGAAACCCATCGTCCCGGGGGAGTTCAGAGGTGCGATAGAAACTGCTCCTCCCTCTCTCATCCCCTGGAAGCGTGATGTCCTCCAGCCGGAGTGGCGCCTCTAGGCCCGGGTCGCGCTGGGGCCGGGCGGCCATCTTGGTGCATGAAGTGGGCACGCGGGCCCGGGGTGGCCGAAAGGAGAGAGGCCATGGACGGGGATGTCCGGGTCGGTGCGTGTGTCCTGGTGGGGAGGGTCGGCTGGGCCGTGTGCTTGGGCTGCAGGTACCAGGTTTCGGTGGTGCGGGGGCACGGAGGGCCATTCTACGATGCCGGGTCCAACATCCATCAACTGTTGTTTTTGCATTGGTCACCCAGAGTGGGACGGGTATGCTCAGACGCGAGTCCCGTGCTCTCCATGCCACTGAAATCAAGCTATCCTGGCTGAAAAGGGGTGAAACCCCGAAACCGGTCCTAGGATGCTTGGTTCCAGTCCAGGGAGGACCTGGCTTGGCAGTTCGGGCTGGACTGTTCCCATGAGGCACAGGGTCAAGACTGATTTGCATATGGCTGGGTTCAAACTGGAATGGCATGGTGAGCAAAACAACGATGGATTTAGGCCCAGATCTCTGTACTGGGGTGAATGTATGACATTGTTCTGCATTCTGTCCATCAACTGTTTTTGCAACTCCCCTTAGACACAATGGAACAGCCTCGCTGAAGTAGTGCAAGCTCCCCCTAGCCACACAATGGAACAGCCTGGCTGCAGCAGCAATGCCAACTCCCCTTACAGACACAATGGAACAGCCTCGCTGAGGCAGTTCAAGCTCCCCCTAAAGACAATGGAACAGCCTGGCTGCAGCAGCAGGAGCTCCCCCTAGAGACAATGGAACAGCCTGTCTGCAGCAGTTCAAGCTCCCCTTACAGACACAATGGAACAGCCTGGCTGAAGCAGTTCAAGCTCCCCCCCTAGAGAAACAATGGGACACTGGCTGAAGCAGTTCAGGCTCCCCCTAGAGACACAATGGAACAGCCTGGCTGCAGCAGCAGTGGAAGCTCCTTTTACACACAGTGACGGTACAGCCCGGCCGCAGCAGTGCAAGCTCTCTTTACACAAAAAGTGCAGCCTGGCCGCAGCAGCAGTGCAAGCTCTCTTTACACACAGTGACAGTGCAGCCTGGCGCAGCAGTGCAAGCTCCCTTTACACACAGTGATGGTACAGCCTGGCCATAGCAGCAGTGCAAGCTCTCTTTACACACAGTGACAGTGCAGCCTGGCGCAGCAGTGCAAGCTCCCTTTACACACAGTGAAGGTACAGCCCGGCCGCAGCAGTGCAAGCTCCCTTTACACACAGTGAAGGTACATCCCGGCCATAGCAGCAGCGCAAGCTCTCTTTACACACAGTGACAGTGCAGCCTGGCGCAGCAGTGCAAGCTCCCTTTACACACAGTGATGGTACAGCCTGGCCATAGCAGCAGTGCAAGCTCTCTTTACACACAGTGACAGTGCAGCCTGGCGCAGCAGTGCAAGCTCCCTTTACACACAGTGATGGTACAGCCTGGCCATAGCAGCAGTGCAAGCTCTCTTTACACACAGTGACAGTGCAGCCTGGCGCAGCAGTGCAAGCTCCCTTTACACAGTGAAGGTACAGCCCGGCCGCAGCAGTGCAAGCTCCCTTTACACACAGTGAAGGTACAGCCCGGCCATGGCAATAGCGCAAGCTCTCTTTACACACAGTGACAGTGCAGCCTGGCGCAGCAGTGCAAGCTCCCTTTACACACAGTGAAGGTACAGCCCGGCCGCAGCAGTGCAAGCTCCCTTTACACACAGTGAAGGTACATCCCGGCCATAGCAGCAGCGCAAGCTCTCTTTACACACAGTGACAGTGCAGCCTGGCGCAGCAGTGCAAGCTCCCTTTACACACAGTGATGGTACAGCCTGGCCATAGCAGTGCAAGCTCCCTTCACACAGAAAGTGCAGCCTGGCCACAGCTGCACAAGCTCTACTTACAGAGAGCAAAGGAACAGTCGCCGACAGCAGCAGCACTAGCTCCACTTTTAGCCACAGACTGGCAGCACAAACTCCCCTTACAGACAGCAACGGTATAGCCTGTTTGCAGCAGTGCAAGCTTCCCTCATATGCAGCGAAGGTACAACGTGGCTGCACCAGGGCAAGCTCCCCTTACAGAACCCATGTACAGCCTGGCAGCTGAAACAGTGTAAGCTCCCTTCCTGCGGCCTGGAAATGCAGCGCTAGGTCCCTTACCAACAGCATAGCTGCAGCAGGTATAAGCCCCCTTTACCCACACCAACACTACAGCATGGCAGCAGCAACACTGCAGGCCTTCTTTGAGCACAGTACATTATAGGATGAGCAGTGGGCACACTTCCCTTACCCACAGCAGCAGTGCTGGGAGGACGACGGGTGGTTGAAGGGGTCACCTGCAGGAGGAAGCAGCATGAAAAATGTACCCCCGGAGAAGTGTGGGTGCTGAATAAGGTCTGAAATATGGACGCAGCCAAGGACTGGTGGTGGGCCAGCTCAGGAGGTGTAGGTATAGCCAGGGTGAGGGCACGATGGGGCACAGGCAGCAGTAGGAGACGAGAAGCTAAGATGGGGGCACAAGGAAGAGGGTCGTGGTAAGCTGTATTGAGTGTAAGTGGAAGAAGTCTGTATATTTATAAAAGCACTTTATTTTCTCATGCAGGTGCAGTGTTATGTCAGAATCCACTTGCAATTGGAAACTTCTATCACTTCTAATAACGTATTCAGTCGAGATGAGGGACAGTCGCTGCTCTTTTCATACGCAGCTGTAAGCAATGCAGCCATTACCAGTTCATTGGGCCTGCCAGAAGCCTCTTGCGTCACTGTGTAAGGTAGTGGGCAGAGTGGTGGGCAGACACAGGTATGGGCAACCTGCTCACCTCCTGAGAGGAGAGTCTTGGCGCAGTGAGGCAACGAGGGTGGGCTAGGCACAAGTTGTTCTTTCCAACAGGCTGCCCCCCTCACCACATTATGTCCTCTTGTTATGCAGGCCTAGAATCATAAACCCTGGACTGTGTCTCACCACATAGGTTTACGACGTGTTGTATATACCTTGTAGCCTTTGAAAGTAACAGTGACCTGCTTAATTACATATGAATGAATAACAGATCGCTAGAGACTTGAAATACATGCAATTACATTTGCCATGGAATTCCTCACTCCCTTACAAAATCCCTATAATGCATAGTTTATGGTACATTAGTCCATATAGGGGTCAAATGTACACAACTGATCCACAGAACCATACCAGATAGTGATCTTGTAGGGGAGATATTTAAAAGGTACCTTAACGGTGGGTTTTAACAACTTTCTAAAAGTGGTGATGTTTGCTGTGTACTTTATTTGTTCTGGCAGACAATTTCATGGCTACATCTGCCTTCCAGCCCTTAAAGACGCTGGCAGCATCTGTGCTCTCTGGCATCTTTTATTAATAAACACAAGGCATGAACCCTTAAATTCTCCATTTGAGCTTGAGGAAAGAAATCTTTTAAAAAGCTCCATGTAGAAAACAGGTCAGAGGAAGTGTGACAGGTCGGACCGTATTCACATATTAATATCAAGTAATCAGTACATGCAGTTGTATCAGAAAAGTAGGCCACTAACCGATTTAACTAAGATTTGGAAGATACTCCCATTCCGATGCTCAACATTAAAACAGCCCTGGGTGTGTCACAGCATATGTGCACGCTTAGGTGGCCCTTTGTGGACTTGGTTTATAAGTTTAATTTACTGTTGGAGGTTGGCAGGGAGCAGACCCAAAGCTTACACTATCTATTGCTGCATTGGAGACAAATTTTAAGCGAGGCCTACAAATAGAGAGAACAGATGTACACACAAGTCTACTTAAGCTTCCTTTCACCCATGGCAAGTTAGTTCTGCCCACACAGGCCCCTCGTGTGTGGCCATCAATACGTTTTGAATGGTTTACATTTGTATAAACTGTGGCACTGGAAAAGGCCTACAGTTACTTGTTGGCTCGAAGGTTGCAAGCCGCCAGACTACTCGAGTGTGCAGTCCAAATTGAACAGCACTCACTTTTACAAACATGCGTTTATGTGGGTGGGGTGGAATGGTTTGGGTGCTTGCCAATGAAATAATGTCAATTACGTACGGTCCCAGTTAAGCACACGGGGATGATGCCTGGGCGGAGGCACGCGGGTGCCATACACCGATTATTAGGAAGGAGGACTATTTGAACAGGTTGTTTTGGAAGCCCAACTGGGGTGAGGCAGCAAAGGTGGAGCAGAGGCAAGATGCAGGGTGTGGAAATGCACTGCACAAGTCACTTCTACTAGAAAGGGATCACCGTCAAGATCTGATGCCAAGGGAAAAAAGTCCCACAAAAGGCACAAATTGGTTGGAATCATTTATTTGCTGACAGACTATTTAGTAAATCAGCTAAGGAGACTGATCAGCTGCTGCAGAGCTCCAGGAAAACTGCAGATCCGAATCCTGGCAGGGTCAAGTCAGCCTTCGATTAGTCAGAGTTTGAGATGGGTGATGGTTACATTTGTTACTGCGATGTCAAGGAACAATTCGTTTGGGGTGTGAACTACATGAACAGTCAATACATTTGCTGAAGAGTGTTCCTGTAAACTTTAAAGTGTAAAAAAAAAAAGTTCACTTTCATTTATGGTGCGTCGGGTACAATGAGATGGCGGCTGTGCCTTTGGGGAGTATCTGTTTGCCTTTATTACTTTTATACCGGGTAAACTACAATGATTGTATTACTTTTTTTACGCCAGCTAGTGTTGATAACCGTGAAAAGAAAATGTAGACCGGAGTCTGTGTGTCTTTTGCTTTCTCGCCCTTAGTGCGCCAGGTATGCCCAGACGTGGGTCCTGGGCTCACTGTGCCACTGGAATCAAGGTATCCTGGCTGAAGCCCGAAACCGGTCCTAGGAAGCTTCTTTCCGGTCCAGGGAGGACCTGGCCCAGCAGTTAGGGCTGGACTGTTCCCATGAGGCCCAGGGTCAAGACTGATTTGCATATGGCCAGGTCTAAACTGGGGTGGTGGCATGGTCAGCAAAAGAATAATGGATTTAACCCAGATCTCTTGACTGGGGGCGAATGCTTTGATTTGTTCTGTATTCCGTCCATCAACTGTGTGTCTTTTCCCAAAAAGTTTAAGCCCATAACCCTAATATCTGTAATAACTGAGTGAGTCAAAAACCATCTGGCAACTTATTGGCAATTTTTTTTGCAGCGGAAATGATCCTGGGCAGGCATCAAGCAGGATTCCAGCTGAGACATGGCACGGAAGTACTACCACTAAGGACCTGGCAAGATCAAGGGATCAGCCAAGCGATCCTACGTTTAGATCTCTCTGCAGCCTTTAAACCAGTCAACCATGAACTGTTGTACCTTGCAAATAGCAAGATTCAAAGCTAGGCTTTTGCCTGGTTTCCCTTCTTGACGATTAGGTCCCTATCAGTGGCAATGTTAACCGGCCACTAACCTAGGTAGGGCCTCAGACCTATTCCAATACACTTTTCAATTTATATGTGCAACTCTTAAGCAATTGGAATAGCTGCTTCTCTTATGCCGACAACTCAGTTGGCCCTTACATTCAGTCAATGGTCAACCAACTCCCTTGGTAGGATGGGAGAGTTGTCTGGGTTTTCAGACCTGGATGGCTAATAACTATCGAAATCGCACTGAAGACAGAACTGAGGTGCTAGTCTTCAATGGGTTTACTTAACAGAGGTCATACGAATTCTGGCCGCAGCAACGAAGGGAAGAGCGCACTCACCTGGCAACACTGTGGAGTACTTAGGATTTTTAATATACCAACAGAAAGCATTTCTCCCCCAAATCCATTGGATACGGCCCTTTGAGAACACTCAGGAAAGATGGGCCTTTCCTTCCCAGGGAGAGGTTTGTTCAAGTGCTATGCGCTTGTGCCCTTCCACAGATCGATCACAATAACCACCTACAAGTGTAACAAACATGACTTCGCCAGAACGTCAGTGCCTGCCAAACATGGTCTGGTGGTGTTCAGATTTCTAACATGTCTCACTAGCAACAGAAAAACAACTGCCAGGCCGCCATAGGAAAGAAGATTACCCTAAAGCTAGCCGGGCTTATGCATACAGCCTTATATAAAACTGGGCCTTCCTTCCTCTCTACTGTCCAACGAGAACCTTTTACTCTCTCTTTAGTTTCTAGTGGTTAAAGTACCTAGTAGCTGCAAAGCATGAGCTGATGGGAGATCCTTTTGAGCTGCAGGGTCAAGAATCTAGAACGAGTTTCCATACAAATCATGAATGGATTCAATATTTAGAGGATTTAGGAAGGCCGTTTGCGCTCGTCTCGCTTCGCACCCGGCCGAGGCACTTGATCAGTCTACTGAGTTAGGGCGGTTTAGGTTTTTGAAATATCGTTTCTGGATTCTTTACCCTGGTTAATATGAAATTGTTATTGATGTCATGGAAGGTTCTCCTCATCTACAGATTGTTTTTCACCTGGATTTGTTGCCCGGCGACAGGATGCTTAAGTGAATGTGCACTTAACTATTATAGTAATATTAATAAAAGTACTAAGTTACAGTATGCCTAGTATTATTGCATAAAATAAAGACCCCATACTCCCTCATAGACACCATTAAAGTAACTACCAAATGCCATATAAAATGCTTTTCCTTTGAATAGAAAGGAAACGGAAAACAAATAGGTTTGGGGGTAGGGGGCAGGAATCATGGATGAAATCGGATAGGCCACCTATGTATACAACGCTCTTACACTCTCCCCAATTGCTTGAGCAGGCCCATCCAGTCCAGTTTCTTTCTAGTGGCACATGGCGCCACTGGGATTGAACTATTGAATCATTACTAAAAGAAGACAGGTCTGAAGGCTAGAAGTAACAACTCCCACATTATGCCTCCATATCACACATTGCTGTAGACATAGCAAACTGGTACCCTTATCCAAATCAATGCCAGACAAGAAACACCATAAATAAGAGCCATGTTGGAAGATTAACCAGGAAATCCTTTTGTGCCATTGACCAAGAAAGGTTTTCTGCTAAACCAGTGAACACCTTGTGACCACCATTGCTAAATCCATGTCACTGAAGACTGTATCCTTCCCCAAATCCGGACTCCCCTTTTAATTATGATTATATGGTAATGTTCACACTGTACATGGATAACACAAGACCACCAACTCATTGTCAGTGAAATTGCTCTCCCGCCCTCGCAGCTCCACCATTAAGCGAGGCCTTCCCCAGAGCCCCTGCACTCTATTGTTGGTGTTCAAGGCCCTCCTCCACCGCAGGTTTCACCTGCGCCTCATCCCTGGTGGTCCAGTGGACCGGTCTCAATTCTCTCGCTCCACTTTCTCTCCTTTTTTCCCCTCACTTCTATCACCCCCCCTTCACTCTCCTTCTGGGTCTTTCCTCCACTCTTTCTAGCACTTTTGCTGCCTTATTTGCACTTTTCTTTCTTTTTGCCTTTTTCAGTCAGTTTTTTCCCCGCCGCTGCTGCCCCCGCATCCTTTCCTCCCCAGCGCGACCAGTGCGACCGGCCCAATCTAGCTCCCCTCCCCACTCCCGCCTCCCAGCTGTCCAGCCCTCCCCGACCCCTACTTAATGGCAGCCACTGCGCAGCCGTGCTGCCGGTGCGCCAAAGGCAAGCCCGTCTGCGCCCGTCCGCGACCAGCGCCAGGAACCCTGGATCTCTGCACCGCCAACGCTACGACCCAGCAGCACTCTACGCTCTCAACCCAGGCCGCAACAACTGCAAGCTAGCATCACCAGACAACACCCACGAACCCTTCAGCTGTCACCCATGCCGGCACACCTGCAGCACCGCCAAGACCACAGACCCAGCACAACCCGCCCGCAAGAACACAACCGAACTGAAGACCCTGCAATGCATCCTCCTCAACGTCCGATCCCTCCACAAACACGCCACCGAAATCTGGGACCGCCTCGACAGCACCACCTCAGACGTAGCATTCTTTACCAAAACCTGGACAAACACCACCTCGGGACCAGCCATCGCCATTCCCCAAGGATACAATATTTCCAGGAAGGACCGCCACCCACCCGGGAGGAGGAATCACCATCGTCCACAAATCCACCCTCCACCTGAGCACACTCCCCGACGAGCCCATACACCTGATGGAACACCTTCACTTCAAGATACAGGCCGGCCCTACCTCCACCCTCATCTACAGACCACCTGGACCCCACGGACTTTTCGCCAACTCCATCACGGACATCATTTCCCCGCAAGCCATTGCGTCCACCAACTACACCCTACTGGGAGACCTCAACTTCCACCTCGACAAACAACTGCACCCCAGCACCACATCCCTCCTGGACAACCTCCACAACATTGGACTCCGCCAGATCGTGACCGAACCCATGCACTCAGCAGGAAACCCCCTCTTCACAACAGGAAACTTCATCACCTTCAGCCACACCACCGAACTCCCATGGACTGACCATCGATGCGTCCACTTCACCTTCAGCAAAACACCCACCATCCACAGACACCAGCACCTGCTCCCACGACGAAACTGGACCAGAATCACCAACAACCAGCTAACTTCATCACTCAGCAACTCCACCCCAACCATCGCAGAAAAAAACGCCACAAACACTGCAGCCCGAACCCTGCACAGATGCATCTCCAACAGCGCCAACACCATAGCCCCCCCTCAAGAAAAACAACGACACCCACGCCAAGAAAGCTAGATGGTTCACCACCGAACTTCGAGAGTGCAGACGCACTTGCCGCCACCTCAAAAAGGCCTTGAGGAACACCAAATCCACAGAAGCCCACAACAACTTCAGAGCTGCCACCAACGCCCACCACCAAATCATCAGAAAAACGAGGAAAAAAAAGTGATTGAAGACAGACTATCCACTCATGCACACAACAGCAAAGAACTCTTTATCATCATCAAGGAGTTCGCCCAACACACCAGCGAGTCTACCGACATCCCTCCCTCACTAGACCTCTGCAACAAACTCAGCACCTTTTTCCACCAAAAAATCAAAAGCATCTAAGACAACTTTGACAAAGACAACCAACACACTGAACCCTCACCAACCACCCCCGACACCCTGAAGCCAGTGATCGACAACTGGACAGCCCTCACCACCGAAGGCACACTGAAGACGAAGTCAATCCACTCCGGGGCACCCACAGACCCCTGCCCCCACCACATTTTCAACAGAGCCGCCGACACCATCGCACCCATGCTCTGCCACACCATCAACCGCGCCCTGGCAATCGCCTCGTTCCCCGATGACTGGAAACACGCTGAGATCAACCCCCTCCTGAAGAAACCCTCAGAAGACCCCATCGACCTCAAAAACTACAGACCCATCTCCCTGCTCCTGTTCCCAGCTAAAGTCATCGAAAAAGCCATCAACAGCCAACTCGCCACATTCATCGAAGAGCACAACATCCTCGACTCCTCCCAATCCGGCTTCAGAAAAAACCACAGTACGGAAACCGCCCTCCTCGCCGCAACAGACGACATCCGCACCTTACTGGACAAAGGAGAAACAGCAACCCTCATCCTTCTTGACCTCTCAGCGGTGTACGACACAGTCTCACCGCACCCTAATACGCAGACTCCACGACGCAGGGATCAAAGACCAGGCCCTCGACTGAATCTGCTCATTCATCTCCAGCAGAACGCAGCGGGTCAGACTCCCCCCTTTTCTCTAGGACCCTACACTCACCACCTGCGGAGTCCCCCAGGGGTCCTCCCTCAGCCCTACGCTCTTCAAGGTTTACATTGCTTTGCTCGCCCCAACGTCAGAACCTACGTACTCCGTGTGTCATACGCAGACGACACCAAACTCATCATCTCCCTATCCAACGAACCCAACACCGCCAGACAACTTTCGAGAAGGCATGGAAGCCGTTGCCAAATGGATGAAAAACAGCTGCCTACAACTAAACACCAACAAAACGGAAGTACTCATCATGGGCCCAAACCCAGACGCCTGGAACGACACCTGGTGGCCCCCGCCCCCTCGGAAGCCCACTCACCCCCACAGACCACGCACGCATCCTGGGAATCATCCTGGACTCAGAGCTCAAAATGGACCGCCAAATCAACTCAGTCTCGACCTCCTGCTTCCACACCCTCCGCCTCCTACGTAAGACGTTCAAATGGATCCCCCTCGAACACAGAAAGACAGTCACTCACGCCCAGGTCACCAGCAGGCTCGACTATGGCAAAGCACTATGCCGGAATAAACAGAAACCTCATCCGCAAGCTACAGAACATCCAAAACGCCGCAAGACTGGTCCTCAACAAGACACTGCCACATCTCCCAGCACCTGCTCACACTCCACTGGCTCCACATCGAAGCTAGAGTCACCTTCAAGATGCTAACCCACGCTCACAAGGCCCTCCATGACACCAGACCAGCATACCTGAACAGCCGACTCAAATTCTAAGCACCCCAAAGGACCCTGCGATCAGCCCAGCTCTCCTACGCCGTGGTTCCCCCCACACCAGAAACACTAGATCAGGAGGCCTTCCGCTCCACCTCAGACAGACATCGCTCCCCATCTGCGCAAAAAACCTCAAAACCTGTCTCTTCAACAGACCACCCACTCTCCTCCCCCCCCCTCTTTGATGGACTGGAACCTGCGACCCCCCCCCCCCACCCTTGAGACCCTTACGGGTAAGTAGTCGCACTTTAACACCTGATTGATTGACACAACCTCGCCTTCTTGCAGAATGCACCTCTTTCCCCAGTCACTCCTGTTGCTAACCCCGATACCTTGGCAGATAGTTCCCCACTTTGAGACAATCCAATAGGCGACCTCCAAAATATGACAGCGGCACACACATGAATTGGAGGACCACACGGCACCAGTTATTCTAGTCCACCCAAAGTCCATGGCCTATTTCTCCTCCCTCCTATTATGAGGCAGGCTACCTGATCATAGACAATTATCAACCAATAAAACTATGCAGCTTTTGCAGACAGGATTCTAGTCTATTAATTAAATAAATTCATAAAAACACCCCTGCTCGAGATCTTTAAAGGCCATATTTCCGCTAAGATGATTAAGCCCCCAAGCAAGAGAGATACTTAGACATACTTGTACGTGATGCTGCTCTTCCCCTACAATAACACCAATGTAAACTTAGTAATCTATCCGCAGGAGATCCAAAGCTGTCTTCTGCAGACTCTCTGCTTGGCTCAAATGCTGAGGCTGCTCTGAACTACAATATTGCTGTCTGCCTTACCCCTTCAATATGGAGCAGTTCCAATATATTAAAATCAGCAAGTCGGATCGCGCCATTTAAGAGCGAAGCTTTAGCTGCAGCCCATTACTTCCTAGGCCTCCTTCCATCAGACTGAATACCTCTTTAGCTGTAGGCATCATCCCCCGCAGCTTAGGAAAAGGTCTGTGGATCACACTTCTCTGGATAACTGCCAGCCAGTTTCCTGCTCCTGGTATACCAGGAAAGGTTTAGAGATAGCTGCCACCAAGATGCCATGCGTCACCAAGCAGAATTAGTGATTTACATTATTTCTTAAACCTTAATCAGGAAGGCTTTTAATAGCAAACAGAAAACTTGGAAAGAAAACTGTTTGCATAATGGGTGTACAATTCCTGTGAAATCGATAAGCTGATTTAGCGTGGATTTCTGGCTCTGCAACTGAGAAAGAAGGCACGCAGGTAGAGACCTATCAACAGGACATGCTCACTTGAAAAAGTGCCAACAGAGAATGAACTGCAAAGAAATAAACTTGCACAAGCTTTACTATTTCTTTTACCCAACCTGCACAGCTTCATCACTGCGGTGCACAATTGGTAAAAAACACACTAAAAAAAGCACAATGATGTGAATGACGCGTCATTTTGTATTAGTTCAACATGCATTTGTGCGCCGGCAAAAAGGACATTAGCTTTTTTCCTTTATGGATCTGAGACGGATTAGTAAATTTTAAAACAAGCATTTACAATGCAATGGTCTCGGCATTGCTAAAGTTAGAGCTATTGGCATTGCTCATGACATTATTTTTGTTTATGTTTTTAAAACATTTAAAGAAACGGCATTGTTATTGGCTCCATATAGCGCCTTCAACTTGACGCTTTTTTGACGGAATATTGAAATTATAATTTCATAAAGTGTGACGTGCGCACTTTCATTGGGATGTGTATGTTAAAATCACCGCTCTTTTCAAAAGCAGTCTACACATGTTAAGTCTAGTAGCGAAAAAGTGTTTGTCTAAACATAACACATAATTACATCGATTGTAACGTGTATTTTGGGTGAAATTGACAGCAGCATGTAGGACCACTTTTAGTAGAGCCCCAAAGGACTGTGGATAGATATATACACGCTAAGAGCGAGCTTAACACGGAGGATAAACTCAATGAAGTACACTTAAGGATCCAGCTGTGGTGAAAGTCTGCTCTCAGACTGCTGTAGGACATTCTTGAAAGGGAAGGTGTCAGGCTCCAGAGGAAAGTATTTAACTGCCATCTCCTGAGTACCTTCAGTAATTAGTCGGTTGCTACTCAGATCACCCCCACCCCCCTTCCCCCATGTGTCACAAGCGCATCTCCTGATCGGAGTGCCTTCAGTAAGTTAGTCAGCTGCTTCTCAGACCCACCCGCTCCCCCGTGTGTCACATGCGCTTCCCTCGGTAGTCCCAAGCCTCGCTGCCCGACATGTATGGCTCGTCCAGTCCCTTCCTGGTTGCATCAGCCGCACTCTGCTGAAGTTAGGCTGGGGATTGAAGTTCAGAAGCACGATACGCGTAGCCCAGCAGCGAAATCCGAACATGCCCTCGCACTATATTCCCAATAATGCCTTGAGAAAGTGCTACAAACTGCATGACGGGAAACCGAGTCCGCACAATAGAAGGTACATTTAACCCGCATCCCAGCGTGCTCTAGACCAGTCTCCGCAGCAAGGCGCGACGCACAGAAGGCTCCTACTGTCAGGCGCAATCACACGGCCACACTCCACCGCTTACTTCTTGCTGAGCTTGGCGTCTGCGTCCCCGGCATGCGCTTCCACTGCGTCCGCCATGTCTGCCACTGAGAAAGAGAAAGAAGTTGGATTTCCGCAAGCGGACCACACGCTCAGCCCGGAGGACAGCAGGCAGAAGTGACGTAAAGAAACTGTAACAGACGAGAGACGATGCAAGCAGGCAGTCCGTGACCTGGCGGTCGATTTAAAATTATGCAGAGAGCTGATAATATTTTTATGGCTAGTAATGTGATTGGGTACTCGGACCTAGACTGTACAGCGCACTGAAGCACACACTTCACTCTGTACGTACATACAAGATAACACACTAGATCAGCTTTGCACCGACGGCCCTGGTGAAGGTTGTTGTTCGCCATGAACACCACCGCCTTTCTCCAAGGTCAAGCAGAAATGCCTCGGAGAAACACAGCGGCGTTTTCGGATTGGGTGCGTGTTTTTCTTTCTCTCCTCTTGCCATTGGCTGGAATGTTTACATTCCAGAGGAGAGAAAGAAAGTAAAAAACACGCCCCCGAATCCGAAAAAGACGGGGCTTCTTTGGAGAGACAAAGCTCTTCTTCAATGGCTGACCAGCATTTAAGAGGCCAGCCAATGGAGGAGAGGGGAGAAGAGGGGCGGGTTAAAGCCCCTCTTCTGAAAACATTAAATCTCGGAGCGAGACTGCGCAAGCGCAGCCGAAATGTAAAAATAGAGCAAAACGATAAATAAAAAAAAAAAATGCAATGCAAAAGGGTCTTCAAAAATAAACAGATTGTTCTTTCATCTCTCATGCTGTCCCAAACCCTCAAAGTGTAAGGGAAGAAGCCACACAGCGAACGGAAAGGGGAGAAGCAACAGAAGGGAGCACACTAGGGCAGAAGGAGAAACGGCAAGACACAGCAAAGTTGAGTACGGCAGGAGAAACACAGAGGCGAGAACATAACAAGAGCAGGTGGGGGAGAGAAGCATGCTGTTGAGCGAAAAGCACATGGGCGAGACAGAGCAACGTCGGGGTGGGGTGTACAAAGTGATTTTATTTACCTAGCTAACAAGCATTTGCGATGCAACAGGTCTCGCATTTGCGTGAGTTTGAGCTATTGGCATTGTAAATCACTTATGTTTTGGTTTTTAAAACATAAAAGGAATCGGCATTTACAATGCCAATAGCTGAAACTCGAGTAAATGCGAGACCTATTGGATTGCAAATGCTTGTTTTTTATCCTGCTACAACAGATGTTTGTAATTGAACTTCAAAGAGGATGGCACCAATCCAGCTGTGCATAATTCACTTTACTCGCCGTAGAAGCAATTATAATGGCATTGGCTACACCATACCTAATGCCCTACATATGCACACACGGGATGGGAGCGTGCTCATGTAACAGTTAACACCAAATAAAATCTACACATGAAGGAATGACACTCGAGGGGTCTGTCAAAATAGTGCATCTATCGAGAAACGGTAAAATATCAAAACAAAGAATTGAGCAGAAACACAGTTAACAGGCAGGTAGGTGTAAGAGCTAAACGCTAGGCAAGGACAGTGCGAGTAAATACCTATTCTGATCCTCCAAACTAGCAGACCCACTGTTGTGAGTAGAACGAATAAAAACAGCAATCAAGAGCAGTTTGAACATCCCAGTAACCAAGCTGCAAGAATGGCAACAGCTGTGAGGAAAGAGTCTAAAAAACATAAAAGAGATGCAGGAGTCACTGCTGAAACAATGCCACAGCAATGCACAAGCGGTGTCATGCAGGTAGTCAGCACCGAAGGAAACCTCATTGCAAGAAGTCAAGTCAGCACATTAGAAGCTTCATCTGCTGGATCACCATTGAGAAGGGTGATCGATAGATCTTGCTCCTCGTCTGTGTGTGTCACAGTGCGCTGAAAGTTATGATGCCTTTGGGGAAAAAGTGAATTTTAACACAGCTGAGCAACAATTCTTTTCTGTCTCTTCGATATGGTTTGGGCTCTCGCCTTCCATTTCACCTTAAACCACGTTCTTGGACCGCGACACCTTCATCATGGCACAAACAGTGCAGGTCTAGATTAATTAATGAACTTTACTAAGGGAAAAAATGAATGCTGAGTAATAATTTACTGGTTACAGTACTTTATTAACATTGTAAGTTTTTTAACAATTTACTACTCTGATTTCGATCAATATTCATTTTTAATATATTCATTTTTAATATATAGCCTAGACATTGCATACTGAAAGGTAACCCTATTTGGAAAACAACCTTATGAAAGCATGAGTAATTGTACGAGCCAAAAGATTTTAAATAATAACGTGAAAGAGCAGCAATGTGGCACGGAGAAACTGATGTACTCATTGGTTTACTAACTCCTATGGCGCATGATTTTGTTATCCATTTGCCCCAGATGTTGAGTTGTGACATCACGGCTCATACCTCCTCGAGTTCTTCATTTGAATGAGTGAAAGTGCTACCCTGAGGGCGCCGCTCATCGCAAAAACACAAGGGATTACCTCTTGCCCCTTGAATAGGCCTCCATAATTATTAGTTTTGTACATTAGCGACATGGTCATTATTCAATTTAAGCTACAAACTTTGAAATATTGCACAGATATCGTGCACTTTCCTTGCCATGTATATACACATGGTTAGAATGCACTTGAAGAGTGGGCTAAAAGGAAACCATTGCGCGGTCGGACGCTGTATGTCCAGGCGCTGCATGGTTTGTAGTGGGCGATACAAAAGGGGGTGGTGATGGACGGAGCATCAGAACCAATCAAACACTCACACCCAGTCAACGGATCTGGGTTTGATCCATCACCGTTCTTTAGCCCACTCTGCCACCCCAGTTCAGACATGGCCATATGCAAATCAGTCTGACCCTGTGCCTCATGGGAACAGTCCAGCCCAAACTGCCAAGCCATGCCTTCCCTGGACAGGAAACAAGCTTCCTAGGACCGGTTTCTGGCATTTCAGCCGTCTTCAGCCAGGCTTGCTTGAATCCAGTGGCAAAGTGAGCCAGAGACTCACGTCTGAGCATACCCTGCCAACTTATGGCGAACAAAGCGGTACAAAAGGGGGGGGTGATGGACGAAGCATCAGAACCAATCAAACACTCACACCCAGTCAAAAGATCTGGGTTTGATCCATCACCGTTCTTTAGCCCACTCATGCGGTCCAGGGAAGGCATGGCTTGGCAGTTGGGGCTGGACTGTTCCCATGAGGCACAGGGTCAGACTGATTTGCATATGGCCATGTCTGAACTGGGGTGGCAGAGTGGGCTAAAGAACGGTGATGGATCAAACCCGGATCTGTTGACTGGGTGTGAGTGTTTGATTGGTTCTGATGTTCCGCCCATCACCACCCCCTTTTGTACTGGAGCACTCAACCCTGAGCGGCCCCTGCATCAAACAAGCAAGTTGCTGTTTGCCGATGCTGTGCAGCATCCGCAAGTAAAAAATGCTTTATTCCCAATGCGGAGAGCTAAAAAAGAAACTAAGAGGAAAAGGCCAGTATGATAACAGATGATTATGTAGAGCACTTATGTATCCTGCCGCTACAGCAACCCCAGCATGATAGCATTTACACATGCATGATCACATATGCACATCAGAGTTTTAGCAGCAACCGTGAATGGATGGGGGTTCAAATAATTTAAAAATGCATTTGCGTGCACACACCCATGCACGCACGTGTGGACACTCTCCCTCTCTTGATGGGGAGTAGTAATGGAAATACAATTTTCGCCTATACCCAGTCCTGTGCGTAGCTCCGTTGCAGTGCCCCAAAACATAATTGTATTTTATTTTGTATTTATTATTGTGCCGCCTAACTTGCAATTGGCTTTTGTAACCTTTATAGCATAAACATGATCTAGGGTCACAAAGGACGATCGCGGGGCGCACTCCCTGCCTCGGGTGCAGATATCGGCGAAACGTGAAGTCAGGCAGACTTAGTTGGGACGTGGGCGGGGCCTGCCAAACAAACAGGAAGGAACCGCTGGGGAGGACGTTCGGAACTCTGCAGGCTCCATGCTGAATTCCCGGCCCCATCAGAGGAACCGGGTGAAGAGCGAGGCAGACTGCATGGCAGCAGAGGAAAGACGGGGCTTCAGAGTGGTGAGGAGAGCCCCGCGGCATGCCAAGAGACGGCCAGGGATCTCCATGCTGAAGTCCCGGCCCCATCAGAGGGACCGGGTGAAGAGCGAGGCAGACTGCATGGCACCAGAGGCAAGACGGGGCTCCAGAGTGCTGAAGAGAGCCCCGCGGCGTGCCAAGAGACAGCCAGGGAACCTGCAGACCGAGCCGGTGAGTGAGAGCTTGGCCGGGTGCACTGCCGGCGCCCATTCTGTTAGCAGACCCATGTCTGTAAGGCACACGTGAAGGACACACCATGAGCGTGCACATCAGCTGTCTGAAAGATGCCGTGAGCGTGCACATGGCATGTCCAGGCGCCATGAGATGTGCACGCGTATGGTGCGAGCAGACGCTGTGATAACGCCGCGAGACGAGCCGTACGCGTGCACAGCTGATGTCTTTCAAGCGCAGGCACCTATCCTGTCCCGCATCGCAAAGCAAGTCGGCAACAATAGATCTCGCCTAGGCGAGTAGCACATGGCGCTGCGTCGCTAGGCAAGAACCTAATAAAAACTATTGCAATACAAAACATTAAAATTTAAAAGCAATTTTGCGTACAAAGTTGAAAACAATATTCCATAATATGCATCATTTAGCTTTTTAACCCCTTCAGTGCCCATGACGAGCTGGACTCGTCATGGGCCGCGGTGGCGCTGTGCCCATGACGAGTCCAGCTCGTCATAGACCCCGCCCGCTAATGCAACGGCCGGCACTGGGCGGGGAAAGGGGCGGGCACTGAAGGGGTTAAATTAAATTCTAAAATGTATACTTCTAGATGTCCATAAATAGAAGTGCTGTTTATGTTACAACACTATCTTTTAATAAATTACGATTCTGGCATTTTCTTTTCCACCACCCTCATGAACTTCACCAGACTACAGTTCAGCTGTGGGTCATTAGGTGCAAAGCAGGTGAGAACTGCTAGTCTTCGTGAACGTATCCCACACTGACTGAAATGGCATTTTAACAGACGCTTTCGTTCTTCCAAAAGTTCATTACAGGAACATAACAAATGCAGCAGATCCTCTGGCGCTGAGCCGCACAGACGGCAGGAGGAGCCCGCCTTATCCTTTAGCCAATTCAGAAAAGGCTGAATACAGGGTAGCAAGCCCAATCTGTACTTTAAAAGCTTAATGTTAGTAGTTTTAGCATAGCCCAAATCAAGGTAGTTTTGTGGTGCTAGTATGGAATACGAGTTCAGGGTCATCCAGCCATGTGTCCTTTTCGTGAGGGATGCCTTGTCCTCGACCCACGAGAGATGTTCAAATGTCTTCCTGACCAGTTTAAACGGTGAGCGATTTGTAGGAGTATCCCAGAGTTGGTTTAAGCCAGTATTCACCACACTGTTTTTGAGGTACTTGGCAGCTGGTGAGGCTGAGTGTTGCTCTAACTCCTTCCATAGATATTAGTTTAATGTTCCTTGATTCGATTTCCGCACTTTGTTCCAGGTAGTTATGTACACCCCCTGTCTTGCCAAGAACGGTTTCTGAACGCCAAACTCTAGCCTGATTTGAGCTGGTGAAGTATATTTGGGCAGACCAAGAATAATCCTGTTTGCAGCTATGACTGTTAAAGAGTATTTGCATCTCTGCCTCTGTACTTCACTACCATAAGCAATTGTTGGCAGGAGTTTGGCTTGTATCACTTGATCCTGAGGTAGGAGCGACGGACCGGTTAGTTTACAGTTTAGTGTTTTTAAAGAGATTGCTAAGGCGAGGCCTTTGCCTCTAATGCTGGTTCTGTACAGTAAAGTGGCCGGCTTTATCGATTTTTACTCCTAGATATTTATATACTGATGTACCCTCAATAAGAGTATTGTCCCAAAACCAGGTAGACGATTTCTTCCTATTTTTGCTGATCGTCATTGTCTGAGTTTTCTTCAGATTTATAGTCAAATCGTTTACTTCAGAATAGCCCTGTGTAGCGTTCACAAGATGTTGCAGGCCTTCTTGCGTACGGATGATTCGGACTAAATCATCATAGAGGAGACACGGTAGCGATAGCCCAGCTAACCTGGGAGCGGGAGAGTTACAGCTATTTAATATCGGGACGAGGTCCGCTAAAAACAAGTTGAATAATGTGGGGGCTAACACACAACCCTGTTTGATCCCTTTGTTGATTAGTATGTGTCTTGACATTACTGATCCATCATCCAACTTTATCTGAACACATGTGTCCGTGTGAAGGCTGGTCAGCAAGTCTAACGGAGACCTTGGTATCCCCCAGCGGCTCAATTTAGAGCAAAAGATGTTCCGATTTATATGGTCAAAGGCAGCCTTGTAATCTATAAAGCAAAAATGAATGGGCATTTTAGTTAATTCTGCCTGATCTATTAGCATTCCCATGGTTAGGATATTTGTGGTTGTTCCAACTGATTTAGCAAAGCCAGTCTGATTAGCTGGAATTAAATAATTCTGTGGCCCAGGCCTGCAGCTCCAAGAGTGTACCTGCAAAATACTTTGCCTCGTTGTCCATAAGAGACACTAATCGATAGTTCTGTGGGAGTGACTTGTCCCCCGACTTGAAAATTGGAGAAATAATTGATCCCTTCCAGGAGCCAGGCAATCTGTTAAAATATCTTATTGCCAAAAACAGTGGTTCAAGTGCTGCTGCCCATTCATTCTCATCGGGTTTAAAAAGGATGGGCGGGATTCCGTTCGGGCCTGGCGCCCACTCTCCCCTTCCTGTTCTAATTTAGCGCTTAATGATGTTTCGTGTGCTCGTCAGACCATCATTTAGTGATGATGTAGGACCCTCAGGTTAGCCAGTGCTCATGTGGGATGTCTGTACTTTATTTGTAATAAAGCTTTGTCGCATTATCAGTTTTTGTCTCCAAATTAATAGAATCCATATCTTGATTGAAGTGGTTCCTGAGGTAGCTTGCCCATACTTCTGTAATATTAGAGGAAACCCCGTCATGCGAAGGTCTTGTAAATTGGTTCATGGTTTTCCAAAACCTTGCACTATTGCTTTGTTTGGTGTCAGCGTGTAGTTTTGCCCAAAGATTGTCCTCCGCAGATCTACTGGCTTCCCATTTTTGTTTTTTCAGCATTGCCTTTAGCTTCCGTAATAGATCAAGTTTCACTGTATCTGTTGGATTAAGCCGAAGTTGTTTCATCATTTGGTAAATTGATTTTTTTGTACGCCTGATCTTCTCTTTATATTCTCGTGAGACATGCTTCTATGGCCCGGTTGGGCCCACGGGTTAGTTCTTGTAGCGTAAGCTGCCATAGAGGTTGTAAATTGCTCCCATTTCTCGACTTCACTTGATCCGGCTCTTGCATTAAAGTGCAGTTTTCCATTTTCCAGCATAGTAACGTCGGTCGCTGCTGCGAACGTAATCCTTTTAAAATTGATAGTATAATGGGATTCCTGAGGAGCCAAAGATCGCTCAAATTTGGGAATTTACTTTAAGCACAATTTCTTGGGGACGGTGATCACTGTCAGCTTTATCACCCATCTGAAATGAAATCATGTGTTGAGGCAGTGAGATGAAAGTATTATCTAGTACTGTATTAATTTTTGTTGAGTAATGTGTTGTAGCTGGGGGGGGGGGGGGGGGTGAAGGATATCCTGACTTTAGATGAGAAGTAATTGTTATCCCCCAGTTTTTTAATGCAGGAGCTTCAGCTAGTATTTTTTGTACAATTGGTGTTGGTCATGTTTTTTCACTGTCCGTTTCATCCTGGTCTTTGATGAATTCAATTGAAACCCAATCCAAAATTGTCACTTCTTTCAGAGAGGGAATATGAGATAACAGTCGTAGAATATTACCTCTGTTCAGGATGTCGTGCCTACCTTTAGAGATATAGTCAGGCATGAACCACATAGCACTTGTTTTCTTCCTTGATTCCACTGAGCCAATAGTCCCTTTGTTATCTCGGCATAGTGGTGTAGGCTAGTGTCTTCGTGTTTCTGAAGATGCATGACAATTGGAAGATTCTACTTTCTCTCCCTCACTTTGAGGTATTATTTGTTGTCTTGGTTTAGACAATTGGCCTCCAACTCCCTGCCAGGGAAGATCTAGCGTGGTTCCCGGTTGTTCTGCGGGTGTATTAATTCTTTAGGTTAATTGCCGAAGTGTTGTCACCATTTGTTGTTCGATTGACGATGAAATGAGTTGTGGTATTGTTCTTTTGGGGGGGGGGGGGGGGGGTGGCTTCTAGTTCTACATTCATAGCGTTCCCGAGTTTTTGCATTTTCTCAGTTACTTGCATCGCTCTGTTGACGGAATGATTAGTTCGTTTAGCAACTTCTGCATTCTGTTCGGGGACCCCTATTGAATTGATGTTATTTTCGGGCGCAAGTTTGCTTTTTGCTAATTATGACCCAAAAAGACGCATGAATCCATCCTGATTTGAATTTGTTTATTGATTTCGGCCTTTCCGTCTTTTTGCTCGCCTTTGCTTTGCATTCATTTGTTTGTCTAAATTATCTCCAGATATGGCATCCGACATTTGACCTACTAGTGTTTTAGCTTTGCTACCCTCTGTTCCTATAACGGATTGTACTGGGTTTTCATTTGTCGTGGAATTCCCTTTATTGTAGATTTTGGTCGTGTGTTTGTCGGTTCATGAATTACTTTTTCCGGGTGACCCTCAGAAGGTTGGTTATTTGGGCACTGTGGAGCCCTTTTGAGTTGTGTACACAAATCACTCAGCATTACTGGGAGGGAGGCTAATTTGTCAATAATTGGACCACATCGGCAATTAAAATTGATATCTTGTGATCGGTCATACCTGGTTTGTAAAAACATGTTAAATGTGCCCAACCTTCTGTAGATAGCAACCACAAAGACAGCCAGAGTGTCTAGCAGCGTTAGTTGAGTGCCCATCTTATCAGACTGGTATTGGAGGGCCTCTACCTGGAGTAGCACTGTTTTTAATAGATTTGTCCAAGTACTTCCATAATTTGTATGTTTTGAAGATCATCGGGGTGGGGTGAAGAACACAAAGAAGAAAACTGAAAACCACATGCACTCTCGTGCATAATCAAAAGGAACAAGCATTGGCAAAGCCAATAGGTCTCGCCTATGCGAGAGCTATTGGCTTAGGCAATATGTTTTAGCCATGTTGTACACAAGTGTGGCTGTTCAGCAGGGCTTAAAATACCTTACGGGAAGAGCGGGCTAGAACTGGGCGGAGCAGGATAGAACCGAGCGGAGTAGAGTGAGGTACATTGCTGTGGGATTGACTGAGGTAGACAGGAGGGATTCGAGTGAGGTAGAGTCGGGTGGGGTGGGATAGATTGGAGTGGAGAGATTAGGGTGGGGTAGATACAGGAGTGGGGGTAGAGTGGAGTGTGATACATTGGGGTAGGGTGAAGTTGGATAGATTGGCGCAGAGTGGAGTGGGGGGAGGGGAGAGGGACACTGGAACGGAATAGGTGGTAGACTGGAGTGGGGTAGGAAAGGTTGGTATCTCGGCACCATCCCCAGGTATGAAAGCCATTAGCAAAACCATTATGTTTCATTTATGGCAGAGCGATTGGTTTTGGCAATAAACGGTGGATAACATTACAGTAAACAAAAAAATTACTTTTTTTTTTTTAAAAAGCATTTGCAATGCAATAGGTCTCGCATTTACGCGAGTTTGAGATATTGGCATTTTAAGTGACAATGCCTTTGATTTAGGTTTTGCTTTTTAAAACCTAAATAAAAAGCATGGTCACTTACAATGCCAATAGCTCAAACACGTGTAAATGCGAGACCCATTGTGTTGCAAATGCTCGTTTACCCTTCTAGCTCTTGGAGAGTTTTATGGACTCGAAAACTTGGAGGAATTTAATTTAATTAGTCAGGGTTCTGTGGAGAGGCGTGACGTCTAGAAATGCCCAGATTGTGGTCTTTGTTATGATGCGGCAGTCTGTCGAAGTTGACGCTTTTATTGGGATGCACTGTAACAAACTAGGAGCAGGAAAGAACTGCCACCCAAGTTGGTGAGGGAGTTTTCACGGTCAGTCACAAGCAGTGTGACGTAGTAAAATATGCTAGAAACAGTGGTTGAACGCATTAAACATTCAGATATGGGGGTGGGGTGAGACTGCAGTAGGATAATTACACTAATTTCATTGTGGGTCGGGTTGGCAAGTGAGACGAATAATTTGGTGTGGTATAGAGTTTAAAAGAAATGTTACAATTATGAGCGTTTTGCAGCTGCTGCTCTCTCTCTCTCTCAACACAACTGTTGTGGAGTCGGGATATGGGCACTGGTCAGCACGGCCACAATAGTTGTGAATTCTCTCACTTTTTGAGGGTCTAATTAAACACACAGGTGTGCAGAACGGTGAAACAGCAATGTTGTTAAAAATTGGAACAGTCGTCAAAATGGCGTCTTGATTTAAATAATTATACAAAAGTAATACACACATATTTTACCAAGCTACAGGGTGCCCCCAAATCCTCTGCTTTAAGGAACAAGAGTCATGCCAGTCCCATGCTTCAGGTGTTGCCACCTACAGACTCCAGCATATCTGTCCCCTTGCACTTACGTTTTACCTGCACTTTGTGTTCTGGTAGGATTTCTTCAGGATATCCACTCCGCGGATAATTCAAGAATTTGTCATTTAGAAAAAAGGAGGTGCAAAGATCACTTGCCACACAAGTTCCAGTCTGATTGATGTGATCAGACAGGTGTACTTTGTCAGGTGGTGGAACCCTCCAGTGACCGCTGTATCATGGTGGTTCCGATAGGCTTAGCGTGCCCAGCACTGGGATCTGCCCGCTATCCCTTCAGCACGTTTACTGATATGGTCACATAACCTAGTAGAAGTCTCAACAAAAGTTCATTTTTAGGTATTTTGAATCCTAAATCCATTTATCAATCTGATAACATTTCGAAGTGGTGGTGTCTGGGACCCTCCCAAGATACCCAGTGACACTTCACTACATTGGGTCAAATACCAAGGCTCCTGGTACCAAGTTGGCAAGTGGGTTTCTTTTGGGACACAGTGGCTTCAGCCACGTCACACTTGGAGTCGTTTCCCAAAGGGACCTTTTTATGAAAGGTATTCCCTGGAAAAGGGGTAAAAGGCCTGTGTCTCCATCTTCACTTCTGCGGTGTCTCCTTTGTCATTTCTTCAGCACAAAGACCTTGGATTCCCAGGGCGAGATGTTCCATTGAAATGCTCTCTGCCTTTCCATCAAGCCATGGCTGGTATGGAAGTGTTAGTCTGTAGTATATAGATAACTTAATGTCTTAGATTCTATGCAACTCCTGTTGTAGACTGATGTCACTGTGCTCTGCTCTACTCTATATGGACCCACGTGGACACAGTAGCCCGTCTTCCTGCGTGTAGACACGCCAGACTGTCCATCATCGGAGAAACAGAAATTCACTGCGGACACCCTCCTGGTGGAGAAGTCATTCTCTTATCCACTGTAAACAGGACCTCCTCGCAGTGTGAAGTTACGTCGCAGACACCTTTGACACTCTTGTTGTCTCACCAAGCGTCAAAACGAGTAATACCCTGCTAGTCTCCGGACTAAAAGTACGTCCGTCTGTAAATGCTTGTGTGTGTGGTGCAATATCAGATTGCACTTTATAATAAATACATCTCATTTATGAAGAAAACAGAGGTACATGTGTTTATAAAAGAGAGAAAGAAAGGACTGACTGTTACAAGACTAGTCACCGCAAACAATAACGGAGTTGTCGCCAAGGAAGGGTCAGAATAAGTTAGGACAACAACCAAAGTCAGTAACGCAACATGCTGTCACGATGTAGTCATGGGGGCAACTGGCAGATAAGGTGGCCCGTCCGAGCAACTGCAGTCTCGCCCCAACAGAAAAACCTAGGACACCCTATCAGATGGGGGGGAGAAATTTGAGCAGCCCGGTGGGCCGTTGTGCATCAAAGGATGAAATAATAAATACTGATCCCATCTCACTGTGGGAAGACTGATGAATAACCGACTGCCTGCAAGAAAGGCTAGCGGGGAGACAGAATGGGATGAGCTGTGGGGTGGAGACGTCTGTGTGTAAACACCGTAGACTAGGACGCGCCTCCACGGGACGCAAGAGCTGTCACAACCGAGAGCGCCTTCTGAGGGGGAAGGTGGCACGGAGTGTACCAGGGTGAGCCGCGTGGACGGCTGCAGGCGGGACTGCTCCCTTCCATGTGACGGCGGAGGAGCATCTGGAACACAGCACAGGTGAGCTTGTTATGTCCTTACAGATTCAATACACATGGAATACCGCGCAGGTCACTCCGAACCCGCTCTGGCAGAGAATGTTGTGTGCACACAACTTCCCGGAATCCCCAGAAAAGAAGCACTTGAAGAGATCACGCGGACCAACCAAGATTTATATTCGTGCTATGTATTCGGTGATATGGGGCCAGGGAGCTCGTCTATATCACTTGCAATTCAGTCAATAGCTTTGAAATGGACATATGCCGGTTGTCTTTTTTTAAACGGTTCTAGGGTAGGTCGGCGATTGTTGAGGTGCACAGTTGCAGGTCTTTCCGTGCCGAACAGTGTGGTTATAAGCGAGATAGAAAATATATTATATATATATATATATATTCTATGTGTGTTCCAAATAAACTCAGTTTTGCCGGGGGCCCCCAACCTTGCAGCTATAACTCACGCGACCGCAATCCTCTGCCGATGACGTCAGATATTACATCACTGATGACATATGTGTCTTTATGAAAAATAAATATTTGTAATATATGTATAGCTAAAGATTAATGGAAGAAGACATGGGTAAATAAGTGTCTAAATACAGTGATGTAATATCTGACGTCATCAGCAGAGGATTGCGGTCGCGTGAGTTATAGTTGCCTGCACTAACTATAACGGGGGAATTTCATTGGTTTTTTACGAGTGAAATGTCCAGCTAACTATAACGTGTGAAACCTATGGTTTAAGTGAAAATATATATACATACACACACACACACACACACACACACACACACACACACACACGAGGTGGGTGAGACTGGATGCAACAGCGGCGCGAGCCATTAGCGCCAAACCTAGCAGCGCGTCCTTGAAGTAGATGCTTTCAAATACTGGAAGCGCATCACAGCTCTCAATACTACCTGCTTTCACCAACAAGCTGTCGACACGTTGTTCGGCCCCGGCGGCGCCCAAGGGAGATGGTAACAGGAGGACCCCGGCGCCGCATGGGATCCGTAAACAAGCTGTCACCATTGTAACAAAAATATAGTGTGTCCCGACAAAATAAAGGAGACTAACGCCGCAAGTGAAAAATCCAGTCCGGATGGTCCGTCAAAGAAGGAGACCGGGCGGTAACGAAAAAGCCTTTTCCTCAATCACGACACGGCGTTTAACAAACGATGACGCCAGCCAATAAGATTGATGGGCAGGGCTTCAAGTCCCCTTCCGAAATCATCTCGATCACATTAAGCCTCGCAGAGCGAGAAGCGCATGCGCGCTCCAGCACTAGGTCTGCGAGATCTAAAAAGCCATGAAGTCAGAATCACTGCCTCGCTGGCCCATTCATGGTCCGTTTTTTCCTCCCTTCTGTCGGAATGGTGGGAAAATAAATAGACTGGAATGAGAATAAATGAAGACAGGAGGCGTTAGGGAAGAAACAGATGGGGGGGGGAAAGAAACAGGTGTGGGTTGAGGAAGAAGAAGAATAGGGACAGGGTGTGGAGACGATTTAAAAATGTACTATGATGCAGTCAGCGTTGAGCACGTCAGTTTTTTTTTGTTGGTTTTTTTTTTTTTTTTTTTTTAAACAAGAATTAGCACCAGAGAGCAATTCAAGGAAGCAGTGTAAATACAAACAGGCAGACTACCTGCAGCAACTCCGGTATGCTGCAGGTAGGTGTTGGGATCAGTCTCCCACCAACAGCATTGTAGTGTTTGACGGAGGTGGATCAAATATGTCTGGTCAGTACCATAACAATCCATATTGGCACATCAGTGGCAGATGGCAACAGCAGGAGATTTTTTTTTTTTTTAAAAGCTCAATAATGTGGCCATCGTTGTCCGAGTCAAAGTTTGGGTTTTTTTGTTCCCTTTTTTTTTTTTTTTTAATAATAATAATAATAATACTGGATTTTGTAAAGCGCGAACAGCTACCTCACGAGGAGGTGTCCCGGCGCTAGAGGAACCACAGAAGTCCTGGGGCGGAGATAGAAGACCTAGCGTGGCTGGGAGAAGAGCCAGGTCTTAAGCATCTTCTTAAAGCAGGGTTCAGATGGAACCTGCTGGATTGCTTGAGGGAGAGAGTTCCACAGAACGGAGACGTTTGCTGAGAAGGTACGACCGCCAAGGCGGGCCTTTTTTGCTCGTGGGACAGCCAATAGGACACGGTCATTAGACCGTAATGCACGGCTTTGGGAATATCTTGGAAGGCGTTCTTTGAGATAAAGTGGGCAGGAGCCATGCAAAGATCTGAACGCAAGCGTCAGAGCTTTGAATTTTATCCGGTTGACCACGGGAAGCCAGTGCAGGGTTCGAAGATGCGGAGAGACTGACTGCTTGAAAGGAATTCGCAGTAGCAGCCTCGCAGCCGCGTTTTGAACTACCTGCAGTTTATGGGTTAGGAATTTTGGGAGGCCCAGGTAAAGACCATTAGCATAGTCAAGCCGTGAGGTGACCGTTGCATGGACTACCATTTTTCTACAGCTCTCTGGTAGAAGTTTAAGAAATTTTCGGAGGTTTCTGAGTTTACTTAAACAGCAACCAGCCACTTGTTGGATATGGGAAATGAAAGACATTTTATTATCCCATCTCACTCCAAGGTTTTTTGCCGAGTGACTGGGCAAAGGGGGGGGGCCCATCTCCACCGGCCACCATAGCTCTGGGGCGGGGGTGGGACCCTTACCGAAAAAGATAACTTCGGTTTTATTGGCATTTAGTTTTAGTTTGTTAATATTCATCCAGTGAGCAATGTCCTGGAGACAGCCTTTAAAGTTTGCGAAGGATTCCTGTGTCATCTCAGAGTATGGAAATACCAACTGGGTGTCGTCGGCATAAGAAATTGCCTTAACACCCCAGCTGGCAATTAGCGTAAAAAGGGGGGCCAGATAGATATTGAACAAGAGAGGGCTGAGGGCCGAGCCCTGCGGGACTCCACAGTTGAGGGTTTTAGGTGTGGAAGAAATCGTCCCAAGTGCCACCTTCTGCGTTCTCTGAGATAGATAGGAGTTTATCCACCTCAGCGCGTTGTCTTGAATGCCTATATCTGCCAGCCGGCTGAGTAGTCTAGCGTGGTCCACCGTATCGAAGGCGGCAGATAGATCCAGGAGTACCAGCATAGCTGAACTTCCAGCATCCATCGACCACCTCACCGACTCGGCTACTTCTAGGAGCGCTGTTTCTGTGCTGAAACCGGGTCGAAAGCCAGACTGAGTTTCATGGAGAATGTTGTTGGTTTCCACGAATTTACTCACTTGGCGTTGTATCACTTTTTCCAGCATTTTTCCCGGGGCGGCTAGAAGGGATATTGGGCGGAGATTCGTGAGGTCATCTGGGTCCCCGTTTGGTTTTTTCTTTAGGGGAAGGAGAGTGGCATGCTTCCAAACGTCAGGAAAGATTCCTGACGTAATGGAAGAATTCCAGATACTTTGAAGTGTGGGCGCTACAGAGTCCGCCATGGCACTCCATAGTTTAGCAGGGCAGGGGTCATCAGGGGAGCCGGATTTACAGCGGCTAAGTTCTTGCCTCACCTCGTTCAGAGGGATAAGCGCGAACTGGGTGAGGGTTTCTCCTGTCTCGCCATTATTCGCTGTGTCCTGTTTCACAGTACTTATTACTGGGCCAAAGGAGTCATATACTTTTTTAATTTTAAGATCGAAGTATTCTGAAATTTGCTCGCAAAGTAATGGTGTGGGAACAACCTGTCTTTCAATGCATTGAGGTTTGAGGAAGGACTGTACTACTTTAAAAACTTGTTTGCTGGACTGTTCTGCCTGTATAATCGAGTCCGCGTAGAAGCGCTTTTTATTTTTCCTAATGGCTTTTCGGAATTTTTTTGATGCTTCCTTATATCTAGCTTTTTCTTCTAAGCCGTAGTTTTTTCTCCAGAGTCTTTCCAGTTGTTTACAAGCCGCTTTCTCCTCTCTAAGTTCCTGCGTAAACCAGGGAGCTGAGGGGGATTCTCTTTTTGATAAAGCCCGAGAGGCTGGGGCAATAAAAGAAACCATCCCTCCTATCCATTCATTGAGTAGTAAAGCATCCAAATTGGGATTATTTGTCAAGGGGGGAGTGGTTTGCGCCAGAACCGGGGACATAGACTCAGGGGTCAGTTTTTTCCATTGCCTTTTCATAAAGTAGCATTTACTTGGCGCCTTAGTATCACTTCGAATGTTCAGAGTGAATGGGACAAGTGAATGATCTGACCATATCAAAGGGAGAGGTTTTTCAGGCCGCACATCCTTGATATTCGCAAAGATGAGATCAATAGTATGGCCCCCAGTGTGTGTGGGGCCTTCATTGATCAATCTGAGGCCGGCAGCGTCTAGCGTTGTTCGGAGCATCTCTGCCATGGCGCAGTCTACTTTATCCATGTGGATATTAAAATCACCTACCACTAAGAAAAGGGGGTGGAGGAGCGAGCTCTGCACTATAGTGTCTAATAGGGTAGTAAGAATGGGGTCCGCGCTGGCCGGGGGGCGATATATCACTAGTCCTGCTAGTGAGAGCTGAGGGCTCACTTGGAAGCAGAAGTGAAGACCTTCAATTCCTTGGATAGCCGTGGCAGCCGAGGATGTCAGTACTAGATGCTCTTTGAAAATAATAGCTACGCCACCGCCTCTTTTTGTCCCAGGCCGGTTGGCGAGGCATATTTTAAATCCCGGAGGGATGGCAAGAGCGATAGAGGTCAGGTTGTCCTCTTTGATCCATGTTTCAGTTAGGAACAGGATATCCCAATCCTTCTCTTGTAGTAGGAGCCAGACCTCATCTGTGTGTTTGACGAGGGATCTACAGTTTAATAGGCCCGCCCTGAGGTTAGTTTGAGGAGGGGATTTAGGGTTGGGGGGTATTGCGGGGGCAGCGCTGTCAAACGTTATCCCGCAGTTGCTACAAATTTGGGCGGGGTCAAAGGTTGCTGGGTCTATAGAGTGAGGGCAGCAGTTGGATGGTGGGCTGAATGCCTTTAGGTCCTCACCTGACCAAGATATCTGTCCACCATATGTTCCGATTTCGGCAGCATGTCTGGCCCCGGCCGCAGTCTGGTCGCGGACGGGCGCAGACGGGCTTGCCTTAGGCGCGCCTTAGGCGCGCCTTAGGCGCGCCTTAGGCGCGCAAACGGCGCGCCCGCTGCGCTCGTCCGCTGCGCGACCGGAAAAGGCACATGTTAAATAGGAAGTGGATGATAGGAAGGGGTGTGGCCTGATGTTGGTGGGCGTGGCCTCTGTGTCCCGGAGCTGGCGGCAACACAAACAATGAGGTAAGCCGCGGCAGCGTTGTCAGCTGCAGCGCGGTAATGCCCAGGGGAGAATGGGGTAAAAAGCAATAAAACCACAGTAAATACACACAAGTTTTTAAAAACAGCGAAGCAACTCTCCCGGCTTCCGCCTCAGGAGGTCTAGTGTTCTGGAAATAATACCCGAATCACTGTGTGAGCAGCAGAGAGACACTAATTAAACAAAATTAATCTAGGCTCGGTTTGTGTGCCACAGAAAGAAAACAAAGTGACGCATGGCAAACACTGCACAATTAGAAGGCAGCAAAGAGCGACAATGTGACCAACGAATGGCAGGCAGTGGGAGGGTTCCAAGCCCTTTAGTGAACACAAGAGTCTTACAAGCACATGTGCTAGCATATACAGCATCGTCCTAAAAATGGCAAACTATCAACTTTCAGCTTTACTTGACAGAGGGGAAGTTGTTTTGCCAAGGTCTTACTTCAAGATAGAGAAGCCTGGGTTGGAAACAATAAGCTTTTCCTATTCTTTTCAACTGGTTTTTAGCCATACTGTGAAAACAACTTTATTGATTACCTTGGCTTCTCTGGGAAAAAAATAAGCACCACAATAGGAGACTCATTCACTTGATTTCAGACATACTTTGTGTTTAATTTATGCTCAAAATTAGCAGGATGGGGGTATGACGTCATAACTGTCAAAAGCCACCATAGGCACTTTATTCGGATACTTGGTTAAAATGGAGCTCTCATGTGTTACAATCGAGAAGATGTATACTACCCTAGGGCTAATATATAGAAGACCTCAAAATAGCTTTAAATAAAGTGAACCTGCTTCCCCCCAAAAGGGAATGCTCACCCTATTTCAATTCTACAGTATGATGATGGCAGTGTAATATCTGATCGGACAGTTGTCCGACTCAGATGTCACTTTTTCAACTGAGAGCATACTGCTCCGTTAGTAAGCATACTGTTCCATTAGTAAGCATACTGCTCCATTAGTAAGTTATCCATAAATAATGAGAAGACTGAGTTCATCATCTTTAGGCATCAAGTCATAAAAAGGCCGGATCCATGTGGAACATTTTTAAATTAAGTGTGTTTCAGCCTATAAAGAGCTGGCCATGTTTTAACACGGGGAGGAGTCAAATTACACCAGGCCAAACTGAAGGGTTAAGGCCCATGCCTTCAACTCCTATTTTTGCCTATCTGCCCATTATGCTGTGTGGGTCAACTCCCACCTAAAGCCTGTGCCAACTTTTTTATGGTGTTGCCTCATTGCAGGTCAGATCCTCCTGCTGGGCCGACTTAGCACAACAACTTACTTATAGCATTTTGTTTGGGCCATCTGATGATACAGGCCCACGCGCACGTAGAACTTAATTTACAAAAGGGAAGTCTTGTTTCTTGAAGGCATCAATATGCTTTCAACCCTGATCTCTCTAAACTTTCTTGAAAAACCCAACATGGTGCGAGATGAACAACTCATGCTCAAATGATGTAAATCCCTTAAAGGCGCCTTTTTTTAAACATCCTATGTAACTTTTAGTTGGAAGAACTTTGGGATAAGCCATTACCACAAACTTAGATTAAAAAGCGACCAAACAAGTTAGACTAGTTTTTGAAAACAAAGCGTGCTTGGATGACTTCAGAGTTTTATGATCAAACAACCACAGAAATACTTGAATAGCCCCTTGTGTCTGGCTGGGAAGTGCAAATGTATAAGGATTAATCTGTTCCTACTTCCTTTGTTGGAATTTCTAAAAGGTTGGCATGGTACAAACACTGATCCATACTATCGGCCTTGTGAAAAGGAATAAATGTGCATATTGTGGGCCTCTGCCGAAAATGGTTTAAAAACACAAGCAACTACTGAAATCTAATCTCAGTCTTCTTGGCATAACCAAATATAATGAAGCAGTAATTAGCTTCCTGAGTGGAGAAAGGAAAAAAAATAAAATAACGACATGCAGTTTTTTCCCCTAAATGTATGGATTGTGGTGAATGTAAACTCTAATAATTTATTACAGTTTGCTAAATTTGTACTGCTCGCACAAATCAAGCTAAGAATGCCAACTTCCATTTAAATCTTCCCTTGTAAACTCCTTCATATTTTGAGAGTTTTAACATTTTCAACTTTACTTTATTGAGTGTATACACTTGATCAATCTACTATTATTTATTTTTGCTAGACAGTTGCGTACCCCCCCCCCCCTCACCCCCCCCAGTAGGCGTCAAGGACCCCAGGTTAGGGATCACTGACATCAATTATATCCGCAGAGTAACACGCACATGTAGGCTTCAAAATCTAGCTTTCCTTGTTCTAGCTTAGTGCCCTACAACTCAATTATAAAACTTCAGCAGATCTTTAACAGAAAGGCGAATGCCTAAACGTCAATCTGTTGGTCCTCAGATAGTCTCTGTTCCAACTGCAAAGCTATAAACAGCCATCTTCAAAGTGTAGAGGTGCTAGTGAGACTTCATGAGCACAACATGAGTTGCACTGAAAACAGGTTCCACGGTTCAGGGTGGATCACTGATTAATTCAAATCTGAAAGCCACATAGGACTGCAATTACCTGCTGGGTTTCATAACATCACTGAAAACACGTTCTGTGTCAGCCGGGTTGGCGGAACAGAAAAGAAAAAAAGAAAAATCACAGGACCTCTGCGGACTGCTGCGCTTACAAAATACTACCACAAAGGAAAAGAAAACCTAAACTGAGCAATGGGAAAGAAAACCGTAAGCGATAACAGCATGCCGCGACATGTCCCTGTAAATGAGGTGCCAACAAAGATCTAACTTCACAACAACCTATACGAAATAAAAAAAAAATCCAATCTCAATGCCTGAAAAGATGCAAACAACGATTATAGGGTTACCACTGGATTGACCACATCACCTTCTAACATAGCACCGGCAACGGACAGAACTTTAAACAACCCGATACACAAAGCAGGAGGCAGTGAGCTGTCAATTTCCAGCTACTCTGTCAGTCAAAGTAGGACAGAAAATATTTATTGGTTTTAATATGTACTCTATATTACATCAGGAATGGAGACCCTGGAAAACGGGTAGTTACAAACGTACATGACTTAACCAGTAATTAACATCTTAGACGCATAGAACGTATTAAGGCCCGCAAACCCACAGGTGATGAGAAGTAGGTACCACCTCGGTGGATTTCAACATCAGTCAGGATCATGGATATTTAAAGTAAACTAATCCTAAGCCAAAAGAAAGCATTGATATTTGTAAAGATATTCTTCCATAAGTTCCTTCTATCCCTTCAAAAAACAAAAACAAAAAAAGTGGTGCGCAACTGAGTGAAAAAATAAATAAAATTATACTATCTCATGCTTGATCTGCTGTATGTCCGAGAACTACCCGGTAGCCTCAAACTCCTTCACTATAACGTTTTTTTCAATACCTGCAGCTTCTGTGCTTTGGTTATCATGCTCCATAGAAACTGCCTTTCTTGCCACTAGCCTAGTTTCGGCATACGTTCATTAAGGGTGGCCAGCTCAAACAGCAGAGTACTCTTGTTTTAAATTTACCAGGGTTGGACACCTTCACTATATCAAGTAGTTGGTGAGATTGTTGCCTAATATCGAAGGTAAAAGGAATTTTTGGTTCGCCGCATTCAAATTTGCAGTACTATGAGGAAAGGAAACCCGCATCACCTTTATTAAGGAGGCCCTAGTTCTATTCCCAAGAGATTCAATGTTTGATGCCATCAGGGTTGAGGTAACCACACTTTGTTCAAAATGTTCCCTATTGTGTGAGATAGCCTTAACTTAGACTTTTGCTGCCAGAAGAACCTACGCTTCATATGCCCACTAACAAATCTAACTTAAGTCATATTACAATAAGTTATGGTGCCTACACTTCTGTTGGGTTCTTCGATGACAGAAACTCTTCAAGTACCACTCTATTCCAAGAACAGCCTTTTTTTTTTATATGCTCACCCAATTTGGAAAAGAGTCTACTGACATTTGAAACCCACCTGAAGGAAAAACTATTGCTAACAAACATGAGAACTTCGGGATTGGGCAAAAGTTGTATTGTGCATGGTCTGAGATCACTGTCAGGGTCGCTCACATCTTCTGACAATAAATGTCAAGTTCATGGTATTTCAGGTTTACTCTTTTTAGCTCAGTAAACCATCTACTATATTATATAAATAACCTCATCTACAATGTAAGAACAACTCAGAACTGCAATTACAGGAGATAATTCACAGAACGAGAACTGCCTTACTATCGCTTTCCTTAAAGGTATCAGGGTTTGTGCCAACATAGGTTGGCACATAATTCCACATCTTTGGGCTCCTGGACATTCTAGAATGCACTTCCTCATAACTAACAGCATTAAATACTGCTAGGATGGCCAACCGTCCCACATTGTGCAGATTTGTTCTGCATTTGTGTCTCCTGTCCCACTGACCGTATAGAGGGAGGCCAGATGCCCCAATGTCTCGCATCGTGTTTCCCCCAGAAACTTTTTACTCTCTCAAAGGAAGAGCCACTCTCACAAAACTTTACAGGCTGTAAAAGAGATACTCGCCAGTGACTAGAAGCGTGACGCTGCAGCATAGCAGGGTTCTTGAAAAATGGGCTTCAGGAGCACCTTTAACTAATGTGGTGCAAATCCAGCCACCTGCCAAGAAACAGCCCGGAAAACGTGAATGAAAAACATGCTGAGGCTTTGTCCTCGGAAAATGCGCTTGGTGCGGGTTTACTCCATTAAACCCAGTGTTTGACATGGGAATACAGAAGAACAGGTACTCACTATTCTCGGGTACGTTTGGTAATGAGAAATGCAGGTACTCTCCTATTAAAAGTACTGCACCCGTGCTAAGAAGGGCAGGTACTGAGGAGCTGCCCATTTACAGCACTGATTGAGCCTGTTTTCGAAGTGCTGACCTGTCAAATGCACATCAGTTGCCCAGGATCAAACAAGCCACTGCACACTCCCCTAAAAAGCAAGGTTGCTTTGAACAAGTGCATCACGAGGACGCACAAGTTTTTTTTCACAACTTATTATAGTCACGGGAAATACCGTTAGTCAGGCCAATGACAACTGATTTTACGCCCCGGTTTCCATTAAATGTTTACATAGGGACTATTAGCTGAAATTTATACCATTCCAACATGGACTCCTCCACCACAGACTGGGTTTATCCCAATCCAAGATGGGCGCACAGATTAGGTAATACAACTCTCCATCGGTACTTCCTATTTCTAGGCAGGCGTTCCCTTGCGTGACAGCATTGCAGGACCCCCGAGGCAGAAGCATGGCCAAGCGCGCTCTTTGGCTGTACCTGAAGCACCGCGTCCCGGAGCAGAGCGCTCAGCGCCTCGTTCTTGAGCGTCTCCCGAGCCTTCTGCTCGCTCAGCCCGATGGCTGTGAACAGGGACACGCTCTCCGCCGCCATCTTGCAGCCGGCAAAAAAGAAAAGGAAGGTTCAGCCAATCACAACACTATCCAGTCACTCGCGAAGAGGCGTTCGCGGAAGGGGAGTCTGACCAATCAGAATTGGAGGTTGGAGACTTTGCAGCCTATGAACGGACGAAGGATTATATTCGTAGTTGAGAAGAGCTTTATTAAAGGCCGGGATTGAAACAGAGAACGGACTAGCCCCACCCGGAATACGCATGTTAGTATCACTTTCGTTGAGTTGTGCGCTCAGCACAGCAGTGGGCGGTGGACGCTGAGAGATCAAGGGTACTACTCTAACTACTGTTCTAGCAGGGCCTTGGGCCAGTCGGGTCCCTCCAGGTCGCAGACCCGATAGTAATTAAGAACAGGCCATAGCTGCCAAGGTTTCCGATTGCTTATGTATTACATTTGCATAATTTCAGTGTAATTATGAGTGACATTCAACGACAATGAGTGATCCTGTATGTAATTGTAAAATCCAATAAAAAGGTTCACAACAAAAAAAACGACAATACGTGACACTTTTCCACGAGCAAAATGCACTGAAGACGAGGGAAACATCTATATATGAGAAATTACACCCGTTTGGGCAATGAGAAACTCTTGGAAGATCTTAAAACTACTGCAAAGCACCATAATGGAAGAGCACAAACTTAGTTCCATTATTTAGGCGTGCTGCTTGGAAGCTGTGCGTCAGACAGCCAGGCCCCAGCTTCAGGGGTTTTGCGGGAATCGGAGTGGTGTGAGCAGGGCAGTTCTAGGATTTGCGGGGCCCTGGGCCAAAAGGGAATGTGCAGGCCCCTCTAATTTACCTCAGTGACCCCTTGCAAGGAGACCATTCAGAGACACTGCGGGAGGCCCATTGTCCAGCATTCTAGCATCCCCACAGTTTTAACTTTCAGCCCACAAGCAATTCCCACACCTTCAGCTGGATAGGTGTGAGAATTGCTTGTGGGCTAAAAGTTAAAAATGTGGTGGCGCTAAAATGCTGGACAATGGGCCTCCCACAGTGTCTGAATGGTCTCCTTGCAATTGGGACAAAAAGAAGCGTCTCCTCCACTAGGCCTCCAGACACCATCCCTGAGTGGCCAGGGGGAAGGGACCCCTCCCATGGACCCTAATTGCAAGGAGACACCTTTCTTTTAGTTGGATCGGCAGGGAAACAACAGGACACAGGATCGGTGCGGGGCCCCATGCTTGTAGGCTGAGTACAAGGCCCTGGGTAGCTGCCCATACTGCCCATGCCTAGCGCCGGCCCTGGGTGTGAGAAAGCTTCATACACATAGCTGCCAAGTTTTCTGATTGTGTGACATTTCCATAGTTTTAGTGCACTTATGAATGGCACTTAACTGCCAAATGTGTGACACTTAGTATGACATATTCTTGCAAGTAAAACCAAGTAATAAAGTGCATAGAAAGAGATAAATATCAGGAAATGCACCCTTTTTCTCAATGAGAAGCCCTAAAATATCTCAAATTGATATGAAACCCTCGAAATGGACCGTTAAGATACTGATACAAAACAATTTTGTGCCCAGAAGATATAAAAGTATATACATCATCATAAAAGGGACGGTCCCAATATTTAAAGCTAGGTAATTATGGGGCATGGCCTAGGCAGCCAAGATGGGGGTTGAGTTTTTGGATTGACCCTGCCGCTCGGTATCGTTCAAGCACCATCCTACCTGGCAACACTGAATTTGTGGCGCAGCAGGGCACGGGGTTCTTGCGCTGCAGGATATGTCGGTCTTGACCCCGTGCAAGGCTACCCGACTGCCTAGCAATGTCAGGGGAATTGCCGAGCTGCTGTGGGGGCAGTGTATAGTGGCGGAACCGCCGAGCTCGGTGGGGCCTCCCGCCTCACCATCCTGACAGCATGGTGTGGCCCACAGTCCAGTGTAGTGCTGTCGGTCTGGAGGCATGAGTCCTGATCCCGAAAGTGGACCCTGTTCTGACGTACCCAGGTGGGGACGGGGGTGGCCGAGGAGGGGGTTGGCCAAGCGGGCCAAGCTGACACAGCAGAGTAGCAGAGACCCGGATGATGGCGGCCTGATATAGAGAGTAGGGCCTAGACCAGCATTTGACTGGAACGGAGGGTCCCTGAGTGCCCCCGGTGGCAACCGACTGTGGTGCTCTCCCTCTGGCCGGACCCAGGATGGAAGAGGAACTGGCTGCAGACGGCGCCCTGGCTTGGAGGTGGGGGTCACACTGGGAGTCCACTGGATGGGGCCCTCCCCATTTTTCCTCCCGCCCCATTGCAGCCTGATCCACAGCTACTGTGTTCGTAAGCACCCCTTGGGGGGGCTGCGACGGCGAGGTTGTTGCAGTGGGCAGAGGAGGCCGTAGAGTGGAGGCTGTGGCCTCTCTGACCGGGTCCCTGGGGTTGCGGCCAGGCTGCTGACGTGGAGTGGGTATTGATACTCCTGACTACTGTTGATGCTGGAAGAGGCCTCCCCGGCCTAAACTCTAGGTGCCAGGCGAAAACATATAGGTGCCTGAGTGTCACTCCTGGGCCTTGTGGTGGTGACCCCCCCCCCTTCTCAGTGCATTGGGAGCCGGGCGGATAGAGATGGGGACTGGCCCCCTACGAGCGGACCGACCTGGAACACCCCCCCCCCCCCGGGCTGGAGGTGGACAGTAGCCAGGACGCTGATTTCGGAGTGTCAAGGGGCGATGAGGTGCCTTTGAGGGCGAGGCGTGGGGGCGGTGGCCGGGCCGAGGATCCCCCCTCTTTTTCTTTCTCCTGGCATCCGTCGCTGCAGGGCACCTTTTGGACCGCTCTTGGCCCCCAGCGCCTACCGCCTGGCGTCCTGGCGACCTGTTTCCTAACCTCCCCTTGGGCTGTTCTGGGCCCTGGCTGGAGGTGTAACAAACATTCTCCTTGCCCTGGAGGATGGGGTGGGGCGAGATACCACAGCAGACCCCGGCCCAGATGAAAATGGACCAATATACAGTCCCGCGGAGGGACCCCTGTGAGACTGGAGAGGGCCGGCCGGGTCGAGTGTCTGACTCAGCGCAACAGGGCACTGCGGACTTAGATCAGGTCCTCAAAGCCATACAGGACTCCAGGGATGCCGTCCAAGGTGGAGAGCCTCCGAGTGGATCTCTCCTTGCTGCGTGAAGACCTCTGTAATGTGGTGGAGAGAACTGCAAAGGTTGAGATGCGCATATTTACGGCTGAGGACGAAATTACAACGCTCAAGAGTCAGATTTCCAAACTATCCCCCTTGGTGTCCTCACTGACGGAGAGAGCAGAAGACGCCGAAAACAGATCGCAGCGTAATAATCTTCACCTCGTCGGTCTGCCAGAGTCCCTTGAGCAGGGGGGCCTCGCTGGGGTCCTGGAGGACCCGTTCAAGACATGGGTGCCTAAAAATAAACTGTCTGCTTTCTTTGTTATTGAAAATTGAAAGGGCACATCGCTCCCTGGTGCCGAGACGCCCGCCGGGGGTCCCTCCGTGCCCTGTGATTCTGAGCCTGCTCAATTTCAAGGATCGGGATGTGATTTTGCAGGAAGCCCATGCTTGCCCTGATCTGCGATTTGATAATTCAAGGGTTCTCCTGTTTCCTGATTATACAAAGGCAGCGCAACAGCGGTGACGATGCTCTGCTGAAGTGAAGCAGAAGCTCAGCGCACTTGACCTGCGCTACATGCTTCTGTTCCCTGCCCATCTCAAGGTCTTCTTCCAGTCCCTCACTCTCTTCCTTGACACGCTGGACCAGGCCTGGGAGCAGGCAACTGAGCAGCGGTTTCTACAGAGACAGCCTCCTGGGCTGCATCACTCGAGAAACATTGTGGAGTATTCTGGGCCGCTGCCCCGGTGGGCTGAGCGTGGGGATGCTGAGGAGGGCTCTGGCTCAGCACAAGAAGGAACTGCCTCAAATACAGCCTCACCGAAGGAGGTTGAGAACCTTCGGATACCCCCATGATCGTTCAATCCACGGAGGCGGACCTGGGTTCCTCCTCTCGGCTTTCAGCGACATCATTACACAACTGTTTACTCTTTATTCATTGTGTGGGATCTGATGTGGGGCATCGCCCAGTTTTCCCATCCCTCTCAGCGGGGCTTATTGCGTGTGTGGCTCTCCCCTGCACATGACGTTACTTCTGTTGGGTACCGAAGTCCACCGTTATGTAAACATGGTTAAATGAGTTGTCAGGTGCTAGATCCTGCTCCATGGGCTTTAACAGATCACAGACGTTTTACCCCCTAGTTAGCTGTTCTGGGTTATTCAGTTAGTGTAACGGATACTTCCTGGGGTGGGGGGGAGGGGTATTACATTTGGGCCTATAGGCCTGGTTCGTTTCCTTTTTTGCTTTGTCTTAGCAATGTATTTTTCCCTTAGGTCAGTTACAGCGAGCACGCATGTCACGATTTTTAATTGTGTAGCGCACGGCACTGCAGGTCCTTAGGTTCGTTTGCCCAGCCTAGTCTTAAGCGGGATTGCCTCCTTCTCTGCCAACCGTACCATGGACCCCTCTAAAATAACAGTGCTCTCCTGGAATGTGAACAGCCTGCTGGACCGCATTAAGCCCTCTGCAGTGTTACAGTACATCAGGCGGAACAGACCAGCGGTCATCTTTTTGCAGGAGACTCTCCTAATAGGAACAAAATGCCAATTTTTATGCCACTTCAGCTATGATAGGGTTTACCATTCCGGCTTTACACGTGGCTCTAGGGGAGTTGCGATACGATTGCACAGATCCTTAGTGCCAATATCGGCCACACTCACCAGCCCTCCCGCAGCAACATACAGGTAGCATAAATAAGCAGACAAGACAACTTTTTGGTGGAGAAAATTGCTGCAGGTTTATTAGCATACCAAATATGCCAACATGGTGGGTTATCTTACAGGCGATCCAAAGGCAAGCCGCCCCTCGCGGCCTACCACCTGATGGGCCAACTTGCATCGTGGTCTTAGCCAATCGGTGCTTAGCGGTTGTGGTGAGGGGATAGCCCCTCCCACTTCCGGTGAAACATTGGTCCACCAGATAGCTCACGCCCCCCCCTACGAGGGGCGGAGCGTTCAAGCGACCCCCGGTTGTACAGGTTCCCAACCGCCCGTAGGACAGATAGGGCGCCGTCGCACCCCAGGGTCCACCGCACAGACTTCCTGGGGATATTCGGCCTCAGCACCCTTTGTGCTCCTGAAGAGGGTACCCTGCGGGGACTGTCGGTCAGCCCGCATTCCCCTTGCAGTAACGGCGCAACACAAGGACACTCAGGGATTCTATGTGGGGATAGAGGGCTACCTGGAGGCGAGGCACTACAACTTTGTCTCCTGCAATGATCCTCCTCCTGCTGCTCTGCTGCAGCCTTCTCTGCAAGCGTTGCAATCCTTTATCCTGACTCTCCCCCAGGCCGAGGGTGATGGGAGGGGGTTTAATGCAACACCAGGCCCGATTTTAGATGCGTCTTCTGCCCCATACCCTGCCAGGCATTCCCGGTCGGCTTAGCTGTCCTCCTGGGTTAACTCGCTGGGCCTCTGTGATATATGGCGCTCTTGACACCATATCAAGCGGGCTTACACTCACCAGACAGCAGCACATGCCATTGCGTCCCGAACAGTTTGTGTGCATTCTCTCACGCAGTATCTCTAACCATGCTCCACTTTTGCTGGCCTGGGGGGCCCATACTACCATCCTGCTTCCTGCCTAGAGGTTCAGCGCATGATACTTGCAAAGTTCAGAATGAGCTGCCTTTGTTGTAGAGGAACTATAACAGTTTTTCAGATTTAACTTGGGTTCGGTCCCCTCGGCGGTGATGCTCTGGGCAGCTATTAAGCCTTCCCTGAGAGGGTGTCTTAAAGGCTACATCCGCCGGGTGAAGGCGCTCTGCGAGATGCGGCTGATCGATCTGGAGGCCCAGAGTCTGCGTTTGGAGGCCTCCCTCAGCCACCATGATACTGATAATGATCTTGTCGTCTCTTAGCCATAGCACAAGAAGAACTACAACATGTTTTCCTGTAGTAAGTTGAACAATGTTGGATGGCTTCTACACAGAGGGTGTATGCAGCAGGCGATTAATTGGGTAAATTGCTGTACTGGCTGGTGACTCACGGTGTCTCTGACTGAGTGGTTCCGGTGGTTCAGGACTCTTCGGAATTCCCTCAGGAGTATCTCCCTGACATCGCTCAGACCTTTGCTGATTTCTCTCGGGGGTTATACTCGCAATGTCCACTACCACCAGAAGTCACTAATCCCCTCCTGGATAGCATACCGTTGCCATCTGTACCTAGTGCCCTAGCTCGTGAGTTTGATCAGGCCCTTACATTGGAAGAGGTGAACGACGCAGTGTCAGGATTGCAAGCCGGGAAGATGGCTGGCCCTGATGGGTATCCCATTGAGTGTTATAAGCGCTTCTGCGATATCGTATGCCTGCACCTTCTGAACTTTTATGTAGCTGCCCTGCAGCAGGGGTCTTTTCCACCAGATCTCAATTGTGCCACAATTGAGGTTCTGCCTAAGGAGCGTAATTTCGCTGATTAACTCTGACATTAGGCTCTATGCAAAAGTGGTAGCGATGCGGCTGAGCCATGAGCTACCACATGTGATTCAATTGGATCAGTGTGTATTTATGCCGCCCGCAGCAGGCGCCATTGTATTAGAAGGATCCATGTCACGCTGGCCTGGGTGTAGCATCTTGATGGCATTCTGGCCCTCTTGCTAGTTGATTTTACCAAGGCTTTTGACACAGTGTCTTGGGATATCATGGATAGGGTCCTCCAGCAGGCCGGGTTGGGGTAGGGATTCTGTCACATGATCCGTTTTCTTTATCATGCCCCGACTGCCAAGGTCCGTATCAATGGGGTTCTGTCTCCTGTGTTTCCTATTGAGTGCAGTACGCGCCAGGGGTGTGTGACTGCCTCCCCCCTTCCCAGCGCCTTGAGAACCTCACGGGTGAGTAGCGCACTTTATAAACCCCTGATTGATTGATTGATAGAACCTCTGGTGCGGCTTATATGCTGCAATGCCCAGCTTTGGGGCTGGCGATGGGGAAACGGGTTCGAAGACCGCATAGCGTTATATGCGGAAAACATTCTTCTGTTTTTGAAGGATCCTCAGCGCTCTGGGTCCCAGTGTTTGATTCTTCTTCGGCTCTACTGTGAGGCGTCCGTGCTCCGGGTTAACAAAAGCAAGTTCTGTCTAGTGGAGGTGTGTGGTGATGCCCTAGAGCAGGTTTGGTGTCCCAACATCCCGATCCAGCACAACTCGTTCAAGTATTTAGGGATTCACGTGTCCCCTTCCCGGATTTGGCCTGGGCCCTTAATTTCAGGAAGCTGGGCCTGCAGCTTGACCGCGACCTCGCTGTGGGGCCATCTTGCCTCTGAACCCCATGAGGCGCACTGCCCTGTTTAAAATGGTAAGGCTACCTCGTTATTTGTATACTTTGGGCAACTATCCATATCCCGTCCCCCCCAGATGGTTTTACTCCTTGACAGTTAAGAAAACCAACTTTGTCTGGGCAGGTGGGAGGCACAGGGTGGCCTTTCGCTCCCTACGTAGATCCCCATTTGACGGTGGCTTGGGTATGTCGGATATCTATCTATACTACCTTGCAGCTCACTTAGTGCAGGTTAATGATTGGTTCACGGGGTGAGACGACCCGGTATATCATCTGAAAATTCACTCATTGGGTATAGATGGTCGGCTTGATCTTTTGTACGGAGCACGTCTACCCATCACATTACCTTCTTGTATGTAGGTGTCTCTCACTTGTTGAAGGGCAGGTCTTTGGCTCACCATCTGCAATGGCTTCTTCATTGGGATGACACCTTTATGGAGAGAAACGTGGCTTGGTCAACTTTCGACCCTGGAAGGTTTTGTCCCCTGGGATCGCATAGGGATTTCTTACCTGGGAGACGTTTATGTTGTTTTAAGATTAAAGGCTAGGTATGCTCTATCCAATTTGCAGATCTTTCTCTACCTTCAACTATGCCACGCCCTGCAGGCTGACGAGCTCCTGACGGACCCACTGCCCGAATTCAGCAATTCTACCAATTGCTGGTCATTCATACCACCGATGGCATTAAAAAGACCCGACAGAGATGGGCTGCCTGAGTGGGAGCACTGAACAATGAGGAATGGAGGGAGGCATGCATGAAGCTTGGAGAATTGGCAATTTCATTGCGGCCGAGTGTGTTTCCATTTAATCACTTACATGCGACATTGATCACCCCACGGCGCTTACAGTACGTGCTCCCTAACGCTCAGGAAGTGTGTTTGCGTTGCACGCTTCCAGCCTCAGATTTTTTCCATGTGCCTTGGGAATGTCCCAGTGTTGAGGCCTTTCTGGGCGGGGGTGGGTCAAGTACTCTCATCTCTTTGGGGCCGCTAACACCCCGCATTGCATTATTGGAACTGCTGGAGAAGGTTGGCGGCCCTAGAGTTAAGCCTTCCTTTTGGGGGTGGCCTGTTGAGTTGCTAAACGTGATGTTGCCTGTGCGTTAAAATAGCGTAAGGCACCGACTGTTAGTTGCTGGCGCAAAGGGATGAACTGGTGCGCTCCCCAGGAGAAACCAGTGTTCGAGGCACGTGGCTGCCCTCAAAAGCATACACAAATATGGGGGAAGTAGTGTAGTTATTATGGAGTGTCGATTTGATCATGTAATGCTTTACAATGCTGCTGTTTGGACTTGCGGTAATGCTGCGCCTCTGCACCAATCATTATTGATTTGTGTTATGCTGTGCTCTGCCATACATTTCTCACTAAAGTTGGTTGTAAAAAACAAATCAACATAAAACATCTCCCCCCCCATGCCATTGCACTTTATTGCGCCCTAATAGGTAAGCACGTGCTACAGAGATCAAATGAACAAAGGCTAGATATTGTTCCAGTGGGGACAAAAATAAGCAAAACAGGTAAAACTAGTAAGTATTTTTTCCCTTTATCTGTACATTCTTCAAATAACAACTATAAATAGAAAGCCCTTTTAAATGTGTTCTAGAGATGATCCACGACTTAAAGTAAACAAATACAGAAAAGGCATGTTACAACTGAATAAATACAATCTTGTTTTGAGTTCTACATAGCTGGCAGGTTGTAAGAATGCTTATGTGTGACACTTATGCGGTTTCATTGTGTGTAGGAGTGACATTCTACTGCCAAATTCGTTACACTTTGAGTGCCTTTTTCTCATAAGTAAATCAAAACAATAACTAGGATTTGAGTTTTCCACTATTGTAACTAGACATTAACATGTCAGTGAACATGTGCTTCAATCTCTGTACATGACCAGGTTCAGTATAAAAACTGATAAAAGATAGCATCTCAGTTACCAGATTTTGTAATTCTTTCTTTGAAGTAAGAAGTATGTAACCCCACTTTGCCCCCCCCCCCCCCCCATTTTATTTCTTGAGTACAATGCTGGTCTTGTACAATGAATGGAAAAAAACATTTATGTAATCCATATCAGCGATTTGGTTTCTGTTTATACTTCAGGTTTCACTTCCTATTGCATTCTCTAATAGAGTTAGCTATTTTCAGGATTTTTTTTATTGTTTAGCATATTGCACGTGTATAGTGCATACTTTCAACTGAGTTGCCTTCAAGTGTTGATAACAGGTCACGACTGAGCATTGTGGAGTTGAGGCTGAAGGCAGTCCAAGTTCTTCGCAGTGACTGTCAGTAGGTCAAATAGATCTTCAGAATACACGACCATCCAATCACTGGGCTCGCTGCAGAATGCACAGAGCAAGGGTCACGTGTTTCAGTTGTAATTCTGATTCTGTACAAATGTGAGTGAAGGAGGGAAACAGTTGTCAAAGTAAAAGAAAATACAGTGCTTCTAGGTGAGTGGGTCGTTGTATGTTTGGGGGCGTTGAAGTGAAGGAGCTGCAAGGAATTCCATTCAGGAGACAGTGAAAATAGGGTGCTGAAAAGGAAATATCGGTGCAAGAAACACAAATGCAGAAGATGTGGAGAGAAAAAGGGCATACATGTCTAACATAGAGTGAACCTCACAGAAGCGATGGAGACTGTAATCTTTCATTCACTGTCTCACAATTTCAGAATTTAAGCATTTTCAATATTAATTATTTAAAACAAAATAATTTTGTTACTCATTTCTCTTAAACGGCTAACAACCATTGACAAACTCAATAGTTCTGGCTGGTTTTAGGTGTATGACAGTTGTCGTGTTATATATCTTGATGCAATAACAGTGGGCTCAGAGAGGAACCAAAATACTGGCTGGGTGGCACACTATTGGAATCACAGAAATGTCCTTTACGTGTGTAAGCCACACCCCTTTTACAGACCCCCACCCCCTACTTTTTTACATTTAAAGCCCTGTGCTCTAAAGTGTTTTTGGAAAGTGGAATTTTGGTCAAGATTGTCCAAAAGTCTTATTTACTAATATGATATCAGCCCTGGGATATTTTGGGAAAAGTTTCATTTTCTCCAAGTTGGAGTGGCATATTTCTCCAAAATTATGCAAATTGCTTACATGATACATAGATGCCAACATTTTCGAGCTGAAGAGAGGGAGCTTTTGAAAACAAAATCGGGGGAATCGATTTTCCCCATTGACTTGCACGAAAGCAGAGACAGTTTTAGGAGGGAGACAACTATGCGCGTTGGACAGGCACTAATTTCAACAGAATGTTCAGAATGAAAAGTCACAAAACCTTCAAAAGAGTGTGAATGAAGCAAAACAAAGCAAATCTGGTGTCATATTTTGGAAAAACGACCCACGGAAATCCCAATAAAAAGTTTTGTTTCTACGCTCTCTCCTGCGTCCAACCCCTAACTCTGTGCAATAACTTTTGCCTATGACAATTTTGCACCAAATGTGGAAATTATTTTGCAGTGTAAAAAACCTTTTCTGCATAGTTTGGTGTATTTCGGTCGTGAGAGGTTGTGTGCACAAATATATTAGTCATTCTAAAAGGGCCTTTTCTGTGGAGGCAGCCGCAGCCATTCATTCTATAGTTATAGCGCATTCATACTTTACACTGAAATTAAACAATTTCAACCGTAAATACAATTCGTCCTGCTCGACAGAGCTTCGCTAACCTTCCCAAAAGGGACAGACATGCACCTCGGAATAACCATAAGAATTGATCCAAATTTGTTGGGCATGTTACAGGGGCTTCCAAAAGCTGTGGTTCCTATTAACCCGTTCCGTGCTCATGACGGAACCACTCCGTCATGAGCCACGGGTGCGCTGTGCTCATGACGGAGTGGTTCCGTCATGCTGCGGCCGTTGGCGGCCGCTCCGCCCACGCGGCGCTAATTCCCCGCCTGTGCGGGCGATTAGCGCAGTGGGCGGAGTCGTGACGGAACCACTCCGTCATGAGCACAGCTCGCCCGTGACTCATGACGGAGTGGTTCCGTCACGAGCACGGCGGCACCGCAACTGCCCCCAAACCCCCCCAGCGCCGCGGCGGAATTCCTGCCGCGGCGAAGGGGTTAAAGTTCCCATATGAATGTTTGCCCTCTGATGCAGCAAAAACGGTACAGAATTTCACCCCGTGCTTAATTTGAGCCGGTGGTTGCCAGTGGGGGCCACTGGCACTCTTTTGTGGGGACCCACACTTATTTTCCTGCATCATACGTTTACCCAGAGCAAGGGAGAGAAAAACTGGGGGCATATCAGCAACAACCGGCGATAGTTATCGCTAAGCGCACTCAGCGCTAGGATAATTATAGCTGGCGATCGCTTGTTTTTATCGTGGAGATAGCGCGCTATCAGCGACGCTTATCAACAGAGCGATAAAAACAACCGAGTTAGCTGCCAAATGTGCAATTATCGCTGGGATTCCAGCGATAATCGCACAACGTTTGGCGCTACGTTGCTGATAGGGCTGCACATACTTAGCCATGATATCCACCTTCCATAGGATATCATGGCTATGTCAGTTTAAAAGCAGTCGTAAGGAAAGTAGCGCTAACCGAGGTTAGCAATACTTTTCTTATCACTCTGCAGGTTAGGGTGAGGCTTGATAATGGGAGAAATGTCGCTTAGCGACATTTCCCCTGTTATTCTGGGGAGGAACGCCCACTTTGCATCTCATTAGAGATGCAAAGGTCGGCGTAAGGAAAAAGGGTGCTAACATGCAAATTTGCATGTGAGCACCCTCTTGCTGATAGGGCGATGGTTTTATCTCTGCTTTTCTGGCTTTTAAAGCCAAAAAACCGGAGATAAATCCCTTGCTGATATGCCCCAAAGAAAGCTGAAAGACGTGGAAGAGACAGCCGGGAAGGGAGAAAGCAGGAAGTTGCAGGAGTGAGATAAACAGGCAGGGACATGGACGCCATTTAGGGGTCGCAGCTGCGACCCCTGGCTTTCCCCTTCCTACCACTGGCGCTGCTTTTGCTACGCCTGGCCTCAGAGGTGGCAAAATCAGAACTCACGGCATCTCGCCCTAATGGAAGTTGGTCGAAGCTCCACTTTCATGGTTTTCAGTCAAATGATTATTACATAAATGGTGAATAATAATATCAATGAAATAAGAATGGAGTACATTAGCTGGAACATGTCCCTATCCGGAAGCTAAGGTAAGTAAAAAATGCTGTTAAATGTATGTTGATTGCGTGCCTACGGGTGAGAGTGTGTGTATGTGAGAGAGAGTGCATAAATGTGTAAGCATGTGTGTTTGTGCGAGTCAAAGTAAAGGTCAAATGGCATGCGCTGTCACTTCCGCGACCCCTGGCATTTTAGGGAATTGACACTCATGGGCAGTGTCGGTGGTCGATTAAAGAGGCATGAGATGGATTCAAGACTAGAGAGCCTTGGTATTCATTGCACCAACATTTAATTGTACCGGCCATGGGCTTCTGAGTAGAGCTTTGGGCACCGGCGCTCAATTCTTTTACTAATGAAAAAACTGTAAGCACCAGTCTCGCCAGAACCATAAGGCATCTTCCAAAGTGAAGAGTTTGCATGGAACGCTGAAACTTTTCAGACACTCACCCCCAGTCACAGAACTGGGTTGAATCCATCATCGTACTTTAGCTCACTTCGCCACCTCAGTTTAGACCCAAATATATGCAAATCAGTCTTGACCCCTGTGCCTCATGGGAACATTCCAGCCTGAACTGCCAAGCCAGGTCTTCCATGAACCAGAAACAAGCATCCTGGGAACGGTTTCGTGGTAACACCCCTCATCAGTGATGGAGCAAGGGAAAATACAAACCCTTTTGTACCTCCTTCAAAGTCAATGACCTCATAACCCTAATTTACTAATTGTTTGAATGAATTTACTAATCAATCAATGTACCTTTATTTAGACACTACACGTGGGAAAACTAACTGGCATATGCAAAAATCTAATTTACTTACAGATGTGAACTTACATTAACATAGCTTTGTGCTTCATGTAGAAAATAGAAGTAAATTGCATATATTTGTTGTGTAGCTAAATATTGTCGCAAAGAATGCAGATGGTAAGTAAAATGGCTTTAAATGTTGCTTGCGCTAGGTAACACCTAACCCGGGTCATTAGAACGGTGAGTGGTAAACAGAAAGGCTTATTTGCTATATCTAATTTCTGCTATGTTGTTTTCACATTAGTTCCGTTCGGGTCTGCTAGGCCTCGCTGAGAAAATGGCCGCTGCCCAGAGAGGATGATCACTTATTACCAAGATGGCCCCTGCGCATGAGCAGAACGAAAGTTACAGTCACGAGTGAGGGCCTATGCCTGGAGTGAGAGATGTCAAGGCCGCACTGGCCTAGGACAAGAGTGGATGCCAAGATTCTCTGTACAAAAGCCTGGGAAATGGATGCAAGAATTTGGACTACAGCATTTATAAATAATACAGTTGTTACAAATGGTGGAATATGACAAGTCACAAGGATGCGTATGAATATGAAATTTACGGAACAGGTTTAGGCAAGGAGGACAATGAGGTGACCATCACCACCCCTCCAATGGACCAATGGAAATTAATCACAGCCCCTAAAAAGTTTCAATTCTGGGTATAGCAAGTTAGTGAAAGGGTATGAAAATTAGTGTCTATGATGACTTTGTGACACTTTCATTTTCTATTCAACACGACACGCTGTCTGTTGAGACGATTATCTCACTGATGCTGAAAAGACTTTGACAGATTTGAACTTCGAACTTTGATGGGAGAAAGGAACGAGACCGTCGCAGGATTCAATCCTGGGAGGGAATATGTCCGAGGAGGTTAGAGGGACAGTCAGTCAGTTTGGGAACCTATCCTATGATCTGCGGTTCATGCTCCGGTGAACCATTCTCGTCATCGCCCTAAGGCCAAGGGTAATGAGGATTTTTCTGTTTCTTTTGAATCTTTACTTGAAACGCTTATGAAATGAATGATTATAAATTGTCTAATAAAATTTTACTTATTCAATTTATTCAAAGAATCTAGATAAAATGTCATGCTAACTCAAACTGAGTCTGTGGGTAATAAAATTAAAGTTATGATCTATAAAAGTTAATTGTTTAATTGTGATTGAGCAGGACTTAATCGCTTTCAACTGATTCCTACTAGTTGGTCCATCGACCCAAAATAACGGAGTACCTTGATGTTTAAACTGGAAAACTCCAGAGTCTATTGTATATAATGTATATAGATATTATTTTAGAGAATTATAGTATTAAGGTACCCCGTGTTGTCTTGCAGCTTGTCAGCTTGTCACTTATCCGGAAAACTGAGTGAATGTGTGTTTTCGGTGTTATGGGCCCCACCGATGAATAAGTGGTGTGTGAGTTTCCCTGGGTTGAGTGAAGTTTGTAAAGGGTTTGTATTAGTCGTGCTGCATCATCAGCCAGGCTAGCTTGAATCCAGTGGCAAAGTGAGCAAGGGACCCACGTCTGGGCATACCATGCCAACTTAGGGTGAACAAAGCAAACACAAGGAGATGACGGACGGAGTGCTGAAACTTTTCAGACACTCACCCCCAGTCACAGATCTGGGTTGAATCCATCATCGTTCTTTAGCTCACTTTGCCACCTCAGTTCAGACCCAGCTATATGCAAATCAGCCTTGACCCTTTGCCTCATGGAAACAGTCCAGCCCGAACTGCCAAGCAAGGTCTCGCCTAAATGGGCATGGGGAGCTAAACAAATGATGTATTTAGGCCCAGATCTCTGTACTGGGGTGAATGTATGACATTGTTCTGCATTCTGTCCATCAATTGTTCTTTTTGCATGTGATGGTGACCCCCACTCCTGGCTTGAAGTTGGTAGAAGAGCGATAGGCTGGTATTTCTGATGTGAGAGGCGTAGGCTCCAGAAGTAGGTTGTGTCTTGAGTATCGTAACGTAAAATGACGGTGTTCCCCCGCAGAATGTGATGAGGGGCCTGAGTCTCCCATAATACACAGATATTCAATGGCATTGGGCTGAACTGGGGCCTTCTGAAGGACTGGGGGCCCACTGGAGGGTTTGGGGCTCTGGGGGTCGTCTGTATTATGACTCTATGGGGTCTGATTACATGTTTAGGTGTTATATATCGCCTCTGATAAATACCGATACCACGGGGTACGTTATTTATCGTGCACGATAAATAACACCTATTACGAGTTTATGGCGAATGACATGCGGATTTTGGTGTTAAACACACAAAAATCTGCATCATATGGTAAATACCGTCTACTTTCCCTGCTAAATCTTGACAGATTTGACCTGCCGAAGTTTAACGAAGGTTGAGCTATTTAATGCATCTGATACAGATCGAATGCGTTAAAATCCTTCAAGCTTGTAATTCTGGCCCATGTGTAAATGGGTTCACGTATAGATCAGAATATTACGAGCCTCTCATAATCAGGCCCCATGTGTCTGTAGTAAAAGGAGTGACCTCTCTAGAGGGTTGGCTTGTTTGGGGTCACCCACTGTACCCCATCATGGCTTCCGTAGAGCCAGTTTGTTGCTTCTGCCGTTCATACAGAGTTGATGTTTAATCCGCATAAAGACACTGTGATTGTACATGATTTTGGAATTGGGGGACAAATTGTGCATTGGGCTACGGCTGTCTCAACTCAAGACTCTCCCGGTGTACCTCGAGGAAGATGCATTTGGAAAATGGATCAGGACGAGGAAAAATATGAGGGTTCACCGTGCAGTAAAACCGAACATACCTGTTATTCCTCATTTTGAAGTGAAAAACTCTCAATCAGAAAGTGAAATCTACCAGGGAAACACTCATGGTGCGGCATGAATACTTCTCCAGGTCAGTATTACCTACTGATGCTTCTGTGAAGGTTGGGGTGACCTGAAGGAAGGCGCAAGTGTATACAAGCCGCAGAGCATGGAGGGCAGCTCCTCAGAGACCCACGAGTTGGACTACTCTCACCAGGTGGGAATGCCAGCCCCGGTTGCCATCTTGAAGCAGTTTGTAGAAAACACAGGTTGTATCTTGCTTAACAATTTCAACATGCATTTGCCATAACATGGAGTCAACATTTGTGTAATGTGAGCAAAGAAGCAAACCTGGGAGGCAAGGAACTTTGCAAAACCAAAGGAAATGATGGACGGAGTGTTGAACATCGCAAGCACAAGGAACTTTCCCAACAGCTTGTCACCCAAGAAGCTGCATTTGATTAGAAACAAATTATATATTGTGAAAAGAGAAAGGCAATGAACTTCCACCTCGAAACCAGCAGCAGCAGTTGAAACACAGCAGCATCTTTGGATCAGGCCATAAAACCGACTAAACTCTGTTTAATTTCAATGTATTTAAGTGGGTAACAGAGAAACCCCATGAACATTCCTGGAAGGGATTTTGTGTCTCTTCGGCTTTCGCTTCCTTCCAGCGGGTGGGATTGTCTCTCCCTTTCCTGGGACCCAGGTGAGAATGGGAGGGGGTTTGGCTGCTGTTTGAGAACCGCTTGTGTAGGATGTTTAACCAGTAGACCCGTCTTACGGTGTCAATATGACATTTAATGCTTTCAATAGATGCGTCGCCTCTTCCTATATCCCCATCAATCGAAGCGTATGAATTCGTTCCAGGACCCCGAGGAGCGATTAAATCCAATTTCTGTCTTCCACTCAATATTGTTCCTTCTTTACTGCCCCCCGGAGAGCTATCATGGTTCAGTTATGCTTTTCCTGTAATCCATACATTTTGTGTTTAAAGGTTGTTACTGATCACATTACGTTCCAGCATCTCAAATGGAGATCATGTCTGGAAGAAATACCAATGTGAAGAAAAATGAATATAATTCGGTAAAACTATGATATCAATAAAAATATTTTTTTCCATTATCAGGAAAAAAGCAGTGTGACAAAAATAAAGGGATATGGATGTTAAACAGGTGAATTTTACTAATAGTGATGGTGTTTGGATTTCAAGAGGTGGCAAGGTTTCAGTTTGGTAAAGGGTTAGGGGAAGGTCAAGGAAAGGGTTAGTTTTAGGTTTGGGCAAAGGTTCAACATTAAGATAGTAATCCATATTTGTAAAGCGCGCACATATCACCCCTTAAGGTTTCAAGACACTGGGGTCTGTCAAGGAGATGAAGTGAGCGGTTGCGCAGAGTCACATGGTGCTAAGCTGAGCTGCCACCAGCACCGGGGATGGAACTGTGAGCCCCTTGCTCTGGAGTCAGCTGCTCTGGCCGCTGCGCCACACCTCTCCCTTAGAGTTGGCACGGTGTTTATAAAAAAGGAAGTGGTGAGGGTTATTGAAGGAAACAGTGATAAGGGTGGTTCAGCAGAAGCAATGCCATGCTGGTTGTCATGCTTGAGACACACTTCTCTGTCTCGTTTCTACCCCAACACACTCTTGTAACAACACACCCCTCATGCACCGCCTTCCTTGCCTCGATTTCTACAACCTCCTTCATGTATCCAATTCTCAATTTTAATTAAGGTTTCTAATTTTCCTTTTTACTGATATTTACAGATAAATACAGACAGAAACAATCTACCTCCTGTCTGTATTTATTTTTAAAAGCGGAAAAATACAGAAAATTCTGCTTCTTGTAAATTACTCTCCTTGTTGTGCTCAAGAATTCCAGACAAAAAGCTAAGCAGATAGACACCAGGGGGGGATTTAAAAACAGGATGAGGTTCCCTTAGATGTGGGCATATGGGATCATATATTTGTATATAATTGCTAATGTTTGCCTCTCAGTGAGGTGTAATATAATATTTGACTGCTTAATTTGCTAAAAAGTGACCGACGTCAAAGTATGAGTGCATGTTTTTCAGTGAAATGAATGTGGAAATATACCATTTTATCACTCCATTTATTCTCAAAACATAAAATAAATACCTATAAAACGGCCCAAAAAGAAATATGGATCAATACAGATCAAAATGTTAAAAAATAAATACCCTAAAACTGGGAGTCCTAAATGTAACCCGCGTGGCTATAGAGCAGCCATCGAGCTTGCTAGACTTGCCTCTTTAAGTCAAATAAACACATATATACACATGCATATTTTTCATAAAGGAATTTGTTATCGTTTTTTTGTTGCTCTTCTCCCGCTGATGTTAATGAACAGTTCCTTTTTGAAAATTCTTCGCTGCCGCTTCTTCATAATCGCATTGATGTTAACATTTTTCATCTCAACAGAGATCAGCTGAGTGCTCCTAAGGATGTCTGAGAGGACAGCATATCGCCCCTCCTGATTGCACTTTATTCCAGCAGTGCCAGTGTTATATATAGATCATATTGTACCAGTAGGCACTGGGGTGGCCACGTGATGTCCTAGAGGAGGTGATATGTGGGAGCTGAAACACTTGATTCTTAAAACTTTCATTGCTTTTCAGTGCAAGGTTCACCTATGCCAGGACATGTCTACAGACAGACAGACCGGATATGACGTAGGGGTGACATCATCTACACAGTTATACAATTAATACAATAAATGAAATCCCAGTGAAACCTGTACCAATAAAGATTTAATGTAATGCTGTATGGGGCCTCCGGGCTGATTGTCTGCACACATGCCTTGCACTTCACAGTACAAAAGGGCTCCCAAACGACCCCGTAGAGCCAATTCCCAGGCAGAAAATGTTGTCTTGCCCTTTAAACTGCATGTTCAGTACATTTGAAGTTTTACCTAAAAAATATGTCAATACTTATTAACCAATATGTTGTAAGCAATTGTCGAAGTCCAAGGAAATGTGTCGGTGTGCTCCTGAGTATAATGGGGGGGGGAGGGGGGGGATCAGTGAGTGTGGAGGGGTAACATGCATAAAAAGAACAAAAATTTCTGTCACTATGTTGTTGGCCTTTTACCTTTAACTGCATATAAAATATAACACATGCCCCTAAAATGAAAAATAAACGAAAGATAAACTAATCTGTGGCAATGCGCTGCCCTGGTAGGAAAGTTCAGTTGGTTAATGTGATCACTTCAGTTGTCTGTGTGTGTAACTGGAGGCTCGCTGATTTGAATCCTTGTTAATAATGGTAAGTGTATTCATAGTGCTATGAGGTCCCAGCTTGTGGCAGCAAGCACGGGAATACATGTGTTTATAAATGTTTCACACACACTATAAGACAGACTGCACGGAGTATAAGAACAATGCACGTTTAAGTGCTTTCAATGCCTTCAAAAGGTATTTTTGTACTTATGCAAAGTCATATTGTACCTAACCTAGTGTAAAACATTTTCCATAGGTTTCCATTAAAGCGGTGCATTTCAGAGCGGGTGACGCAGAGTATATTTCCGAAAAGAACTGTGTCAATTCTATCCGTTTAGATTGTTCCATAAACCAAAGTGACACATTTACATTTTTTCAGGCAGCAGGCTTCCAGGAAAGAAGGCATGTTGCTTATTTAGCTGCCTGTCACACCCCATCCTGCCTAAGGCAGCTCAAAAAGGAACTGCACGTGGAGTTGTGTTTACTTAACTTTTTCTGATGTATATTCATATACCATGAGGTTCAAATATTGTCTCGATAACTGATAAGGTTCCGTGGGACTTTGTGTGACGCCATCACTTCTACAGAAGAGTGCAATGCAAATATACATTTGTGTTGTGTTTGTTCTGTTCTGTAACTTTCTAGTGTTTCCTTTACAATTACAAAGCAAATGATATCAGTTGTAAAAACTAAATATATTCTTTCCTTCAGCAGTCCTAGTGTACCTTTAATGTTTTCAGAATACATCTCACTCATTTGTCTGGTTGCTTCTCTTGCAGAATAGGACCATTTTTGGACGAGTGCCCTAAATGCTGGAGTTATCAACTTTCTTTGGCCCTATTGTTTTGTATTCTTTCAAGAAAAACACTTAAATTCATAGTTTCAACTAATGACTCAATATGTCGTATGCCTGAAGTCAGGGGGATGCATAACACCATTTTGACACAGTTTTCCAGTACTGTGTGTGCTGATGTACACCATATCCTACCTACAACCCACTAGTAGTACTGCAACTCCCTCGGCAACTCTCTAGAAACACTGGCTTTTTGAGTGATTGTCAATGCATGCCTTTTACATTCATGTTTGGTTTTTGGAAAGTAGCGTTTACAATTCAAGCATTCATTGCTTAACAGACTTCTAGGAAAATGTGAGTAATTCTGTCGGGATTCTATTGGATTTGTTAATTTCCCAATACTGGCACATCCAGAACGTGTTGCCTTCTGAATGTTATCATTCAAAACTATAAGTCCTTTAGGACGGTACCATGCTGGAAATAGAGGGGCCGTTCCTTGCATCTGCCACTCACTAGTAACCCACACCCTGAATCATGTTATTCCTTTCCAAAAGCCTATGTTCATCACACTGGTTCATAAACACAGGTGCATCTACTATTTTTTGTGTAGGAAAAACACGCAGGTCAGGTGTGTATACTTTTGGTTGTAGAAACAGGTAGTCAGAAATAGAAGGCATTGGCCACAAACAAGTTGTGACTTGAGCAGGGTCCCACTCCAAGTCCCATCCTTGTAACATGTGACATATATAGAGACCAGTCCATGTATGTTATAGTAGTACATGCCCTTAGAATTGTTGCTGCTCAGGTGTGAATCTGCTCACACAGGGAAGTATAGGATTGTAGATCTGAGAGTTTTTAACAGTGCCTTTATCCCAGTCACTAACAAAAGGGACCTGGTGATGTACACAAATCCACCAATAATGCTTTTGGGTTCCGGAGTAATGTTATACTCCCTGAAAAGCGCTTCGACTCCTCGTCAGGGGTAGTAAGCGCTATATAAATACAATACAATATAATGTCATCAAGGTTGAGGTGAAGGGCGTGTAGCCATTGCTTGGTCCCATACTCTGGTAGTCCAACTCCTCTGAATAAAGATCAAATTAGTACTAAAAGCGCTATTAAGCTGACAATAGACACATTCCTAGTAGCGCGGTGTATTCTACTTGCCTAGCTGTCCTGAGACTGAATGTGTTTCTCTGGTTTCTGCTATGTGTTCACCATTCACAGTTAGCGTTAGAAATACCACCATAGTTACCCAGCATGCTAATGTGGCGACTGTTGACGTTATCCAGACCTCGAGTATGCTTTTCTAGTCTCAGTAGTAGAGTTTGGTGGTGGGATTAAGAAGCCGCAGACAGGTCCAATGATAGTAGTGCATCTACTTACTGTTCGTCCACTGTCCTACGAAGACACCTGATTCCACGTCTCAGCCGAGGTGGAAACCACATTGCCAGCCTGAGACTATATTGTTCTCTTGAACATAGGTGGAGAGCTGAGAAAATACATGGCTTCCAGTCTATTTTCTTGATAATGGGCAATTAGAGAACGGCCGGCATTGCTGGGTGAGATGGGTGCAGGTGACTCTGTTTTACCAGTAGTTTGGGGAAGGGCTTCTAGAGTTGAGAGGGGAAGGTTCCTCAATCTAGGAAGTTGTTCAGATATCTGTTGACATGAGGTGGCCGACTGCCTTAGAAAGATGTTTTTCAAGATTCGCGCAATGACGCGTTCTGATGGAGACCCAGACGGCCTTCTTCCTTTGACCAGTTCATCGAAGCGAAGTGTTAGATACTAGTGTGAAAGAGCGACTGATGTCTGTTTGCATCTTTCGTTCTGTTATTGGGGTTCATTGTAGGCTGGTTGATTCTTTTGTTCCTTAGGTAGTCTTCCAGTTTCTTTATTTTGGGGACATGCTTGTTAGCAATGGTATCCCAGAAGGCCTGCGAGTGTGGTATGTCAATGGTGGTGCATTATGGGTTGTGGAATTCCAGGAGAATTCTCGGTAACTCTGTTGAAGGACTTTGTAAATTGGTGATCTGGGGGATTAATTGAGTTTTTTTGGGTTCCTCCTGATACAAAGAAGAGTTTTGTTTGATTTTCTGCATTGAGGTTGTAATTCTTTTTTTTTTTTTTAGATTCATTATCTTTCGTTGCTCTAAGGTGACCTTTGCTGTTCTTAGATCAAGCGGATGCCCTCTCTGTTGTTTATTTGGCCCAGCTACTGTTGAGCCATTTGCACAGCTCAGCCACTTTGCCTTCAAAAACATAGTTTGGTCGTTGTAGGTGATTTAAACCTGTGGCTTGAGGCCTATCACATCTAGCCAAAAATGTCAATGAAACACTTGAAACTTTGCAATCTAAAACTCATTCCCGCACTTCCTATACATTGATCTGGTCACCTACTTGATTACATTTTCCTTAATTTGGAAACGCATGAGGTCAACAATACGATTTCAATGGCATCGGCCGATCACTTCGCTATTAGTTTTTGGCTCTGTATATTTGCGACGCAACCTTTTAGGAAAGCTTTTTCATCAAGTAAATTAGGAAAGGAAATGTATGGCAAACTTAACATTCAGTCTCCGCAAACTGAAAATTCTAATCACATTGATTCGCTTAACAAACTTATTGATGTAATCTTGCAAACTTTGGACGAATCGTTACCCGCAATAATGCAGGACAAATCAAATCACAGGAAAGCTAACCTTGGATTACGGAGGAGCTTATCAAAAGTAAAGCCGAAAGACTCTGACGAACACCCTATAAACGTCAGTTCAAATTTCAAGATCTCATTAAAGCAAAAGAGCACTGCAATAAAATCCAGCTCCCAAAAATATACTTGTCTCACATCTAGCTGCTGCCCAAAGTTTAACCCAAGAACTCTTTTAAATAGTTAAAAAGCTTAAGGGACTGACATATTTCCCTTTCCCAATCTATGTGATCAGATTCTTTTTATTGATAAATAAATTCCTCAAAATCAGATCTGATATTGAAGGAGAAACTATTACCCACTCCAAATGCTGAGAATCCTCGCGCAGACCGAGTTATCCACGACTTTGTTTTAAAAGTACAGGCTTATTGCTGAACTGGGCCTCGTTGCCTTAATTTTGCAGAGTTGGACTTCTGGCTCGTCCTTCGATTTTTGCCCAGGCAAATACTTCCATTTACTGGCACCCACATTAACCTATGAAATAGTGTTCATCTTTTCCTGTTCCCTACGTTCGGGTCAGATCAGATGCTTCTTGCTAGAGAAGCAGTCATCAGACCCTTGTGAAAAATCCTTTTTGGACCAATTTCTGTCTTCCCCTTTTTGTTCAAGCTTCATTTTCTTCCAACTCAGCAACACATGGAGACGAACAAGCTTTGAGCCTGCCAACACGCGTGTTTCCATCTGGGCAGTAGCATGGAGTTAGTTCTTCTCTCAGTCCTGGATTATCCTTCCAGGATGATGGGTGCCTGAGGCTCCTGAACCCTAGGGCTCTTGGACCTGGCAGCTGTGTTTGGCAATACAGATCGTGATATCTCATTATCTAGACTGACCCATGCAGGCATTAAAGGATAATCCATATCCTGGATGAAGTCGTTTCTAGCTAGCTAACAGGAAACAGTTTGCGTCCTTGCCACCATAGCTTCCTGCTCCAAAATTCATCAGTCATGTTGTTCTCCGAAACATCTTTTGCATCAGCTAAGGACCATTTTTTTATGTACGCAGATGGCACAACTTATTTTTGGACCATCCCATATCAGGCAACTAACATTGAACCTGCCTCTCTTTTGGCCGACAGACTTGCGGTAACCTCTCGGTGGATGTCCACAAAATGTTTAAAACTAAACCGCAGCAAGATGGAGCTCTTTTTAACCTCACCAACAATTAGGACAGAAAACCTTCACTGCTCCATCGATTTGGGGTTCCGCATGCCCCAGCAAATTCCATCTGTAACCTCTGGGCTTATATTGATTCCAATCTGGATTAAGCCGGTCAAGTTGCTAACACCTCCAAAACGTCCTTTTTTACAGTCGGAATTGTTGCGCTACATTCTACAGCTTGTAGAGAAAAACCTAAGAGTGCCAGTAATCACTGCCCTTATCCAATGGGGAATCCCCTATGGCAATTCTATACGTCATACTTCCCCAAAGAAACAATTAGCCCATGTTTAATTAGTGCAGAATGCACTCATTATGTGGCCTAAAAAAATGGAATCAGTGACAGAAGGAAAATTAAATCTTCATTAACTTCCAGTTCACACTCAAATTATGTTGAAGGGTGTGCCCATAGTACACAAAACAGTATATTCTAACTTGCCTGAATTTATGGCCAAAAAATTCCATTGCTACTGAACTGCCAGAACTTTGAGATCTGATCATCTCTACTTCTTCTAGATTCCTAAAACATGCACCACCCGCTATAGGGAAAAAGCCTTTTCAGTCACCGCAACAAACGACTGAAACGCGCTTCCTGTTACCCTTCGAAAGCATTCCTCCCTGACTTGCTTCAGAAACTTTCCTTTTAAACAAATAACTCACCCTTTCCATATGTCTGTCCATTTTTTATGTCAAGAAACCAACTTTTATGAGCTTTGTGTTTTACAAATATCCTTACGTTTGTTATTCTTTTGTTGAATAAGGTTTTTAGAGGGGTGAGCCATGTATTAAAATGTTGATTTTCTTCCACTGTCTGCACGTACTTTTGTTAAGGACCATTTCTACCGGAGTTCCTCTCGGGAGGTTGACGTGGAAATAGATAATGTCACCCGACTGCTGGACTTATCCCTTTCTGCAAGGTCATCCTCAAGCTTTTTGCCTTTACTCTCTTGTTTTCTGAAACAGTTTTTGTTGGCTTTTATGACTCTGTGCACTTTGCCACTGCCCACCAGTGCTAAAGTGTTTGTGCTCTCGCCTTTAAACACGGTAGAATGACTTACACCCAATTGGCACATTTAATTAGCTTGTAAGCCCCTAGCAAAGTGGTACTAGATGTACCCAATGCCTGTAAATTAAATGCTACTAGTGGGCCTGCAGCACTGATGATTGTACCACCCATTTAAGAGGCCTTTTAAACATGTCTCAGTCCTGCCACTGCAGCCTGTGTGTGCAGTGTTAAACTGCCATTTTGACCTGGCAAAATAAACCTTTTGCCAGACCTATACCTTACTTTTTAATACATATAAATCACCCAAAGGGTAGGCCCTAAACAACCCAGAGGTAGGGCGCAGTGTATTGAAAAAGTTGGACATGTTCTTTTAACTTTTACACGTCCTGTTAGTGAAAAAACCCTTACATTTGTTTTTTCACTGCTGCAAGGCAACAATACAATAACAATACAACAATAGCTTTATTCGGTTAATAATTAAAACCATTAAAGCATACACAAAATTTCATTTGCAAATAGTTACATTTAAAAATAAAAGGAGTTTCAAACAATACACAATTCACAATTATACATAAAAACATGTTTGAACAAATAATTGGCGTATATTGACATTTAAAAAGTAAGGCAGGCCAAGATTTATAAAACTATTTCATGGTTTCAAGAGAAAAAGGTAAAAAGGCCCGGTCTCAGACTGTCAAACATACTAAAAAATAGGGCTAGGATATATTAAACTACATTCGATTTCTACTTCTAATAGCCCCCGAAAGATAGCTGGCAACTCCGAAACAGACAAAAGGAGAACCCAGCATTTGCAGGAATACCAACGCGGGCCTCACTTGCTCAAAGTGACAGTTCTTAAAAATGGGGCAAATGAATTTCTTACGCAACAGGGTGTAAAATTTACAGAAAAAAAATCATATGCAGCGTATTTTGTTCGGAGGCGTTATCACAGGGACAGGGGCCCAAAGTGCCCTCTTTGAAAAAGCCCTTCGGGTGTGCTAGGAGCCAAGGTAACATGCCACTGCTGCAAGGCATTTCCGTGGGTTTCCCTATTACATGTAATACATGCTCAACTTTCAATTGGGAGCAAGTAGGAATATCAAGTCAGGAATGAGCTGAGTTTATCCAGTGGAAATCTCGGAACCCACGGTAGTGGATCAATAGAGTCTAATGGGTCCAGGCCTGGATGGGTTCTAATGCTGGGGAGAGGAAGTAAGTTACTCACCCTGAATAGAGCTCCTGGCAATGGGGAGGCAACCCTCTTTCGCAACAGAAGTAACTGCAATGGACCTTCTGCAAACTGGAAACCTGTTTATTCCTGCAGGAACTCCTGGGGCTTTATTATCAAAAGTGCCCTAGAGGTGCAGTGAGTGTCTGGGCCCTCTTTTGGCATTACAGAAGAGGCCACAAGCTGTTGCTCACCCGGTTGTATAATACAGATTGCAGAGGCAAACATGTAGCACCAGCAGTATTTCATGAGGGTGTCTCCACATTACCATAGGGGAATGACCCCACACAAACGTCGAAATAAGTACCTCTGCACCTGTGCGGTATTATAGATGTGGCCACAGAGTCAAATGAGCTGACAAGGGGCGCACTGACTGAGCGTCACAAAGCGCTGATGCGCAGTCAGTGTGCACCCCCGAGGGTGCCCTCTGAAAGGAGGTGAATACGTCTAAAGGAAACCCCAGACAGATGCCCACAAGCAGGTGCAGTCACTCACTGCACTCATCTGTAGGGTAATCTCTGGTCCACGTTCAAATGCAGGCCAGGTAGCTCTCTGGACACTGAAGGCGGACCTGCTGCTCCCAATCACAGAGCCCACCTTTCACCTGAGCGCTGCCCCAGGGAACGCACAAGTTTGCGGCTTCACTGAGGGCAGCGCATTCAATGTGATAGGGCACACTATCCGGTTTGCACCTTGTGCACCCAGTTAAAAACATACACAAGTCACTCTTCTCCACTGCACCAATCAGGATTCAGTTCTGTGGCTCTCTGGTGCAACGCATTAACTAATTAGAGGTTTTATAATGTACATCAGTGCATGTCCCACAGATTAACATAAATTGTATTTAATTTTCATTTAAGCTGTGCGTTATTTTAGGTTTAAATCTTTTTATTAAAGTTTTCAACAGAGGGATGAATGGCAACAAGCAATTACACTTTCCCCCACCCCTGCGGGAACGGTGTGCGTTATTTTATATGTAGTTACCGGAAAAATGTTACAGAATATTTTGTATGTTAGCCACGCCCACATGCTCACTCATTCCTCCGCCCTCTTGTGCGCCGCATCACAGTTCCCATTCTTTTTTTTTTATGTAGTTTATACCACTGAGTACAGCATACTACCCTTTGCTCGCTGTAGCTGGGAGTCAAACACTCTACAATATAAATGAATGACTTGGAAGTGAATAACAGTATATTGTTTGCGCTCCCATCTGAGAGTAGCCCAGTGTTTGTGCGCATGTGCGTGTTACACACATCACCCCGCGCAGCTGTGCAAGGGCACGGGTGAGAGTGGCTGTGGGTGCCGGGGAGGGGCAGGGCAGGGGCACATGATGGATGGGGGTCCTGCCACAGCCAGGAAGCACCATCCGGACAGATTACATTACGAATCGATAGCTCATCCGTGGCCTCTCCATTTTGCTGCAGGCCTCAGCTGGGGGGGCCTCGGGGGAGTGTCTGGATAAAAATAATCCCGCTGAGCGCAACAAACCTGTCTCCCTGGCAGACAGCAGTGATGGAGACGGGAGGAGCCGTGACGCGAAGCTGGGGGCCGGAAGGGCAAGATGGCGGCGGCGCAGCAGCACTCGACGCCTGGCAGGGGAGGCCAACAAAGTGCGTAACTGGGTGTGTGGAAGTCAGTCCATTCCTTCTGGATGTGCACAATACTTCCATATTTCAACATCTGACCGTCCATGAAGATGCAAAAACGGAAGTCCGCAGCGGGTGTGGAGACAGGCAGCGAAGTTCTGCACCTATACATATAAGGATAAAATGGTGGGAAGAGCTGCCATTTTTAAAAGCCCTCATATGGGCAGGGGTGCTGGTGACACTTTCAAAAATGTGCATTAGCATCTTTCATAATACTTCCGAGATATTTTAAATGCGCTGCAGTCTTTGCAAGTCACGTAATTTTTGGGACGTTCTTTTGCAATTTAATGACATTAAAGTATCAAAATGGACTCATTTTAATCCGTTGAGCCCCTTTTGTTGGGGTGCTATCCTTCTTGTCCGACGTTCATTCGGAGTCTCAGACGTGGCCATCTCAAATGCAAGCCTACTGGGGAAAAGTGATGTTTCCTAGCCGGGTAGAATCAATCCTAGATCAAACTCTGAGTCTGCCCAGTGCTTATTTAAAATCCCAATATGTCTATAGCCGCCCCAGCCCTTCTGGTCTTTCAGAGACATTACCTCTTGGGGAGTGTAGCTTTTTCCTTCGGGCCCATGAAGCAGAGTGATTGCTACTCTGTGTTTAGCTGCCCTAGGTCTGGTATGGTGCCTCAGTCACTTTCACAGGCGCATTAGTGACTGGACGCCACATTGTGTTCGGCTACCCTAGGCCTGCATGGGCACGTCCATGACCAGGTGCCATGTGATGTAGAGTGACTCTAGGCCTGCACACAGGGCCGGACTGGCCGTAGCGGGCACTGGGCATTTCCCCGGTGGGCTGGGGGGCCGGTTTTGTGGCCACAGGGGGCCGCTTTTCTTTCAGGGTGCCGGTTTTGCAGCAGTGCTGTAAAATCTGCCCTCTGTAAGAAAAGCGGGAGCAGTGCTTAGCGGCTAAAACCCCCTCCCCTCCCGTTACCAGAGCCGGTGGAGAAGCAACCTGCCAGGGCTGGTTGCTGGTCTCAGTCCGGCCCTGCCTGCACAGGCGCCTCAGTGACCGGGTGCCACATTGTGTTGGGCTGCGCTAGACCTGCAGAGGCGTCTCAGTGACCAGGTGCCACATTATAGTGACCTTCTGTAGGCCTGCACAGGTGCTTCAGTGACGGGGGTGCCAAATTGTGGTGGGCTACCATAGGCTGTTCAGGTGCGCCTGTGTCCGGGTGAGGTGTCTGTTACGTATACATTAACCACATTTCATGTGTAGCGTGACCTTCACGAGCGTTTCCTTCACGCTTGTGGAGACCACGTGGATTGTTATGGTTCAAGTATGTGGGGCTCGAGGTGGGAACGTTGTGAGGGTTAAGCGGGCATTATTGTATTGACCTCGGAGGTGATGACTTGTAATAAACCTCGCTGCTTCAATCAGGAACGCTTCCGTGTGATTCGTACTATTGTGTGGATGCCCAGGTGCTTTTCTACACTGGCGACGAGCGGGAACGAGCAGGGACATCTTCAGAAAGATTTTTGAATTTAAAGACTACAAGTATTATTTAAAAAAAAAAAAAAAAAGAAGAAGAGAATCCTGTGTATCCACCGATCTTGACGAAATATATCGGAAATGGAATAATTGAAGGCTACGAGCGTTTCCTGCCTGGTTGGTTGCGAACAGATGAGGAAATTTAAAAAAAAAAAAAAAAAGAATACAGAGGAAGAGATCTCGAAGGACATCGTTTAATTAAAATACTTAAAGGAGAAAAAACGGGGAAAAAAAGGAAGGAACAGCAGAAATCCATTTAATTAACAACTACCGTGTGTTGGTGGAACACTGCCACAGTTGTTTGGAGTTGAAATCCGAGCCTGCTGTCCCTGGAACCTTGTAATCCGCTCCATTCTGAGCCCTCGACGATCTTCTCTCACGCAGGATGGTGTTCCGATCCCGTGATGTGACACGATAACGTCACACAGCGTTACCATCACAACCGGAGGTAACATTCACCTTTGACCCATCGCCTCCATTTTGAATAATTTCACATGGAAGAAAATAAAGAGGAACGAGAGTGTTTTGGGGCTACTTGTTAAGGAAACAAACCAACCGAGTGGGAAGCGACCTTCATGTATCAGAGAAGGAGGTAAATTAATGTCATTTATGTGAAAAGGAACAGTTAAAAGAAACGTGACAAATATATATTTAAATTGAAGAAGAAAAATTTGCTCTTGCTATACATATATATATAAAAAAAAAAAAGGAAACAGCAAATTAGATACATCTACATTTTAAAACAAAGACAATTCTAAGTTTAAGTAAATATGTCAGGAATTGTACCACCTCCATCTTTCCTTTCGTCATCAGGTGACCCCCCCATGCCATGGGAAGTCTGGGAACCAGTATTTTTAGCTTATGTGGAAGTGCTCGAAGGGGATGATTGCGAACCAGAAAGGAAACTTTCATTATTAAAACACTGCCTTGGGGGTTTTGGCTTAAAGGAATTCAAAACACTTCCTGCGTTAATCAGTCCTGGCAGAATAAATGTTTACCAGTATGCTTCGTCACAATTAAATATTCGTTTTGGAAAGAAAAAAAATGTGGTAATGGAAAGATTCATCTTCTACTCACGGAAACAACGTCCTGATGAATCTATTGAGGATTATGTTTCTGCTCTAAGGTCATTGGCGAGTTCGTGTGATATCGAGCGTATTTCTTACGAACAAGTATTAAGAGACCAAATTCTTATGCGTACCAATAGTAAGAAGGTCCAAGAGAAATTGTGGTCCACGCCTGATTTATTGTTAAATGCTGCTGTCGATATCGCTAAGTCAATTGAACATTCAGAAGAATTCGTAAAAGAGATCAGAGGCAACGAAAAAGGAGACGTATTCAGTGTAAACAAAGACGCAAAAGAATACGTCAAAAACTTGGGAAATATGTAGGGTTTGAACATGTGATTAAACTGCATGAGAATACCGTTCCCATTCGGCATAAAGTAAGGAATGTTCGACTCTCCTACAGGGATAAATTGAGTGTTATGTTAAAAAATCTCTGCAATGATGGTATCATAGAACCCATAGAGTCTTCCCCATGGGTTTCTCCCATAGTTATTTCGTTAAAGTCTTCAGGGGAACTCCGGTTGTGTGTTGACTTACGCAGTTTAAATCGCGTAATTTGGGTAGATGCTCATCCTCTTCCTAACTTTCATGAAATGGTATCCAGTCTAGGAAATGCACAAGTATTTTCATGTACTGACTTAGCGAGTGCATACCATCAAGTAGTTCTTTCAGAGGATTCAAAAAACCTCACAGCATTCATTACTCCAGATGGGTTGTTTAGATATCGCCGTATGCCGTTTGGTCTAGCTAGTGCTGCTTCAGTTTCCCAGAGGTTAATGAAAGAAACTTTGGAGGGATTGTCGGGAGCAAAAGCATTCCAAGACGATATTCTGGTATATGGGAGAAATGATGAGGAGCATGATAGGAATCTCCATAACGTAATTGCAGCATTAGCTAAGAAAGGCCTTACCCTGAGATTAGATAAATGTAAATTGAAAGCAAGGGCAGTAGAGTACTTAGGACACACAATTAGTGGGAAAGGTATCAAACCAAAGCAGAAACATATCCAGAGTATCATCAATGCTCCAGTACCATCATCGAGAGAACAATTAGTTGCTTTTCTCGGATTAACTGAGTTTTATGCAAAATTCATTCCAAATTATTCAGTTAAGGTTGATCCTTTCAGATGTTTACAAAAAAAAAATGCAAAGTTTATATGGTCAGAAGAAATGACTGAGGCTTTTGAGAGTTTGAAAATGTTCATAGTGAATGCACCTTGTTTAAAACCCTTTGTGCCAGGAAAAAAATGCATAGTCATGGTAGATGCAAGCAATTTGGGTCTCTGAGGTGTTTTGATGCAAAAAGACAATTGTACTGAATGGATTGTAGCTTATGCATCTAGAGCATTAAGAGATGCAGAGAAGAATTACTCTGTGATTGAAAGAGAGCTTCTTGCTTGCGTGTGGGGTGCAGAACATTTCAGAAGCTTTCTATGGGGGACTGATTTTATTATCAAAACCGATCATAAGCCTCTTGTGTTTCTAATGTCTCCAGGGGGAGGTCGTTCAATGTCAGCACCTTTAGCAAGGTTATCCTCAAGGCTACAATCATTCCGGTTCAGTATTGAGTATGTTCAAGGGAAAGCAAACATGCATGCAGATTGTATGTCAAGGCTACCCATTGATGGGGAGAAAAATTATCAAGATGATGACTGTGAAGTGGCATTTACTACGCAGGATTTAAACATTATACATGGTAAAGGGAAAAATTTAAAAGAAGAGGATTGGGTACTTGAAATGGAAAAAGACAATGAATTAAAAATGGTAAAGCAATACATTGTGCAAGGTTGGCCAGAAGTAAGGAAATTGTCGGGTAACATGATGAGTTTTTCGAAAATTCATGAGGAATTAGCTATTGAGAATGGATTGGTTATGAGGGGGGACAAGATGGTTCCACCTTTTGGACTTAGAAATACAGTAATGGAAATCGGTCATGAGGGCCATTTTGGAATTTCATTTACCAGAAGAAGAGTTAGGGAGGCATTTTGGTGGCCTGGCATAGATTCTTCTATTGAACACTTTGTAAGCAAGTGCAGAAATTGTTCGAGTAGTGACAAATCTGCTGTTCCTTTACGCGTAGAATCTCACCCTGTAACTTGTCCTGGTGGTCCATGGAGGAAATTAGGCCTTGATATCATTGGTCCTTTTCAGGTCTTGCCAAAGGATAAATGTTTTGGTATTGTGCTTATTGATGACTTTTCGAAGTGGCCTGAAGTCAAAATGGTAAAAGAAGTCACCTCTCAAAGTGTTATTGAATTTTTAGATGAGATATTTTGCAGGGAAGGTATTCCGCAAGAAATTGTTACGGATAATGGGCCACAATTCATCAGCAAGGAGATGGAGGCATTTCTTGATAAATGTAATGTAACGAATAGGAGAATAGCTGTTTTCCATCCAGAAGCTAATGGTCAGGTGGAACGGTTTAACCGTGTTATGAAGGAAGCGATACAGTTGTCGCTGAAAGGGGGCCTAAATTGGAGTATTGCATTACAATCTATGTTACTGTCTTATAGGACGTCTCCAAACTCAGTAACATTGGCTAGTCCGTTTGAATTGTTAAGGGGACATAAACCAAGTACCAGTCTGGTTCCATGGTGGTTAAAACAGGATTGGAACGATAAGAAATTCAATGCAATTGACTATGAAATTGTGAAACAAAGAGTTAATGAGCAAAAAGGGAAAATGAAAGCATTTATGGATAAGAAAAGAGGTACCAGTAGCAAAGCAAAGGTTGTTGTTGGTGATTTTGTAAGGGTGAAGAGGAAGGAGAGTGTTCTGAAAGGTTCACAGTGTTGGTCAGATCCTAAGAAGGTAATAGAAGTGTTTAATAGTGCTGTGCGAATAGAAGGAGGAAGTGTCTGGAATTTGAATAGAATTTCGTTGTTCAAAGGGGTTTCTCATCCAGCAAGAAATGTGGGGATGAGTCAACAATCAATTGAAGACCATAATGAACAGCAACCCCATTGTTCAAATTGGGGGGGGGGATTCAAGGGGAAAACGTGAACATCGTTACCCAGAAAGATTCAAGGATTATGCTATGTGTTAGGAAAAAAAAAAAAAAAAAGGGGGAAGATGTGTTACGTATACATTAACCACATTTCATGTGTAGCGTGACCTTCACGAGAGTTTCCTTCACGCTCGTGGAGACCACGTGGATTGTTATGGTTCAAGTATGTGGGGCTCGAGGTGGGAACATTGTGAGGGTTAAGCGGGCATTATTGTAATGACCTCGGAGGTGATGACTTGTAATAAACCTCGCTGCTTCAATCAGGAACGCTTCCGTGTGATTCGTACTATTGTGTGGATGCTCAGGTGCTTTTCTACAGTGTCACCTAACGTTGGGCTCCTCTAGGCCTGCAGGCACCTCAGATTGGGTGCCAAGTAGTGTTGGGTTACCCTAGGCTTCCACAGGCACCTCAGTGAACGTGTGCCACGTAGTGGTGGGCTTCCCTAGGCCTGCACATTTATTTCTGTGACCAGGCGTCATGTTGTGTTTGGCTGTTCTAGGCCTGCACATGCACCTCTATGGTAAGGTGCCATGTTGTGTTTGGCTGTCCTTGGCCTGCACATGCACCTCTGTGACCAGGTCCCATGTTGTGTTTGACTGCCCTATGTCTGCACGTGCACCTCTGTGACCAGGTGCCATGTTGTGTTTGGCTGCCCGCACCTCTGTGACCAGGTGCCATGTTGTGTTTGGCTGCCTGCACCTCTGTGACCAGGTGCCATGTTGTGTTTGGCTGCTCTAGGCCTGCACATGCACCTCTGTGACAAGGTACTGTGCTGTGTTTGGCTGTCCTATGCCTGCAAATGCACCTCTGTGACCAGGTGCCATGTTGTGTTTGGCTACCCTAGGCCTGCACACTCACCTCTGTGACCAGTTGCCACGTTGTGTTTGGCTTCCCTAGGCCTGCACATGCATTTCTGTGACCAGGTGCCATGATGTGTATGGCTGCCTTAGGCCTGCACATGCACCTCTGTGACAAGGTGCCATGATGTGCATGGCTGCCCTAGGCCTGCACATGCACCTCTGTGACAAGGTGCCATGATGTGCATGGCTGCCTTAGGTCTGCACACTCACCTCTGCGGTCAGTTGCTATGTTGTGTTTGGCTACCCTAGGCCTGCACATGCAGCTCTGCGACCAGCTGCCATGTTGTGTTTGGCTACCCTAGGCATGCACAGGTGCCTCTGTGACTGGGTGCCACGTTATTTTGGGCTATCCTAGGCCTGTTCAGGTGCACCTGTGACCAGGTGAGGCGTCACCTTCTCTTGGGCTACCCTAGGCCCGTGCAGGTGCGTCTATAACGAGGTGTCACCATGTTTTGGGCTACTCTAGCCCTGCAGGCACCTCCAACTCCGAGGTGCCTGCAGGCCTAGAGGAGCCCAACATAAGGTGACACCTCGCCCGGTCACAGGCGCACCTGAACAGGCCTATGGTAGTGTTGGGCTACCCTAGGCCTGCCCCGGCGCCTCTGTGCCCGGGCGCCACCTTGTTTTGGGCTACAGTGTGCTTTGTGCGCAGACACAGCCACCCACAGTCTGTCACATCTCAGACTTTCCACTCAGTTAGGGCTGATTTCTAGGAATAAAGCTGTCCCCTCCCACGGCATCATAAGGCGATTTTCCAGGAGTGGAAACAGTGCAGCGCATGTGTCCCCAGGAGGAGCCGCCGGAGCCGAGGGCCGGTGCCACAGAGAGCTCTTGTTCCGCCCGGAGGCCCGAGCAGGACGGCAGGGATGTCAGCCTGTGGTCGGTAATTACTGTACCTGACCGCACTCGGGGGAGGGCAGAGAAAACATGCGGCGAGAGAGCTTAGCTGCCAGAGAGCCACACTGGGGCTCAGTATTGCAGGATGACATGGGGCGAAAAGCACTTCAGACCCAACAGGATTACAGCTATGCCCCCCGCCTAATTCCAAACCTCGGAGTCGAAATTCCGGAAAATTTGAGGTTTAAACTTGAATAAGACATTTGAGGGTTCATTCTATTTTTCGGGGTCACGAGTGGGGACATGCAGCCGTGTTATTGTAATTCTGTCTATTTGTTTACATTATTTACCAGTTTTTATATAGCGCTGCTGCAGTCAGAAAGTGTCTGGGCGCTTTAAGATTGAAGAACAAGCGCACAAGGCAGTAACAGCAGTATGTGTATTTTAAGTAGGTTCCTGACATATGTCGTCACTTCGGACAACATTCACTGCGTTTCTGGATGACAGGGGATCAAATAGAACCATTTCATGGCCAGTTATAAACTTTTCAGGAAGATTTATAGTTAATTCATCATTTCACGGATAACTTTCTTTTTTTTCATGGCATTTTGAGATTCGTTTTAATTCTGTCCTGTATATTTGGGGATGATCGCGTCTATATCATGAGGCATTCCACACGTTTCAAGGTCATTTAGGGGTTGCGTATATATTTACTTGCAGAGTTATTGTATATACTATAGTGGTCGATAGTTTTAAGTGTATTCCATGGTTCATGTTATATATTTAAAAGTGCTTAATGTTTAAGTTTAGCCCTCTTCCGACAGTCACAGTGAAATGTCCTCATCACACGTGTACATCCACCTAAAAAAGAAGTGCACAGTGCCAACGTTTTTTTGTTTCCATTCTTAAGCATTTATTCGTTTCTTTAATATGTATTGATTTAGTCAGCCATGTGTGTTTAAACTATGTCTTCAGGTTACAGTAAGTCAAACCCAACAGCACTTTGTGCCAATAAAAATAATATTTTTCTGTGATGTCTATTAAAAGTTGCATGCAGGAATGTTTTGTACTGTTCTAATGTTTAATTTCATTTGTGTTGCTAACATACAGCTTTGACATTTAAGCAGCAACATGTTTTCTTTTTTTTTTTTTTTTTGGCTTTCACTTGCAATAAAAAACAAGCCTTTCAGCCGTGAATTGACCAGAAGTCTTGAACTGTAACTACCGTAATGCATGAGTATGTGATCGTTACTTGCAGGAATCGAAATGCACACCTGTGTTATGTTATATGTAAAATCTTAAATAAAGTTCAGAAAAAAACAAAAAACAAGCCATTCACCAATTTGTCAGGGCCGGACCTATTGACTTTGCCAAAGCTTGATTTAATTTGTTTTATCAATCACAAACTCGACCTAGGTGGGCTTCAGAACACCACGCCACATGAATGTAGAAAACACACAAAAAGGATGGCTATCGTTTGAATAAATAATGTCGCTTAAAATATACCAATAAACATCCAAGATTTAGTTTCTACGAAGCAAAATGAAGTAAAATATTACTTTGGTTACGAACAGTAACAGATGACTTACAAATGAACTGTTATGTTATGTTTTGTATAGCGGATTATTCGAGGGGGTCTTGGTGCTGCCACGGTAAAATAACACATAACTAAAAGAAATAGAGAACACTATTGGTTGAAGAGCCATGTTTTCAAAGCTTTCCTGAGTTGAAAAACATTTTGTGAATTTTTAAGACCCAAAGGACGAGAACTCCACAATTATGTCTGTAACCACCCTGGGGGCGGACTCGCCATCGTACACAAAAACTCCCTCCGACTCACCACATCCAGCACGAACGACTCCATGTCCCCCATGGAACACCTGCATTTCCAGATCCAGATCAACCCCAGAACGACTCTAACGAGCCTTGCCTACAGACATCCCAGACCCCGTGCCACATTCACCACTACCATTGCAGACCTCATCACACCGCACTCCAATGCATCCACGGACTACGTATTCCTCGGAGATCTGAACTTCCACCTCAACAACCCCAGCGACCCCCAACTCCACCGCTCTCCTGGACAACCTTGCCAACATTGGACTGAGACAGCTTGTCAGCTCCCCCACCCGCAATGCTGGACATACCCTCGACCCCATCTTCGCTGGAGGACACAACATTTGCTTCAGCCACACCACGCATTCCATCTGGACGGACCACCACTGCGCCCATTTCTCCTTTGCCAAGCCCACCGCACACAGGTCCACACCTCGCCCCCGCCCACGAACTGGAGCAAGATCAGCGAGGAGCACCTCAACTCTGCCCTCAACTGCACTCCTTCCCCCACCACACCCAACGCCAACTCCGCAGCCAATGCACTACACAGATCGATCACCGACTGCGCAGACACTCTCACCCCCCCCTCCGGATCTCCGACAGACAGCGCACCATGAAAGGCACCTAGTTCACCACGACCTCCGAGAATCCAAGCGCACTGGCCGACAACTCGAGAAAGCTTGGAGGACCAACAAAACCTCTGAAGCACGCTCTGCCTACAAGACCGCCGTGACAGAACACCACCAACTCATCAGAACCATGAACAAGAACTTCATCCAGAACAGAATACTCACCAACTCCCTCAACTCTAAGGAACTCTTCAGCATCATACAAAAATTCACCAAACCCCCCAGCGAATCCTCCGACGTCCCTCCCTCCCAGGACCTCTGCAACAAACTCAGCTCCTACTAAAGGAACTTTGACAAGCAGAATCTAGGCGCCGACCCAACACCTCCAACCAACAATGCAACCCAGCCTACCATCACCCCCTGGACCCCTGTCACCACAGAAGATACCGCCAAGACCATGAGAAGTATAAACTCAGGAACACCCATCGACTCCTGCCCGCCCCACATCTCCACCATTGCACCCGAACTACGATGTACCATCAACTACTCCCTTGAAACAGGCACTTTTCTCGACAACTGGAAATGCACAGAGGTCAAGCCCCACTGTAGACCCGATGGATCTCAAGAACTACTGAGCCATCTCTCTCCTCCCCTTCGCAGCCAAAGTCACCGAAAAGATCGTCAACAACCAGCTCACTAACTTCATAGAAGCCAACTCGATCCTTGATTCTTCCCAATCCAGATTCTGCAACAAGCACAGCACAGAGACTGCCCTGCTAGCCACCATGGATGACATCCGCACCCTCCTGGACCAGGGCCATACTGCAGCCCTCATCCTACTAGACCTCTCGACAGCCTTCGACACCGTCTCCCACCGCACACTAACAGCCAGACTCGACGACGCCGGCATCCATGGAACCACCCTCAACTGGATTCGCTCCTTCCTCACCAGCCGAACCCAAAGAATCAGACTCCCACCCTTCCTCTCCAAACCGACAGAGATCAGCTGCGGAGTACCCCAAGGATACTCACTCAGCCCCGCGCTCTTCAACATCTACATGGCCCCTCTTGCCACCATAATCAGAAAACACAGACTCAGAATAGTATCCTACGCCGACGACATCTAGCGCATCCTCTCCCTCACCAACAAACCCAACATCATCAGACGCAGCTTCGAGGAAGGTATGAAAGACGTAATCTCCTGGATAAGCAACAGCTGCATGAAGCTCAACTCAGAGAAAACGGAAGTCCTCATCCTCGGATCCACCCCCCTCTGCATGGTACAACACCTGGTGGCCCACCTCCCTCGGCGAACCTCCCACAGACCACGCTCGCAACCTCGGCATCATACTCGACTCCTCCCTCACCATGCACTGTCAGATCAACGCCACATCCTCCACATGCTTCAAAACCCTCCACTTCCTCCGCAAGAATTTCAAATGGATGCCCCCAAATCCAGAAGGATCGGATTCGTCACCCAAGCACTCATAACTAGCAGACTGGACTACGGAAAAGCCCTCTACGCTGGAATAAACAAATCTCTACTCCTCAAACTCCAGACAATTCAGAACACTGCAGCTAGACTTCTCCTCGGCATCCCACGACAACACCACATCACCCAACACCTCCCAGAACTCCACTTGCTCACTGTCGAAAAGGGAGTGACCTTCAAGCTGCTCTCTCACGCCTGCAAATCCCCCCACCAACTTTGGACCCCAATACCTCAAAAAAAGAATCTCCTTCTACGCACCCAAGAGAAGCCTCCGATCCGCAGATCTTGCCCTAGCCGGAATCCCCCGCATCCGTAGAGCCAGAGCGGGGGGGGGGGGGCGGGCGATCCTTCTCCGACATCACAGCCAAGACCTGGAACGAACTCCCACTCAGCATCAGCCAAACCCCCACACTGCGAGCCTTCAGGAAGAGCCTCAAGACCTGGCTCTTCGGATGAGACAAAGCTGCATGTAACCCCTCACACCACCCCAGCGCCTTGAGACCCTTGTGGGTGAGTAGTGCGCTTCACAAATCCCTTATTGATTGATTGATGTCTGGCTATGATACAAAGTGGTAGAAGCCTGATGCTGACGCTCTTTTGTGACAAGCAAAAGTCAACATTTTATATTGTTCTTAAGAAGCAGACAAGAGGGAGGGGGCGGAACATGAGCAATGAACAAGTCGTCCCAAAATTAGGAAGATTAGAGGGAAAGAGAGATGTTAAACAAGCAGTGGCAAATCCAAAAGGCCTGGGGGCCGATTCACAGAACTAACTTAAGTCAAAATCCTAAACTTACTACTTTTGGTATTCACAGAAGTTAGGATTTTGTCTTAAGACAAACTTAAGACAGACTTAAGACAGACTTAAGACAAAATCCTAACTTAAGTCTATCTTAAGTCTGTCTTAAGTTTGTCTTAAGACAAACTTAAGACAAAATCCTAACTTCTGTGAATACCAAAAGTAGTAAGTTTAGGATTTTGTCTTAAGTTAGTTCTGTGAATCGGGCCCCTTGACTTTGGGACCTTTTGGCTTTGCAATGCTTTTTGGCGATGCTCTACAGCATAAGTAAAAAAGCAGAAGGTAAGAAAGGATAAAGAAGTAGGAAATAGCACACAGGGTAGAGAACAACACAGAGTGCGCCCTGTGTGGGTGGCCCAGAGCAAGTGCCACCTGTAGCCATCCGTGGTGTGAGATCTGTCCTTTACACAGCATCTGAGCCTACAGGCCTGTGTGGGGCACTAGCAGGTGCAGTCTGAAGTTTTAATCAAAAACTGCGAACCATAAAGCTTGTCATTTGCTTTCTGTGTAAACAGGAACTAGCTTGAAAGTTGAACATTTGTGTTTTCCCCCCATACATCACACTATAAATGTTGTCCATGGCGTCCTACCATTCAGTTATGTACCCTAACCATCACCCCAAACCTACTGCAAACCTCATGATTTACCCTATAATTTTGAGTGCATTAGTACTAATCTGTAGCCCCTAACCTTAGAGCTAACCCCATCCCTGAGCGTAATGCTAAGTCTTGCTGTGTCCACAAAGCTAAGCCTAAACTTTACTCTGTGTCTTCCTTAAACCTGGCCGTAGCCCCAAACCTCGAGCTAAGCCTAATCTTGACCCTGTCATAAACTCTAACCCTACCTCTATGACCGTCCCCTAAACATGACTTTTAAAGTTTACCCTCAATTTAGATATATTTCAGAAATGTCAAACTTTTTTAGGTTCCTGCTTTTTTCTAAGCTTTTGGCTTTTCAAACTACAACTTCGAAATTTAGGTATTTTTATTTCCTTCAATAATTTGTCTAGGCCGTGGAGAAGTGTCACCAATGAAAGCTGCTTTTGCCTCACCCAAGGCATGTAGTAAGACATGCAGTGCCTACACATGGTCGTCTCCATGTGCTATCTGGGGCCAAAGCTGGACCCGGATGATTTTAGAAAAGTATGCAATTGGGCCATCAAGAAATTCAAATGAAACCATGGAAAGAGAAGTCGCCACATTGAATGACGCCCCAGATAACCGATCCCTATACAAACAGGTTTTCAAAACTTGAGTCTCTGTATGAACTCTGTCAGAAAGGGCGCAAGAACTAGTTTTGGGGGCACCAGAACCCATCAAATATGACTGTCGCAATGTGGTCTACATATCCGCTTAATTTGTTTTCCTGCTTCTTACCAGCAGAAACCCGAACTGCAATGAGCAAAAGGCCAGGAGGGAGATTGGGGACAAGAGCCAAAATCAACCTGGGAGAAGAGACTTGGGGCAAGTACTTGGATCAACTTGAGAGGAAAGCCTGGGGACAAGAGTTTAGATCAATCCAGAAGGTGAGACCATGGAGCTGACAAGAGCCAAGATTAATCCAGGAGGAGAGACTAGGACAAGGGCTTAGATCACCCTGAGAGGAAGGAGCAAGAACAAGAGTTTAGATCATCCCGAGAGTAAAAGACTGGGGACAAGAGCTTAGATCATCCTCAAAGGAAAGACTAGGGACACGAGCTTAGATCATCCTGAGCGTAAAAGACTGGGGACAAGAGCTATATCATCCTCAAAGGAAAGACTGAGGACAAGAGCTTAGATCATCCTGAAAGGAAAGACCGAGGACAAGAGCTAAGATCATCCTGAGAAGAAAGACTGAGGACACAAGCTTAGATCATCCTGGGAGTAAAAGACTGGGGACAAGAGCTTAGATCATCTTCAAAGGAAAGGCTGGGGACACGAGCTTAGATCATCCTAAGAGTAAAAGACTAGGGACAAGAGCTTAGATCATCCTCAAAGGAAAGACTGAGAAGAAGAGCTTAGATCATCTGCAAAGGAAAGACTGAGGACAAGAGCATAGAACATCCTGAGAAGAAAGACTGAGGACACAAGCTTAGATCATCCTGAGAGTAAAAGACTGGGGACAAGAGCTTAGATCATCCTCAAAGGAAAGACTGGGAACACAAGCTTAGATCATCTTTAGAGTAAAAGACTGAGGACATGAGCTTAGATCATCCAGAAAGGAAAGACTGAAGACAAGAGCTTAGATCATCCTGAAAGGAAAGACTGAGGACAAGAGCTTAGATCATCCTGAGAAGAAAGACTGAGGACACGAGCTTAGATCATCCTGAGAAGAAAGACTGAGGACAAGAGCTTAGATCAATCCAGAAAGTGAGACCGTGGAGCTGACAAGAGCCAAGATTAATCCAGGAGGAGAGACTAGGACAAGGGCTTAGATCACCCTAAGAGGGAAGACTGAGGACAAGAGCTTAGATCATCCTGAAAGGAAAGACTGAGGACAAGAGCTTAGATCATCCTGAGAAGAAAGACTGAGGACAAGAGCTTAGAGCATCCTGAGAGTAACAGACTGGGGACAAGAGCTTCGATCCTCCTGAAAGACTCGGAGCAAGAGACAAGATAGATCCATACAGAGGGAAACCTTGGGACAAGAGACGTCAATCCGTGCAGAGGAAAACCGTTGAGACAAGAGACAACCTTGGGACAAGAGACAAGGTCAATCCATGCAGAGTGAAGCCTCGGAACAAGAGACAAGATCAATCCGTGCAGAGGGAAGACTTGGAACAAGAGACAAGATCAATCCGTGCAGAGGGAAGCCTTGGAACAAGAGACAAGGTCAATCCGTGCAGAGGGAAGCCTTGGAACAAGAGACAAGGTCAATCCGTGCAGAGGGAAGCCTTGGAACAAGAGACAAGGTCAATCCGTGCAGAGGGAAGCCTCGGGACAAGAGACAAGGTCAATCAATGCAGAGGGAAGCCTCGGAACATGAGACAAGGTCAATCTGTGCAGAGGGAAGCCTCGGGACAAGAGACAAGGTCAATCCATGCAGAGGGAAGCCTCGGAACATGAGACATGGTCAATCTGTGCAGAGGGAAGCCTCGGGACAAGAGACAAGGTCAATCCGTGCAGAAGGAAGCCTCGGGACAAGAGACAAGGTCAATCCATGCAGAGGGAAGCCTTGGAACAAGAGACAAGGTCAATCCGTGCAGAGCGAAGCCTCGGGACAAGAGACAAGGTCAATCCGTGCAGAGGGAAGCCTTCGGACAAAAGTCAAGGTCAATCCATGCAGAGGGAAGCCTCGGGACAAGAGACAAGGTCAATCCGTGCAGAAGGAAGCCTCGGGACAAGAGACAAGGTCAATCCATGCAGAGGGAAGCCTCGGAACAAGAGACAAGGTCAATCCGTGCAGAGGCAAGCCTTCAGACAAGAGACAAGGTCAATCCATGCAGAGGGAAGCCTCAGGGAAAGAGAGAAGGTCAATCCATGCAGAGGGAAGCCTTCAGACAAGAGACAAGGTCAATCTGTGCAGAGTGAAGCCTTGGGACAAAAGACAAGGTCATTCCGTGCAGAGGGAAGCCTTGGAACAAGATACAAGGTCAATCCGTGCAGAGGGAAGCCTTGGAACAAGAGACAAGGTCAATCCGTGCAGAGTGAAGCCTCGGGACAAGAGACAAGGTCAATTTGTACAGAGGGAAGCCTTGGAATAAGAGACAAGGTCAATCAGGGCCGAAGGAAGCCTCGAGACAAGAGACAAGGTCAATCTGTTCAGAGGGAAGCCTCGAGACAAGGTCAATCCGTGCAGAGGGAAGCCTTCGGACAAGAGACAAGGTCAATCCGTTCAGAGGGAAGCCTTGGGCAAGAGACAAGGTCAATTCGTGCAGAGGGAAGCCTTGGAAGAAGAGACAAGGTCAATCCGTGCAGAGTGAAGCCTCGGGACAAGAGACAAGGTGAATTCGTGCAGAGGGAAGCCTCAGGACAAGAAACAAGGCCAATCCATGCAGAGGAAAGCCTCAGCAAAAGAGACAAGGTCAATCCGTGCAGAGGGAAGCCCTGGGACAAGAGACAAGGTCAATCCGTGCAGAGGGAAGCCTTGGAACAAGATACAAGGTCAATCCATGCAGAGGGAAGCCTCGGAACAAGAGACAAGTTCAGTCCGTGCAGAGAGAAGCTTCCGGACAGGAGACAAGGTCAATCCGTGAAGAGGGAAGCCTTGAAACAAGATACAAGGTCAATCCGTGCAGAGTGAAGCCTCTGGACAAGAGACAAGGTCAATCCGTGCAGAGAGAAGCCTAGGGACAAGAGGCAAGGGCAATCCGTGCAGAGGGAAGCCTTGAGACAAGAGATAAGATCAATCCATGCAGAGGGAAGCCTCAGAATAAGAGACAAAGTCATTCCGTGCAGAGGGGAGCCTCGGGACAAGAGACAAGGTCAATCCGTGCAGAGGGAAGCCTCGGAACAAGAGACAAGGTGAATCCTTGCAGAGGGAAGATTGGGACAAGAGTTAAGATGAACCTGGCAGGGAAGACTAAATCCAAGAGGCAAGATCACCCCAGGAGGGGTAAGCTCCAAGATCAACCACGGAGGTGAGTTTGCGAACTAATCCTAAAATCAACGATGGAGGTGAGACAGAGGACTAGACCTAAGATCAAACCATGGAGGTGAGCAGGGCACACATGGGGGGACTGACAATATGCAAATGACCTAATGACGTCACGTGCTGAACGTGTCCCGGTGTCTGAAAATTACCCCGGGAAACGTTCAGCATATTTCTGTGGGGCCCAGCTTCTTGTGAGACTGCGGACTAGACCCAAGATCAACCATGGAGGTGAGACTGCGGACTAGACCCAAGATCAACCATGGAGGTGAGACAGAGGACTAGACCCCAGATCAACCGTGGAGGTGAGACTGTGGACTAGACCCAAGATCAACCATGGAGGTGAGACTGCGAACTAGACCCAAGATCAACCATGGAGGTGAGACAGAGGACCAGACCCAAGATCAACCATGGAGGTGAGACTGTGGACTAAACCTAAGATCAACCACGGAGGTGAGACAGAGAGCTAGACCCAAAATCAACCATGGAGGTGAGACTGCGGACAAGAGCCAAGATCAACGACGGAGGTGAGACTGCGGACAAGAGCCAAGATCAACCGTGGAGGTGAGACTGCGGAGTAGACCCAAGATCAATCATGGAGGTGAGACTGCGGACTAGACCCAAGATCAACCATGGAGGTGAGACTGCGGACTAGACCCAAGATCAACCATGGAGGTGAGACTGCGGACTAGACCCAAGATCAACCATGGAGGTGAGACTGTGGACTAGACCCAAGATCAACCGTGGAGGGGAGACCAGCACTCTATTTATTTATTTATTTAAACTTCTAACGCGCACAGCTACCCACAGTGGGTTTCCCGGCGCTCGAGGAAAGACTGAAGAGGGAAAAAGAATGGCACGCTGAAATTACTAGGCTATCAATTACTGCTGAAAGAGCCAAGTTTTAAGTCCCTTACGAAAAAGAAAGAGGTTGGTTTCGGTCTTTAGGGTCACAGGAAGAGCATTCCAGAACTTAGGACCCAAATAGGCAAAAGAACGCCCTCCCATTTTTGCCAGCCTAAATCTGGGGACAGAAAAATCACCGTATATTGATGATCTAAGAGTTCGAATAGGTTTGTAGGCCTGGATATGGTCCTGAAGATATTTAGGGGCTGAGCCGTGTTTGATTTTAAAGACGTGACACAGGGCTTTAAATTTAATTCTGTTTGGAATTTTGAGCCAGTGAAGGTCACGAAGTGCTGTGGAAGCTGATGTTCTCCTAGGAACATTGCAGAGCAGTCGGGCGGCAGCGTTCTGCACAACCTGAAGTTTTTTTAAGGTAGTTTGATCGGCTCCCAGATATAGGACGTTACCATAGTCCAGGCGGGAAACAACCAACGCCTGGACTACCGTTCTTTGAGTGGAAGGAGGTAACATCCACAAAATCTTCTGAAGCCATCTCAGGGTGGCAAAACAAATGGAGGCCACCTTTACAGCCTGCTGTCTCATTGTAAGTTTCTCATCAATGGGAAACCCAAGATTGCGAACCACAGTTACAGGTTGCTGGGTAGCTCCCAAATCATTGGGCCAATGGTGGGGACCCCAGAGATCCTTGTTCTTGCCTAGTATCACAACCTCGGTTTTGTCACCGTTAAGTTTCAAAAAGTTACTCTTCATCCATGTGGAAACACGGGTAAGACCTTCTTTCAAAGCAGAAGTGTTGTTGCACTCTTTGTTAGAGAGAGAAAAAATGATCTGTGAGTCATCGGTGTAGGAGTACAGTGTGAGACCAGCTTCCTCCACAATAGTGGCAAGGGGTCTTACATAGATGTTAAATAATAAGGGACTGAGTATCGAACCCTGGGGAACACCATACGCCGAGGGATAAGTTGTAGCAGAAGCAGAGAACACCTGGAAAGTGCGATCTTTTAAAAAAGAGGCTATCCAGCCGAGAGCTGCACCCTCTACTCCCAGGGACCGAAGAGTTGCGAGAAGGATGGAATGAGACACAGTGTCGAACGCCGCACTTAGATCGAGAAGGATCAAGGCTGATGTTTCTCCGCGATCGACACTGTGTCGCAGACTCTCGGTAACTCCTACGAGTGTGGTTTCAGTCGAATGATGCGCTCTAAAGCCTGATTGGGACGAATGTAAAAAGCCAGAGCTCTCCACAAGATGTGTCAACTGTGTATTAATATGCCTTTCCAGGATCTTTGATAGAATAGGGAGCAATGAAATAGTTCTGAAGTTGGACAGATTGGTAATGTCCGCTCCAGCCTTTTTTAATAAAAGAATTATAATTGCATGCTTCCACTCCTGTGGAACATATGACTCAAGTAATGAAGAGTTGAGAAGTTGCATTAGCACTTGACGTGAACTAAGTTCAAGTAGTTTTAAAATCTTGGCGGGTACCGGATGTCGTGGGGAACCAGATTTAATGCTATTTAGGCAATGGGAAAAAGAAGCATCATCGAAGGGTAACCAGTTTGCAAGTTTCGTCCTAGTGAGGAGTGAAACATCTGGAGTCAGGGTAGATTCTGGCAGAGAAGTATCATTAGATGTCAAAGGACTTAATGAGTCATAGATACGCTCTACTTTAGATATAAAAAAATTTGCTACAGAATTGCATTGAGCCTCTTCCAGAGCGGGAGGGGCTGGTACCGTGTCTGCTCCAGTAAGTTTCTTCACAACTGAAAAGAGCGTGCGAGGACAATTTTGGGCATTGATGACTGTGTTCGAAACATAGGCAGCTCTAGCCATTTTGCAATGATGATGGTAGTCCCTAAGGGCTTCCTTATAGGCTGTTTTACTGGAGGCAGAGTAAGAACGTCTCCATCTCCTCTCAAACGTCTTACAACTAGATTTCATACGTTTTAGATCATCAGAGAACCAAGGTGCAGGTGGTCGGTGAGATGAAGAGTTTTTGAATGTTAAGGGAAGAAGTTCATCAATGGCGGAATTCAGCCATTTGAATACTTCGGAGTTTAGTACAGAAGTAGGTGTGTTGGTATTAGGGAGAGTATTCAATAAACGTGCGTTAAAATCAGTGATATTAAGTTTATGCCAGCGACGTATAAGCACATCTTTTTTACTAGTGTTTGTGTTATGAAGATCTGTCTGAGATAAGGCAAAGTGTACAGCATAGTGATCCGACCATTCTAAAGGACGGGCTGGAGGAGAACATTCAAAAGAAAGATTTGAAAGGACAGGGTCCAATAGGTGCCCAGCAGAATGTGTAGGCCCTGAATTGCATAGTAGGATATTTAAGGCTTCCAATTCGGATAAAAATAATTTGCTGACATTACATTGACCATCTTCTAGATGGAGATTCAGGTCGCCAAGAATGGAAAAATTGGCCGCTTTCAGAGAAAGAGGGGCCATAGTGTCTGCAAAGGAAGTTATCCAGGTGTTAGCGTTGCCCGGGGGACGATAAATCAGGAGACCAGACAGGGTAAGCTGAGGGCTAATAGCAAGCTTAAAAAGTCCGGCTTCGCAACCAAACATGGGAAAAGCATCAAGAGTACATAAATAATTTGACTTAAAAATTATCGCAATGCCACCTCCTTTACCAGTGTCTCTGTCTATTTTTACCAGTTTATAGCCGTCGGGAATCGCTATGGCAATATCAGGCCCTGAACTAACCTGAAGCCAGGTTTCTGTGAGGAACATGGCATCCGGATTTTCGTCTACTATAAAGTCATGAATGTTAATCTTATGTTTTGGAAGGGATCTACAGTTCACACTCCAAAAATTCAGTTTTGTGAGGGAGGAGGATGTTCTAGCAGTCCTTGTTCTACCCCTCGGTTTACCCCGTTTATGAAATACTTTCAGTTGGTTACACCTTGACATTCGGCCCATGATGAAGCCGCAATGGGTGCATTTAAAGTTATGAACTGGCAATACACATGTATTGCACTGTGCGGGGGGGTGGTGATTAAGTCGCTTTAACTCCTCACCTGTGTAGGTGTAAGTAGTACCATGAAGGACATGCAATGCAGGAAGCGGAACCGGGTCCAATGTCCCTAGGCCCGTCCTGGCGTGGACGGGCGTAGACGGGCCTGACTCTGGCGCGACTCCGGCGCGAGTCAGGCGCGCCCGCTGAGCGCGTTCGCTGCGCGAAGACATGGACGTCCCCTTTTATGCGCAACTAGAGCGCTGTCACTCCCACCCACACCCAAGATGGCCGCCGCTGTTCCGTGTCCGGGACCGACTCCACAGCGTCAATGCTCGGCTGGGAGTGGCCCAGGGCAACGGGAAAGAGGGGGAGCGAAGTGGGTAATTCTAGCTTTGTAAATCAAGCCAGTTTGCACCGAGTTGAAATGAAGTAAAAAGCGGCGATTTAGCAGTTTTAAAGCAGGTAAAAACAAAGCAGTGCCAAGCAACAGAGCCTCCCGGCTTCCGCCTCAGGAGGTGCTTGGTCAGTCGTACAATTAGGCGCTGGCCAAATCGGGACCCCTTTTATGCGCAACTAGAGCACTGTCACTCCCACCCACACCCAAGATGGCCGCCGCTGTTCCGTGTCCGGGACCGACTCCACAGCGTCAATGCTCCGCTGAGAGTGGCCCAGGGCAACGGGAAAGAGGGGGAGCGAAGTGGGTAATTCTAGCTTTGTAAATCAAGCCAGTTTGCACCGAGTTGAAATGAAGTAAAAAGCGGCGATTTAGCAGTTTTAAAGCAGGTAAAAACAAAGCAGTGCCAAGCAACACAGCCTCCCGGCTTCCGCCTCAGGAGGTGCTTGGTCAGTCGTACAATTAGGCGCTGGCCAAATCGGGACCCCTTTTATGCGCAACTAGAGCGCTGTCACTCCTACCCACACCCAAGATGGCCGCCGCTATTCCGCGTCCTGGACCGACTCCACAGCGTCAATGCTCGGCTGGGAGTGGCCCAGGGCAACGGGAAAGAGGGGGAGCGAAGTGGGTAATTCTAGCTTTGTAAATCAAGCCAGTTTGCACCGAGTTGAAATGAAGTAAAAAGCGGCGATTTAGCAGTTTTAAAGCAGGTAAAAACAAAGCAGTGCCAAGCAACACAGCCTCCCGGCTTCCGCCTCAGGAGGTGCTTGGTCAGTCGTACAATTAGGCGCTGGCCAAATCGGGACCCCTTTTATGCGCAACCAGAGCGCTGTCACTCCCACCCACACCCAAGATGGCCGCCGCTATTCCGCGTCCGGGACCGACTCCACAGCGTCAATGCTCGGCTGGGAGTGGCCCAGGGCAACGGGAAAGAGGGGCAGCGAAGTGGGTAATTCTAGCTTTGTAAATCAAGCCAGTTTGCACCGAGTTGAAATGAAGTAAAAAGCGGCGATTTAGCAGTTTGAAAGCAGGTAAAAACAAAGCAGTGCCAAGCAACACATCCTCCCGGCTTCCGCCTCAGGAGGTGCTTGGTCAGTCGTACAAAACATCACAATCACATCACTAATTGCATCACAGTCACTCTGGCTGAGCAGCAGGGGACATACCACCGAGGGGAGAATGCAGGACATAATGAAGATACCACAGCAACACTAGGGATGAGAGCGAAGGTCACCCACGGAGGGGAGCGTGGGGATAAGAACCCCAAAGAATTGCTCATACCTGGAGTAAACACTTCACACGAGACACGCACGTGAGGCTGGCTGAAGAACATACTGATTATCAGTGAATAAAAAATGTCAAATTTCTAAATGCATTTTTTTAAAATGTCATTAATTTTCCAAAGGTTGCTGGGTCTAGAGACGACACAACAGGTGTGCACCTGGAGGTTTCAGCAGGTGACCTGCGCCCCCCCCCCTCTCCCCCCAAGCCATCAGGGCCCAGCACCTTCAGAGCTCTTCTTCTCCCACGTACTCCCCCCACAAACCACTCTCCTCAGTCAATTTGCTGTGCTCCTGTCTTGCTCAGGAAATGCTGGCTAATTTCTGCTGAATTATTGATCCCTCCCCCCCCCCCCGGACCACTTAGCCGCGGCTGCTCCATGTGTAGAGGCGGCCGGATGTATCGGTTCACTTTCCAACAGGAAAGGGTATTTAAAAAAAACCCTGACAGACACACAAACATGACATGGTGATGGAGTGAGAGGTGGTGTACACAGCAGGGGGCGGGGCAGGGGGGGCAGGACAGACATGAAAACGAGGCTGCCTCCAGCTCCTGTCCTCACAGCACCCCCGCCATCTGCTGCAGGTTTATGGAGTCGTTTGTGATTTGTGGTTATTCCCTGTGTGGATTTGTACCACTTTAGCAGCTGTCCGTGCAGATATACAGAGAATTCTTTTTTAGATGCAACGGCAGGTCAGCCGGGAGGTTTCCTGCCAGGCCGATGCCCAGACTGGACACTCTATAGACAACAAGGGTTGCAGGTGAAGGATACCAGCTCCACAATCCATACACGTGAGAAATACTACACAAATAATACTAATAAAGTGACCACACAATAATTCAAAAAATCATAGTAAATATTATTGTAAACAGAATAAGGATAAACATAAACAAGACATAAATAACGGACACATCAATATTAAGTGCTCAACTTATTACACACTAAAACACTTTAGACAGTACACAATGTGTAAAGCGCTCTGATACCTTCGGGTGTAGCTAGCGCTATATAAAACTCAAAATAATAATAATAATGTGTTACAAGATAAGGGGTGGGCCTAACGGCTAGGACGGTCGACCTCGAATTCAGAGGAGAACCAGGTTCGAGTCTCGGCAATGACGCTGAGCATCCTGTGATCCTGGGCAAATCACTTAATCTCCCGGTGCCTAACAAACAAAAATAAACGCCTCATGTAACGCAAGTTACGCCCTGATACCCGAAACCGGGTCAAGTTAGGCTATATAAAACTCCGTAAAAACACACAACAAACACGAGCTTTCTGAGAAGTCCATAAATGAAAAGTACCGGTTTTAATCCCTTCCCAAGTGCCAGAAACATCGGGCATCCTTTGCCCATCTCGGGGACAGGGTCGTGCCCACTGTATGGTAGTGCAGCCGTAGTGTCATCTAGCGCCCCGTTCCTCTAAGGAGGGCCAGAAGGAACTTGACGACCTGTTGCATGCTACCAGGAAGGTTGGGGCGTCGGGAACCCCGCTCAGCAGCTGGAGCGGGGTGGAGGGTCTAAACCTGGGCTCCACAGGCTGGTAAGATCTGCTCTAGTAAGCTCAGGGCTCGAGTTGGAGGTACATCATCCCCTCACTCTTTTCACAGGGTGGACGCCGTCCCCCCTGCCAAGAAGCTGGGCCCCACAGAAATAAGCGGTGTAATTTTCAGACACCGGGACACGTTCAGCAAGTGACGTCATGAGGTAATTTGCATATTGTCAGTCCCCCCACTTCTTTTTAGGTCTCGCCTGCGAACGCAGCGCGAAGCGCTGCTAGCAAGCGAGATCTATTGTTGCTGACTTGCCTCGGAAGTGGGACAGGAGATGTGCACGCGCAGGCTTTTGGCGGATTTGAGTTGGTGTACGCGCCTACAGCCACGCGGCGTGCACATCTCCTGTCCCCCTTCCCTCGCAAGCCAGCATGCAGTTTCACTTTCGTCAACACGCACGTCCTAGTTGATCTTGTTTTGTTTGTTGCTGCGGTGTAACTTGTTTTAAATTGCAGTGCCTTTAGAAATTTGTAAACTCGCGTGATTGTTGCTTTCACATTCCGCGCTTGCAGCGCTCGTTAATGGTTGATTTACATATGAATTATTTAAAATCGTTTCCACAACTTTGATCTCCTGGGATCGTACCGAAGGCTGGAAACTCGCCAGACGTGCCCGGCACCGGTGCGCATGAGCCGCCCCGCCCACTAGGTGAAGCGGTTGCCTCTTGGGTCCGATCAACAGCCATCGCTCAATCTGCACCGAAACAGAAGGAAGCCCAGTGCCCCAGTCTCCGTACTGCAACAATGCGCTTCTCGGCGAGGGACATAGCGCTGCTCCTTTTAGGTAAGTTTTAGGGCACTAAATCTGGATCGTTGATGTACGTGTGTGTGTGCATTTGTGTAAGCGCAGCCCCTGCATGTCAACGATATCGAGACGATAAAATGCAGAGATGGAAACCCTTGACCTGCAAATTAGGAAAGGAGCTCTGCAACTCACCCAAACCACTGTGCCACAATGTGTTTTTCTGTGCATTCTTGAGGCCTTATAGGGGCCACCTAAAGTATTCCGTATCCGGCGTGTGGCTGAGGGCCAGCTTTAGCGTTGTAGGCGCCCGATGCGACAGTCATTTTTAGTGCCCCCACACTCAGGATCTCCTGCTCGGATTCTCTCACTACCTCCAGGCAAAAGTGCCCCTCATGTCTACAGTAATAAGTTACTGCTAAACACAGCGCCCCCCCCTTTCCCCACCCAAGGTCAGCGCCCTGTGCGGCCGCACCTGTCGCACTGTCCTAAAGATGGCCCTGTGTGGCTGTGATGAGCTGTATATAATCACATTGCAGCGCTAAGAAATAATGGTAGTGGTGACCCAGAATGTCCTTTAAAATCACATATCGCAGTGCAGTGAGTGCTTCCTCCTTTCAGTGTGTACAACCAAGGGTGTGCACCATGCGAGGACCTGCTTTCGTGTGCGCAGAGATCTCAGGGGCACTATGTCCAGTATCAGTACGTAATATTAATATTGTTATTGGATTTGCCTCCCATTGTTAACACAGGTCCACAAGTACCAGAATGCATGTGTAAAACAACAGTACGAAATGGGCTATTCACGCGTACCATGGAAATAGCAGAAGAATCTTTCCTTTTTGTTCAGGGAAGAGAGAGGGATAAAGTTGTATCTCATTACTCATATTCCTGGAAATCCTTTGCGGTTAGAACATTGTGTGCTGCCTTGAATTGTGACTTTGTTTATTTTTGTTTACATTTCTTTATTGATTTTAAGATAGCCATATCACAAATAAAAATGGCATACATTCCATAAACCCTACGTAGGCTACAAGTTCAGTTTTACACATCTCGTTTTTTTTTTTACCGAAACAGTTCATTGTTAAAGGGAGCATGATCACAGTAATCAATATATATGCAGTGTTTCTTTACAGCAAAACGCATATAGCAGTCTTTTGGCCAACATACCTCCAGCAAAGAACTGTGCAGTGTGCACATTAGTGTACAGGCCAGGGCTGTTTCTTATGTATAGTCCTATGCTGTAAAGTGTGCCTGTAAGACACCCACAAGCAGGTGGGTTGGTAACCTGGACAGTATATGTGCGAGTGCACCGTGCAATAAATATCACATTTATTTCGGCAGTGGGGCGTCAGTGAGTCACGCAGCTCCTTCTTTACACCAAGAAGTGAAATGAGTGCAATATCGTGATTCCCGCACGTGCTCATGTTTTTAAATAGATCTACGTCACTGTTCGGTTTGTCTGACCCATGGATATTTGGGGTCCTTGTTGTAGCGCTGCATTCCACAATGAGGTTGCTTCAGAGCGCTGTGGGGTGCATGCTTACAGTGCAGGGTTACAGTCTTACGGCTATTGCCTACAGACGAACCATGAGATAAAACACAGTACAACGGTCTACGCTCAAACGTTCTTTGTATTAACTGTGGTATCGGGTCCCTCAATCAGGGTAATTGTTTTTAAAGTAAATATAACATAAGACGCACATTATGTAATGTTAAGGATCTTCCATTCTTCGTGAAATTCTTTTATTCCATGTCGGTATATTTAATGTGATAGACCTATACATGGATGTGCATGACCTCACATGCCTTCGAATATGTAATGTTTTGGGGTATATTAAATATGACGTACTTAACAATTACAGTGCCTGACGTCATATACTTTAAAAGATTGTATTTAAGTTGTCCAGCTGCGGAAAAGCAAACATTAATGGTCTGAGTCAAACATTTTATCGTTCCTTTCAGATTTGTTGGAAGTGATGCATCTCCTTGGCCTGACTTCGACTAGGGTCCCTGGCTCTATATGTGCCATTCTGCACTTGTTTTCTCCTGTCCCCTTCGCTGCCCCCGTGATTCTGTGCCTTTTTCTCCTTCTGTCCCCTTCGCTGCCCCCGTGATTCTGTGCCTTTCTCCTTCTGTCCCCTTCGCTGCACCGTGACACAACCGTACACACAAGCACACCCAACCACACAAAAACAAGCACACACACAAGCACAACACACACAACCACACACCCACCCACAACCACACACACACAACCACACACCCACCCACAACCGCACATACACCCACAACCGCACACACACCCACAACCGCACACACACAACTACACCGTCAGTGCACACTTTCACCAGGCACAGACACCATCAGTCAGTGCACGCTTCCACCAGGCACATTCCACCGAACGTCAGTGCACGCTTCCACCAGGCACACACACACCACCGGACGTCCGTGCACGCTTTCACCAAGCACACACACACCACCAGCCGTCAGTGCACGCTTTCACCAGGCACACACACCACCAGCCGTCAGTGCATGCTTTCACCAGGCACACACACCACCAGCCGTCAGTGCACGCTTCCACCAGGCACACACACCACCAGCCGGCAGTGCACACTTCCACCAGACACACACACCACCAGCCATCAGGGCACAATTTCTACAGGCACACACGCCACCAGCCATCAGTGCACACATCAATTGTTAACGCATCCACAATTAACTATTGTAGCAATCGCAATATGGCGCACTTTACTTTTACACATATTCATCTAAAGCGCAGCATGCCACCATTGCTACAAAAATACACATTTTTTTGACCTACAATTTATAGACTTTTGTTGCAATTGGTGTTGCAATATTTTGCAATGCCAATGGCTCAAACTTAATTAATGCGAGACCTATTGCATTGCAAATGCTTGTTATAGGACTTGTGCCCTGAGTAAACTGTTGACTAGTTCTTAACAAGCCTCCCTGATCTGCAAACCAATGTTCACAAATGACACAGTAGAGGAACCCCAGGTCTGAGCTGAGGGGTGTGGACCTAGGGCAGACAAGTGAGTGACGAGAAACAGACATGATGAAAATGAGGGATGAAAGAGACAGAGTAGGAAACAGAGAAAGCGAGTGGGGGAGAGAAAGGAATAAAGAACGGGGGGACATAAATGAATATGGCTAGATGGGGAAAGAAAAACGGAGAAAGGAATATAGGAAGGGTTAAAGGATTGAAGTATGGAAGAGCAGAGCGGTGAAAGAAAAGTGTCAGGGAGGAAGTAGGGGTGGAAAAAAGTACAGACGGACAGGAGAAGGAACGGATGCTAGGGGTGCAAGGAGGCAAACGGGGACATTTGAACGGGTGTTGGAAGGGTGAACGAATCACTTGGACAAAGGGTGGCTTCAGAGGTGGGTGGAAAGTGAGGGTGGAATAATGGATGGATGGATTAATAGACGAAGGGAACATGAAAGGATGCATGAAAGAGATAAAGGGCGGATGATTGAAAGGGGGACGGATGTGTGGAATGGTAACAAGAAGTGTGTAAGGGGAAAAGATGGATGGAAGCCTAAAAGGATAGATGGGTGAATGTAAAATAGGATTGAAGAGTGAAAGGAGGGATGGGTGAAAGAATGGATGGTTGAATCAATGCTCAGAAGAGTGAATGAATGGATGGATAGGGAGATGGACGCCAGTGCCATTAGGAGCCATCAGTAACGCGTGATTACTTTGTGTTTTGCTGCACTCTGCACTTTTTTGCTGTAACTCTTTTTAGACGTTTTCAAAAATTGTAATTTGAACTGTCTTGAATTTGAATTTGTTTCCGCCCTGCTGCACTCACCACTTCCAGAGGAGTTGGTCCCTCGCTGCTCTTCCTGGTGGATCCCGGGGAAGACAACTGAGGCCGCCATTTTAGGCAGGGCGCGCTCTAGTGGTTCTTGGGCATTTCTGACAAATATGCGAGCTGCGTGGACGTGCCTAAGGCAAGCCCATCTGCGCCCGTCAGCGTCCCGGAAACGGCCAGCGCCAGCCATGCTGCCCGTTTCACGATGGGTTTGTCTGGCTCTCGCTTGTCCTATAGCTGCGCGGGGCTGTTAGCGCTCTGCCCCCAACGTGGTAAGTGTGTCAGCTCGTGGAAGGTTCTAGACAACCTTAATACGGTTTTTGAGAACTGCAACTTCAGTCTCTGTTCTAAACCGGCTGAGTCAGTCCTACCTGCTTCCCGCCCTTTGACTACCCCGAAGGGGCTCTGTATTCAGGCTGCTTTGATCAATGCCCGCTCGCTAGTGAAACATGCCCGGGATATCTATGATCTTCTCTCGGATGAGCCCCGTGACCTACAATTCATAACGGAGACGTGGCTCGATGAGTTTTCCAACCCAGTCATTAAATTGGCTATTCCGGAGGGGTATAAAATCTATAGGGCAGATCGCAAATCGGGAAGAGGCGGTGGCATAGCGGTAGTGTTTAGGGACACGTGGACTTGCCTCCGCGGTGAGACTTTGGGAGATGGGGACGGAGAGGCTCTAGACTTTTCCATTATCATCTCACCTCATGTTACGCTGGGTGGCACACTGGGTAATATGCCCCCTCGCCCCACAGGAGCTTTTCTGAAAGCCCTAGATGAGGTTATTATTCCCCGGGCCCTACGATTTTCTAATTTTGTACTTTTAGGGGACGTCGATATCCATTTGGACTGCGTGCAGGCGAGTGATCCTAGGGAGCTCTGTGACTCACCGAACCTCGCCCAGCTCACCCAATGGATTAGCTCCCCTTCGCACCGTGGTCGGCTCATCTTAGATCCGGTTTGCTCTAATTTCCCCTTCTGTGTTAAAGAGCCCCTTCAAGTCACTTGGTCGGATCATTTTCTGATCCATTTCTCGTGGACCATTCAGATGTCCCACTCATCTAGCGGGCATCGCCAAGGCAGACCTACTCACAGAATCGATCCTTCTGCCGTGAGTCTGGCTTTGGCAGACTCTCGTCCTTCTCTCGCCAAGGATCTCGGAGTAGCTCTGGAGAGCTTCACTGGCTGGATCTCGCAGGCGGTGGAAAATCTATCCCCGCCTTCTTACAACAAGCGAGCAAGAAATCCCCCCTCCAAACCATGGTTTTCTAGTGAGCTCAAAGAGCGAAAACAGCATTGTAAAAAATTGGAACGATGCTGGAGACTGGCTTATTGTCCCCTTGCTGAAATATAGCATTAAGGAAGGCTCAGGAAGCATACTACGCCTCCATTAGCCAGGCCAAAAGTCGTTATTCTACGGAGAGCATATCCTTGTCTAAAAATAATACCAAAGAAATATTCTCAATTGTACAGAGCTTTTTAACCCCTTGCGCAGAACTTATCACACTTCCTGCCTCGGACACATGGTGTGAGAAACTATCTAGTTACTTTATTGATAAGATCCAGTCGATCCAGGCCAATTTCGGGACTAGTCCCCCTGGTCAGGCAGGGTTTCCCCCCCCCCCTTGAATAGCTCGCTAGCCAATTCATCCCTATCCCTGTCTCTGACGGTATTTTCTCCTATTGCTCCACAAGACTCATTGACTATCCTCAAATTGCTGAAATCAGGCTCCCCGACTGAGCCTTGTTTGGCCAGGTTGGTAGCCGCTGTTGCCGAGGTTGTTAATCCAGAGGCCAATACCCTCATTAATATGTCCCTCCAGACTGCCACTGTTCCACTAGAGTGGAAGCAGGCCAAACCCCTACCTCTACTGAAAAAGCCATCCTTGGACCCTTCCATTCCTGCTAGCTACCGCCCTATCTCCCTTCTCCCGGCTGTGGTGAAAGTGTGCGAGGAAGCGGTTTATAAACAGCTCGCCAATTTTGTTGAAACTTCTGGCTTGCTCCATCCAGCCCAATCGGGGTTCAGGGCCACATATAGTACAGAGACGGCCCTTGTTGAAATGTCAGAAGCAATTAGGGATGTTTGGGTGCTGGTGGTAGAGCGGCCCTGATTTTATTAGACTGCTCTGCCGCCTTCGATACGGTGCCTCATTTACAACTATTAGCCTGACTCTCGAACATTGATGTCTTTGGACTAGCGTGGAACAGGCTTAAATCAATTCTAGAGGATAGATCGCAGCAAGTTTGGCTACCTGCAGTCTCTTTGGCCACTAAAAAGGTCATGACTGGAGTGCCGCAGGGCTCCACCCTGAACCCGCTTCTCTTCAACATATATGTCACCCCCTTGATCTACCTTGCGGAGGAGCAGGGAGCTAAGATCATTGCTTATCCAGAAGATACCGAGCTCCTCTTCACTTGGAGGGAAAATGACACTGCCCTGGCTCGGGCCAAAGACTGTCTTACAGCCGTCTTTAAATGGCTCGCATCTGCTCAGATTAAATGTAACGAGGACAAGTCAGAGATTCTTTTATATGGGTTCTTCCCACCCCAATTTAGGGAGACACTGTGGCCAACAGACTATCCTTTACCTAAATCTGTGGGTCAACCAGTCAAAAATCTGCGGGTCTGGTTTAGTGAAGATCTCCAGTTCTCCGCGCAGATAAAGAAATTAGCAGGACAGTGCTTTGGCACACTAAGATCCCTTAGGAAGTTCTTACCCCTGTTACCCAGGGCAGCTATGGAAATGGTTACCCGTGCCCTGATTCTTACACGTATTGATTACGCGAACGCTCTGTACATTGGCTTGCCAGGATACCAATTGAAAAAACTGCAAGTAATACAAAATGCTGTGGCCAGAGCTTTGCTTACCATCGCGGGAAGGTCAAGCATAAAACAACATCTGCATGATTTGCACTGGCTCCCCGTGGCCCAACGAGTCAAATTCAAAGCCCTTACTCTGGCCCATGCAGCCCTCCACGGATCTGGCCCGCTCTATCTCAGTAAACGTTTTACCTTTTACGCGCCACGAAGACAACAGCGTTCAGCCACGTAGTGTCTGGCAGTGATCCCCCGCTTCCATCTTACAAGAATGGGGGGCAGATCCCTATCCTGTAAGGCAGCAGAAGCTTGGAATTCCCTTCGATACGAGCTGCGTAACACTCAAGTCCTTAGGCTGTTTAGGACACGGCTAAGACCTCTGCTGTTCATCTAATTTGCAGTTTCGTTTAGCTCTTTATCATTTGGCTTCCACGCCAGGACAGTCTTGAGTAGCTGTGCGCGTTATAAATCTTAATAACATAACATACATGGATACATGGATGGGTGATGAGATGTACAGATAGATACATAATGGAAATGTGAAGCAGTGGCTGGATGGGTGAATTGATGTAGGGGAGAAAGGACGAATGGATGGATGCATGGAAGGGAAATGATAAATGGATGGATGGCTGATGTAAGGTTGAAGGGAACTTTTCTAGAGAGAGTCGGGCGCTCAAAAGTTCCATTAGTTTCAAAGTGGAGGCTCTTTTAGTGTTCTGGGCGCTCCCCAGGTGTGTAGTGTGGGCTGTGTGGGAAGACGCTGGTGTCATGCATGTTGAGTAGCGGCTCGCTCTTTTCTGTTCACTGTGATCTTGTAGCTATGCTTCTGTATGAAGTGGCGCAACGTGGATGTGAGACATCTGTGCCTGTGATGAGTTCACCATCACTGTGGGGTACATTTAGCCCCCGGTAGGCATGGCAATTGGTTACTTGCCATCAATACGTTCACTGTGGGGTACATTTGGTCCCGGGTAAGCATGGCCATCGGTTGCTTGCCATCAATACTATCACTGTGGAGATCATTTGATCCCCGGTAGGCATGGCCATTGGTTACATGCCATCAATACTATCACTATGGGGTACATATGGTCCCGGGTAAGCATGATCATTGGTTACTTGTAATCAATACCATCACTGTGGGGTACATTTAGCCCTGGGTAAGCATGGTCATCGGTTACTTGTTATCAATACCATCACTGTGGGGTACATTTGGTCCCGGGTAAGCATGGTCATCGGTTACTTGTTAGCAATACCATCACTGTGGGGTACATTTGGTCCCGGGTAAGCATGGCCATCGGTTACTTGTTATCAATACCATAACTGTGGGGTACATTTGGTCCCGGGTAAGCATGGTCATTGGTTACTTGTTATCAATACCATCACTGTGGGGTACATTTGATTCTGGGTAAGCACGGCCATCGTTTACTTGCCATCAATACCATCACTGTGGGGTACATTTAGCCCCGGGTAAGCATGGCCATCGGTTACTAGTTCTCAATGCCATCATTGTGGGGTAAGCATGGCCATCGGTTATTTGTTATCAATACCATAACTGTGGGGTACATTTGGTCCCGGGTAAGCATTTTCATCGGTTACTTGTTATCAATACCATCACTGTGGGGTAAATTTGGTCCTGGGTAAGCATGGCCATCGGTTCCTTGCCATCAATGCCATCACTTTGGGGTACATTTAGCCCTGGGTAAGCATGGTCATCGGTTACTAGTTCTCAATGCCATCATTGTGGGGTAAGCATGGCCATCGGTTATTTGTTATCAATACCATCACTGTGGGGTAAATTTGGTTCTGGGTAAGCATGGCCATCGGTTCCTTGCCATCAATGCCATCACTGTGGGGTACATTTAGCCCCGGGTAAGCATGGCCATCGATTACTTGTTATCAATGCCATCACTGTGGGGTACATTTGATCCCGGGTAAGCATGGCCATCGGTTCCTTGCTTTCAATATCATTGTTATGTGGAAGTTGGTTCCGGCTTTCGGTTGGTATGATCCTTCATCATCCATTTGAGAAGAACGGGAGCTTTTCCTTCTTTCAAGTGGTTTTAGGTATTTCCTGTTTTATGAGGGAGGGCATCCATCATTGATCCACCTGAACAGAAGGAGCATTCACCAATGAGCCCCTTCTTATTGGATGGAACAGTCAGTAGGGATCCTCCTCTTTGAGTAACTTTAAAGTTTTACTTCATGAACGATGAGCGTGAGCCATGGATTGCCAGACGGAGAAAGGTGATCACTTTGAACTAGGAGCATCTGGTCAAGGGTGGGCAGTGAAGCACTGCTAGAGTTATCGTGACTTTGGCACGCAGGCGAAGGTGTTTTGCCTCGCAGCTGAATTTTCAAATGTTTCCCTAGAGTCCGGCATGTGGTGGCTCTGGCGTTCAGATCTTGCCTGTTTCCCTGGTTAATGATCATACTGGAGGTACTGGTGTGTTGTTACAGTTTATGTAGGAGGACTTGATACGGTCCCGGAAGTGGGCTGACATACATGTACCAGTGGCGATGGGAGATGATCAAGCCATGAAGCATACCAAAGCCTGGCGCTGGCCGGCGTTTCTGTAAAAGAGAAGAATGAAATGAAGCTGGAACTATAAGAAAAGGAGGCAGCGATGCCGTCTAGGATGGGCCATTGGATGTCAAGGTCTTCTAGTCTCAGTAACAGAGAGTGATGGTGGATTGTGTCTGGTCCAGCAGTAGCCGTGTAATAACTCCGATCCTGTCCACAGTTGCCTTCCAGTTGTTACAGATGGAGATCAAGGCGATTCAGTGCTTTTGCTGGGGCAGAAACCTGCTTGATATTTAAAGAATAAGTTGTTCCTTCCATGAGATCAGAGATCTGACTGAAGAAGGCCGCTCCATTCCGTTTTCTCAAGAACAGGCCTTTGAGATTGGTCAGTAGATAGCAGGTCTCCTGGACTGAGGTTCTTCTTCTTGACGTGTGACCTGCTGTAAGGCATCTTGAGGATGGAGGGGAAGGTTCCTAAAGTTAGGGAATTATGAGGATGGTGTTTGCCACTAAGGAGTAGGCTTTCCCTGGAGGTTTGTGGTAGACATGGGTCTGCCTTTACCAGTCCCTTGAATTGGGGCTTGGAGAGGCAAGGCTATGAAGCGCAAGATTCTGTTCGCGGTCTATGGTGGATGTTTGTTGGGCATCATATTCCTTTGGTATCCTTCCATTTCTTTGCTTTCATTTTTGAAACATCGATTAATTAGATTTTATCAATATAAAATCAACATCATATCTGCCACCAACCATGGGTGGGAGACAGTGTGACAACAGCAGGTCTAAGTAGTAACAGCTCAAAGTACAAGGCACTCTATGAGACCACGCACTGGGCAAACACCTGAAAGAGGGCAGTCTAAGGGACTGGGAGAAACGGAGAGCGTAAGGAGGGAAGTGAAGCGCTCAAGAGTCGGGTCTTTGCGTTTGATATCCGCTCATCTGTGATGGTGTCACCGAAGGCTTGGGAGTGCGGGATCCTGGTGGTGGTGCACTCTGGCTTAAACACTTCCCTGAGGATCCTTGTGGGAGGGAGTAATTACTTATGAAGCATAAATATGGGACAATGTGCCGAAAGCATGATCTACTTACTGAAGAATAGTTCATCAGTGATGGAAAATCTCTGACCCTGACCATGAGGACTGAGAAATCAACCCCCAGCCGTTCATTGAGAGATCCTACAGGCCAGCTGGCGTCATTTAAGTGACGTCTACGCCGCAGGAGGAGGGGTGGGATAGGAAAGCCTTCCGAAGTTTAGAAAGTATTTTTCCAATCTCTGTGTTTGGTGGATGGAGTTCCTATGGAAGGTGCTGTGTACATGAAACTACTTCTCTCAAGTTTTTTTTAGCCAAGTGGGCTTGGTCCCATGTTGCTGTGATGGGTTCAGGTGGATTGCAGAACTTGGCTCAAGTGTGTCCAACTGTCACAGGGCATGCAGCTTCCCTGATTCATTCAACCTCTACTACTCTCCACCTTTCCATTTACGCTTACCCCTGAATGGTGCCAGCTTGTGACTCTGGGAAAACGATAACGGAAAGCCAGCAGGCACTAGAACAACATCACTCCAGCTCGGCTCCACTAGGCACATATTTGAGGAGGGCATTTTTACCAAAAGTAACATTCACCCGGAAAAAATCCCTCTTTACGCCCAAGAGTTTCCTTGAGCGGCACCCCCACTCCTGGTTATCCCTCAAGCTGGGGCGCCGCAGCCTCAGCGGAGCCCAGGCACACAGATCCTCTACACCATATGGTGGCCACTTCAAATGGAGTGGTTGGGGTCATCAGCCCTGTACCTAATGTGTGGCTTGGCTTATAATGTATAGGGGGAGCCCCAGGACCTTACTACTTTACGTATGGGAGGTGCTTTTCCTTGGTGGTCCACTGCTGAAATCAATGACGGGTCAGCCTGGAGGCCTGCTCTCTGTTTCAGAAAGAGTCAGAAGTATCCAGAACCCTCTAGAAAGAGCAGCATTAGCAGGAGAACAGCCACACCGGTGTTATTACACATAGTCAACAAGTACAGCACGCAACCTCTCTATGGCCTTACTGCTCCGAGACCATACCTAATGAACAAATCCTATGCAAAAAGAACGTTCAAGAAGTTGATATTGAAGCGTCTTCTTGAGAACCTAATCCCATGTAAAATACAGTCCTTCAAACATCCAATAAAGTAGGAGCCATGAAACTGTGTTTCCATCCAAAGTTTTCTTTTATTGAATCATACAGTAATACTCCAACATCAGCCCAGCCAATGCGTTTCATCCCCAAAATGGGACTTCATCAGGTTTTTATTCGGTACATCCGATGAAACATCGTTAAAAGTATATATCAAGCTGTGGTCAAGTTTCCTTTTCCTCAGTGGGTGCTTTGCATATTGCAAGGATAAACGCAAAATCTCTTCCACGCGAAGCTCTCTTCTGTCGAGGGCTTCGCGTGGAAGGAATTTTGAGTTCGTCTTTGCAATATGCACAGGACCCACTGAGGGACAGGAAACTTGACCACAGCTTGATATATATTTTATGTGCTTCAACTAGACATAGACACATTTTCTGTGGCCACAAGGCAACTTTGTGGGGAAGCACAGCTCGGCGGGAAACAGGCGCTGTGCACATGCGAGCGCCGCATACCAGGCTGCAGGTTCACAAGACGTCGAATCCTGGGCTCACTATTAAAGAACGACCATTAATTGGATCCACTAGTTGTGTTATGGTTGCTATAGGGTCTTCACAGTTCTTGCACCAGGGCATAATTGTTGCCCTTGTTTTGCACTTGACTCCAGTGTTGAGGTGCTAAAAAACTACAACTAAAACTGTGCAGGCTATGTTTAATGAACTTGAGACAATGCTTGTTGTATTGTAGGGTCCAGGATTTGAACCCATGACCTGAAGTTGCATTAACCTCCAGTCCCTAAAACAATGTTATTTCAAACGGGACCACCATGGTCTGAAAAAAGGAGGAGCGACATCCTGCGTCATCAGTTTTTTAGCGAAGTCCGCTGGGTGAGGGGAGCTTCATAGATTGATGCTGAAAGGGTTTTGCTGCTATAAATTTGTCACCACACAAATAAGAAGCTTGAAGCCTACGAAACAAACTGAATGTGCAACATAAAAAGTCAGTGTGAGCCTAAAAATAATTTACGAATGTTGAGACAAGTTGTTTGCAGTGTGAAAAAGGAGAAGAAAATGGTGCCAAAGGGTTCTGCGCCTTTTGCAGCCATTGTGCTGCCCTCGGAGGAGGGACCGTTCCAGTCCCTGTGAGTAGGATAGAGCAGTAACTGTAGAAGGTCTGTATCAGCACCACTGGGTGGTTATTGATTCAGCGGTACTGATTGGTTGCTGAAGATTCTCAGGCGGCAAGGAATGTTTTAGCAGACATGCAGGTCTACAGATGATCACTCATGGAAGCAGTGACGATCCGACACTCAAAGGAGTGAAGCCCAAGTAGTAACTGCAGAAGGGCTGCACCAGCACCACTGGGTGGATATTGATTCAGCGGTACTGATTGGTTTCTGAAGATTCTCAGGTGGTGGAGAATGTTCTAGCAGACACGCTGGTCAACAGATGATCACTCATGGAAGCAGTGAAGATCACACACTCGATGGAGTGAAGCCCAAGCAATAACTGCAGAAGGTCTGCACCAGCGGGTGGATATTGATTCAGCGATACTGATTGGTTGCTGAAGATTCTCAGGTGGTGGAGAATGTTCTAGCAGACACGCCGGTCAACAGATGATCACTCATGGAGGCAGTGAAGATAAAAAACTCAAAGGAGGGAAGTCCAAGCAGTAACTGCAGAAGATGTACAGCAGCACCAGCGGGTGGATATTGATTCAGAGGTGCTGATTGGTTGGTGAAGATTCTCAGGTGGTGGAGAATGTTCTAGCAGACATGCAGGTCTACAGATGATCACTCATGGAAGGAGTGAAGATCAGACACTCGAAGGAGTGAGGTCCAAGCAATAACTGCAGAAGATATGTATCAGCACCACTGGGTGGATATTAATTCAGCGGTACTGATTGGTTGCTGAAGATTCTCAGGCGGTGGCAGCCAGCTGATGCAATGATGGATGGAAGAAACAGGACTGCTGACGGGGTCTCAGTTTGCGAGGTATCCCATGCTCCCACAATGCTCTTCCCTGCAGTGAGGTCACCTAGCGCTGCACCAATAGTGTGCAAAGGAACTGATGCATCAGAGCAACTTGGCCTGACCCTGGATCACAGCAGATTATTAATGCAGCAAGCAGAGCGGTGAGACCCCAAGGTGGGATCTGCCCCTTAGTGCTGCGTGAGTGAAAACATGGACTGCACTGGGCTGTAGTCAGGTTCATCTCTCAGTCACATGCTCACTGCTGGGGGCAGACACGAGTCCTTACCCGTGAAGCATGATCTCACCACTGTTTTTTATAGGCGTGCAGTTTGCAATATGTACATCCACATGTACAGAATATCAGTAGGTTCAACGAAGCAGACTTTGTGGCAAACACAAGCCTTTGAGATTATATGTCCATGGGTGATCGATTGTGTACTTTAAATATATTCTATTCCATAGGCGTGATTCGCTTCTGTCCCAGTATAGAGACTCCACTTAGATTCACACCGCAGCTACTTGCAGACCTAGATTAGATTAGATTAATAGCTTGTAAAGCGCCTGGTTACTCCAACGGAGTGTCCTCGCACTAGGAATTCTTCCTCTCAGTAGAGCCCGCCCTTGTCCTAAAAATATTTTAGCACCAATCTACCTGGGACGACCGAAAGAACCATGTTTTGAGTTTCCTACGGAACAGCACTTCTGAGGGCTGCATCCTAAGGTACAGCGGCAGTTGGTCCCAGACTTTGGCTGCTAAAAAGCTGAAACATCTGCCTCCTAAGCGTGCCCTTTGAACTTTAGGAACTGTCAGCTTTGCAGAACCCTCAGATCTCAGGTTCCGAATAGGTCTGTGCCGGGTAGGTAGAGGCCGAAGATAGCCAAGGCCATTCTCGTTCAGAATTCGATGACAATAGCACACAGCTTTAAAAAGCCTTGGGATGTTCAATGGTAACTGGGCTGCGGCATTCTGTACTCTCTGCAGCATTCTCATACTACTTTTGAGAATGTTGCAGTAATCCAAGCGAGATAGAATCAGAGCCGGAATGATGTCAGTAGGCCAAAGCAAGTGCCGGCCAAAACGGATACCTGTTCCACAAAAGAAAGGGTATTATCAACCCGTACTTCATCTTAGGTTTGGGAACCAGGGTCTGACCCAATCCTTCCGGCCACCAGATGTGAGACGAAATGGAGGGTTGTTTCCCAACCACCGTAATGCCAGCTTTGCCTGCATTTAGTTGGGGGCAACTGAGATTCGTCCAATTGGCCAAGTCAAGTAAGCGAGCTTTGAATTTAGGAGCGCCTCTACATCGTTCTGTTCTAACGTGATAATCAGCTGAGTGCCATCAGCATAAGACACCAGCTTCAACCCATGTTTTAAAACTATGTCCGCTGGTGGGTGCATGTACATGTTAAACAGCGTAGGGCTAAGTGCAGAGCCCTGTGGAACCCCTTGTAACAGGGGTTGAATTTACGACTTGAAGTGCCATTGTAGGACTTGGAAGGATGCTTGATCCATTCCAATGTCAAAGGTTGCACATCTGACTCCGACATTCAACAGCCGTTCCAGAAGAAGGCCGTGGGATACTGTGTCAAAAGCTGCACTTAAATCCGGCAGGATCAGTGCTGCTCTCCTGCCCTCGTCCACTTCCGAGGCTGAGAGTAAGGCCGATTCAGTACTATATAGAGCTCTGAAGCCCGATTGTGTTTCGTGGAGTACATGATTTTCTTCCATAAACTTGGTCAGTTGAAGGTTAAGAAATGTTTCTGCTATTTTAGCAAAGAAAGGTAGCAGTGATACTGGTCTCAAATTTTCTGGGAGCGCGGGGTTCAGAGAAGGTTTCTTCAGTAAAGGGACCACCATTGCGCGTTTCCAGTGGCTTGAGGCTTGCCCAGAGCTGAAAGATAAGTTCAGCGGGTTTGTAAACACCGGCGCAATAGCTTATTTCCCTCGTAGCAGCATGTTTGGGGGGATGATATCCGTGGGAGAGCCCGATTTCACTTCTGAAATGAGCTGCTGTATGTCTCTTTTGGTTGGTGGTAGGAAAGTAAATAACCCTTTATAAGATAATTCATTCTTAGGGGAAAGAATTTGAAATTTCTGCTGGCCTCTGGGAAAGGGGCATGGATTTAATAGATTTCTTCCAAAAAGAAGCTAGCTACTTTATTAAAATAATCCGTACATGACGGCATCACTGCTGTAACACGCTCCATGGAGGTAAGTTCTTTAACTATACGGAAGATGTCTTTAGGGGCGTCCCTCACGGATTCAATTTTATGTACATAGAAAACCCGACGTGTTCTCCTAATCTGTTTGTGATAGTGTTTTAGCGCTTCAAGGTATTTTAGCTTATCCTCAGGTTGATAATTCGTCCTCCAGAGACGTTCAAGACGTTTACATTTGTTCCTAAGCATTGCTAAGTCCTCTGAGGACCATTCTGCTGAGGAGTTCGAACGAGAACTGTTACAGAGTTTCAGAGGTGCTAAGGAGTCTACTGCCTCCTTTATCCAAGAAGACATTTGTTTGCTAGATATCTGAGGGGAAGCCTCCAATTTCGGAGTGCTCTTTGTCAATTTGGCCGTAAAGGTATCTGTTGCGACCATTTCCGGGTCCAATTTGACACAGTAAGCTGTTTCGACTGGCCGAAAGCTTTCCGAAGATTCCTGATCTTAAATGAAAGGATGGCATGATCAGACCATACCACAGGTGCGAAAGCTTCCACCTGCGCGTTATTTTAGGAGATATTATCTAGGGCGTGACCCCTAATATGCGTAGGGGCATGAAATAGCTGCACCAGTCCTAAGGCCAGTAGTCCAGTTGTGAACTCCAAGGTTTCTAGACTACCCTTGTCGTCAAAATGTAAGTTCAAGTCGCCTAGGATTACAAAAGGGGCATAACGATTGGCATAGGGAGGTAATATCTCTGCCACGCTCTGGAAGGGCCCGGGTGCCTGTAAATTAGGAGGCCAGCCGCTGAACATTTGCTATTTAAGGACAGAGGGAAAATTGCCGCTTCACACCCTGAAACTGGCAATTCAGTCATTTTAACATGGAAGTCCTTTTTACAAATCACTGTTAACCTCCCACCCCCCGCCCCCGCGAAGGTCCATCTATCCTCGTAATCGCAGATCCCTCCGGTAACGCCTCCAGAATGACCGGAGCCGAGGGACCATGAAGCCAGGTTTCAACTAGGAACAGCCCTACTGGCTCTTGGTCAGCCAATAGCTCACAGATTTCATGTTCTGTTTACTTAGAGACCTACAGTTTAAAGACATGCATAGTGAAGAGTTAGTGACCCTCACGCTCTTCCCTCCCTTTGCTGCAATGCTACACGCTGGCATTGTAAAGTCTGGTGAGTGAAGCCATGTGATATGTTGTGACTTGTCAGGGGTCTACCATCGGGTGGCACTCACGAAGCCTCTATAATAATAATAATAATGTGATATCTAGAGCGCATAGCTACTTCATTTGAGGTGTCCCAGCGCTAGGTAACAGTGTGGACACGCCTTCATGCAGTTATCAATACTCCCCCCCCCCCCCCCCCACACACCCTGAACAAAAAAACACAGGTTTCATGTTTTTTTTCTGAACAGTTCTTCCGACTGAGCCTGGCAAATTGCTACGGGCAATAGGGCAATTGTGGTATTGCCTTTAGACCAGTTAATGTCAGGACACGGTACTCAAGTGTTTTCCTTGTGTGCAGTATTCCAGTGTTTCCCTTGCGTTCAGTACTCCCTTGTGTGCAGTATTCCAGTGTTTCCCTTGTGTGCAGTATTCCAGTGTTTTCCTCGTGTGCAGTATTCGTGTTTCCCTTGTGTGCAATACTCCAGTGTTTCCCTCGTGTGCAGTAGTCCAGTGTTTCCCTTGGGTGCAGTATTCCAGTGTTTTCCTCGGGTGCAGTATTCCAGTGTTTTCCTCGTGTGCAGTATTCCAGTGTTTTCCTCGTGTGCAGTATTCCAGTGTTTCCCTCGTGTGCAATACTCCAGTGTTTCCCTCGTGTGCAGTAGTCCAGTGTTTCCCTTGGGTGCAGTACTCTAGTGTTTCCCTCGTGTGCAGTATTCCAGTGTTTCCCTTGGGTGTAGTACTCCAGTGTTTCCCTCGTGTGCAATACTCCAGTGTTTCCCTTGTGTGCAGTATCCCAGTGTTTCCCTTGGGTACAGTATTTCAGTGTTTCCCTCGTGTGCAATACTCCAGTGTTTCCCTTGTGTGCAGTATTCCAGTGTTTCCCTCGTGTGCAATACTCCAGTGTTTCCCTCGTGTGCAGTAGTCCAGTGTTTCCCTTGGGTGTAGTACTCCAGTGTTTCCCTCGTGTGCAGTATTCCAGTGTTTCCCTTGGGTGTAGTACTCCAGTGTTTCCCTCGTGTGCAGTATTTCAGTGTTTCCCTTGTGTGCAATACTCCAGTGTTTCCCTTGCGTTCAGTACTGCCTTGTGTGCAGTATTCCAGTGTTTCCCTTGTGTGCAGTATTCCAGTGTTTTCCTCGTGTGCAGTATTCGTGTTTCCCTTGTGTGCAATACTCCAGTGTTTCCCTCGTGTGCAGTAGTCCAGTGTTTCCCTTGGGTGCAGTATTCCAGTGTTTTCCTCGGGTGCAGTATTCCAGTGTTTTCCTCGTGTGCAGTATTCCAGTGTTTTCCTCGTGTGCAGTATTCCAGTGTTTCCCTCGTGTGCAATACTCCAGTGTTTCCCTCGTGTGCAATACTCCAGTGTTTCCCTCGTGTGCAGTAGTCCAGTGTTTCCCTTGGGTGCAGTACTCTAGTGTTTCCCTCGTGTGCAGTATTCCAGTGTTTCCCTTGGGTGTAGTACTCCAGTGTTTCCCTCGTGTGCAATACTCCAGTGTTTCCCTTGTGTGCAGTATCCCAGTGTTTCCCTTGGGTACAGTATTTCAGTGTTTCCCTCGTGTGCAATACTCCAGTGTTTCCCTTGTGTGCAGTATTCCAGTGTTTCCCTCGTGTGCAATACTCCAGTGTTTCCCTCGTGTGCAGTAGTCCAGTGTTTCCCTTGGGTGTAGTACTCCAGTGTTTCCCTCGTGTGCAGTATTCCAGTGTTTCCCTTGGGTGTAGTACTCCAGTGTTTCCCTCGTGTGCAGTATTTCAGTGTTTCCCTTGTGTGCAATACTCCAGTGTTTCCCTTGCGTTCAGTACTCCCTTGTGTGCAGTATTCCAGTGTTTCCCTTGTGTGCAGTATTCCAGTGTTTTCCTCGTGTGCAGTATTCGTGTTTCCCTTGTGTGCAATACTCCAGTGTTTCCCTCGTGTGCAGTAGTCCAGTGTTTCCCTTGGGTGCAGTATTCCAGTGTTTTCCTCGGGTGCAGTATTCCAGTGTTTTCCTCGTGTGCAGTATTCCAGTGTTTTCCTCGTGTGCAGTATTCCAGTGTTTCCCTCGTGTGCAATACTCCAGTGTTTCCCTCGTGTGCAGTAGTCCAGTGTTTCCCTTGGGTGCAGTACTCTAGTGTTTCCCTCGTGTGCAGTATTCCAGTGTTTCCCTTGGGTGTAGTACTCCAGTGTTTCCCTCGTGTGCAATACTCCAGTGTTTCCCTTGTGTGCAGTATCCCAGTGTTTCCCTTGGGTACAGTATTTCAGTGTTTCCCTCGTGTGCAATACTCCAGTGTTTCCCTTGTGTGCAGTATTCCAGTGTTTCCCTCGTGTGCAATACTCCAGTGTTTCCCTCGTGTGCAGTAGTCCAGTGTTTCCCTTGGGTGTAGTACTCCAGTGTTTCCCTCGTGTGCAGTATTCCAGTGTTTCCCTTGGGTGTAATACTCCAGTGTTTCCCTCATGTGCAGTATTTCAGTGTTTCCCTCGGGTACAGTATTTCAGTGTTTCCCTTGTGTGCAGGACTCCAGTGTTTCCCTTGTGTGCAATACTCCAGTGTTTCCCTCGGGTACAGTATTCCAGTGTTTCCCTTGTGTGCAATACTCCAGTGTTTCCCTTGTGTGCAGGACTCCAGTGTTTCCCTTGTGTGCAGCGCTCCAGTGTTTTCCTTGTGTGCAGTTCACCAGTGTATTCCTTGTGTGCAGAATTCCAGTGATTCCAGTGTGTCCTGTCCCCGTTTCTGTCCAGACTTCTTGGACTACATTTCAGGATTCCTTGATCGGCATATTTCCAGTGCTGCTTCTTAACATCTGGTCATGTTTTTTCCAACAGCCCTCCTGCCATATTCAGCTCTTCATGCCAGATTCCCTCTGTCCTCTCTTGTGTTTACGTTATTGGCACCAGTGAGTTCTTGCAGTCTCTCACTCAGTGCGCTTCTTCCATAGGAGCTGCCGGGTGACCTCCAGGACACGGAGTGCTCCTTGCCTTACTCTTGGCTCCTTCTCTGCTGTAGGCCGATCACATTCCATGGAACACACAATCTATACTTTATTGTAGTTTGTCTATGGATCATCAGGTTTTGGGTTCTCCTCCTAGTTTGTCTTTTCAGGAGTTACACAGTTCATGGCAGGTGTCCGGATCGCAATCCATTCCAACCTACCCCGGTCATCATCTTCTGTCCGGTCCTCTTCCAAGATTTCAGGTATTCCCTTGTCTTTACTACACCCTTCCTCCTAAATGACCCTGTCCCCAGAGACGGGACGCTCTCCCTAGGGAGGGCGGAGCTACAATAAAATTTCAGTGCGATTCTGCGGAGTTCCGCGAGTCGGCAAAATTCAGCATGTTGTGCTGCTTTTTAGCACCGGGAGCTTGTTTCGTGCTATCAAATCAGTACTAACAGCACCACATGGCGCGCCAGAGGACACAGCTTCTTTATGGCGCTCTAGTAGATTTTCAACTGGAGCGGCAGCTGTCTCAATGCGAACGGCTGTGACTTGCCGCGACCACCCGCATTGAGAAATATCGCTGGGAGATGTTCTAGCACCTGAAAATCACGCTAGGGGATGCAAATTCTCGCTCGCACTCGCCAACTTAATGTGTGAGAAAAACTGCCATGTGGCAGTTGGTGGGAATTTGCCGGAACTCTGAGTGGGCAGAATTCAGCGTTTTCCGCCAGTGGATCTGAACTTTTCACCCACCCCTAGCTCTCCAGGTTCGTCTAGTCCCAGTTTCAGCAGCAGTCCTAACCTGCACAGGTGTTGTCCCACAAGTAGAAATAGTCTACAAGTGTAGTAGACCGCAGCAATACACATCGGGACATGTAGATCACCAGATCTTCTGGCTCAGAGGCGTTAGTGCATGTGCAGTGGATCATCCTTTCGCATGGAGGTGGAAGGGATCAGATCTTCCACGACTGTGGGGTGCCTTCCAGATCCTGGGAGCATCCATTTAGATGTTGATCTTGAGGATGGATAGTTTGAAGAAACGCGTCTTGAGAACCAAAGTGGAATGATTCTTATTGCTGTGGGAACAAAATCACCAGTGACTGAAAGATGGATTTCAAGTAGAGTTTGGGGGTGAAGGGTCAACTTGTGTTCTTTTTTACTTTCTATAGAGGGCGGACTTAACTAACTTTCAAAGCACCCCAGAAGGTGCCCTGTGAAAGAGGGACCTTTGATTTCCTGACAGAGGCATTAGGGTGTTCCTTGGCAAGGAAGGTGCCATCTGCTAAATTATTCAGCTTTAGTAGTAGTAGGGCAGCAACATGGGAGAGGAGGAAAAACATGGAGGCATGGTGTGTGGCAGATGCAACACAGGGGCATGGGTTGAGAGAGGCATAACAATAAGTAAGTAATCTCTTTATTGCTCGATTAATAAAAAACCTTTGCAGAGGCATACCAATAGGGGTGGGGGGGGGGTAAGCAGACAGTCAAGAAAAGGGGAGTACTGGGGAAGCAAAAGGGCAAGAAAGCAACGTAGGGCAGTTAGAACAATCACATGGGTGAGAACGCAATGGGGAGAGTACCAGAGCACACGGGTGACAGACAGCAACATAGGGTGCAGGGAGAGAGAAGTACCAGAAGGAAACAACTGGAAATCAAACTAAAATGGAGTGCTTAACCAAGAAGTAACAAGCATTGGCATAGCCAATAGGTCTCGCCTTTGGGACCTTATAAGTGTTTAGCCATGCAACAGTTGCATAACTAAATACTTATAAGGTCCCAAAAGCGAGACCTATTGGCTATGCAAAGCGGCCGTGCGGCCACGAAAGTTAAAGTGATCGCGATCAAACATCAAAGCGGCCGTGAAACCGAAAGTAATCGCGGTAAAGCGCGCCCGCGCACTGTAGCTCTAGGCTGGCCTGGTAGCACTTTTTGGAGCCCTCACAAAAAGTCTAGCCAGTCCAGCGCATGCGCTGGGTCAGGCGAGACCTAAAAAGTAGTGTTTCAAAAACTGAAGCAGTGGAAGCACAGAAGCCAGCCAATCAAAAGAGATGGTAAAGAGGCTATGCTCTATGGGAGGAACAAATATAACAAACAAACCGGGACTGAAATAAGCAAGCAAATGAGTGACATGCCAGCCAACCAATGGGCTGCTATCAAGCCCCTCTATGTTCACAATAAGCCTACGTCTTGTAACAGACAACACATGCGCTGCCTAGTAGGCAAGCTCTAACCAACGGCTTTTTGTGAGTTTCGGGTATGTAGGGATGCTGGTGTGTGTCGAGGTGGGGGGGGGGGGGGGGGGGGGAAGAGAGAGACTGTCTCCGTCTCCTCTTATGGGAGCGGCAGGATATGGCTGTATGTAATTTTTGTTGAGCCAGGCTTCAGTCTGGTCATCAATGAACAGAAGCTTTAGTGGAGAGGCCTCAGCAGCAGGAGAGTCACATTGGAGACTGTTCCAAGGGGACCATGGCTTGCTGCGTAATGCCCATCGTATGAGCTGCGCTCTGCCGGTCTGGATGGACGCCTGGGCATACTCGACTGCTCACCACCTTCTCGGTCGGACTCCTCAGAGCACACGCAATGGCTGCTGCACATTTCCTCTTCCACATGTAGTTCTTTGGCTGATGCACGGTGGAGCCCTCAGAACATAGTTAGTTGCAGGATGCCCGTTCATTTGGGCTGCCATGCCATCTTTAACAGGAGGGGGCACAGGCAGTTCGACTCCCTCTAGTCCTGCAGGGCAATAAAGGAACGGTGGTATGCAGTGCTGCAGGGGGGGCAGGTGCTTCTAGCAGCAATGGTCTTGAAAGGAGCTGGTGTGGACCCAGTACCTACAACAGGTCTTTCCTGGTTGTAAAGTCCCACTGGTTTACCACCAACCTTCAGGGCCCCTTTCCCCTCTAGAGGTAGAAGACTTCCATCTAAACTTACCTCTGCATCCATCATTTCTGCCCGCTTTTACTGTAACACTCCGCCCTGACCCCATCGAGAGAACCAAGAATCAACATTTACTCTACTTGAGAGAGTACACCTCTGCACCAACTCGGAGAAGATTAAAGGCAGAGCTGGACATGTCCAGGTCCGAACCAGGCAAACAGATCACACAACCCTGCAGGTGCTGTACCCCACCAAGTGACACCACACCAACCCCAAACTCCTCCCATAACCCCCAGGATGTGACATTAAAACCCTGGACTGGACGATCTTCTCCGGTAGCACAAGAATCTATGCACCAGATTGGCCCAGACCACCCAAAAAAGACCCAAGCGCCGCATCTCTGCAAACTCAGTAACTTGGGAGTCTTTTCAAATCAGGAGTCTACAAATGTCCTCTATAATAGATTTTGCTCAGAGTTTACAAACTTGATTGCCACACGTCCTCAAGATGCTTAAGCATGGAGGCCATCCCTAGGGTGCTTACTTGACACCTGCTGCCAGCCAGGACATGCACAACCAGACATAACGTGGGGGGCGAGGATAGACCGACAGTAGTGTTGTCAACAGCAGAAGATCCGAGCCCACTATGGGGTCCATTTCAAGTTTGGGGGCCGCAAAAAACTGTTTAATAATGGTGGCCACATCCCCGCCCAGTGTCCTGTTGCCGGGTCACATTTAATAAACAATTTCCAACAAGAAAAGCCTCTGGAAAACACTGTGGGATGATGCAACCCCGCGTGGTCTGGACACCCACTAATACCGGGACCCAGTCATTACGGAATGCCCATTTTAGGTGCTCATGGGAGGAGTCTTCATCCACGCCTCCAAGTTTATGACCCCTGGGGATCGAGTACGCAAGCCCAAGCGCACGGTTACAATATTTGTCAAATCAAGACCAGTGCAATGCATAGAACAATTCGAAAGGGTTTCTCGTGTTTAAATCGTCCTTTCTTGAGTTGCTCCAGCTTTGTAGCAAGCATGAGTGCATACCTTCTCTAGGGGTGGGGGGGGTATGGCCTTCTCTAGGGGTGTGGGGGTATGGACTTCTCTAGGGGTGGGGGGGGTAACAGAGAGAAGGAAGAGAGATTGTCAACTTTTGCCCAGTCTGTTATTGATTCCTGCTCCGTGGTCACAGGTGGGGCCGCGATCGTGGAGCAGAAATCCACCACGGGGCCAAAGGTAGATTTCCGGGTTAAGAGTGAGCGGGGAAATAATCCATGCTCCACCCACCACTCCTGAGGGCTAGTGCGTCCCGTTTCCTTCAGCCGCTCTCTCCCCAGGTGGGGTCAAAACCCGCTAGAAGCCAGGAAGAATTGTGAAATAGCTGCAGGGACCCTGAAAGTGTGTAGTTTTCAAAAATGTACACGTTTGGGAAACTGGGGCGAATGATAGATGGGAGGAAAGTAGTTGCTCCCTTCCGGTTCCAACTTTCCATCACAGAAAGGAGTTTAGGTCAAAGTTTGACGGTTTAGTGGACTAATGGGTCCACTGTAGGGTTCCGGGTTCGGTCTTATGGTCACAGGTTCAAACCCAGCTGGTCCACTCAGCCTTTCATTCTTCCGAGGTCGATAAAACGAGTACCACCGAGTTGAGTAACAAGCATCTGTAATTCAGCCCCAAGATACCCTTTGGGTTACCGTGTGCTTTACGAAGAGGTTTGCGAGGGCTTCTAGGAAAGAAAACCTCAGGATAAACCAACCACCAATGCACATGGCACAGGTGGCGCACTCCATTTCAACACTTCTCCAGCCAAGCACACTATGCGCCCTAGAATCGGACGTAGTATAGTCCGGTTCACAAAAAAAAAAAAAAAAAAGATACACAGAAGAAAAAAAAAACTAGACTTTTTATAAGACTTAGATGTTGGACAGATCACGTCTTTAGGCATAAAACAACCAAAGCTCCTGAAATATAAAAGAATTACACAAACACAAGTGGTATAAAAAAAAAGTTTTAATAAGAATCAGGAACACCATAAATAAACTGACAGGAACTGCATGATGTAACAAAAGATTCTCATAAATATGGATCACATTTAAAAACAAACCCAACATTGTTATAAATAACTCATGTTTTACACGCCATAAATCACTAAAAACGGTCTGCAACAGAGCAACAACTTTTGAAAGACAGGGGAGGAAGGGAAAAAAAAAAAAAAAAAAAAAAAAAACAGCATGTGAACTACCTGACCAACTGAAACGAAGTATTTAACATGTAAAAGTTCTTGTACCCTGGGAGCCCCCCCTTCCAGCCATTGCTGTGCAGGAAAGGGCGGGGGAGACACTGATAAGAGTGCCCCAAGAAGCTGGGTACACTGGCATAGGTGGGTAAAACAGGGAGGTTCACCAGATGTGCAATAGGGTCTGTGCCCCACCAGTTATTCACCAGTAGATGGACCACGGATCTGACGGAATGGCAGTGCAACCAGAGGCCGCAGGTACGGCAGTATACATGTACATGTGATACAGGACGGAACACTGGGTGCTTGGTACCCTTATGATTGGGCAAGGGGCAACAGCAGCTATTGCTTGCAAGCTGCATTCCCTGCCAAAAAAACTGCCCAAATAAATCAAAGTTCACCTCAGTTTGAATGCATCCACTGATCCCTGGCTCATTGTGGCACATTCATGGGTAGTGGGTGCAATAATACGCATACACCTGTAAACCCTTCCTCCTCACTGCACAGTCCGCCAGGTCTGCAGTGGGCAGAGAGGCCTGTCTGGCTCACCGGCCGCAAGGAATGGAGGAACATTAAGACTTTAAACTTCTCCAACATTGGCCCTTCCATAAATGTTTGGGCTGCCCCCTTACCTCGGCATTCACGGCAGCTGGCACCTATGGAAGGGGCCAACAGAGGACCCTATAGGTAGACCAGTAATGGCATACATGCCCTTGGTAGAATGTTGACAACTTCTCCACCCCCACCTTCTAGAACCCCTGCTCTATGGGTGATAGTTCTCCGCAGAACTTTACACCCCTCAAGACAGTACAGGGGTTCTGGCAGAAGACGGCGCTTCCAGCCAATTTGGAATGGAGGTCTCTAATGCTAAGTAGAACAACACCGTCCCCATCATGCGGTTTACCGCAGAAGTCAACACCTCCCCCCTCTGTACCCCCCCCCCTCCCAAACTCAGGCAAGTTGAGACAATCTCCAACTAAAAGGTTTCTCCCTGAGATTTTGTTTAATAAAAAAATAAATTAAAAAAAAATGTAGCAGCAATGTGCTTCTGGAGATCACACCCACCCTAAAAAAACAAAAAAAATAAAAATAAAGTATGCAGCTTTACATGACAGCAGCATCATCATTATTGGCACACACCGGGCCAATGTGGGTGAACATCATATTTGTGCTTCTTCAAGGAGCAGTCCTTTGCTTTTTGGGAGAGGACCATCCCAGCATTGTACAAACGTGCAGGCACAGTATCGGAAGCCATTTTCAGGCCTTGAGGCAGATTGGTGCAAGTTCGCACCCTCGTAACGTTCAGCGGGCCTTCTTTGTCCCTGCAGCAGGAAAGCCCACTCTGAAATGTGTTGCCTGGTCCTACTTTGTAGACGCCGGCTCAACTAAACAATCCATCCACTCAAACAAATGAGGTCATACCGCACTTTTATCTTGATATGAAGGGACCTCTTGCCCCAAGTCTTGGCGACCATGGCACCTTCAGCCCTCAGATACCCCTGACAGAGCTGCTCAACAGGGCTTGCCCACAGTCCATCTTGTGCGGATTCCTGTTGCTGTGTTTTCTACACCATAGAGACGATCGGTAGGCCACGCTGTGGCTCTTGCGTGGCTCGCACCACCGTGGAAACCGGCATGTGTCCCCTACACGGAAGTGGTTCTCCACCACGTGCAGTCTACGTGGCTTCCCACAATCCCCAGATGTCTGCAGGCGACCCAGTGCCATGATCAGTCCACACGGCGCCCTTCGGACGCCCAATCCTTAAAGCCCTTTGTGGCTCCTGGTATGTCTTATGTCCCAGCATTACAGGCACTCCTGGCTGTTGGTGGCTTCTTTGGAGAGGTTCAGCTCTGCCAGTGACTTTCCAGTGAGCCAGGGGTGAGATAGGATCTGCTCCACAGACGGCCTCTCAGACGGGCGTTTCGATAGGCACCATTCCACGAGATGCTGGCATTCTGTCAAGCAATAAAGAACACGCAGGTTAGTAAAGGGAGTGCCACCAATCCTGCACTGCTGGTGGTGGGCGGAGTCAACTGCGCAAGAACGTCAGTGTAGAAGATGCGGGGCCGACCACATTCTAATGGACCCGGGTAAACCAGTCACAAAGAAAGTAGGACAGGGTACTCCTCTTGACCCCCTCCCCGCAAGGATAACGCCTACCTGAACCAATGGCTGCTCCAAGAACACAGTGGCAGACCTGAGACAGTCTGCCTTACTCAAGTGCGGTCCCATCGTCTACACTACATCAGTTTTAGACCCACCCATTGGCCGGCTGTACTATTTTATGGCGGCCACTGCAAGGATGCATTAGTCAAAATTAGCACCCTGACCAAATAGTAGGAACGTGGGCAGCTCACATGCTTCTCTGCAGGAAGACCAGCCCTTAACCCCCCCCTCAAACTACAGCACTCCCACACAAGAGGTCTCACTGAGCTCACCTCGCGTCAGCCGGCATCGGTACTGGATCTGCCCCTGTAGGATCTCCTCGTCGTGCTCGAAGGGGATGTCCCCACAGACCATGTCATAAAGTAAGACGCCGAGAGACCAGACCGTGGCCGAGCGCCCGTGGTATCGGTGGAAGCGAATCCACTCCGGCGGGCTGTACACGCGGGTGCCTGTGGAGGAAGAGGGTATTCATATGAGCTTCCGGGTCAACCATTGCAACATTATCCAGAACATCCATGCCAACTTATGCTAAATCACTGCCCCCCACCCTCAAAAACATAGCGCTAAAGTTATCTGCACAAGAGAACACATTTCCTTAAGTAGGACACTGGGATTAAAACCCATGCTTCCAGAATAGCACAGGCGCAGTAAGAAATAGCTGGATGGTTAGATTGGAGGGGGGCAGGGGGGGCTGAGGCCGCTTTCCTAGAGCACACTGCAGAGCTGTTCTACACCATGGCAGTTACGCTTGCTGCATTCTACTGCACACGCTTCTAAACTCGCTTGCTTCTAGGCACTGGACCCAATGGGTGAGCAGCTCTTGAAAGCCCTCGCCCTCTCACTGTGCGGCCGCCAGACTCACCATCGAAGTCCGTGTAGACGGTGTCCCGGAGCAGCGCCCCCGAGCCGAAGTCGATGAGCTTGAGCTCGGCCGTCCGCAGGTCCACCAGGATGTTCTCGTCCTTGATGTCGCGGTGCACCACCCCGCAGGCGTGGCAGTGGCGGACGGCGTCCACCACCTGGCGGAAGAACTTGGCGGCCAGCTCCTCGGAGAGCGGGCCCCGCTCCGTGATGAAGTCGAAGAGGTCCTGCACGGGCTCGGGCCGCTCCAGGACCAGGATGAAGCTGTCGGAGCGCTCGTACCAGTCCAGGAGGCGGATGATGCCGCGGCAGCCGGAGGACACCTTCTTCAGGAGCAGGATCTCCAGGGGGACCGCCACCCCGTTCTGTGCGGGAGAAGAGGCAGCCGGTCAGCATTCCATTCCACACATTTACAGGCAACAGGTCAGCATTCCATTCCACACATTTACAGTCAACCCTACTAAGGCAACCGGTCAGCATTCCATACCACCCTTTTACCTTCAAATCTAAGGCATCCAGTCAGCATTCCATTCCACCCCTCTACCTTCTACCCTCTTAAGACAACCGGTCAGCATTCTATTCCACATCTGTACCGTCAACCCCACCAAGGCAGCCGGTCAGCATTCCATCCCTTTATTTTCAAACCTACCAAGGCAAGCGGCCATCATTCCATACCACCCTTTTACCTTCAAATACAAGGCATCCAGTCAGCATTCCAATCCACCCCTCTACCCTACTAAGACAACCGGTCAGCATTCCACATCTGTACCGTCAACCCTACTAAGGCAGCCGGTCAGCATTCCATCCCTTTATCTTCAACCCTAAGGCAAGCGGTCAGCATTCCATCCCTTTATCTTCAACCCTAAAGCAAGCGGTCAGCATTGCATTCCATCCCTTTATTTCCAACCCTACCAGGGCAAGCGGCCAGCATTCCATTCCACCTCTGTACCGTCAACTCTAAGGCAGCATTCTATTCCACACATTTACAGTCAACCCTACTAACCAAGAAGCGGCCCCCCCCCCCAGCAAACTTACCATCTGTTTGTACTCCCCGATCCGATCCTTGGCCACGTGCTTAATCGCCACCTAAAACAGGACCAAAAAGTACACTTAGAAGGGGACCCAGAGTTCGAATCGAATACATTTAAAAAAAATGTAATGCTCGTGGACAGTCTTGTATTCAGTTAAAAGTGAATACAAAAGGTATTCACATTATGCAGTGTTCCGTTTGTGATAAGGAATTTAGGAACCGGGCAGCCAACGCAGTGAATGCCTACAGGTAGGTTATGCCGCCAGGTGTTCCTGGTTTGGAAGGGGTAGCAAACTGAAAGATTCATCGATTTCTCCCGTAACTAAAACTTAGAGTAAGGGGAGGGTGCCACGAAGTAAGAGGCCTGCTAAGTCCGAGTAATTAACGTGTGCGCAATTATGCAAACGTGCCATTTGAAGCAAATTTCAGTGTGAAATACAATTTGTACAAAAAAAACCACTGCAAACAGCTGTTCAGGTTAGGTTTCTACTATGAACTCTGTGCAATTATGAGATGTAACGGCGTAATTTTAAGGGTTGTGCATAGCAAAAGAAATGCAGGACTACCAGAATTACAGTCTACGGTTGACAATTAGCATTAGAGCCGTCTGCTATGCTAGAACGCCAATTAATTCCTTTCTAGGGGCAGATAATTTAGCTTCCCTCCAACTGTTAATGTTCCATTCGAGAAAGCACTGTGGATGTGACTAACAAATATGATATGGCTGCATTATAATTAACTAATGCAACAAACGTAAGAATGAGACAAGGCCCCGCAGGATGACCAAGTGATGAGAGTTCACTCACCGGTAAGTCATCGCTGAGCCGGACCCCAGAATACACCGTTCCAAAGCCACCGCTTCCGATCACGGAGCCCACCTGGTAGCACTTCTCGAAGGGTTCCTTCACTGCAAGAGAAACATCACAAAATGTCAAAAATATTCAGTGTATACAGAAATCCTGAAACAAGCCGTATAGCACGAGACAAATGATGTCGTCGGGCGCGCTGCTTTGTACTATATAAGAAAACGGAAAAGACGGAAGGTGGACTTTATTTGCCTAGGGTCACCGTGTGAATAAGCAGAGACGCCAGGATTGGATTTCAAGCGCCTCTGCGTGAAGAGAATACGTGCAGAACACCCCACTGGGAAAACCGCTGCATACAAGCAGGACCCGGTCATTAAAAACTGGAGCAAGTGGTCGAGCAACATACCCGTGGCTAGCCCATATAAGAAACTAGGTGGTCACCGGGTGTGTGGGGGAGGGGCAACCCCCGCGTGGGCACAACCAGTCATCCCTGGTGGTCTCAGCCTGGAGGGAGGATGCCACTCAGGCCAACAGTGGGCGGAGCTCAGCCCTCCACCGCCCCCTCGTGGACACATGCGGTACTGCAGCTCAGCACCAGCGCATGGAGACCACCCTACCGATGCCGCCCGCCCCCAACGTAAAGCTTCCTAGCCAGTGCCGAGCCCCCGCCCCACCTTGCCCAGGCACCCCGTGCAACACCGGATTACAGACTAGCGCACCCCTCATGAGAAATATAGCATGCATGTAGCAAGGCAATGGGATTTAATCGCATCTGCTTCTAAAATCTTTAGTGGGGGCGCACTCTTGACTCACAATTCTATTGCTAGGATATGAAATGCACAAAATTACATAAAACATTATATAGGTGCACCCCCCTCAGGGACCACCCTTTACAGAAGCAATTAATGCCCCGAAAAATAATGCACAAGTCTGCAACAGAAGACCTCCAAGGAGTGGGTGCATGACCCCCACCCCCGGACAAAACTGGACTACCCACCCCGTCTCCTAGATGCACCTCCAGGAGACATGCACAGCAGCCCCACGGAGAGATAGCACTCCCTGGCTCTCCCCCGATCTAGCAGAATTGCACCGGCCCGCTCCCAACCTTACCTGCCGGGCAGGGCCCTGGCGCGGGCGGCAGCATGCTGGACTCCTCCTGTCGGTAGTGGAACTGCACGAGGCAGGGCAGCGCGTGCGGGGCGAGCAGCATGGCGGGTCGGGGCGAGCGAGCGGAGAAGTAAGCGCGTGGTGCTGGCGGTGCGATCTCGTGCAACAAACCCACGCGGCTGCAGACCTCGTGCGCTCACCCGGCTGCTACAAAATAATGCTACAATTCATTATCGGGCGCCAACCAATGGCAGCGCCGCGCCAACTACGAACAGTGGCTACACCACCCCGCCCCGGCCAATCAGCGCGGAGCAAGGCGCGGCCTTCGTTTCCCGCGCGGTTTTGCGAGCCCCCTTCCGTGACGTCAACAATGGGAAGCGCGCGCTGCCATTGTGTGGCCTCGTGGGGGCGGAGAATTCCTGGGTTCAGCCCAGGACTCGGGCCCGCACCGGCCATCTTGCGCCCCTCCCAGAACTGCCCTGCACACGTGCACTGATTGTTGCAGTGCAGGGTCTCCGGAATGGTGCCCGAGGGAATGCACGTTACAGTGCATGCATGCCTGCATCCTCGAATTTCAACCTACAGATGGACCATTTTGCATTAATGTCTATTTCTGCACAGCCAATCACTAGAAATGAACACAGATAATTACAGCCCCGGGATGCTTTGCAGTGGCAACTCCACTTTCTCGCAAAGCAATTCATGCAGTGCACGCGACTGACCACTGCAGTTCAATGCACCCAGAAATGCGCATTTCAGACAAAAAATTCAAAACGCAATGCAGATTTCTGTGCATTTCGAAGGGACACTGGGTTGCAAACTAAGTTGCACGTTACCAGAAATCGCAAGTTCGATTTTCATGGCTCAGTACAAAAAGTAGTGAAACGTTTCGCTGAAGTTTTTCACTTAAACTTCTATGTGCGTTTTACATAATTGTGCCCCCACAGCTAAAACTGTCTATCTAGAATTGTAAAGAAAATATTAATAACTGATCCCCAAAAATGCCAATGTATTTCACAAGAAGCAGACGGGGAATTAGGCCTGGAACGTCATGTGGCGTTTTGCCCATCGTTCGAAGATAAATATAATGACTGCAGTGAACCTACTCATTAGCCCCCAAATGCCCCTCGTTTTCACTTAAACTTTGGCTCCTGTTTGCATGTAAATGTCCACTATTGGCATTTAATCGCCCTTCGTTTAAAAGTGAAGTAGTGGTAAACAAGCCTGTAGCCCTCGTGGGAAGTTCCACCACTTGCCAGGTCTTGTGATGTTCTCAGTGACTGCTCAGCGTCCCCCGCGGTAACTCACTCAAGGCTCACTCCCCAGGCCTCCCGTGGCAAGTTTAACACAATGGCCTTATACTGTAAAAAGTGAGATTACTGCACACTGGTATTTTCACGACGGAGGTGACATAATATCAGGCCACGCCCACTCACTTTTATTGTGCTGCATTCCTAATGCCAATCGCATTGTCTCACCTCCCCTCAAAACGGCACAGCTTGAGGTTCACTCTTAATTGAGTCTGTCTTAATTGCTTCCTTGATTGGGCGCGGGAGGCGGGGGGGGGGGGGGGGGGAGCGGGGAAGAGATTCCACTCGTTTTTCATTAAATCACCAACGTTTTTCCAAATCCCTTCCACGCATGCATTTGCCTGCGCCCTTAATCACTGCCCAATATTTGTTCAGCCTCCCGGCGAATATGCAGTTTAAAGGCGCCAGTTGCTGTGTCTCACCCCCCCCCCCCCCCCCCGGTTGGTTTTAAACTGCCTCCTCTCCCAATCGTGTGTGACAAACATCCGACCACACAGACAATTGGCGCGCACACATAAAAACATGAACTGATGCTTCCAATACTGTGCCACACAAAGGGGCCCGGTGGAAATATATTCAGCTCATACTTTGTAAAGTTTCGTTTTCTAAAAAGGGAAATTCTCATTTGACCTTTGGAAATGTTCCCGCCCACCCTTGCAATACAGCCCCTGCTGTACTCCGCATTTGTGTCCACGCCCCCCCCCCCCGCTAGTATGCAGTGTCTGCCACAATCTCGCCATCATCTGTCCCGGGGAGTGCCCGTGTTTACTCCCCATTATCTGCCCCAGCCTGGCTGCGAGCTACTGATGGGACCGGTCAGCCGGCAGCCCCGGGCCAGCGCATACCAGAGCTGGGCGGCTGCTGTCCATGAGTCTGAAGGGAGAGGCCACCGTTTGAAGCAGAATAATGCCATGGGCGTGACGAGTTGTTTTTGTACAGTGCTTGAAGGCCCACTGCAAAAGCCAAGCGCTACATCACCGGACGGTACTTTTAGCACATGTAATGAGGCCTCATCACCTGTTGCAGGCCGGTGGGCTCTTTGAAAAGAAGAACCCGCAAGAGTGGAGTTTTAATCATGAATTGCGCGTTAGCCGCCAACTGTTGCCGTTCAAGCTGAAAGGGCCAGTGAGATTCCATCTTCAAAGAGAAGTATCGACCCCACACCCTCTCCTGCAAAGCACCCCCAGGCGCCCTACAAAGCCGGACCCCAAACCTCCCAGGCCCATATGCCGCATTCCGCAGTATCTGGGAAAACAAGCCGCAAGGCGCGACAGCTGACGTGTGCAAATAAAACACACGACTGCCGCCCCAATGTGATGTCCATGCGAGCGCTTCGCATGTGTCCCGTGGGACGTCTGACCAATCACAGGACCTGGTGGGTTTTTGTCGGTTGAATTTAACCCCGTGGGACTGGCTATCCACCAGAGCAGGTTTCGGATCAAAAGTTTGTTTTTACAGGAAAAAAAGGCCCGGGTCGAAGTTGTGAAATCCTCGTCCAAGCAGCGAGTGTGAGCTCTGAAGTGTGTAAGCCTCACACACAAACAGTGACTGTGTTCCGTAAGGTGTGAGACACACACAAAGACTGTGTGTTCCCTGAGGTGTGAGATACACACAAAGAGTGAGTGTGTTCCCTGAGGTGTGAGACACACACAGTGTGAGTGTATTCCATGAGGTGTGAGACACACACAAAGAGTGAGTGTGTTCCCTGAGGTGTGAGACACACACAAAGAGTGAGTGTGTTCCCTGAGGTGTGAGACACACACAGTGTGAGTGTATTCCATGAGGTGTGAGGCACACACAAAGAGTGAGTGTGTTCCCTGAGGTGTGAGACACACACAAAGAGTGTGTGTTCCCTGAGGTGTGAGACGCATATTGGTGCCCTGTACTATGAGGTGTGGGTCTCACACCCCCATTGTGAAGCTCTGTTCTCTGAGGTGTGAATCTTACACCCAGAGTGCGAGGTCCGGGTGCCCCCACCCTCCCCCCAGAGGCTTGCCTCACTTCGGGAACAAGAGTGAAACGGCCCCGGAGCGGGTGGACAGCCGTCGCCCTGACCCGCCACAGGGCTAATGGCCGCGGCACTTAAGGCCCTGACAGCAGCTATGAGTTACTGATTTACTGGGCGAGTAAAAATACCCCACGGCCTGCCGAGCGTCAGCGTAAATCTGCTGACACCCCTTCCTCTGGTTACACGGCCGAGGAGGGGGCTTGACCCCTGACACCCTTTAATGACCCCAGGAGGGGAGAGGGAGACACAATTTGGGTATCTCCTTTTATTGCTCCCCGGGGCCCCGGCAGCTGTCCTGTCGGCCCCAAAAGGCCATCAATATCGACAGGTTAATCAATACCCAGCAGCTGACACTACAGCACGCGATGGGGGAGGGGCCGTTCTGGCGCAGAGGGGCAGCCATGCGGCCAACATCCCACGCAGGACGGTACTTCTTACAGAAACAACTCTTCAATGCCTAACAGCGTCTTATCGCAGCAGCAAACTGTCTTCGGAGCGCTCCAGCCCATGGCAGACCAAGTCATGCCATGGAGAGACGGGGGGCATACTGCACTGGGTAACAACAATAGTAATTAGCGCAATAAAGCCACCAGACTGGCAGCAAGCGCTATAATAGAACAGCAAAATAACTGAATTATAATTGCTTTAAATTACTATGAATTACCTCCGAAGTGTAGAAATAAAAACCTTTTTCAGATGGTGCCACCGGGTGGCGCTGCAGGCCACGGGTCACGGCTCCTTTGCACAACGCGCCTTGTGGGAACCGCGCCTTTTAGGGGCCCAAAGAAGTGCACAAGACACCAATGAGGTCCGTATTCGAATGTGCGCAAGAAACTGTTCTTTCAGCGCCTTAAGTGACGTGCAAGAGTTTCGCGACACGCTGTACAAACGTGCGTGCTACCTGTCTACATGTCCACGTGCCACACTGCCAACAACCGTTCACGGCGAGTCCCTACTACTAATAAACAAAACGAAGTGCTCCGATATGCTCCTTACTGTCTTCTCGCTATGAACACCGGACATATTACTAAGTTTTTTGATCGACCTCGGAAGGATGAAAGGCTGAGTCCAATCAGTGGCCACCCACCGAGTGGCCTTTTCCGAGTACACTGGTGCCCTCCCCGCCCATCCTCAAAGACATCCTTTAAGCACGAGTAGCGACCAGCCGCGGAAGCCCACCCAAAGACACTCAGGGTGGTAGTGTCACGGGGGGTGGGGGGGGTTCGGGAGGGATGGGGGGACTTTAATCGGAGATGGTCCCAGGAGGCACCGCGGTGTCAGATGAACACTTTGCATCCGCCGCAAAAACAAACACTCAGCGCTCCCCCTTTCAGCTACAAAGTCGTGATTCCTCGGCGATGAGTCACCCTGGCTGTGAAATCTTCCAAAACCAACCTCTCACCCAAGAATGTTCCACATTCCTCTCACAGTGCCTGGGAGCAGCTGCTGGGACGCGGTCCGCTAGCCGCAAGCCATCTGTGGGCCCCGGGCCCCTCGACCCAGACTCATCGGCCCCTGACACGACTCCCCTTAATGTGCAGGGTGGCTGGTTGCCCCCCACGTCCTGACTGTGGATCCAGAAGCTGGGTGCGGGAGCTCCGTGGCAGAGAATAGTTTCAGCAAGGCTGGCTCCATCTTTCATCTTCTTGAACATGATCAAAATTAACTCCACTGAGTTGGGTAATTACAGCAAAAACACAGCCCTCATTTTATCAGTCTCAGAACAGTGAAAAACTGAATAGGCCATGTTAGATTTACAGAGTTTGGACTTCAGTTCTCACAGATTAATTCCTCTTGAATTCCCATTTCCCAGTCTCCCCCAACGCGCGCAGCCTCAGAAGGGGTCCAGGCCAAGCTGCTCCATGCCAACGCACCCCATTTTTGACAGACGCGAGGCATGCTGGGATAGTGTACTGTCAAGTGTCTGTGGTGCCTTCAGCCACTCCTGGCTTGACATCTAACACCACTATTTTTGCTTGGGCTGTCAGCCCTTCGTACAATGTTAAAAACAAACTACAAGTCCCAGAAGGCAACGTGCCACTGGCTGAGAAACCAGGACTGCAGACCTTTTGCATAATCATCTGTCACGCGTTTCCCTGTTGCATCCCTCCAGCACTCTGCACCCACCGGCGCTGGGCCCTCTTCTCTGTCCTGCACATCTGCACCCCCTCCCCCACCCCCGACTTGCAGGCAGGTCAGCGCTTTATATGGCACAGAGATACACATGACCAGTCCCTTGACGGTTATGCGGCAAAGCACCCATGAATGTCCAAGCTGTATATTGGTCGTTACATAACCAGTCATTTTTAGCCAAAGGAATAATTCCAAACACGTTTTTGGGGGGGTTGCCTTTCAGCCTTCCACTGCACGCTTTAAACTGCACTCCAAACTGCACTGCAAGTCACATTTGAACCATGCATCCTTGTCCTGCAAAGCTGGGCGCAGAGAGTCAGTACTGGACAACTGCTGACGGTGCGCATTATACATTTACACATATAAAATTGCATCAGTAAATACATATTTGTCGCATGCGCGTGCAGCCTGCCTGCTTTGGGGGCACCGCCTGTCGCAGAGGTCCGAGTGCGGGGTGCAAGAGACAGGTTAGGATCTCTGCTGGGATGGGAAAGACCTCCACCCCTCCCCTCGAAACCGAGGTCGATAAAGGGAGTGCCAATACGGGCTATTGATACTTTAATAGCGCTATAAATTCAGAAAGCTGTGACCGCAGGCGCTATGTGGGAAGATCAGGCAGCACTTACCGACTGGTAGCTCCTCCTTGGATAAGACGGAGTTGATGATGTAGTTGTGAAGTTTGTGTTGGTAGATGACCTGCACGGTGGACATGGTGGCACGTCTCCAGCTCTAGTAATCCCTGGGTAATGTGGGCGCTATGTTGTGGGCGCTGTACAGTCAGTCCGTCCGGTTCCAGCCTCCCCTTGCTGCCTCTCTCAATGCTGCCTGCTCTGACACTGACTGCTGCTTCAAGGACTCCGCGTCTCCTGCTGCTAGGAGGCTCCGCCTCGGCCAATCACAGGCCTGGGGCTGGGAAGGGGCGTGGCATGGGTCAATAACAAACCTCTGTTTGTTCCCAATTCCCAGCCTTACTGGTGCCAGGCTGGTGGGCGACCTCCCTCCACCCTGCTGGTGCCAACCTTTCAAGTGAAACCACCCTAAAGAATACGACTTACACTCGCCTTCGCACCCCACCACTACTGATATTTAAAACCCTACAAAGTTCCGACATCATGAAAATCTCAGGTCTGACATCAGCAGGCGAAAAGTAGTCCCGGGCAGCAGTTGGCACCGCTGCTGTTCTGCGAAGGTCGCCGCGGCTGAGGGCTAACTCACTGCACTGTGAGCCCAACGCGCGCCTGCAGTGATGATAGCGCCTGTTCCATATGGGATTTACTTTCTAAGCGCTAATTAAATACGTTTATGTAATGAAGTGCCTGGGTCTATACCCGCTGCAAGAATCACGCTGACGCTGTTTCGTGTTGCACTGCGTTTATTTGTATACCCGCCGGAGCGGAGCTCTTTCTACCTTGAATTCGGCGCTCTAATGCCACGGGAAATGGCCGCCGCCGGACGTCCTGTGACGTCCCGCGGCGCGCTTTGTAAACACTAGACCGCTACACCACATCTCCCCCTTTTATAACAACACAAAACCTAACAACCCCTTGGAACATATACAGTCTTACTTGTTGTCCATGCTGAACTCCCCGAACCTCCGGGGCAGTATGATTCTCCTTCCTCGCCGTGCCCACTTACTGCCTTCCCCAACTTTCGGAGTGGTGACAACGCCTCCTGGGCTGGGTGCCCCTTCACAGCTCTCCAGTCCTGCTTCTTCCCACTCATCTCTCTCAGTCCCCTCTTGGGTGTCTGCCTCCTGACCACTCCTTTCCTCACAGATTCCGTGTCCTGTTCCCGCCTGGGGACTTCTTTCTTCTCCTCCCTGGGGACTCTCCCGTTCTGCCACCGGGCTCCTCCTTACGCTGGGTGTTCCTGTGTGGTTTGACACCTCCTTTGTCTTCCTCCCATCCGTAGGCATGCATCTCGCCATGCGGTCTTGCGACCATATCTTCCCATCACTGAGAAGGGCTGATCTTGAATACGGTTCCATCACTTGGAAAGGGGGGGTGAACTTACTGTCTCCTTTCTTCCTCTGGATAGGTAGCTTGACGCTTACCCATTCCCCCTTCTCCAGTGCGACTTCTTTAGTGTTGTGCTTCCTATCATAGTGTCCCGTGTACACTGTCTGTGCTTTCTCCAGATTCTTGCGCACTACAGCTGGGGACCAATGGCTTTGGACCGTGAGGCGTTTCCAGGCCACGTTATCCTTCGTGAAGGGCTCTCTTCCTCTCAGCACTCGGAACGGACTGTACCCCGTTGTAGTGGGCGTTATCCGATAGGCCCACTTCAGCCGCTTCAGTTCCTTTTCCCAGTTGCTTCCTTGGCTGATCGCTGCTTGCACCGACCCCATTATCACTCGGTTGAATCTTTCCGCCGCTCCATTCCCGGCGGGGTGGTATATCGGGGTGTGCCGAACTGTGATGCCGTTCCTGTCCATGAAGGTTTCCCACTTGCTAGATGTAAATTGCGGGCCATTGTCACTCAGGATCCCTTTGGGGATTCCTTCCCTTATGAAGACCTCCGTCAGGAATTCTAGGATGGTCTCTGTTTCCGCGTTGTCCGCTACGTGGACTTCCGGCCACTTGGAGTAGCGATCTACAACTACTGTGATGTATTTCTGGATGTCATTTGTGTCCGTTATGGGTCCCAGGACGTCAATGGAAATCTCTTCCCATGGGTTTTCCGGACATTCATATCGGCCCAGGGGCGGCCTCAGCACTTTCTGAGTCTTGTCCACGTTGCTACATTGCTCGCATTCTCTTACGTGGCGTTCCATGTCCATCCCCGGCCACCAGTAGTCCTCCTTAGCCCTCCATTTGGTCTTCATTATACCCAGATGGCCCTCATGTGTGATGGCTACAATGCGTTGCCTCAACGAGGACGGAGGGACCACTTTGTTGCCGCGTAGCAGGAACCATGGCTTGTCTCCTACGGACAGTTCTTCCCTTACTTCCCAATACTGTTTCAACTCTTCTTCCAGCAATCTCTTTTCCGGCCATCCGTTCGTTACGTACGCTTTTATGGCGCTAAATTTCTCGTCCTTTCCGTATTCCATCTCCCATTCTTGGGCACTTATTGCTCTTTCATGATCACCGGTGAATGCTACCGCATAGTCTTCCCATCCGCCTTCGTCCTGGACTTCCGAGACTTCCTTGGATGCTGCTACTCAGGAAGTCCGCCACTTTGTTCTTGTGCCCTGGTAGGTACTCTACATCGTAGACGTAGTCCAGTAACCTGAGTGTTATCTTCGCAATTCGTGGAGTGGCATGCTCATGCACGCACGACGTGAGGACCTTCACCAACGGCTTGTGGTCTGTGCGTAGCAGGAACCTTCCGCCCCACAGGAATTGCCGGAATCTCTCCATCGCCCACACTGCCGCCAGCATTTCCTTTTCAATGACACTGAACTTACTCTCATTCGGGGCTAGCGCTCCGGACGCAAAACTAATCGTGCCTATCGCCCCATCTGAGGTCCTTTGCGTTAGCACCGCCCCTAGTCATCGGTCGCTGGCGTCCGTGGTTAACATGGTTGGAGCGTTTGGGTCGAATCCGTGAATGGGCACTGGCTCGCTGATGTGTCTTTTCACCTCCTCGAATTCTTGTTGATGCTCCCCCGTCCATTGGAACGTGGATTTGTCTTTGAGGAGCAACCTCAATTGATGGGTCTTGGAAGCAAAGTGTGGTACAAACTTGCTATAAAACTCCGCCATCCCCAGGAAGGTTCGGACATCTTCTTGTTTGATGGGGTGGGGGCTTCCTTAATTGCTGCGACGTTGGGCGCTTTGGGTTCTATGCCGCGCCGACTTATCTCGTGCCCTAAGTACGTGACTGTGTTCATTCCGAACGTGCATTTGTCCCATTGGGCCGTGAGTCCGTTCTGCCTCAGCACAGTCAAGACTTCCACTAGTTTCTTGTTGTGATCCGCTCTGGAGGTTCCCATCACCAAGATGTCGTCCTGGAAGTATTGGATGCCTGTTTCCTTGTGGAACAACCTGTGCATCAACTCCTGAAAGACTGCTGCCGCCGAGGCAAGTCCGAACGGCACCCTTAGGAACTTGTAGCACCCGAACGGCGTAATGAACGACGTCAGGTGGTTGCATGATCGGTGTAGGGCGATCTGGTGGTAGGCGGACGTCAAGTCTATAGTGGAGAACCACTGCGCCCCTTGGGTTTTTGCTAACATTTCGTTGATCCTGGGAAGTGGGAACTTGTCCACCACGATGTTCTTGTTCAGTTCCCTTAGATCGACACATAGCCTCACCTTCCCGTTGGGTTTCTGTGCTACCACTAAGGAGGCCAACTATTCCGCGTTGTCGATCGCTTCTATCACGCCGTTGTCTTCCAACCTCTGTAGCTCTTCTTGTACTGCAGCCCTTGTTCGGAATGGAATGTTGCGCACTTTGTGGGACACCGATTGAACTCCCGCTCTGAGCTGGATCTTATGCGTAAACTTCGCCATGCGGCCAATGGAGTCTTTGAACACTTCCGGGAATTCTTCCTTCCATCGCTGGGCGTCATGATCTGGTCCGTCTTCGGTCATGAGGACTTGCATGTGCCCTCCTGGGTTCAGCTTCATTCCTAAAGCTCCCTGGTCTCTCCAGCCCAATACCGATGGTCCCTTCTCTGCCACATACAGTTTTCCATCACATGTTCGGCCCCTGAACTCGAAGGACAGCGGACAATATCCCACCATGGGTATAGGGTCACCCGTGAACGTTACCGGATGAATGTCGGTGGGTCTCAAGTGATACGCTGTGCTTGCTGCAAAATCTTCCTCCCATATCTTCCGTTGTATGATCGTGTAGGGCGATCCAGAGTCCGCTACCATGGTGACTCTTATGCCGCCTATCGTCATTTCGCACTTTGGCTTCTTGTCCGCTGAGCTCTCTATTCCCAGTACTTGTTCCTCTACTATCAGGATCTCATCGTCCTCTTCTTTGTCCTCTTCTTTGTCTTCTTCGCGTGCCCCTTGTGCTACGTACTTCACCTCTTGCCTCGGGGTCTTCCTTCTGCACACCTTTTCATAGTGGCCTATGAGTCCACAATAAGTGCATTTGGCGCCAAATGCCGGGCATCCCTTGTCGCTGGCGGTGTGGGTGCCGCTGCCACACCTGTAGCAGGCAGTCTTGCTCCACTGCCTTTGCCCTTGTGGTCTTGTCGTTCTGGCATTGAACTTTTTATAGTTCCGTGTCCCCTGCTGCCATGCCGGTTGTTTGCTGTCTGGGGTTTTCCGGTCTTCCACCTTGCATACCGCTTGCTCTGGGTGGCTTTCGCGTTTGGCCGCTTCCGCGCACCACCTGGTCAGTTCTGCTTTCTTTACTAAGGCCACGACGGTCTTCAACGGTGCGTCGCCGTTCGTCCACAGCTTTTCTTGGATTGCGGTATTCACCGTGTGCATGATGATTTGATCCCTTATTAGGTCTTCTTGTAGGGTACCAAACTTACACGTTAGGGCCAGTTTCTGTAAGGCTGCCACGTATTCATCGACCGATTCCCCTTTATTTTGTTTCCTATGGTAGAAGTTATACCGATCTATTGCTGTGCATACCACCGGGCGGTAATGGGCGTCCAGGTCTTCTATCGCGTGTTGGAACACGTCATCGCCTGCTGCTGTTCTATCTTCCTTCACCAGGTCTTGGTACACTCTTTGCCCTGCTGGGCCCAGATGATGGAGGAGAATTTTCTTCCGCCGCGAGCTCGTGAACGGGGCTTCGCCCTCTTCTTCCAGGGCTGCGAGGTAGTTTAAGAAATACCTTTTCCAGTCCTCCCACGGCATCTCGGGCTCCTCTGTTTTAGCCAAGAAGGGCACTGGATTTGTCAATGAGAATGTTTGAGAGGTCATCTTCTCCCTACCGCCGGCGCGCCTTCCTCTCGGTGTGGAATTGTCCGGTGTCCCCTCTTCTTGGACGTCTCTGCCCCTCTCGTCCTCCTCTTGGCTGGATTCTCCACTTGCCGTGGGACTGCCGCTGACCTCCTCCAGGGTGCTGGCCTCTTCTCTGTCTGGTGATCACAGCCCGTACCTTCTTCCCCCTCCCGGGGCGTGGTAACTGTTGCTACGGGCCCTTCCCGCCTGTTGCAGGAGCCTGGTGCGCCTGGCACGCAAATTTCCTCGCCTGTGGCAGTTGGCGCCTTCCCCGCGTCTCTGCCGCGCTCCCGCGGCCGTGCATGTGGTAATCTCAGCTGGGTATCTCGCTCCTACCGTGGCTTGGGTCCAAAGTGCATGTGTGACACCCCTTCAACACCTCGTCACCATTGTAATGAAGTGCCTGGGTCTATACCCGCTGCAAGAATCACGCTGACGCTGTTTCGTGGTGCACTGCGTTTATTTGTATACCCGCGGGAGCGCCGGAGCGGAGCTCTTTCTACCTTGAATTCGGCGCTCTAATGCCACGGGAAATGGCCGCCGCCGGACGTCCTGTGACGTCACGCGGCGCGCGTTGTAAACGCTAGACCGCTACACCACAGTTTACATTTATTATTACTCCATTAAAGATCAAAATATACAGCGTTCCTTTATTGCTGATTTGTAGTGTAAATGTAAATTTGATACTTGTATAGCGCACTACTCACCCGCAAGGGTCTCAAGGCACTTGTACGAATACCGCTGTGGAACCCATCCTGGCTTTCCCTGTGAGGCGTCCACTCCTGGGCACCCCCAAGGTGGAGGCCAGGCATCCTTAGCATTGTGGGGGCCGTTGTGGAGATTAAGCAAGCTATTGCCCAGAGTTGCAGAGTGGGACTCCATGATTGGAATAGGCACCGAGGCGAGAATTATCAGGGCAGTGGAATTTTTGAGCCCAAGACCCGCCGAGGTGGGGAATTGAACCCTGGTCCCGGGCTAAACCTCTGCATCAGGGTCTGCCGCTCTAATCACTGAGCCACACTTCTCCACCGTTGGTGTCCGTTGGTCGTACGAGTGCCTTAAAAACTATACATCATGATCAAATACTTAAAACAAACTTGCATTCTATGCCAGAGCCCATGAGATTCAAATCTCGTCTCCACCCGGTTCCATTTGTGAGAATGAAGAGACCCGAGCATCGGTGTAGTACCAGAATATCCAGTATGAAATACTGTGCTGCAAAAATAGTTGAAGGAAACTACACATAACAGGGTCACTGGAACTATGTGGCAAAGGAGGGCCAAGTTATGCGGCAGGGTTGGCTAGATTATGCAGCACGAAAACTCAAATTCTGCGGCGTAACGCTGTACATTTTGTGATGGTATTGCTTTATTATTCTGTAATTTTTAGGTCTCGCTGAGTCAGCGCGCATGCGCTGCTCGGAGAGACATTTAGTAGGTGAGTTTTCAAAGTGCTGCTGGCTGGCGACAAGCTTGCGTTCAAGCGAGCGTGCACGGGCGCAGCCGGCAGCTTTGCAATATGTACAGCCGCGATCACTTTCACTTTCGCAAGCACAGCCTACTTTCACTTTTCGCGCACGTGCGTGCGCACCACTTGTGTTTCTTGTTTTCATAAGACTTGCAGCTATCTTGATGTTATCCACCATAGTTTTAATTTTAAATTAATCCTCAGCCACAATCTTGTACATCTTACTTTTACCCCATGGTTTTTAAGTTTGTCTTTACACTGAGGCATCACTGCAGCTTAAGTCAACCTGTATTTGCAACCAATCAGGACACACAACCGATGATTATCACATCGACTTTATATTTGCCAAGTAACAGCCCCTACACTGAGTAATATCATCCGACCAAAAACCAGTTCTCCAGCGGCCTCAGATACTGGTTCCTGGGAGAGATTCTTTTGTGAACAATGTTATTGGTTCTCCCCACCAACCTTTTATCTTTAGGAAATGCAGCTGCATTTCTTACTTTTTCCAAAACATGTTGTATCTTGTTGATTCTCATATTTACTCTCTGGTAACTTTCTGACATAAGGAATCTTTTAAAATTTTACTCGCAGTTTTTGTATTAGCACAGTTATAAAATCAACCTTCAACTAAAGCACAAAGAGGCCAAGTAAATGGCAGATCGCCAATAACATAACATTTACTGCAAAAATTAACCATAACTCTACATTAACCAGTGCTAAGGCAATACCACATCAATGTCTAATTTCTCCCATTGTCTTTTAGGATGTTTCACAACTCTGTATGTCATACCACGAATCTTCATGTGTTTTTCACTGTCTCAGCAAGATGCTTCCTAAAGTAATAGGCAGTCATTCTTTTAATGATTGGCCACTAGTATTCTTCTGTGTCTTCTTTTGTGTCTGTCATAGCAAAATGTCTACGACTGGCCTTTAAAAAAAAATCCTTCTCCTCATAAATTCTGGTGAAACCATATTGTCATCACACAAAAACAATTCCTCACAAATGCTCAAATCGTTCACATCTGGACAATAGAACTTTTTCAGTATAAACCCACTTTTCAGATGGTCCGACATTTATGAGCTGCATTGACCATCTCAATTAGGGCTCTGCAATTCCTGTTGCCTAGGACAAATCTTTATCTGTTTTGGACAATTAGACACTGACTATTTTTTCTCCATACTTAATTGTGACACAAACCCCTAGGCTTTGATTCAGAGTCAAATCTAAGTCTGCTGCAGAGGCAAAACATATTGGGCCCGATTCACAGAACTAACTTAAGACAAAATCCTAAACTTACTACTTTTGGTATTCTCAGAAGTTAGGATTTTGTCTTAAATTTGTCTTAAGACAAACTTAAGACAGACTTAAGACAGACTTAAGACAGACTTATGACAGACTTAAGTTAGGATTTTGTCTTAAGTTTGTCTTAAGTCTGTCTTAAGTCTGTCTTAAGTTTGTCTTAAGACAAACTTAAGACAAAATCCTAACTTCTGTGAATACCAAAAGTAGTAAGTTTAGGATTTTGTCTTAAATTTGTCTTAAGACAAACTTAAGACAGACTTAAGACAGACTTAAGACAGACTTATGACAGACTTAAGTTAGGATTTTGTCTTAAGTTTGTCTTAAGTCTGTCTTAAGTCTGTCTTAAGTTTGTCTTAAGACAAACTTAAGACAAAATCCTAACTTCTGTGAATACCAAAAGTAGTAAGTTTAGGATTTTGTCTTAAGTTAGTTCTGTGAATCGGGCCCAATATGTTTCCAAATGCACACGCTGTTTATTATCATATGTAGTTTATTTTTCAAAAGGTTTTAGTGTTGGGCGAATGTTATGGAAATAAAGGAATGTCAAAGCTCAACTTAATATATACAGTCTTAGTACATGGAGATAGTGGTATATTCATAGGGATGGCATAAAAACCGTACTACAGTCAGAATCATGGCATGTTATGGGCTCTGGCATTATCAGAGCCTGGTGTTTATCAGACCTCATTTATAATGAGAACATTTCTATAGTATCTCCGCACTGTATGTGCCAAGTGTATGTACCAAGTGTGACCGGTGTTGTTTTTCTTAATTTTTTTATTTAGTAACAGAGCAGGTAGATATCTGTGCATTTCGTTCCAAGGGCAGGTAGATTTCTTTAAATACAATTCTATATCCACATCCAATAGCTGCTATTCCTACACCTTTTGTTCAGCCAAAACACTTAACAACAAGCATTGAAAATGCAATAGGTCTCGCTTTTGATTAAGTAAAAGGCATTTGCTTTGCTAATGGTATTACATAGCAAAGCAAATGGCTTTAACTTCATGAAAGGCGAGACCTATTGCATTTTTAATGCTTGTTCCACATACCAGCACTGCCTGGGAAAAACGTTCACCTCATTAATAGCACTTTAACACCCAAACACAACAATAAGCGACAGAAAGGCCTTTGCGAAGTGCCTTTCACTTTATGGCAACACGTGTCGCTGCGTTATTATTAAACTTTTGACCAATTTAAGGTACAAACGTTTTTTGGGACTTTTCTGCAGATTGTGCAGTGAAAAACGCAGCGACTGCAAAGTCGCTTAATTCCAATGTCCCTGGTAAGAATGGCTTTACCGTGCTTAACTCCATCTAGATGCACCTTTGATGCACGTGGATGTGCGGGTCAGAATAGGACATTTATGCCCACCTACAAGCTCTTTACCTTCACTATGTTAGACAGCCAGCATGTACTGGCGTTAGACTTTGGCGCGGAATATTCAGACACGCAGGCAGCCCCAGAGACAGCACCCACAGTCAGAGCGCAGCACAGGGCCAGTTCCTGCTGCTCGCTCCAGTGACATCACGTGACCTCACACATCCAAGTCAGATGACGCGCTCCATGACTTCAAAAAACCTCTTTTGAACTGTTTAGTCCTTGAGCAATGTTCACAACTTGCACAT